>NC_137591.1:3537500-4737500 GCF_963210335.1 Falco punctatus
ATATACTGGTAATCTCAATGGGCATGCTCATCTCGGATGCATAATTCCAAAATCTTTTTGAATAGCATGGTCAGGTAATGTTTTTGCAGTGTAATTCTTTTAGCGATACAGCAATCTATAAAACGACATTAAATCAAAAATATCCCAGGGTGGAAAAAAGAAAAAATGCTGATGCGTGACCAAGGTGTGCTTTGCTGGAAAATACATAGCTTTTCTGCTATGAAGAAATAGGTACAACTATTCCATATTTTTCTAGATTTTTATCTATAATCAGGTCTGTTGAATCTCGAATTTCTTTTTTATTGAAGGATCAGCTTCAAAGGACACTCAAGTGAATTCAAGGTAAACATTTATATGTTTCTTCTTATAAAAGGAGTTGTTATGAAATCTGTTATTTTCTATTTATTTAAATTATTTTGTCACTTAAATAATGACCAGAGTACGGTAATGCTGTGAATATAGGACTTCCCTCTGAGGTTTACATTTTACACATGAGGTCTAGGATGAATGATACTGGTCTCATGCCATTTAAAAAATAAATTCAGTGAAATGTCTGCTCTAAGTGTATAAGAAAGATACAGAAACGAAGACGTTACTCTGTATCATTTTAACACTAAACAGAAAAGTGTCAGTCCTAGTACTCCAGAACCAAAACCAAAAATAAACAGAAATAAAGGCAAAGCTGATCAGCCTCATTTAGCTGTCTAAAATTAGTGAAATGCAAACAATTAATTAGATGCAGTGTTTAAAGGAAACTGTATTTTCAAAATTCTATTCAGTGCCAAAAACTATGGGTTATTAGTAATAAAACAAGCAAGATAATAAATTATTTCAGCATAGTCTAAAACTGCACTCATAGCCTTAGACCCCAGGAGGAAAATACAAATAATCTACCTAGCTTCATATGTTGGATAAGCAAATGAAACCCCCTAACTGGACTATTTATTTTTGTACAGAGATTCGCATGATGTACGTATTCTTTGTGATCCCTTCAGATTACACTGCTGATCTCTTGACTAGGAAAAATGCAGTAACAAGTCATACTGCTGATATTCTCCTCTCTTTTTTTTTAAACACCTAAATGTTTTAGCAAATGTTACAACTGAGTATTCCGTGACCAAAACTGCTGCGCACAGGAAAAAAAAGGCACAGTCAAGTCCGTATTGCTTCCATGTTAATTTGCGTTTATGTGGTTGGTTTACATATTATTAAAGCCACCCATCTGATCTATAATGGCAGCCCTGCTGACACTGTCTGACCCAGTTTGACAATCTGGATAGAAATTGTAGGGCTGGCTGTTCAATGTCTGTGACTTTAACAGCATTGCTTTGGGTCTGGAATCAATTCTCTCTGTTTACAGACCATTTCACAGCCCTTTACCTGCAACATCACTTGTGTCAGTCCCATAAATACTTTGGTGTATATAATGCTTGAATTAGCATAATGGTTTAGGCACAGAGCTTTAAGCACAAAGAAGGACATGTCAACATGTTCTCTTCACTTAAGCAATTAAGAGCCATTATGCTGCTTCACTGGAAATATCATCAAGGTTAAAGACAATCCCAAACACCCCTCTAACCTTTTTATTCTAAGTCTAATAAATGAGGCATAGAAATTGAAATGTTAGTAAACAGTGCTACTTGCAAGCTCTTTTTGTATCATGTTTAATCAGACCTCTCATTCACCACTTGTGAAGTGTAAGGAAATGTGCACCTTAACCATGGTCACAAGTTAAAAGGATTCTTTACCTTTTTGCAAAAGCTCACTTCTCTGCAAAGGTTTATTTTATGTCTAATGTCAAGTTCTGGATGCTCTGACGTGGCCGTGTAAGAAAAATGAAGTACAAGTATGCACAGGTAACACACAGACTGGGTCACATCATAAATCTTGCCAAAATCTTTCTCGGTATGTGTAGGTAGGTGTCATCTGATTGGTTTTTTGATGTTTACTCCATGCTTTGTATTTTTCTCTCCATGTTACTTAGGAAAATGACCCAGTGGAAATTTGTTGTTGTAATGGCTTTATTTTTGTTCTAAGCCGGCAAGATTCAGCCTGGCCCAGAACTAAGCCACAGTTGCTCATGTGCAATTCTAGTGAGGCGCAGCATGGAGGAACCTAGGCACGGAACCTTCATGGCCTGATTTTGGGGTGTTTGGTGGTTTGTTTTTTTGTTTAGGGGTTTTTATTTATTAATTCGTAATACTAAGTCCCTTGATTCTGAGGGCTTTGAAAAATGGGAGAGAATGAGCAGCTGTAGCAGACAGAGAAACTGTAGGGAAAGGCCTTAATAGCACAGAGAGGACAGAAGCCCAGCAACACTCCTATAGGCAACGGAGCAGCGTGCTGCCCGCAGGCATCAGAGCAGCGGGGCAGGGCAGTCTTTTCACTCGGATACTGCCATTGTCCCAGAAGACTCCACAATGTAGTAGAGGCAAGGTAGCCCCTAAAGCTTCCCTTGGAAAGGTTGACCAGCACCACAGACCCCAAAATCTCTATCCCCCCCTCCTGCAGTAGCACATGCAGCCCACAGCGTGTCATTGTATTGCCTAGGTAGCTCAGCACCAGCTTTTGCACCTCACAAGCCTCATCTTTGACCAAAAGGGACTACTCTGGTAGTAGTAGAGAAGAGTCAGACTCCAAGCTCAGCAGTCTTGAGTTGGTAATACCCAGGACAGCGCTACCTCAGCGTTTTCCTAGATTATGTCTGTCTACCAAGCACCCTCCTAAGCTAAATTCTTCTTTTGCTATGGCAATATTTGAAATGTTTCATGTTTAGGAAATACTTGAGCTCTGTTGTAGGTCAACATAAATGTTGGAGATGAAACAACTTTCTTTTATTAATGCTTTGATTAATTTTTAATTTTTATTAATGCTTTTATTAAATTTTTAACTAATGTTTTGAGTCACTTCCCCAAATCTTCTGGAAAAAGAATGAGTGGGCAGTGTGGCCTCTCTCAGTTGTCTAAAGGCTTTAACAATTATATGGCAAGCACATGTGGTGGCCAAAAGCCAGGCTTCTCAGGCATGCGTTGCAGTAGTTGCTCTCCAATGATTACATGCTTCCTACTTACACCTCTGTAAGTTGTACATCTGTTAGCTTTCCTATCAGGAATTTCACTGGGCATCTAGGCTGCTAGAGGCCACACTGCTGAACACCCAAAGGCTCAGTAGTCAGTGGCAGCTCCCTTCCTATTACCCTCAGGAAAGGGGCAGCAACCCTAAACTGTCTAGCTGGGGCTATGCTTAGCAGTCTCAGTGGCTTCGTGGGCACAGCAGCTTGCAGAGTCACATCTCCATTCCTAAATCTTTTCTTTTTCTTTCTCTTTTTTTTTAAGTATATGATTTTTATGTGCTCTGAAGAGGATGGTTAGGGTCACTCTAATTTCAGTTTTCAAGAACCTCACCATTCACCAAGAGAACATGCTGAATTTTTGTATGAATCATCTCATCCCGTCTGCATGTAAACTCCATCTCCCCTTCCTACTGCCACTCCATGCTGAGATACGGCAGCAGCTGGAAATGGCTGTTTCACTCCAGAAGAGGTTTAAACAAATCTCACCTTCATTTCAATACCATCAGCTTAAGCTGCAAACCCAGAAGCCTGATGGAAGTGAATTGCCTTCCTATTTTATGCTACCCCCTCAGGACCATCCTGAGAAGATTGCCAAATTACAGCAGAGATTTCCTGAGAATGAGGCAGAGCTGAAATTAAGTTAGGCTCACTTTTAAAGAGATCCAGCTCTGGTAACTTTATAATTGAGCCATTTTGTTCTGCTCTCAATCAGCTTCAAATCAAAGGACAAATTGTTAAGCGATACCATAGGTTGCAGTTTGGAAACTGACAATAATAAGCAAACATTACAGTCTGATTTGATCTGCTCTCACTCCGGTGTAATAACTTTCTTTGAAGGTTGGTTTGAGTTACATGATAATGCCTGGAGGCTAAGAACTTGATTTTGTTCTTCCAAGTTCTGTGTGCTGCAATCTCTGTACTATATATCAGAGGATGCTTGGCAGCTTCTCTTGACTAACCATGAGTGTCATCCACATTCTTCAGGTGAGAGAGCCACAGAGCATAGCCAAGCTGCGCTGCATCAGTGCATAGCCATCTATATTTCATAAGTCATATGGTTTGATAAAAAGCTGCAGATTACACATTCAAGGTGTGCCAGAGCACCAGGGAAGCTTCTGCAACAGGATTTCTGTTCCAGGTTCAGATCTCGTGAGGGAAGTTGTGTTCCTTCCCATGAAGTGATGTTTGTCTTCCACTGCAAGTGTGCTCCCCTGCTTCCTGAAGAAAATATGCTGGAGGAGAGTCATTTGGTAGAATTTGGAGCTTGGATGGGAAACCTGTTTTACAGAGATGAGAGTTGTACAGAGGGGTCATTGCAGAAAGGTCTCTGCTCTCAGGAATAGAGGCAGTACATTATACACTTACCCTGTACGCTTCATACAACACCTTCCAAACTGACAGCTAGTTAATAGTCTCTTTTCTCTTCTATGTTTAGAGCTACAAAGATTGTTTTTAGTATATAGTAACACTTTAGCACCTTTTGAGGATCTCAAAGCAGATATTAATTAAGCTTCCTAGCACCTATGGGAAGGGAGTAAATAGCCCAATTGCCACTTTATAGAAAGGAAATGACTAGCCAAGGTCATCCACTGAGGCAGAGCCAGGAATAGCATGTGGGTGATAAAACAAGAATTACACAGCTGCCTTTTCTCCAAAGAAAGATAGCCCAAAAAAGAGCTCACCTGAACTTTTAATCAAAGTTGGGGGAAAAATTGTGCAAAACAATTCATAAGAATTTTCCCATCTACAGCACAAAATCTCTGTTACATTTTCCAGCCCTATATCTGAACAGCCTCACTCCACTTGAGACAGGACCTGTGCTTGATGAACGAATACAGTAGATATTATGCTCCTAGTAGGAGTCTTTGATAAGTCATTTTTTTTCTTTTAGCCTTATTTCCTAAACATGTGGACACATGAAGATAATATTAATTCTGATATGTTTTCTGTAGCAAATGTTAGTCTTATTGACCTATTACAACAGCCTCCAATAGATCCGAAATTATGAATCTACAATATTCCTAGGAATTTCCTGGTTAAAGAAAAAGTCACAAAGGATTATGACTACAACTGAGGATAAATGACATGAAGGACTTGAAATGTATTGTGTTGCAACTCCTTTTGGGACCCAAACAGTGTTGACCCATCCCCTAGAAATGACAAAAATACAGCTAGATTTGCTTCCAACCAGCTGCTAGGATTGAAATTCCTTGGTAGAAATAAGAATCACAGCAGTCTCTGCAACGCTGTGGGAGCTGTTTCTTTGGTTGTCTTGTGTTGGAAGTAGTTTGGTAGTTACTTCTCAGGGTTGTTCTCAGCAATGGATATTCAGCACTAGAAAGAGAACCCAGAAAATATTTTGATCAACACAGCAGAACTTTGGCCATTTGAAACTTTCTCATTATTGCTCCACAACAAAGGTTGTGACTGAGATCATGTGTTCACCTTCTAAAACCTGAATACCTGCTGCTTGCATTCAGGTAGATTTACCATCTTCTGTTGGCAGTGTGGGACCTACTACAAGAAGTCATTCCACCCAGAAAGAAAGAGCAGGCATAGCCACTAACTTTCTCATTATTTTATATCTCTCGTTTGTCATTCAAACATCCCTGTCCACTTTCACCCTATAAAAGAAATTGCAATTGAAAGCATGTTCATATGTTTTGAGGCTAGAGCAACCCTGTGATCATTTAGATTTATACAGGCTTTAATTTAGCTTTATACATTTATACATTTAATTTAGTTTTATAAATTTAGCTTTATACAGACGTTTCTTCCACTTTTTTCTACTGGAAGAAATAAAGAGCACTTGTACAAATGACATGTGTGTCAATCTTTAGGTCACAATGCTTCCTGCAGTTGCATCCCAAGTAGGAGACATCAAGCTAAAGGTATTTAAGAATTAACAGTCTGTACCCAAGACAGGAAATGGAGTTTATAAAACAGGTGGATGAAGATCAGTATTCACTTGCATCACATTAAAGCAAATCCATTTATATTTTATTTCCTATATACTGACTTGAATGTGCATTTTTACAATAATCAGACTCCATGGTTTCTGTAGGATATGTGATATTTGCAGGTGGATTGGTATGGCCTGGTAGACTTTCCATGTAAGAAATGATCCTCAGAGGAGACGAGGGGGACACTGCCCAGACAATTCTGTAGTGATCCACCAACTGCACCAGCCGAGGGTTTGGCTTTCCATCCTGAAGCCACACATAGATCATAGTACTCTTCGATAATGCCATAAGTTGCACTTAAATACAGGGAAAAGTTAGCACCCGGTGCTCTACGCAGCAACACTTCTCTCGATTTTTGTACAACTGCTCACTTATATCGGTATTGCTATCCTGGGTGCATATTAACCATGACTGAAACAACGCCCATTGGAAGTCTTAAAACCTTAACCACCAGTTTTACTTCTAAAATAAAGTAAACTGCCAAAAGTTCTGATAAAAGTGACAATTTATATTTTTAAGTAGTACGTCCGGAATTTTCCTATAGCTGTAGACAAAGGAATTCTTACCCAGATAAGTATAAGAGCACCAATAAATTTAAGGTAGCTTATGCAAGTTAGGCACTAATGAATGTCATCTTCTGTTTTGTCATGAAAAAAGATCTTTCTGCTGCTAAAGGAGACTGATTTAGATTATGAATAGCTGTAGTGATTTGCAAAAATGGCTCCAGAGAGATAGACTGAGATTCCATATACTCATGGCACTTGAGGTTTCTGCCCTTTTTGTTGAAAATTAATTTGTCCTGTGGGTTATTGGATTCTGGCTCAGCCAATGTATATTGCTCAGTCATCACAAATTTACTTAAAATTTAGTGTAGCTGAAGTTCATTCAACAAGACAAAAGTCTACAGTTGAAAGCTTCTAAAAATCTTTTTAAAAAACTGGCTAACGGTGTAATTGAAAGCGCTGGAATCAAAGTAGATTTACAAAATGTTTTGCAGGTATCCATATATGATTTATTATATTAAAAAGACTCTTTGGTTTCCTCTTTTGATGGGGAAAACAAATGGGTGGTTTACTGTCCCCTTGATGCAAGGGGCTCTTAGTGTTTGGCCCCTTGCCTTGAACCCAAACTCATATTCCTAAATTGAGAAAAGGTACCTTGTAACATGTTCTACAGCTTCCTACACTACTTCTTTAATTTGACACATATTCTTTTTTATGGAATAGGGAGAGAAACTCTGGTTATAAAATGTCAAATGCCTCCCCTCACATATAATTTTTTTTCCCTTTCCTTCCCTTTCCCACCCCCCCCCCTCTTTTTTTTCTTTTCTTTGTTTACCTTTGTTGCCCGAGTAGAAATTTTGTTTGTATTCTTGGAATCCCCATCTACTTAGTGTCCTTACTTCTTAGGATTAAACGTTGCTGATGCTTGTAAATTTGATGTCCCAAAGACAAATAGGTTAAGGCTAAAAAAAAATCTAATTCTGTTCAAATCAGCAAGCTTCTTGTTTAAATTAAAAGGCTGTAACTAATTTGATTGATGGGTCCAAGTCATCTCTTAGCCTCCATGTTGGTGAATCTGACTACTGAATCACCACCAACAGGGACCTGGAGGTAAAGGTTATCAGAAATACAACACACAGAGGTAGCTGTGGTGCAAAAACTAACAGGGGCAATGATATAAGGAGGAATGATTAAAGAATAAGCAGATCTTAAACATTCACAGGAGAGTGGTTTTTCATTAACTATAAAGGATAAAAATCTTCTTGAAGAGAAATAATTCTCCTTATTTTAAGCTTTATCGGAAACAGTTTCATGTCTCATTTAAATGATGGGGATTTTTAAAAAGAAAAATATAAAGGCAGATAGAACTGATGGCATATGGGAAAAGCTCATTTTGTGCACAACTACTGTGGATGGTTCCCAAGTAGAAAGTCTATAAACAGTTTGTTTGTGTTCTTTCTACCAGGAATTATGCTTTAAAAAGACAAACAAGAATTTAAAATTCAGTTTAAATTTAATAATAAGATCACTTCATACACACCTCAGTCAAATAAGAGGAAACCTTCTGAATAAAAATTCACGCACAGTCCAAATCTCTGTTCAGCTGGCTATTTTTTATGTTTCAATTTTTTTTTCCCTAGCTCTAGTGATATATCTGAATATAACTGATCAAGTTTAAGCTATGAGGCTCTCATCTTTTTGCTTGATACACAAGGCTTATACAATTGCAAGAAATGAGATACAGTGCGATAACCAAATCATGACACAATGGACTGGAAATTTTAGATTAATAAACCTCTTTCAGAAGAGAACTAAATAACTTTTACAGTTTTATCTATGGCTATTTGTTTCTTTGAAGATTTATGGTCCTTGCAACAGATATGCATCTTATCTTTCACTCTTCAGATTAAAGAAAGATGATTTTAAACAGGCTTCTGACTGGCATAATCTGGAATTGCAGATGATCTTCCTTTAAAAAAATGCTAAAAGTGAACTTGCAAGTCAAATGAGAATATCATTACATATGTCAAAGGGGTCTGAGAAAAAAATCTGCATACAGCTAAACAGGATCTAATCCTTACTATCACGACCCGGTATCCTCAGGCAGCACTTTATCAGCCAGGTGCAATCCGTAATGCTTAACAAGGAATTAAAACTTTTCATGCTGCTGCTGCTTTAATTGATTGATGCTAAAAGTTTAGAAACTAAAATCTAACCAGCTATTACAAAGCTCCTTTAACCAAGCTTTCTCCTTTGAAAGCGGGATCCTCAATTGAAACTGGCAGCCCACATTTTTAGGTTTCAAGCAGCTCTGTCATTCTAGGAGGAATGTGTCTGCCACTTCACACGATAGCTTGAGCTGAAAGACATGTACTTTGAATCAGAGAATCAATAGAACACTTAATGGACAATTAGGAGAACAGCTGTAGGACTGTCAAAGGCCCATCTGTACACGGCTCAAACAGCCTCGCCTGGACAGGGCACGGAAAACACAGCTTACTGCCCCAGGGCACCCGCTCCCATTACAAAATCCCCCTTTCATTTCACATTTAATGTTAATATAGTATTCTTTTTTCATTACAAATTTTAACACGTGTAGAAAATTATGGAAATTGCTCTGGCCATTTGTCAACTTATATCATGTGAATTGATCAATAAATTTCACCACTTTGTTGTTAATGTAGATAAATTTTGGCATTTAATTAAGCTACAGTGAAAATGTGGCCACTTTTAATTTCAGCAGATGCTACCTTTTCATCTGTAATACAGAAATACATTGGCAAATACAATCCAGTCACTAAATATTTATAGACAACATGACAATTCCTAAAAGAGTTATCATCAATGATTTTGGTTCTGAAACAATTAGCATTGTTTAAAAGAGCTCATGTGGAAAGCTGAAATAAATTCTGAACAGCGGATTAAGTTATGGCTACACAGATACATAGGATATATAAAAAGCACATAAATCTACAGAAGTTATAAACACATATGCCCACACTGATTATTATAGGAAGAGTGTCTACAGCATATATGTGCACAAACATGTAAATTCTGATAAACCAAGATACAAATTCCCGTATCTGTAAGTACTCATGCACTACACATACATCTTTACAGATATCTCTATGAATTAGACCTGTAAAGTGAGATTTATCTTTTATGGAGCTGCTTTGCAAAAACGTAAGAGAGAGATGGATCTCAGGAAGTAACATCACAGAAGGAAACATTTAATACATAAACAGTTTACATAGAATAACTAAAAGTTGACAAAGGCATGGTTGTTTATAACAATAAATGTATTTAATTTTAAAATACTGAATGAATTTCTAAACCACAGTAATCAGGCATTAGCCTTTAAATTTCCAGGTATTTTTAAAGCACACACAGATTTGGCCAGACAATAAGAAACATAAATGAACATTTTAGGTTTTCTATATGGCCTTAGGGACCCCAAGATGAAATCCTGCCTCTGACAGCCAGAGGCCCTAGACACAGCACTCAGCAGCAAGGCTTGACATGACAAACTGCTGTATCTCATTTGAGTGGGTAGGGGGAGGAGGTTGCCTGGTGGTGATATTGCCAGTGCCTCTGGGGTAGAAAAACCTTGAAATCCCATTGCTGGATTTGCTATAATCCCCTGACCAAGCAGGCTCCCACCCTGACCTGCAATTTTTGCTAAAGAACTTGTTTATCATTTAGAGGACAACCGTGCTGGCAGCATGAACTTGTGTGCCAGGGAACACGCAACAGGGAAATCAGTGGTGGTCACAGACCCCTAATCCTTATGAAGGGCTCCCAGTAACTTGAGCAGACAGGTTCAACATCTTCCCACACTCAGGCAATGAAACAATCCTATATTCAAGCACCAGGCAGACAGGCAGATGTCCAGCACCCCATAGGTAAAATTCCTTTTGTTTGACTCGGTTGTGAATTTCTCAGTCACTGCTAGGTAAAATCATCTAACTTGGTTTAAAAAAAAAAAAAAGAAAGAGACAAAAATTATAAAGGGATCCACTCTGACACACCAATCACTTTTAAAGTGGAGTTTCTGGTTTTGTGGATTTGTCACCACTGCTGCATGTTTTATTTTCAGGTTTTCAGAGAAACTGGTCAGCAGATTTCTTGAAGTCGTGGGGGAGTGCAGGGAAGGGGACCGGAATACTGTTCAAACTGAGACTAACTGGCTTTTAGCTGAGGATTTGCAATTCACACAGAGAGAACAGGGAATTCAAATGCAGTAACTGTGGTTTATGTATGGTATTTGAACCACAGGGATACGTCTGGACACTTCATAATATACTCAATAAATATGGGACATTCTAACCAAATCTTGAGTCATTGAAATTATCTCATTGGACTTTCCTCTAAAACAGAAAGCTTTGTCTCAGCTTACCAAGGCTTTTTTTTTTTTGCATTTCACAGCATAGGCATTTACTCCTCGAGGACTGGATCAACACATGAGTTCAGTGCATGCCTGCGAGTCCCATTCCTGCTGGCACTGCGCGGCAGAATCTCCTCTTGCCGGGAAGGAGCGTTGCTACAGAGGTCTCACAGCCAGGCTCTCGCTGCAGCTTCTGGGACATGTCACCCAGCCTACCTGCACACAGACAGGCTTTCTTGATGGGACTAAACTCCCAGCACCCTCCAGAGAGCCCGTGCATGTGTACATACACTCACTGGAATGCAGGCACACACATAAGGAGGAGAGCGCTTCAAGTGGAGGGATGATCCGAAGGGAGATGCTGATGGGAAGCTGTAACTTCTGCATGACTTGACACTCTGGTGAGTGGAGAGAGGCCTGTCAAGATGGTATGTGGGAGTTACTTTTAAAATCTTGTTTTGTGGCCTGGCACAATGTCCCATGCATTTCATGACAATTTTTTCTAGTAAAACTAGAAGAACTTCAGAAAAATAAAGCTAGCTTAAAGGTTTAAAAAAAATCTCAGTGCCATCTGCTGCAGTTAAATTTCATGTGCACCCACAGTGGATCAACGGTGATCCCCACTGCTGAGCTGTTTTAACACGTGCCCTTTCTCCCCATTTCTGTGGCAGAAGCAGAGGCAGTGAGCAGAGTGCGAAAGGACCCACCCCAGGCAGCGGCATGGCACCAGACCCCTGAACCCTGACCTGGCAACTACAGCTCCTGTGTCATGCAAGCCGGCCGTGCCATAGGGTCTTCTTCAGTGCAGTGAAAATGCTTGATGGTTTCAGACAGCAGTGCTTGTTTCTCAGCCTGATGGCATTATGAGAACTATTTACAAAGCTTTTAATGGTGAGGACCTCGACTTTGTATATAGGAGGGGATGACACTAGAACAAACAACAAAAAAGTCTGTTAAACAATCTTTTCTTTAAAAAGATCAAGAACAACAAATCCACTTGTCTGTTTCACCAGCAGAGCATTTTTGTGGGAGATCCCTATTTATCTGATTTATTAGAAATGCTCCATTGAGACACAAAGCATTTTTCTAATAAACCTAGAGGTTAGCACTATTGTTTTCAGTACAGCTGACCCTTGGATTTGCTGTAAAACCAGAATCATTAGAAATGCTCCATGGGTTATATTGGAGCATTTCTAATGAATCAGAGGGTCAGCTCTACTGAAATAATGTAAAATATCTAGATTCATGAGAAAAACTCCATTGAAATGCATGGAGTGTTTCTAATAAATCCAGATTTTAGTGGAGCTCAACCCTGAATCCATTAAAATGTTATGAAAAAATAGTTACTGAGCATGTACCTTAAGTACTTTTGTCTGTGTTAATCTCTCATTTATTTTAAAATGCGTTGTAAAAATAGCAAAAGGCATCAGTGAAAATTTGTTATTTAAAGTCTGCCATTTCCTCTACTTACACATGAGCAGAAAGCCACTGTTGCCACCAGAAAGGCAGCCCCTGGTAGCTCATGAGATGTGCCTGGCTGGCATTGTGCTCGGGCACCTTCCAGGAAGGGGATGCACACGCACGCACGGGGCTGTGAGCACATGCGCATCGCACCAGGTGCACGCGAGGCCCTGGTTTACTGTGGTCTCCCCCACATTCGGCACATACCAAACGGGAGTGAGCACTGTGAGAGCTACAGAGCCTCAGGCTGCCGCTGGCCAGAGAGGAGCTGTGTGTTGAGAGCTCTCAGGTACCTCAGTCTTTTCTCAGTGTGAGGTTTTTCACTGCAGGAGGGATCGTGACTTTCTCCACAGCCACTTAACAGAGGCCAAAGCAACACTGGTGTCAATTCCCAGGAAAATTCTTCCTGAGTCCCCAGAGCAGTTTGTTCTCAGGAGAGCCCCCTCACCCAGGGATTGCACTGAAGGGCAGGTGCAATTCTTAAGCTGGATATTTAACTGCCAATTACCTATGGCAGCTGAAGGTGGTTTGTGATGATAAGCAGCAGGTTCCTGGGCATTCTCCTCCCAGAAGCGTGTTGTTCCTGACTTCACAAAGGGCCAGCTCACTAAGAACAAGAGAAACACATGTACGGCGGAAGGCAGGTCAGAAGTGTTTGGCTTGTGTATCCCATGAAAGAAGCTGAGCCTGAAGCGTTTTCCCCTTTACTGAATAACAGATATAGAAGAGGATCTCTCTGTGGCTTCAGGTAAGGGGCGACTTCAGGTAAAAACCTTGGTACGGGTGTGAGGCACTTAGGGCGTGTGTCCCAGGATGAGCTGCCACGCACCATGAGGCTTCCACAGTTTATCAGTGTAGTTACTGATGGAGACGTTATGCTGTCAATACTTAAAGAGAAATCACAGCCTGCTTTCTCCTGCAAGTTAGATGTTTATTCTTAATTTACAATCACAAGGCTGGCAATAGAATGAGATTTTTTATTACCACCAAGCTGAATTGGCTTTTTCAACCATTTTTACTGTATAACACTATTCAAAGCCTGGCGGACTTTCAAGTTTACTTTAAGGCAGATTCAACAGCTGTAATCTTCTATGAGTGTGTGTCCTAAAGATGAGATGGTTTTGGCTTAATGCAATTTCAGACTTTGTTCTTGCCATACAGCTAAATTACATATCCATGGCAAGTGACAGCTTTAACCTACTTGTCTGTTCAACGTTGTCAGCTTGATAACACCCTGAAAACTGAGTCCTATGATAATAAAACCCAGTTATTATCTAGTAACATGTTAAGGGCCAGAACACAAAAACCCAAACAGGAAGTCTTTCTAATTTATTGTTTCACAGTGTAACAAGAAGTAGTAAACAGCAGCAAATTTAAGGGCATGCATGAGCCTGTCCCTCGTTGTCTCTCTCGCTTGGTTAAATCCCTCCTCAAAGCAGAGTTGAAGCTAATTTTGTTGATTTTTCAGGTGAACTTCATGTGCAAGTTGCTGTGGCAGGTTTTCGTGATGATGACGATGATAATGCCTGCTTCTCTTTTTTTTTTTTTTCAAAGCTAGGGCTTCATTTTTGCACCTCTTATCTTCCAGAATACTACTGCTGAAATGCACCTGCTATAGACACGGCACTGCACATACGGGCCAGGTACAACGCCGGGGAAGAGTTTTGAGAAAGGTTTGGATCAGCTACCCTGTGACAATCTCCTGCTTTCAGGTAACACATCTCAAAAGCACTGGAAACATATGCAAGAGGCATGCTTGTATTTATGGGCTCAGCCAACAGACCCTGAGTGAGTGGCATGGGGTTCAGCACACCTGATGCAGTAGGTGAAAAAGCCGAGTTGATTGTGCAGGAATTGATTAGACCAATGTTATGTCGGGCTGCTTTCTCCCTGCTGTTTATGATGACTGTCTGAAGGCAGGGTAAGGAAGCACCTGGAGGTCTGGACGTTGCTGCTCTGTAATCTCCAGCCCACATTTCAAAGTAATTAGAAGGCATTGCAAGCAGCTTCTTTTTAGTTCAAGAGCAAGTCATGTGCCACTCAAAAACGGCAAACCAGTGTTGGACAAAGGCGTATCTCCACTGCGCTGTGTAATGCTGGAACCTCCAATACTGCACGTTCATTGGTGAGGAGTCACGATGGGATCAGCACCAGGGCAGAGAGCAGCAAGGCTGTGAAGTCCTTAAGCAGCTTCTCACTTCTGCAGCTTTACAGCCTACCTTAAATGTATTTCAGAACAGTTTGCTTAAAATTAAGCACAGAAAGACAATACATTCATCACATCCCCTTTACAAGGCTGTTCAAGGAACTAGGCTTGTGTGTGTCGTAGTGTTTTATGGCAACGGTCTTTCTATAGGTCCCCATGCTTCCAGCAAATAACAGAGAAGCTGGCTCGCCTCAGATGTAGACTATGTTCTGTTTATTTTATGAATGCATACAGTCAGTGTATCTGCAGTTTGTCAGCTTATGGTGCTGTTCATTTAACTGCTTTGTACCTATACACACATGTATGAAATGTATATAAAAAGTATATTAATATAATTCTATCTCAACAGATTTAATTCTTAAATGCTACATATACTTGTTTAATCTCTCATTTTAGAAGCAGGAAAGGTTAGATTATAACATCAGGTTAGCTCTCTTTGAAGCAGGTAATAATTAAGTTGATTCACTGTTGCAATTACTGTCAAATCCCCCTTAATTACCACGGATTTTATAGCAGCTTCATTATACGTCTGCTGTAATGCATTGTGGCCCAAAGGAGAAGTGTTGCAGGAAATTCTGCATAGCATGTATAATTCTAACCTGCAGTTAAAGCTTCTAGTGAAAGCCTCTGCACTAAATTTATCTTTTTTTGACATTTTCCCCCCTATTATTTAAAGCAGTTGAACTGAAGGAACACCACTAAAATATACACCTAACTTCATAAGTGAAAATTGATCTCTTCACAGGTATTAGGAATAAAAATGGAGAAATGGTAAAATTAGCAGTGAATTATTCTCAGGAAACTGCTCAGCAAAAATGAAGAACACTTCTGGTCTGGTGTCATGGTGGGGAGAAAACTTCTGCCCCGTCCTGCAGATCATAGACCCCTGACCAACCTTTCCCCGCTTGAGCAGCCCCACTGAATACAGTTTTTAAGGTGGTAACAATTTGTCGGATCAGTCCGCTATATGTGAATATTCTCATCCATTGTTCCTTTTACATTTTATGAACTGGATTATATAAATATAAGGCACATGCACAACCAATAGCTTTGACAGATTTTATTTCACCTGCATATTGAATATGCTTTTACAGTATATTATAAAAATATTTGATGAAAATAGCAATTGGGGCAACCCTAACACCTGTCTTAATATCAATCACGTAAGAATTTTTAAAGCAACTCTTCTTTAGAACTGACCTTCCAACTAACTTTTGTAACAACATAGCCTCATGAAACTGCTGCTTTATGGCTCATGTGTCACTGCTTGTTTCCATTGGAAAAATCTTTACAAATCAGGGTCTGTAAATTGAGCCTGCAACAGTTCAAAACAGATAACCGAATAATGTGTCCCATGGATTCTCTTGTAACGAAGGAATTTACTCCACAGAATATATTAGATGCAGAAAGGGCTCCAGTGTCAGTGACACTATTGGCAGCTGTGTTAACAGTTAAGGAGCTGGCTTTGTATAGCAGTACAGTTATTAAATTTCTCCAGAGACCATGACTCATTAATCAAATATTCATACATCTCTGTAAATACACACTGAACAGAGAATACCCTCAGAGTTGAGCATCCCAGCACAAGTGCCCTTTCATGTAACACTGACAAAATCCTGAGAACATGCGGTCATGTTTTGCATTTCTAATGCTGTAAGTACTCTTTCGTACCCCAATTCCTAAAAACAGAACACAAATGATCTTACTGATCGCAAGTGTTACACAGTCACAATTAAAATTGCTTCACTATTGCTTCATACCATCTTTTTAAAAGTGAAGACAGTGAATCAATTCTTCTGTTCTTTGTTTACCATCAGACAAGTAACTTTTTCCCATACGGATGGAGAAACCCAAGGCCATGCTCCTATTAATACAAGAATTTGTATTAGCATGAAAACAACAAACCACTGGTTGAACTGTGAAGGCCAAAGAACTTCATATATTTGCAAAGACACGAGCTTGTTGTACTTAACAAAAACTCTATTTTGTGTTTCCACACTGCCATAAAGTGGCCTGTCTTCTCACCTGCTCCAGGGGAGGCACAAACATTGTCTGAACAGAAGTTTTGACCTTGGCCAGGTTGAGATCACAGTTCAGAGCTGAAGCATCTCTCTGTGATCAGTTGAAGCTCTTCTCTATAAGCCTTTGAAAACATCCAGTTTTCTGTTGGAACTCCCCATTCTAATGCATTTGTATCTAGGACTTTGGGTTTGATGTTGCAAGTTCTGATTTACACTTCTGATTCAGGCTGTCTGTGGGCTGAAGTAGTCAGATGCCTTTATATAGTGTTATTTGGAAATGGGCATTATCATGTTGCTGAATGTGGATTTTTAAATTTCTGTACTATTGTGCTCTGCTGACCTCAAGGGAACAAGGGAATGAAGGAAACGACCTGAGCAAGTCCAACTCCCCGAAAGTGTGGCCAGCGCAAAATCCCAGATGATCTTGATAAAAGAAGGGGAATTTACAGATAAATCCTGGAAAGAGGTAAGTCTCAGATTATATTTGTTTATAGTTTTTAGAGGCTGGGACATAGAATTCACTCCTGGAACCAGTCCCTTACTGCAGATTTTGAAGGGAAATTTGTAAATTTGCATAACATCTTTATATTCTGTAAGTAACATTCAAATGGCTCGGTTTAAGGATTGAATGCTGATCAGAAAATACTTCCTTTTCAGTTCCCTTGCTAATAAATATAGATACTCTAGCTTAAGCACCTCCACAGTTCCTACTACATTAATTTCAGTGCTTTTTAATTTTCTTTAACAAGGCTTGGCATTTACATTTTAAAATAATATCCTCTCCTATATTTAATTAGGGCACTGATTGAGACAGGATCGCAATAACCTCTCGCACTTCTGTATAAGAGAAAACCCACCCCCCTTGCCCCTCCACGAGCCAACACATGCCAATAAAGCAGTTGTGGGTATCTGCTGGTGCCACAAGGAAAGGAGCACAAGGCTGCAGTTACAACCCCCCTTGCCTCTTCTCTACCTAAGTACAGAGTCCCAATCCTGGGCATCCTACAAGTAATCCCACTAGCCTGCATAACCTTATCCACTGACCCAGCAAGCTGCTGGATGTGGATAAATACCTAAAACATTTACTTTAATAACGTTCCCCTGGGGCACAGGGATTCACTGGCAGGATCAGAACATAGGAAAGGAGGAGATGGAAAATAAGAATAACGTGTGAGTGCTGAGTGGAGAGCCCACAAAGCCTTGCTTTTAACACACGCCTCAACACCCACTAAAGCTAGGCGAAAACAGCAAACATTTATTTGTGCATCTTCCTGCATAAATAAAACCCTGCTGATTTGCTTTGATGGCATTTACGACCACATTTATTCATAAACATTAGAGTGAGCAAGTTTTTATTTGCAGGAGCGTTCATAGAAAACAAAAGCGTCGTGAATTCTGGTGTGAATAAATACCAGAGAGCTCTCACACGAGAAGGGCTTCTGCAGTCATTAAGTAAAGCTCTTTTTACTATTCACACTGTAAATACAAACAATTACAGCTGCCCGTGAACTGCTTACCAACAGGGAAGGGACCTGTTTATAAAGCTCAGTTCATCCAATTAGGCAACAGAAACCATCTCATGAAGATACCCAATCACAGGTCAAACGATGATCGCTCCGGGCTCAATCCTGACTCCCTCGAATGCCTCTACATCTTTTTGTCAATGCCAGTAAGCTTCCAGCATTTTAAGACCCCTTTATCGTGACGTTGGCATGACCTAACCAAGATGGTGGGAGGCTGTAACACCTTGTGCTGCCAGACAGCAGCTGTAGGCTGACAGAGGCACCAGCCGTATGGATGGCATAAGCAGCATTAGGCTGAAATACTGCTGTGTGTTACGCCTTCCTGCGCAGGGCTGGGGAAGTGTGCTCCACGCACGGGGAAGAAGAAAGGCATCCATACTGCCATAGTAATCAACTGCAGGGCGGTAAAGGACCGTACAGAAACCTGGCATATTCTGCCCTCTTGGAGGCTCCCGGCAGCACAAGAAGAGCTGGTGCTCCAGCCCCTCTGGAAGCTGTATCACCATGGATGAAATCGTTGCATAAACAGAACACAGGGCGGGCTGGATTTCAAATATGCTGTTTATATTCATTTGTGGCATTATCGACCTTTCATAACTCACTAACGGTTGCTTTTCATTCCATCATTCCAGTTAAAAGATTGTCAATAACTCTGGAAATAAATCAGGTCTCCAGAGTGAGTCCATTTTCCTACTGTAATTAATGGCAAGCAGGAGATCCCTTCCCTGCCTCCCCAACTACCCTGTTGTGTCCTTCTGGCTGCGTTGTGTGCAACTGAACCGCTCGTCTGCTTCTTGTTACCAATGCTTCTGGGTTTGGAGGGGGAACTGAAAGGGAAAAAAACCACCACAAAACACTTCCCTTACAGCAGAAAATTTGTAAGCCAAGGGCAAGGGCAAACCCCACAACTGGGGCCTCTGGTTGCCCCTCTAGCACAGCTGGGAGTGGCAGACTCTGCCCATGGCCACTGCGCAGGCAGGCAGCGCTCAGGGGAGGAGGGCGATTCCTTTTTTCACATTCACACTCCCTGTTTTCCAACTGCATTTTCATGCCGATTGCAGATAAATGAACCTGATGTTTGAGTGCCAGTTGGTGTACGTAGAGCAACCACTTGTTTGCTGTTGCTGCTTTAGCCAAGGAGCATGACACCATGCTGAATGCCAATCAGGTGTATTTACCACATTCTTTTAAAAGTCCAAGGCCACGTAGCCCCCTCTGGGAGCCAGCGAACTCCGAATAGATCCAGACCCACAAGGTCTCGCCTTGCACAGGAGCCAGGGAAGAGCGGGTTTTGTTCAGGAAGTGAAGCCAGTGCTGGCTTTGAAAATCAGGTGAGGGTGACACATGGCGTTGCCTCAACACCAGTTGCCACACTCGTAAGGAAACGTAGCAGCTGCCTTTATGTAGTTCTTATTTACGGATTCATGTTCTTGTTTAGGGGTGTCTCATTAACGCTGTGGGGAACTGCTGAGGGAGACACGCTTTGGAGACTCACACCTTGCTGTTGCTGGAGCAGAGCTGCTTGGAGACCTTCAGTGACAAGCTGGAGTGGCCTCAGTTTTACAGCTCTGCTGAAGCATGGGGGTCTGGCAGGAGGGAAAACACGTCTTTAAAGAAAGGCACTGCAAACCACTAATTCTGCTGGTAGCCGCAGATGGGCACTAATGGGCTTGACTATCTTTCTGTTTCTAGGCCTTCTGGAAGTTGGTCTGCAGTTCTCCAGGCTGTTTCTCTCTGAGGTCAGTTGTCTCTACTATCACTGGTCAATAACTCCCTCTCCTAAATGGCAACTTTAGAAACGCCCATTTCATGGGTCACAGAGTCACACCGCGAGGCAAAACCAGCCTTCCAGCCTCATCTGCCCGAGAGCCAGCCCTGAGGGTCTGCTGTCTTGTTCCCCATGGATTTAACCCAGCACACTGGGTTTCTCCACCAGTCTCCAACCCTGTCTAAGACTTTGGGTTGTAAAGCTGTCAGTCAGCTGCTGCCTTTCGTGATTGTCTGCAGGGAAGGTGGGCACGGGCCAAAGGTGTTTTTAAAGGTCACAAGTTTGGCTTGAGACAGCAGTGGCCACAGAGCCAACAGGAAAGAGATGTGGTGGCTGGTGGCTTTTTTCCCCATGGAGGAGCTGCACAGCCAGGTCATGCTGAGAGTTCCTTTACCCTACACCACACAGGCTTCCTGACTCCCAGTCCCAGCTCCGGCGGTGCTTGGGGAGGGACGCCACCTTCGCCATCAATTCTGAAAATGTGATGGGGTTCTGGTCGCTGCTCAGCTAGAGGCAAGTCAAAGAGGACCTTGAGGTCTCACATTAGTTTGAAAAATGAGGCCAGTATCTTTGCTAGAAGGGGAAGGCAGAGTCCCAGCTAATCATTTAGAATCCCGAGGTTGTGTCAAGCTAATATTAGATATTATAAACACACACAAAAATGTTCCTTCTAAAGAAAAAGGAAATGGCAAAAAAGAAAAAACCGAAAAGGTTATTAGGTGATTAAAAGCTCAGACTTTGAAAAGAACTACTATTTGCCACCTTCTGTGGTACGTGCAGTCTGGTTCTGTCAGGCAAGCAAGTAATCAGCCAGTGATTTGTGGAAGTCCTTTAAGAAAATAGGCCACTGCTGGGTGTGTGAGTAACTAATGCTCATTTGGTTTGTGTTTGAAGGCAGCAGCAGCAACAGTGATGACACAAATTAATTGCACGGTTTTCAGGAGATAATGCAGACGAGGTAAAGAGAATTACTACGCGATTAACATAGTTTCCAATTAAAGTCCCCTGTAGTTACCGAAAAACATTAATTTCTGGTAACTTGGTAATTTAACTTGTGTCACCACTGTACATGAGTGTACCAGGGCAACTTATGGGCTTGTCTATGTTTAAGCCTTGTCCAAAAAAAATGAAAAAAAAATTACTGAGAATAGCCATTAGTTTTTAACTTCAAATAGAACACTGTGGTGGTAAACTAAAGGATTTACTAACAGATTAAGGATCAAAAACCAGCTGCTGTTCTAGCACTGAAGTCTTTCTTACCATTAAGTCAAAAAGGTAAAAAAAATATTTTCCACTATTTAAATAAATTCAGCAAAGGTGTTTTCAACTCAGCAAAGGTGTTTTCAACCATTACATTTCTTTATCAACAAGTTGAAATAAGACAGAGACAAATGAAAATATTTCACTCTTCCAAAGAAGTTTGCTGTTGAGATGTCAGAACTACATTTTTCTTTTAAACATTTAACTTCCTATAGGTTTTATATTTCTATTTGAGCATTTCTATTACAAAAACACCAAACCGCAAGTCTTTTAAGTAGCAGCTCATTTCTGGAGACTCAGCTAGCTTAGGTAGGTACATGCACATGGGATAATTTTATTTTTTTTTTTAAGGTACCTGAACTTCAACCGGTGGCATTCTGGAAGAGGGAAAATTCCTCCTTTTGTTCCCATCTCAGATAACGCTTCCTGTGCTGCAGCGGGATGGAGTGGCCCACGCGGTACTTGTAAGTGCGCAGCACAGCAAGAGGTACAAAGGCCTAGACGTCAAAAACTTGCAGAATTATCATGTCTGAGCAGTTTTTAGTCTGATGACAAAATGCAATCACCAAGTAGCATCATTACTGTTTTCATCATGTGTTTCCAGAACATCCATCTGGTTTTACCCCATTTCAAAATGTAAGTGTACTTCCTGGCAGTACGGGATGAGCCGTTCTGTTGCCACCGTCCCAATTGCCAGGCTTGTTCCCGATAATGTTATGAAGGCTGCAGTGGGGTAGGATGGATAAAGTCTTTCAAAAGAGATGTGGGTCTTTGGATGACTTGAGACATATATCAGTGTTGTACAGTAACTTTCATTCTAAAAAATAAAAGTACCACATCATCGGGGACAGCAGTCCACCCTACAGCTGCACGTTTGTTAATTTCATGTAACTTCATGTAACTTTTAACTTCATGACAAATATTGCAGACTCCTGTGCATTAAAGCCTCTGAAGCTTATTACATTTTATTATTATTACTACAACAACAGAAGCTGTAAATGGAAAAGACATTATCGATTCAACTAATCCGCTGAATGCAGATTGTTCTTCACTGTGCATTTGTTAGCCTTTGGGCCAGTTTGGTTTTTAACAGCCTTACACGACAAGACTTTCAACGCTCCTAGGTGAGAATATTACACAGCCTTGTGCTCCTCAGCAGGAAGCTTTCCTTGAGCATCTTCCCCTTTCCCAAAGACGTCTCCTTTTACTACTCCAACTCCTCTCCCCTTACCAGTGCACACACACACTACGTATTTGTAAGCTGTAGCACTTCCCTCCCTTGCCAGCCTCGCTCTTCAGCTATAGAGTAACAAAGCCACATAGCTACGAGTTAATCTTCCTTAAATCCATCCCTGCAGGCTCCTGATCATTTTTCCTGTTCTTCTGTGCCCTTTAATTACTTAACGCCTTCCTCATGGAAAGGTAAGCAGAAAGGAGAGCATCAGTGAAACCAGATTACACCAATTATATCCCCCCGCTCTGTGACTGAAGCTTTTAATGATGCAGCACAGGATCGCATTATTTTTTTTTCAAATGTTAAAGCAAAGTACAACTTCACATCTAATTTCCTGTCCGCTGTTACCCAAAGGAACCACTCAATGGTTTTGCATTATTTTTGCTAAAGCTACATAAACTTGTGCTCTACTAAATGGGAATCTTCTATTTTCTAACTCTGCACTGACATTCACAATTCTCCTCATTTTGACATCTAAATTCCATAAATATGTTGTTTACTCCCTCTTCTGGGCTATTAATGAAAAATATTAAGTAAGATCAACCCAAACATTCTCACATACATGCAGCATCTAAAAGTAGTATTATGCCAATTATTAGTAGGAATCAACAGTGCACAGGTTACTAATTTAGACAAATGACGTATGGGGTCGTGTTTTTTTTTTTGAAAACCAGTGAACACAATCTTGTTTTGGCTTTTTGGAATATTAACTCAATTAACATGTGCAAGGGTACACTCCAGCCCTGACACATAACATGATCTAGTTCTGCCTGAAATCCATCGATTAGTCACTTCTTTCTCATAAAAGGAAAAAAGGTGTTTTAATGAATACACGTGATGCTTATTATTTGGATTGGCAACATTTGTGCCTTCTGTGCCTGAACGGCACTTAGAATAGGTTAACATTTGGTTTACAACACAACAATAAAATTTGCCTTTATTGCAAATAAACAGAGTATTCACACCTTACAATATTGTTTTAGATGCAGGACTATATTCACTCTTAGAGGATCTAATATTAATATAAAAGGCACATGCATTTAATGTTTTCCCACCTTTTTTATTTTCCAAGCAGTGTTAATACGTATTTTAAATATTGCATTTACTTTGTTAAAACATGAAACTACTTATGTACATTTGTTTGCAGTCTGAGAACACACACCATCAAATAATCATTTGTACAGTAATAACATGTATATAAAAAAAAAATAATCACAGCCCAGAATTTTTAACATCCGCTCCCCCATTTGCGTTGATTTAAAAGCTGCGCTAATAGGAGAGAAGCCTCAACATTATAGTAGTTGAAACAGGAAACAAACACCGCTCTCTTCTAATAATTGTCTTCAGCTGCTTTGATTGGTTGCAGTTAATATTAATAGTATAACCTTTAAAAATTGTGGGGAAAGGTAATACTTTATCTTCACTCCTCATATTAAGGCTCCAAAGCAAGCTTAATGAGAAACCATTATAAAATCATACTGCTAAATAGTATCTTAACTCACAATTCAGCCTATATAATTGTATCAGTATTGCAACTGACAATTACTACTGATATATCAAACTTATCTTTCTTACACTGTGCTGCTCGGGATGTGTGTCACGATTACAGCATTAACTACTATTGGGGCTTACGTAGCAAGACGGAGTAGCGTTCTACCCTTACCACATGAATACAGAACTCAAATTTTGCTTACAGACAGAAACACGGTCTCAAAACCTATGGATATGCGTCCATGACACAAACCCCACAGGCATCTGGCAGCCTCTGCTCGGAGTTTGTCCTGGGCTGACATGACATCAGGGTCACAAGTCAGGCTTTAGGGACTGGCCAAGCTATTTAAGAGGGCGAGACCAGGACAGAGGCACATTTCAGCATACCTGGCTCTAAACAATGCCCTCCATCTTCACTAGCACAACGTGACATTAAACTCCTCCAACTAGTAGTGAACAAAAATAATTAGTAAGTACATTTATAAATGACATTTTAAAGACTATTAACATATAAAACATTATCTTTATGAAAATAGACCAATTTCAGCGCAAGCTTGCCTTTTTTGGAGAGGAGGACACATTTTTTTTATTTTTGAAAAGGCAAGTGTTCTCCTGGACAGCTGCCAATAATCTTGTGTAAAATGTCCTTAAAGCAAGACAAACTCCTCTGTACTAAATCTTTTTAATCTTTTCTTTTCATCCTCAGAGAAAAGGTCATTTTCTTCATGGAGTGGACTGGAAGCAAAGTCATAGTCTCTAGAATGACCCTTTACAAAAGTAAACAAGGGATATTTCTCTTTAGATGAAGACTTCAGCATCTACAATGTAAAACACGCACCAGAGAAAATATTAATTGGAAACAAAGAAATACAGTAAGTAGTGATACTTATCTGATGATGACTGTGAAATAAAAAACGCATTTTTAAATTTGTATTATCATCATATTCAAACATAAGCATTGCACAATCTAAATGTTCCTTCCTCCCATTAACCATTCATTTATTTCCATTTCTTCTTCAGGTAGCTGGTAATTTTATGCCTAACTCTGCTTCTCGTTCCATACAGATCACCTCTGTGTGCTGTCTCTTTCAGTGCAGCTGGAGCTCTTTGTAGGAAGATAAAAACCCCTACAAAATACTTAACGGCTGTAACACTCTTCTCAAGCACAGGTATGAATTCTGCAGCAACTAAGCATCTCAGGGAGATATTTCTAGCGTAGAATCAGCATGTATGAAAATCAATGTTTTTATTAAAAGTTTAAACACCTACATCTATGTCAATAAGCCAATCGAGAGCATATGGCTCAAAACAGACTGACAACAGTAGCAGGCTGTTGTAACCAGAGTGCCAAAAATCTACGTATATAAATCTAAAAACTGAGCACGTAAAAGTGGCTGGTGGGGAAAGACAAATACTGAAAAACAGATCAGCAAAATACCTTTAATAGCAGATAAAAATCCGCCAAATACTGAAAGAGTTTTCACCCTTCCAGGCTGATTTGGACACTTAATTGTTTTGGGGGTTTTGGGGGGGTTATTTTTTTTACTTTTTTTAAATTTCTTACCTGCTTTGAAAAAACAGCACAGTCATGCAGTAACATGCAGAATTATGTTAGCCTAGACGTATATCCTGTGTGGAACTAATATCACTAAACATAATTTCATGAGAACAATTAATCTAATACAGTAAAAAAACCCTAAATAGATCTTTAAACAGTAAGAACTATTTTAAAAAGGAGAGTTGGGGCTGAGGGGATGTTTTAAAAAAAATAATCAATCATAACAAAATCCTTGATTTTTACTGTGGTCTGAAATTTTCCACTTTATTCTTGTCTATTTTAATTGCATTTGGCTACTTTAATGTGAAACTTGGGTAAAAAAGTAAGAAGCTATAGGAGAGACATGCACACAGTAATAGGCAAAAGCAAAAGAAGAGTAACAAATGAGCGCTAGAAAGTAAAAAGTTTGTAAGACATACAAATGCTTTGTTTCTTGAGAAGACTAGATAATTGGATGCAAACCCTTTCAACTCCAGGGGCTGAATACAAGCTGCCTTAGTAGGAAGAGAAATTGATAGCCACATGAAGGCTGTTTGCTGGTCTGTGAGTGGATGGATGGACTTAGGCCAGCTCCGAATTCCAAGTTTCCCACAGAAGACTCCTTGGAACACTGCATCTCAGGGGACGCATGGTGCCCAACAACCATCGCACCTTTAAAGATGGTCCCTCCAAATCAGGACAGAAATACACCTGCAGTTCTACTGCCATTGTCTGTGTTCAACTTCCCCTGACACCTCCCTCCCTGCAGGTACAGGTAACACCTCTCTGTGTGTGAAACACTAAATACAGAACACAAACTGGATAGACAGGCAAATGCCTAAACAAGAGTCGAGTGGAACTTGGTTAAGGTTACTGTAATTACTATCATGCTACATCACACTTAGTGATCACAGATGAGTTTGAAACTCTAAAGAATATTAAAGTTCTTTAGATACCACTGCAATGATTTCTACAGAGAAGTTTCTCAATAAACCTCAATATTTTTTAGTATTTCAGTGTTAGACCCAGACTGCCACTGTTGTTGCTGCAACGATTAATTCTTTGTGCTGAACTACATCCAAGTTCAACACTCCATCAGTACAGAGAACTTTTCATTTCTGCTGAGAACCTGGGCTACAAACAGGCAAATGCAGTTGTAGCCCAAGTGGATTATTTATTTGCTGTCATGGGTTTTGATAGGGAAACAATTCACTGCATTAGCAGCAAGACAAGCCTGGTACCAGTTAACTAACAATGTAAAGTAGCTGCAGAGGCTGTGGCCAGGGAAAGGCAGAGCCGTCCCAGGGGCTGTGCAAGGCCAGAGCTTCTTGCTGACCTCTCGGCTCTGCCACATGGTGTGGAGAAGCCAGACAAACTGCTGTGCCTGCTCGGTATTTGTGCTGGAAGTGCAAAACAGAACTAGGACTACAGCCAGTCAGTAAATCCATCCTTCTCAAGTCTGGATGTGTTTCCAGGTCTCCCTGATCTATCAGCTATTGAATTCCAGCTATTATTAAACTACTTAACAATAGCTGCCTAACTAGGCAGTACAGAAACAAAGGGTAACTTGAATGCGATTTGGATGGAGTTTCATCAGTCACTCCATTTGGGCCTTCGATTTCAATGCCCTAATTTCTCTATTACTGAATATATGGCTCATAAGGTTTATCCTCAAATAATAAAAGGTAGGTTTTTTTCTTCCACCTCTTATTGCCCACAAAAGCAGTGAGAACCTGCATTTTTTTTACGTACGGCACACTGGGAGTGTACTGTGCTTTGCAGTTCAAGAGTCATTGCACTCAAATTGCAAACAAAGGGAAAAATAACGGAAGAGCAAGAAAAACCAAAGCATGTGAAGGAAGGACTGAAAGATCATAGAATATTTCTCGCACTGTATTTGTACCAAAACTTTCCTCTGTTTTCATACTTATTGTGCCTGAAATGTATTTATATAAAATAATTTCACTAATATTAAATAATTTCTGTCTAAAGTACCAGGATACCAGCTCCAAGACTTAGATTAGCCATGAGTATTTTCACAACATATGTGCAGAAAAAGATACGTACTTAATCCCAAACTTGAAAGAAAAGACAGAAGGGGGAAAAAAGAGAGAGAGAACTTCCAATATGACCAATTTTGTAATTAGGGTTTTTTTATCGTGTTATTACACTCATTCTTATATATGATAGAACAGGAAATCACGGAAGAATAGAAACTTCACCATTTAAACTTCCCGTATATCTGTTGCTTAGGAACTTCTGCTCCTTTAAATCTATTTTCTACTTCTGTGTGTAAGAACCAAAGAAACAACTTCAGCATCAATCAATACCTATGAGAGATTATATACACTATTAAGTTTAAGAATGCTTTGTTGGCTATAATACTAATACCACTTAACAGGACGTTCAGAATGCTGCACAAACATTTAATTCTTTCTGCTGCTGTGATAACTACTGTGGTTAGAATATTAAATACGTGACCATCTTCTGCTGCCGCTGCAACCTTTCACAGACTATTTTTTTAAATCACAGAATGCAGTTATTTGCTACCACGGCCAACACAACCTCTTAACAACGCTGTATTTCATACACTCGCATGCTGTACTAATCAAGGCAGAAAAAAACCCCAGTTACGCTTGGACCTGAAGGAACCCCTCGCAGTGTTTTTCAAGCGGAGGGGCAGCACCAGATCAGCTGGGCAAGGCCCGCTCCCCGGCCTCCAGCGCTGCTGCCGAAGCCCGGGCGCTGCCTTGGGCTGGGCGGCCCCGCCGGCAGCGCGGCGCCTGCCGGACATTCCCATTTCAACAGCGCCACCTGGCGGGCGCGCCACGCCGCCACCGGCCACCCCGCCATCGCCCAACGGGCTCGGTTTCTCACGATTGTAAAAGCGGCAATAAATACCGAGGGCTGTGTCTGTTTAGAAGAGCGAAGCTGATTCTCTGCCCTTATCCCTACGCAGCACACGCATGCCGTGCTGGCTTGAGGGATCGATTTGGTAAGGTCGACACCCACCTTGGTGATTTCTTCAGATGCCTTCTCGAAGTCCTGTACCGTTCTACAATAAAATCCTATCGTGCAGCTCGGATCCATTTTTTTGAATGACATCTTTTTGGGAGAAGGACAGTGGAATGACTGCAAGTTTCACGATTAAAAACATGAAATACACAGTTACGGTTAGAATGGTGCAGACCGATGCATTTACTTTTTCCCACCAACAGCTTTAACATACAATCCCCCGTATCGCTTGAATTAAAACCCAGCACACACCTTCCAAGTAATTTCTCCCCCCGCCACCCCCAAACATTCAAGTAATTCCACTCTTCTTCACATGTATAAAACCTCCTGCTGTTTATGCTGTATATACCAAACTTCTGCGCGCCACCACGTTAGTTTGAAATCTGTCAAAGGTCTGCCGCTCAGAGCAGTACTTTATGAATATTCCCAAGGCAGAGGAGGTGAACGCTCTTCTGCAAATTGAATTTGTAACAGCTTTTGCACTATCTTACAATTACTGCTTTACTACCACCGCCCATTGACCCTCTCCCTCCCCCAGTCTCTGTAAAAGAGACATAATGGAATAAACCAACCTCATGCATTTTCCTTTAGTAAATGAAACGGGTTAAAAACCCTGCAAAACCCACAGAAGCAAAGCTAGATAACACTGATCCACAAGTAGGAAAAAACCAAACAACATGCTGTGCTTTATAAATGTTTCTTTCCTAACGTGAAATCTCTTTTCATGACAGATGATGCTCTGACAGTGCAGCAATCTGATACTATCAGCAGCCATGCTCTAAGAAAAAGCAAACAAATACAAAACCCCTTTCCCAGTCTCTTCATTCCCAGTTTATGAGAGAAAAGGTAAGTGTATGCTTTCCGCTGATCCTGTGTTTATTTGTTACAGGAACTGTAGTTTTGGTGAAGCTCACTGTTTAATAACTGAAATTATTTCATCACCCCTGACTGTCTCTCAAAGGTTGTCCTCTTTATTGTGCTTCCAGCATGCAGGACTAGCCCGTCCACCCTACCTCTATTAAATCACTAGCAATCCTGCTACAGCTGCTCAGTAACAAATGCTAACACGCCTCGTCTGCACCACTCTGTAACAGAGATACCGCTGTACTAACATGCAGATTTTGTTTTTCATGAACTTCCCCAGTGAATATGCCGTGCTATTGCCTTTCACAGCTCCATGTCAGCTGTACACAGCTCCAAGCTCCTCTGGCACCGCTGCTCAGCACAGAGCCAGGACAGCTTACTACCACCACAGGAACACCAGGACAGAGCAACGCAGGAGATTTCTCACCAACACCGCTGTGCTTCCTCTATGAAGGGTAACTACCAACTGTTACGATCTCACCTGACTATAGCAACAGCAACCCCTGACACCAAACATCAAGCAGCCTGTGTATTAGAAACTGCTTTTGTCTTTTTTTTTTTTTTTTTGCCAATCAGAAAAGTCGATCTGCAGAAGATGACAGCACTAGTTACCTAATCTGAGCGTGCCTGTCAGTGTAATAGTTTTATATATTGAAGTATATAATTCTTTACTTGTGATTACAAACCTCAGTATTTCTATTAAACCTCTGCTAAATAACAGAAGCAGAAAATAAGAAGTTCTATTTCTACAAGACTGATTTTAGTCACCATTTTTTCTCCTAATTCTGTTCAAATTTTAGATGCAGAAATTATATTTTGAAAATTCATTCCTGAGTCATCAAATACATAAATCGAACCCTGCCTTACATACCACATTTCGGCAACAACACTGTAACTACAGTTGTGCTGTACTGTTCAGGGCAGCAGTCTTAATGCTACACAAATCACCGTAAACAAAGAGAAGTGGGTAGGCTTCTTTTTTTTTTTTTTTTCCACTCCTCCAAACAAATGGATTCTGGAAGCCAATACAGAGTGGATTGATTTCCAACTTATTCTGGACAATTTGTCAATTTTGAAAATACTCCCTACAGATAAATCTAACAAGCAACTATCCACACTAAGAAAGCAATTTCTGTTTACTTTTGACATTTCTGGACAAAGATATAATACTATCAAATGCACTAAGCATTAAATTCCAATATATTTTCTGTCTGCAGAAAAGCATTAGGTTGCGATCAAGCCAAACTGCCAGCTTGCGTACATTCAAAATACATTTTAAAACCTCATTATTATTATTATTTGGAAATTCATATTGATGCCAGTCTGCAGTATGATCTGGAGGATTAGTCATGGAAACAGAAACCAAAAAGAAGTGTATTTTTTGTAGCTTGGACACTGAGCTGCAGTGTGACCCTTAAGGAAGTCACTTGAGCTCCGCTTCTCTGTGCCCTTCCCATCTTTTGTCTGACTTTCCCAATTAAACTGTAAAATCCTCAGAGAAGGCACTGTATTTTACTACAGTTATTAGCACAAAGGGGCAAGGACCTTGGTTATCATCCCTGGCTGCGGCCACAATACAAATAGGTAGAGCTGGGACTTGCTAACTCTTCTTCCAAATACCTCAACAGGGTAAAACTAAAGCCATCTCTAAAAATAATGAAACTCTCTGTCTAGGGTATTTTCTGATACATTTTTCTGCTATGTTCCTTTTTTTAATTTGGAATCTTCTAGTTTTCTATATTCACTTCTATATTATATGTCCCACTAATTAAAGCATCTTGTTAAGTATAAATACTGAAAAATATGTAGTGTTTGCTTTAAGTGGGCCCCAGGATTTGACATTAGCCCTGTGTTAAGTGCTTCGACATATTTAAGTACTTTTCCTAAATACTATTTGATGGTATTCTGATTAAAGTATTGCGGTCAACTTCAAGGTATGTTAACAATTCTTTCTTTTCATGACACCAATAGACAGGACCATTGCAGTCCACTCCACTGTTCCCAGTTTAAGTTAATTCTTAGCTGCTCTACAAAATAGAAGCCATGAAGATACATGACTTCATTACACACCATTTGACTTACATTCTAAGTGTAAATAGTCGATTTAAGATCACCTACTCAGTTCCTCAGGTGTGAGATTGAGTTGTGTACGACTCACTCCCACGGTCTATGGGACTTTCCTGTGAACCTTCAAGAACTCTACATTAAGCAGCTAGTATTTTAGAGGTGGTGGAGATAAATATATATTCTTCCTTATTTAAATGTGATACATTGTTTCTTAAGCTGTGTTTCCACATTTAGGAGTATTTAACTTCACAGAGCACAGTGGCATGAGGAACCACTACTAGTAACTAACCAACTCTTCTCCAGCAGTTGATGCTGTCCTAACCAGTGGATGCACCCAGAGAGTGTTTCTACATTGAATGAACAATTGCTCCAAGGAGACTGGAAGTTCATGTGGAAGTTGGACAGAAGATCAAGGAGAGTTTGTAAGGATGCGGCTGAGTACTTCCTACTGTGAGTACTGTTGCTACTGAACACTTACTTCTGCAACCGATCATGTTTTCCCATGGCACATGTAAATTGAGTTCTTTAATAATCTCCTTTAGCTTTATCTATTGTCAATTCAAGTTATTTGGCAACAGGTTAAAGGAAAGGGAAAACACCACTGTAAAAAAAGCCACGTATGATTTCGAAGACCTAGGCACAGCCCAAAAAGATGCATCCACTGCATCTAGATGAACCCAGAAACGCATGACCTAGAAAGGGGTTGGGGGCAAAGAAAGAACAAATGCAGCACCTACACTTTCAGACCTGTCAGTTTCTTGGAAACTGCTATTCCATAAAACCAGCTTGACTAAAAATAATAATAAAACTCGTTAAAAGGAACAGTTCAGAAGACTTGAGTAAAATTCATCTAGTGAAGCACAAACCTCACCGGTAAGCCTCAAAAATTTCTACTTGTATGAAGACAGACAAAGTGACCTGCAAAGTCATCAGGAGCAAAAGTTACAATTAAAATGATCACCACCTACTCCGGTATAGAAACAGGATGAATTTCTGAGTAAAGCAGCAGCAAGTAAACCTGCAGGAATTCTGGTTCCAAACAGATAACAGGCTTCTATTATTGAATACTACAGTAAATTCTCTCCATGATGTTGACTGCAACTTGAATTTAAAAAAAATAAAATTAAAATGACCAAAAAGACAAACTAACAAAACCAAATCCAAATAACTCCAGTTTAAAATCTGCAAATATGGCTGTTTTCTTTGATGGAAAAATACTTAAATGATCATCTATTTTTGAGGTTTTCTGATCATAAAGAAGAAACAGACAAAGATTAATAAGGTAAAAATTAAAACCCCATATTGAGTTTTTAACCTCTGGTCATTTTTGTTGATTATAGGCCTATAAAGAAGGGCAGGACTTTGATAAATAACATGTAACTGTAAAACCATAAAGATGCAGCTAGCCAGAACATCTCTAAATAATTAGTGTTTGATTCATATGGGAAGAAAACAGTGCCAGGTCTATATCCATACTACCTCAAGAGGGAAATCCTTTATGCTGACATCTACAAAAGATTGGCAGTAATGAGGATCCATGTAAATCAAACTGTCATCTACAAGGACAAAACAGAAGACAAGTAATTCAAAAAACACCTTATTATTACACTGCTTACAATCCAATTTCTATGCAGAACAGCTGGAAAAAAAAAAAAAAGCCAGCAAGTAACCGCTTGCCAGGCTGATATTCATTGACTGAAGCATAGGTTTTTGCAGGACAGATTAACTTTTGCATAATCAAATATGCTTGTATAAGCAGAATTTTTATAAAGTGATGAGACTGTCATTTAATTTTGGGTGATAAAATTACTTTTACAAACACACAATTATATTCTGGAGTTTGCATATGAAAAATGTATTGTGCTACTTCATCCTGACAGGAAGAATATATTGCTTGTCATTTAAGCATCAACTAACACCACTTAAACTAGTAAAAAGTAAATATGTAAATAAGAACTGCCAGATAGTAACAGCAAACGCTCCTGAAGTTTGGTGAAACAGATAAATTATGCCTTGTTTATGCAACAACGGAAATTAAATGTACATTTTACAGAATCCAATTACCATATGGAGTAAATGACAAATGACTGGACTTGGGTAGATATGATGAATTAATAAGGTACTCATTTTGCTATTTTAATCATGCTATTTCCCACTGGTTCGATATTAACTTCCTAACTCTTAAAGAAAAATATTGGAGAGACATAACATATTAAAACACTAACCTTGAAATCCAGCAAAGTAATACGACTGCTTGGGTTTGCCACCAATAATACCAACACAATACTCAAGGCTTAAAATTCCCTACAACAAGAACATTAAATAATTAGGACAGTGTTAAACAGAGTAAGTATTAAACTGAATTAAAATCTTTGCTCTCCCTTTACTGTTTTCAGGCAAACAGCTTTTTTTCTTTTATTCTCTTTTTTTAAAGACTGAATTCATGACTTTCTTGGGCCTTGACTCAATTTTTAGAGGCTTACAACTGACCAAAGTGAAAACATACCACCACAAATTCCAGAGAAAGTCCTCCCTTTTCATGGGATGCCCATAGATTGAGAGAACTGGCAGTATCATTTTTGAAGAGGAGACAAAACATGATGTCATACAAGCTGAGCACAGGTTGCTTGGTCAAAAGGCAAAGTGTTCAGATTTACAGAGTTCATATACATTTACATTCTGTGGCCCTGAGGGCCCTCTTCTTTTTGCATTCAAATGTACAAGTCTGTCTAGAGTATGAACTTTTACATCATAGGGAGAAATGCCAGTTGAAGCAAGAGTAATTACAAGACAAAGCTCTAAAAACAAGAGCCCAAAACATGGGAGGAGAGACAGACACCCAACAGACAAGCCCCATAAATCTTACTGGATATTGACTGTGAGGGTAGAGGAATCAGAACCATCAGTATGTAACCGCTTTGAGAAAGAGACATTACAAATACACCTAACAGGATTTAAAGAGGGACATGGGGTGAAATACAGGAATCGTTTCAGTCTGGAGGTGTAAAGAAAGATACTCCTCTACCCATGGCAAAGCTAGGAGCCGCTATGGACAGAAAGCTGGCATACCAGCCATGGGCTACAGTCACACCAGTGCTGCCAGCATATTTCTGTTCATTCGGCTTGAAAAGAGTTGGGTTCTGTAATCCTCGTGCCTGTGCTAGCACACAAACCTAGCAGATTTATCATTACGTAATAAAATGCTGATTTTATCGATATACTTGTAGTGCTGGGGAGAAGGATTGACCTGTAATACACGCAATTTTACCAAGGTAAGAACATGTCAGTAGTTTACCTGACTGAAATTCCTCTGTCCCCCACAAGCTCTGGATGCAGTCACAGACAACAGACACCAAAGAAATCACCCTTGATCATCTCTCTATTAAAAGTACCTAGCAAAGAAATGGAAGGAAAGAACCTTCCCTCCCTCTCCCCTCAACTTATTTCTACTCTTCTCGCTTTTGTGAGGTTCTGTTACTTAACAGGGCTCATTAGGATTTGTGAATATTCAGTCTTGGCTTAACACAGTTCTCCATTAGTTATCCCACCAGCTCCAGTGGGAGCTGAATTTTGCCAACATTGAGCACTTTGGAAAGCTGAGCCCAACTGTTCTAATGCAATTGAAGCCCAAGACCATTAAACACTCTGAAAACGGAACAGCCTTTAAACGTCCATAAATCACAGTGGTGTTCCTGTAGCACTAGGCAAGCATTGGGTCCAAAAACTTGGATAGTGGCCCAAACTGGGACAGCAATCCAGAAGATTATCAGCTGAGCTAAAGTGAAATCTCCATCAGCTGGCAGTCGTATCTATATCCTCTCCTCTAAGAGATCAACCATTAAAAGTATAACTGTTACATTATCACTGTATAAGCAGGGAAAACTGCTCTCAACAAAATGATTAGTATTTAGTGTACTAATAAGACCAAAGGTTCTCAAGATAAAACTTTCTCTGCTTAGACAATGATAATGTAACATAACAAAACCTGTTGTACTCCTCACCTGAGATGCTAATAAAGTCAACTTCAGCATGGTTTATACAGGTTAAGAGAAAGTACTTCTTATTTAAAATATGAATGAGAAGGCTTTTTAAAAAAATACTCCTCAATGGCTGAGCATTACAGACCGTTAAGGCAGATCAGAGGCAAAGGCTGTAACAGCTAAGGACACATCCTCTGCCTTTGAAACAGAAAGGGAGCAGAGCTGCTTAGAGTAATGACTAACTGTTTAATCTATGGGAATTTTCTTGTAAAAGTGAATTATAAAAAATTTATCAATTTTCATCCATAAATATAAAATCCTTTGTAAAAATTACCTCTTGTACTACATTCTAAAATCTGCATTTTTAACTTAAATCCAGACCCCAAGAAATTTAGTCGCTTCTTTTGAATAGTCAAGATAGAGATTGAAGTGACAAATATATGCAATTGAAAGCCCTCTCCATTGCTTCCATCTCTCTCCATCACAGCCTCCATTATAACAGACTGCAAAAGGCAGTACCGGGCTTGGTAAATGAGCAGCAGAAATCGCCCCAGTAAAGCCAGTTGTACCAGGCAAGCTTAGATAACGTGACTGTGCTGTGAAACCCACTGCCACGCAAATGTATTTCACGCTGCCCAAAGAGTGTGTTTGAGAGCTAAACTGAGAAAACCTCTGCAGGGTAAAACTAGACATAGATACCTGTCAATAATAAAAGCCAGTATTAAAAGAACTGGAGTCACTGAGAAAGCCTTATGAAAGTTGCAGAAGCAACTGTTTGTTAGCTTACAAACAGAGGCACTGTGTGTCTTCCTGGACCTGACTGATTCAAAGGCTTTTTTGAAGTTAACATTGAAAGTAAAGTTAGGTTGCTGTAGATCATGCCTGAGACAACAGGCTTGTCTTAACTGTGTCAGAATTAATCAGAAAAGAACTAAAACTTTTCCAAAAACAACTGTCTGAAAATACAAGGAAAAGAATCGGGAAAGAAAAATAATTTAATAGCTCCATCACTTAAATAAAAGGCTTCATCTCTTGATCTCCCCATGCCATTAAAAGAGACCCAAGTATTTTTCTTAAATTTTACAGAGAAGAGACAGGCACCAAAAAACCCCAAAGTGAAACAGAACAAAAAAAAACCCCAAAGATGTTACAGACTTAGATTTTGTTCATGCTACTACATTGTGGTATTTTGAAAAAATAAACGAAGAATTTAAAGACAGATAAACAGCATCATGGGAAATGATAAAGTAGCAGGGCTAAGAGAACAATGTCTTAAGAGATGTATTCTTGTGCTCAAGAGGCAGGATGACAATACATCTTCAGGTAGTAGTACCATATGCAGAACCTCTGCTGTGGGTGGGGGGATGGGGGGGGGGAAGAAAAGAAAAGAGGACATCAAAGGCCTTCCTTCCCCCTGCTTTCTCCTTGAGTTTTACTTTTTTTCCAGTTTGTTTTTATTTGTGGTAACTGCTTGCTACTCCTGCATCACTGTCCTTAGAAACATTCATCCTAATGTCCAGATAGTGGAAAACCACCCAAAGTTGTGACTAAAGAGATCAAAAAATTCTATCCTCTCTCTTTAAGGGAAGAAAAAGACAAAAGAAAATGGGAAGAACAAACAAGCAACAACCTTAAACCATTTGACATTTAAGAAATCAAGAAACGGAATAAGGTATTTGGTATATTTATATTTTTAAATGCTGTCTGATACTTACTATAGCACAACTCTAATAGCATATGTAACTAAATTACCGTTTGTAATTTCAGCCACTGCATTAATGTCTTTTCAGGTAGCTACTTTAGGAGTAGGACAGTTATCACTGCTTTACCAAGGGACATCATGTGCTCTGCAATTATGTCTGAACTTGTAATAGGGAAATTTAAAATCTGTAAAGTCAAACTTTACAACCTTCAACTGTAAAATCACCACCACGCATTTAATAGGTAGAAGATTACCATCATGAAGTCGCTTTTCATATCACCTCGTACTAGTATTTGAAAAGTGATTGAACTCTCATTTCATACCTTTACAAACTCTAAGTAGTCCATGTTTGTTCTCTCTCCACCGAGTCTCACAGGAACTAATATAATTACAGCTTTTGTGTCTGCTTTTCCAGAACCCATAAAAGAACACTGTCTGTCAATAACATCTGAACTGTAGACTGAAAGGAGACACACAGAAATATTCATATTTAAAACAGAACTGCTAGCTTTTACAAAGACACACCTACAACATGTCATCACTTAGTCTGACAAACTAAAACTGCAGTCCTTCAAAAACGGACTATCCTCCTGAAACACAACTCCTGAGTGACTGATGAAAAACAGTGTTATGCCTCCTCATTTTCAGCAGTATTTCATAGAATGGTAATCTGCTGCTGCTGACATAAGATACATTGCCAAGGAAATGCAGAAGGGGTAGGGTTAGGAGAAAGCCAATAAATACTTATTTACTTCATATAAACTTATTCTAAAAGGAGTAATTTAAAACTTGAAAGCCTACCAGTAACACAAACATCTATGCTTTTAAAGAAAAAAGACAATGATTGATTTTAACAAATACTCAAGTTCCCTGTCTAAAGTTAACATTGCACAGTCCTTGAAAATGAGTGAAAAAACTTAATGTAGTATTATTGCTTATTCCCTCCAAACTAAGAGAGATGTGAAAATCATCACCAGGACAAAGAAGCAAAAAATGAATAGAATTTTAAGTTTCCACTGTCATTGTACGTCAGGCAAAACTGGTTTGTAGTGTATGATTAAGCAGTGTCTCTTTAAATCTAGTTTGACTGATTACCCCAGGATGTCGGTCTCGTCTGTCCTATCCCAAGATCAGTTATGACATAACTAAAATTTCTGGCAGCTAAACATGGCTACTGAAGTAATACATTGTGCTTCGATTTGAAAGACTATAGTCATCAGTGTAAAGTTTCACCACACACTTAGTTTATCTTGTCATCATTTTCTGCTCCTGAATATCCAGCGCTCTAAGCTCCTCTGCCCGTTATTGATTATTTAAAATGCCATGCTGGAGCAGAAGAAAGGTTACCACTGACTCGGGTTAACTATCCTGCTCACATCTTTGAAAATGACTTCTAACTAGTCTAAGAGACTGGTGCAATGGTTTTTTTCCACTAGAAAAATGAGTAAAAGTCATAAAGAATCCCATGAGGCAGAAGACAAATAAAATGTAACTGACAAATGTAACTGAACTGAAGTATTTGAAAAGTGATTGAACTCTCATTTCAATCAGCAATTTCAACAAGCAATGTACGAAACTTTCAAGTTGTGATACCTGATTCTCAAAGAGAACAAACATCTACATAGATCAAAAACTCCTTTGTCTGTTTATTTTTTTCTGTTAGAGCTCTACTATTAAGTGCTTACTGAAAGTCACGGAAAGCATCTAAAATGTTTGCAAAAATCTACATAATCACAACATTTACCTGTACAATCCTGAGCAACATAGACTGTAACTCCTTGTAGCTCAGGGTCTCTGGCTTCTTCAACAGCTTTTCTAAGTAGAAAGACAAAAGTATTTAACTAATCTCTGATTTTAAAGACATTAACAGTAAGTAAACATAAATTATTAGATTTTTAGAAACAGGTTGGTTATAATTGTGGTTTGGGGTTTTTTTTGTTTATTTTGCCATTTTTTTGTGGTGGCGGTTGGTGGGTTTTCTTAATTCAAGACACGTTCCATTCCTGATAAATACAGATGGGTTGGGGAGTGGGTGTGTGTTTGTTTCTCAACACTGGATCTTGGTATCCAATGTAATATGGCAACATGTTGTTACCAAGCAAAGATGACAATATCTGATTATTTAGAAGAAACAATGAAAACCACATAAAAAAGCCCAAAGAAACACATTAACTTACACTGAAATTCATATTCACTACCTAATTCTTCTGTTTATAACAATTTTCTGTCATGTATATTGAGATAATAAAGGCTAAATTTGATGACAGAAATATTTTCAACTCAATAGATCTCTTTAATTGACTTCATTTATCTACCCACAAATTAGCATCTCATGTCTATGAAAATAAAGGCTAACACATAAAAACCTGTAAGGTTTCACCAAAATTTTCAAAAAGATAATTGCTATATTAGGCTATCCTCAAAAGAGTAAGAGTAACGGACCTAAAAACTAAAGGAAAATATATGTCGATAGTCTGAAGCATGATCATCAATCAAGGACAACATTTGTAAAGAAATTAAACTGTTCAAAATAGAAGATTAGCCTTTGACTTCAATACACGCTTGCATTAAATGGTCACTATCCCTTTATTTCACAGTATATTTTGAGGAATCGTTTAATACAGTCATTCTCAAGTTATGAGCGAGCTATACATTGTTAGCACTGCTGTAAGAAAGAAAAGAGGTCTAGGAAAGGAAACCTTTGCAGTGCTGGAAATTACCAGTGGGTTTGTGTCGAATGTAATTCTGGACCACATGCCCCCCTGCTCCCATTATGTAAACAGGCTACTGCAATTTAAAGTAGGCAAAAAGAATTCTGACAGTTTCTATCATCAGAAAAAATCAGAAGAAAACATAAATAATGCTAACCTCTCACATCACTGCATGCACTTGCAGGTATGCACATAGATACACCTCACTATTTCAGTACAGGTTCACTTAAGATTAATATACTTTTATACTAAAAATTAAATTTTTCTATTCACATGTATGTATAAATGTATGAACTTCAGCTTCTGCTACTTAAAAAATGTATTAGTGATGCCGTTTACAGGTAAACTGGAATCCACTGTGAACATAAGCTTATAAGGCTATTAAAAACAAACCAAAACAAAAAAAATCAGCAATATTCAAAGAAATGGCTTATAAAGGCAGACAGTATGGAGAAATTTGACTTTCGACTTTTTTCTAACCACACTGAATGTCACAGTCCTTTTACTTTTACTGTGATATAATTATAATATTAATAGTCCCATACATTTACAGTTTCACAAGAATTTGATGTGTGCAAAGAAATGCTGAAAACATCAATTTTAGCTCTGACATTTCATTACACTATCAGTACATTACAGCCCCCAGGTTACAGTATATATAAAAAAAAATAATCTATAATGTTATGCATGTTCCAAGGTTGAAAATGTGGTTAGTTTTTAGAACATTTCATTAAATGCAGCTCTACTTAAAAGCCTAGGTCTGGGAGAGATACTTGGCACTTCTATTGCCCAAAATACAGGAAAACAGGCATGTAGGTTTTTTCCTGAAATAAGATTGGATAAAAGCTCAGAGTTCAATCCCTGCACCTACTGCTATTTCCCTTCCTGCCTGTGAAAAATCTCTAGAATTGCTACTAATATGGACATTTTACAAAGCTAGTAATGAACAGTTAGATGCTCAATTAAGCCGAAGTAATCTCATGACACTTTGAAATGCTTCTCCTGTAATGTGTAAGGCACGGTAACAACAAAGAATAAAGGTATTTTTACCTTAAAATGTGTGCAACAACTGCAGGTCCGTACCAGTCTCCAGCAATTTTTCCAGACTTCTTTCCATATTCTATTAGCTGATGTAAGCCAAAAGCTGCCAGTGGAAAGTCACCAAACCAAGAAATTATTTTTCTATGATAAACTTCATTTCTCATTTCATTGTCATCACAGTTTCTCTTTAATGTTCCCTGATGATGATTTGACAGGATTTTGGGTTCTCTTTCTGCCGTAAGTGATGCTTCAAAGGATGCTGTCAGCTTTTTCACTGTATGGGCTGTCCATGATTCAGAATCTGAATTGTCAATGTCCAATGCATCTGGCCAGACCCAGGCTGCAGCAAGAAAGTTTAAGATGCGTATTAGGCTTAGCATTAACGTTTTGGTACACTTACCAAAGCATGTGCCTTTCTCCCCCATGTTCCTCAAACCAATAATATATATTTTACATATGGAGATGCAAATGTCGGTGTTAAAATGTAAACAACTAATTCGAGTGGAGTATAATTTGCTTTTATTTTCTGCTGAATGATAGGTGAAATGAAATACTAACAGTGGTACATTTGTTAGCAATTTATATTATCCAAGATAGAGGTCAGACTCCACGATCCCAGTCAAACATATAAGATATACCTGATTACAAGGCACAGGTTACAAAAAAGTTAGCTATTCAGTACCATCTAAAAAAAAGTTTTATCTGTGTCAAACAAGATGTTTCAAAAGCTGTTTTTAATTCTTCTGGTTTGTCAGTTATTAAAAAAATATAGGCAAACCTGAGGAATTATTCATGAAAAAACAAACACTTCTTCCTGGCAAAATGCCAATGCAGATCAGCAGAAAAATAGACATTTATTTATTCACTAGATTTGTGAATTCTTTGCCTCGATTACAAGACAAACTTGTTTAAATATTATTCAGCATAGTATCTACAGTCTGCATTTCTAGTTAAAGGTTTCTCTAACAATGCAGCCTACACACCGCGTTCCTCTTACAGCATAATGGTGGTTCAGCATATCTAGAGAACAGAAATGCTTCCCTTGTCAGATGACTGAAAGTCTCTCCCACAAGTTCAAACAACTACTTGCAACACAAAGCATGTGTTCCTTGCTTGGACCACAGCGAACATACTGTTAGATCAGAATGTATCCTGAAGGTCTACAACAAACATCCCTGAAGGGGAAGGCTGCCACGTGCAAGCAAGGAACAAACCACTACAGAAGAAGTGCTTTTGCTCAGTGAGCCAGATTTGGGTAAGCTCCTGGAGGGTCAGAAAGCCGCCATTACAGCACTGAGAGGCAGTAATTACTTTTCTGACAGGGCGCAAGAACTGCAGCCCTCCTAGCTCCTACTGAAGTACCCATGTAAAAGTCTTTGAGAAACAAAGAGGAAGCACAGAGGCAACGATATTTTAATTCTAAAATCTAACTTAAGGCTCCAGTAATGTCACAAGCATTGCTGGTGATAGCCATAATCCATGCCACCCACTCTTATTACAGTGTGACAACCACCTTGTATCAATGCCTCTTACCACGAGCGGCACCCCTCTGTGAAACCTCGTGTTCATTTTTCATTGCAGACCCAGGCAGACGCATGCATAAGCTCAATGTAACATCACAGGCCTTGCTATTCCTTTGCATTTAAAGTCAAGTGTCTTAAGTACAGGCACTTCAAAGTAAAACTTAGAAGCACCTTAATTTTTAAAATAAAAACTCATTTACAGCATCATTCAGCAATATCTAGAACATTCCACGGAGCAGTGGAAGTGTAAGTATTCCAGCTCGTAACTGCAGTCAAGTTTTGCTTTGTAACAGAAACAATACCATTAAACTATAATGAAAACATCTCTGGGAAAAGAGTAAACAGCGATGAAAAACTTAATGTAAACACTTAACTATGTTTCAAAAGCTACCCAGACCTCATAAAAAGCTTTTCAAAAGATAATTCACCAGCTGTCAGAAGACTAGGTGATGAGGAAAGTAGTCCAGAAAGACCATACATATTCCTTCTTCCTATACATTTGGACTGCCATAGAAACACTAGCACTCCAGAATCACCACATCACTTTCCAGATTAGGATGCATGGGGGACAGTGCAAGGAATTTTTTGTAACCATAGATTTTAAAGATATAAACCAGGGGGGGGGTGGGGTGGTGGTGTTTGGGGTTACTTTAGAACGAGCCATTACACATTCCTACTCACAGGTAGTCTTCTGATCAGATTTTCAATTTTTTTAAATGTATGTATAACAAAAGTTACATTCAAGAGATTTCTGTTCTCAGCGGAAGTATTTTCATACATCTTGATATTTGCAGTCAGTTGAAAGGGATAATGAATGTTTTATGACTTAAGTATCCACCACAAAAGGAACATTCTGTAAGGCAATCTGACAGTTCGGTCCTGACACTGCCAAGAAAGACAACTTTGTGATGCAGCTGGTTTGGGACTATGTTCACAGCTTACATCATAAATGCACAGTACAAAGGATTATCAAAACAGGCTTTCAGAAATATCTTATCCTAAAGTATTCCTGGGATCCAGCAAATGGCTGAGTAAACAATACACTGTATTCTCTCTAACTAACATGCCTGGGTGGCTTCAGGTCCATGTCTTGGATCATTTTGACAATAAGCAGTGGTGATAGAGGACACGACCAATTGTTTGAAAGGGGCAATGTGGTAGATTTATGGAAGGGATTGAGAAGAAGGTGGAAAGAAAAGGTGGCTAATGAGAAACAAAAATATCTCTATGCAGGACATGGCTCAGCTTGGAAGAATAGGGAGGACACGCACGCTTAGCCTTTGAAAGCAGAAAGTGTTCCGAGTCTCTTAAAGCTACCTCTTTCAAACAGCTGTGACAGAGAGTATTTTGAGCTAGACAGCGATAAAAAAGGGAAGTTCCTCTGTAAGTACATGCAGGGGGGGAGGGAGGAACTGAAATACTGAAAATTTCAACACAAAGAATGATGTATTGAAGTTAGATTAGAATCCTTCTATTAACTCAATACATTAATACTAGAAGAAATTGAATAATGTACAATTTTAAAACTGCTAAAAGAACATCACTTTTGCCATAGCCCACAGCTATGTGCTGTGGAACTCATTTCCACACCCTGAGTTCAAGAAATGAGCAAGTTTCAAGAGAATTGGACACTTGCATGGAAAATAACAATACTCAGGTACGGGATCACACATTTTTGTAGTGTTTTACCTCACAGTTAGCATCTGTGGAGTTTCCAGTCTCTTCCTCTGGCACGCTTTGGTATTTCCTTTTACAGAAATGGAAGAGTAGGACAGCTAGATCACTGCTCTGATGCAATGTAACAATTCCAATATTAATAAGGAGTCCAGACTCAAAATGAGCTTGTACTTTCGATTTGGGCTACATAAAGACCATCACACTCTCCACAGAATGGCCATGCTTATCATGCTGAACACTGAGATCTTCCCTCAAAACTTACCTCTACCAAGAAAATGAAGCATAAGTCCTTGAGCCAGCAGCATTTGACCAGTTCTCAGAGTGCAACCCCAACCACAGTCTGTTGTTAACACAGACCCCTTTATCTGAGGAAATTCCTCTCTGTAGGTCAGCCATATTCTAGAAATAAAATCTTTACGGAACTCCTCAACATTTCCTGAAATCTCTGTGTTGATTTTATCAAAATTGGACCCATCTGTAGAGAGTTCACCAGATTCTGTAAGGCAAAGCACAACTGAAGTTACAACTTGATACAATGCTCCTGTTATTAGAAGGAAAGTAAACCCCATACAACTGTTCTATTAGAAAAACTGAGAAAACTTGCAAAAAATAACAATCACTTCAAATAAAAGAAAGGAAAAATGGAAGGCAAACACAATAGAAATGTGCCAGATGGGGGGGACGCAATGCAGCCAGCACTACTGTGCCAACAGAATCATTGCCTTGCAAGTAAGCAATCACTTAACTCACCTAAACATAAATGGTCAAATAGATTCTTAAAAAAAATGCACACTGGAAAATGGTATCAAAGGCATTGGTGTAGTGACTCTTTGTACAGGTATTGACAGTATTTCAATCAGGAGCTTTTAGAAAGAAAATCTCAAATTGATAGGTAAATAAAGTGCAAATTACAGCACTAATACAGAAAGAACAAGACTTCAGTGTAAAATCTGAATAAAGCAGGTTAGGATGGGTCGCATTAGTGGCGGTATGGATATTTAAATGAGTATTTTCTGAGCTTTTCATAGTTACGTTTCGAATTCAGTAACTGGCAATGACAGACTTTCTAGAAGATTAAAAATATATCCACAGAGCTCCTGCCAAGTAAGATTAGAATGAGTTAAGTGCTATGTACATACCATCAGTTTTGAAGTGGTAACATTTTCCCAGCAGAAAGACCGGGGAGTTTCTACTGAAGTAAGTTTTTGTTTTCAACACCCAACCTAAAATAGGTGCAAAACAAATACACATCTGTGACTGAAGTATTCCAAACAGGAATGCTAATAGCATCTGGTTAAGACAAAGGTAACCCTTGAAAGGGGAATATAAAGAAAATGTATTGAATTTGGGGTTTGCTTTCATAAAAGTTTAATAGTTCTATAGATCACAGATTAGAGTTCTGGTTTAACAGTAACAATGTTACCCATATACGAATGTTTCAATATTAATACAATGGCACTGCTATGCAGAAATTGTTAGGATGCAGAAATCCTAAGGCTGAGCTTAAGTTGCTTTGTCTCCACTGTGAATTCATTACTGCATAGTTCGATTCTGTGAGGCTTCTGACTCCTGTAACATAAAATAGGCTTCACATATGACCAGTGAAAATGCATGAAGTACAGCTCTTCCCATAGGATTAATTAAACACCACAAAATTAAATTGCAGATTTCAGACACAAAAGGGGTAGTACAATATGCTATACAATATCAAAGGGCCAGAATTCTGCTTTTAGGTTTTGACAGTGTCCCCAGGCAGTAGCTTTTTCACTTAAGTCTAAATCCTATGGTCTTTCACATCCTAAACCCAGAGTTTCTTAACTTTTCCTTTCACATATAGGGTGTAATGAATACTATTCCCCTTCAGCCACATGGTAGCCTTAAAGAAAGAAGAAAAAGTATCTTTTTGTCTTGCCAGACATCTCCAAGGCTGTTATGAGAATTAACAAATTTATCAGAAACCTGGTGGTAAATCTGAGCAAACTCAGTCCCAGAGGGAAACTAGAAGAACTAAGGTTAAGGACAGATTAGTGAAGGGCACACTTGAAAATTTGTTTGCTTATAAACAAATTACTGATGTTCAACTGTGGAAAAGTACGTTACTCAAGTGTGTGAAGTAGACTCTTCAGCAGAGTTTGTATTTCACAGACCATCCTATTTTTTCCAGAAAAGTACATATAAAAATAAAAAAATCTTTGCGCAGATGATTCCATTTTATCCCTGTTTAAAAGCCTAAGCAAATCCAGTGTCATTTACATAATCTATTTACTGTTTTCAAAATAAGTAATTTTAAAAGAAATTATGCAAATCTAGTTGAAAAATTAAAAGTTTGTTTACTCAGGCTGCTCATATTATCAGAGTAAAAATGGTTTCAAGAATCTTATTGCATTTTTATTATTGGTATTAGTTAAGTTTCTGAGTCATGATCCCACTCATGTCAACAAGAAAAATTCCGTTCATTTCAATAGAGACAGGATCTTACCATACACTGTTTCACTTACTGTATTTCATGTTGTGCCATGCAGACATAAACTTTGATTTTATCTTTTCTACTTCATCTGTCCCCGTGGCCTCCATATTCAAATTCTAGAGAAAAAGCCATCGCTGTCTTGCAAGACATTTAATTCTGCTACTGTAGAAACAAAAACATAAACAGATCTATGGGCACTGAGAACACAGGGTACAGTATCACCACCAGAGCACACAGGTACTTAAGCCTAACATGACTAGAAACGGTAATGAACTTGCAGAATCCTCCACTACCAGGTACAGAGAAGCAATCACATGTTCCATGAATAACTAATAAAATAATTTCATTCCAAATATACACCAATAAAATTACTACACAAAGCTAAATAAAATATAATGTTCTCCAACAGCTCTCTATTGCTCAACAAACTGATCTAGAGCATATAACCTGTGCTGGCATACAAGTACACTCATTCTAATTGGCAGTGAAATGAAGAGATACCACGCTTTTCACTAAATAGAAGAGATGCTATTCTCTTCTGCTGAATAGAATACAATAAGCACTGCCCTCCCCCACCCCCATCAGGGGTTCTGAGCACCAATAAACAAATCTTATTTATTGCCTCAAGATATCTAATCAAGAATTTTCTAAGCCAAAGTTTACAGGCATTGAAGGAATTGAAAGACAAAGTGCAAGATGTGCTGTGTACATGTGCAAAGCAGAAAATGTGTAGCACTGAAAACGTGTAGTAAGTGACATAATTTTGTACAGAATTAACTTGCTAGAAAGGTAACATGAAAAGATTATTAGAATACTGTTATAAAATCCGTGTTTACTTTATATCTCTTCTAATTATTAATTGCAGTGCAAAAAGGGCTCTTTTCTGATTTGTGCTGTCTACAGCAGTCCAGCTGTATTACGAGTGGTAAAATGGTGGCAAGAGCCACTACATTGCAGATGAATTCTGTAAAAACTGCTTATAAATTTTTCAAGGGGACGAGTGGAAGGGAATGCATTTTTACTGACTCTAAACTGCATAACAAGATGGACTTCACCTTAGAAGCAACCTAGACTGGTAATAATACAGAAAGAATATATACTACCTTTATCTCTGTTTCTAAGAAATCTGAGAAAACCCTTTGTAGGCCATCTGCACCATTTGTAACAGGGAGTTTGCTATTAAGTAATAGAGCTTCCTTCACTGCATGTATTCTGTCAACGGTTCACTTTAAAAGAGCAGATACTGGAGGTTTTCTTGATGCTGTTTGGTAGCTCAAACCCTTGCACTGATAGCTGAAAAATTACAAGCTACTGCTGCAATGGGAGATCTTGTGGGACATCAAAAGTTGATCAATAGTGGTACATCAGTGCAACCTTCACTGAATTTTTAGCTAAGCTCTGATAACATCAGATGATGACACGAACAAAAGCAAACCATCTTATTTAATTAACAAACTTGGATCAGGAGCATACGCCATCACTGACGCTACACATAACCTCCTTACTTTAAAAGGAGAATCTAGAACTGTATTTACCTTTCCATGCGTTATTCTCCATTGAATTGGGATCAAAAGCAGGATGAATTCTAAACCATGTTACTTCTCTCTATGGGTGGCATATTTTAAGTAAAACCCAGCCACTGACAGTGTAATCGAAGAGAGTGCGATGACGTCAGGGTGCCAATGTCTTCGGAGCCTGAGGGTACATGCACAGCCACACTGTTTCTGGGATCTGTAGGTAGGGCAAGGAAAGCAGTGGTCTACTGCCCAAGCAATACCCAGCATGTTTTCCTGCTATTTCATTACATTATTTCATCAAAATCTGCCAACAGCTTTTTGATGAACAAGAGGCCGTGCAAGCTCACAAACACAGGGGAAGATGACATTTTTTAGCTAATGAAAACAACAAATGGCTACAACCTTACTATGATTAGCCTTGTGTTAAGGTTTTGTAAGGCAAGGAAGAAAAAGACAGTTTACGGTTAGATTTTAATTTCCTGCCTTTTTTCCCTTTCTTTTCTTTAGGGAAAAAAAGAAAAAAAAAAGACTGACTGACTGTATCACTGACTCTGGATGGCGAAGCTGGTAAGATGAACTTCTTCAGGACATGTGTTTGGTCCGGCCTGTCCTCACATGATCAATCAGTGACAGTCATTTATGCAGAGGCCACTGATTGCCTTAAAAGCCAATACCTACAAAAGCTCCCTCTGGCTAAAATTAGAAATGAAATAAACTCTACCATTCTGAAATGGCCGGAAGAAAAAATTATTGAAATGAGAAAGAAGCTCATTTTCCTTTAAAAGACAACGGTCATCCCAGCACATCTTTCTTTCATCCAGTTACTGTTCTTCCCAAGCATTATACTAAAGATGTGAAAAGGACTCCCAAGAAGAATGCTAACACAAAATGGGCACATTTATTCTACTGAAAAAATGCGGGCTCTTCCCATCAACGTAGGAAGGCATCAGTAATAGCTGTGCTGAAATTAATGGAACAGCATCAGGAGAATGTCACAGGGAATACAGACTGAAGCCCAAAAGGCACAATGCAACCCCCATTATTAAATCTAAAGCTAACGGCTTTATACTGAAGCTGCCTCATTTAAGAAGTTACCTAGAATGTACATTACTAGGACAATGTTACTTCAGAGAGTGGCAAGACACACCTGTAAGGAAAAGAGACCTGTCCTCTCAGAGCTGTCATCACTGTCTGCTGGGGGATGATGGCAGCAAGGTGACAGTTTGTTACTAGCCATGGAACCCCCCCCCTAACAACAGAATTAGTTTGTTTTCATTAACAACGCAAGAACAACCTAATGAAACTGCAGTGATGGGAATGAATGAAGTCTAAATGTGACTATCTTTATTAATTAAGAATGAAGACCCCCTTCACTTTTTTTTCCTACCTGGGAAGAAACTGAACTAGCAGCGGTGACAGTCAGCAAAGCCCACAGAGAAGTCCCTGACAGAGGATAATGCCAAGGGGTCATTTTTAAGGAGTTACCCCTTTCCAGCTGTAAACACATATTAAGACAGATAGAAATAACACTTTCTAAAAGGCAGGTGAAAAAACACAGCTTTTTTTTTTTTTTTTCCTTTTTTAAAATTCTGTAGCAAAGACGGCACCTTTCGCCCATCCAGCATTTAAACCCGAGCAAGCGCTGCCGGCGGAGCAGACGCCGCTCCGCCCGCCCGTTCACCCCCCAGCTCCGGGCGGGCGGCAGCGCTTTGTGCGCTCCCACCGGCTCCCGCGGGCTTTGTCAGCAGCCGCCGGGGGCCCGCTCGGCGGCCCCGTTCTCCCGCCAACCCGCTGCAGCGCCGGTACCGCGGCCGCCCGCCGGCGGCACAAGCAGGGCCGCCCGCCCGTGCTTCACCCCTCCCGGCGAGGGGCACGCGGGAGAGCCCCGGGCCCTGCCCGCCCGCCACCGGCCGCCTCCTCGCCGCCGCCTCGCCGCCGCCACTGAGGCGTTTCGTCCCGCCCGGCGCCGCGGGCCGCGCTCCCGGGCAGCGCTGCCCCCTGCGCACCGCGCTCCCCTCACGGAGCCTCACGGGGCGGCGGGCGGGTAACGCTCCCCAGCTCGCGCCGCCGCCGCGGCCCTCCGGGAGGGGGGTGTGGAGGAGCCGCTCGCACAGCACCCCGGCACCGGCGGCCGGAAGGCGATGAGGCCGCTGCTTACCCGCCCGGTGAGCTCCGTGGCGCAGCCGGCCCAGGAGCGGCCTCCCGGGGCTTCAGCCGTGAGGGAACGACGCCGAACTACAGCTCCCGGCGGGCGCCGCTGCGGGAGCGGGTCGAGCGCGGTGGCGGGCCCGCGCGGGGCTCGCTGGGGGCTGTAGGCCGGCGCGAGGGCGGGGGCCAGCCGCCGCCTGAGGAGGCGGGAGGAAGGGGCGCGGCGGGAGGCGCCAGGCCCGGCTGAGGCGCCTGAGACGGGCCGGGTTGAGGCGGGCCCCCGGGAAGGCGGGCGCAGCGCGGGAGGCCGCAGGCTTTGCGCGGGAAGCCCAGCCCCGCCGTCAGGCCCCACCAGCCCGGCCATACAGGCCCGCGCGGGCTCTCCAGCTGTCGCTTCAAGGTGTTTTCCTTTTTTTATTGGCGTTTGGTTTGTGTGGGGTTTCGGGTATTAGTTTGGTTTTGGTTTTTTGTTCTGTTTTTGTGTGTGGCTTTTTTTTTTTTTTAAACGGTCTGTTCTTTGACTCCACTACAGCAAAATGGTTCCAGAATCTCCAAGTTCTCTGGGGGCCAGTAGCACTTACATCTCCAGCCTGAACACATAACCTGTTTGTTCACATACCAACCATCTTTTCCAATTCAACTTGCTGCTTTATTTGTTTTCTAAAAGTATGTAAGAGTAACTACATATCCTCTCTTCTAGACTAGATGTGCTGAGGGTTTTGTGGTTTGTTTTAGTCTTTTGTAAAGTAGGTTCTTCATTCATCTCTCTTAAGCTGCTTAAAAGTAATAATTGGCTCTATCAGGAGCCAAGGGTTTAAAAAGAAAAAAAGTGCAGGATTTGGAAAGGATGTGACTTGAATTTCTTGACTGCAACTGGCACTGCTGCCTAACATCCTAGGGCAGTGTGAGGGAAAGGCGACGTGCCTGCGTTCCCTGGGCACTCAACAGCACAGGTTTGGGTTGATGCAGGTTGGGTGTTGGTTGGGTTTTTTTTTCATTTTGTGATTTTACTGCCTTCTGCTGGTCAAAGATGATCAGACTAATTTTATTTTTTTTATAATCACCACACAATTATAGCACGTGATTTAAAATTAAGCTTCAGTACAAATGCATGGATGTTTCAGGTATTTCATGTTGGGTTTTGTTGCATAATCTCACAGATAGAACGTATTTCACATAGTAGATGTGATAAGTAAAGAGGTATTAATGTTCAAAGCAGACAATGTCTTGTTTTAAAGGTCTAGGTATTGGTTTGAGGTGGGGAAGTAGCAGATCACCTTTGTAATCCTTCCCCTGCCTTTCAGCTCACTGCTTGCCCTTACTAACAGCACTTCATTTCTGTGTTCCGGTAAATTAGTGATCACAATTCTCATGTCTTTTAGGAATCCTTCAGACCCTAGCAGCAAGCATCTCTGTATAGTGGCATGATAGTAATAACACTACCATGATAAAAAATCTGGAAGAACAGTCACATGTGGTTACTGTTCCTTTTCAAAACTAGAAAGGAGAGGTAATACACAGAAAGTGGCACGCACACCATATATGTCTTTATATTTGAAGCAAAGATAAAGATTTAAAAATAAAAACCACGTTGCTGTTTGTACTAAACTCATGAAGGACTGTGGCCCCACAGTGGTGGGTATTCTGTCAGTACAGAAGGAAACAGGCCTCCTACCTTCAGAATTTTATGACCTGTTTGAGGAATAATAGTTCTTTAAAGTTTCATCTTTGCTTTTATTCTCAAAGACAAAGATGAATGTGCTTGTCTGTTTGTGTATGTTCTTGAATATTGAGAGCTGAGTAGCTAACGTGGCTTGGATTTGGCTAAATGCTGAACAAAAAATTATTTAGGTGATCAGATGAAATGGCTATTCCCTTGCCTGAAATTAGTTGCCTGCACCTTCCTGCTCTGAAATTTAATAACCATGCCCTGATTTCATAGGCCACACAATATGCCATCTGGATATACATTGTAAATCCCTCAGGCAATCAGGTTATGAGAATGAAGATATTTATTTTCTGCTTTTTGCACTAGTCAGATCATACAAAAAAAGCTTTGATTGCAAAATAATTACTCAGGCAACCATAAATAACTGTCTGCAAGGAGAGGATTTTCTTCACATTCATTAATTACTATTTCTGTAGGAAAGATTTGCCGAGGGAGTGGGAGAAAATATTGCATTCAACAAACTTCTAACAAATGTCACAGAGTTTACACTTAAAACATTTTAAAGGCATAAAGGCCATGCAAACCATCTTTGAGCTCCATTTCTACTAAGTTAATATACTACTAATAAGGAAATATTTTAAATCTGTGTTTGTGGAAAATATAATTTGTCTTTGCTTTTTTCAATAGGTAAACCAAGCGGGTAACGCCAAGCAGCAATGCCAAGAAGACAAAACCCTAGAGAAGATACTTTTTGCATTATGGTTCTTAGAGATGCCATGGCTGCACAACATTCACCCACCAAATACTGCAGAATGGTAAGATAACACCAAATTGCTGGGCAGTCAGGGGAATGAAGTTTGTAATCCCGTATCTGCCACTAGCCTACCAGATCACCTGTGGGAAGTCGTCTAAGCATTCATCAATAATCTGCAATATATTTGGAAAAGACCGTTAAACATTTGGCCAACAGTATGTGCTTTCCAAAACACCCATTTGCCTGTCTAAACAGAGCAGACCTTGGGTCAAGGAGCTATAAAGAAGAGAATTTTTCCTCATTTATTTTTAGTTTCATTTCCGAGGGAAGTAAGCCATCTGTGATCTATTTCCCTCTGGAAAGTTTTGAAACTGCTCTGCAATTTAATCAAGTTTGCAGAGCTTCAGAGATAGTAAATACCTCCAGTTTCTGTGGAAATAGCTGCTCAGGTAGAAAGACACTGTGGAATAGGATAAAGGGAAAACACTGGAATCCAGGCTGTGTTAGTTCTGCTGCTTACAGAACTACTTGTTAAAATAAATGACAATAAGGTTGCTCCCACCCATTTAAGAACAGAAAACCTCAGACGTGCTTGTGGAAGGGTTGCCTGCGCTTAGCAACACTACTGGAAATAGAATGGTTAGATAAATGATATGGAGCTTTATAAGGATGAGAAGCATTATTGATTAAAAACTAAAAGCTATGAGAAATCTTTTGTCTCTGAAGCAAGCCTGTTGCTCCAGAACGTCATGGGTTTCGCAAAGAATTTGGGATCTTCAAGGTTAATAGTCAATGCATGCACACCATAAAGCAGCAAAGCAGCATGTACGCTTGAGGGATCCATTCAGGGCATAAAGGATTCTCCCAAGCTGCTTCTAGAAGTTTTCCCACCTGCATGCCCAGACTCTGACTATGCTGTCTGCTAAGGGTGGCCCCGAGGTCCTTTCCTGGACTAGACTCACATGTCTACCGAAGTGTGGATCTGCTCACATGCCTGGTTATGTCAGTCTGCCTGTGCAACCACTGTGGCAGCAGTTTGTGCGCCATCCTTTCAAGCAGTAACGCAGGATGAAAGGGACCGAGTGAGTCTACCCCTTCACTAGGTTGCTGATGAGGTGTTTGTTTCCACTGGTTTAGCCAGCATGCTTCTACTCATACCGCTCACTACATCCAAACCCAGATTTTCTTACTTTATCCTAGGATTAGGCTAAGCAAGAGGAGGCTCCAGTAGGATACCTGTAAGAATCTGTGCCAAGGCTACCCTTAATTTAAGATCTTAGTTAAATACCTGGAAAGAGTAAATAAAGACCATATTAGTGGCATTTACAGAGTATTAAACTGGGAGAGATTGTAAGCTATATTCAGAGTAGAAACATAAACTACCTGAAAATTATAAACATGAGCAGAAATTAATGGAAGCTTGGTTGGGAAGACTATGAGTCCTTATCTGAGGAACTTTTAAGTTCATGAACCCATCTATTAAAATGAAGAAATCTGAAAGTAATAATGCCAGGAGAGAAAGGATAAAGGCAAAAATGATGCAGACATCAAGTACTGCCATACAAAGAAGGCGCAGAAAGGCTAATGCAGCTGAGGATTCTAATTTCCATTTCTTCTTCAAAAGGAACTCTTCCTCCTGTAGAAGTATGAGTCTGGCCACCATTCCTGCTGCAATGTCTGCTGGGCTACCCAGCTGCTGCACCTAAATTCTGGAGGTATGTCCAAGAGAAAGGGAGGAACCAGACACCACTGCTGCTTCCCCCATCTTCAAATAACACCAGTGCCTGGAACTGTTGTGCTTCTCCCAGGGAGCAGAAGCATGATCCTCCTGTGGGTCAGGTTCACAGGCTGGGAGATTCCGCTCTAGGCAGAATGTTTTACACACAGCTGTTTTGCTTTGTGCAATAGTTGATACGATTTGATTTGGTGTCCAGAACTACAAAGTATCTCCCTTCCTTGCCATGGGGTTCCCTCGTGGTCTTCTGATGTCTGGGATGAATACCACCATTCCCTATAAAACTGGTCTTTAAAATGCTGTACTCAGGGCACCTTGGATTTGCTTCAAGCTCTGCTGTCATTAGCTTCTGCTATGCCTGGCTTGAGTCATCTATAAAAGAATTAACATGGATGTGAGGGATGTAGTGAAGGCTGCAGGCACCTGGAGAGTCCTTACTCCTTCTTTACTCTCCTAGTTTCTCATCTGCCTGTCAGAATCTGGGCACTGGGCAAATGAGGCTGCTCTTTCTTGCTCTGAGAACACCAGCATCTTCACTCTTGCCAGACATGTCTTGAGAAGATAATGATGCTTTACAGTTTATATTATATGTGCAGTTCCTTGTCTGTAAAGCAAAATATTTGCAAAGAGAGACATAAGATTTGGCCCTTAATTAATTTAATTCGTTTCACTTAGTTGCCAGTAGATGGCTCTCTGAATTTGCAATCCCTTATTTACTACATTGTTTACTGAATTATGTTGGACGCGTTTTCAGTGGAAAATGTTTTCAGAGTGTTTGCTTTGAGGAAGTTTGCGTAAGAAGAACAAGGAAGCAATGGACTGAGTAAATAGACTGCTAGCAAACAAGGCACAGGATCAGTTCGCTTTTTGCGAAATGTTTCATGGCTACAATCCAAAAGATTTTTCTTCTGCAGGACTTAATCTTATAATTATTAGGCTCAAAGAGTTATGTCTGTGTTTGCATGACGTGTTTACCAAATTTGATTATAGCCAAGTAAAATTCACTCTCAATACAAAAAGCATTTTGGTTATGTGTTTTAAAGGATGTATGTGGTTTATGGACCCAGTACCCTGGTGAATTGATTGAAATGCTTCTTCATTCACACCCCTTCAGTGTGAGACATGTTGTTTCACGGATACATGTGTGTTGATGGAGCACTGGATCTAGGCCATGAACTTCAGATAGGTGCTTAGCCCAAATGCAGCTCGCAAATGTAGGCTGAACTGTTCATGCATCACCTTTTTGTTACATGTTATCAGAGAAGAACAAAATGTGACTTTCAACATGGCAGTCCATGTTGTGATAAATTGCTGGGCTTCCTCCCAGCCCCCAAATCAGCAAGGTTACTAGAAGGGAAATGGAACAGCTACAGTGGAGACCCATCCTCTTTCACAGCATCCCTCAACTCCCAATTTACTATATGCTCAGTCTTTGTCTTGGTGGAGTACTACCACATCCAGGACAGGTGAGGATCACCCCCCAGCTTCTCAGAGACCACCTACCTGGAGCAGCAGGTACTTATTGCTGACAGCTGCATAAATGGGCTAACTCCTTTTTGGAGGCAGTGATCTCTTTCAAAGACTGATGCATTCTACTGTATAGAACAAGCTAGGTTCCTTCTTTGCTTTCTAAAACATGATGAAGAATTGCAACATATTAAGGCAGAGTAACTTCAGAATGCTCATAATGTTGATAAAGTTCTCAGGTTTAAATTGGTTACTAGAAATATGTAGCCTCTAGCCAAACATTAATTTAAATTAAGCTGAGCTGGATGGAGGTATTAATTGCAGTATACACAGTCCCTCCACTGAAGGTCGTCTTGATTTGTCTTCACCCTCATGCTGAGATGCCAGTCACCCCTGAGGACAATACACAGGCACAAACAACTTTATGAAAAATAAGCAGCCTAACACTCCAAATACATAATCAATCGCATACAGTTTCACCCTAATGTAAAAGAAAATAGTTCTGTTTCCTACTGCAGGTAAAATTTGCCACACCACAGTTGTTTTTGAATTGGAGGAAGCTGCTAGTTCTTAAAGAGATGCCTGGAGAAATTTTTTTTGCACACTGAAATTCCAGGTAACAGGTCTGTGTCCAATTGGTCACATTCTCCTCTTTGCAAAGCATGAGTTTCTTTCTTCAGATGAAACATTTCCTTCAACTAATTTGCTTTTAAGATGAGAAAATGAGACAGAAAAGTTACGTGACTCACAGTGCCTGTCTGTGGCAGCACTCACCTTAGTACTGGGAATAACAGTGTTGCCACGACATCGATCGTGCTGACTTGCCAGTGATATGGAGGCAGGATTTGTTGATACCATGAATTTTAGTGTTTGGCATTATTGGATTTATGACAGTAAAAGACTGCATTTCCTGCCCCCCCCCCCCCCCCCCCAATTTCCCTTTTTCCTTGACTTCTTTTGATTAATGCTCCACGCACTACAGAATTTAGAGTCAATCTATAGAAGCTCTTGGTTCTCTTTACAAGGTCATGTGTACATTTCCACCAACCTCAGTGGTCTCTAACTATTCAAAGTCATTGACACCAACTTTGTAGACTTGTGTCAGGCTGTTACTGTATAAAAAGTAATGAGGAATCTTTGTTATTTTTCTGAAATGCACTTGTTGATGTTGCCTCTTAAATGAATTGAGGGATTTTGTTCATATTTATACCAATTCTATGGAGAAAGCCTATTTATCTGCAAAGCAATACCCTTCCCTTGAGAGCACATAATACATACCGTATTTGGTAGAGATCTATTGTATATCCATTTTGTATCTTTGAATTGAAAATTAGTTTTTTCATCTTTGTACATAGATGTTCCACATTTGATAGGGTGGAGTTAGGTTTTTTAAATCTCTGTTGATACTTCTGTACATTGTATGCTTTGACAAGATGAGTGACAAACTGTTCATAAAGAGGTGGGCTTCTGTCCCCTGCTGCATTTTAGCTTTGCAGCCTACTGCAGTGATGATCTGCAATTAGTGCAGGGGCCCTTCACTGTCAAGGAGAGACTGTCGCATCAAAGCTCTATTGCTCCCAGTTTTTGTCCTGCTCTTCCAGTGAGGCTGTGGCCTCTCTGGCAAGGGTGGCAGAGCAGGAGGTGTATCCTCACCTCAGCTAGCAGTTTCAAACTCTGGTATCCACACAGAGACTTTCCTTCCCCGCGGTTTCAGATGTCAGAGCACATCTGTCAGGCGCGGCTGAGGTGTAGGCATGTCTCATCTGACTGCTCTTCTGCCAGTTGCCTCCAGCACAGAGGTGGGTGGGCAGCTGGAATCAAGTCTGCCAGAGTTCATCTGGCCAAGCTCTAAGCGGCAGAAAAAGTCAATGAAGAGCAGGTCACTGACAGATGAGCAAAGGTGACATCGTAACTCAGCAACTTGTTGCTTAAGTCCTCATGCTACAGACTTTGGAGAGCTCGGACACCTTTGTGGAGGGGACAGGCGGTATGGGTGGTGAGTAGCTGCTTCAGGCTAAGCCACTCCTGCTCATCAGGCAGAGACATAAAGTCACCCGTGTCATTACTTGCATTTTGAAGTGTACCCTCAGTCTTTAAACGGCCCACGCTAACAAATCAATTGTAGAAAAAAAAGCTGTATGTAGATTTTGGTGATGATACTGAGCTGACTTTACATGTCCCACAACTTAACCAAGTTCTTCTGTCTGTGGTAGTAACTGACACGAGGGAAAAATGAAACCTAAAATCCAAGAGGTCTTGTGATTGACCTTGGATACTCTGTGCTCTGTATGTCAGGGCTTCTGGGGCTGGACTGCTCTTTGCACCTCCTGGCAGCAGTAAGGTAATTTCCCTTTCCAGAAATGCAGGATTCCCACTTTCAGTTTGAAAGAGTTAGGTGGTGATGTTTTCCCTTCAGGCAGGACTAAATTAGCCCTCCTGCATCTCAGACTGATGCCATTTTGGAAAGGAACTTCCATATGGGGTGCAGGATGGGAAAGATGAAACATTTCTGGTGGTCCTTCATGCTTGGATCTGTTCTTGCAAGCGTGCACACTCTGTGTGAGAATTTATTCATAGAGTCACAGCATGGTTTGGGTTGGCAGCGACCTTTTACAGACCACCCAGTCCCACCCCCTGCCATGGGCAGGGACCCCTCCCACCAGCCCAGGCTGCTCCCAGCCCTGTCCAGCCTGGCCTTGAGCCCTGCCAGGGATGGGGCACCCACAGCTTGTGCAGATATGAGAAGGTAAATGGCTCATTGGCTTACCCCGTCCCCGCTGTGAGGTGGGCTTATCTTGTGTGCAATTCTACGGGCAGGCAGAGTGTTCCAGAGGAAAAGTCTGTGTCTTGGCAGACATCTGTGGGATAGTTGCTCCCCTCCCCCTTGGAGAAGAGCAGCCCTTTCTCCGTGGTGTACAATAGGTCTTTGCTTTGCAGCATCTCCATCTGTGTGCACGTGTGTGCGTGCATCTGTGTAACGGATGACAGCACATTTCTGTAGCGGGCCACAATCTTACCCACATGGGATTCACTTTATATGTGCACAGAGTCTGATTAACTCCAGTGGGATTACTCACACATGTATATATTTGCAGATTTTGGGGTCTGACATTCCCTGTGTAAACAGATACAAACAGAAAAGCAGAATAATTGTGTGCAGCTGGAAATCAGTGGCTTCTGCTAGTGGAAAAATTGGTATACTGATCTTGCAGTCGCAGTGTGCTGGAAACATTAGCACAATGCAAACAGATGGAATGGAATGAATTAACACTCGCTACTTTTGGACACTTCCTGGATTACTATTAATAGTTCTCTGGTTTAGATTAATGCACAGCATGTGTCGTGTAGCGTTGACTTTGAATTATCTGCCAGAATGTGTCCTAGGGTCAATCTTTTTTTAAAGTCCCAAAATAGTGTTGTTTTTTTTTTTTTTACCTCCCCACCCTCCACCTCCTCATCCCATTAGGATGACCTCAAATACAACACGTTTACGGGGAGACTGGTAGTAATGGCCCGTTCGGATGGAAAGGTGGCTGTGACGCTGTTCCAGTTGTCTTCTAACTCCCCGGCAGGGGTGGCTTTTAGCTTTTCTGAAGGGACAGTTGGTGCCTTACGCAGGGTATGGCACGGACGGCCACCGGAGCCGGGGTGCGGGCAGCCGAGGGCCCGGGGCAGCCCGGGGCCGTGCAGCCGCTGCCCGAGGCCGGCCGGCGGGGTCACTCCCCCGCCGCCGAGAGCCGGCTTGGCCCCGCGGGGGGCCGCTGGCGGGGTGAAGCGCCGTCCGCCTCGCCACGCGTGGGGACCCCCACCCACTCGGTTTTCTTGGGGGGATGAAGCGGCAGCGAGGGCGAGCGCGGAGCAACCCGTCCGAGCGCGGCGGGGCGGAGACCGCCTCGCTGCCGGCCGCTGGTGCGGGGCCCAACCGGGCCGGCCCCGAGGGCCGAGGGCCCGGCACCGGGGCTGGGCAGGGGAGCGGGGACGGTCACTCCGCCCCGCCGTATGTCTGCGAGGAGCGGCCCCTGACCGGGAAGGGGGAGGAGGCGGGCGGGCGCGGCGAGCGCCGAGGGTGGGAGCTGGGCCGGCTGCGCCGCGCGGGTGCGCGCCTCCGCGGAGCATTACGGCGCCCATTCCCGGCTCCCCGGCTCCGCCAGCGCTGAGGAGCGGCCGCGCGGAGCCCCGCAGCGCGGCCATGGCCGAGCGCCGCGCCTTCGCCCAGAAGATCAGCAGGTAGCGCGGCCGTGGGGCGGGGGGCGCGCTCGGCCCCGGCCCGGGGAGGGGGCGGGCTGCCGGGCCCGGCCGGCGGGGAGGCGAGCGGGGAACCCGCCGCCGCGCCCCTGAGGGGGGAGCGGGCCCAGCGCGGCCCGCGGGCGCCCGCCGGCCTTCGGGCTGCTGACAGGGCGCGGGCCGGGGCGTCGTGCTGGGCCTGCCGTGAGCAGCCCCCGGCCGGGCTGCCGGGCAGGGTCCGCCCGGGCAGGGTCCGCCCAGGCCGGCTCCGCGGGGCTGCGGTTCCCCCCGTCTACAACAAAGGGGTGGGGGATGCGGCCGGCTGTGTGCGCGGTGCCGGCCGTGCGCGGTGCCGCTTCCCTGGGGAAGCGGAGCCGGCGCGGGCGGGAGGCAGGGAAGGAGGAAAAGCGCTGTTTGATTCAGCTGCCTGCGAACAAAGGCCGGCCGGGCGCATTGTGCAGCCCCCTCTCGCCGCACAATGGGCGGCCCAGCGCTCCCGGCAGCGCGGCCAGGGTTTTCCTGCCGGTGCGGGGGTGCGGAGCCTGCCCCCGGCCCTGCCCCGCACCGGCTGCTCGCGGCGGGCCCGGCCGCTGTGCGCCGAGCTCGCCCTCCCGGCTCTGCCCGCGGCGGGGGGCCCTGTCCCGGCGCGGCGCCGCCCGCCTGGGAGCACCAAGCCTGCCTGCTCGTCTCCTTGCTGCCTGCAAGATGGAGAGAATAGGTCCCTTCCTTTTGTGTGTGATAAGCAGCTGGTTACTGTTAGCACAGTTCCTTGGACATGCAGAACTACTTGAGACTCACAGTGTTAAACATCCTTGTATTTTACAGTTTTGTGTTGTTTTGTGGTGTGTTTTTTTTTAAAGAGGAACATTTATAGGAAATTACCTGCTAACACCAGGTTTCTGCAGATCTCTATTCCAAGTTAAACATGTGGTTCCAGGTGGGAACCACAGTTTTTCAGTTTGCAGGTCTGACTGAATAGCCTTTGGTGACCGCGATACCTCTCCTAGCTGTAACTAGCAGCAGAGTGGAAGTGGGAGCCATCAGTTTCGCTGATGCTGTTCAGGAGGCTGTGGAGAATAGTGAAAGGAGTATCATTTTCATGCCATTGAATGAGAAAACTGTAGGTACAAATAGTTGTAGTTACAGAAGCTGTGATGGAGAAGGGTCATGGATGAGGGAACATGAGGTCAAAGGAAAAGGCTAGGTAGGAGGCAGAAGAGTGGCATCAATCCCACCCCGCTCGCAAGCTGAAGATGAGTGAAGACATTGCTGTTCTCTCATGGTTCTCTGCAAACCTTGATGTGCAGCAGCCAGGGTTTAAAGTGACAGATCAAGGTCTTGGGAGCAGGGAGAGGTGGGTTTGCTGCCACACCATTTTCCTGGTTCTTGATTGTAGTCACAGAAATAGTCAAGTGAGAGACAAGTACTAGAAGTGAGAGCATAAAAGTTCTGCAGCTGTGACAGGAAGTTAAATAAAATGGCCCTGGGGTGACCACTGTGGGTGCTCATAATGTTTCTACCTGTGTCAGGCACTATCTCAGTGTTCAATACATAGTAGCACAGATGTGCCACCTTTGTGTACCTTTTGGGCTAATCCATTTGATGGGTTTTCAGACTAACCAAACAGCAGCAGTGAGTGCGTGCAGGCAGAGGTGGTATTTTTGACATGTTGCATCCATTTGTGGAGTTTACTGTTCATGGAGGCTGTGCCTGTGGAAGGACTCGGGTGGTCTGCAATGAGGTCAGCACCCTCATTGCACCTCAGGTCCACAATGAGGAGCAGGGCTGTTGCATCTCCAACTCTTTCTTTTATGCTTATTTATAAGACTGCTGTGTTTCTCTCTGGGATTTCCCATATTGTAGTGTTGTCTTCTGAGAAATCTCAAGTTCCTGGTTCCTGAGCTGCACATCCAGTGCATGTGAAGGCAAAATCTTGTGGGCAGAAGGAATTATGAACCCAGGGGTGCCCAGACAGAGCTGTAGCCCTTCTTGTGCTGACACAGAATATGCTGCTGTGAATGTCGCTATCTCAGAGGTTGAGAGATTCAAGCAAGCCGCATACGGAAGTCCCAAGAGCTGTATTGGTGGCTGCTGGAAGCTCTCCCCTGTTCCATTGTTTAAAGAAGAATAAATCCATCACATTTTCACATGCTGCCCTCCAGTTTGGCTTACTCATCAAGGTAGACATAGCATTTGTCTTATTCACAGGAAGTAGCCATGCTGCACTTGGTTTGCCTGATAGCATGTAATTCAAATGGGATGCAATTCAGATCCACGAAGGTAAATTACCTTAAGACCTGCCTATGAAACAGAAGTAAGCTTCTAAGCTGGTTATTACAGTACTAGAGTGAAAAGAAACATGAGATTTGGCTGTTCTGTGTCTTAAAGGACCACAGATGGGGTCTTCAGAGTCCTGATTTACTGCCTGTGCTTTCCTCAACCAGTGTGGTGCACCTCAGGGGTATATATAGAACTGCGGTGCCATGCTGCATCTGTTTATTAGTCCTGGCATCTTTACGTGTTGGGGATAGCGGCTGTCAGTGACTGCTACAGCAGTTTCAAAATATCTGTTTCAGATGGTCTGTTACAACGTATCTTTCTGATTAGGTCCTGCTGCATTTTTGTTGGAAGACTTTAAACTAGAACAGATTTTTAGCCTGAACTTTGGCCATCACGTGTACTTACTGATTTCTTCTTGACTCCCATCAGAAGAAACTCCTGAGTTAAACTTACTATAGTGGGTTAATAATATGTGAAATCTTGCCTGAAATTGTTAATTTTTAATTGGTAATACATTTTTTATTAAACTGTATTGGAACTGCAGCATCATAATACTTCTGGAGCTGCATGTACGTTATTGTTTTTCCATCTCAGTGTAAGAACAGATGTACTTCTATTTAGTACCCCTGTTCAGCTGATACACCGTTTGGGGGACTGGAGGACACTTAGTGGAAGGGAGGATCCACACTGGCAGAGGTAAAGTTCACTCATTAAGGTGTTTCAGTAAAAGCCAAACAGTTAATACATTATCCTTGAGGAACCTCTAAGCTTCCTCTTCACTCTCAGCAGGGCTGGCGGCTCAGTACCGACCAAGCCGATTGCCGTGCCTGGCCTCTCTGGGGTTGTGCTGCGCTGTTCCCACCAAGCACACCCCTTCACCTGTGTGTGCTTCAGATTCCTAGTGGCGTTATCCCAGTATGTGTTGTGGGTATGGGGTTGCTTGGCAGAGAAATGGGATGTGAAAACCCCACCACCAAAAAGGTCAGTTCTGAGTTCCTGAATGTCCTGGTAATTGAAGCACGTTGTATCCCAGCATTCCAGTCTTTCCAGGGGCAGGCAGAGGAAAAGGTATGCAGGTTTTTGTAGTTAAAATATAGAAAAAAGAAAAAAGTCGCCTTTTAAACATCACACAACATACACAGTTCAGGCAAACTCATGTAGCCTTTCATGTGAGCCCCTGCCTCAGTGCTTTATCATTGCTCTTGGACCATCCTGAGATCAGGTCATCTAGGGAGTCCAGAACTGGTTCTTTGGTTAGTCCGTCATGATTTTGAAAGTGTCTTTCCTTGCTTTTTTTTTTTGAAAAAGAAAGAGTTTAGTGCATCCTTTACTGCTCCCACAGTTAAAAGAGTATCTTCCTGACTTGGGTTAACATACCTGCCTTACCCTCCATTTTGCTATGCATTTCAACCTCACACAAGGCCCAGAGTAAAAAATCACTTTTTGCCACTGGTCTTTACTCTCTTGCTGAGAATTTTCAGTTTTCCAGACCCCACATCTCAGTGTAGTCTGGAGAAAATTGTTTTCACCCTCATGGGTCCAGCCCCTCCCGAGGTCTTTCTGTGTGGACAGGAACCTCACCGTGTCATGAGGGACTGCTGTCTGGGGCTGGGGACTTCAGCAGAGCCCCGGCTGAAGAAGGATGACCCTGCTCTCAAACATTCAGTGATTTGGAAATTCCCTGTCATCCAGGGCTCTTACATTGTATATGGACAGATTTGTGGAGTAATCACAGCTTGTTGTCTTTATGGTTTTGAACTGAGGGAAAACACTTCTGTTCACTATGTTCACAGCTAGCATCTTATTTCTGCTGAAGCTCTCTTTACACTGATGGGGTACTGTAAAAGGTGACTTGGGAAGGCTAAACTTACATTTGTGTTCATTTAGAGTCCTTTTACATGCCTGAATGATGTGTCGGGGAGACTGACAGTAGCTTTTGCTATGCCTCAGGGTAAAAACAGGGATGGTGTGAAACCAGCACCCACTGAAACCGGTAGCAAAGCTGTCACTGGCTTCCATGAGCACTGAATCAGGCCAGAAATGTAGTGGTTGCAGCAGGATATTCATCACAGTTTATTCTCTTCCCACATCCAGATGCCATTTGCATTGTCAAAACACTATCACGCATAATTGAAAGTATTTTTAACAGAAACTTCAGAGCAGCTTTTTCCCATTCTTCAATAGTCACAATGTCTGCCCCTGTGCAGCCGTTGTGGATGTCTCGTGCGGGCGTCAGCAGCGCTGTGGGAAGCCTGAGAAAATCTGTGGCTGCTTAAAGCGAGCAAGAAGGCAGGGGGAGAACAGTTCATCTCTAGGGCTCCACTACAAAACTGCTGCTTTGTACAAGGCTTCCTTGTTTGGTTGGGTTTTTTTAATGTGAGGTGTGACTTTGATCTCTTCTGAAGAATCCAGTGCTGTGGTGATTTTCACAGTAAGGTATCTTGGGAGCTTATTCCCTTTGCTGCAGCCTAGGGGTGACACTTTCAGCCTTAATAATCAAGTATTATCAGAAGAGCATCACAGGCAGCATTGTATGGTATTTTCTGTTTTAATTAATGGTAAGGAAAAAGGGAACACATTGTTGCTCATCTTCTGTGTTAATTTAAGACCCCACACTTCCTCTGCAGTGGTTAGTATCAGGCTGGGTATTTCCTCAGCTTCAGGTTGTAAATCAAACCCGTTTCACTCAAAGGGAGAAGAGTTCACTTGGAGGGAAAAAGAACCTGGAGTTTAGGAGGAAGGCTGCATCCAGAGCCTGGCTGAACTGGAGGGAAGCTCAAGGCCATAGCTCTCCTTCAAGCAGGTTCCCTCATCCACTGCGACGCATACTTGGTGACTCACACCGTGGTTCAGGCCTGGAAGGAGCAGGTCGGCAGGCAGAGAGCCCAGGTGGAGCACGTAGGGGCAGAGGGACAGGTCATCTCAACTGCAGCGGCAAGATGCATGCAACCACCCAGTGCCATTTGGCTGTGGGGACTCAGATCTGATTATAGTAGGATACATGCCTCCAGCCACGTGCAGAGTGGTACGCAAGTGAGCTGGCTGAACAGAGAGGGATGCTTTCACTTTAAAAAGTAAACTATGTAAATAGAGTTTTCTCCACTGCTGAGAGAGAACAAGCAGCTTTGCTATGGGTTGGCGCAGATGCCTCACTGTACCAGGCTGTCTTTCTCAAGAGGCAAAGGCTCGCTGAGTGTAGAGTCACTGCATGTGACACATAAGATGAAGAACAGGCAGGAGTAACAGTTCTGAAATTGGTGGGATGGGGAGAAACAAACAATGTGCATTGCTCTTTCAGAATGGGGAGGGCTATGGAAAAGAGAGACTTCCTCAAATCACTGCAGCAGATGATCTAACTGTGTACTGACCCACCTTTTCTGTGAAAAGGCAGAGTTCTTAACCTTGCATGGAATAACTGGACAGGTCTTGGTGAGCCTTTTCTTGGGGATATCAGAAGAACTGATATTTCCAGTATGCTGCTTAAGCTAAGGATGGGGTGGGAAGGAAGAATTTTTGATTTTGACCAGGTAAGCCACACAGAAACAGAATTTGTTTTTGTGTGTAGTAAAGAAACATGGAAATGCAAACAAATGGTTTCATTTTGTTATTTGCAGCTCAGAGTATTTTGAGAATGACCAGTCTTGTTTTGCTTTAGAAGCCACTTCCAAGGGGATTTTTTTCCTCGCCTTTGCCTTCCCACGCCCCCCCCCACCCCGCCCTGCATGAACCACAGGCACACACAATAATTAACCAGTGACGAAGGTCAGAAAGAAGATGACTAGGGAAGATGTACTTTAAACATAGACGTTCATGAGGCTGTGGGCTGTAATTAACTGAAATGTTTGTCTAAGGATCTCTGGTTACATTTTGAATAAAATATAGTTATTAAAGAGGCAGTTTTTTATTTGTTCTTTTAATTGTCAAGAGCGTTAATGGCTCGTCTGTTCTGCCAAATGGATTTCTTTTTTTCCATTTGGAGACTTTTGAGATTTATTTCTCTTTTTCTGGTTGGGTTTGCTATAATAAACTTTTAAACCTAAGTTGGTTTGGGAAGCATAGCTTCTAGTTAGAAATAGTGCTCAGGGTTATAATATAACGTGAACTTACTAGTCATGAATAAATGGCATTTGTCATGGACAAATTTGGAGGAGGAGAAGGCAAGCATGTTATCAGTTTTAGGGAAACTGTGAACCTCTGTGATGAAGCAGTGAGTAAGCAGTCCTAAAAGTAGTCAGCTGAGGTGTTTTCTCAATAGGAAAATACTCATTTGGTTCTATAAAGCCCTGGTCAGGCCTTATCTGGAGTGAGTGGTCAGGGTGAAACACAGTGTGTTAAAAGGTGTGATTGCCAACTGGAACATAGGCGGAGAAGAGCCATCAGGGTGATCAGGGAGCAGAAAATCTATTGCAGGACCTGACCTTGCTCAGCTTCATAGAAGGAAGGCTGGGAGGGGACATGACTAAGTTTTGTGAATACCTTGTGAATAGGAAGGAGTGAGAGGAGGACTACTGAACCTAACTGATGATTTGGCACAAAACCAAATGAGTATAGATTAGCCATAAATACACGTGGTGATCAGATTACATTAGAATATGGTTTCTAAATGTCAGAAGCATGATGTGTTCCATTAGGGAAAATGGTGTTCAATCCATTTGTGAATACATTGATACAGAAGGGTAGCCACCAAAAGCTATGCATTAGACTGTAGGCTTGGAGTAAGCAGTAGTAAGTCCTGCCGTCTCTGCTGAGGAATTTTGAGGTTTTTTAGACAGTGGGTAGTTACTTCATGAGGGAAGAGGTTTGACTGGTAATTGTGAAAGCCAGAGAGATAGAATCACTTAAGACTTGAAAGTAATGATGGCGTCTTGGTCAAACCAATTGTTCAGTTCTGACTTTCTGTGATCGTGCTTCAGGGGAATTTTTAATATCCAGTGAGGTTATTAATAGGGCAGCAACACGGAGCAGCCATCGGTGTACAGCACATGGTCAGAAGCTGTGCTGATTAGTGCCACCATCCCTTTTGTTTTACCATGTTTCTTCCCCTATTGCATGAAATGACCTTATCAGCAGGGATGATGTCAGGCAGTGTAATAGCATCCATGCAAACTCATAGCGCCCCTGAGCAATGCTATAATTGTAGCCAAGTTTGCTTCTGCCTTGAGTTGGGGTAAAGTGCAGTCATAGCTGGAGTTAAGGGTGTATTGACAGGCTGTGCTCCAAGTACAACGCAGCTCCCAGCTGCTGCAGAGCTGCCCAGCTGAGACCAACATGCAGAAGAAGAAAGGACTGAGAACCTCTCTGGAGTCTCTATCACAATGCATGTCGCAGGTTTGTAAGAGGCCACTGCACGCAGGAGGAGCAGTGCTGAGTAATGTGGCTGGGCATTGGCAGTGGCTGCACAGCTGAGGACAGGTTCCCCCTCTAGCTGTACTTTCCATCTGGAAACAATGAAAATGGGGAAAGATTTTTAGCTTTTCCTGTGCTGTGCTGCATGGTGGAACGTGGGTTCTCATTTTTCCTGCCAGCCATGTGGTGAAGGGCTCTCTTCTGCGTATCATCAGGAATTACACAAAACACACACTGAATAAGAGATTGGGTTTAAACCAGAGATTGTCTGCAACCAGGGGGCAAGCTTTTAAATTTCATCAGCCACAGATGCATGGTGTTTTCCATGCCAAGCAGCCATTTTAATACATTCCAAATTTTCCTATAAATGCTAGCAGCATGCATGGTTTGTTCTCATGTGTGCGTGTCTGTGAGTGTATGTGTGCACGTGGTGGGAGCAGGGAAGATGGTTTTTCTGAGGGCAATCAGACAACCTGAATGTTGTCCATCCCCAGCAGGAGCTGTTTGGTCTGCTTTCAGAAGCCACCCTCCAGAAGTGAAAACACAGTCTCCTGTGGATAAAGGCAAACATGAACGAAATGACTTCTAGCAGCCAGAATACATAAAACTTTTTTTTTTTTCCTTCTGCAATCACTTTTAAAAAAGACAAAATAATGCTTCCTTAGCTAATCTTACTCCCATACTCTGGCCTGAGGAAACATCTGCTCTCCATGGTAGGCTTGGTTGTCCCAGCTAGTTCCCTTTTAAGAGTTCCCTTCTCTTCTATTGACATCAGTTGCTTCCACCGGCCCCCATTCCTGCCCACCAGCATTCACTGCTACAGCAGTCCTGATGCTAGGAACCCACCCTGATGTCAAGGTTTTGCTCAGGGGAGGTTTAACCATCTTTACTTGACAGGATTTTAGGAGCTCATGTGCCATGCTGACACAGCACGTTCACTTGAGTGAGAGATCAGGAGTGAGTCTGTTAGCCATGATGCTGTTCCCACAGAGGACAGATACAGCAGAAAAAACCCCACCTTTGTCCATGCAGCCTCTTCTTCTGTCTTACACACTGGTTAGAGTCTCTTTGGAGCCAGGACTTTCTTCTGGGAGACAGAGCGGACTGCAGTGCTGTGATGTGTTGAGTGACAGTTGGGAGCAGGTTTGTCACTAATAAAATGGTCATTGACTCCTAGAGAAGAGCACTCTTATGTTGGTGAGGTCCTGTAGACAAAGGACAGTCAGCAGCTTTTAGGAAAAATGTTTTTTTTTGTGTGGAAAAACATGGGTTTGGGTTTACTTTTGAAACAAAACCATTTCCACCATACTCAAAAATGTGGCTATCCCTGTTCTGCTGCTGAGGTGAGCTGCAGCTTACTGCTAGGTTACAAGGTGGCTGCTGTGGATGGTTGTCTTAGGGCTCGACCCATGGCTGTTTGTTAAGGCAGTCTTTGGCAAACAGCATTTCCCTCTCTGATGTGCTCTTCCTTTGCTGAGATGTTCACTTGGTGGATTTACCCAACTCTTGTGTTTTCAGGCTTACCATTGACAAAGTGGCTTATTGGGGAAAATAGAAAACCCCAGAGCATCACAGGGTGGATTTTACCCTCCAGGCATGGAAGGATTGATGTGCATTTTTCCTTCCTGGTGAGAAAAGCTGCCCAGCAGTGGGATTTCTCTCTGGCAGAGACCATAAGGCACCATGCCCTGCTAGCCAGTGCATTGCCTGTCCCCACTGCTAGTCACCATAGTCTCATTGCTGCCTTTCACATCAGTTGTTTCCCGTTTGTCATTGCCTAGACATTTCAACCCACCCTGCGTGGGACTGCTTTTCTGCCCCTGAGCTGGGTGTTGAAGGGGTTGGATATTGGGTGGAAAGTGGCTGCCAGTCCTCATCTCTCTGACTGCAAAACCCAAAAATGGGCAAGGGATGAAAATGAGAGGGCAGAGCACAGAAGCAGATGTGTGACCAGGCTTGGAACTGCTGAGGGTGGCAGAGAGCACTGGAGGAGAGCTTTTCCTCGGTAGGAACTGGAAAGAGCCTGCCAGGGACAAGTTTATTTGTGCTCAGGGTCATACGCATTTTATTGTCACAGATGTGCACAAGGGAGCAGTTCACTAAAGGAAAAAAAAATGTAATTGCCGTTAAGAATATATATATGCAGCCTTGCAAGAATTTTGTGATTTTCTGGGAATTTAATATAGAAGGTCTGTTTTTTTGCTGGCCAGTGACACTCTTATTCCAACCAGTGCACGAATATTTGGTTTCATTCCAACAGCAGTGTAAAGTGGTTTTGATATATCATCTTCATTCTAATTCTTCTACAGAAATAATGTTGTCCCTGTCTTGTTTCAGAACTGTAGCTGCTGAAGTCAGGAAGCAGATCTCAGGGCAGTATGGAGGGTCTCCCCAGCTTCTCAAAAACCTCAATATTGGAGGCAGCGTCTCTCATCATACAACTGTAAGTAATGCTTGGAACATGGAAGGCTGAAGAAGGTGTGCATAGTTATTTCCATTACCATTTGGAAAGAAATTGCAATGTTAACAGTTTGTTGACGTAATCGGCCCTGATAACACAGAGGAAATTCCATGCAAAACCCATCGGTTTTGGAGGTCTCTATCTTGCAGATCAGTTAGTGTAGCTGGGAATTTGTGTTTCTGCAGAATCTTTGGAGGACAAGGGGCTCCCTTGACCAGATGTTGGTTGGTTTATCCCAGAACAGCCTGAACTGGGCATTAAGTTCCACATGCATGTGTGGTTTGCTCCTTTGCAAGAGCTCTTTGCAAGCTCATGCACTTCAGGTGGCTGTTTTCTTGCATTTCTTGTTGCTCTTGAGAGTGGGACCACAGTGGCTCATCTACTCTTCAGAGGTATTTTAAATGTCATTGTGGAAGCTGAATGTGGTTATTCCTTAGGAATGTGTGTTTACTTACAAATTTACAGTCCACTTTCAAGAGTGGCTGAAATGTAGGCCTTGTTGTTAGAATCACCCGTTCTGAAGTCAGATTTTCTTGCATGGCCTACAGGTACATTCAAAATTTATTCAGTGTGGTGGTAAAAATGTCAAGAGTTCAGCATACTTTTTCAGGCTGGAACTGTATTTCTGGAAGCGTTCCTTTGATTTGGGTTGTTGCTTGAGGTCACAGCAGTTTCTTTTGCAGTAGTCAACTTAGAAAACAAATATTATAGCTTCTTGTTTTCTTCAAAGAGAGTTGATTAGGTCAGGTGGTACTGGAAATGCGCCCTGAATTTGATGGTCTGTGCAAGCTGAGTTCACAAGAGTTCTTCTCTTGTCTTGGAATAGGGTCCTATAGAGTTTCCTCAGTTCATGTACTGTTTTGTGTCCAACATAATGCATTAAAAGCTTTCTCATACAGAGCACAAATGCATCCTTGGACCTAGTATCATCTCAAAAGGGATCTCCAAGACTGAGTTGACCTCTAGCTTAGAAGAGTGACTTCACTGTAGGCTGAAGGTTCATCTTTCAGGAGATCCTGCTGTGCCAGAGTCATTGGGGATTGAAGAGGGCTGGAATTCCTGTCATTTCCCTCTGTATCAGCCCTGTGAGTGCAAGGAGACCAGAAGGCTGGCTTTGTCAGCTGTGTGCCCAGCCTTAATGGTGAGTGAGCATGAAGGAGGAGGGGTTAATGAGAGCGGTGTGTCCAGGGCTAATGCTTTATCACAGCAATCTCTGTAGGGGTGTGGAATGATAATGCGAAGCCCTGACTTGGCAGTTCTCTGTGGTCTTTTGCATAATCCAGTATTAGGCAATAGGGAGGGACCCCTGCTATTAGCGGTGTAGGACTGGATGGAGCACTCAGGGTCACTGAATCCATTTCCCTGTGGCAAGCTGAGAAATAGACTTCTGCTTGTGAAGGACTCACTGGATGTCCATCCTACAAGCTGCAGTGCCTCACTTGTCTCACATGTGGTTTCATCTTGGAACAAGTTGGCTGAATTGCCTTTCTACTCCCCATTGCTTTCATAAAGCATGATCTCTTCTGTGAACCTCTCCAAGCTGTTCCTCAGCCAAGCATATTTTTGATAACTGTTTTTCCTTGTATCACCTCCTTTTGCTCTGAAATGTCTGTTCCACTTTTTCTTCCTATTTCTAAGGTTTTTCCATTCTGCCATCATCAAAGTGTGCGTGCTCGAAGCTTCAGTCCTGTTGATCTTCACCTGTAATTCTTAATTCAGGATCAGATTTGTTGGTCACAGTATTGGCAGCCCTGTCTTCAGTTCTGGTATTCCTCATTATCCTGTCACTGTTGTATTTTCTAGTAAATATATGCAAGAATCTATAAAAATCCTGGAAAAGGTCATGATAACTGAAAGCAGGGTCTGAGCCTTTCCTATCAAACTGCATTGTGTGATGGTTGATGTGATAAGCTCCTAGTTTGTCATACTAAATTCTGTGCTGAGCAGAGATGCTCTTCAGAAGCATGGAGCAGTAGTTTGTAGGAGATAGCCCATAGGAAAAGTACGTTTAGTTAAGTTGTGAGTCTATTTCCTGAGGGTGCATAATATGACAGAAGTTTGCTTCTACTGAATTTTGGGTTAATTTCTCTCCTTTAGGCATCCATCAATCTGCTGTGCCTGCCTGTCCTGGTTTGATAATAAACATTATGTGGAGAAAACGCATTACTGCTGTGAAGCTGAAGTAACTGTTTGCTCTGGAAAGGTTCAGAAGTTTGTGTGCTGTTACGCTTTTACAAAGAAATAGAAGGCCTTGTATCTGAATAGCAGTTTTGTGTAGTCATACTGGTTTGAAAGCCTGGAGTAGGGTGCGTAGTGTGGATTTAAATAAGGAAATTAACGCTAAAATGATGGATATTCTAATACAGCTGTGTGTGACTTGTGTTTCTTGTATCCACAATGGGAGCAAGTTGCATTGTTGAGTGTGCAGCATGGAACCGGGGGATTTTTAACAATAGTGGGGATGTGGTCTCTCTTATCCAGTGCATCTTGCTCATCATTTTGAGCACTTCCATAGTTATGATCCAGATAAGGTCAGTACTGATTCTATGTTGACAGTTGCCAACAGTAGCTGGCTTGTGGTAATTTGTCTGATAGTCTCATCACACGCAGTCCAATGGAGACACTTGTATGGAGAAATGTCTGCTTTTGTGAATGCAGGGCCCTCAGCACTGTGCTCAGGTGAGCATTCTGTTTCTTGTTGACTGAAGCCAGTGCAGGGACTTTTCACAGTTAACAGACTTGCATGTGGTTGAACCTAGGATAAATGCAAAAACCTGTCAGCTGGATTTTAGCAAGTCTCTTGCCTTCTGCTTCACGAGCAGCAGACAAAATGCTGCCAGAACTGTTTCTAATTTAGTATTTGGTAGAGCTGGGGAGAAGACACTGCTTTCAAATGACTGTACAGGAGCTTGCAGTTTATTATTGTCAGCCTCCACCCTTCTGACACTTTAGGAGAAGCTGATTTTAATTGCACATCCCTCAGATCTGCAGACCACAGACACAGGTCCAAAGCATTCAGAGGCTTTTCCTGTATAACCAAATGTGCCGAATTGGGACTCTGTGCAGGATGCAGTCCTTGCAGCACTGAGCTTTTATTTTTGAAATCCAGAACGGAAGGCACTGACAGTTTGTTACTGAGAAATAGAAGCTGGAAAGGTTTTGGAGCTAGATTAAGGACATTTTATTTTTTGAAGTTTTGCAAGTCTCTGTAAATCCACTTGTAAATTGAGTGTGTGTTTGCATCCTACTGTTTGTGTTCAGGGTTGTAAGCCACGAGCTATGCTCATTTTTGGTGCATCGAGAGGTTCAGTATTCTCTCGTGGGAGCTGGGGCTTCTTGCCACCAACCTCACTGATTGAATGCACTGAAAGTGGAGAGCTTGCACTTCCTTTCAAAGAATTCCCCAGCATCTTGCAGGATGGAGTATTTGCTTTGTTTATTTGATGAACCGGACTGTTTACTACAGGCTGTTATAACCCCTGGTGACTAACCACTTTCTTTTCTTTCCAAGGTTTTGTTTTTTTTTTTTCTTTCTGTTGAGCAACTCCTTGTGCTATGGTGCTTGTTTAACTCTGTCTGCTCACCCTCTGCTGCACCGGTCATTTCTGCTCATTGCTGCATGCTGCAGCCTGGCGGAGGCCGGATTGTGCTCTCTGGATTTCTGCAGTAGTTTTACCTGGATGAAGCTGGATTGTGGATTGTCAGAGATTAGTGTGAGTTAGTGTTGAAGCAACCCAAAGCTTTCTCTGAATCTTGGTGTCCATGCCTCAGTTTGCTGTTTAATGGCTGCTTGTTATGCAGCTTTGCTGTAGGAAGAGCAGCGTTTTGGTTTTTATCTGCAAATGGACTCAGTAGTCTACTCTTTTCCCCTGTGTGTGCTATCCCTTTATGTGGGCAAATGATGTTATCAAAGGACAGAAAATAATCACTAGGTATCTGGACCACTTTCCCCCGCTGTTTCCGTCTCTTGTTCTACGTTAAGCAACTTAAAAAGTTGCTTAATGATATTTATATTGTTCAAATTAGATAAAGACTTATAAAATCTTGGATTTCTGAGTACTTCACTTTTGAGTGCCAAAGATAGTCATTGAAATGTTTTTGGTTGTTGTCCAAAACTTGATTTTTTTTTTTTTTTTGCCTAAGAAAAGAAAACTTTCTTAGTTTTTTTTTTTCAATCTGTAGAGGTATATTTTAATTAGAAGAGCAGCATTTCACAGAAATTGCAAATAAGCAGAATGAGTGTATATTCAGTTGTTTTACAGAAAAATCACAGCTGTTTCCAAAGGATTAGGGATAATACTTCCTGTTGGTGTATGTTACGCTATAGTTGAATGTTAGTGTGAGGAGGGAACACTGTTACAAGAGATGTTAATTAGTCTGGGAATAAAGAGGTCTGGATTCTTGGACGTGATGTGATCTGACCATGTCTGCTCTTGGAGCTCCATTTTCTTCATGTGAAATAAAGGTGCTGGCATTTACATATCTTTGTAAAGCGCTGTGGGGTTTATGGGCATTATCTGGACTAATTGAAGCTTTGTCTTGGATTTATCGGATGTCAGATTTTGGTTGTGTATTCAAAGTCTGTAATTATTCAATAAGAGAATATAGGTTCCTTTATATATTCTCGCTGTTTATTTCGTGTAATTTAAAAGAAGAAAAAATAATTTGTGCAAATTAATGGAAAACATTACAAGGGAAAACATATCCTATGTGGCATAAAAAAGGGTGTTTTGAAGTGTTCAGAGCCAAGTAATTTTATCACCAAAATCACTAAAATGAAAAGGAAAATGAGCCAAGTCTTAATGCTCTCTCAAAGCTGATTAAGGCTTAATAGTGTCTCCCATTATATGTGTTTCCTGGAGGTTTTGCCCTGCCTTGCTGAATGGTCTATCCTCATCAGGCAGGGGAGGATGGGAGAGGCATCCACATCCTCTTCCCTGCCTCCTCCCATTAGCAGTTACTCACAGTTAACTCTGCTCTGGTGCTGGCGCTTTCTTTAGTGACTTAAAACTATTTCTAAAATGGGTTCTGAGTGAGTCCTGTTGCAGAGGTCACGAGCATTTTATATGTTAAATTGGTGAGTCTGATACCCATTGAAAGGTTGCTGAGTCTCATTCATCTGCAATAACTTAAACAGTTTATACATTAGCAGAGGTAACTAATTGTAACTAAATGTTATTCTACCAAGTAAATTTGGTTGCTTAAACGAAGCATTCATGACAGGCCTGTTAATAAATACTCAGAATCCAAAAATGCTGTTAAATCCTACTCTTTGTTTATTAAAGTTAGTTGTGACACATCTTTTTTTGGGGATACAATGCATAAACAAACTGATGTTTAGTGGAAATGCTGCTAATACCCTAAACTGCAAAAAGTTCTTAATATTGGATTCAAATTGCAATGTAAAATTTTTCAGTCTAAGTCCCTTGCAATCTTTCATGCTAATGCTGTCACGGTCCCAGCAAGCAGCAGTGAATTGGAAGATCACTGCTTCATGATGCTAAATTACAGCTGCTTTCTCCTTGTCATCTGTGTTGCTGCCGATTGCCTGTGAAGGCTCAGGAGAGCAGGTGGAGAGTGTTTTGGTACTGGCTGCGAGAGTGCATGAAGGAGTAAGTCTACGTCAGAGGACACGTGAGCATGTAAGGTGTAGATGCACTGCTGCAGCTGTTCCTTTGTATATATGCGCTTGCAGTCTTTTGCAATAATGAGGCAGCTTAGATGCATTGTTAGCCTTTTCAGCGCTCAGCTAATATGAGAACCATGTCTCTATTACCTGGGCTAGCAGGGCTGGGTGGATGCACCCAGGCTTTGCACCGGCCTGGCTGATGCTGTCACTGTGCAGGGGTACTCACGTGGCTCTGCAGAGCCAGCTCGAAACAGCTGGCAAGGAGACTCGAGGCTGGAGGTCCACTGTGGTCCCCAGAGCTTTGGCCAGCAGGCTGAGCCTTACTCCATGATGACTGTGCTGCTGCAGCGGGCTGGCTGAGCGCTAGGGCTCATTGCTGGTGTCTCCAGGCAGGGCTGCTCAGGTGCACAGAGCTGACACCTTGGGACTGTCTGTGCCCAAATGTGGCTTGGACTGGCATGGTTTGTTAGGTGAAGCTTTGCACCCCGTCAGTGTGGCAGGCACAGTACTTCTTGACCTGGGCACATACAGAAACCACTTCAGCTGTCCCATTGTGCTGCTCCTGAGCTCAATAACACAGGCAGCCCAGCTCTGGTGTCTTCATGTGTCTCGTGGTTAATTCATCCATACACTGGATGAATTACATTTTCCACTGATAATTGAGATGTGACTGTGCCAAGTATTTTCCACTCAGAAGAACATGCACGTTTGTGGTTACCACGGTGCAGCTTGCACAGTTCAGAGCCACCGTGGTTTGCCTGTGTGAACCCTAAGGGTCCAGAGGGATCCATCTCTGCTGATCTGATGTAGTGTTTCTGCCAAAAGTGGGAAGTCTGTGATTTTTCTGCAGTCTCTGGTCAAACTGTTTGGCTTTTTCATTTCTGTAATAATGGAGCTTTGATGTTTCTGTTGTCTCAGTCTCTGCGCTCTCGGTTTTGGCACAATTTATCAGAGGGTAGCTCCTTCAGATCAGTCTCAGCACTTGCATTTGCTGTATCAAAGTCTTGGTTCTTCAAATACTCTCTTGGTGAAATGACATTATTCCTAGTCATCAAAGGAGAAACTGTCTTTCTTCTTACCCATCCTTGGAGGCATAACTCATGGCTTTTTGGGTTTGGTAAGAAATCGCTATAGTATTCCCAGATAACTAATTAATCTCTGATTAATATTAACATTTCTATACCCAAATGGCTTCTTACATTAGCAACCAGTTACAACAGCAAATAACCTAGCAATATTTGTACATAGAACATTTCACTGGTTTTGTGACTGGCTGTTATTTGTTACATGTAGAATCCCCCTTTAGGTAGGTATATTTACAAATATTTCCTTTCATTAGAGCCTTTTTCCATTTTGAGCATTGTGATATTACATGAATTTGGCACACATTGCAGATCATTGAACTTGTCTGTAAAAAGAATCCAGAACTTAAAAATTCTCGGATCTTAAAAATGGAGGCTTCAGACTATTCATAAACAATTTTTGTCTTAATAGAGAGTGCTTACAGAATTTTTTGAGGTGTGTTTACAATTTGAAATGAAGGACTTTTATCAGTTATTTTCTATAGTAATTACGTCTTTCAGTACACCATGCAAAAGAAATAATAAGAGCTAGAGCAAAGCAGGAGATACAGAACTGCATTCCAGAGGCAATACACATGTATGGGGAGGTAATGACTGCACTTTATGACTGGGGAGGTGTCATCCTTGTTGAGGGTTGGTAGCTGTTGATGAAAAGCAGAGATTGCCTAGGAATCTCCTTGGTTCATTTGAATATTTCCATGTATTACAAATGCAGCAAAAAAATTAAATGCAGGAGTTCTCTGTGCTTACTAGTTATCAGGCATATGAAATTAGGAGTGTGGGTCTTCTGAAATGCAGTAATATCAATAGGCAAATAATGGGATTCTTAGAATTTGGATCCAGCCGTGAGAATTTTTGGAGTGTTTAGGTGAAAGAAAATGTATTTTATGCAAGTAAAACAACATGTTTTCTAATTACTTGAGCATTGTCAGGGGTTAATATTGTACTGCTCATGTTTTGAAACTTCTTAGGATGACTGTGGCCTGTAGTTCAAACTTAAAAATAAATCTGATGCCTGTGTTTACCAAATATATTTCTTCAAACTGTTATCTTCTTTAACTTGCCTGCAGATATTTTTTTTTTTAAAGCATGTTACATTTCCCATATTCTCAGATTTACACTGCGTCCTTCCTACGGGTACATCAGATTTGACTCTCGTTGCAGTTCCCTGAGATAACCAATATCCCTTTAAGGGTGACGGGATTCTGCCACAGCAAGAACAGGCCATCTGCATTCCTGAATGCTCAACAAGGGAAGTGACTGTTTGCCCTGGAGACCTAGGATAACTAAGAGAAAGCTGGGGCTCAGCTTTGAAATGTTAATCTGCTTCTTCTGTCCTTCCAAGATTTTGCCCAGGGAGGCAGTGGGTGGGAAGCTGGTATTAATTTAGAATGTGAAGCTTTGGCACAATCTGTTACAGTTTTAGCACATTATAAATTGTTTAATATTTAAGGAGGTATTGAAGTTAAGATGGAACTTTGTCCTGCTTTCAAAATTGGCAAGAAATATCACCCTGATTTTGAAGAAGTGCCTAGATGCTAAGTAAAAATAGTAGTCAGGATCCTCCCTGTGATGAGGAGCTCTGCAAGATTAATTTTTCAAGTTCCCTTATCATATCCTTGCAGAGAATTTTACTCCCACAGTGGAGCAGGAGGTATAACTTTCCAGTCTCTGCCATTGTCATTTTTACAGGCTCCAAACTGTACTGGGATCCTCAGAGAGACTATGTCTCTGCCCTTAGGAATTAGGCATCTCATTTTAGATAAAAGGAAAATTGGTCTTGGATTGGGCTATGAGCAACTTGAGTTCAAATCCTTGTTCTGCCAGATGCATCCTGCCAAGCCATCACATCATAAACATTTAAAGTGCTGTTGTGGCTCCCTGTGAGAATAAGCATCTTGGGAGGGCAGAGGTGAGGGAGGGAGAAGGAAACATGGGGGACACGGTGGTTTTCATGTCTCTGCTGACATATGCTAGCTGGAAGAGTCTGCAGAATCATAGCTGGGAGCTGGGTGTGTTGCTCTAAGCATGTCCCACAAGACTACTCGTGATGTTTAGTACAACACGTGTGAATTAAGCAACAAAGTTCTGGAACAGGATCTAGAAATATCCCCTCTGCCCAGCTGTTTGTGTGGGGAAAGGATAGGCTAAAGTCCTTCAGGTGAAAATCTGAATGCCTTTGGATGCCAGGGCACACCACAGTGATCTACATAAGACTTCTTCTGTGCTTCAGCCAGTATCTGTGAGATTGAGATGATATTTGTCCCTTTTTTTCCCCTGGTTGCTACTGTGGTCCTTACTGAGCTACTGTACAGTGCCCAGGAGAGCAGACCTGTAGTCTTTAGGTACTGGTATAGGTGTAATTGGTTCAGAAAGGCAGCAAACTGGAGAGGAAGGCCGTTCAGGCATGCTAATTAAATACTTATCCTTTGGTCATTTCTTGAGCATGATGGAAAAGTGCATCTATGGCAAGAATTCCCATTGCCTTTGTTAGTGAGGCATCCCTGCTGCCTTTTGAATCGCCTTGCCCTGCACACTTCTGCTGGCTGAGCTCCCTCTGAGCATGGCTACTGCTGCCTTCCCCGTACGCGGTCAGCACTGCCGCTCGGCAAACCCCTGGTCACTGGGCCAGGTGAGAAGTCCTGCTTGTCAAGAGGGGTCTGCTCCGTGCACGAGGGAGCTGTTTGCAGTCTGCTCTCAGGAATGCCACAACAGAGCAGGTCTAATACAAATCTGGCCTTTGAATTTTTATTTTTTCTTCCTTGGTGGGGTAGAGCAGGCTGTGTGCTTTGCAGCGCGGTGCACCGGGTGTAGCTTTCCCTGCCTGCTCACCCTTTGCTCCTGCAGTCCTTGGGTGAGACGCTTGGCTAAAGTAAATGGGGGCTTGTTACCCTGCATGGAGTTACACCACATCCTCTAGCAGAGGCTTCTGCCTGTGTTGTCAGGTTTGTGCAGATGCTTCTTTTGTAACCGATGATGATGAGGCAGGTAGGTGCTCAAAAGAAGGAAATAAATAGGAGAGAGACATATTTCGGCTAGCAATGCTCTAAAACTACAGCAAAATACAATGTTTGCTGTCTAGAGAAGGACAAAGTCGATAGGAAACGAAGCTTTATTTTCAAGCTTTTAAGGGGATATAACAGTGAAGAATAACACAGCCTTAAAGAAGAAAGCTTGACTGTCCACGCTGCAGAAGAGTTGTAAACCTTTGAAATAGGGTTTTGTGATGCAACTGCTGAGAGCCATAACTGCAACAACACAGATGCACCCATGGAACGTGTGTGTTAAATAGTTTCTATAACCCAAATCAATCGGGCTGGTGTCTTAATTAAGCTGACAGAGCGTGTGTCTCTGGTCAGGTTAAGAACATATATATGCAGAAATGTTATTTGCAAGTGATGTGTTTGATTTGGGGTAATTGGGCTGTGTAAGCCTGAAAAAGGGAGAGTCACGTTTGATTTCTCTGTACTTCCAGTTTATCAGGACATTGTATTTGGTGTTTACGTTGGCAGGGAGCATGTTATGACCCTTTTACTCATACCGGGTGGCTCCTTTCTCCCTGTGTATTCCTGTTCATCTTAATAACACGAATAGTGCTTGCCCTGAGTAAGGTGGTAGCATCTGATCCTGGGATAAAGACTGAGTGAAAACTGTGTTAAGGAATTGTCTGAAAGGCTGTGCAAAATTCTTTCTATAATTACAGCTCACACAAAACTGAAGAGTATTTTTTAGGAGAGCAGCAATTGCAACTCTGGGAGCAGGCTTTCCTTTGCTTATTTGCCATGTGTAGTTGCCATTACTTTAGACTGTTCCGTAGTCCTGGTGGGGAAGATGGTGGGAGCTCCTGTACAGCTTTGGTTTCTGGAGGGCCTTAATAAACTCTTCTTGGAAGGAACAGACACCCTGTCAATGATTTCTTACAGTAACACTCCAGCATTATTAGGTTTATTAGCCACTTGGTAGGTGGACTGCATGTTTGCAAATACTTGACTGAAACCGTCCCTCTGCCTTTGGAAGTCTGAGGAAGAAAAACTGGCTGTGTTTTGTGGAGGAGGCACCTACTATTGCTTCCTAGGAGCTTTCATGAGGAATTGAAAAGGCTTTTTTCCTGGAAGCGGGATGAAGATACGCTGTCTGCAGCCTGCCAGCAAGCAGGGCTGTGGAAGAGGACAGCTTTGTAGCTCCTCAGCTGTTCCCCCATTTCTGCTGCAGCGGATTTCAAAATCTTTTATTATGCGCCTGGAACCGGGGCTTGCTATTCTTGTGGTAATCTGGCAATCAGCTGTTCATCAGAGTGCGCAAGGATAAGAGTGGAACTTTTGCGAACTGGGAAAGTATCACAATCCTAATGGGCCGGGGCAGTCGGCTCTTGGGTGCCTCCTTATTCTTCCTGGTGCTGTGAGGAGGTAAGTTGAGCCTGGAGGCTTGGAGGTGAGGTGATAGAGCAGGTTCTGCTCCTTAGTTGATGGTGAGGTTGGGTAACCTGGTCTTTATGTGAAGTTGTCTTGATTCCTTCACTGTGCGCATTTGATCTGATGGGTTCAAATGACGATTTCAGGTGACTGATGCTTTGGCTGGATAAAGCAGGAATAGCCTCTTGTATATTGTGTCTGTTCTTGGTCTCATCCACAGGTTCAGAGTGCATAAATATGCAGAGTGCACTCATATGCAGGAGCATAAAGCAGGAGGGAGGAAAGGTTAAGCCATCAGCAGTGAGAGGCATGAGATAAGCTCTCGTGGTTCAGTTCAGACATGGGGACACCATTTGGGTTCATTTTCCTTTTGGTGCATTTATTCATCCTTATTTCCTCCTCCTCTTTTATCACTTCTTCCCCCACAAATATCTAAAGCTTAAAATAATGTGCTTGCCTTTTATCTGCCAATAGTCTGACACGAAGTAGTTCCTCTTCATAACCATGAATTTATGTTAGGCCTGTTTACTCAGGTGCTAGAAATTATTTCTGGCTGCACAGATGGTGAGTCTAATACAAGCTTCTGGGTTTGACTTTTATGTTTGTTTACATCTTCATGGTACAATGGTACAATCATCTGAAAAGACAAACTGGAAAATTGTGAATTGCAACTTTGGGCCTAATCGTGAGATGTGTGAAGGGCTTGGAAAGCCCTGGAGTGCAGACGGGGGACATGGTGTTGGATAGACCCCTAAGCACTGCTTGCCTTTCCCGATTAGGTGCTTTTAACTAGCGAAGCCAGTTCATTCATCTTTTGTCCAATACATTGCAATGATCTTGTTGGACAAGTGAAATTTGAGTTGTAAAATGCCAGGAAAGGGGAAACATGGTGTCTTTGGGGCAGTGGCAGTCTCTGTCTTGTGCTGGCTCGGTCCTGCATATCCCTCTCCACTCTGTGTTAATCCAGAGGGTTTATTCCTCACCTGTGTGTAATTGTCTTCTGTTTATCAGGATGAATGGATTAGTAAAATCAGAGGGAATGAGAAGTTTCCTCTTTGTTATCCTGGGGAGCCGCAAAGGTAATTGAGTTTGTGCAGATGGAGACACAACACTTGCATGGTCAGCTCAGTTTTGCTGAGAAGTGCACTGGAAGCTGCCTTAGCTTTGGAGCTGCCACTGGGGAAGGGAGGTCAGCAGGAGGAGTAAAAGTAAGCCTTAAAATGTTAAGGCTTAAAAAATAGGGTCAGTTAACAGCTTTAAGTCACCCTCCCGGGCTACCTTAACCCTCTGGCCTTCTTCCAGTGAGTGTGCTTTCAGTGTCCAGCTCTGAGCTGCATCACGGCATGGATAGGGCTCTGGACTGGTTGTGAGAGGAGCTGGGGAAGTGTCTTTTCCCAGTGCCTCTGCAGCTTTTGCCCAGTGATTTTTGTTATTTTTATCTTCATTTGCAAAGAGTTTCTTACTCTTCTTTGGTTTTGAGGTTTATCAGTAGAAAGGATTCTATGCATGCGAAGTAGCAGTAGTGTCATGCAGCGGCTCTTCTGAAAAAACATGCACTTTTAGCAGTTTCTCAATAATAAACTGTCACACTTCAGTGCTGTATGTTTTGTCAGTTATCTAGTGCCAAATGGAGCCGGTCTATCTGTATGTAAGGAACAGATAGTGTGAGGTGATGACATGTTAACTGTAATGTGGGAAAGAGCAATGACAAGTTCTGCTCGTTGTGAGTGTTGCAGTGATGAAAACAATTAAAAGTATCTGGTTTGTATTTTCAAAAGTTCTCCAAACCACATACTTTAAATTCATTTCAAGAGTTCAGGATTAGAAGGGGAAGAAAGGTTATAGGGTCAGAATTAAATAGATGATGATGATGGTGGTGTGTTTCTTTACACAGAAATTACTTTGTATTTTTTACCTAAATTGCAGAACTAAATACTGAGTTCCTAGACATCATATTTTTTTGGTGGACCAGATTCTTATCTGGCATAAAGACATCTGGTCCAACTCACCTGACTTCATTGGAGTCACGCCATTTTTCTGGTGAAGAATTTGCCTTCTGTATTTCAAGAAAATTGTAGTATTCATTGAAGTTGGCTGTGGTAGGAGAGATTCTTTCAATACCCCCTGCGTTAGCCAAGTCTTTTTCCTTGAATAAAAAGTTGATTCATTTCAGAATTTTTTGGCAATAGAAGTTTTAAAACTGGAATTTGGGATTGGTATAGCAAAATTTTTGAGAAGCATGTCTAGAACTTATTTATTAAATATTCTTTTTAAAGGTATTTCCAGCAGAAGACGAGTTACAGGATAGTTCCCTGTCCCACAGAAATAATCTGTATGACAGGAGAGAGGAAGCAGTAAAGAAAAAATGCTGAATTTTGTCATGTATTTGTGACTCATATTAAAGCACTCAGCTTCGCTGGGATGTGCCAGGGAATTCTAGGAAATCTGTCAGTTGCTGTAGAGACAGGTTCCTCAAAACTTGTTTTTAGTGTTCCATTTTCTTAATGTCTATGTTTATGTACAGCCTCAGAGCATAATGATCTCAGAATATATATATGTATTTATATAATATACATATGCAGAAATACAGTTATGCAATGTGAGTATGTATCCAGTTTATGCATCATTTCTTTTCATGTAGCTAAAAAAAGCTCACTTTTTTTTGGTATGGTGAGATCAGTATTTCCAGTGAAATCTGCTGGTTTCCTGCACGTGTGTTTGTTCAGTCATTCCTTGCACTTTGGGTGCAAGCTTTGTGCCCAGTAAAGATGCTTGTCAATGTCCATTTTACTTGGAGCAGTGTACCTTCCTGGAGTAGGCAGGGTCATCGTGGCACTGAAGGGCCTAATATCAGGGAGAAGGGGTGGTTAAACTTGTATCTGTGGTAGACAAACATTGTGTTGTGCTCTCCAGAGAGGTGGTTTAATTCAAAATAATGTTGGTCTTTAGAGTTCTGTGGCTTCTTAAGTTCCTGGTAAATCAGCCCCTGCTCTGGATTTCTGTCTGGGGGCCGCACATGAGGTTGAAAGAGTTCTTGCATCCTGGATCAGGATGAAGGTTTCCTTTGTGATCAGAGCACGGTAAAAATAAATCCAAAGTCATACACGTGGGGAATAAAGTACAAAATTTTCTTTTGATGCAAGCTGATGAATTTCTTGAAAATAGATGAAAATCCTTTTTTTTAATTTGGGGTTTGTTTTTATTTTTAGGTGATGATGGTATGCATCACAGAAATATCCAGAGACATATCAGATAAAAGATAAGACTTGAAAAATAGCTTTGTGATGTGTATTAGCGAAGGTTAACACCACTAAGGTTAATTATCATCTGATGTTAGCTCAAGTTTCCTCAAGAAGGCAGAAAAGCTGATTTAAAAAACAAAGTAGAGCATGTGCATGTGCTTTTTCTTTTTTCTTTCAGCGTGTTTTAAGACCTTTCTGTCGCATGTTTTTCCCCAGGTACCGCTTACAGAAGCAGTGGACCCGGTTGAGTTGGAGGACTACCTTATTACACACCCAATTGCAGTGGAGTCTGGACCCCTGAGAGACTTGCTTGAGTTTCCTTCCGATGACATTGAGGTTGTGTACACCCCCCGAGAATGTCGAACGCTTGTGTCGGCTGTGCCTGAAGAGAGGTAGGACGTGACAGGGTGACACCTGGCTCAAGGGAATTAATTGTACTGCATTTGAGTATCTGCAAGGCTGAAGCCTGGAATTGTTGGTTGCAGATGCCTGGAAGAGTAAATATAAACCGAAGTGAAAGTATGTGTGTTTAAGAAGTCGTTATCGTGTCTGTGGTTTTGAAGGTGTTTGTTTCTGTTCTTTCAACAGTGAGATGGACCCTCATGTGAGGGACTGTGTAAGAAGTTACACAGAAGACTGGGCGATTGTGAACAGAAAGTGAGTTCCCTGTGGTATTTGTCAGCTTGATTTCGTATTTTTGCAGGTTGACTAGCTGGTATGAGTAGGCTCAAAAATTACCGTCCTGGCTACTGATTCCATGTGTCCCAGCTTTTAGTTGCCTAGCTCAGCTGAACCAATGCTTTGTGTTTAGCTGAAATGATGCTTTGTGTTTTGAAAATCAGATCTCAGATGTCAAAACCCCTTGGGGCATTTTTGAAAATTTAGGCCATTTTAGTCAACAGTTGCTGCTTTAGAATGGTGGAGAAATTAGGGAATGCGAACAAGTAAAATTATTTTCAGCATTTGTTTCTTTCTTTGTTCCATATGTTTTCAGCTCTTTTTAGAGAGCAGTTGCATTAGTTTTGTAATTATATAATATTCATGTGCAGTTACAACCCCTTGATAGATAAGGTGCCCTCTGCAGCTTTCATTTAGTCCCTAAGAGAATTTGAGAAAGTACATAATTTAAACAAGTAATTGTTAATATTTGAACTATCACAACACTTACCTAATGAGTGAACATTTTAGAGAACGTACATGCATTGATTAATTTATGCAAATTAGCGGGAAGGTTTCTGAGGGGCTTTACTTGGAACATACACTCTCTCAGATGATTGAAAGTCTGATAACTTCAAGAGCCACTGTCAAGGAGTAAGTGATCCATGTGATGTGCATCACCTACAAATGACTTGACTACAGCTACAGCTCTGCCCTTGTGGCTATTGCTACAATTCACTGGTTTAATGTTGTCCTGCGAACCACTTCAGGGGATGCTGAAGATATGCTTTGCAGTGCTAAGATGACCTAATAAAAATGTGTTTTGTAATCTCATACCAAAAAAAAACCACCCACCCACCCCCCCAACCAGAAAGAAACATGAGAGAGAGAGATGCTTTATTAACTCCCAGCCTTTGTGGGCAGAGTCTAGCATGTGTAGTAGGCTTGGACAATGTGACCCACCCAGCCAGCACACCTCTTGGCTTCTCAGTGACTTTCACTGGTATCTGGAATACCTGGCTGTGATTCCTCACTGAGGAGGTTCAGTTGGAGACACCAGAGCTTTTTGTCCTGTGCAGATCAGCTGCAGGTTGCATTCTGTGTCAGGGAAGGCATGAAGCTAAAGACATCAGAGTTGCCTGAGTGGGTTGAAGGCATGATAAGTGATTGTTGAACTACAGTCAAAAGTTGTCTTGCCCCTTCAGAGGAGGGCAATTAATTACCAGCACCTCTGAAGTTAGGTCAGATTTAGAGTGACTTTACACTTGTTGGTGGAGCTGTGATTGAAATGCAGACATCCAGGTGAGGATTATACAGATCATGTTGTTCAACTCCCAGGAATTATAATCTAGTGAGGAAAATGCTTTCCTCCTTTTTCTCCTCCCTTTCGTTATTCCCTGCTAGCATCTCTGTGGTTTTCACATGTCTGTGCAGCCTTCTGTGGTGACTTTAGTAATGGGGCGTGATTAGAACAATTAATTCGAGATGTGACCCCAGCACTACTTTGGGACTGCCTTAGAGTGTGTATTGTAAGGAGGCTGTGGCTCTGGCCGTATGAGTGTGTAAATAAAGACATAGTACCATTTGGTATCAAAAAAATTGTTAGTCAAAGAGATCTGATCTTGTCAGCAACAGTAGACAGACTGTTTACTAGCAAGCACTCTTACACCCTGGAAAGCTCTGAAGGACCTGATTCTGCTTATAAAGATGCTATGAGAAGATGCTCATTTTTGTTGGGGTTGGAAAGTTGTGTGTTTTCCAGAGGTGCTCAGGACTTGGGCGCTTCATGCAGTCTTACCTGAAGTCATTGTTTTGGCTTTCAAGTTACTAATATTGTCTACTCCAAGTCAGCTCTTGCTCCAGCAGAACCACTGGCCTTCAGTCCTCACGTTCTTGACCTGTTTTAAGCTTGGCATCACAATTGCACATTTTATGATGACCTTAATTGGCCATTGATAATCCTCCTTTTGACATCACCCAGGGTTGCTTTACAGTTGAACAGAGTCACATTGTAGTACTGGAATACTGGTTGTTGGATTGTTACCCAGCTATGGTGGAGGGTGACTGGAAATATTGTTTGCAGAGAGCAGTTTATGCTTTCAGTGGACCCATGCTGATAATACTGGGTTTGTTCTGTAATTCTGCTTCTGGATTTGGTGTCAAAAAGCGTGCTAAGATTGTATTTAAAATACTTGGTTTTCAGATACCACAAACTGGGAACTGGATTTAATCCCAACACCTTAGACAAACAGAAGGAGAGGCAAAAGGGGCTCCCCAAACAGATCTTTGAGTCTGATGAAGCTCCAGATGGCAACAGTTACCAGGATGAACAAGTAATGTACCTTTAAAACCTTGCTACATAAAACCTAATTTATAATCGCATTTTTAAAGTGCAGTCCCTTTCCCATTATAAGTTGCTTTTAATTTGTTGAATCTCAGGATGACCTTAAACGACGTTCAATGTCGATTGATGATACTCCCCGGGGCAGCTGGGCATGCAGTATTTTTGATCTGAAGAACTCCCTTCCAGATGCTCTTCTCCCAAACCTACTGGACCGAACCCCAAATGAAGAGATTGACCACCACAATGAAGATCAGAGGAAGTCCAGTAGGCATAAGGAGCTTTTTGCACTACATCCAGCACCAGATGAGGTATTTTTATATACATATGGCTGAGCCTAAGTAAGTGAAGGATTTAAGGAATGTGAAAATTGTCAGTCTGCCATGGATTTAAAGGAGTTAAGATCACCTATGTTTAATATCCATGGGAACCTTAGCTATTTTGTGGGTCACGTGGTTTTTGTCATATTGTCTTGCCATAGATATTACTTCCTGAAGACTGGGTTTCCTCTATGATTACACAATCCCCTATTATGTAGAAACATTAAAGGAATTTAATTTAGCATATTTATAGCTGCTGTGGTATGCAACATGCTGGCAAGCCTTGGATGAAGTTGGTGCTAGTGTCTTTGAAGACAAAAGTGATACTTCTTTTTGCTTCATAATGCTATTAGTGGTTTGTACAAGTGTTGTGTCTCTTAATTTCAGGAGGAGCCTATAGAACGACTTAGTGTCCCTGAAGTACCCAAAGAACACTTTGGCCAAAGACTCCTGGTGAAGTGTTTGTCCCTTAAGTAAGTATCACTCCAACAGACAGCTGCATTACAGAAACTGAGTATTTAAATCTGCTGTTGTATCCATGTGCATCTGCAATAACTCTGCTGCCATGTTTATACCCTTGAAGGGATGTAACATTGTTTGGTTTGGTCATAGGCTTAAAAGTCAGTTCTGTAAAGGATAAGTTATACAGCAGTGTGCATCAGAGTTGGAAAGTGTTTGCCTTCCTTGGCTTTTCTCTGTGTCGCTTTCCAGCCAGCCTGTAGCTATACCTGTTCCATGTTACTAGCACACATGCTTTATTAGACTCATTCAGGGCTCTGAAGTTAGTTAGTTGTGTTCAGCTCTGTAACATGGATGTTTAGGAGGGGAAAAAAGAAAAAAAAAATTAAGAATGCTTAAGCCTTCAAATGTAAGACAACCAAAGATTTGCTGAAGTTTAGTCTCAACAACCTTGACTGTGTCCCTTTAAGAGTGAAGACTTTATATACTTAGCAAGCATTAACTGGAGGAATAGAAACCTGTTAAACAAGTTTAATGAAGTGGAGCTCCTGAATATAGGGTTACCTGCAGCTGGTTCATTGCCTATAACTCTTCTCTAATAACACAAGGTAAAATTTTACTGTTATTCCCTTGGAGAAATAAAGTACAAAACTGATTTTCCACACTGCTGTATTCATCTTCTGTGTCCTCAGTTAGGTCAACCCTTCTTATTAGAGAGCTCCAGTTAGACTACATTGTGGCTCATAACTGAGATATATGTGTGGGACATATCTCCTGCTCGTAGAGTACTCCAGGACCTAATATAGCCATAGAGATGAACTGATTTTGCAGCCTTTTATGAACTGGAACAACATAATATGCAGTAGCAGTGGAGCTTCCTCTCCAAAGGATGGTGTCTTTAGTGTAAATAAGTTAGATGCTGGAAATTAATGATTTCTGCTATTTAAGCATCTCTTGCTGACTGTAAATTTACAGCAATCTGCCCAAGTACATGCTTGTTTGTGTACCACAGTCATCTTTGAAACTGTACTCAACAGTTGTAATAGCAAGCATCCAAGATCGTGCTTAGAGGCAGAGAGAAGTACATGGTTTCTTGCCCAGGGAGAAGGCTAAGATGACCTAAGCAGGGTCATTTTCAGGTTAATCTCACCTTTGTTGCAAAACTAGAGAAAATACTTGTTTGATGAGGCAGTCCTGCATGTTCTCCCTGTTGGCAGAAGGAGTTCCAGGCTGAAAAGCTGAGAGCTCTGTGCATGGACTGGATGCCATGGGTGGATCCCACTGTGGACTGGGCGTTAATTTCACAGGGAGGAGGTGCAGAGAGGAGAATGGCATTTCAGCCCCTGCTCACTTAAGTGTAGGGACAGGTTTTGAATGTTTTTTAATTTCTTTAACTTCCCAGGTGATTTAACAACTTTAGCTCTCTTTGGTAGGTTAGTGTTTTTGTTGGAAGTGTTCCAGTTAGCATAAATACTTGATAACAGTTATTCTGAACAACTGACGCCTTTCTGAGAGAGTTTTTGAGATATGGGTGTTTTCTGACAAAAGTTAAATGTTGAAAATTGCAAAAATAGCTGTTCCCAACTCCCGAGGGAAGGAGCTTTCTGGTCAGTAATATTGGGAGGAGCAGTTGACTGTTTAGCCCTATCAACAGGTCAGCATAGTAAATCAGCAACTCCTCACGGTAATCACAGGAGCTAAGTGGTCTGGCTGTCCTAATTAATATTTTCTCTCCCTTTAAGGAAGCTATTAGGTTGCTTTGTTTAGCTTTCAAGCAACACTTGGAGAAGATAAAAGCATTTATGGAAGTATGCTTTATGTCCTGTGACCCTAATGCCAGCTTTTCTGTTGGGTCAATAAGTTGAAATGACTTTCAGAAGGTCCAGTGAGCACCAACGCGTGTCCTGGTGGAAGTGAGCAGAGACAATGCAGAGGAAGCAGGACAGGAGAGCAGTGAGGGCAAAACTGGGGAGCAAGATCCCTTTTCAGCAGGGGCAAGCCCTTAGGTTGACTCAGCTGTTCCTGACTGACATCTCAGCTTAACAGTGGTCAGCTGTCACCCAGGAATGATCTGGGGAGAGGGTAGGTTATTCTTTCTTATAAAATGCAGGTCAACTGATTTTATGTGTTTCTTTCTTTCAAGATTTGAAATAGAAATTGAGCCCATTTTTGCAAGTTTGGCCTTGTATGATGTTAAAGAAAAGAAAAAGGTAGGTTACTTGAGTGATGACATTTCCACTGAAGCCTTACCAAACCTGTATTAAAAAAAAAAAAAAAAGGGTGTAATTAATTCTGGAAACAAACCTTTATGAAGACAGTGACATACCAGTCATTGGAAGAATGATGAAGGCATTTCATGAACCATCTTGGGTGTTCTTCTTCTGCTTAGTAAAACAGTTGAAGTATAACCACTTTTCTAAAAATATTATCTAATATGTGAGTGCCTGAAATCAGAATATATATCTGGTCCAATCTTGGCTTTCAAAAGTCTATTCCCCAGAGAGGACTTAAGTAACTGAAACCTTTTATTTAGATTAAGTTTTTATGACTTTCTTAATCTCTTTTTTGTGATGCAGCATGGTATGTGTCCAAGTAATATTTTAATAATGCACAAAAAAGTCATCCATGCTAAGATTGCTAAAATCAAAACAAAACTGAGGAGTCTTTTCAAGGTCTAAGTTACAGGAAATGCAAAATATATTTAATCCCCTATTTATGTTCTGTATTTAATATTTGAAGAGTCTCTTAGTTTTCCTAATTCAAGATAGTAGCAGTAGTAGAGAGAAAAATGTTAAAAATATGCATTTTGACATTTATCTCTTTAAGACTTGAATTTAATGCATTGAGTTTTAAGTTATGTAGATGAGAGTATGTGGAATATTATGTGAACTTTGTTTAATATTTAAATCACATTTCATAAGCCAATTTTATCATCCCATTACTCCATTTTTTTTTCTAACGTAGTCAGTTCTTTACTGACCTCTGGTGTTGATAACCAGCTCACATTCATTTTGGATTTGAAGCCTTGATACAGTCCAGAATTTGGAGTTTCAGCATAGAAAGCTCACTGTCTGTCTTTCAAGATGTGTTGTTTTTTTTCTTTTCCTGTGAATGATCTTAAAGATCATTTTCTATTTTGGTACTTTGATATTTTCAGTTCAGATAGCAATTGTAATTTCTAGTACTGTGATGGAACTACATACCTTACAGGAGCTGGAGGAAATTTTATAGGTAGTGTGTATTGTTTCCTCCATTTCCTTTCTCACTGTCCTGCCTTGATTTCTTAAGGAGGCAGTCCTTTTTTTTTTTTTCTTCTTTTTTTTTAATATGTCGTTTGAAAGGAGACACTGTTGGTAGTTTTTTACTTGTGTTTTGAAATTGTTGTGTTTATTAAGAGTTTAGCAAAAATGAGAAGTATAACTAATGCTTGAAGCTATCAAAATTCTTCCTTAGATTTCAGAAAATTTCTACTTTGATTTAAACTCTGAACAAATGAAAGGAATGCTTCGTCCACATGTCCCCCCTGCTGCTATATCCACACTGGCCAGATCTGCCATCTTTTCTATCACTTACCCCTCTCAAGATGTCTTTCTGGTAATAAAGGTAAGAAATGCCAGAGAAATGTAATTTATTATTGTCTCTTGTTTTGTATTTAAAATAAAATATAAACAAGTTTGGCTGAGCAGTTGACTTCTTATTTACATTTGGAGAGCAGAATTCTTTTCTCAAAAGTATAAACACCAGCACCACAGAATTCTGTTTCATTTCAGATTTCTTACTTGGTACGTTGAGTTCCCTTGTAACAGAAACAGTTCAGTGGAGATATGATTGCTGTATTACTGAAAAGAGCACAAAGGTTTGCTTGATATAGAGCAGCTTTCTGGGGCTTGACCTTGGTTTTCATATGAAACAATGTGCTGACTCCTTAAAATGATAGATAAGTGAGTGATTTAAAAATATATATTGATCTGAATCTCATTTCAAAAATGATATATGCCCTTAAGCCAGATTTTCAACTGTCTTTAAGAATTGAAATTGCTAAGAGAGTGAGATCCTTAACTGAAATAAAATGCCACATTGGTCACTCCTGGAATAAAGTATACAAAGATAAAAGTTATTTTCTCTTCCTTGATTTGATTCAATGAGTGCACAAATGTTACTAGTTTAGATTGGCATTTGAATCAGTTTTTGTGGCTGGTCTCTGCATAAAAATCATCCTGTTGTAAAAAGGGATGTTTGAGATGTGCTTTCAGTTTACAGGTAGCAGTTACATTGCCTGCTGTGTTTTGAGAACTGTTGACTGAGGTTTGTGCAAGTTCTTTTTCCACTGCTTCTTACACAAGAAATAAGCTTTTGAAAATGAATTAAACCTTTGTGGCATAACAGAACAGTCCCAGGTGACAGAAAGGCTTTCAGCAGTGTTGGAGGATATTCTGATCTCCAGTTTTTTGTATGATTCTCTGAATTCCTTCTAAAAATCATGTTCTGCCTGTGTACACATATTCACTCTCCTGATTTTTACAAGATATGAGGAAGAGAAAACCCCATATTTATGAGATGGGGATCTGGCTGAAAGAGCTTGTGACTGCACATTAGTGCTTGTAAAACCAGTGATCCAAGAGGAGCTGGTGGCTTAGGTGATTTTTTTTTATTTGATGATGGAAAGGATATAGCCAGGGATAAATAAGACAGATGCATAGTATGCCTTATAGGGTGAATTTTCACATGGGTCTTACTCACTGGGAAACCACTTTTCAGGCAGCTGTTATTGCTAGCATAAACTCACCAGGGAGTGCAAGATTTGATGGAATGTGCTTTTGTTCCTTAGGTTGTGATAGCCTCTTGGAGTTCTAATAGAGAAGTATGAATGGCACTTTATAAGCATGGGAGAAGTTTAAAGATATTCTAATCTAGTAACAGCATGTGCAAAGTAGTGGGTGTGGGAGGAAGGGTCAGGATTCTGCTGAGAGGAACAGTCTTCATACATGTGATAGGGAAGAGATTTCTATCAGAAACTGGGTGTTAAGCAGTTTTGTGTTACTCAGACTTCAGAAGCAAATGTAATCTTTGCCTAACTTTAATTATTTGATTATTTCTTTATTTGATTCGCAAACACACTGATTTAAAGTAGTGCTTGTTTTAGCTGAGCGCATCTGACGCACCGTTTTGTGCTGCTGCAGTAGGTCCTTAGTATGGGGAACAGAAATAAGAATGGAATTCTGAAAATGATGATGCTGAAGACAGTGTAAGCTGTCTTTAAGACCTTAAAAATGAGCTGAAAGTGGCTCTAGAACAGATCAAACCAAAATGAAGTGGTTCCCTTTGAACCTGTATTTTACACTTGTGATTCAGTTATAGCTGGAGACCTGGGAACTTAACAGTTCTAATAACTTGAGTGCAGTGCTTGTTCCCTGACTCACAAAGGGAAATAAAGCTTTAACTCTTTTGTAGTAGTTTTTGCTTCCTAGTGTTTGTTTAATTTAACAGTCCTTGTTGGATACATGTCCTTATAACGGTTCGTTTTCCCTTCTCAGCTGGAAAAAGTATTACAGCAGGGAGATATTGGGGAGTGTGCAGAGCCTTATATGATTTTTAAAGAATCTGATGCAGCAAAGGTAAGAATTTTTTTGATGTTTTGATTAAACATGCTACAAGTGATTTAAGGCATTTTGTTATTAACAAATTAAACATACATTATTTTCTTTTACCTTGGACTTAACAGCCACTGATACTGTTCCTGTTGTTAGAAGGATCCATTTTTAATTAAGAAGGTAGTCAAATTCTAAAGGCCAAAAAGGAGTCAAAGACCCTTGAATCTTGATGCCTTGTTGGGGTAGAGTAGTTAAAGGTCGTCGGTTTTTGTAGCTGACAGGGGAGATGTGTGGTTACCATCAAGCTCAGTCATCTGTGATTCCCTGTCCCAGAGGATCAGCTGTGTGCGTACAGCTGGGTCAAGTGAAGGCAGCCTTTGATGCAGTAAAATTTCAACTTTTCCATTGCTTCTGCAGCTTAACCCCATCACAGTACCTCTACCTTCCTCTAGAAGGGTTGGAAAGTGGATGAAATATGTTAAGAGGAGATTCTCCTTCAGGCCTGGTTTTGAATTGCAGCGTATTTCTGTTTGGTTTTTTCTGCTTTTTTCTGCTGCTTTTTGGTTTTTGTAATATTGTAAAGAAAGACCACACTCAACAGCAGGATAAAGCTGTCTTTTTTACATATAGTAAGGGCAATTTTAGATTTTTATACTTTAGTGTTTGTGTTTTTCATTAACAGTGTTCCTTTAATTCCTGTCTTTAACAGTTTGGGCATTGTCCTGGGAATTGTGAAGTGCAGTGGATAACATTATCCTGCCCCAGTTTGGCGGATTCTTTGTCTTTCCCTCATTAAATCCATCCCTTTTAAATGCAGCCTGTCTCCTTGCAGGCCTGAAAGCAGAGGTTTACACACAGGGAAGAATGCCATCTCATTCTCTGCCGTTGGTAGCTGGTTGCTCATTGCAGTATATTGGAGTCTGAGTGGGAATGGCAGGTTTGGTACAGTCAGGAGCAAACAGGAGTGCTGCTGGCACCTGCAGAATTCACTGACACCTGGACTATGGCCTTTCCTTGATCTTTTCACCCACAGGCTACTATTTGTTTTTCTGAAATGCTTTCTCCAATACAACAGTGATTATAGCACAGCAAATCTCTGATGTTACTAGCAGTCAGAAGGAGAAATCTCTTAACTTGAGCTCAGTATGCTATTTTACAACTCCAATTTGTAAGATGTGCAAGTGAGCTTGGGAAGGAAACCTTGGGTAGATAAAATGTGAAGTGGTGCTTAGGAATCTCAAAAATGGTTTCTTGTACAGTTGGGTTGAGCGAAGTGAAGACCAAAGTGTTATAGTGAGGACTGGATGAAGACGGAAACAGAGATGCCAGCCCTTCTTGTGATCAGAGGCTTTCCCCTGTGCTTTTTTCAAAGGAGATGGAATGTTCATTTGTTAGTTTCAATCAAACTCTAACAAAGTTCTGGCTTCCTAAAATTCAAATACATTTTTAGCTAAAGAAGTTAACATTTTTTGTCTACCTCTGTCTTTATATCACTGCACCACAATATGAAAAAATGGGTATTTTTCACCTCAGGTATATATATAACAAAAGTAAAAAACTACATTTCCTGTGAACAATAAGTGGACATGTGGCTAAGTAACATTTTTGAATTGGATTTGCAGGATGCTTGGGAATGTAAGTGAAAAGGTGATTTTTGAAGATCTTCCAGGCAAAGTGCATAAGCATGTCCTGAACTAGAAGAATGTGAGAAACAGCGTGCTCTGTTGTTACCCAGCCCTCTGTCTGGGGGCTTGTTAGAGGCCTGTAGGGAACAACCTTTATAGAGCAAAAAATGGATCTTTAATATGCAGAATTATGGAAAAGTCCTCCCATATTCCTCTTTTTCCTCAACAAAACTTGTATGATACTGCTTATTTGAGGAATGTTCTCAGTTTCCCATGTAACTCCAGATGATCTGAGCACCTGCTGCGTAAAATCACATTAAGAAATGCCATTTCAGACTTCACAGAGTAAAATTCAGCTTTTCTTGAAAGGGCAGTGGGCAGATGAGCTCACTGGGCTTTGACAGACTATTCAGGAGGCTTAAAAGCATGAAGCCAGCCACTCTGACTGTCCACTTGTCCTGTGTCTGGTGCTGTTGGCCTGATGGCAGGTTCTGGGAAGCAGAAGTCCGTTTGCCTAGCGCTTAGTGATCCTCCTCTAGAAGGTGCTATTGAAGCACAAAATCATTGCAGGTTAGAAAAGATACCATTGTTACTTACCAATCCTGCTAAAAGAATCTTTTTGTTCCTATTCCTCTCCTTTTAATCTCTTGGATTGAATATTTTCTTCATAGAATAAAGAAAAGTTGGAAAAACTGAAATGCCAAGCAGAGCAGTTTTGCCAAAGACTAGGCAAGTATCGCATGCCTTTTGCCTGGACGGCCATTCATTTAATGAACATTGTGAGCAGCGCTGGAAGTTTGGAAAGAGATTCCACGGAAGTAGAAGTTGGCACAGGAGGTACAGTATCTGGTGTCTGCATGAGGGAATGTGGACAAATCCAGAGTTTACTGAAGTCTTGATTCACACCCTGTAGCTGCCATTGCTCCTTTTATCGCTTTCCTCCCCCTGCCCTAGGCCTTCTGATAGTCTTGGGTCATGGTTGAAATAAAACAGAAAAGTCCATGATAACAAATGGATTTATCTTTCAAGGATTTTACAAGCAAACCATCTGTTATATTATTTAAAACCAGGCTTCTAAGACTGAGAGAGCGTTACAGGCTGATGAACATTTTCCAAAGGAGTGGATTAATCTTTGTGAACCACATAGCTCATCTGAAACTGCTCTTCAGCATCCCCAAAACTGCCAACTTCATCATCTTTCAGAGCAAGAGAAATACATAAATCTCCACACGATAAAGACTTTTATAATAGCAGTAAGGCACTGGGGTGAGGTTGCTGTGAGAGGAGCAGAAGTAGTCAGCTGTGCTTCATAGCCTCCTGATGCCTCAGGAGTGTGATTGTCTTAGCATAACCACCTCTTCTATCACGCTTATTGCATAATTTCCAAATGCAGCACCTATCTTCTTGTGTAGAAAATCCTGGTTGGAACAAAAGTAGGCTCTTGGACTATTGTTTTTCTCCTGTTTTTTAATTCCTCCCCATTTTTGTTTTTTGAAGAACGTAAAGGATCGTGGTCAGAGAGGCGGAATTCCAGTATTGTCGGAAGGCGTTCGTTAGAGAGAACCACAAGCGGGGATGAGGCTTGCAATTTGACCAGTTTTAGACCAGCTACTCTGACAGTGACAAACTTCTTTAAACAGGTATTGTATGCAGCTATCTAATTAAGGAGTTGCTCCTTGGACAGAGTGATTTGATCATGTGAAGTCAATTTAGACCTGAATGATTAATTTGTGATGCTCTCAATGCATGTAATGTCTGTTCCCTGATCACAGGATGTCTTTGAACAGTACGCAGCAGTTTTGTTACATCATGTGCTTAATTCTGCCAGCAGTGGGTCCACAGTAGATCGGTGGATTCTTTCAATAAGTCTACTGTGAATAATTACGTTATGGAATTTTGAATTATTAGCTGGTTTTGACCTGAACAATAAAGCATCATTATGGCATAGTGACTTGGCCACTCCAGCTAATAGAACTGGGTCTTCCCAGAAGAACGCCAGTTTATTTTGCTCCAGATTTATCTAACATGCACTGGATGGCCTTTTGGTACACGTGTTTGGAAAGATGCGCATGGAAGCAAGTTCACAAAAACTGAGGATAACTTCATTGGGTTGGGATGTACCAAAAAGTATTCTAGGTGTTTGTCCTGGTCTAGGAATTGCATAGCCTTTATCACGATGGTCAGTTGGCTCCTTCAGTTTCATTGGGTGATAGACAATCCCGGTGAAACATCAGCAGGCTCAGAACCAGGTTCATCAATGTGGTTTGAGGTTGGCATCTGTTCACTGGACACAACCAGGGATACCTGAGATAATAAAGCATTTCATTTCTGAAGCTGCTTTGCTGAGTGGCAGTTCTTAGCCAGAGCTTGGGTTTTTCCTGAGAAGCAGTAGAAAACACGATTAAACAGAATAAAATTTTTAGTTAAGCTTAGAAAATGGTTTCAGTCTACTAATGTTTGCTAAGATTTGCTTAATGCCACATCTGGCTAAAGAAAATTGTTATTTTAATGTCACCTTTGTGTATAAAAAGGGATTTACTAGTATACAAATGGGATTTTTTTGGCTGATTTCTTGATCACTGAGAATACAAAGATGTAGATTCTATATACTGAAAGTTGGTTAAGCTCTTCTGGGTTTTTTTTTGATTGTTTTGGTTACGTGCCACTTTCACTGTGGGTAGCCATCCAAAGTCTGCTTTTAAATACAGTAGTGTAAATAAGGAGAAATGTCATCAAGGGCATCAAGTTATGTTGGTGCAAACCATGTGAGTGGAGGGTGACTCATGACTCCCATGCTCCGTGCTTTCATGAAACTCAGTGTGACTGAAACTGGGCTCTGGAGACGGTATCCCTGGGGCCTCAGAGACACAGGGCAGCTCAGGAAGTTCCTTTTACTTGGGGCGTTCACAAAATCCAGTTCTGTAATGTATTCACCCAAAATGTAGAAAGTAAGAATTAAAAAATATTACAGCATTGGTGATGCAGCCATTCCACTGACCATGTTTTGCAGCCCTCTTTGTAAGGTACACCAGTTCAGACCTGGTCACTAAGTTAGTCATGATTTACAAATTTATTTACTTCGTTGAGGTTGTTTTCACTTGGCAACTTTGAAGGAGCTTGTTTTATTAATTTGTCCTTTAAAAATTGCTGAATGTTGATTGAAAATTTTGGTTCTGATTTAAGATTTAAGTTTCTGATTCTTCTGTGTCTTTTATTTTTTATCTCCCCTTCCTTTTCTCCCACTGAGTACAACTAATTGAATACTACCCAGCATTTTTCTCCTTCTGTTTGCTTCTTTTTTCATATTGTGATTTATTACCTTTATTATCAGATATCTTCTACTTTTGGATAGTTAGAGGGTGGCAGTCACATTTTCTATAATGTTTCCAAAATTAACAAAATTCTGGCCTACTAGAATGTGGCACAAGGAAGCCTGACAACAGACTCCTTCCAGTTCCCACCATTTCTTAACACTTCTCCTGAAAAGTAAGGCTTTTTTAGACTCAAACCGAAGAGAAGGCAGAGGAGAAGGAATGAGGATCACTACCTGAATGACGGATACTTTTTCAAACTATTATACTTGCTAAAAAGTGGATATTTTGGGGAAATCTTTTAACAGCCATTTTCAGATTTGAAAAAGATAATATTGATGGGGAGAGAAAAGGTTTTCAATGAGAAGTTCCTGCAGCTGTCATGATGATTAATAAGGAAAAAAGGAAGGAAAAGGATGGAGAAATGAACTGTAATTTAGCATGTTAACGTTAACACCTTGTTCTGGGAAGGTACCTTTTGATATCTCAGAGGAAAGAGGCTATAGTATTAGATGGTTTATTCATTCTCTCACAATCCTGAAGGGTTGTGTAGACAAGCATTTTCTTCCTGACATCCAACAGGAGGGTGATCGCCTGAGCGATGAAGATTTGTACAAGTTCCTTGCTGACATGAGACGGCCATCATCAGTGTTACGGAGATTGAGACCCATCACAGGTAATGAGCGGGATCTTTTTGGCTCACATTTGGTGTTAAGGTATGTGGTTCGTCCTTCCCAATTGCCACCCAATTCTTGTAAGTGAGCAGATGAAGAAACCCTCAGAAGTCATCAACAGCAATTCCTGGAAGATGACAAGCACTAAAGATGGTGTTTTGGCAGGTTTTCACTGGTATGTGTGCACATGCAGCTCCTGTCACGCAGAGGAGCATCTGTGAGAAGAGGGTGCAAGCCCCAAGGCACTAAACCCAGCACTGAGGAGCCTGTTTTCCTGAGTAAAAATACCACTCTAGCTGAGAGGAGATCTCTCTCCTGGCTCCCACCTGGTTAATAGGAGCAGTCTCCACCTCTGTTTGAGAAAGGGAAATAAAAACTCTGGCACACCAGCAGTGAAACATCACTGGTCCCTGACCTGTGCTATTCCTGACAATATTTACTTAACCTGTTCTAAAAATCTCCAGGGACAGCAATCCTGCTGCTTCCTTAGATCATCTCTCCCAGCACTCAGCTGTCCTTGTAGTGAGGTTAGGTATTAAGAAAACTGCAAAATTATCTTGCTACAAATTAATCTGATTATGGTCTGTCATGCCCTCAGGGCAGTTATCACGGCCTTTCAAGTACTTGAATACTGTTATTAGTTCACTGTTATTCACCTCTGTTTTGTAGCCTAACCAATCTCAGGTTTTTTTCAACCCTTCCTTAAAGGTTGTGATTCTAAAAATGCCTGTTATTCTTTGCTAGAGTTTCTTTAATCTGCCCATGCTTTTCTTCAAGCACAGTGCTCTAAACTGGTTGTTCTGCTTCTTCTAAGACCTCATGCCAAGCAAAGCAGACTAATTTGTCTCCATTGTCTTACACATGACACTGCGCTAATGTATCTTAGAATGGTTGTGGCTTTCTTCTGGACATTGGCTTATTGTCACTGCGTCACCCAGGCCTTTTCTACAGAGTTGATCCATGCCAATTATTTTTGGAGGTTTTGTTTGTATGTTTGCCTTCTCCTACTTAATGCAAGTCCTTTGCTCTTTTTTATGTTTCATCTTAGTCATTTGATGCCATTTCTCCCATTCTCCTGTCTTCTAAGTTTTCACAGTCATTCCAACCTCAGTGCCATCCGCCAGCAATAAGTGTGCGGTCAGTACTGTCACCTGACTTGCTAAGGAAAACATTCAATAGTCTTGGTATGGATTATCTTTCAGCAGCTCCTGATGCACCCTTCCAGTTTGATAGGCAAGATTCCTTATGAGACTTTGAGTATTATTTCTAACTATGGTTGGGCCTCCCAGTAGCATTATTTAGACTGCATTTCCTCAAATTGCCTATGAGAACAGTATTTGGGACTGTTAAGATACGTCTCTTCTGTTGGTTCTTATTATCTGGTGTCCCGGTCGCCCTAGATATCGGTTTGATTCTCTGTTACTTGTTTTTAACATGTCTGCATTGGTTGTAATTTATAATTTGTTTAGTTATGATATTAATATATAGGATATTAACCTGAAGGAACAAAGCATGAATATAGTTTTTGATTTAAATTAACTTCTATTTATTTTAATAAAACCATTTTCTTCTTACAGCGCAATTAAAGATAGACATATCTCCGGCTCCAGAGAATCCCCATTACTGTCTAACTCCAGAGCTGCTGCAAGTCAAACTTTACCCAGACAGCAGAGTTAGACCTACAAGAGAAATCCTGGAGTTTCCTGCCAGGGATGTCTACGTTCCAAATACCACATACAGGTTAGAGTTTTGAAATACTTTTCACGTTTCAGGGCCTGAGACTGGCAAGCCTAGAAATTCCTACCTTATCATCTGGTTTGTTGCAAAATTTGCTGTATCAGTAGGTCTGCTGTGCCAGAGGCACAAAAAGGGTCCAGACTGACACAGCAGAAAACACACAGTTGTGAAGGGACAAACATATCTGCATAAAACTTGGCTGTGAACAAGAACATGAGGGAGGTTTCTCCATTTCCCAGAATTCACAGTGAAATTTAGCTGAGTTCTTTTCAGTTTTATGTAGATTCTTTTGTCTGCTAAAGTCATAATTGTCTTACTGGTTTTACTACTTTTTGAACATTTTCAGTGCCTTTTTTTCTTTGAAGTTAGGGTTAAAAATGAAAAAAACCTGCATCATTGCTTCAGTCATATTTCCATTCTGATTTAAAAATAATTTCTTTGTTTGCAATGGTTGAAAAAAAAATCTTCTGAAGATCTGGAAGAAAGAAATGTTTCTAAAGTGTCTCGGAAAACAATAACCTTTCTATAGCAAAGCCCAAGCAGGGAGCAGATCTCTTTTCATTGTGTACCACTATTCATTTAAAGCTTTTTTTTCACAGTATCTTTGAAGACGTTGCACATCTAAGTGGAATTGTCTGCTTCAGCTGAGTAATTTCACCAAATTACTCACCAAATCACTTACTTCTTGTGGTAAAAATTAGATAAATACAAACCAGTTTTTTATAAACCAAAGCTTAAAAGAAAGAGTTTCATCAAGTTTCCTCTCTCATATCTTTTAAAGTTCTATTTATTTATTTATTTATTTATTTATAGAGGTTGGACAGGTGATTAAACGTTATAACACACCAGTACAAATAAGCAGCACTGTGTGATCTCTTCATAATAAATCCATGAGAATTAAAAGCACTTTTACAGTTTTTTTATGTAATTAGTACATTCTGTTCATTCATTGTTTCATTCTGACACATTACAATTTAAAACTTTTTCTCTATGGTTGCAAATGTTGAATAAAAAATCCTTACTGTACAAGGGTTAGGTAAGATATACAAGTCAATATGACTCAATGTAACTGCAGAACTGGGGTCTTTGTCAGTCGACACTTCCACAGCTGGGCATCTGCAAGTGTGTCAGTGGTCCTTCTGCCTCGCAGCATTCTGCAGCTGAAGTTAAACAAATGTGAATATGTTCTCAGGAGCTGGACCAACGCTGTCACATAGGTCGTGCCTACAGGGTTTGTTGCTTGGTGCCATTGACTCCATGGCAGCCGCAGGCAGCTGTTCTCTATCTGCAAGGTGTTTTGTTGTGTGCTCGCTTGGTCTTTTATTTATTTCCTTAGGTACGTGTACTAAAAGGTCACAAAGGGGTGTCTCTGATTTAATTTGTAACTAGAAGAAAAGATCTCTTACTCATTTCAGTAAGGTTTGAAGCTTAGCTCTTAACTTCCAGTAAGAAAGTGTCATTCTTAAGTTATGTTTTGAAGTGTGGTATCTAAAAGATTAGGCCTGTGCTCTGGCTTAGGTAGCTGTGTGAGTACAGTGCTGCAGTGAAAGCTGGCCTGAGCTATGCAGCTGAAAATTTGTCTGGAAATATGCAGAACCTTAAAATGGGGAAGTACCCGTCTTTTGCTCATAGAAACATTCCACAACAATAACATAAACTGAACATCAAATTAGTTACTTTACAAAATGAAATTCATTTTTTCCCTATAGTTTAATACCTAAATGTCTTCTGTAGCATTTTCCCAGCCCTTTGTTTACTTGAACATCTTTTGTGTTTCCTACTGTACAACCCATAAACAAATGCAACAGCCTGAAAACCCATTCCCTCAAGCAGTATTATCTAATACATGAATACGTGGCTGTTTCCTAGGCATTAGAGTTTCATCCTAGGGAGGTAGAAGCTCCATGAAAGTTACAGCACATTGACATTGGGGCTAGAGGGAATGAGAGTACTCACCAAACATACTGTAAGACCATCACAAAAGTCTCAGGTTTATGTATTGCAGAATACACCATATAGTGTATGCATTTAGACATGCATCTGTTATTAAATGTAACATGAACTTCTTTGATGTAGTAATGGTTGTTGTATATGTTCTGTATTAAAATGCATCAGGTTGAGCATTCAGTCAAAACTTTTTAAATCTGTTGGGTGTATCATTATTTTGGTTGACTTGAGCAGGTAGTATCTTCCTTTCTTAGGCTTCCAGTATAAGCCTTTTCTTCTGTCTAGTCTTCCCCTTGACCTTGGTGCGACGTATTTCCCGTTGAGATTGGTTTCCTCACACTCACTGTGCCACCAGCCTCCTAAGGAAAAATATTGTAATGTCAGTTACTGTCAATTGTACTCGTAACATATTGTGCTCGGTTTCCTCGTAGACAGCTCCTGGTTGCAACATAAATCTTCTTTAGACCATTTTTGGGAAAAGTGACAATTACCCAGTATGCCCAGATGAAATGGTGCTTGTACGTATACCCACTTACACTTGCAAGCTGAGGGCCGATACAGAGATGCTGTGCTCCCTGTTATTGTCTGCTTCACATAAAAGTAGTGGTGCATAGAAAACTGCACACACAAATACTGCCACTGAATTGGGACACTTAAGAAGTTAGCACCACGCTTTCATGTTTCCCATGACCCTCTGGAACTGACTTTCTGACTTGCTGATATTTTTCTTGGGTACAAATAGTTAAATCTCTGCATCTACAGGAGGCAGAAGTGTAAACAAATTCTCTTTTTTATTGGCTGGTGTCCTTTAACCACAAGCCTTGTAAGTTGTATGCCCAGTTCTGCTTGCAAAGGACTGGCAGTGGCTCTGTGCTAAAAAATGAAAGTTTAGCACTTTGGAAGTAATTGGCCATCTGCTCTGTGGTCACTAGAGCTGAGTAACACTCAGCGTTGTTTCAGATGTTAACAATTTGCAAGCCTACAGTGATGTACAGAATGTTTGTTGCATGAAGCAGGTGCCTGGAGGGCAATTCTGTATCCTCTGGTTTAATAATTTAATGCTTTTTCAATTGTTTGGTTTTTTGCTATAAACTGGCAAAATATAAAAGCTTCAGAAAATCAAAGAATTAGGAATCCTTTAACCAAATTATCTTTAGGGAGAAATGTCTTCAGCCTTGCATCTCTCTTGCTCTTTTGAGAGTGATTATATCATGTATATTTGACAAACACTTAAAATCTGCCTTTGCGTGGAAACTCACCATCATTCTTAACTTTTGTTTTGTAGTCAAAATGGAGTTAAGAGTCAGTTTGTCTAATGTTTTTTTTGCAAAGAACGATTAAACAATCTGACCTAGGGCTGCCACAACAGACCAAGCATCAGAGGAATAACTGCCCCTCAACCTCTGCTGCTAGTTCTGTTTCTGATGTTGGCTGTATGCACACCCTCACTCTGTTTTTGTTTTACCTAGCTATAAAATAGAATCGTGATGCCTCGTTGTAGGACCCTGCCAATGAAAAACGTATTCTGCCCTTTCTTGCAAGCAGAAAGATGTTGCTACCCTCTCTTTTCCGTATCTAAAGCCAGGTTAATATCAGTAACTACCCACTAAAGCATACTACCGTCTTTTATGTAACAAAGAAACTCCTGTGTTAATATACCCAGCATACTGATACCTAGGTAGCTTTCTGGACAGTTGAAGTCATTCGTAGTGTCCATGTCACGGTCTGCAGTTGAGAACCGCAGTTCTGTTTGCTCTGGCAGGGCGTTGGGGATGCTGCCGGAGATCCGTGAAAGCTGGAGAGTGTAGTCTGTTTCAGGGCCCCCCAGGCTGAATGCATACTCGATGTAACGCTTATTTTCTTTCCAGTCCTGCAGCTCGATCCGTAAGATGTAGTCTCCTTGTTTAGTAATGGAATAGGTCTTGTTCAGGCCTAGCCAGAATTCCTCTGCAAAGTTGTAGTGAATAGGTGCTGTTAATATGGAACTAGGCATGAACACACCATGTTTTTCAGATCTCTAACCCATACCTCAGGTAGCTCGTTCACATTAAGAATATCAGCATCTGAAAATACATGTTCAACTAAGCTGCATGGTGTCAGAATCAAGAGATGTCAGCGGTGAGGATTAGGGGACAGAAGTCACTAGGCAGAGAGTTAATGGGGCAGGGGTTATATGATGAACTTGTCCTAAAACCCTGTATTGCTCAAGCTGCTGTTTAATTTGTTTTTACAGATAACCTGCGGGTAGTATGTGTGAAAATACAGTATTTAAAAAGGTTTATTCATTGCTTTAATTAAATCAATAATTTGAGTCTTGGGGACTGTTGATCTTTTCAGAGGTCTCCTGCTACATTCTTTTTGTTTACCTCTTCTTAATTGCACACTGGTGATCAATAAAAGCAAGAGATATAAATGAACTGAAGCTTCTCTCTTAACTTTCCCACCTCTTGTGAAACTGAGAGGGAGCTCAAGATGTGCGTAATTGGAACTGTGTGACAAATGAAGCAAATGACATACATAAAACTTAATTGCAATTGTTGTATTTTTTAAGGAAAGAGCTGCAGAACTGAACTGTGATTTCGATACCCATGTGTACAAAGTGAATTTAACTTGAGCATTTTTCTTTTGCTAGAATTCTTGATAATTAGTTTAATTAGATTCATAAATTATGTTCATTAAGTAGCTTATTATCAGTGCCACTGGTATCCGTGCATAATAGGTAATTGACACAGGTAGAAATAGCGTAGCTGAATGTGAGTGCCATACATGCAGGTGGCATTTAAAGCAATAGAAGACAAGATGGTTGAGTAAAATATTCCCACAATTTACAGGTAACGAGCAGTAGCCTGTTATATATTATGACCTTAGAATATGTGGCACAGGACTGAGTAGGACATAGCTGAGTGTGATGCAGTCCTCTGCAAAATCTTTCTGACACTGAGAAGATGTGGCTTTGTGTTAGTGTAGTATATGGGAATTGGAGACCAATCAAGGAGCAACTATAGCGTTCGGTATGATCATACAGACTTCACAGGTAGAAGTCTACCTCAGTTGTGAGCTACTGTACCAAAGTGTGGGAAAGGTTGTGATATAGCAGCTCTTTACTGTAAAAAGAGGTGGAAGGAAGTCAATATTGCAGCCCACATTGGTGAGGTTTTGATCTCTGCTGTGTCTGGAAAGTAAAAATATTTTCTAAACAAAAGTAGACTCATCTCATTGTATGAGAAAAATAGGGAAATATGCTGGATGGGGAGGTTGTTGGGCAGCATTTGGTGCTACAGATTCTTTGAAGTTGATGATTAACAGGGGAATGTGGGCGTTTCCTCACCCTTTCTTGCTATGGAGAAGATTGGCCACTGTATGGAGAAGCCGGAGGTGCTTGTGCAGGGGAGCACACACAGCCTCGGGCTGTCTTGAGGTTGGAAAAATTATTGTGGTGGTTTTAAGGGAAACAGGATTGCAGGAAATTTGAGAGAAATTGGTGACAACAACTTGGTGAGGTTTTGCATTTGTGTGTATTTTAATGGCCTTGGGAGGTGCTTCTATAAATAGTAAAATCTCAGTAATTAAAATAGCATTTAAAGCATTCTGGCCTTGATTCAGCAAACATTTCTAAACACACATTTGAAGGTGTGTCTGAGAATTTTACTGAGTTGTGTTTTCTGTTAAGCACTTTTCGGTGTTCTATGAATTAGGCAAGCTGTTCAGATTTGTTTGCAGGTTTTGCCTGCTCTCATGTGAATACCTTTCAGTAAGTAGATGCAGCTTCTCAGATTAACTGATACAAAGAAAAGACACAAAAAAAGGCATTTTTACCATTGAGGTCACCAAAACCGTTTGTATAGGCATCCCAGGTTTGGTTGAAATCCAGTGATCCATCCACTCTGCTCTGGATTACGGTCCAGGAACTGCCTGCAAATGCAAAGGGGGGAAGTAAGTCACAAGCTTGGCTTAAGTATTTAAAGCACTAGAGAGAAGATGGAAAGTAACTGAGACCATCAGCTGCTGACATACAGGCTGCACTGCTGTGGCTGCCCTTATGCGAGTGAGCTCTTTACTGTAGTGAAGAAGAAAATGGGTTTGCATTGAAGGTGGCTCCATATGAATCCCACTTACTCTTCCTTTTGCAGCAGACCTGAGTGCACGTGTACTGAGCACCGAGAGCAGATGCTTGACTCATCTTGGCCTTGGCCTCATTAACTGGCCATGAGTGTGTCTTGGATGCTCCAATTTTGAAGCAGAATGAATTAGCTTAAATCTTAATGAAAGAAGTTCAAGTGAGCACAGCTGAACAGAACACAGCCTGAGTGTCCTCTGCCACACTTGTGGTGACTCAGCTCCCTGGACTTATTTAGTTAAGCTGCCTTAACTGGGTTGCATTTGTTTATGAGGGCTGAGAAACACAAACATAGAGAAAATGGTAAAAAAGAGAGATAAAATGTTCCAGACGTTTGATCAGATTGTCAGACTCCTGCTACTGATAGCACTTGACTGCTGGGAACGCGGCTCCACAGAAGGTATGAAGTGCTGGAGGCCATGCCCATGCCAGGGTTGCAGCGGACTCTTTTCTCCTAACCAGGTCATGACACCCTCGTTTTACCAGTTTCAACAAATGTAAGCAAAGGAGCTTTTTGTACAGGGCAACCCCATGCCATTCTGTTTACACATCCAAACAAATCACATGGCCCTGTCACGTTTGCATAAGTGTGTTCCCAGGCTCTCTGGGTAGCTGTGGCAAAGGGACTGTGCGAGGAAGCTGGGCAGGACACGCACAGAGCAGCACTGCAGGATGCTGCATTGTAGGGTGAAAAAAACAGGGAACAGGGAACTGGCCAGTGATGCATGATCTCTGGGTAGTGGCAAAAGGAATGGACAAATGGGTTCCTTACAAAGACAGTTTGGATAGGTGCTGCGTTCTAGTCCATGACAGTTCTGGACCTATAGGATACATAGCTACTGACTTACCCAGACATGATACAGGAATCCTGTCTGCAGGACTCACCTGTCTGGGTTAGGTTGTTGGTTGAGACGTAGATGTACCATTGTTAATGGAACAAAATTTTACTAAGGTATTTACTGTTTACTGTTTGCTTTTATTGTAAAAGCTATTAATGATTGCAATGTAATGGCATTTATAATCACCATTTTCATTAGCTAAAGGGGCTTGGTTTTATGATTATACTTAATTTATGTCACGTAATTGAAAGTCCTTTCCTTGGTATAAACAAGAGGTGAGTAAAGAATATAAGCAGTGTTAAGGACACTTCAGGATATGGGAAACCTGAGTTCAAAGCACAGACGTGCCAGTAAGAGAAGTCAACACATAAATCGTGATAAGATTTTGTCTGCTTTGGGATGAGAGACAGTTTTTTGGCTTATAAGAAACTACTTATGTGAAAATTGGACTATCACTAGGACAGTTGTCTTACCAAATTTCATTTCACAGTAGACATTGAAAGCTTCTGAGCCATTGGGCTTAATAGTGTAAACACCACTGGAGTGCATGCCGCTGTTATAAAGGGCAGTGCAGTCAGGAGCGGCACCTAGGAAAGCAAACAGCAGAGAGTTACAAATCCTGTTTTGAATGTGATAAGTTTTAATCCAGCTTTGTAACTTGAATTTCTCTATGGGATAGAGCCAAACCAAAAAATGGAATGTTTTTGGTAATCTTATTTTCGAATAAATGTCATTAAATGGGCAACTTGCTTTGGACTTGGTAGTACAGCTACTAAGTTGTACTGTGTTTTAAGTTAGGCAAGTTTTCAATCTAGATAGTTTTGGAAACCTTGTAAGGCCTAAGACTAGACTTTGGCAAATGGACTTTCCTACCCCTTGTAAAGTTCCCAATAAATACCATTGCCATTGCTGCAGACTGAAAACACCTTTCAACTTTAAAGAAAGCTCTTCCAGTTCTTATAATTGGCCAGTGTGAAGTAAATTAGTGCTCTGTTCATACTCTCCAAGGCAGGCATTGGCAATGCCAGAAGTGTCAGATGGTCAGGGCACATGTTTACAAGAGGTGAATGGAGGGTGAAGGTAGGGGACAGAATTACTGCATTATTGGACATTGTTCCTGTATGTCACCCCAGAGACAAGTACACGTGCAGCGGGGCTAAGTAGGTAATGATGTTCTTTCCAAAGCAGGAGGCCTACCTCCTTCCCACAGTGCTGTATATAACATAAGAGTCTTTTGCTTTTTATCTTTGGCTATTGAAAAACAACGCAAAACTTTCACAGAGAATACTGTGAGTGCAATGTATTGTGTAGTCACGTCTAAGAGATAAGATCTCACCATCAGATTTGTATGTTGCAGCTGTGGCGTTGCGCACAGGAAAGGGGATGGCCTCTGGTTCGGTTTGCTCCTCTGTGAAGGAGTTCTCTGTGAGTTCCTGGAGCTCTATGTGGTTTAGCTAAAAGAACCGTAATTACAGACTGTTAATTTCCCAAGGCTCTGAAATGATGAGGTTCATGTATCAAGCCGAACAACGTCATGCAGAGAATAATTTTTCTTGTGAATGTAATCCTTTAGGATACCCAATTTACAACATAAAAATAACTTTAGAACTGCAGTGATGGATTTCGGTTGCATGGATGTTGGCTGTGCCACTGCCCAAACATGTAGGATTCATGAGGCGAGTAAATGACCCATCCTTACAAGGTGCATCTTAATGGGCAAACAGATTTAACTTATTTCCTCAGGTGACATAACTTAGACAAATAATACCAACATCTAAAGAGCACAGAACCCAGAGCTCCTTAGGCTGAAAGGCATTTTCCTTTTATAGCTTCCTCTTAGGAATAAATTAAATATGAGCATGTCAGTTATCCCAGCCTTACGGTAACACACTGAACGGCAGAACACGGCTCCCTGTTGGAGTGAATATTGGAAGAAAAGAAAGAGGGCAAAAGTAATGATACTTAGAAGACCAATGGAAGAACAATAATATGATAGATAATAAGAGCGGAGGGGCAAAGAAAATTAGAAGTCAGAAAATACAGCAGCCTGGTGTCGGTAGATGGTATTTCAAAGCTGCGTTCTTGGTTGTTTTGTGCCCTGGCCATAGCCCCTGCCTGGCAGCACAGCAGTCTCCCACCCAGAAGGGTACCTGTTTGTGGTCAAAATTGTTAATACCCTCTTCTACACCCCCAAACTGTGACCAAGAGGGATGGCTGGCCCAAATGAATGGCTGAGCCATTGACTCCTTCAGTGTTACGAGAGAGAGCAAATTGTGAACAGAGACATAGAGATGGCTCGTGTACCTTGTCCTCCAGCTCCATTATTTGATTGTGCTGTTTGTCAAGTTGCACATGCTGGTCCTCTACAATTTTGAGAAGTTGCTTGATGTGGTTGTCCTGCTCTTCCACAAAAGCCTGAGGATAGGAAGGGTGGGAGGAGGGTTGTGGTTAGAAACAGCAGAAGACCTTCATAGTGGCACTGCCTCTATAACTCTTGTCATGGGGGCAGGTTTGAAAGGCACAAACCATTTAACATCGCCTTTCCTTTTCCAAAGGGTTGTCTGCTTTGCCTCTGAAGGGGTGAATTTCTTTGCCTCTGTAGTGAACACCCATTTTTTTTTGAGACAAACTACAGGCAGCTTTGTAGACCTTTTTTATTGTTGCTATTTTCCTTCCATTTTCATGTCCAGAACAATCAAGCTCTGTGAAGTTGGCCCTTGATTCAAACTGGATGTATGCCACTGATCAAAAAAGGGAACAATTCCCAGCATTCAGGGTATTGGCTTGGGATTTGGGAGATCTGGTTTCATCTTTCTGCTTTGACACAAGCAGCCAGTATTTTCTCACACAGGTTGCTTAGACTTTTTATGCTTTTGCAAAATACAGTTAATACTTGCTTTTCCATAGGAAAATTTATACCCACCTGAATACTTGTATGTATTGACATTAAGTCAATTAACGCTTGCAAGGTTCTTTGGTCCTGGAGGTCATATAGGTACTATGGATGTCTAAGTTTTAACTTTATATACTTTATACTGGTTTTATATTAATGAATCATTTATTATGAGGTGATGGCACACAAACCTATGGGTTTGATAATCACATCATTTTCCTGCTAACAAAGTTTTTTTATCATTGTTATTACAGAATTTCTTAAAACTGATTTGCAACAAAAAGTACTGAAAAAGATACGGAGCCTTATAATTTCACAATTTTCTCACTGATTCCACTGGGGAATTTTACTGCAAAACAAATTATATATCAGATTAAGACAGGAATCTTTTAAGATTATTGCAGTGATTTATTTCTTAAAATACACAGTAGTAGTACAGTGAAAAGGAAGAGAAAACGTGAGCTTATGTTGCGTAACTACTGATAATAGCATTACAGTTTACTTTGGCTTTGTGTGTCAAGGGCTTTCACAAGTCTACTTACTTTGAGTGAAGAAATTTCTTCTGTCTCTTGCATTGAAGGCTGGATAACGGCCAGTTTAGTGACTTTGTCTTCCAGTCCCCATACTTGCTCTTGGAGCTGGATTTTGTTTTGTATGAGGTCTTCAATCTTCAAATTCATCTCCTGTGAGAGGTTCTTCATCTCTTCATTGTTCATTTGCAGTCTGGCTGTAGTTTGTCTGAGCTGTTCTTCTTCTTCTTTGATTTCACTAGTTTGCAGTGAAAGCTCATAAAAGGACCTATCAAAAATGTAAAGTTTTTGAAAGATGTCATTCATCTGCCCCTTTGTCTTATGGACAAAGTCTTTAAGCCCGTGCCCAAGCTGGAGGAGTCCATTGGCTAAGATTCGTACGTCATCTAACATGGCAAATCTTGATTTCGTCTCAGGAGACACAGCAGAATCAGAGGAGGAATAATCCTTCTCAGCTCTAACAGAAAGAGCAAGTGGGGCAGTGAATAGAAAGACTAGAATGATTTTCATGTTTCCTGCTCCTGGTACTCTTTAGTTGTTCAGGGTGCAGAGACTTTTCCTACTAACAGTTTTTGCTGTGTGACTGTTGAGTTGAAGAATTTGATCTATTTATACTCCTCTTCATTTTAAAAGAGGCAGACCAACGAGTTGATGATTAAACTGTGTGTATTTGAACGCATGTAACCCCTCTCGAATGTAGGTTGATATCTGGGAAGATAAAACTGAGAGACGGGTATGTTGCTGATTAAACTGGTTCTGAACTTTTCCATCTGCCAGACCTTCTGTTATAAAATGTTATTGATGGCATGGTGTTTTTCACACAACGCTTTTTAATAGATTAATTTTGGGTCATAATCTCGATAAGGGCCTAAATTGCTTCTTGTTTATGTTGTAGATTCCTTTTATTGCCTGAGGAATATGAAAGGGTTTACCATACTTAAGAGCGCTGGACGCTGTATTTCAGGTTGTGCAGCTCCTTGATAAGCTATGGAAGGGCAAAATATTCCCAGGTGATTCACACAACTTGATTCTCATCTCGTACCATTTTCTGATGTAACTCATTGTGCTGCAGTGGATTTACTTGTCATCTAGTTCAGATTAAGTGAGAAAGAGGGAATTGGGTCCAGAGATTGCCTGGATGTGATTCTACTATGTTAAGGTTTGTGCAGTAATTTACACCATATAAAACTTATTTTTTAAGAGCTACTTTCCAGAGGTGGGTGAGATAAATAATACCTCACTTACATTTTTCACCTTACCATTCTTCTTAGTGTTTAAGATTCACATTACATAAAGCAAGTCTACAAGTACTCTGAAATAAATGTTCTGTGCTGCAGTGGATCTCTGCATGGAAGCATGTATGTTTTTTGAGTAGTATTGCAGTATGAATGAAAGGCATTTTTCTTCCTGGAATCACTCACAGTAATCCAAGAAATCAAAATCAATCCATGCATAATATAGTCTGTACTTCAGAGAGTTTTCCAGTTTTCACTAGGTTCTTGCATGTTTAGTAATTCTTCCCCTGTTTGATGTTGTTCATGTACATATACCTGTATGATATGAAGCATCAATAGAAAAATTATTTTAAAAATGAAGTTGTTATCTCATACGTTGAACTTCCTGTGTGATGAAGGGTTGATAATGTGCAGGTAACTTCCCCACCCATAATGAAATAACGTGAAAGTATTTTGGACCTCCAATGAATTGGTGAAGAATATTTTGTACCAGTATGATTTGGATCAGACTTACTGGAGTATCTGAACAAAGCACAGAAAAATGGCAGGACCATGTAGATCATCAGGCCTGGCACTGAGGAGAACGAGGATGCATTCAAAGAGAATCTGCTGGCAAAGAGGGGAAGCAAATGTGGGACTCGCCCTTAAATGCAAACAATAATCCCTGTTCTGTACCAAGAAGCAGCACTTCATTTTCACAACCCAAAGGTGCAGTTCTGTCCTGTAAAAAGTGAACCCAGTAATTTCTCATCTTGCAAGGTGTCCCACTGCAGTAGACAGTCTTGAAGGTCCTCATCCTTGTACACTGCTGAGACCAAGTACTGAAAAGTGTCTCTTAAGGAACAAACCTGTGAAGGCAAAGGGCTAAGTAAAGTTTTCCTTTTTCTGCTCTACTTCAGATATTTATGAATTCACAGCCTCATAAAGGCTGTGGCTAATCAGGAATTGTCTCTCAAGCATAATTTTAAAGTACTTGAGCAAAGCAGCAAAATAATGATTTAAAAATCCCTGAGCGCTGAGGGTTTGGAGGATTCTGGCCTGAGGTCTCGGCTCTGGCAGCACCGTGCAGTCGGGGAACAGGAGGGCAAGGACAGCTCTGTGCCCTGGAGTGTAGGGCTGCCAAGGGTCAGAGCAGCCTTTGCTTCATCTGAATTGCAGCTTGCTGTTAGCTCTTTAGATGCTTTTGCCTTTCAGGACAGACTGAAGAGCTATGAAGAGTCTGAGGTATGTGCAGGCCCATGCAGATACCCAAGTGCTCACCTAGTTCTGTTCAATTCTTTGCAGCTTGTGTTTAATCAGGTTGGAAATGTGCAGGTGGGAGATGCAGGAAGAATGGCTCTCACCAACTAAACACCTGTCTGGTTCTCTGTTGACAACTTTTGTAAAGCCATAGTTAGCTGAGCCTGGCCACCTGAGGCTGGGCATTATCTGCTCACCATTGGCAGATGTAACACGTGATGGAGAAGTTATTTGCTTAAGTACTCATTTGAGCCTGGGAGGCTATAGGCAAATGAGGAGTTTGGTCATGGGCTGTTCATTATAGCTCACGTACATCCATTCACTTGCTGATCATTTATTTTGTACTGAATATTTGGTGCATGGATAAAAACACGATGACCCCTTCATTTCTAAAGTAACACAAGTCACTCGTTGCAGTCTGACTGGTTGAACGCATTCAGGATGTAAACAAGCAGCCAAGAGGTGAGCAAAGTGCTAAGACTTCTTGCTGTGTCCCAGAGCTCATGCCACTGTCAGATCTCCAGGTGAGCAGTGGGAGCAAAGTTTAGTGCGGAGAAATGAGAGGGAATTAAGGCTGTGCATTTGTTTCTTCTCTGAAGCTTAGACATACAGCAGTTGACAACCCAAGACTGCCAGTGACTGCACTGGAGCTTCTCATAGGTTGAAAGTTATACACAAACTTATATGTGTTATTCTGTGTTGGGAGTTGATATTCACCTTTATTATGGTTAATGCTGTTTATTCAGTGGGTAAGTATTACATTGGTGTTGGCCATTGGGGAGCCTTCCTAAATCACGTGCTTCTCAGTGGTATTGCAGTGGGGCAGGGTAGGTGTGTCATCAGGCAGAGCAAAGTAAAAATATTCTAGCCATGCAGTTGGGAAGCTCAGTCTACACAGAGACACAGAACTGAGCAGGGACTTTTGTTAAAATGAAACACAGTTTAATCATTCTGCTTCTGCCTTTTTATCGGCACTTTAACTCCATATGTGAAAGTCTGGTAAGTAGGGCTTGAAGGCTAATCACTATTAATTCTTAATTTTATTGTGATAATGACTGTTTATGATCAATTCTCCGATCTGTGTGGCATAGGGCTTTTTTCCAGAGATCTAGCTTTGACAAAGTTGGTTGCTTTCACAAGGGATGTCCATGAGGTTCTAGTCTGTGAGAAGCTGTTCAGTGGAAGGCTGTCATGCCCTATTGCCCTATTAAAATTGCATTTTTTTTAGATTAGTTTCTAAAGAACCTCATCAAATCAATATTTACTCAACACTACTAAAATTCTGTTAGAAAAAGTGTTAGAACAATTAGGGTTATTCATGGGACAGTGGTCGTCCTGGAGGTTTTGCATTAAGTCATCATTCCTGCAGAATTTTCTCATTTGGCAATATCAATGGAAATCTATGAAGAGCTGTTCAAATGAGTTAAAAAAAAAAAAAAAAAAGCATCTGCAGGTTCTGGGTGGCACTTATGGCTCTTATATTGTACATTTCTGGGAAGTCGTTAGGGTTCTTAACACTTTAACTGTGAAAGGTTTGTTTGATAGTTTTTGCTTTGAGTGATAGACCAAGATACGTAGTACTGATACTGCTATTAAACACTTCCCGTGTTTAAAAAAAGTAAGATAAGCATGTGTTTTTGAAGGATTTGTATTTTCTGTAGGAAACTCATTGGAGTTTTTAGACAAAGTTTAGGTACAGTTTTTAGCTGGCCCTGACACTGCTCTTAAATAGGGGAACAAAATCCAGCCTCTGGCATCTGACACAGGGACTTTGAGCTGCAAAACTTGAAGAACTGGTTGCAAAATTAAGAAAAAAACCCCCACAAACCAAACCAGAAAAAAAAGTATAGACTTTCTGCAGTCCACTTCAAAGTACTTTCATGGCTTTGGTTTTACAGGGTATCAAATTAATAATTTTCTGTTGTTTTAGCTATTTCTTAGAAGTCTTTCTGTTTTGTCTCAAATACTTTTGAATTCTTCCTAATCCCATCACCCCAGAAAATGTTTATTCTTGGCTTAGTCTTCAGAAAAATATAGGTTACTCAATAAATAGCAGTGGCCAAGCAACTGGAGATCAGACGTTTTACTAGGTTTCTACAGCTTGAGAAGCTCCTGCGATATAACTTTACTGCCTATTCCTGTGCTGCAGTTGTCGTGGCTCAGCCAGCACATGGTAACTCGGCAAGCTACAGGAGCTTGCTTGTGCCGGGACACTGCTCAGACAGGACACCCTTTAGAAAGGTTTGTTTTCCAAAGGGGAAAGCCAGTCAAAATGCTCTGATGTCAAATATTAAAACCCCACAAATAGCTGCCAAGCACATTTCCATATTAATGCCAATGAAGTCAGGCAGTGATAACCTCGCTACAAAATACCACCTTTAGATGTCACAACAGTCGCAGAATCCATAAGTAAAGCAGGACACAGGAAAGCAGAGGGTAGAAAACCTTCTGATATGATTAAGCTGTAAGATTCAGGGGCTGTAGAAACCCTAAGTGGGAATCCAGCCTCTGAGAACTGTTAGCTTAGTCAAGGAAAGTTGTATATAACAAACATGATCCTGAAGATCTTTTGTGCACCTGTATGACCCTGATTAAATGGGTTTTAAATGATTTTTATAGTAGAAATAAAGCAAAGAAAAAGGTCTCTGGGTTTTACTGAAAAGGGAAATTTTCATAGTAGTTAAGACATTCCCTTTAAGAGTTAGGATCAGCTCTTAATATTTTATTACCTTTATGAAGGATTTTGCAAAATGGCTGCAATCAGATTGTATAAATATTTAGAGAAGTGCCAGTGCCGTTATTTCCATGGCTTGGGAAGCCTTCTTCCTTTAGTAATTCATTTTATGGAAGTGAAAGTACTTTTGAAGTCTGTTTGAGATAATGGTGTAAGCTTTGAATGCGTTTTGCTTAGCATTTTAATAAAAGCTGCAGACACAAGTCCTTGGCTTTAAAGCTTCTGGATGAAACTTTTATAGACAGAAATCTGTGAGTAGTATCATCAAGAAGTAGCTGTTACCTGAAAGCGTAAGGACTGGCAGTCCTTTTGTTTCATCAGTGTATGCCTAGCATGGTTGTTGGCCTTGCAGTGCTATTTTCATGGACAATTCCTTCTCCTTCCTTTATCCCTTCTATAAAGAATTGAACACTGTGATATGAGACCTCCCCACAATGTCTGGCCCACCAGAAGGTTGTTCTCTCCGCTTGCTGGGAGAACTCTCCACTGCTTGTATATAATACGGTGCTGGGGATGTCCTCTCCTGATTTCTGAAGACTACATTCAGTGCCACGCCACTTACCTTGCCTTTAAAAGCCCAGCAACTTTGATGCCTGTCATCTCACCTGTGCAGTGAGGCAGCTTCTACCATCGCTTTGCACAGAAGTCGTTTCACTTTTTTTCAGAGGATGGTGGTTACGCCTCTGGTGCCCTACAAAGTCTACTGAGTCCTGGTATTTGTGCACACAAATAGTAAGATGAGAACTTGAGAGATAATGAATCAAAGGAGAGAGAATAACAGAGGAGAAACCAAGAAGTCAGCCTGCCAGGGTGGCTGTTAGACAGGGGTATCGGTTCCTTCAAGAGATTTATCATGTTCCTATCAGTTTTTCAGCTGTCAGTCTCTTTCCATGGCTCTTGTAACTGCGCTTATGGTAGACAGGAGGATCCACAGCTTTTACCTATGCAGGGTAAGGTAAAATAGGATTTTTCATTTGGGGTCATGTTCTGATTTGGAAGCTGGGGGATTTTTTCCCCTCCTGTGTAAATTTTCCACAAAAGGAAGATGCCTGTAGTAGGAAGCCCTCTGGAGAGAAGCTGCCTGAACAGGAGCAAGCATCCAGTGCTCCCCTGTCTTACAGTGGGATCTGTGCAAGGTGAGCTTCTTCCTGATGAAATGTGGGATAACTGTCCTCTGAGCCTTTCATGTGACAAGGGCTTGAGAGGCAGTGAGTGGGGGAGCACCCTGTGCGTTTCCTCCAGTGCTGCTTGTTATGAATGCAGGCAAAGCCCTGCCTGACACGTAACATCAGCTGTAGTGTCTGCTTGTAGGTCTCTAGCACCCTCTTCCTAGAGTGGCATCAAATTGGTGAAACATCCCCTTTGCTCCCAGCAGGCCAAGCCTTGGCAGAAGAGGCGGTAGGAGAACTGCAAGCTTGGTTTAGGCTCATCTCTGCTATTCAGCATAAATCAGTCCTAAGCATAAGACTGGTTTTAATATAGGGATCCTGTAGCCTGGCTTCACAAATACATTAAATCCTTCTCTTAAGCACTAATAATACTTAATAAAAGTTTTATGAGCAATGTACATTTTAGAGTAAATTTTCATATCCATTTTCATTTTAAAAAGAACATCAAGGAGCAAATGTATTCATGCCAGAACAAAGTAATTTAGTAGAGTAACAAAAACGGCACAAGCCCCCTCTGAAATAGTAAGAGAGCGTTGATTAGGCAAAGTGACCAATGGGGATGGGATTCAAAAACTTAATTCACCATGAAGGACTTGAAAGGGAAGAAATTCCCACATGCCAGCTAAGCATATTCCTGTGCCTGGAGGGGTGGAAAAGAGCCTGGCTTCATATGCTGCCCCGTGTAGCCTCCTGGAGCTGTACAGCTGGGCTGCTCTGTGCAGGTACAGACCTGGAGGAGGTACCCTTTCCTTCAGAGACTCTTAGGGAATTCTGTAGGACCAGGATTAGCCTGTTCCTCTATAGAAGGGAGTACCCTTGGGTACTGGGGGGCAAAGGGAGTGGCCATCGGAACCAAGTCCTCAGCTGGGATTCATTTGGCAAGATCCTGATGCCTGGTGCAATTGCAGGCAGCCTGGGGCAGCCCACCTTCCCAGCTACTCCGCCAGGAGACTGACCCACTGCTAGCCCGGTGCACATTGGGTACCCATGGCATCAAAAAAGGTGCCAGGTGCCTTCACTGAGCAACCGAATTACCGCCCCCCTGACAATCAAAAAAAGTGTCTTTTTGTTTTCAATCTACTGTTGCCAGCACTCTGTAATGGCTGCTTTATTATGCTTAAAATGTTGCCCTGCTGTGCTCCTCGCTTCAGTTTTCTGTGCCCATCTGTTGTCTCTTGTCTCTTGTCTCTCTGGGACAAGGAACAGTTGAAAATTACTTACAAATTGTGTTCAGATTCACTGAATAGTTCCCCGAGGGGGACAGAGGGGAAGGGAACCTCTTTTTCCTCTTGCCTTACAAACCAGGGCTTGTTACAGAATTGTTGCTTCATTGTTGGAGCAAAATGCAGCATGCCAGTCTTTTATCCCTAGCAGGTGCCAAGCAGTGACATGGACCTCCCACTGAACCACTGGGCTGCCAAGCAGCCTGTGGTGAGCATCCCTCTCAGTTCCTCTTGTTGGAGCCATAGAAGCTGGGATGTCCAAGGGGGAATGATGCTGGTCTGGTGGGCAGGGCTGTGTGGGAGATGGAAAGGGGATTTCCAGGCAGACTTTTAAAAGATGTGTAAGAACTCATACACTTTACTTGTTCGGGGGTAAAAGAAGGTGTATTTCCTTTGAATAATCGAGTCTGTTGAGCGCGATCATTCAAGGACTTTTTTTTTTGTCTCTAAAAGGACATGCAAAGGACTTTCTGCAGGTATAAATTACTTGCTGGTAGGGCAGGCGGGGGCTTGCAGCGGATGGTTTTGCTAACGATGTGTGAATCCAACTTGCGTTTTGTTGGCAGGGGCTCAGCAGGGCTAAGAGGACGGAAAATATTGCAGAATTTCACATCTTGTCACTCTTGCGTTGAAAGTAATCATAGACTGGGAGAAATGGAGCTGGAAGGGGCTTCCAAAATGTTACCCCCAACCCTGCAGTGAAGGTTGAGGTTGTCTATAAACTGATCCAGACAGGTCTTGGCCTCACATGTCCTCAAAAGCTACCAGAAAATGGAGATTTCACACCCTTCCCAGGCAATTTGTTCTACTGCTTAACTAGCCTTACAGTCAGAACATTTTCACTCTTTTCTAATCTAAATCTCCTGTGCTGCAATTTCAGCCCATTACATCCTGTCATATTGCCTGTGGATGTGATGATCACTTTATTACTTTGGTCTTTGCAGCAGTTCTTTAGCTACCTGGGAGTGTTGTCATTACCTGTGGCACCAGCCATTCCCTCAAAACTAAACAGTCCTGGTTCAGTCTGGCCATCCCCGCTGTTTTCCAAAGCTCCTGACTATTCTGGCTTCTTAGATGTGATTTTTCTAGTTGGTCCCCGTCCTTCCCAAAGTGTGGTATTCAGGCATGGAATTGGAGACACTGTTCCATCTGAGTCATTGCAAGGATTGCATAGCTGCTGAAGTTACAGATAGGTATTTAGTTTAATCCATTTTCAGAGGAGAGGTGTAACCTGAAGTCATCATGATGTAAGGAGATTTTTTTTTAAAAAAAAAGGGGTGGGGAAAGGAAGGTCACACAAAGGAAGGTGTTTAACAGGAACCAGCCACTCTGTGCTGAGCAAATGAACACTTCTCAGTGCTTCTTTATTCATATGTTTTCTTTCCACATTAACTTCTTAGATTGTAGAATCACTGGAAAATTTTTAGATGTATTTTTCGTGTACCTATATAAAGTTCAAAAAATTATGACTTTTGATGTCTAAAATAAGTGGTAATTATCAAATTGCTCATACAGGTGTGCACTTTTGTTGATGAAAAGACCACCTGGCTACTGGAAAACGTCAAACCCTTCACTTTGACTGTTTCCATAGATGTTTAAGTAATAGCATTGATAAAGGCGTGAACCCTCTCATTCTCACATAGAGATGCTCACCTGATGCCTTTGTCTCTTGCAGGAATCTTCTTTATGTTTATCCTCAGAGCCTTAACTTTGCTAACCGCCAAGGATCTGCCAGGAATATCACAGTAAAAGTGCAGTTCATGTATGGAGAGGACCCTAGCAATGCTATGCCGGTAAGGGAAGTACTTTGCACTCTATGGGAATGCTGCATGCCGATAAGGCAGAGTACGTGTTGCAGTCATAAAATCACTGTATTAAAGAAAACTTCACAGAAATAAATCTAAAAATTACAAGTCCAGAGGAATATAAAATTACAGTATTTCAGAACAAAGAGTATGTTTGTATACGGTTTGCAAAGTAACACTGCAGTAGCTAGTACTTTAACCTGAGATGTTTGCGGTGGACACCCTTGCATTTGGAATAGCATCTTTGCCTCTATGCCAGAAAAATTAAAGGTGGTAGTTATACTTTTGTTCAGGGCCAGAAGTGATCAACACCTGGTGAAGATCTGCGTAGGGGTGGTTACATTCATCAGTTCTTCAGCCATATATGTGTGCATGTGTAACTGGGATTATTAAAACTGTGAACTCTTCAGTGACTAAGTAAAACTGCATGTAAGTGAAGGGGCACATAACAAGCAGATGTAACTGTACACAGCTGCACGGACTTGTGAATGGAGCTGTAAACGACTCTCTGAGATTATGGAACAAATTCTTGGCACAGTTTTATAGGGGGATTTCTGTGGTTGTTTTCTTTTTTGCAGGTCATCTTTGGCAAATCTAGCTGTCCTGAATTTTCCAAAGAAGCCTACACAGCTGTAGTATATCACAACAGGTAAAACACATGACAACTTGTGAAAGGACATGGCTCCATATGGATAGTGTGATCCCACCCAAAGGAAGTTTTACCAGTCTGAATAGTAGAGTAACTCACCAGTGACTCTGTCTCAGTGTTAATTATTTAACAATGACTCTCTGGACAGCAGTCACAACAACTGCAGTGTCAGTTGATACTGTTGTTGGAGTTTTGCGATGAGTAGGAGCTGGAGTCTTTGTTTGCTGTGGTACAAACCAACATTGTGTCAGGGGCTGTAATCCTCAGCACGTAGCCCAGCTCAGCAGATGCTGTAAGTACAAGCTTCAAGTTAGTAGTCATGAAGATGTACGTTATAAACTCATGTTAGCATGTGCTTCGTAATTTTGCTGGAGCCTTTTAGACTTTAGTTACTGATTGGCAGTAATTGGTCTTGAAAATAATTTCTTTTCAGCCGGAGTAAGGAGTGCTGAACCTGGCCTTAACATGTTGATAATCTTTGTAGCTGTACCAGGGAGAAAATCCTGCCCTGCAGGCTGGGGGCTGGGGCAGTCTCCATCTTGAGACAACTTGAGTTTATTGCTCAAGGGGAGCAGCACGGTTCAGAGTGGCTGTGTGAGGAGGGGGCTGCTGCTTTCATTTTTTGTAGACTGTAAATGCATATGTGAAGTTTTTCCAGTCCTTGGTGATGAGAAAGTGAAGCTTTAATCCCTTAGAATAGTCCACATACTTACTTTCCTCCAGATACTCTAACTCAAAGGATTCGGTCTTGAGTGTGAGGTAGTAAACCACAGTTTGTATTGATGACTCAGCTGAGTGTCTGGTCTCTGCACAGATCACCTGATTTTCATGAGGAAATCAAGATTAAGCTTCCAGCCACTTTAACCGATCACCACCACCTGCTTTTTACTTTCTACCATGTCAGTTGCCAACAAAAACAAAACACCCCCCTGGAGACTCCAGTCGGATACACCGTGAGTGCTTTCAGTCTTTATGTTTTTCAGCACAGGATATATTCATAGGCCATTTCATAAACAACAATGTTTAGCATCATTGTTAACTCACATGCTATTGTAGAATTTCAGAATTTGACAATCAAGCCTGCAAGGTTCAAGAAAGCCTTAAGAAGTGTATGTTTTTGTTTTTTCTTTTGTTAATTCCTTCTCCTTAAAGTGGATACCAATGCTTCAAAATGGACGATTAAAGACTGGTCAGTTCTGCCTACCTGTTTCATTGGAAAAACCACCACAGGCTTATTCAGTGCTTTCTCCAGAGGTGAGTTGTCCTTCATGCTGAAAATCAGCAGAAGAATACTTCTGTTAAAAAGTGAGAGAATGTGTGTTTTTGTGTGTGTGTGCGTGCGCCTGCCTGTGTATCTTTAACTCTTAGGTTAGTTATTTCTTAAATACTGTTAAGTTTAGGTAGATATGTGTGTTTGTGTGGGGGCATGTGTGTATGATCTGACAATAAAAGGAAAAGAAATGGCAACTGTAATTAGAAGTGCCTAGAGCTCTGCCTTGTGGCATGTCCTCACTCGTCTTCCCATTAACCTGCAGGTTCCACTCCCTGGCATGAAGTGGGTGGATAACCACAAAGGGGTTTTCAATGTAGAAGTTGTTGCTGTATCATCCCTCCACACTCAGGTAAATGTTAAGAGCAGCCATTGTAATACAAAGAGTTTGATAGCCTTTTGACAGTTGAAAGACTGTCAACAATCTTATTTTCAGTTCTGAGCCAGCAGACCTGTTATTCCACATTCTGCTGTAAGTATATTTGAGAAGTTCTGCTTAAAAATATGAGCAGTTTGGCCTTTATTCACAGGGGTTGAATGGCCAACAGTGTTTTCAGCCCTCAGGCTGTTGTGTTTAATAGAACAGATCTAACATACAGTCCAGGCGTATGATGTTTTCTTGTTTTACCTTTTCCCCCCTGCCTCCTGTTTCTTGATGTGTTTTTCATCTTTCTTTGATCTGAAAAGAAAGATGACAATAATTTTGACTAATCGTTTCAACTTTTATTAACTCCCCGTATTTTTATGTTTTCTGTGTATTTTATTTGTGCTATAGACAGTAACGTGATTTTAGTGCGTTTTTGTCTGTTTTTCAAAGAATACTTGTCTGTGGGTCCTCTAATTTTGCCCTGACAACTTCTGAACTGGTATCAGTTGAATTAGATGTACAGGCAGAACTCTCAAAGATGCTGAGTTTCTGCTAATTTGGTGATATTAAATAGGCAGACAGAAGAAGGAGGGAAAGAATCCATCCATGAGATACAAATCCTTAGAAAGTGGAGTTATTTTTGGAACTTCTTGCTGATTACTGTTTTTTTTTGCTTGCTTGTAGGACCCTTATCTTGACAAGTTCTTTGCACTTGTCCATGCTCTGGATGAGCACATGTTCCCTGTGCGAATAGGAGACATGAGAATTATGGAAAACAACTTGGAAAATGAACTGAAGAGCAGCATTTCAGCTCTAAATTCCTCTCAACTGGAGCCGGTAGTGCGATTTCTTCATCTCCTGCTTGACAAACTGATTCTTCTGGTAGTAAGACCTCCTGTCATTGCAGGCCAAATAGGTATTCTATTTAAGTTTTATGGAGAATTACATAGCTGAAACTTTGACACTTCCAATTTTATCACATTTATGTAGAAATCAAAAAGTCCATTTTTATGCTTTAATTTAGTGCTGCTAATATACCATGTGTCTTCCAAATAAAACATGCTGGCATCCGGATCAGTAGTGATACATACAGGGACAATATTTAATACAAAGTTTTCCAAGAACGACTAGTAATTTGGTGTCCAAACTGGGACATCAGAAAGGAGCCTGACTTTGATAAGTTGGATGCTCAGCATTTTCCTAGCACTGCAGCCTTTTCAGGTGTCCTATACTGATATTCAGAAAGTAAGAATTTCAACCTTACTAGTCACCTTGGAAAATCTTGAAGTAGGTAAGATAAGAAGAGGCAGATGCTCTGTGTTCCTGTAGCTATTGTGGATCTCATACTGTCAGCACGAATAATCCCTCCCTTTTCTCCCTGTTACGCACGATGCTCTGGCAGTACAAAAAAAGTCTGAAGTGGGTGTCAGGATTAGATCCTTAGTATTTAAAATAGCAGTTGAGATGTTTTGGACATGGACATGGAATATTCGTATCTAAGACTGCTTTGGAAATAGCAATAACTTATTTTAGAAGGGTTATCTTTCTGGGGAAGAATTTTGCTTGAATTTTTATTTTATGTTTTCAAGCTCTTTCACTTGTTTAGGTGCTCTGTATTGGCTTGGTTTGTCTGTATGGAGCACTGAGGACATGGGTGTCTAGTTTTTAAAAACCTAAGATTTACAGTCTCCAGCTGGTGTCTGCTTCATCCCTAATTTGTTTAGAATATCTACCTTGGTCCATGTGTAGATTTCTGTGCTCATTTTTAGAACAGACATTTTTCCAAAACGCAATGGAATTGTTCTTTTTGATATCTTTTACATTTTGGCTAAGGCTTAAATGGAAGAAATCATGAACTGTGAAAAGTATGATAAATATCCAAAGGATATTATCCATCTATTAAGCAAGGATTTGATCTTGTTACCATTGCAGTTGATACCCAAAGTTGGGCTGGTTCCAGAAATCAGACCTAAATTCATTAAATTTGTTATTAATAAAAGTGGAACCACATCACTGCAACACCTGTCTTCCTGTCAAGGTTTTTATTAGACCCAGTTCAAATACCAGGTTCAGTTTTTCATGAGAAATGCTTGCTATACTCTAACAAGCTTCACAATTTATCCTTTAGAAGGTGGACAAAGTGTGTGTTTAGGATTTGCTCATGGGTACTGCTGCAGTCTAAAACAAACTCCTCACTTATTACTTTCAGTTAACCTGGGCCAAGCATCTTTTGAAGCGATGGCATCAATCATAAACAGACTTCACAAGAACTTGGATGGAAACCAGGACCAGCATGGCAGAAACAGCCTTCTTGCCTCCTATATTTATTATGTTTTTCGCCTACCAAATACCTATCCCAACTCACCATCACCAGGTAGCTTTTTTTTTTTTCCATTTTATTTCAAGTCACAGTGTGTTAAAAGCAAGCAGAAATTGTTTGCTGGCAGGTGTTCTTGAGCTTCAACTGTGTGGCAGGTTCCCTGCCAAGCCCTGTTATTAACTTCCTCTATGATCCAGTGTAGCCATTTACAAGATGAGTTTAATTACAGTTAGCTATGTCAGAAATTTAACTGTTTGATGGTCTTAAATAACAGTGTCACCCCTGAAAGGCCATGAGGCTAAATTATGGAAAAATGCTAGGTCTTTTAGTTTGTTTTTTTTTCTGTGGCAGGTTAGACAGATGTGGTATGCTCTTGGCCTCCCATGTTTCCCAGTCTCCTTCGCTAGTACTTTTGGACTTTTATCCAGGTCCAGCAGAAGTTGAAACACTGGCAGAAGAGCATGAAGTACTTGAAAACACATGTCTGGGTACAGGAGGGAAACAAATTAATTCCACTCCTGCTGAGAACAAGGGATATATCTGTGTGAGGGAAGAGGTGGTGTGAATGACAGCCACAGAAAACTAGGCTCTGGAAGGACTGTTGTGCACAGCACTTGCTTCTTGCATGGAGTGGAAAACCTCTGAGAGGTGTTGAGAAGGTTTTGTACTTAACACTGTGCCCAGTCCTTTGGTGGTTTTCAAGTGTGGAGTCTGGAAAATACCCCTTTAACTAAAGACATACCTTACACTGGCTGCCTAAATCCACAGGGAGCTTCCTGCTTCCCACAGATCAGTGGATAAAACAGGTTTTTAATCCCACCTCTTTCTCCCTGCTGCTTGCCTTGGAGAACCAGGCAGGGGAAGGCATAGGGAGGATTTCCTTATGGGCCAGACCTACCGGTTATCCAAAGGGTTTGCTGCATCGGGCTGGTGTAAAGCAGCATGGGATCAAGGCTCTGACTGCTGATCTAACAGGATGTACATCCCTGTAGGTCCTGGTGGCTTAGGGGGATCGGTGCATTATGCCACCATGGCTCGATCTGCTGTCCGACCGGCAAGCCTTAACTTGAACCGCTCACGGAGCCTCAGTAACAGCAACCCAGATATATCTGGGACCCCCACCTCACCGGACGATGAAGTTCGCTCGATCATTGGCAGTAAGGTACGCATACACTGCTGAGGGTCTTCCAGGAACTTCAGCATCTTTTATTTAATCTTTAAATAACAGGGAAGTTTTTGTTATTTTTTTCCCTATGAAAAGATGTCCCTACTAATGGCCCCTTCTCAGACTTTTTTTTCCGGCAGTTGCTGGTAACACTGCTGAAACTCTGCTCCTTGAAAATAGTTGCTGCTCTCTCTGACTCGTTGGAGACCACTCTGTCAGTGTTACTTTCACAAATGTGGTGGCTAGGGGCAAGAGTCCTTCTGGACTTGTCTGCCCAAGACCAGTAGGACAAGAACGGTTTTACTACCTCACTTTTCACATGGCCAGCAGCCATATCCTCTGGTTATGTCTCCCCAAACCTTGCATCACCTCCCTTGCCACCCTGCGATCCCACTCTCACCTCCCAAACCAAAACTCTCTCTTCTCCTCTGCATTCAGCACTAACGGCTGCTCAGATGCTTTCTCTAATATTTATGTCCAGAGCAGGTATCTTGCACACAGCAGGAGCATTCCTATTCCCTGCATGGGCCAGAGAGGATTTTGGATGGTTAGCGAGTCAGCTGTAGTCCAGCCAGCTGAGCTGCAGTGTGAATTTATGGTGTGCTAACTCTGCACCCACACTGACTCTCCACACCTAAAAGTGACTTTCCAGTGTGGACACATCAGTGCAAAGCATCTGACATGGTCTTACTTGGGCTCTTAAGGGCTCAGTATATGCACCTACTGCAGAAGGGCCTGTCCCTCACTAGTGATTTCCAAGTACGTAGGACTGCTATGGTCCCAATTTGAGTACTTCAGTTTTGCGCCTAAAATAGTGGGATGAGCCAGGGCACACCTGCTGTGTTGGTAATTCCCTTCCCCAAGAGGGGTGCTTTAGCTTGTTTGGGGTTCTCTTTTTTAATCTTCGAACTGTGATAACTTGCACAAAGATGAGACGCTTTCCCACCTGTGACCCTTCGCTCTTCCAGCACAGATGAACTCCTGAGCCCTTTCAGAGAGCTGTTACGTTCGATCCTTTGGAAGATCAGTGAGCAGGTTTGTTAATAAAGTCATCAACCTGACTAAGCAGGCTTGACACTGGTTGGTCCTGGGTTTTCTAACAGCAAGAAAAACATCATTTCAGAAAGAGGTTACCAATTTGAAATGAATAACAACATAACTTGCTGACCAAGTAAGATGCTGAAGAAATGTGGGAAGGCAAATTGTTATTTCTTACATCAAATTTTGGACTTAGAAGTCTTAAAATATTTTAAAGACCACTTCACTGTCTTGCTAATTAAACAACCCTGACCTTTTGTGAAATGCCATAGGCACTAATGTGCATATGGAATTTACACAGGCTATCAGAAGTTTAACACGTGCTGGCTTAGTGAATAATGTCACAATACAAAATGAAGAGAGATTTTCTTCTAGAAGTGTTCTCCAGGCTTTAAAGAAAAACCTATTCTGTGAACAATTGTTGAGGGAAAATTTTCCTTTAGGGTAGTCTGAGCATCAGAAATTAAGCTCAGTCTGACTATGCAGACTTGTGGTTGAATATCATTATTTCTGCTTGTTAATAGACAAAAGTAAGACACTTCTTGAAATGCTGAAATGAGTAAAAGGGTTCAAAACCTCCTATTCTGTTTCTCCTAGTTAATGGTTTAAGCACATATACCCAAATAAGGAACCTGCACTTCAAATTAGAATCTATTGTGGGAGGCTTTCTGCTTTAAAAAAAACAAATAGTGTTTTGTTGTTTGATAGAATCGAGACGAGTCCTGTATTTTTTTTTTATTGTACTGAAAGATATTTATAGGTTTGGTAAATATGCTTTAAGTCTCCTATTTATCAGCTTCTTACTTAATTTTGAAAATTCAAATAGTCATGCCCTTTGCAGGGTTTGGAAGGTTTCTCTGTATTTTCATAACAGAGGAAGTTTTAGGTCTGCCACTTAATTAGCCTTCATTTGTGAATTGAAGCCGTGTAAATTTTATGCCCTACTAAAGCAAATTTATTAAGTGTCTAAAAAGACCTATGGTGAGATTTTACACTTTGTGTTGTGAACTGTTTGAGATGTGCTGGGATAACCCAGAAAAGATCGTAGAGTTTCATTGCTCTGACAGTGGATTTTTGCCAATGTGTGTCATGTTCCTGCACAGATCCAGCTGCAGGTTCAACCCCAGAGGTAGAACAGGATCTAATAGCAGTTTTGTGAACTTTTGAGTGACTCTACCAAGCAGGAAGAAACTCTTGTACTCTTATTTTCCAAAGTGGGAAGAATATTTCCCTTTTCAGACTTATACAAAATTACTTCTACTTCTGCAAACATGGTATATGTTTAACTTTATCTCCAGAACCAGAGTGACATGATTAGGAAGGCTGTGAGCAGAAATGTGAGTGTGATAAAGGCATTTTCAAAATTAGATCTGATTTTACAAAACATGAGCTTAGTTCAGCATTCTGCAAAGTCCTTTCGACTTTAATTCACTGTGAGCAAAATAAAGCATGTTTATGGGTCTGAGCAGGGCAGAGCACTTTGATTTATTTCTTCCAAGAAGTAATTGAGATTAAAATGCTCTCCTTATGTGTGTTCAGTATTTTTTTTTATTGGACATCTTAAGCAAAATTACAGCATTGCTGTACTCTGCATAGAGGATAGCTTCATGGATTAATGGTTTGAATCCCAGTTTACAGCTCTCACTCTGGGTTCAACCTTGAGGTGGATTTTTCATTGCTGAGAGAATAGATTGTTAGGCTTGGTGGACGTCACAGCTGATGATAATCGCTGTGATGAGATGGGCTGCACTTTTGCTTTCATGTATTGGGAAAAAGCCCCAAGCTGGCACAGAAACTAGGATTGAAGGCTCTCACTCAGGTAAGGGTCAAAACCAATGTGTGGAACTTGTACGGAACTGCTATTCCATTGTGGCATTGCCAAACTGTCTCTGTTAGAGCTGGTTCCTGGGACCCAGGAAAATCTGTTGCATCCCACTGGGTGTTCCTGACTTGGGAGCAGCCTGGGTGATGACACAAGTTTAAACTTTTCCCGTTCTTCTTTCTAAGTGTCTTGAGAGGAGAAGGGAGTGGAGAGAGAGGAGGCATTCACAGTATTTTTGCCCATATGATCCATTGCAGGAGTAGAATTTGGAGTACAAGCTAGACTGAGCTTTTACAAAGCAGGATGATTTTTCAGATATTTTGCTTTGCAAAGCAGGTTGGTTCCAGAAAAGGTATGTGCTGCGCTGCCCAGAGGAAATACCCAAGTGTCCGTGTGAGATCTTGTTCACAGGGTTACTCTGCCAGTGGTGCTGCATTTTTATTCCATGAGTAGGAAACCTTGTGAGAGCTGACAGTCAGTCCCTTTGAAGTGCCTCAGTGTTTCTGTAAGGCTTATAGAGCTTCTGCGCTGTGGGCTAACAAGCAATCTACCCTGACAGTGGCAGAAACCTCAGAGAGCATCCTTTATGGTTTTCACATCTGTGCACCAATTTTCCTCTGCCACACCCTGAGTCTAGGCTGGCTCCATCTACTGAAGTGAATGGGTTTAAACTGATGAAAGTGTGGGATTTTTCAGGAGGATAGTTTTTGAATGTTAACCATTACAGATAAGACAGGTTGGACCAGAGCTGTTGACAGGATTAATGTGATGTATGTATGTGATGAGATATGAAATAATCCTCTGGACTAAAATGTCTCAACAGACACCTGAGAATGCAGGCTGCTGTAACAGTGCTATTTGATGATGTGTTTGCGGTGTACCCAGTTTGATTGCTTTTAAGGACTAAACTTTGACTACTGTATGGCATGCAACATGTAATATTTCTTTCCTTTCCCAACTGCTTTCTATTACATGCCCAGGGTTTAGACCGCTCCAATTCCTGGGTAAACACTGGTGGTCCAAAAGCAGCCCCATGGGGATCCAACCCCAGCCCAAGTGCAGAGTCAACACAGGTGGTGTCTTCAGTAGAGGTTTTTCTGGCTTTGTTTTCCCTGATGTTTTCCTGTAGAATATCTTCCTTTCAGTGCATACTCCAATTTTGGTGGTTTGGTGTTTTTTTAATTATGTATTTATTCCTTGAAAATTATGTGACTTTTACTTTATAAATTAGCATCTCCTCCACCACCGCCTCACCACACTGCATGAAAAACCTCAAATGCGTGAACGTGTCCCCTTCTTTCATTTCAGTGGTTGCTGGTCTGTGAAATGTAAATGCTGTGACTGCTTTTCTTTTTGTTTTCTTTTCTCTGTCTGTCTGTCTCTCTCTCTCTCTCTCTTCCTCTCTCTCTAGTTTCAACTTCAGGTGGAACACATTTCTAAGTGGGAACATTAATCACAGCTTCATAGTTTTGTCCATGTTTGCCATTTCTTTTGATGTTGTGAACCATTTTACCATTTTCATCAAGCATTTATTATTCATCATCAAGTAATCCTTCATGACTATTTGAGTGGAATATTGTTAAACCAAAATTGATTACCACATGTAAAATTCTCTCTTAAAACATGTAAATTTGAGTGCTGGAACCAGTGACTTGCTAGGGCCAATTGTATCTGTTCTGTGTTGCAAAGTATGAAAACTTTATAGCAGCTTCAGTCAGAAAGAGTTAATTTCTTTAGCCCCTGTTGCCTGCTGCTTTCCACTGCATGGTTGCCCTGAACGTACCTCTCAACTGCACCTTCTTGCAAGTTTATTAGTCTTCCAGAATTATTCAGTTGGAGTTCACTTGCACTCATGGCAAATTATTTTCAGCAGAAACAGAACTTCAGTAATTTTCTCATTCCCTGTGCCAGTAGCAGCATCGCTGTGGGGTACATCCCCACGTGCTTGGTCTCTGGTAGATTGAGAGGTACGGACTGAAATTTCAAGTATTACCTCCTTGACATATGCATGTTGATAAAATACAATGATGAAAAAGTTTCATGCTTTGCAGCATTAAGTGTCTTTGTGCATAAGAACATGCAGTTATTTAAATAGCCTGTATGTCTTAAACCAATAAAAAGTACTGTCATTTTGTTAAAACCAAATCTATAATGAGTAAGAGTTTGAGAATGCATAAAAAGATGTAAAGACAGTAAAAGCCTACAGTTGGAACAGTATTTTTGTAAACGTACATTGTCCTTGAGCTGCAAAACCCATCCACAGCAAACTTTAATGTCCTGTCATCATTCATTCATCTCCACTCCGTAGGCTACGGATCGAAGTTGTAATCGTATGTCTTCGCACACTGAGACGTCAAGTTTCTTACAAACATTAACAGGACGATTACCAACTAAAAAGGTAGATTTCAGTGAAGACAATTGATATTGTGGGGCAGGGAGGTCAAGTCATTCTGAAAACATGATGCAATCTATTCTTTTATTTACAGCCTGATTTTTTCTGAGGTCATTAGGAACTGCTGTTGCTTAGCACCTCTGAATATCCAGGCTGTAGTGAATATGAAGTATCCTGACAGAGTTGAATTGGGAAGAATAAAATAAGCAGGAGTAGCTCGTCTGATTTAATGTCCATAGTGTTTGGAGCCAGTTTATTACCGGCTCTTTAAAAATATGAATAGTGCTGTCTAGACATGTAAATGATACATTCTTGTGTGCAAAATTATAATGTGTTAGATGGCTAGCATTACAGCTGTGTGCTGAACTCTGTTACATAGATGTTAATCCAAAGTGACTCTAGAAAGTTAATGGGAGTTACAAGTGCACTCCCTTGGAGGAGGCGAGATCCTCCTAAACAATGTCAGAAAGGCAAAATGCCCGACTTTTTGTGTAATGAAAATGGGATCACTGACAATGTGCAGTCTGTGGGTTGGTCCTCCCGAGAAAAGGAATCAAAGAGTGTTTCTTACCCCCATGTTTCCTCCTTACTGTTTTAAGTCCTTTCTCACAGAAAATATACATCTTTGTACAAATCGCTTTATATGTCCACTTTTTACTCCCTTTTCCTGCAAAAATCAGACCAGACAGAAAGGTAGACTTTTAAACTAAACTAATTTGAGCACCAAACGTTTGGTTTTTTTTTGGGAGGGTGGGTGGAAAATTCTTTTGACACTTGAAATTCAATTTTGGAGCAAGATGCTATGAAACGTTTCTCATATCACATATCATAACATAATCCTTCATTGTTAGTTGGGGATTTCTTTAAGGGATGCCACCACTGCTGTCATGTTTCCAGTTATTTATTTTGCTTAACCTCATTGTTTGCCATACTTTCCATGGACCGTGCTACCATTTCTCATGCGGACTGTTTTGCGAGCTGATCTTGAGGCTTGGGCTAACTCTAGATTTGAATCTGTGTAGCTTTTCCACGAAGAACTGGCCTTACAGTGGGTCGTGTGCAGCGGGAGTGTGCGGGAGGCAGCCCTGCAGCAGGCCTGGTTCTTCTTCGAGCTGATGGTGAGCAAACTGGAAACACCTTGCTTATTGTCTTACAGTTTGTAGTTTAAAACATGAACAGCAACAACTGCAACTGACTTTGTTGTAATTTATATCCTATAGGTGAAGAGCATGGTACATCATTTGTATTTTGCTGACAAACTGGATGCGCCAAGAAAGAATCGTTTTCCTGAGCGTTTCATGGATGATGTAACTGCTTTGGTCAGCACAATTGCTGGTGATATAGTCTCTCGGTTTCAGAAGGTAATGGCAAACAATTAAACTGAACCCCAGTCAGAGCTCAGGCATCAGACCTCCTGCATGTTGTTTGCGGGTGCCTAGACCAGGAATTGCTTGAACACATACAGTGTGCTGCTCTTCATTTTCTTTCCCATTTTTCTTTTCCTTCTTTCTAGGATACAGAAATGGTCGAAAGGCTCAACACCAGTCTTGCGTTTTTCCTCAATGACCTGTTGTCTATCATGGACAGAGGATTTGTTTTTGCTCTTATTAAGACCTGCTACAAACAGGTGAATGCAGATAAATATTATGACTTAACTGTGAACTGTAGCATAGCCTATTAGTCTAACTTTCTTTGGACAGACAATAAAGTATAGGCACACAATTCTGGGATTCAGGTCTTTTTAGGGAAAGCAAGGCATTCTCGGTAGTGATTTAGAGTTTACGCCTCTCTGATTACACTCTCAAATGTGCATTAGGAGTAACTCCCTTGAGTGAACGGACATGCAGCGGGAAGAAAGAATTATTCTCTCTGTTCACCATGTTCAGAGTAATTGAATCCAAAATTAGTAGGAGGTTTTGTGAGGGAGCACCATGGTTTGTCAGCGGGTCTCTCAAGGACACATTGACCCTGTATGATCATATTGATCACCACGCTCCCTTTCCATCCTTCTGAGGATGCAGGGTCTCCTCCCCCATGAGGAGGGTTCCTACGTTAGGCATTGGGAAGCTTTTTTTGCTTTATGTGTGGGAGGGAAATCACCTTGAACCACAAAGTTTTCATTTGACTAAAAACGTCTGTGCTGACACTGTCTACAAAGGAGATGACAAGGTATCAGGAGCTTAAGCTTGGACTCATTTTTGCCCCACAGTCTTTAAAACATTTTGTGTAAGGTGCAAGAACAGCAACATTTGAGCTTTGTTGCTTACTGTATTTTAGCCAACCTGCATCTTTGACCTGTTAATGCATGACACTGTGTGGTCCTGCTTCTCACAACTCCCTACAGAAATCAATAGGATGGGGATATCGTATGTGAAGTACATAGTTCTTAATTTGCTTATATAAATATGGCTGTTATATACACCTTGTATTAATAGACATGCCGTTGGCTGGGCTGTGTGTGGCTCCTGTGCATCAGAGGTTTAATCTGTAGCACAAGGAGATGATGTGGATGTGACCATTTGATGATAGCAAACTCTTCAGTTCTTGCTTCGGAAGTGTTTTTGGGGAGCAGTGGTGGGACAGGGGGCTCATGGCTGCATTTATACTCTTTTTTGGTGTTAACTGCAATTTTGTGGGATAAATTTGCCAGGTGTCTTCAAAGCTGTATTCCTTAACAAATCCAAGTAACCTGGCATCTTTAAGGCTGGACTTCCTTCGCATCATTTGCAGCCATGAACACTATGTCACCTTGAACTTACCCTGCAGCTTGCTCACACCACCTGCATCTCCATCACCATCTGTGTCTTCAGCAACTTCTCAGGTATGCTGTGACAAGGATCCTTTGTGAAAACGCAAGCTGCGCTTTGTTCTGAGACTTAAATCGTATGAGGCAGTTGTATCACCTGTATTTTCAGTCTCTGCTTGCTAATATTTTTTCCAAGTGTTTATTTGGAAATTAGGTTTACATACCACGTAGGTTTTGATTTATTTTGATCTTTTATTACTGAAAAAAGAATGCCCATATCCCTGTCCTCATAGAGACCACAGACTGTCCTTAGGAACTTAGTCCCCTCCTATATTGGACAAACGCGTGAGCATGAATAAGTCACTAAAGAAAATGCTTTGTCCAGTGTTACCTTTTTCTTACAAAACAAGGATCTTTCTAGCACACTGTAGCCTAGTTGTAGCCTGCTCAGTAAAAGTAATTTGAATTAACATGTCATTCAAGTGGATTAATTAGTTACAAAATTACATAAACTAAATCAAATTAAAGCCTTCTTAAGAACATCCATACCCGAGTTCAAAATTTAACTAATCCACTTTTAAAGGTGATTTGGCTTAACTTCCTTAAGGCCTGCCCTGTGGTGGGAAGGCAACAACAACAAATGATTAATAGAAGAGGTAGTGAGTGAGCTTGGATGTAACGTAAGTAGATGTGCCTAGATCCAAACAAAAAAGGGAAAATGTAGTTTATGTGAGATGGTGTTCAATTCTGAAAAGTGCTTCTAATATATTTCATAAGCTTTGACTCTGTGTTCCAAGGGGCCTCATTATGCAACTTCTGAAACTTGATTTTTTCACAGAGTTCTGGGTTCTCCACAAATGTCCAAGACCAGAAGATTGCAAATATGTTTGAATTGTCTGTGCCTTTCCGCCAACAGCATTACTTGGCCGGGCTTGTGTTAACAGAACTGGCTGTCATTTTAGATCCTGATGCAGAAGGGTAAATCTTTACAATTTTTTTCCCCAAGAATTTTCTGTAATTCCAAGCAAATGGTGGATGCAAAGCAAGTTCTGGCATGGCCAGAATGGATTTGAATTTGTGAGCTGAAAAGATAAGAAACCATTTCTTGAAGAATCCTCTTTTTTCTCCCTGCTCCTCATGTTTCTTACTTCCTTAGCTCTGACTCTGTAAACATGATTTCAATCACATTTTTCCAGCTGAGAAGAAGGGAAAGAGGTTCCTGCTGGAGCCCCCAGCTGCCACAGGGGCACTGCTGGAGCTCTAAGAGGAAAATAGCTTTTCTCAATTGTAACAAGAAAATAATTTTCATCATTTAGGAAGTTTCTGTTGCTGGTGGTTTTAAATGTTACCGCATATTTTGCCTGTGGTCCTCCCAGCTCTTTTAAAACATAAATTATGCATTGATGAGGCCCCTGCGGGTTACATAAATAGACAAATACAGTCAAGCATGCAGAGTTTGTTGGTGACTTGCCTGGCTTGTGCAGCAAATAATTTTCTGAAGTAGGAGTGTAGCCTGTAGTCCTGACATCCAGTCTGTTACTTGTGTTATTTAGAGCTGCATTTCTGCCTTGCCTCTTTAAAATGGTTTTCAATGGAAATTATTGATTGCTTCCACAGTCCTAGGTTCTCTCACAGGCATTTTTCTCAAGGTGGACTCAGAAATATCAGCCGAGTCGACAAATGCTGATGATTCATGGTTAATTCTGCCCCTTTACCAAGAGGTCGCAGGAGTTAAACATTCATTCTGTTTCCCGTTGGAGAAGAAAGTGATGCCATAAATTAGAATATTTTCTTGTATATGTACATAACACACCGCAGTCCCATTTTTTTTGCCTGAAATGGGAAAAGTGGCAAATTTTACCCATATACACTGTCTACAGAAATCCTTTTTGTAGCATAGGAACATCCTGTTCACTGGTTAGAAATCAGGTCCTGTCTTTTGCCCTTGTTCTTCACAAACTTTCTGTTCTGACCTACCTGCCTCTTGACCTTTCTCACCTTGCTATTCTCAGCAATTAAGCTTGGACCAGGTTGGTAGTCTCTGCCCAGCTGCGTAAAGGAGCTATCAGCATGATCTTGCTGGTGTCCACTGGGGAGACAGCTTCTTTCTCAAACCCTGTCCAGACAGGAAAAGGCCACTGATAGCAGTTCAGCTCTGGAGATGCATTTTGAACAAAGCTCCTGAATTTTGGTGGAGATGTATACCAGCAATGCATTTGGAGTTTATTGTTTTCCAGAATGACTTGCAGTTGGCAGCTTACTAGCTGTTCTCAGGCTTCAGTGTTTGCCCTGGTAGATCCACCATATAAAGTAAAGCAGTTTGTTCAGCTCTGCTCTTCCCTTGCCCATGAAGACAGTCATACAGTATCATCAGAGGGTTCAGACATGCCTGCCATTCAAATGTTTTGGCCACCACTGGAAAAAGCTCAATATTCTTCCCAGTTGCATTATTCTGCAGCAGGAGTGGAGAGGGATGTCCGTCTAGTTGCTTATCATGTTAGAGCTTTGCCTTAGGTCTTGAGAAGTGATACAGAGCCGTAAATGTGTTTTGCCCTGAGCAAAATATCTTAAATTTTAGCTCACCCATTTTATAAGAACTCTTTGGACAGACAAGACTGTGGTACCCTGGTGCCTGAAGGTGGTGCCTTAGACAGATCCCTTTGTGCTAGGTGCCGTACAGTGACGCGGTGCGGTACAGTCCTTCTCCAGAGCACTGGCAGCCTTGGAAGACATTACAACATGCAGATGATGGAAGCTAGCTGAATGTGAGAGTTACAGAGAGGAAGTCCATGCAGCTAGACCCTGAACAGATTGTCTCTGCAAACAGTGCTGTGGCGCTTTGTTTATTAACTCATATTGTTCATTTCATCGTGCCCATGTTGCCCGTATTGACTGATGGTACAAGGCAGAAGTGAGAAAATCGGAATTTGGCCCTCAGTATTCAGTGACAAAAGTCAATTTCCCAACACTGTGCGGTGTTGACACAAATTCAGGCCAGGGCTGAGGTAACAGAGGGGATGGTTGGAGGGTGGCAAGATCAGTTCATTGCATTATCAGCCAGAAAGTTGAATGGGCCATATTTCCTCCTCTTCGCTATGGATCGATCCACCACAGTACTTGCTCTGTTCTGGAAAAGCAAAAAAGAAATCCATGTAGCCCTAGGTTTGAAGAGCGCTGCTTTGTTTGGGTGTGTTTTCCCTATACGCAGTTCTGTGGCCTGCAGGGCAGTTTCCCTTGAACTGTTAGAAACACAACTCAGGTGCCACTCCTTCAAAATAATGCAAAGACTTTTCTTTAACCTTCATTTGAAGGAACCAGTCACTTAAATAAGCATTTCCTTCCTACTTGTTAAGGCTCTCCCTAATTATATAGACAAGGAATTCTAGGATCTCATTACAGCTTGATGAAAAACCACAGGAAGCATGTAGCTACAGCTAGCTGATGTCCTCCTAACCTGTACTGGTGTCGTTTTAATCATTGTAAACCCCCAACAACCCAGTCAAAGCCTCTCATCTTTTTTAACCAGAACTCAACTCTACTTTTCAGGTAAAGTGGATACTGCCTGAAATTCAGCACTTGTTTTAATACCTCAGGTCTGAACACTGAAGCTTATGTTTTGCTAATGCATAATGTATGAGCTTCCTTGGCTGCTTCATGCATGGGGTAAAGTTGTCTTCTTGGCCTGATTTGCCTACAGAAGCAAATAGCTACAGAGATACCTGCTATTTGCTCTGAGAAAGTTTTGCCTCTGTGTGGTGGCTGAGGGAATTGAAAGAAGCAGAGCGAGTTCTTGAGAGATTCAGGGGAATTTGTGTTTTCAAGGCATGAGCACCAAGTAGGCTCATGCAGGGTGCCCTGCAAAAGGGGTGGTGTTTGGGCTCTGCCATCATTTGCATCTTAATAATGAAGGCCATTTTTTGCTGTTTTTCCTTCTACCCTTCCATTTCTTTGGCACTTATTCAGAGTTACAGATCTGTAGTCTACTGTTTTGGTTGAATAATTTCATGGGGGGGTCAGGGGACTGAAGCAGAACCTTCTTCATCATTTGATAAAAGCAATGTTCTGTCTTAGGAGGGCTTTTCTCTCTGTAAATGGTGTTAAATAGAAACAAAAAAAGAACACAACAAATGGTTTCGCTAAATCCACTGTCCTCTCAAGTTTCTCTCCCTGTTTTCCATATTCCCTAAGTTCTCCTAATGGTCTTTAGTAAACTCAATACTTCAGCATAGCAGTAGCTGGGACTTTGGTTTTGTATGGAAAATATGAGAGTCCTTACATTATATTGGGTGTGCACTTCTGCAAGATATTTTTGTACATTTTATATGGCTTAGTGGAAAGCCAGCCGTTTGTCAAATCCGTGGGAGATCAAAAAAAAAATGTGCAGTGGGTTTATGTGAAGTTAAAAATAAAACCCAGGGGTTTTTTTTTCTTTTTTGAAGCCCTTTAGTTACAAAGTATAGTTTGCTTTGAAGATATTAACTAATCTGCTTGACCCAACTCTCTTTTAACAGTTTATTTGGATTGCATAAGAAGGTCATCAACATGGTACACAATTTACTGTCCAGTCATGACTCAGATCCACGGTATGCTGACCCACAGGTAAAGGCCCGGGTGGCCATGCTATATCTACCTCTGATTGGCGTGATCATGGAAACCGTGCCTCAGCTTTATGACTTTACAGGTATTTTATATTCTGTGCTTTGAGTATACGTTCACCTGCTCACGGGACTTGAGTGTTTGGGTGGTAAAACTGACCTACAAACCCCTTTAGTGTTGGATGAGATAGTTTCTATTTCTGAATTATAACTTTGACATGTTTTCACATCCATTTCCTAAACTGCACTTGCAAAATGTATCTTCAGTGACTGTTAACATTCAAAAGCTGCACTTGCTTGCATGAAGTGAAGAACTAGCAAGGCATTTTAGTTTACAGCTGGCTGGCTACTGTGTATGTGTAGCCAGCCTCCCCATATGCCTCTGACCTGCTTAAAAAGTCACCCCGCATACTGTACAATTCTCACAGCAATTCCAAAGGATAAGCAGAGTTCCTCTTCTTCCTCTCAGTGTGTGCGCTGTCAGCAGTTCATTTCAGGGGTGCTTTGTGCAGTGCCCTGAAGAGCAGCAGAGGTGGGTTACTTCAGACCAGGGCAGGGAGTCCAATCTGGGATAGTTTGGAATTTGGAGTTGTCTTCTACATCCTTTGAATTTAATGACAAATAAAGCTGCAAGCAAAGATTTGGTGTGAAGTATTCAAAGGGACAAAAGGTCTATTTTCAGAAACATTCTAGATACTGAGGCTGTGTGGGTTGCATTTGAAAATGGTTGTTTTCTTTGCTTTGCATGACCTGAAATAATAGTCCTGTTTACTTGGATCCCATGAGTGTGATGATTTTCAGTTTGCATTCCTAGACTGTTCAATGAAACTAGCACTGTGGAGGGAGGCTGGGGAGAGAAGCTTTTGAGTTTGGGGATTGACTAGATGCACGTGTTTCTCTGCAGAGAGTCACAATCAGCGAGGGAGGCCAAGCTGTGTCGCTGTTGATGATTACGAAAGCGAGGGTGGAAGCATGATAAGCCAGACAGTTGCCATGGCCATCGCAGGAACATCTGTCCCGCAGCTCACCCGGCCCAGCAGTTTTCTACTCACCTCATCGGTACAAAGCCATTTCTCCTTATTCCTTGACCCTCCACCTGTGTCAACAAGCAAATATTTACGCATGCAGGTCCTGGACTCATATCGGTTTGCAGCTGGGTGTTACCCAGGGAGGCAGAGGGTGAAAGACAAGGGGGAGCAAATCATGTTTGCATGTTGTTCTGCCTGTTTCAGAGAGGATATAAGAAAATGCCAAGCAGGGATAAAAATCAACAAACCTCAGAAAAGAGAAGAATTTTTTGAAACAATCTGATAAAAGCTGTGAAGTGCAATAGTCGTTATGACCTCTAAGCCCTAAGCAAAAATTCCTACCACATCTAAACCCCACCTAGCTGAAAACATACATGGGCCATTTCCCCTGTTTTCTGCACAGGGAGAGAATCCTCTTGATTCCAGTAGCAGGCAGGCCCTTCCATTTCCCCATCCTCCTCCCTTTAGTCCTGTCAGGACCCTATTTTGCTGGGGTTTACATGCACTCAAAGTGAGACACTGATACATACATGTGATAATGAATGGAGCCCCTCTGCTTGACTGTTAACCTGCAGGAGGTTGTTAAAGGCATCTTGAGGGAAGTGGGTATTGGCTGCCTGAACTGAAACTCATTCATATAACGTGATTATTCTGGTTCAAACTGGTGCTTCACTCTTGCAGCTTGACTGTCTGTGGGCTCCACTGAACTGTTGGGTTGGGAAGGAGAAACGTGTATCTCCCAGTTGTTAGTAAAAAATGTCTGTTCTCCTTCTGTTCCTATTTGGTACTTATTCAGGCTGGGGTGGTAGCTGGTGCAGATCCATTTGGTGATGGAGTGTTTGAATGCGAAATACAGTGTGGCAAATGTCTTGACCTGTCTGTTTTAGAGTGGCAGGCAGCACTCCACCTTCTCAACGGAGTCCAGCCGCAGCCTTCTGATCTGTCTCTTGTGGGTGCTCAAGAATGCAGATGAGAGTGTCTTGCAGAAATGGTTCACAGACCTGTCAGTGTTGCAGCTCAATCGCCTGCTGGATTTGCTTTATCTTTGTGTATCCTGCTTTGAATACAAGGTACTGCTATACTGTTTAAACCTCCTGAAGTTTCTTCTCCTGAAGTTCCTTCTAGGGCTTGCTGAGAAAGTTTACACTCCCATCCTTTACACGACTGCAGAAAGGCATTTCCTGCTCTCTCCTAAGTATTTCCTGTATTCACAACCCCAAGGCTAAGCACGTCTCTGTGCAACCTCTAGCCTTTTTCCATGTTTACTTTTCAGCCATGCAAGTGTCCGTGCCTTGTTTCATTTAAGCAGTTTGTGTTGCTTTACACTCATCTGGGAACTGCTGTAGGGCAAGGGGATAGCTCTTGGGCATCTTGCTTGCTATCAACAAGAAGAGAGTTTTCTGTAGCAATGCTGGAGTCTAGGTAGATTAGCTAGCTAGCAGTAAAACCTGTATTCCTTGCTTGCTGTGTATCTTTAGACAGGAAAGATATTTTGACTTGTTAATACTTAAAAAATATCCCAGATTGAAAGGATCACCACTCATGGTCTCATTTGAAACTTGCAGGGCAAGAAAGTATTTGAAAGAATGAACAGTCTGACATTCAAGAAGTCAAAAGACATGAGAGCCAAACTTGAAGAAGCTATTTTGGGAAGCATAGGGGCAAGGCAGGAAATGGTTCGAAGAAGCAGAGGACAGCTAGGTGAGTAGTCTTCTGTGCTGTCCCCTTTTTCCAAAAACTGCTACTCCCATCCCCAACAGTTACTTGCAGCCACCTGTAGTATGGGATTCTACCCATCAAGATCTTCAGGCAAAGAAGCCCCTAGCTGTTTGCAGCTGGCATCGCGCTTCACTGGGTCTGCAAAATCTCTGCACTTTTCATGAGTTCCATCTGCAGGCAGTTTATTTGTTACTTCCTTGCTTTTGTGTGCATGTGATCACGTCTCACTTATGGGGTGTTCTTGCCCGAACTTCTTCCATTGTAGCATCTTTCAGAGCCACATTCTAGTACATCCTGTGCAAGGATCAGAGTGGAAAACAAACCGCCTGATCTTGCTTTGATAGCTCTGAAAACACCTGGATATTTCTGCTAACTTAATGAGTCTTGAAATAGCCAGTAGTTGGGGTAACAAGCACCTTCTGATGATTTTTGCTGTTTATGTTGTTGGGGAGGAGGGATGGCCCAGGGGTTAGGATGAGAATCAGAACTGTGGTTTTGTCTCTGACTCTGCCACAAGCCTCCTGGTACATGTGAGCCAGTCATTGTGGGCTAAGCTGAATAAATATTTTAGAGCCATAATTAATGAATCACTTCAGAGAGATGGGGACCTTTGTGGGTTTTTTCTTAATCTGGCCTGATTTCCTTTATTACTTGAAATTCACCTGCCCTCCCAGCAGTGAGAATAAAGACATAGAAGACTGTGAGGTAGGAAGGGGGGGTCTCAGCACCACTCTGAGAACATCACTGTGTGCTGGTTAAGAACAGCAATGTCAGACTGCTGAGGATTGCCACACCCAGGCTCCTTATGTAGTCTGAGGAAGGTGCTTTTCTCACCAGCCCTGATAGCTGCCTGCCTGATTTGAGTATCTCAGCTGCCTCTCTCCGTTAGCTCTAGAGTGAGCTGGCGTGTGGCAATGCACGAAGTGGTCTGTGTTGCTCGTTGCTCTCTTGCATACAAAATTGCTGCAAGTAAAGTTGCCTCTCGTGCCACTCAGCAGTGACAGAATTAGGGGGCATGTAAACATCTTGGGTGAGTGCCACAGCCTTGGCCTCTAAGAAGTCATTGTTTGCTGTCAACTATCACTTGTGAACAAATCTAGGGTTGCTACCCATGCAAAAAAAATTAGCATTAGATGACTGCTGTTGTTTTGATATTATCCTGCAGAGAGAAGTCCTTCTGGGAGCGCGTTTGGAAGTCAAGAGAATTTGAGATGGAGAAAGGATATGACTCACTGGCGTCAAAACACAGAAAAGCTTGACAAGTAACTCTACCTTATCCTTCTGCATTAACAATGTGACAATGCCTGTGAGAACACAGGGTCTCTCTCCCTGTAGAAGGTCAATGGCAGCAGTCCACTTAGCTCTCATGCAAGCGAGTTTGGGCCCTCAGCTGGAACAGGGCTGGCAGTGTGCAAACAGATTTTAGTGCAACACTTCCCTGTCTAACTCTTTGCTTTTCCACTGTCTCTTGCTTTCTTAGACTTAAAAATGGGATTTAAAGAGACTGATGTAATCCATTACCTTCTTAAAACCCTGTAGTAAGCTGTAATTTAGAGAGAAGGTCCATTAACAGTTTTCACAGATAGCATATATAGCTCATGTCATATTTCCTTTATTCCATAAGAGCATTCTGGAGTTGTCAAAGCTCGCTTTCCTTTCCTGTCCTAATCCATCACTTTGATTGTTTTTCCACATGTGCTGTGCTTTTAGAAGCCACAAACCAGCCAGGTACTGTAGCATTGGTGTGCAGTTCTTATAAATTGCCATTTTGTACATCTGCAGACTCAATCATCACAGTGTTGTTTGTGATGCTTGGCAGAAGTTTTCAGTGTGTGTGCACAACTGATTGGAATGAGCTCTTTCTGCTTATTACACCCGTTTCCTTTAAAATTCCCTCTCTTGGTGTGGTTTAATCCAGAGGGCTCAGGAGTTGTGTTTGAGCTTCGCTATGCACGTTTTCTGTTTCCTCAAATTGCAACCTGCAGTCTCCGTCCTCCCAGCAAAAGAGTTGTTCCTAATCCTAGGAAAGCAGTCTCAGCCCAAGTGAAGCTCTGAAGAAACTGAGATATAGTGTCCTCGGAGTCCAGATGAGAGATCAGGCCAAATGATACCCTTAAAGACACTGACTCTTCCTGGAGTAGAAAGTACATCTTTACAGCTTCTAATTGCTTTGTCCAACACAAGAATGCAGTCTCATTTTATGTTGAGTAGTGGCTTTTTGTCCAAGACTCCAGTCCTGTTGAGGCATCAGGAAAGCCAAATGACCAGTGTGTTCCAACCTGCTAATGAAGTGTAGGTACAAATTCTGCCACGGTGCAACTCCAGAGCTGCGGACAGAGTTACACTAGATTAAAATTTGGCCTGAAGAACTCATCAGTTCACCGCTGGCACTGAATCTGAGCCCACTTCTTTCCAGAAGGAGCTCACATACATGTTAAACAGCTGTGGAATAACTTGATGGTCAAAGAATGGTATCTTACTACACAAAATAATCTTCTTGGATAACTCTGGAAACTTGCTTTTTGATCCATACTTGCTCACTGTGACTTGAGTCGATCACACTCCACTGCTATGACACTGCAAGTGTGTCCTGCATGCATAGGTAGAGTCTGGCCCTTTGAAACCTAATAAGCAAGACATTTCACACCGAGAATTGTGCACAGCTAATTGTAGGTGGTATTATTTTATGCAGATGGTATTATTTCATATAGGGCCAGACCCCAAGCCTTCATGTTCTGGAGCCTGAGGAGTAGATTACTGAGTGTATGGCCCAGCTCCCAGGGGAAGCAGAGTGTGGCAGGGGAGGGTTGCTGCAATATTCAGGTCCAAGAGCCGAGTCAGCTGCCATCCTCTTTGTTGTGTATTTTGCTTGGATTTTGTCAGTTCCCATGGGTCACACTCCTGCTGTGATTTGGCCTGGTATGTGTCTGCTGGAGATGGCACCTGTGGTAGGGCAGGCCATGGTTGGACTCTTTAAATACACTACTGGATCTTTGCCAAAGGCAGCTCATGCCACCGAATTTTGGTGGTTGCTGCCGAGTTCCTGGGCCAGCGGTGTGAGTGGGTGTATGAATTTTGTAAGACTTTCCAGGAAAATGAGTGCGTGGCGTATAAGAGCAAAATTGTGGTTTTTCTTGGAGATTTCTTGGAGAGGAAGGTATTCTTCAAGAACTGTAGTGTAACGTGGCTTAAAAGGACAAAGATTGCACCCTCGCAGTATTGCCCTCTGTGCTACAGCTGGTCTAGCTGCTAGGGTCACCAGTGCAGATACACTAGCTCGTGTAGCACCACCTTGTGTCCATAGCCTATAACATAAAACCATATGTTCTGTTCCTGGTTGTGCTGTTGCATGCCTAACGATGCTACTAAACCAGTTTTGAGTTGGATTTTGATTCTAAACTGTTGTGGTGTTCCTAAAAGAGTAACAAAGTGTCAGAAAGTAGCGTGATCTCTCCTAGCATGATGAACGTAAATCCTGTGTAAGTTTGTATATGTAAAAAACCAAGTCTTTCTTCCTGTGCCGTAATGGTTGTATTGAAATATCCTTGTAGTGTTGTCTGGTAATAAAAATATGCGTTTTAACTGGGAGTTTTTTCACTAATGAGAAAATATTTTTGACTGGAAAGTATGTACATCTACTACTTAAACAGAAAGTAATTTTATTGCTTTCTTTTGTCTGATTAGATCGAGAGCAGAGATAGAACACGAGGCACTTATCGATGGAAATCTTGCAACGGAAGCCAATCTGATTATTTTGGATACACTGGAGATAGTTGTACAGGTAAGTGTGATAAGAAAATAGAGATGTAATAGCATTATGATCACCTGGCCAGGCAGCAGTTTGTTAAACAAAACCGTCCTGCGGCTTTTAACTGCCTCAATGCTATCAGAACTGTTCAGCTTCCCTGCTGCAGTGGGATAGGTGGTAATGCCTCTTCTAGTCCTCAGCCTGTAACGATCTGGTTTGACATTGCAATAGCTTCCTTTAGTCCTCTTGAAAGTTGTTCCATTTTTGTAGTATAAGAAGTCGTTGTTCAAAAACTCAGTAATGAACTGGAAACATTTCCGAAGTCCTGCCTTATTCTGATTGCTGTAGTCCTTCCCAAATCTGCCTCAAGTCCTTAGGTTCCAGGTCAGCCTCCTGTATCTGTGCTTACTTTGCACGGTGCAGGAAAGCTTCCAGGCTCCTTGGTCTGTGTGTGCAGGTGAGCAAGGACACGTGGCAGTTTTGTCCCCTGCTTTCTGTACAAATGGAACCTGGGCATGGGCTGGAAGCAGGCAGCAGCAGGCTTACCAGATCTGTGTGAGCTGCAGAGACAGCCAGGAATCCCAAGACTTGCACTTTGCACCTGAATAATCTACCTAGAGGCCAGCTACAGACCTTCCCTCTAGTAGAACAAGGTCCCCAAAGGTCAGAGTCTCACTGGGTGGAAAGCATCATTATTTCTGTAATGAAACAGGTCACGTTTTGATTACCTGGGGGTTGATTCAGTAATGTGACTGTTTTGCAGGCCCAGCTAAGTGGGTGATTTCTCCATGCCAGAGGGCTTTTCAGCAGAGTTCTTCTCCCTCTCCCTCTCTTATACACACACGAACATGCATGGAAGGTTAATTTTTGCTCATGCAACTCTTGGTTTACTTTTGACTACAGACTGTTTCTGTGACGGAGTCCAAAGAGAGTATCCTCGGTGGGGTGCTGAAAGTGCTTCTGCACAGCATGGCCTGCAACCAGAGTGCACTTTATCTCCAACACTGCTTCGCCACACAGAGGGCTTTGGTTTCAAAGGTGAATTCTCTGCAGATGCTATAATATATCCTGAGCAGCACTAATGGAGATAGAACTTTTTCTTCCTTTGCATTGGGGTCACTTCACCAAGCGTTTTTTATCTTGCGCAGTATCGATTTTCAGGAAGTGTGATCGGGAGATTGATAAAACCTGACTGGTTTTCATGATCAGTACCTGTATTTATGCATGTTGGGTTTGACAGCTGCACACAGAGGTGTGGTTCACACAGTTTGAGTGTGGTGTGGGTTGCTGCTGGTTGGCAATAAATGGGCAGAGGCACCTAGTTTAGGCGGGACCACAAAGCACAGGTGGAATTTAAGCTGTATGAATCTCACTTAAAATGGATTTGTTTTACTGGGCCCTTCATTTAAACAGTTTTCTGGTTTCTCTAAGTGTACTGGGAAAAGCTCAAAGTTTTAAGCCTGAGCTTTTGGAACTGATTTGAATCAGTGTCATGGGTGTAGATGTAGGAGCAAGTTGTGGGGGCAGGTAAAAGAAGATGCCTTCCAGTGCTGCCAGTGAGTATGCTTGGCCTTACTGTAAAAGTGAAGTAATTGAAATTAGCACCAGCCCCCTCAAAACAGAGGGGACTGAACTTCCTGTCATGCCAGTGTATGCTCATTGCTGAGGGTTGCCCTGCCTTTTTGTCTGAGTGCTCATTCCTGTCTGTCCCAGCACTAATTTTTTAATTTGCTTTTTTTCCAGTTCCCTGAGCTTCTGTTTGAAGAAGAGACTGAGCAGTGTGCAGATCTTTGCTTGAGGCTCCTGAGACACTGTAGCAGCAGTATCAGCACGATACGGTCGCATGCAAGCGCCTCTCTTTACCTACTGATGAGGCAAAACTTTGAGATTGGGAACGTGAGTACCCTGCTGCACTTTATTAGGTTATTACCTGTAAAGTGATTGGGGATTCCTGGATGGAGCTCTGTGTATTCCTGTGGGAGAAGGGCTGTTGGAGGGCTTACCATCAAAACAAGTGTGACAGGCAAAGGGTAAAGAGGCATGCAGCAGTGACATGACTTTGCCTAGCTCCTGATCTTGCAGCACCTCACACTGCTGATCAGTGCATAAGAGGAGTGTCCAGTCTCCAGTGTCAGGGTCTGAGCTGTATGCCCAGAATCTCTTTGCAGGCAAGTTGCCTCTTGTGTTGGTTTATAGAGAGATGCAGAGCCCTGCCTGGAATATCCACTGCGAGAGTTTACAAACATGTCTGTTTGGAAGGTTTTTACACTCTTCAGAATGGACAATTTGCATTCAAGGTGCTGTTTGGAGGAACTCTCCTATGCCTTGCACGCCTCTAGGTGAGAGCAGAAACAGCCACATGGCCCTTTCTGTGGCAGAGCTAGTATGTGTGTCCTTTATGAAAGGGCTGTGTAAGTGGAGGTGAGTTAGCAATGCTGGGATTTTGTTTTCATTCAGATCTTACCTCTAATTACATCTTTGCTTGACTCACTCATCTGCACTTTAAATTGTCAAGAAAATTCCCTGCATTAACTCTTCAAGTTGGTATTTTGCAGGCATACATGTAGCTATGTATCACAAAGTGCTCCTCCAGACATCTTTGTTCACACTGCTTTGGTTACAGTCCGCTACAGTGGGTAGCAGAACTGGAGGGACCCACTGGTTCTGGGCCCAGGGGCTGTTAGTAGATTGATAGCAGCAAGTTAACAGGTGCTCCAGTTTTTAGGCTACACCAAACCAAAAGCAACTGTCTAGAATGAAGGCTGTATCATGAGAGGGAATTGAGCATCATCCTCTTCAGGGTGTGTGAGAGGAGAGCGTACAGAAGGAGAGAAAACTAAAACTTTTGCAGGAGAACCTTCACCTGGAACTAGATAATGCTGTCATCGGATTATGAAGTTCAGCATCACCAGAGGTTTATTGTAATCACTGCTCTCAGACAGCCCTTTTCACAAAACTGGAGGTTTGTTTTTAGTGTCAGGTATCTGTCAGGAGGAGGGTACAATGACCAGAGCACTGATGTTGCAGCAGACCGTTGCAGTATCTCCAGGTGGTACCGTAACAATATCTCTGTTGCAGAACTTTGCCAGAGTGAAAATGCAAGTGACTATGTCTCTCTCATCCCTGGTGGGGACATCCCAGAACTTCAATGAAGAATATTTGCGACGTTCCCTGAAGACCATTTTGACATATGCTGAAGAAGATTTGGAACTTAGGGAGACAACATTTCCTGATCAGGTAGAAGAAATGGTCTAGTGGAAGGTGTCCTGGCCCGTGGCAGAGGGGTTGGAACTAGATGATCTTTAAGGTCCTTTCCAATCCAAAACATCCCATGATTCTATAACTCTATGAAATACCAGAAGAGAAATGTGTAATTCATTAACAGGCTGTTGTTAAACCCCCATCTAGAGCTGGAATTTGCATGCATTCCATGAAGGAGGTACTTTTTTTTTTGTTTTGTGGTGTTTTTTTTTAAACATCATCTAAGTAGATAAAACCCAGGTCCTTGATTAATTCTGACAAGATGCAAACACCACAGTGACTGTGGTCCTAATGTAGCAGTGTGTAGCTTGATTCCCATTGCCAGTTAATACAGCAGTGTATTTTTTACAGGTCCAGGATCTAGTGTTCAACCTCCACATGATCCTCTCTGATACAGTTAAAATGAAGGAGCACCAGGAAGATCCAGAAATGCTGATTGACTTGATGTACAGGTAGAGTTTATAACCATTGCAGTGTAGTGACAGTAGGTGTCAGTACTCCACGCGGTGTTTGAACGGAGCTTAGTACCTATTGCGCTTTCTGTACTTAAAGCGTGAGGGATTGTATTGCTGTGAAATTTGATTACTTTTTTTTATTAGCAGTTATTTTACTTTGAACTTAATCCTGTTTAAAATTACTTGGCATGATTCACATTTCACCTGAAAACAACACAGCTACTTGCTGTTTGGTTCTGGACCTAGATATTGTACATTTGAGCCCTTATAGAGCTTGTTTCTGGAGCAGTTCCAGGTCTCAGTGCTTGTGCACCGATATGTACCTGTTTGTGGTGTTTGAATGTGATGTTGGTAGGTTTTGTTTGACATTTATGTGGCTTGTCTTGGATAAAAGTAGTTTCCATTCTCCAGCAGTCTCTGATAAACTCATCCTCCACCTCAGTAAAGACAATGCTTGCATCAGGGAAAACTTAAGGATCTTCCAGGACCTGCTTGCACAAAAGGCTTTTTGGTGGTGATGCATATGTTAATCTCCATGTTGAGATCCCAGCTACCAAACTGCATGGTGGTGTCCACATGAATGGTCCTGAAGGCTTCTTAGAAGGCAGCAGAGATTTTGTCGTAAGCAACCAGGCAGGTCTGCTCTCATTGTCCCACACCTTTGGCTTATTACCAGTCTCCAAGTGAAGTATGAGCTTTGGCCGACAGCTTCAGCAGTCACCCGTAACAGCATTCTGCCGTCAGTGGGTAGCTGCAGTTGCTTGCCTGCCACTAATAGGATCAGAAATCTGTAACGTAATTTAGGGTAACTTTCTATCTGTATAGCTTCTTATCTCATATATTTGTAGATAGCCTAGCACTGAGGGTGGATGTTATTTAAGTGGAAGTAGCTAAATCCTAATCACAGAGGTTTTCTTTTCAAATAGGATTGCAAAGGGCTATCAGAATTCCCCTGACCTGCGCCTGACGTGGCTGCAGAACATGGCTGGAAAGCACTCTGAGAGGAGCAATCATGCTGAGTCAGCCCAGTGCCTGGTCCACTCTGCAGCCTTGGTGGCTGAGTATCTAAGCATGCTGGAAGACCGAAAATACCTTCCTGTAGGATGTGTTACATTTCAGGTGGGAATTATCCTCCATAATGTATTTTTGGGTTTTGTCACCTGTGCTGAGGTGCAGAGTATTTCCATGTGCCAGGTGTTACTGTGCCTACATACTCATGCTGCACTTAGTTTATTTTGGGGAGAAGGCATTGCAGCAACTTCTACAAACTTTTATTATGCTTGAAGATTGTCCTGATTCCCCTAAGTCTTTACATCCATAGGCTGGGTGAATCCAGTTCTTTGTATTTCTCCATTTAAGTCATGGGATTTTAACCTCTTTGATCTAGCCAGTGTGTAGTGGGTGCAGCTGATGACAGTGGTTCCTGCCACCAGTGATGTTAAGCCATGTGGCACTGAGCACAGCAAACAAACAGCACATACTTGGCTTTGAGTGTATAGGTGGCCCAGCCCAGTTAGCTTAAGCATGTGCTCAAGTACCTTGCTGGTTCAGAAAGAAATTAAATAAAATGCATGTGAAAGCTGCCTCTTTAAAAACTTTAATATTAGATTGAAAATCAGCTGGCTTTCAAAGTGTTGAGTGTTGTTTAAATTGAGTAAAAATATTTTATCTACATTATCTCTCCTTAGAACATATCTTCCAATGTTTTGGAAGAGTCAGCAGTTTCTGATGATGTTGTATCGCCAGATGAAGAAGGGATCTGTTCTGGAAAGTATTTTACAGAAGCTGGTCTGGTGGGATTGCTGGAACAGGCTGCAGCATCTTTCTCTATGGTAGAATACTTTATTTTCTTTACCTATCTTCTTCGGCAATCTTACATTGCTAGGCAATATGAAGGAAAATGTTTTTTCGGTGAGGTTGTGTAATTCTATTGTAACCATTTAATTTGTGTGGAGCATTTGAAGTTGTTCAAGGCAGCCCAGTTTGGCCTCTGGAGTGAACTGTGCAAAGAACGGGATCTGGGACCAAGAGGCCTTTGTGTGTTTCCAGTGTCTTTCACACTGCACATTTGGGAGTTCACAGTAGTAAAAAAAGGCCGTGATGATTTTCCTCCTCTTCAGAAAGAGTGGGACGAGAGCTTTGTGTGTGAGCAGTGTTAATGAGTTGGTAGCAGTGTATCCATCAGAAACCAACGAAAGCAAGTGAATTATTTCCCACAACACAATGTGAAATGTCATTCAGTGGGTTTAAGTACAAGCAGCAATAACTCCAGGGTAAAGACCTAGAACCTCTGCTGTGGGCTGGCTAAGCCGTGGGATGCAGCGTCTGCCTGTGCTGGGCTGGATCCCCTCCGTTGGAGGCATCCTAAGGAAACTTCACAAAGCTCATCTCATGGAGTGCTAAAAATGGATGCAGAAGTCTGAAGGTGTGCTAAAATAAAAATGAGCTGTGCACTTAATCTTCCATATTTAATTCCATAGATTTGGTTTGGATCCTATTTAGCTTGTGCTCTTGTGCATATATCCATCCAAAGTATTCCAGTTTTGATTCAGTTAATAATCTTATTGACTAGTAGTAATGTGTAATGCAGCAGGCTCTTGATTTCAAGGGTAACTGAGGATTTTATTCCATTCATGTACGGATGTATTTTGAGAAAAGATGCTGATTATACCACAGTGGTATCTAAGCCACCTTTTTATTTTGCAGTTTTACAATTTAAACGCTGGTAGTATGTATTATTCTTGCTGTTGAATTGATGGACCAATCTGATGGACCTTATTTTTGTAGGCCGGCATGTATGAAGCAGTTAATGAGGTTTACAAAGTCCTTATTCCTATTCATGAAGCTAATAGAGATGCCAAGAAGCTATCTACTATTCATGGTAAACTCCAGGAAGCGTTCAGCAAGATTGTTCACCAGGTAATGATTTGAATTTTCAGCTGCAATGTGAATTGTGAAGAAACTTAAACTGCTCAGTGCAAATAAAACCCACCTATTAAGGAAAAAACATTGTAATGAGATTGTGCGAGAATTGTCAAATGGTAATCCACAGTAAATGCAAAGATTGCTAACAGGATATTTTTTTTTCTCTCTGGACATTTAACATGAGAAACATGAGAGAACATCACATACCAAGTTTCATTGTAACTTCCACGGGTTAAAAATTGCCATCATCTGCCAGTCTCAGATGTTATTTTAAACTGTGTTTTGCATGCTGGGGGAAAACACTGTAACCTTGCCTTTAGCCTGGTAGGTAACATTCAGGAATGTTGGGGGTTTATTTGTCTGTTCATATGGTGGATAAATAACTGAAGGAACCTTTCTAAACTCAGATGGTGCAAAACCCACCAGCTTAGGTGCTGAGCATTTGATGGGAGACATCAGAAGTTAACCCTCTTAAAGCTCAACAGACCTCAGCTAAGCAGAAGAGGAGAGCACTTGGCAACTCTCAAGAAGCACATGTTACCTCCTAGGAGAGGCCTGTTGGGTGCATGCCTTTCTGTCAGGGCAGGCAAGGACTCAGCAGGCCTTCCTCCAGTATGTGCCAGTGCTACTCCAAGTCCCCCGCCCCAATCAGCCTTCTGGTCGTGGGCTGCTGGGTACATCGTTTGTCTGTTGGTGCAGTTACCCTTATGCTGCATCAGCTCCTCAGTAGATGTTGATTAGTGCATCGATTTCATAGGATCCAGCTGAGGGTCTGGTGGTTTTCTCCATGTTCTGGCATTGCCAGATTTCTGAGGTTAAATGAACCAATAAAGGAGTGTCCCTTTGGACAAGAGAAGGCTGTTTTGGGTGCATGATGACTTACAATCATTGAAACCATTTCAGGTTTATGATACCTTACATTGATGGTCATGTTTTGGCCTTTGAAACTTTTTTTTTTTTGTTTCTGTGACATGCGCTTTTTACTTTTTATTACACAGAGTACTGGCTGGGAGGTAGGTAACTCCATTTTAGTTAGTAAAGAACGCTAATAGATTTTTCAGATGACTCACGCCAACGCTTGCCCACATGTGCTAGTTGTGGGTATTTCTGTTGCTGTCTGCTGTTAAAACAATTCATTAACCAAAGAAATACCAATAAACCAATTGTGGTTGTAGTAGGAAATTCTTCATAAGAAGCTGTAGGTAGTGCATGGATGCTGATGTGTTCCACTAATGAGGTTCTTTGGTGAATGAGCCACTGTATCATCACTAGTTCGTTTTTATAATTTGTTTATATTTCTTTTCATCAGCATTGACACAGAATATCATCCCTTCATACCATATTTTCACCCCACCCACAGGGGTCGATTTAAGCAATAATGCTCAGAGGTACTGTAACAAAACAGGCTTGTTCCAAGTGCAGACCGTATCTCAGTGAATAGGCTGCTTCGTTCTGTTCATTTAAGAACAATCAATTGCTGCATAGCTGTTTTATGTGGCAGTAAAATAGCTCAGTTGTGTTAACTGGAGTCAGTTTTGCTGCTTTCATTTTTGTAGAGGCTGTTTGCTCACATTTCTACAACATACACCGTGAGAACCACATATTTGGATTAAAAACAGACAAAGCAGTCGGCTTCATCTGCAGTTGCACACAGAGTGTGTTTGATAACAGGCCCTAGTCTGGTTGACGCAGTGGGTACATGAACGTCGAGAAGTCTCAGAAGACATTTTAAATGTTTTGTGAACATGATGTTAGATTATTTGCTTAGACTTTACCTGTCCAGTTTATGTCTGCTTTTCTGTGAATCGGGCAATGCTGTATGGGCCATCTCACACCAGGTTTGCACCACAGGAGAACGTTTAAGCCCACGCTTATGGAACTGGGGCCACGACCGAAGTTCTTTTGCATTGTGTGACATAAATAATTTGGGCTGATAATATCTGAACATCAGTTTTAATTCCGGCCTAGCAAGAAATGAAATTCAGTATCTTAAAAGTAAACCCTGACACTTAAGGGCTGGCCCTGTAAATCATTTACTTGGTCCTGTGAAAAGCCCCAGCAGATGAGGCAGCACAGAATCTGGAGTACATGTTGTAGGGAGTGTAAACGACACATGTTCAATAGCTAACAAATGGTAAGGCCTGTGAGCATCTATTTTGATTAGTCTGCCCCTAAATCGACCCCTGAAGAAAATCCTGTCGTTGGTTATGATTCTAACATCACTCGGTCATGTTTTACTGCATGGTAAAAGACACCCATGGTTTCAGTTCTTGTCTTTCATCGTGCTCCTTCATTACCACACTTTTTCTGATCTTTGTGCTTTGTAGCTTTCAGATTTGTTGCATGTTTTGCTCTTTTTTCCTTATTTAAATATTTTAATTGATGCGCACCCTTTTTTATTTTAAAGTTTATTTGCTGCCAATTTGCTGCTTGTTTGTTTTTTGGAATTTCCCTAATTAAATACTTTCTGTTTTCTCCTCTATCGCCCTGGTTGCTGACCCTCCTCCCCACTCTTACTATTGTCTGTTGTGGTAAGTTTCTACTTGTGGAAATTTTTTTTTTTTCCCCCCTTTCTCTCCCCTCCTCACCCACCACCCACCCCCCCACCCCCGCCTTTTTGTTTTTTGTTTTACACTGTGGAAACCCCAATTTCATTTTACCAAAGAGCTATGCCAACAGCAGGACCCCCTTCGTGTCACAAGGAAAGCAGTATTGCCAACTACAAGCACCGAAGTATCCTGAGTCTGGCACCAATGCATTTCTGAGATCTGCTTAAACGTACCAAGTAGTGTGTTTTTCTGCTTGTGTGTTTGTTCATTGAATAAATGTTGAATTGATTCTTTTTGTTTACTTACCAGTTAGGAAAGTTGTTAGGAAAAATCTTTTTCATGCTATGCCATGAGAATTCAAAAACGTTTTTTTAAAGTACACAGGGTGAGGTTGCCATCAAATAGCAGGACTCCAGGAGCTGCTACTTTCAGAAAATCGTTATTGGAAGACTTGTAATAGTTGGCAACACTGCAAAGGACCTTGGGTTAGAATTGAGCAAGACAATAACAGTGCTCATTTTGGTAAAGGTGGTTGGATTTTGCATTCTGCACAGTGCGTATGAAGGAGTTACTTTTATTCCTCCGTACTTCAAGCTGACTGTCTCCAGGCAGCTGCTGCTGTGTTGGTCTTGGTGAAGAAAGCAGATGATCACTCTTGCACCTGATTTTTTCAAATCTTGTTGGCAAAGCTTTTTGTGTGCGTGCAAGAGATAACTCTAAAACTTTATTCCCAGCAATTTTGAAAGGTATTTACCATGCATAATAACAAATCATGAACCTTCATAAATCATGGTGGCTGTTATCTGCTCTGCCAGTTCTGTAATGGCTATTCAGTGTTCACCTTCATTCTCTTCTCCTCCCAAAGACCTATTATTTTTCATAAAATAATAGGAGATGAAATGCTTTTAATAATTTCTGCCTCATATCTGCATTTTTAGCTCTTTAAAGAAACAAGACCATGGAGTACTTTTAAGTTATTTGTTTTCAGTTCTGTGATTAGATAGACTTTGGTATCTGCTACGTTTCAAAGGTCCTAGTACAGACTCATCCCGTATCCTTAATTCCAGGCATGAAACAGCTCTCCTAATCTCAGGGGACTGGCAGCTACTGAATGTCTATGTGAGGGGTGGAATGGCCCATAGACGTTTACTCTCCCGAAGGAGTTTGTTTCCATCCCCTTGCTTGCAGGTACAGATCCCCCAGCATGAGTCACAATTTGTGGCTGATGGATCCAGGGCTTTGTGGGAAGATGCTTGTCATGCTGGGGGCTAACCAGTGCTCCTCACTGCTGGCTCTTCTCCTTGGGATCTTTATGATAACTGAGTTTTCAGCAACCAAATTTATCAGTGCAGCTGGTTTTCATGACTATGAAACAAGTACATAAGTTGGGAGCTGCCTTCACATGGAGGCACTGAATCTCACCAGGCTTCCCTGCTGCTACTGCTCCTGGGACTTCCCAATGGCTCATTACTCTTATTTTACGTGTTTAGTTAATGCCACTAGAACTCCCCATTAATTTGTGCTGATTAACAGACAGCATGATTTTCTTCCTTCCTTCTTGTTATTTTTATAGCAACAGAAATGAACGCTGCCTATAATAAACAGCTGTCTGGGCAGATGTCCACATGGCAGATACCTTGTAGGGACCAGATTCTGTGAAAGCTTTATACCCTGGAAGTCACTCACCAAGGAGGTAGGAAAAAGCACGTGAATGAGAAGAGCAGCAGTAGCAGCGTGTCCTCCATCTCTGGGGCCTGCCCTGTGCCCATGGGTTGGGGTTGGATCCCACCAGCTTCCACATGGAGCAGCCCAAGACCCATGTAAGGTCTGGGGAGCTGTTTTGTATGGTAGTTCCCCTTAGGCAGACATGATGGTATCTTGGGAAGTGCAGGCCTGGAATCCTGCCTATAGCATTGAGGTTGAGTTGAAAAAAAATGGCAGAGGAAGCTGGAAATGCTGGGTGTAGGGGGATTTTAGCATAGGTAATATTGTCCAAATATTTGGAAAGGTAGTGACGGCTTTGAAAAGGTAGTGATGAGTAAATTAAGGGTTCAATAGGCTGCTCATTCCTATACGGATCCAGAGGGATAGGCTCTGGAGAAAGACAGGGAGTCCAGGGAAAGAGCAACCAGATGTTGCCAGATGGTACTTCCAATAAAACAGGAACAGCTTTGCAGCTGGGGGTTGCACCTTGGGAGGTGCTTGTGGGGATGGCTGTGGTGTGACAAAACCCTGTAGTCTACACTGGCAGGTGGAGCTGGGTAAAAGCCTGTTTGGAGGAGAGATGCTTGGAGGAATGGGCTAGAGCAGGGGTCCAAGGAGCCACCTGTGCCACATTAAGCATATGAGCAACTCTTGGTGCAACTCCTTGTTTTCTTAAATTGGAGCGTGTGTCTACACTCTTGCCAGAGCTGAGCCAATGAATTTGTATCTGTCGATGTCCCATAGTGAAGCCAAGATGTGGCCCACAGGCTGCTGCTGCCTCTGGTCACTTCAGGCTTCACTTCCACTTCAGAGCTGGGCAGCGGTGAGCTTTGCCCTCCTGAAGGTGCTTGGGTCGAGCAGCAGCCCTCGCCCCAAAAAGGCAACGCCGTGTCCTCCTGGCTGTGCCTGTCCTCCTGGCTGTGCCTCGGGCAAGAGGAGCCAAGCCGTGCCTGGGCAGCTCCAGCATGATGCCTCAGAGTTTCCTCCAGCCCAGGAGAAGGCAGTGATTTGCCCTGAGAGTGGTTTTTCCAGTCTCTGGAGTTTTCCTGAGGGTTTTTTTTATTATTATTATTTTGGCTTATGTATCCTCTTTGCCTTCCATAGATCATGTTCACCATCACTACAAGAGATCAGTTTTGCCATAGTAAAATACTAAAAAAACCACCTCCTATACACAGCAGCCAGGACATCTGTAAGTGCTGTTTGAAACCAAACACTAGCCCAGATTCAGAAACATTGAGCATTATATACTACATCACACTTTCTCACGAGAGTAAAGGTGAACATTTTGGAGTTTCTTGCTGAAAGGCATTTCTAGTTTGTGCATGCAGCGTGAGGTTTTTTAACAAAGCCAAAGGTGTGATTTATTTTTAAAGCATTTTTTTTTCTCTCTCTCTTAATCAGATTTTCTTCGTTACTTTTCCAGCAAAAATCTTTCTTGTTTCTCTACTTTTGCATTTCTGGGCCAAATTCACCACTGGCTGAAATGGAAGCAGGTACATGATACAGTGGATTGCATCTGCTTTCACCAGGAGTGACTTTGGCCCTCTTTACTAGACATTAGTTACTAGAAGAGAATGTAACACCTTCCAGTTGACATGCTATTTAAAAAGCACTTGCGTGTGTGTGTGAGTGAACTGGACATTGACTGCGGCCCAATCCTGCAATTACTTGAGGGTGGTTTACGTGGGCTCTGGTGGGGGCACTTCCCAGGGGTGGCTGTGTGCAATATCCTTCCTGTGTCCTGCAGGCAGCTGGGCTTCCCTGCACCTGCAGGCTACGGACCAGCTTAAGAGGTGTCTGCACAGGATTTGGAGAGCCTGAAATAATTACCCAAACGAAGGGACTTGCCTTTGACTCTTCCTCAGAGACATCTGACACCTCCAGACTCCTCCTGGGGTGGGAAGTCATTGCAGGGTTGGGCTAATGGTCGTGACTGATCCATATAATATCATGTTAGTTTGTTAATTTCATTGCGGTGTTTGCTGCTAAATGCATTCATGCTGAGTTCCAGGTGTGTTTTTCTTTTCCTTCTTTCTTTCTATTTTTTTCCTTGTTTTTTAAATTTCTGTTTTACTTTGCATAAATTCAGGAGCCTGCCTGCAGCCATGCTTGGGGGTATGCATGTCTCCATACTGAAATAACCTCTCGTTTCTCCAAACCTAGGATGGAAAGAGGATGTTTGGCACCTACTTCCGGGTTGGTTTTTATGGAACTAAGTTTGGAGACCTGGATGAGCAAGAGTTTGTTTACAAGGAACCCGCGATAACAAAGTTAGCTGAAATTTCCCATAGGCTCGAGGTGAGATGCTTGTAGCCGTCCTCACATTCTCTCTCTGAGTTGCAGTTTAACTCCTTTTGCATCACTTACATAAGAGCTGTAGGGCCAAATCACAGGAAGTGGTAAAAGTGAAAATCGTTGGGCAAAACCAGTGCTGTGCCTCTTGGGGACTGATGCTAGGCTGAGCTGAGAGAAACCATTGCCTGGCAAAAGAGTTTGCAGAGCACCGTGTGGTGACCCAGAGCCGGGCCAGGTGTCTCCTGTCCTCTTGCCAGTGCCACCTCTGCAGGAGGTGGAAGGAATGCAGGGAGAGGAGTCCCACAGGTTTTCCCTGATCTTGCAGCAAGAGCTGCAGACCTGCTATCATCATTTGAGAGTTTCTGGTGTACCATACTGTGTTTGCATTTCTCTTCAGCCGCCTGATGTAAATGGGACGATCTGGCCTTGAAAAAAGGCTGAGATGCGTTTCAGGGTCGGACTTTCAGGAAGTATTGCAATTTGTTGTCATTTTGTTGCCTTCACAGCATGTTCCTCTACTGGTAGAGACTGGGCCCTGTAAGGTGGCTGAATTTCAGAGCCCCTGAAGTGGGATATCACAGGTCTAAACTTTGTTTCAGCCCTGAACAAGCGAAGGCATCTCTGATAAATCTAACTGGGGTTTGGGTGCAGTTCCAGGTACCACCCAGCGATCATCTGTACCACGTAAGGGTTAGTCTGGCCTGGGTTTGTGCCAACTAACCTGTGTTTAGACAATGTCCTAGCACAGTCTGGGGGACATCATGGGTCGGAGGCTGTTCCACGTAGGCACTGTGCACAGACAAGGCCAGTCCCAAGTGGGAGAGGAAGAGCGTTCAGCAGCATGGCTCCAGGCTGTGTCATGCTGCTTGTTCGTAGGGCCAGAGGGCAGACCTGGCCCTGCTTCATTTGCTAGAATAGATCTGATGTCATGTTGTTGCTCACAGCAATTCAGCTGCTGTCACATTGCTCTGAAAGCAGCAGCGTTGTTTGAGGTTTAAGCGCATGAAACTGAGTTCAGAATCTGGCCATTCACCCAGCCCAGCAAAGCCATGCTCCGATGCAGCACCTGATTTCCAGGCAGATCCCGTATTGACCCCAGTTTTCAGTTGAGCTCACAGACACACAGCAAGCTCAAATGGCTTGTTCAGAACCACGCAGCGTGTGTGCATGCAGTTGGAAGGCTCCCGAGTTCTCCTGCCTTCCAGGGCGTTAGGCTTGTTTTTTCCTGTTGCCCCTGGAATGTGGCTGATTTAATTCTCCTAGGTTCAGCAGATCACATTCAGCCCCAGTACAGCTACTGATGAAGGCATGTTGAGCTTCACCTCCCCTGAATACGCATTTATCTCTCCAACCCCCTTCTGTAGTGGCTGCATTTGATGTTTTCTTTCAATGCATTTGCTCTTGATTGTAGGGATTTTATGGAGAGCGATTTGGGGAAGATGTGCTTGAAGTGATTAAGGACTCAAACCCTGTGGACAAATGTAAACTAGATCCTAACAAGGTAAGAACACAAGTACAGGTTTAGAAGTAGAACAGATCCTGAATGTTTGCAAATGTAATGGGGGACAGATCCTGAATTTCACCAAGTAGGCAATGAAATTCCATGTACAGAGCATCTTCTGACTGCTTGGGATGACAGTTGGTGAAAGTCACCCCAGCAAAGGAATGCAGAATTAACCATTTCATTCCCTGCCACAAGCCCTGCCCTTGTAGTGGTTGGTGGGAAGGGAGGAGGCCCAGGCTGCACTTGCCTTTCTTTGTAGTCTCCACTGAGTGCAAGGAAGGAAGGGACTTCAGTGGCCTCTGGCTTTTTTGCAGCTGCAGTGTTTTGTCATTCTTGTGCCACGTCCTTTAAGCGTAGCAGAAATAACAGGAGCATGTCTAGGAAACAGGACTGTGGCTTTGGGCAGGGCATTATCTGCAAGGAAAGGAAGGAAACGCTTCATGTGAAGAGCATGAGAGGAGAGGGGCAGTGAGCTGTGTTTTATCCAGTCCAGAAACTGCTGAGCAGCTACCAGCACCCCTAGTCCCCTGTCAATGCAAGTGTGATTTTTCTGAGCAAAGGCAAAAAACATTCCTAGTTCTTCCAGAGATGGCTTCAAGAGGGAAGAGCTGGGTTATTGCACTGCTAAAAAGCAGGGCACAGGAGTTGGTTTTTCTCCTCTGGCTCTGTACTTCACCATGCACGCCTGGGTTCCTTCCTGCAGGCCTACATTCAGATAACCTACGTGGAGCCGTACTTTGACACATATGAGATGAAGGACAGGATAACTTACTTCGATAAAAACTACAACTTGCGGCGTTTCATGTACTGCACACCCTTCACGCTGGATGGCCGGGCTCATGGGGAGCTGCACGAGCAGTTCAAGCGTAAAACGATCCTGACGACGTCCCACGCTTTCCCTTACATTAAAACCAGGATAAACGTCATTCACAAAGAGGAGGTGAGGCTTGTGCTGTCAGGAGCTTCCTGTGTTTGAAGGGAAATATTTGAGACTAAGGGAGTGGATGTTGCTGAAACTCAAGCATAATGGACTAGTGTACATGTAGTTTAATACCATGGCCGTGTCCCTTCACGCCATCACATTAACACAGATGCACCCTCCTGGCCATCACTAGCCTACCTGTCCCTTCTCTGTTAAAGGTGCAAAAATTTGTTAAGAGAGCGAGAGCAGCCGGCACTGTTGTGAGCTGCTCTGGGTGTTCGCTGCAGGGACTGGGTATGACACTCCTTCATTTTCAGTTAAGAATGTCTTGTTTCTGTTGCACTTTTCTCTGTTCCTATTCTACCTCAACTAAAACCAGACCGATGTAGTAATGCAGTATGTCCTGCCATCTCTTTCACCAGTGTATCCGGATCACAGCAGCTGGTATATGCAGAGGCCCTTGGTGAGCTCTGTAGTGATGCAGGTTGCTCCCTTCCATTCTGCGTGAATAGCGTGTCCTTTGCTCTGTGTTGCTGCTTACTTGCATGGCCTCAGCAGCCCTAGGCCAGTGGGGCCCTGAGGCTTTACAGAGAGTTATCCCATAGCTATATTAATTTTTAAAGGGTAGGTAGGGGCTGGTGAGAGTGATGGGACATAATGGAAAATGCTTAGGCACTAACATGGTGCTGTAACCCTGGGCAGATGGTTGCGGTGACTGTTAAAGGATGCAAATCTGCCCGCTCGGAAGCAACCTCAAAAAGCTCTTGAGTAGCCAGATGTAGAAACACATGTAGAAATCAAACTTTTTCTTGATGTTCCTGAACAAAGACTGAGAGGATGCATTTCTGAAGTGCTTCTGTCCAGACTGCCAGTCCTGGTGGTGTCCTCCACCACTTCGGTGTGCGACCCCAAAGCTACCTTGGTGTTTCTGAAAGTCTGTGTCTGGATGGCAGTCTCAGCCATAACAAGTGTCCTCTATTCTGGCTACACCCTTAGATCATTTTGACACCCATTGAAGTTGCCATAGAGGACATGCAGAAGAAAACACAGGAATTGGCCTTTGCAACCCACCAAGACCCTGCGGACCCAAAGATGCTGCAGATGGTGCTGCAAGGATCAGTAGGTACCACAGTAAATCAGGTGAGGATCACTGTCCCAGTTGTAGACAGTGGAGTAGTACGTATCAGTGTGGTGGATGCTTTGGGCCTTATTTCTAAATTAGCTTGGCTTTTTTTCCCCATTCAATCTATGGGCTGTGTTTAAGGTCACTGGTAGGTCTAGACCAGCTGCTCTCAGTGACTTTGCCATTTGAGTAAGAGTCCTGAGAATGTGATTAGATCTGGAAAGTGGCTGAGAAGGGACCTCACTCCCTCAGTGACCTGCTTCTTCCTAGCATTCACAGTAGTTTCTGCCTGCTTCTCCCTCTCCCTTAAGAATAAAAAAGTAAAAAATATTTTATTGCTTTTCCTTTGGTTAGCCATGCTCTGGTGGGTGGAAGTAGGGTTGTGTGCTGTTGTGGTTTTTGAACAGAATGGAAAGCCAAACTAGTGAATGGAGAAAAACTGAGGAAAAACTGAGGCAGTAAGAGTAAAGCTCTACTAATACGCAAGCTGGAAAAATATCAGCTGGAGTGTCAGGTTCTGGGTTGAGTCTGCAGTGCTGGCAAGCAATTCCTTGGTTCTATCTGCATTGTTTAAATTTTGTCTTAGTTGTGAGTTGAGCAAACTTTGTCGAGAGTCCTTGTAAGAGAAAACAACGTAGAATTGATGCCTTTTCTCACACTGTCTTCCAAAAGCAGAGTTTTATTAAAAAAAAAAAAAAAAAAAAGCCTAAAAGAGATTCAGTTGTTGTGATGTTCAGTAATTTACGCCAGATGTACCAGCTGCAATTCAAGATGCATTCTGTAAGGAAATGTTGCATTTTACAAATGTTTCTATGTGCAAGAAGTTTCTCCAGTGATTGGATATAACAGAGGGTTCCAAGAAACTTTCTCTCTTCTGCTTCTAAAGGGACCATTAGAAGTTGCACAAGTTTTCTTGTCTGAAATACCCAACGATCCAAAGCTCTTCAGACATCATAACAAACTACGGCTCTGTTTCAAAGACTTCACAAAAAGGTATGGAATATTGTCTTCCAGCTGCCTGCCAGATGCAGTTATTACTACCACACCAGACAGGAACATGTACAATATAACATGGGGGATATCCAGAGAGGGGAGTATCTATGTTGTAACTCCATCTGTCCAGTTTCCATATGCAGCTCCCAGTTGACTCCCTGTTTCTCTGGTGCTGCTGGTCCATGACTTCAGGGCCTGAAGTTGTTTGGCTTTGCTGTTTATCAGGAATGACTTGGTGATCACAGTTCAGTTGTGAACAAGCGTTCCTGTTTTCAGGAAACACAGCTAGCCACGCTGGCACAAATGAACTCACAGCTTGGCAGTGTCAGGAGAAACTGCTGAATTGGCCAGGAGATTTAATTTCCTTCTGAAGTCAATTTCTCCAAACGGAGTGGAAGCATGCTGGCAGAAGTCTCTCAAGAAATAAAGAAATGTGATGGCTGCTTTACTTTCCTCTTGAGTAATGCAGGCTGCAGTCCTAGTCCAGCATCTTTTGCAAGCACCAAGAAATTAAAAAATGCATATATAATTGAAATAAAAATGTTCCAAGCAAACAGATCCAGTGGCAACGTAGTTTTCTCATATGTAATAATGTCATTGATGATACAGCTATTTTCCTGCTCTTTCTTGAAATTACACCTTTGCAAGTAGAACAGTTCCTGATGAACATCTCAGTCTGCTATTTATTAATCTTTCCTGAGGAGAGCAGTAGATCTACACATCTTTAAATCCTCTTGGGCTGGAAGTGGCTATGTGGAGATCAGCTTTTCATTTCTCTTCAGAATGTAACTACAGAGTAAATTTAAATAAAAAAGGAGTTGTCACTCTACAAGTAAAATGGAAATTGGAAATATGACACCCTCTCCTTTCCTCATGGACAGCAAATGGTTTAACTGAGTCTTTATTACCCAAAATACAAGATAGAAAAGGATATTACGTGTCATCCCAGAGGAACAGAATTAATTTTTTTGGTGCTATTAGATTAACAGCTCTGTAGCAAGCAGGTTCTTTTTTATGTGCCCAAGTTTCACGGGCTTTTGTTTTCTAGATGTGAAGATGCTCTGCGCAAGAACAAGAGCCTGATTGGTCCAGACCAAAAGGAGTATCAGCGAGAACTTGAAAGGAATTATCACCGGTTAAAGGAAGCTCTCCAACCTTTGATAAATAGAAAGATCCCACAGTTGTATAAGGCAGTGCTGCCGGTCACGTGCCACAGGTGGATATTTGATTTTACTCTTTCAGCAGAGATAAGGAGGGTGTAAAACTCGGGACTGGGATGTCTGATCTTCCTGGTGAACCTGTGACATTTATTTGTTTTCAATTGTGGCTCTTTTGGTTGAGTCCATTCCTTTCCCCTTCTGTCCTGACTTCAGAGCACATCCCCTTCCCAGCAGTTATGGTAGGTGGTGTTTGCAATGGTTCCTTTCGATCCTGATCTATGACAATTATTTTTTTTTCATCCTGCATCCCATTCTTTTTAGATTCAAAACCACACTCAGTTTGGCAGGACTTTGACACTTGTTTATTCCCAGCAAAACTGGGATGACGAGCTCCAGGGGCAGGCAGGGTGGAGAAATAGTTGGTGTCCTCCATGCTGGAAGACCAGTAAACTGGAATCCAGGCTGTTTGTTCACCTGTGATAAGACTGAACACAAAACCCCACCGGGAATGTATGAAGCAGGTCAGAGCCCATAGCACTGTAATCCCCTGGCACCAGCTGCAGCTGCGCAGGGTGACTTTGGGTACATAAAGTTTCTATCAAGGTTCTGGCTCCCAGAATAAGGAACAGAAGTGTTTTCCAGCAGGTACTTCCCATGTAATCCTTGGTTGGCAACCCCTGTTGTATCCCCTGTCAGCAAGGTGGGCTGATGCAATCCAGCAAGACTGCCCTGGCATCGTGGGCTCACACCAGTCAGTGGGGTGGGGGGTTGCTGGAGGGCGTTTTGTTAGCTCCGAGCAGGACACTGACCATTGTGTCAGTGCTTTTAACAACAGACTCTTTAGGAGATTTGTGTGACTGTGGACTTGGGCTCACGTCCACACCATTGGTTTAGGAGAATACAGCCCTGATTTTGAACCTCTCCTCATGTAAATGTTGTTCAGTGGTAAAGAGCAATGGCGAATAAACATAAAAATGTTGTGAAGAGAGAAACTTGGCAAAACTACCTTACAAAAAGAGCAAGACTTAGCGCTGGAGGAAGAAGGAAATGAGTGTTCCCAGCTCACACAGCAGTGCTTAGAGATGTTTCTGTAGTTGAATTTGATGTATTTTTCTGTCTGCTGAATACTGCGGAAAGGCGGCTTTCCCTCATGACCTAGGTTCATGATGTTTTAAGCTCCCCCCAGATGATGTGCTCAGTGCTAGCTGTTCTCTGCTGGAGTCCGGTACTGACTGGGGATGGTGGGAGTATCAGGGCTCCCTTCCCCACCCAAGCTTTTGGCATGGTAATTATTTTCTAATCTTGTGAATTTCAGCCTGTGCACGGAGTCTAATACAGGTATTCCAGGCAAATTCCACTTAAGAGATTTATTTGAAAGTCTTAAATTAAGATTTCAGTAGTGCAGATGGTTAGTGCCATTTCTCTGCGTATGTGCAAATGAAACTTTCCATCAGCTTCCATGTCGGTAAACCTTGGGCGGTTGAGTAATCCCAGATACAGACCCAAAACCAATTCATTTGAAAAGCAATGAGTTAATGTCAGTGGACTTAATGTTTGTAGTAGCCAGCTGTAGGAGATACCGGAAATCAAGTACAAAATCAATCATCTGATGAGGCTTCTTACTTCATCATGAAAATATGAGCTCATCATTGTATTTTCTCTCCCTCAGAGACTCCTTCAGCAGGATGAGCCTTCGCAAAATGGATATCTAAACAAGTTAAAAACCAAAATAAAATGGCACTTAAAATTAAGGTTTTGAAAAGAAAGAGCCTTGTTATCAGCGCTGGGAATCAAAGAAGTTTTATTGTGAAATAAAACTTGGACTTCGTCCTGGACATCCCACACACCTCTTCTTCCATCAAAGTGTTCAGTGGCCAAAAATCATTCTGAATTGTCAAATGTAGACTTATCAATGTTTGAAAAAAAATCATGACAGTGGTATCCAGAGTGTTGGTGATAAGCTGTAAACTTACCTGTTTTTTAAGGCATTTTTATGACTCAAAGGTACACTAAACGCATTTACCTTTATTTATAGCATTACCTAATGTTAAATTTATTTACATTTAGTTCATATATTTAATTTATATTAGGACCATACGCAAATGCATTTTTGAAGTTTTTAATGTAGTGACGATGGTTATTTTGATGGTACTATTAAATATGTGAATGTTTACACTTTAATTCCCTGTGCATTGGACTTCAGAGCTCGCCATCCTTGGGAAAAAGGTTCAGAGAAAGGTAAGTCTTACAGTAACAACTTCCTAACCAAGTGGTGATTTTTTAATTATCCCTTTTCCTTTGTAACTCTGAGTACAAATTGCTGCAAAGAGAAATCCATCTGTGGCCATCAGAAGAATGGACGCACGTGTTGTTACCACTTCACCTCGTTTGGTACCAGTGAAGTGGAGTTTCAGCATGACTTCTGTGTGTACGTGGTCATTTCCACCAGATAGGAAGTCCAAAGAGCACAGTCATCTCCTCGTAATTTTGAATGTGCAATTCATCTTAGCAATGTACATGCAACTAGACTGCTTTTTGTGTCCCTTTTTCAATTTAAAAACTTAATTTCATGGGGGAAAAGAACATAAAATGACTTCATATAGTTTAAGTTAAAAGCTTACATAGAAAGCATTCTTTGCATTGTTACTTACGTAAAGAAAAACATCTGTTTTACAGCCGTTAGTTTGGTGGCTAACACAGCACTTCAAGGAAACATCATTACTGGAGCTGAGTACACAACTCCTACATCTAGCCCTTTATATTTTTGCCTCTCTGTATTGAACAAGATTCCTTGGAAGAGGTGGTATGTGATTAAAGACAAGCTTATTCTCTATAAATACCTAAATATGCATCCATATACATATATACACACATATATATTAACCTTCAATTTTATAAATATACCTTTTATGTATATAAAAATAGAAGAAAAAAATGGCATTTATACATGAGCTGTTAAAATCTCAACAATTATACATCATCACTTCCAATTTGTATTTGAAACTGAAATTGTTTTTTTACCTTCAGTTCTAACATACACATTCCTGTATGTTAGAAGATGCTGAGGGTGTTTCTTTGGGGTTCACCCCTTCTATTTTAGCAGCTGGAGCTGCAGCATCGGCACCTTTGTGCATCAGCAGGGAAGGTTTAGGGTGGGGAAGGTCTTTGTTATTCTTGATGCTTATTTCAAGTGATTAGTGGCTGACCATCAGTGTGCTCGTAGCAGGAATACTATACACTTACTGCTGAGCAGGGCTGGAAAGGCACTGTGTGTGGGAGCCCCTGCGGGCTGTAGGTGCATGGCCTGCTCCAGCAGGACGGTACCCCACGGGATGGTGCAGGGCACGCTGGCTGTGGGGACAGGCAAGTGGTACTGCCAAGTTTTGCTCCCTCTCCCATGCTCTTTTGTTTCAACAGCTTCACAGCGGCGGTGCTTTTGGTAGCATAAATACGTGCTGTGCTCTGCTCAGCCTGCTGCTCCCTGACTGTTTCCTGTGACCACAAGTAATCCTGTGTTACAGGGTATAACACTGGGAAGCCTGCATGGAGTTTCTTGCCTAAAGCCAACAACTCTAACCTAAGCCTTCCCCCCTACCCTGAGCCACTGCAAAGGCCTATTGCAAACACTAAGGAAGGAGAGCGTTGCTTTGCAGAAGTATATGAAGAGGCATGTGAAATATTTACGAAGTGAAAAAGGTAAAAAAAAGCCATGAAAGAATGAAACCTTCATTTAAGTAGTCCTTGTATATTGTTTCTCCAGCTAGGAAAGCATCTGTTTTAATCCAACTTTATATAAATATCTTTTGATTTTACTGGGTGGCCCCACCTCAGCATAAATCTGACTGGCTTACCAGTACATAGAGCTCAACAATTGTGCCAAACTCAAGTGTAGCATCATGGACATTTCAGCCAGGTTTTGTTTTCCACTGCAGCGAACTGTGGGATGTGAGTTGCGGGGGGGAGCGACTAGTTCAGGAAGGGTGGCAAGTGCTTTACTTAAAGTCTCCAAAAAACTGACCCCATCCTATCTATCCATATGCCAGAAGAGTGGGTGTTTTCTCATTCAGCATATTGCAGCTGATTGTTTTCTCTTCAGCTGCCTACAAAGAAAGTTTCTCTCAAGCTGTATAGCATGATGGAAGGCAGCTGGATCTTCCTTTGATTACACTGAGCCAGTATTTTGTTGAATGTAGCAGCGTTTTTGTTTGCTTGGAACTTTTTCTGTTCCTACAATGGAATAAGATAAGTCTCGGGTCAAGTGTGGAAAAATAAACTTTCATTTGCAGGCTGAAATTCAGCAAACCCCATACTGCAGGCAGTAAAAAAATGGCATTCTGTAATGTGATTTGGCTACCCTTGCAAGGTAAGATTACTGTTCCTTTGTAAAATGTAGCTATTTCTTTGGTTTAGACTATGAAATTATTTGTTATGGTGACAATGCTTTGGAAGAGGGAAAGGTCTTAATCTATTTGTAATTCAAGATTTTTCTCCTCTGCTGAAGATAATTACTACAGACATCTATTCAGTATGAGTTCATAAGCAACTCTAAATTTAGTCCAGCTTTTAACACTGTTTTTCTATTGACAGTACAACCTTTCTAGACTGAAACATATTTTAGTAATACGTCATCATCTAGGATATACTGCAAAATCAAGGCCTGTACAAAAATCAGAGGTCCACCATAACACTGAAAATACACTAAAGATACTTCTCATGAGTTACCTCAGTGTTTATACTACATTGTAGTAAAAGATTGTAAAAAACCTAGGTATTGCAGAATAGACTAGGTAGAGGTTTCCTGGGCTTATACTATAAATAGATTATTTTTTGTATGAAAAAGTTTACATATATCCAGAAAACTAGGGCATACTCACATCTTGCATATCTTTCCTTGCCTCTCTCTGCAGCAGCACTTCATTCCATCCATCACATGACAGCAGAAGTAATATTGAGTCATATTTTTTAAGATTCTAATTGTCTGCAGTTTATAGGATTCATATTAACATTTTAGCATCTAATAGATGATTTGGGATTTTAATCCCTAGTATTTAGTGCCAAACATATCACTTGGTTTTGCAATAATCTGTTTCCCTTTCCCCTTGCCTCTAGTCAAGTGCCTTTGAATTAGGCTTGAATTAGGATATGCTGTAAAAGAATTTGTTAAAAACCAGTGAATGTTATTTTTTTAAAGCACTTTAAATCATCCATTCGCTAAGACAGTTTCCTAGCCTTTGTGTGAGACTGCCCAACCACTTCCACTTTCTGCTTTTCCCTCTCCAAACACAAAAGTCTGATCTAGTAGTCTCAGATGCGTATCATAAATTTTATTTCATATATACATTCTTGACAAAGCATCAAAGCCAAATGCTTTTGTTTTCCCACCTTTCAGTGAGCTCCAAGTACAAATTAACTGTTATAAGATCACCACTAAGTTCCAAATTCACCCAAACAGATATGCATATTAGAAGGCTTTACTCTTAGAAGTACAAAATTATTTTAATTACACTACACACTCCCTCTGTTTTGAAGTATTAATCACACCTATTTACACTTTGCCCATTTAACACCTATGCAACAAGATGCAAATTAGACCATTCAAACATTTCTATTAAGTTCAGTTCCTTCCGATACACTAAACAAGGTTACAAGACCCTTTTCTTGTGCTTCGAGTTGCACCGAGCAGTATAGAACTGGATAAGGAGAATAAACCACGCTGATTACCCAAAGACTAAATATGAAGTATTACTTCCCAAGTTACAAAAATACACAACTTCTGATGAAATTTGCTAGTTAATATACATTTACTCCAGGATATGAATACAAATAACTTTTATTAAAAAAAAAAAGCTAATAATACAATAGGCATGTCTGAGACCTAGAGTTGTGTTAAAACCACTACTGTGTACTGTAGGCATCATTTAGGAACTATAGAAATTGGTATTTCTAAAAGGCAATTTCACTATTCTCCAGCATAAAAGTTAATATGTGAGTTAAGTTCTATGTCATGGTTTGTTAATTCAAGTTGAGCCACTTACACCGAACAAAAAGAGCAGAAACATGATGATCCAGTAGCTTCAGAAACAGCCATTTCTTCCAGGTAGTTTTGATGCAAATCAGACCAACAGGTGTATGCAAATCCCTAATATTTACAGTCAAAATACAGTATCACTCTACAATCTTCTTATAAAACAGTAGGTAAGGAGTTGATGTAGAGGACGACGTTGGAGAAAGAGAATTCAGAAAGTCCTTTTCTTCTGTGACCTTCACTTCAGAATCATCAAAAAGCAACCACTTCCCTTCATACTCTTTCAGGCTCTGCAGTACATACAAAGCTTTGTTTTCTAGTCCACTGGAAGCAACACCATTCTGCTCACCGTGTTCCGTGCTGCACTCCACGCTTCCATTACTACTGCTAGACTCAGGGTTTCTGTTTTCAGTAACTACACTAAGAAACTTCTCGGGGTTAGCAGGTTTGTTGTACAGGTCGCAGTCAGACTTGCTCTTCTGCCCCCCAAGAAGTCCGACAGCTTCCATATTCTTTTTGTTCAGAACTTTACCCGGCTGTGTGTTTCCATTGACTCTAAAAGAGACTTCGCCATCGTCGTAGTCTTCAGTAACAGTTCTTGCCTCCTCCTCGTTCAGTGGTTCTGGTTTTATCATGTCATACATTTGGTCAGTGATGAAGTTTCCCTTATCTAACTCTAGGCTATTAAGATCTGTAATTTTGACAGAAGCTGTGTAGTGTCCACTGCTAATGGTAATGCCGCTGTGCATTACCACTGCAAATAATCCATAGGTGTCATTGGTTGGCTTTGTGCTCCATTCTTCTAGAGACAGTTTGAGAGGCGTCAGTAAGGGAGTGTTTATCTTGGATAGTCCACCATAGCAATCGAACCTTCAGGAGAAAGGGAAAGTTAAAACCTCTTGCTACAACAGCTGACAATAAACACTACTGTAAGCAGCCCATATATTGGCTCTATATGTTTTCCTTCTATTAAAAAGACATGGGCAATTTGAATGTGAGAAGTTGCTCGCTTTTCAGCTTGCTTATCATGAGCCTGGCTCAGGCACCCCTGTTCAGTAAAGAAATTTTTACAAGTATCTATGTTAAATCTTACAGCCTTGTAACTATTTATTTTGAAGTCCTTTTTTCTGAAGTATTGACTAAAGTTAATTTTTAAATGGTAACGATAAAGGGAGTTTAGCGAATTGTTTGGTTATCATTTGTGCTTCTGTGCATGAATACTTGCACTTCCCAGACACCACCCTGCATTCCAGATTGAAAAAAAAATTAAAAACACTCTTCAGCATCCAAGGTCGAAGTAAACAGGGTTGGGTTGGAGTTTTTTTTTCCTCTCCAAACCTCTGAACTAAGTAAAGGCATACAAATCTATTTTACTTTCAACTAGTTTTAATGTCACTCAGAACAACTGAGTAATTAATTTTTCTCAGGTCATCTCTGTGCACTGCAGTATACTGCCAATGCTAAAGATTAATAAATTACCAACTCTTTCTTATTACTAGGGAATCTTCATTAACCATCCTATGTTATTGGGTTTTTTTAAACAATTATCTATAGCTGCTTTACTTCCGAAAAGCATCCAGTACTCCATATTCAAGCATTCCGTTTGTAGCGCACACATGTACAATGAGAAAAGTTTAAGTCCTTTCATTACAATAAGAATCTTTAAAGAGTTTGAAAAGAAAGTAAGTGTTGGAACTTCTACATTATTGTGTATCAGCCACCTTGAATGATTCTGATCTTACATGATTTACATATTACATCAGCCCAATTTAATTTGCCCCTTTAGTTAACAATATGTTATGATCCTAGTAGATTTCAGTGGTGATTCAGTCTTGCTCAACCGTTAGGGTGTTGCAGGGAAAGACAGAGGGGAATAAAGACCAACCCTGTAAAACTTGGGTTCCAAAGAGCTAACTCCTATCACTCAACTTGCATTTTATCACAAAGAAAGAATAACTTATCTTTAACCCAAGGAAACTGTAGATATGCCGTAACAGTATAAGCATAATTGCAGTAACAGAATATTACTTTTCTTTTACTGGGTTTAGTTTTGACTGCTGTGCTTCTAAACATTTCACTAACATTCCCAGCCATAAACCCTTATAAACATAAATACATTTACACACACACAGATGGCCTCAGTCACTCAAGTCTAACTGAAATCTCATTTTAGACCTAGGCTTACCATAAACATTTGACTACACCAAAAGAAACACAAAAGAGCATATAATCAGAAATTATATAACTTAAATCTTCTGAAAATCCCTATTATTAGTAGCCAGAAATAGAGATATTCAGAAGTGAGTCAAGAAACAGAGAAACTGCTTGCTGATACTCTAGATCAGAAATCCAGTTCCACTCAATCACACTAAGACAATCATATTAACATAAAACATTAAAAAACAGGCTCTACCTTTCTTCTGAATGAGATCCAGCATCAGAAAGATTTGGAGAGGAGGAAATAAGAGAGGAAATCTTTTCCTATTAGCTTTTTGTTCTTCTTAATGATAAGAATCTGAAGACAGAAAAATTGCATGCCAAGTACTCTGCCTCCTGCCATCTGCACTGATGCACAGTAGTTCATACACAACAAACTTGATTTCTGCAACTACATCTTTTGAGGCCATAAATTAGTGGAACTTTACCCACTGTACTGAATTAACACCTCAAGTTATTATAGACCCTTAAAGACTTAAGCTATTTAACTGCAATGCTTTTAACACACGAGGATGTGAAGTACTCCAAATAAAGACTTCCAGCAGTGTAAGCACCGTTGTCGCTTATCAGCAAATGTGACTGTAATGAAACCTAAAGTAAGCCTTTTAAAATTAAAAACGAACAAACAAACAAACCAATCACCTGCTCTTACCTGATACCACTTCAAGACAAAAATCTAGTTTTCTCACCAGTTGTTAAATTTATATAGTGTAAATGCTTAATTAGATGTTACCAGTTACACGTTTCTCTTAATAGGTTCACATTCTGAGCACATATGGCCTAGCATTTTTCCCCACACACACAGACTTGCCAAAGACAATTACTCATCCCCAGGCAAGTAGATTTTCACACTGGCTGCTTTATTTAAAAAAAACAAACACTCTGCAAGCCAGCATCTAGCAAAGATGAAGCAAATCCCTACTAACTGAAAACATTTACATTACCATTTCCCTCTGCTACATTTCTCTTCATTTATTTCAAACTCAGTCATCAGAAAACTCAGTAGAGCACAACTGAGAAGACAAGATTTCAAAATTTACATGGGCACTGAGAGAAGTTGTATGAAGACTCTTAATTTAAAAATCTTAGTTTAAGTTAGAGAAACAGTCTCATTACTTTTAGGGCAAACCACTGCCATCTCACATATGAAATGCATAGTAGTTTCACGGTAAAGGTTACAAGTTTATGTAAGTCAACTGGGGGGAAGTTCCATCAAAGCTTACTGTTCAACCACCACCATAAGAGTGACTCTGGATACTATGGAGTAAGCCAGTGTTTTGGCTCACAAGCCTCTGCTCCTCCCAACTTGATTTGCATCTGTGCTTTACTACTCCAAATCAAGATGTTTAGAAATGACATGGTTTTGCCCAAGATAAAATGTCCAAGCCAAAAAAACAGGAAACCATCTTCTAAGCAGTTTCAGCTTCACCACAGACTCCAATTCTACATCTGATTTTTCCACTCTTACTTCCTTAATCTCTGGCAGCTAGCACTTGGCAGAAAATGTATGACATGGTTCAGAGGACACATAAGGAACAGAAGAGACTGGATTCAGTCTGACCCGGATATAGGTCTGAGTATTTTGGAGCAAGGACCTGAAGATTGCTAGGACAGAAGAACAGGTAAGTGATTCAGGAGGTGGCTGGTTACCCTACAAGCTGCAAGTACTTCCTCACAGAGACAAAAAAGTAGCAGCTGTAGAAGCACACTGAAGGCAATATTCAGGGTTCCTTTCAGGTGAACATCTCAGGTTGTGGTTTTTTGATTGGCCTGTAATCATACCAGAATACCATCTCACACCAAGGGCTGCTCAACAATAGCATTAGGATTTTTAAGAAGTGTGCAACTTTTTCTCTGACTTGTTGTGACAGTCAAATAATACGCAGAACAATGAAAAGACAATTTTGTATATTATGACCCTAAACTTGCATGAAAAGAAGTTCGCAGACATTGCAGAGACAGATTAAGCTTCCTTTCTACTTTGTCAGAAACTTAGATAGTCCTAAAACCAAATACTAAAACCAGCCAGAGTGAGAATTCTAGTTTTAACCTTGGCAAACTACATGTAAAAGTGTCTTTATGTAATCCTTTACACTAGTTACTTTACAAATCTTATTTATTTATTTTGACCACAGTCACCAGCATTTGCTTACAGAGCATCCTCTGACAAATCATCTGTCAGTTAATATCTGGTATCTGTATACTGCCAGAGGCCCCTATACACTTTCCAGTTCTACAATACTGGGGGGACAAATACCCACAGAAGACTTCATGCATTACACTTCCTACTGGCAAGGTGGCTCTGAAGCTCTCAGGCCAACTAACAGGGAAAGGCAAAGCACAGGCAACTTGGTGGATAAAAGGCCGAACTAGTTTGTGCCCAAGTAACTTCCTGCACATCCCAAAGTAACACCTGGGAGCTACGCCTACCATCAGGTTGTGAAACACAAGCTGCAGCACAGAAGCGTGCTCAGCTCTCCAGCACAGGTGCCAGCTAGTGGGATGCTGACACCAACACAAGTTTATATTCTTTTGCTGCATCCAGCAAAGTATTGCAGGTAGCAAAAGTCACATTTTAGTGAATACCAGGAGAGGTTGAAAATACAGGCCAAGTCTGCGAATGTTACTAAAATTGTGCAGTTGCTCTCAAAAATGCAATTAATGGTGTGACAATTTTCTAACGGATCTGGGGGAGTATTTTATAGTTTTAAGAAGTTTTTCCTGATGAAGCCTTCTGTCATTTTTCATTATTTGAACATCAGTGGATAAACAGTTTACTACACAATGCTGTGCTTAAATTGTCATGGCATTGTTTCATTTGTGTACAGTACCATAGGGACAGGTATTTTGTTTGGGGTGTTTTTCCCCCTCCCAAAGAAAATCCCTAAATTCCTAAGTATGGAAGAAAAAAAAAAAAGATATAGAACACTCTCATAAGAATAATCTTTCAAAAAATAAGGTTTTCCACAGTATATAACATCAAACTGATTGCTTAGTAGTTGAACATCAATAATGTTGACATTATTTATTTTTAAAGGAATTGATCAATTTTTGTAATGTGTTAACCCTTTAAAACGTTTATCTCCTGATTTTTTCCAAATTTTAGTACTCGCATTCAGTTAGAGACCAAAGTGCTACTAGCTATGATCATATGACCGTAAAATTCAGATTTTTTCTCATTACTTGTTCCGCTAAAGTACTTAAACCTGCCTCTAAACTCACACAGACAGGTGATACAAAAAGTAAACACTTTAAAGAAACATCAGGACATCAGGCTGTTGTAAGAATATAGGTAAAACAATTTTTGTTAAGAAGTCTCCTGAAAGTAGATTTGTAATTTCTGCCACTACTGGTAACAACAGAAATCCTTTATGAAATCAGGGGCTGTGTCCCACTGATTTAAGTTAATTTCAACCTAGAAATCTGCTTTCGCTTTTGGAAAAGTTACAATATTTTCATCTCTTCTGTTAAGACTTCCCTTCCTTCAGCACACTGTTTCGTAATATAGTCAATCTGCATACTCACTCTAAGCCACTAGCAGCAAAGCACTTCAAATGAATTGTTATAACTTCAGGCATTTTATCGAATAAAAGGCTGCGTTCTGCTTCTGTGTAATGATGGCAGTTTTCGCAGAAATATTTATCCTCTCCCACAATCCTTTCCACTGACGCAAACTGCGAAATTGCCCATTTAAGAGTCTTCATTTCTGGTTTTGGCTCTGGAGAAACTATAAAAGAGAATCATTACATTCACAGATAAGCTATTATTCACGTTTCCAATGCACCCCAACAGAATAACAACAAAACAAAATATGTCAAGTTAAGGCATGTTCAAAAACAACTGTCAATGCTGTAAAGAACACTCAACATGTAAGAAATAGAAGGTGTATTCAAATCTTTGAATCATTTCAGGAAGTGATAAAAATATCACTTAATGAATATTATTACTCAAAATCTATGGTTTTCCCAAAGCTTGTGTTCAGATCACCTACTAATTCTGTTGCCACGTCCAGAAACTGGCTGCATGTATTTGAGACCAGAGTTTCACTCATTAAGGCAAACCTCCAAAATCACCAGAAAGTGCCCTTTCACTTTTCACATTTTCCATCCCCTGACAGCTTCACACTGCTGATGACAAGATCACCTACAGTGCCGGTAGCATTTCACATACGAATGCCACCACACACACTTCACACTGAAGTCCTTCGGGAAAACAGGATGGGGCAGCAAAAATACAAAAAGCAGCTCCAAATTAAGTCCACGGGAACTAAAATTGTTTTCCTTAAACTTCTGAACTTCAAAATATATTGTTGCCATGCTTACTTTTGAAAGTAACTAAAAACTATATATAGATCACCAGAATTTGTGAAAGATACCAGGGGACTAACATTTACAAATATAAAACAAATGCTATTGAAGTAACAACAGTCTGAAACACTGAAAAAAACCCCAACAATTTTTTACAGCAAATGAATAATAAAAAAAAAATCTGCATTCTAATTTCTTTTATTTTTGAGACAAAAATGCAGATATTTCTTATAAAATTAAGAAAATGCAGAATTTCTTATCCAGGAAGAAAGAGAAGACCCAAATCAGAGAAGATAAGTATTTGTAAGCAGGAAAACACATACATCAGTGAAGGAATGTAAGTAAGTCCATGTTATGTGTTGAGATCTGAAACAATTTTAATACTATCTGGACCTGTCTACATTTCAGCCCTGTGTTTCCAAAGTCTAAAGTTAATCAGGACAAGAGATCACAGAACAGCCTCTAATTTTAACTACCACAAACAGGAGCAGTTGTTCCCTGATAACAATGGCACTGTCCTTCCTCAGTGGAAGCAGAAACAAACACCACCATTCTTTTTAATAATTACTTACTTTCAGAACTTTCTTCAGTTTTAGAAAGTTCATCTTCTTGCACTGGAACACTGATGTCCTGAAAATCTTCTCTTCTTTCAGTAAAGCACTCGCACTCCAAGCATCTTGTTCTCAGTACTAACTGGCCCTGGAACAGCTTCTCCACTAGTTCAAAAGCAGCCAACTCTGTACATAGAGAAAGTATACGCCAGATCACTTATCAAGATGCATTTTACTCCAAAGACACTTCAGAACCTGGCTATCCTTGGAAAATCACCCTGTTACAGACATTGCCTTATAGGGATTCCAAACAGGAATAACAAAAAAAAAAGAAGAGGAAAAAAAAAAAAAAAGATGACAAGGGCTGCTTATCGCATTCAATTTTCACAGTATCATCTACTTCTACCTAAATAGGAAGCCTCTTTCTTTTGGCCCTCAAATTTCAAATTCTGTTTAAAGGTTAGGTTCTTCTTTTAAACTTGAAGTGTGATGGTGTCACATACTGGAAAAATCTGTCATCAGTGCACTTCCTTCTTAGCGTGGACTGTCAGCCTCCTTATGGAGCATCACACTTGTGTTTTCATCTGGTTCCTATGTATTCTCAGTTCTCTCCTCCAATACTTTCTAAACTTGTTGGCCAATTTTAGACACATCTGCTGAAGAAATACAATCTCAACAGATTCTGCATGCCTTCAATTTTTTATAAAAACTGGCGGGTGAATCATAAACTTCCAAATTAGTAAGTACCAAATCCATAGCAAGGCCCTTCCCTCAACAGGTATCTTCATTGACAACAAAATCCATACCTGCCAGCCAATTAGCATATATAATACATCTGGTGTCTTTCCTAGTTCTTGGGAAGGCTGGAAACATGAAAGGACTAGAGGACAGGGAGGGGAGGATACTGTTTGTAAAGACTTGAGACAGGCGGCCATAGCCAATGGGGTTTGATTCTGTTTGCTCCTGAGTAATCTTCCTTTACATCTGGAATCCACTTGCTATTTCTACATATGACAAGTAGTCGCAGTAATACAAACCTGGTAATATACTGCTTTTTTATATTGTAAAATGATTACATAATGCTAGAGAAATACTCCTTAAGATCTAAGCTGAACAGGTCAAGTTATTTAAAAAAATAATTACAAACATGTATAAAAATCAATTCTCTTTTATAAAAATCTTTTTCAATTCCTGAAAATGTAGTTTTGTAATTAGAGTGCTCTGTTGGCTATGCAGTTTGCAGGCTGACTTCCCACGCATAGTGATTTGTTATTCATAGTATCTTTAATCCCATACACTTGTTCACCAACCTTCCTTTTTTGGTTCTTTTTCATTATGGCTTTCCACGGGAGACGCTGGTTCATGGTATTCTTTAATATTGTTACCATTTTCGCACTTTACAGATGACTCTTCAAGCTCACCATCGTCATATTCTTTCCCTGGGTCTTTGGATCCCAAGTTTGTAGTTAACTTTCCTAGACTATAAAATTTAGACAGGATACTAGGCTGTTTGCATGAAGATTTTAACCAGTTTAATCTAAGCCGTGACTTCTTCTGTGTTGGCTTTGCACTCTCATTTTCACTGGAACACTTGGCAATGGCATCAGTTTGATTTTCTAACTTTTCTCCTGTTGCTTTTCTCTTCGACCTGGTTTGTCTTTGATTTTCTTCTGCTGCAATTTGCTCTTTCGATACTTTGGATTTTTTCTTTACGTTGCCACCCTCAGCGTCACTTTTTCTTTTCCCATTTCCTTTCAGTAGCTTGTCTTCAGCCAGGTCTCCAATGTGGCTACTAGGTACATTCTCCTCCTCCTCAGCAGGGTTGCCAGTTCCATTGCTTTCAGTATTTTGATTAAGTTTTTCCTCGAGTTGAGCTGTAGGCTCTTCCATGGGCAGTTTGTTCAATTCTTCCTTCTTCAGTAGCTGACATGTTTCTTGAATGTTACCCAGGATACACTGCAGAACTTCCTGGGCATCGTGCTGCAAGTAGCCTTCATACATAGGGTTGAGCTCTCTATTAAAAGTAAACGAGCAAAACAATGAAGACTAGTTACTCTCTGCTTACTGGCTAACATAATTTCTATTTAAATGAGGGGGTTAAAATATAAAATCAGGGGAGGATCCTCTCCAGGCCTAGAGAGGAGTCCGCTCTGTCACAGAGAGCCATGGGAAGGTGGCTACAGCCTTACACATTTGAACACACGTTTAATTGCAACACAGCAGCAGTCCCTCTCAGGTCAAAGAGAAAATGTACATATGTAAGGCTAAGTACTGTTTTAAATCCACTGCTGGATTTAACAATATATATTTTTTTTTAATGAAAATTTCCTTTCAAGTTTATGGTATCATGGAGGTTACAATAAACATCAAAAACTTACTTTCTGTAACAACGGCCCGAATTCAAGACAATCTACCTTCCACAAGTGTCTAATGCTGTGCAATGATAATGACCTCAAAACTTCAGGTGGAAATTCTGACAACGTATTTAAGATAATTTGTACCTAAGGGTATTTAGTAGCCTTCGTGGCTGAGTAGCAAGTTCATCTGTGTATTTTTCTGGATTTAAGAGAAAGCTGGCTTGAAGCTGCTCGACTGAAAGAATCAATGAGTGCAAACTGCAGATTAGTTCATAACTTGCCAGTGGATCTTCTTTACAATTTCCCTGTAATAACAATATAGAAAGAATAAACATACTTGCAGTTTTGTCTGTACGACAAGTTAAAGCTTTTTCTCTCCTGCACTCACTTAGTTTTCTCACAGACATTTGACTGATTTTTTTTGTTTGCTAATATGAAGCAGGTTTCAGGCAATATATTGTTCTTTTGCCAGTAGAAAACAAATACAAAAGCTAGACTAGCCATCATTTTAAAAACCCAAACTCCAATGTCCATCCACAGAAAGTACTGTATTATAATTATCTTAACATCAGAAGCACAGTGAGATATCTTCTTGAATTTCTTCTGTCAACGAACTGTGCTTACAAGTTTAAAGACACTCTGAACACAAGTTCAAAACAACTCAAATGTTATCTTTACCCAAAATAGCACTGTAGAAAACAATATAGTCAAATTTTCATTACACTCCTGGCACGCAGCCTCACTTGCAAAATTACAAGTGAAGGAATGTAGTGAGATACATTACCTTTTCTGTCTTTTGCTCTCCTTCATCCTTCAAAGTTTCTTTCTTCTTTGAAATGATGTTATATAAATGTTTTACTCCAGTTTTAAAACCAGGACAAAAATATAATACCTGAAAGCGACAGTTGGTAAAGTAAGAAGTTACTCCATGTACATATCCACGTTGCTTTGCATCTCCCAAGGCTACTGCACAGCACACAAAGATGCAGGACTGTTCATACCAGGGAGGTACCCAGAGTATGTAAATTGAATAATTACCCAGTCAAGGCAACCTGCGGTGCCCACATTTCCTGCAGTATCATCTTTTTTCCCCTGCTGTAATTAGATTCCCTTCATACTACATCCAGACATCTGTGTACTATCAAACTACAAATCTCATCCATTTGCGTGTAACCAAGTAAGATCACCCTTTCGAGGCACCCTAAACATGACCTTACCTGAAGTACGCTGTTAAGGTAACAAGTGTTACCCAGGTTGTTCAAGCCCACAAAAGGCAACATGTTGTCTTTTTTCTCACTGCTAACGAGCGAGGGAAGCTGTGCTGCAGGAACAACCTGATCACTATTAAACAAAGAAAACAGGAAAATAGCATGTAAGACAATTTTTGAAAACTACTTTCTGGTATGCATGCCCATCTCTCTTCTGGCCATCCACCATCTCGGAGCTAGCTTACAGCACTAATGATTAATATATACAGATCAAAACCATGTCAGGAGTGTTTGAGAGTGTTCATATGGCTACTCTAGGCACTCAAACACAGGCTGTAACACTTCCCTTCAGCAACCTACACAAAAAGAGACGGGTTTATAAAGAAGCAGGCAAAGCCGCTCTTCGTTCCAATAGTTTTCAAAACTTATCAGGAGACCAATTTAAGGAATCAAAAAAGTTCTCTTTAAAATACTTTTGCATGTTCTTTGTTCATTCCAAAGGCAGGACTAAGAAAAACATGTCTAGCACATATTTTCTGTTACTGTCGCCTCCTCCAGATTCCCACTTCATTTCTGGATGCAAACCAAAAGGATAAACACAGAAAAGATTAAAAAAAAAAAAAAGAACCAATGAACCTGGCACGTTATATACAGCGATTAATGCACCATACTGACACAACAGAACCAAATCTTAGGCTTCAACACATTTGTAACTGACCATGATAAAGCAATTTTTCTTTTTCCCACTTAAATTTCCTCACTACCTGCAATGAAATGAGTTGACAGATTTGCTCAGGGCTTGAAACACCCTAATGAGCTACAGTAAGCAACGCAATCAATTCTTTTCCTTCCAGCAGAAATAACCTTTAAAACTAAATGTTTTTTCATTAAAACTCAATTTTGTAAAAGCCTACATTTTGACATACTTTAAACAAAGCAGCATCCCAGTAACTACCTTATTTATATTAACTTTGAACAGCGTAAACTTCGTCAAGTTATTGAAAAGTCTGTATCAACTAAAAGTCCATAGCGTGGCAAAGTTGTTTTCTTAGAATAGTTATAGAAATTTACTGCAGCAAATAGCTAGTTTGGTTTGATTAACTTGCTGCAGTGTTTACTGCGTACGCGCCGAGGCACGCAGCGATGCACGAACACACGGCTTAGAGTGGTCGGAGCAGCCGTGTTTGCCCCTTACACCAGAGGCCCGCTGGGCTACCGGGCTACCTTCACAACTCGCCAGAAACGCTTATCCAGAGCGGAACTCTTACATACATCTCAGCGCCTCTGAACTCCGAACCCTTTTGCTCATTTTCCTGGGACTCTGTAAAATCCAGCGCTCTTTTCGCTTCCTTTTTTTGGAAGAGCTTCAGCGAAAGCCTGTTCTTCTTCGAAGGGCTGCCTCTGGCGGGCCCGGCGCTGTCACTCGGCAAGACCCCGGGCATCTTTCCTGGGGCGCGGGGGCGCGGCCGGCCCGGCCGGGAGGCTGCGCTGGGCGCTCACACCTGGCACACACACGCACACACACACACACACGCGAGTCGCCGTTTACTTTGCGCGGGGGGAGGAAGCGGGAGCGGAGCGCGGCCCCGCAGCCCCCCGCCCCGGGCTCTGACAGCCGCCCCCGCCCCGCGGCAGCGCGGCCTCCCGCCCGGCCCGGCCCGGCCCCGCGCCGCCCGCCCTCACGGTCCCGCCCGCCCGGGAGGCCGCTCGCCCGCCGGCGGCGACAGCGCGGCGGGCCTCGGGCAGCCGATGGCGGCCGCGGCAGGGCCGCCTCTCCTCACCGCTACATGGTGGCACGGCGCGGGCCGCCGCCGCCGCCCGCCAGTTGCCATGGAGACCGCGGGGCGCCCCGGCGCCGCTCTCCCCACCACGGGAAACTTGGCGCGTTTTCCGCGCCGCCAGGACCCGCGCCCTCACCCCTCCCCGCGCCCGGGTGCCCGCGGCCGCCCCACTCCAATGCCGGAGCGAAAGCCGCCGCCGCCGCCCGCCAGCACCGAAGGGCCATGGTGACCGCCGGCAGCCCGTCTCCCACCGGCTCACGGCGGCCGAGAGACGCCTCCGCGCCCGCCCCGCCGGCAGCGCCGGGGCCGCGCCGCCGCCGCCGCCGTCAGGCAATGCGGCAGGCAGCCCACGGGGTCCTGCCTGGGCGCGCGCGGGCGCTGGTAACGGCCTGGCCAAAGGGCTCGGGCTCGCGAGGGGGGATGGGAGGCGGCTGGGCCGAACCATTCCGCTGGGATTCCCCCCCCTTCGGCGGCGGTGGATTGGTCCCGCTCTAGCATCGCCCCTCCGCCAATCACAGCGAGTGGCGCGTAGCCCCTGGCGGCGTCGTTCGAGCGGGCTGAGGTAACGGCCGGGCAGGTCGGCGCCTCGGTCCCCCCGGGGCCTTCCCGCCGGTCCCCCCCGGGCCGGCACAGCCCGCTGGAGCTGGGCGGCCGGCGGCGGGAAGCGAGCGGCAGGCGAGGCCGGAGGCGGAGCCACGCCGTCCCTCAGGCCCCTTCTCCCGCCCCGAGGGTCTCGGCGCCGCCCGCTCGCTCCCGAGGCCCCCGGGCGTGTGTCTGGCAGTCCCTCGAAAGCCCGCTTGGTTTTAGCGGTCGTGCGCCCGCCTGGCGGTGTGTGTCGCTGCGGGAGGGACGTGGTTCGCCCCTAGCGCGGAGGGGAGCGGGGCAAGGCCTGCTGTTGCAGCCTTCGGAGCTTCCCTTCGCCGCTGGGTCTGTGCGGAGAGCAGGGGCAGGCGGCCCCCGGCCCCTCCGGAGCCTGGGCGGCCCGCACGGCGTTGCATCATAACGCGCTGGGGATGATGCGTTTCATGATTCAGCCCCATTTTTTAAATACATAAAGTGGCTCTATCATATGCTTCCCGCCTTTTTCTCTGCTCATCCCCCCATCCCCCCCCCCCCCCCCCCCCGTAAACCAGGGATCACGCTTGTAACTTGGGGGAGATCTGAGTTAAAAGGCTTTACCAGCACAGCTATGAAGAATGCAATAAATCATAGTTCTTACTCAGGCTGTTAAGACTGCAAAAACCTCTGGTGTAGGGATCAGTATGCTCACAAAAGATGGTATGTGGGAAAATAGTAGAGAATACTCTCTTCTGCTCTTTAAACTGACTCCTGCAGCGAAGGTCTGCTGGTGGGGCTGTACCAGAAGGGTAGCAGAAACCTTTGTGCATAAAAGATGCCTGCATGACTCAGTCTGGCGATGGTTGGGAGTAGGTATGTTTATTGACTGTCGCATCAATGTGGTAGCCATAGCTTCATCACCCTGTTTACAAAGGCCTTGTTCTACAGAGAATACTTTTTTTTTTTCCCACCAGGCTAAAGATGCGTTTTAAAGAAAAAATCTTTGACAGTCAAACTAATGAGAGCTTGTAAAATACTTCATGTTACCTCTGGAAATGTATCAAAGTACATTCTAGGCCCTGTAACCCCATCAGCAGATGCCGTCTATGCTTAACCCAAAGAGAAGGGCACTTTCATTTTTTTAATAAAAAGAGTGAAATATTTGAAATCTCATGTCAGCCTTGCAACAAGGCAAACATCTGCGGAACACACAATCATTCTGTTTATGATGAAAGACCTCAATAATTTGTGGCTTCACTTGCTGTGAGTTAATGAGGTCTTGTCTTTACATATACAATGACTTCCACATTTCACAAATTCATCTGGCTCTGAAAATTGTTCTTTATTTACTCCATATAAGGCCTTATATTTTTCACAGCTCTCCTCTGGCAGGACTTGGGTAGTGTGAGATGAAAGAAACATGAGGGAGGCTTTGCTGTAGTAAATATATCTTACAAAACATGAATTGGCTACTTTTAAGTCTATATGCTGTGTTGCTATGTCATTTAATATTGGCCCTAAAGGTCAGGAATCTTTTAAAGATTCATCTTTATCTTGAGAACTAAGGAACTCCATGTGGCAATCACACTTTTAAAGCACTGGTGTTAACAATTATATTAAAAGAAAATCCTGTTAAGCTAAAACAGTTGTTTATTGAAATGGCATCCGTGACTCCACTGGAGAACTTCTGTAAAAGTTTTCTAAGTTATTCAGTAAGATATTTCGTAGGATTAGTTTCATAACTGACTTTAAACCATGCCCAGACCTAGACCTTAGCATCCCTTCACCTATATGTTGACCTAGTGGGATTTACAGAGCTCTGAAGTTGGCTAGATACTGAGCTCCCGTTGGAAGTCACTGGATTTCCCGAGTTCTGCAGCATGACATTTGGCTCCACTTAGCAAACATTGCTAAGTGAATTTAACACTGCAGTTAATAGACAAGCAGGACTACAGAGGTTCTTTTGTATGAGACAGCAAGCATGTGTAAGGAAGTCTTATCCAGGTGGGTGGTGCTCAGACGTCATGTAACTGCTTGGTTGCTTAATATTGTTATCCCTTAAATCTGCTTTATGCTGCCAGTTTGAGTAGCCAGCTGAGGAGTCACTTCACCAAGAGCTGGAAGGTGCTGGGCAATCAAGACAGGATGAAATCTCCAAGTGTTTGGACCTTGAATCAATAACAGGCTGGAATAAACTCCAAGGGCAGGAGTCCAGTTCCTCCAGGTAGGCTTGTGTTCGATATGGCAGCACGTCCTGACAGATCTTAAGGCAAATGGCATGACTAAGGCTGTTTATTACTTACTAGTATTGTGTTTTCATAAAAGGCCGCCCTGTCAAGTGCGTGGTTTGCAGTCTGCTTTAACAAACATGATAAAAAGACTATTCATGTCCAAGGATTTTACAATCTGAGAATCTTAATTCCACATGTACAAGCATAGGGTATACTTGTGCCTAGGAGCACCATCAGTGACTTTGGAAAACCTAGCTTTGGGTTTAAAGTTAGGCTTGTGAACATTTACATGCTCATGGTTTTAACCTTCAGGTGCAGTAACAGAGTGAAAGAGGGAAGGGAGGTGTTAGCAGAGAGTATTTTTGCAGACGCTGGAAGTGTATACAGCTTTTCACATGGTAGTTATGGGGCTTTGTTCTGTGGGCTAATGAAGTAGTCAACTCAGTTTTAATAGGTATAATGATTATTTTAATCAACAAATACATCTGCCACACAACGAATACATCAAGTAAGTACAAGACAGTAAAGTACCTCTCAGTGTACTTGGTCAGCACACATTTGGAACAAACTTTACCTGCCCTTTTTTCTGAAGTGTGGGGTCTGTTTACAGATGCCCCTCTTCAAAGAGGCTTCTGTGTCAGCAGCCCAGTAGATCTCAGTATCAGTTTTCTTTCTGAATGTGTTTTACTTTTTCTGCTGATTCCATATAACCCTCATCCTGTTCTAAATAATATCTCTCCCTTAACATACTCACAAATTGTTTCCTCATTCCCCATCATCATTATATTGACCAAACCATACATACTTAATTTTTTTATCTTTACTTGTAAGTTAATTCTCTCTGGCTTTTAAAGACAAAGTCAGTATAATTATAAGAGACATTCTGGTTGAGTGATCTTTAAATTCCCCTCTGTCACTTGTATGGAAAACTGCAATATACAGACTGTAAGAATTCTGTAACCAAATTTGATATTCATTAAAGCATTAGTTGCTGTTGATTTTAGTGTACTTAATTATGTGCCATCAAGTGGTGGTTTACAGGCCAGTGCAGTTACAGGATTTTATAATTTGGTCCTTTCATCTTGTCCTATATTTTTTAACCATTGAAAAGGACGGGAATTTTCAGATGGTTCTTGAGTAGAAATCAGCAAGATGAAGAGAAGTGATGTCAAGGAGATGAGGTTGTTTGGGCAGGAAGCCACAGGACAAGAAGTCGAGGGCACAGCAAGATAGGCTGCCTGCATCAGGTAATCAGACCAATTTTCTAATACAGGTGGCAGCAAGACTTGAACTGCATTTGAAGTATAAGAACTACAGGAGAAGTCAGGATTCTCTGTGCATTCCTGGAGGTGATTTCAAGTCAAGTGACACAAGGTAATGCTTGGTGCATTAGATGAGTCCTTATAATTGGCTAATTTTAACAAACGCTCCAAGGAGACCTGTTTCGTTGATGGCTGGGGTGAAATCTTAGCTGCGGTTCCATCAGCTGATTGTTTTTTTCAATTTGGCAGTGCAGTCACACCCCTGCCTTTGCTTTCTGACATAGCTATACATGTGTACATCACCTGTAATTACAGTCCAGGTAATTAATCATTGTGTCTGAAGGTTTACAGCACATGAAGCTCTCCAGGCAGTGTCACCACTTGGCATACCCAGGACAGCTTGGTTAGCCAATCCATGACTCAGCATTAAAAAATACCAGTAAAGCCATGATTTATGTTTAGACGGAAAATACAGAGAAGCAGAAGGTCCCCTAATAGTGTTCAAGGCCAGGATGGATGGGGCTTTGAGCAGCCTGGTCTAGTGGAAGGTGTCCCTGCCCATGGCATCTAGTTGGAACTAGATGGTCTTTAAGGTCTTGCCAACCCAAACCATTCTCTGATTCTCTGATGCCTTGGGAGGCGGCTGCATCCACCAGCCTGACATGGTGCTATGCTGCCTGAAAGCAGCCACAGAGCTCCATCTCAAAACCAGCCATCCAACAACATCTCTTCTCACTTGGAGAACTACAGGAGAGAACCCTCAGCTTAGTGACATCTCCCCTTTACCAGCCTTTCACCCTCTCCAATTTTTATGCATCCTCTTAATATATGTCTCCCTGTCCCTTGTTAATGCAGGGAAATTTTTCCAGCAGGTAAGTGCTCTGTTTAAATGTAAGGAAATGGGGACTTATTTTTTTTCTGTATCTCTCCAAAAATAGAGCAACACCTAATTAAATATTTATGGCAGCTTAGCATGCTCAATAAAGGGACTGTTGTCTAGAAGCCTCCGAAACCTTGGCTTTTTACAATAAAGGGGTGTTTCAAATACAGACCAAAGATGGAGCAGGTGCAAGAGGCAGTAATTACATACGTATGGTCCTGAGACACTCAAACATGCAAGTTTAAATTAGGTCTAATACTATAGACTTAACAGCCATATGTTATAAAAATAGCTGCACTGGGAAACCAGAAATCTCCACAGACATAGCCAAAAATAACCATATGAAATGCTTGGAAAGAGCAGATTCCCAGAGGTGGGATTTCTGGACTCTTAGAGGAAGTCTCCAGTACACAGCACTATCCCCTGCAGGAAAACACCTCCACAACCTCTGGCTGTTGCTGAATCACGTAAATTACAGCAACTTCCAAACCCTGCAGCCATATCGGTGATAGGCTTATAAATCTGTCAGGGTGCCCGTATTGGCGGAATTATTCTGTGAATTTTGTGAACATTGCAAATTGTATGTGGACAATGTGCTCTTTCAGCAGGCTCAGAGCACCCAGGGACCTCCGCGCAGGAAGGTCTGCAGCCTGCGCTGGGCTCTCCACTGTTGACACTAGCAAAACCTATTTCATTCATGAGGAATATGATTCTCCCTCAGACGCCCCATGGCAAGAAAGGTAAGAAACCATTCACAAAAATGAGAATACTGACTATAAAATGTCAAAACAGGACTGACTTCAGGTAAAACAAATAGAAATTCGTATTTAGGACTCTTACTGTTTGGTGATCCACAATTTGTACAAGCTCTGCCCCCTTTCACAACCAGAAACACAGGAACAAATGTCTGACACACTTTACCACACTGGAAAGGAAATCTGACTTTTCCCACAGCAAATACTCGGGGACCGTGACGAACCCTAAACTGTGCCTACTTGACAAGCTACATCTGCTTTCAGAGGATCTCAAATAATTTCATAATCAGTTTTTTTAACTTCAATACTGTTATGTTGGTGCACGTGGGAACAATTTGGCCACTGTAGAACTACAGTCCCTTTGAGAGCAGTACCTCTGCCTGGTTTCTAGTAACTGAACAGGATGAGTTTGTGCGATTTAACATCAGACTGGGGAGGTCAGGCAGCAGCAGAACTCCTGTCTCGTACCAGGGGTGGGATCTTCTTCATCAGATGTTGCTAATGTGGGTCGCAGAGAAACTCCTTCCCACCTGGGAGGGACTCAGGGGTTACAGCAGCTCGAGTCTCTGCCATGTAAAACCTAGCCCATAAGCTTTACCTGTGTGGCCAGCTGTTGTCTAAAAAGCCTTAGATTAGGCATCCTTAAAGATACAGACTTCAGGAAAAGCAGGAAATAATAATTAAAAATTGCCACAGTTCTGTGAGCTCCACGGTAAAGCCTGCAGTGAGCTCCTTTTCTTTTCAGCTTCCAAAAGGCAAACATCAGCTTGGAGGCCTGAGCCACAAACCACGAGCATGTCAGTGTGCAAACCATGATGTGCGCCGCTGTGCGGGAGGTTTTATTGCCTTTGAGATCAAGATGTATAGCTCCTCATACCACAGGCAGCATGCAGCCTTAGCTCTCATTTATATCTCTCTTAACTTAGAAGAAAACACAGTTGGATGTGATCTACAAACTTCCTGGCGCTATATATACATCTATTATACCTAAGAAAATAACAGTAATGACACCCATAATGGATAAAGCAGATTTGTTCGTAACAATATAACCATGTGGTTCTGTACACTGAAAATCTGCCGCAGGCAAGGTGGATCTGCGGCCAGGTCTGAAACAACATTTCTCCTCAGATCTCTTTGGAAGCTAAGTTCTGTCCTACAGAAAGAAGTGATGTTCTGTAAGTGGTCCCATTGCATCCTTAGGGGTGTTTTCCCTACTTTTTGCCTGTCTATGCATATTTTCTTTCTCGACTCACAGCCTGCTGCTCCGTTTAGTATAACATATGGATCCAGAGCTTTGTCAGTAGCAGAGGCAGCGCTGTTTTCCGTTATGGGCTGGAATTCAAATGAGAGGCCAGCTGCTACCTTACAAACCATAATTAAAATAAAATAAAATCTCTCCCCATCTCTGTTCTTAGGTCGAAATAACATCTCATGGAGCTGTAACTCACTCCTGGAAGCTGAGACAGAAAGAAACACAAGCTGCACATTCTTGCACCATCTGCTGGTAGCATCTCCATTGACAGACATACCTAGAATGGATTTTGTAATTGCTCTCAAACCTGGAGGGATACATCCACCTGGAGGGAGACCACTGCTATGAAGATTCATGATTCAGGTGAGGGCTTGTTATGTTTTAAAAAAATACCAAACTACAGACAGTCAGTTCTGCATAGCAGAGCCATTTCTGCCAGATTTTTAAGGAATTACACAGCAAGGCCTCCATCACCCCAGTGTAGCCACATCAGGAAGGGTATTGCAGAGCCCTTTGTGTCTCTGCAGCGCAGGACAGACCAGTCTCCACCAGCTGTTGCTGGCAGTCAGCATGAGCCATAGCACCCAAAGAAGAGGCCTAGCCTCTCCGGCCCGGTAGCCTGCTGCCTGCAGCTGGCTGTGGTCAAGTGTCTCATCACCCTCTGGACAAAGCAGAGGTGCAGACAGGTCTGTGCTGGCCCTGTAGGAGTGCTGTGCCAGGTCTTGTCCCCATCACAGAGCCATTCCCTCCAAAACTGCTGAACTCCCTGCTGGAAACTCTCAACTGAAGAATGGGATCCAGTGGTGCCTCTCAGGTTCCTTGCCCGTCCCAGAGATTTAATACATATTAAAATTAAGCACAGTGCTTTGTTATTGTCAAAGACATCATAATGTGAGTAAAGTGAAGGAATCACTCCAGTAAAGGTGAAACGTTACTAAGTTTTTATGGTGTTAAGGTGTGTAGGAAGAGATCGGTTCCTCCTTTCTGCCCCATCCCTTGGTACTAGAAGGGGCTGTACCTTCTAGTGGAGTGCGATGTCAAAGAAAACACACAGGAGAGTGATGTCTCTTTGTGCAGGCTACCAGTCAGTCTGCCAAGTTCACAGCTCCAAGAAGACACAACATTAAATGTCCTTGTTTGGCTTTTAAATAGGGTTGGCATTTCATAACAAATAACATCTTTGTCCATGGGAGGCCTGCGAAGCTGAGGCGTCACATTTCGCCCCTCAGCCTGGAGGACAGAACCACAGGAGTCTGGGGAATTGGTCTTCTCTAGGGGCAGCTCACTGAGAGCATTACAAGTTGTCCCCTAAGCCATCAGCCACTAAACCATTGTTAAGGCACAGAAACTCCTAGCATGGTGGTCAGTGTGAATTAGTCAGACCATCGCTTGGACCAGAGTGACAAATCCCATATGACTAAAAATCCAGAAAACCAAAGCTAAGGCAGGGAACAGCTGAGCATCTCTGTTACGTGTGTATGTGTTCTCTCTCCTGTGGAGAGCTTCATCACAGTAAGCCCAGGGTCATGAACACACATATGCCCACTCCCTGTGTAGCTGTCACACTCAGCTGCCATCACTGACACGAGCACACCAGCATATGTTGCCACTGGGCTGGGTGAGGGTGTGCAGGCAGGGCAGTCTGGCCTATGCTGCGGTGCCAAAACCTGCTGGAGTGCCCGCTGCCTCCTTCACTGGAGCTTCACATCAGAGCTGCAGCTTGTCACCCTTCAGTCCTTTATTGCTTTCCTCTAAAATAGAAATATTCTGTGTTCCTGGCACGCAGTAAAAGCCAGCACGCTCAACACAGAGCTGAGGTGCTGAACGAAGGCACTCGCCTTCAATGTGATCTTGTATTGCTTTCAGTCAGTGTGGCAGGAAAACAGCTCTCTTTAATAAGAGACACATGAGAGCAGCCAGTTGTCAATACATACAGCACGTAGGGGTATGCGCCCCATGGGTGTTGCAGAGCAGTGCCGAGCAGAGCTCTTGTCCTCTCTGAGTAACCTGCCCATTTGGGTGACCTGTTGGTCATGGAGCTCTGTGCCGACCAGTTTACCCAGTCTCTCACCATGCTTCCCTTTGTCATGTCACAGTTCCTGCACAAGCTCCATGCTAGCTAAATCCATGTTCTGCATAGTTGATTTCTTCTACCCTTTTTTTTTAGTGCAGAAACATACAAAATGTAATCGTACCCTAATAGCTAAGTGGTAGTGGAGACTGGGCTGACTGATAGAAAACAGGAACAGAAAATACAGCAGTGAAAGTAGATTTACAGAAAAATGGTAATTGTACTTTACAAGATACACGTTTAACTGAAATGAGAATTTCCTTTTCTTTAAGTAGATTTGAGGTCTATAGACAAATGTCTGAATTCCAGCTGTGGCTGCCCAGTGCTGACTGCACTGTAAGCAATAGCATTTCTTGTTTATGCTTGCAAAGATGTAGCAATTTCTTTCAGGCAACACAACTGTAGCAAATTGATTTGACAGACAAGCTCACATGGTGTGATGTGAACATTAGAGGAGTTGTCTATGTGTCATAAGGAAATGAAGCATTTTCTGTACCTATTTGGGGATCACTGGATGCGCACAGCCCAGGACCGCGTGGGGCTGGCAGCTTTTGAACAGGCACGAGGTTGGCTCCTCTGTCTTCTTGTCCCAAACACAGAGTCACATCTACCCTCCACATCTTTTCTTGCCTGCATCCAGCTGGCTGGGCATGTAGGGAAGCATGAATACTTGGTTTGGCATGTGAAAGGGGATGCACAGTTAGGGAAACACCTCAGGTGTTTTTCAGTGTTATGATAATTATGGCATGGTTCATAAAATCTTCCCAAATCAAGACACTTTGTTAGGTTGATATTTGTATTCTTGTAGCTCCCAGATACTTGCAGAAGTATTTTGCCCCATTCACGCTACCGACCAAAAAGTGCCCGTGGCGGGCCATAGGCATGCCAGCCACGTGCGGGTGGATGGGGCAGGATTTTAGCATTCGCAGACCATACAAGGCAGCTCCTGTGAGCACAGCAAAGGGGGAGCAACTTTGCAGAGTCTACAAAAATGGATGTTGGCACAAGCGTAACATCGTATAGAACAATAGTGATTTTGTACTGCGTTTCCAAAAGGACTCCATCACATCAGCCCCCTGGCCCCATTGCTACATGCTCCGAACACTACATTAACTTTGCCTGCCTCCCAGCATGGGGAAGGAGCCTCACCCCACTCCTGTCTGTCTGCTCGCAGAAGCTGCAGGGAGAAACCCCACTGCAGAGCAGGCAAGAGCAGTGTCTCTGGGAGGAAGTAATCCTGTCACTGGAGGGAAACCTGCTTCCCTAGGGAGTCCATACTGCATCCAAACTGCCATCCACCATCAGAGGCATTACTGCCAGCTGGGAAGGTCTGGTCCACGTCTTAAAACACACGCATAAGAAAAGCTCAATCAGGTGGTAAAAGACTGTAGGAAACCACATTGTTGTTTTTATTCTTTTCCCCTCCTAAACTGACCTTTGAAAATGAGACCACTTTAAACCTGAACTGGTGGCAGCCCTTGGGCGGGATCCGGCTCACAGCATTTCAGGCAGCAGGGCTGACCTCTTGCTGTGGAATTTCACCTAGTAATTTCTGCGGCAGGAAGAAGTCCTCCGAGTGGGTTGTCTGGCTTCAGAAGTAATTTTAAGTGCCTGTGGCTTGACAAATCAACATTTCTGAAAGCGCTTAATGACTCACAACCTCGCCTAAGAATAGCTGAACTTTGCAAGACGGTATTACATAGCGGAGAATATGGCCTCTGACACCGCCTGAGTGTGGAGCTGAAGGACTCGGTGGGAGAAGGGGAGGGAGAGGCTGTGGCTGCGCCATAGCTGCATTCCTGCTGTCCCCTCCCGGCTCCTGGCAAGCCGCATTGAGGAGGCTTCTTCAACGTTCATGTGCATCAGCCACCTCAGAGCTCTCCTCCACAAATTCACCTAATCCGCTTTTAAACAATTTATCATGTTTCATTTACACACGCAGCAAAGTACTCCTCGTTTATCCTGTTTTGTTTGAAAGTGCTGTTACTTTCTTGGATTAAAGAGGGGTCACAGAAGTTTTGTGCATCTACATGTTATACCTCTGAGTGCCTAACATTTCATAGAAGAGAGATTCTTTGTCTTCAGGTTATCAAGCAAGTAAAACCTCAGTGACTGAAAAGGGGAACTGGTTTTGATTCTGCTTGCTCAGGAGTGGGGGTTTTGGTAGTTGTTGCTTGCTTTTCTGGGGCACGCTTGCAGAAGTGTGTGCTGTGAACTGCCACCGCTTTACTTCTTACCCCGCCATGCACACTTTTTAGTGCTTTAATCTACCACCAGGGAAAACAGAACAAAACACAAGTTCAGCTGAATGTCTGTGACCACAAGAGCTTCCTGTAGCTGCCTGAAGTTCCTGTTGCAAAAGCCTCGTTGTTGTTGTTGTTGTTGGGGATCAGGGATTGTCCTGGCTTTGGGGATGAACCTAAGGGATGGGTTATGGTTAAGCTGCACCATCCCAGGAGCAGCAGGAGAGGTGCTGTGTCTGGAAGGCACAACTGCACATAAAAGTAGGTTTACTGCTCAGGGAGAAGAAAATAATGTAGAAGTTGTCTCTCGCCTCCGGCAGCCAACGATGCCAGAAAAAAAAAAAATCTTTCTGATATCACAGTCCCTCTCTTTTGGGCCCTGCCAAAATAATCTGAGCAGCAGTGGAAGGTCTTGTCCTCATGGCATGAAGCCTGAAGGCTCCCCTAAGACACACTTTGCCTTGATTCTTTGATGTGTTGTGAAAATCATCAGGAAATGTCTTCCTCATGTTCAGCACCCCAGCCCCTCAGATGGGGGTGAGGGCAGACCAAGCTGGGCACCGACCTTGTCTGTACAGAGCCCCAGTCACTCCCGAGCTGGGTAATGGGAGATTTTCTCTCTCCTGTTTTACCAGGAGCCTGGGCACCATGAGGAGGGCTCCAGGCTCGCCTGGCAGGTGGGCAGCAGCAGGAGCCCAACCCTCAGATACTTTCCGATGATGTGGGATCCCCAGGGGCTGAGCCCAGGCGTGACCCTGCACCGAACTGTGCCTTGGGACACCCACTCCAGACCCACACATTCCCACAGTTGGAGCCCCCTTGCTCTGGCCACCCACAGACCCATCAGAGCTGGGCTCTGGCAACCGTGCAGCCCTGCTCACAGGCCCCCATGTTTTTCAGCCTGGAGATGAAAACCCAAGAGGTGCAAACTGTGGTGTCAATGGGAACCACAGGAGACTGAAGATTCTGATTTACAGCATTTCCCACTCAGAGCTGAAACGTATTTGGGCTTCTCTCGAGGGAAGGGGGGAATCACAGCAGGCCTCATTCATCCCTGGTGGATGCTGAGTTCATAGCCGGGACGGAGGCCAGGCAGCTGCCCCCAGCATTGCTGGAGCCGCCACTCTCCCATGATCTGCAACAGCTGGGAGCAGGGCTGGGGTTTGCCTCTGTGTCTCAACACAAGCAAAATCAAAAGCTTCACCTCAAGTTGAAGGTGTTACAGCAGGTCAGTAAACTACTGGTTTCTGCCTGTCCTCCACAGCCTAAGAAACCCTGTCATTGCAGTAACTTGCTGCAGCTGGGTGTGTGACGAGCATGCAAATCACCTGGGGTAAGGCACACCCGCGAAGCTCAACACCTGAAACTCTGATCGTGTTTTCTTTACTTTTTCCGTGGTAGCAGGGTACCTTGACGTTAAGGCACAGGATGCTGGTGTAAACCGGACAGTGTTGAACAGCTGAACCAGAGAACAGCAGTCTCAAGTACAGGTACAAGTTCTGTAGCCATGGCCGGTCCCCGCAGATTTCCCCTTCCCGCCGCTCTTGATCTCCATCTGTGCAAACAGGATGAGCTGGAACAGTATAAATAATGCATTAAAAAGAAGAAGCCAACACAATACCGCAGTCATAAGAAAAGGAAAAAAATAAACCAACAGAAAGAAGGAAAAAAAAAAAGAAAAAGTGGATTTCTGGCCTCCCACGGCAGCCGCTCCCTTTGGCTCCCGCAGCCCATCCCCGCGGCCTCGGGCTCCGCCCCGGGCCCCGCCCGCGGGAGGCAGCGGGGTCGCCGGTACCGCCGCGTTACGTCCGCCGCGCTTCGCCGCTCCCAGGTAGGGGGAACCGGGGCCGGGAGGGGAGCGGGCCGCCGTGGGCACAGCGGGGCACAGCGGGCGGGAACCGCCGCACCCCCGGGATTGCTCTGGCGGGGCGCGCCGGGAGGTGTTGGTGGGATGCTGCGGGGATACTTGGGGAGGGGGGGTGGGGTTCCAGTGGGTGCTCGGCGGGGCTTGGGGGTGCTCCGGGGGTGCGCTGGAGTATGCTCAGGGTGTGTGCTGGAGGATGTGCAGGGGAATGCTTTAAAAGTGTTCAGGCGTGCTCTAGAGTGTGCTCCGGGGACACCTGGGAGCGCTTTGAAGGGTGCTCAGGGGGTGCCTAGGGTGCCTGGCCCCTCGGGTGGCTGCCTGCGGGCAGCAGCAGCCCTGGGTCACCTGGGACAGGAGTGTTTCCAGGGCACCCCTGGGTGCAGGACGGAGGTGCTGAGCGTGGCTGGGCAGCAGGGAGGTGGCAGGAAGGCTCTGAGCCCCTGTGGGACCCTTGGATGTCACTGTGTGAGGGCTGGAAAGGGCCCCCAGGCCCCAGCCAATGCAGTGGAAGTCACGGAGATCCCAGAGCAGCCAGAGTTGCATTTAGCCTCCAAGCCCAACCATAAAGCCTTCCCCAGCCATGAAGCTGTGGTTCAGACAAGCCCCAGCCCAGCCTCCGCGGCTCAGCATGGTCGCCGGCGCCTGCCTCCAGCCTTTCCCCATTTCCTCGCTGGCTTTCCAGCTATCCAGACACAGAAACTCTTGGGGCCGTAACTCATGCCTGTCTCTAGTGAGGTTTGCGCTCTGCTTCCCAGAGCCACATGTCCCTCCGGGCTCAGCCGCAGGTCTGGCCTGGCTGCAGAGCAGGGCCAGGCTGAGCCTTGGGTTTCTGCATCCTTAGGGGGCTGAGAGAGGGGCCGCTGTAGCAGCGCATTTGGCAGCGAGTAGGGGGACGGGCAGTGCTTCTCCCTCGCAGGCAGCATCAGCTTTCCAGAATAGCAGCTGCTGCCAGGGCATTTCTGAGCAGCCCAACTCTGCCGGGACCAGGCGTGCCCCGTGCAAGCACTTTCGTCAGCTCCCGGCGTTCGGCTTGGGAGTTCTCGCAGACCTAAGGCAAAGGCATGCTGGGCTCTGACTCTGCTCCTGGAGAAATCAGAGTGGAGTGTGAACAGGGAGCCGCTGCACTGGGGTAGACCATCACTGGAGATTGGTGACAGTAGAAAGCCAGTTAGATAATCTCAACTGCAAGTCCAAGTAAGTTCAGCATGGAGGAAGTCATGGTCTGGATGCTCTGGGTGTGGTGTTCACCGTCCAGAGATGGAAGCGGGACTGTGATGTAGAGAGTTACTTCATTTTCCTTGCAGCTATGGGATGCGACACCACCAGGAAGGGTTTGCTTTGTCGGGGCTAAACGAGAAATTTGGTATTTTAGCTGTGTGGCCCAAATGGAGGCAGTGAGCACCCAAAAACGTTGCTCGTGCAGGATAAGGATAGTGACCACAGTGATGGGCAGAGAGAAGGGGAACACTGTAAAAAATACTGGCATTTACCTTCATACCCGTTTTGCAGTCTTCTGGTGTTTTGTTTGATTTGGGATGGACTAAAAGGAGAAAGCTGGTCTCTTAAATGATTCTGAAACAGTAAATGAGAGGAGGGAACCCATAACCTCGGGTTAATGATTATTTGTTGCTTTGTCTGTAATATTTAAAAAATGTATCTGCCAAAATGGCAGCCAGTCTGATGGACGGTGACCTGACTGGGAACCTGTGGTTGAGGAGGGATTTGTTAAAATAATCCTGGACCTGGAAGATAAGATGGCTGGAGCCCGTTGCTTCTCTGGGCTCTGTCAGTCTCCCGGTGCAGTTTCCAAACCACTTGCGAGTAGGAGAACCAGGACCGTGTTTGGCTGCTTTCCGGAAAGTCTGGTTACGGAGAAAGTCTTACCTCCCAGGTGCAGAAATCATCCCTTTCGTGCAGTGCTGGGGCTGTCCCATTCCCACAGGAGCCATCCAATTTGGTGTCATAAAGTCTCCCTTCATCCTCAACTAACAAAAATACACACCCACCCATCTATTTGCCGCTTTATTGTTGCTTCCCGTGAAACAGCCTCCGTGTCCCTCAGCGTGGGCGCATTTTGGGAGGGAGGGGTTTGGTCTCAAAACATCCTTCACATCAGGAGCAGTTTTGAGACTCGAGTTGGCCGGCATTAGATGAATACAAGCTCATTCACAAGCTTGCTGCCGATTTGGATCCCTCCCCCTGCGGTTTTACCACCGCCAGATATTTTGAAAGTCGAATTTTTATCACTCAGTGTTATGCATCAAATCTTGGGTCTTTTTAAGAAAGCTTTGGGAACAGCACCAGGGATGAACATGTCCCCATTTGTTAGAGAAAAAAGAAAATATGGGAAGTTTTTGTGTTTTATGCCTCATGTGACAGGGATTATGTGACTCTGCCTTGCTCAAGAGCACTGAGATGCAAATTTTGGTCAATAAAACCCTGATCCTGGCTCGGGGGCATGAAGGAGCCCTTGGCTTAGGGCAGCAATCCCGACCGTGCACATTCGCACACAGCTGGTGCTAGGGGAGAGCAGTGGGAAGCAACCAGCTGCAGAGAGTTCCTTCTTCAGCCCTATTTATTTTAGACCTCAGTGGAATTGAAGTTTCCGGTGCTGTGCCTCAGGAAGCCTCAAGTCCTGCCCATCCCAGGGTTTAAACAGCACATGAAAAAGAAGTTATTGTCATAATTACGATAATAAACTACCAAAATGGACAATTTGGCAGAGTCAGAAACCTGAAATATAGTGAAAATCCCACCCGCATGCAGAGGATCCTGTCTTCCAAACATGATGAACTTAAATTCATCATTGCAGCCAGTTCCTAGGTTCATCAGGGTTGAACATGAGTCTTGGTGCAAGTGAGGAAGCTGAAAATACACCAGCAACATGCAACCTGAGCTTGGTCAAAAAACTGGAGGAAAGCCCCCGTTTCCTAAACCCTCCCCATAACCTGGGTGAGCAGGTGGGAAATGCGGCTGCAGGTCTCACCTCCCAGCATCCATGTGGAATTCGCCAGCAGAGAAGGAAGGCAGCATGTCCATCCCTTCCCCAGTCCCAGTCAATAAATATTGCAGTTTGAAGAGGAGCATGATCAATCCCAGTCTCATTGGATCAGCCCAGGAACTGACAGAAAATGGCCCTGTGTCTCCGTGGGGGACTGCAGTGATGGCCTAGGGAAAAGGAGAAAAACAGGCATGCAGAGTAGGGCTTTCCTAAAAGTCCCACTTCCAGCAGAAGAGGATCTGTGTTGATGGTGGGACCTTCACTGGGGTCAGACAGGACGGATGCCAGATTGTCATTTGACTTTTACAACCACAAACACACTTTTTGACTATTTCTCAGGCTGCTGGGTTTAAGAAGCCCTGTTTGTGTGTCAGTGGTTTTTTCCAGTTGCTCAAACGCCAGTGTTTCATCTCTCAGTAAGCACCAAGGAGATCAGACACGGCGCAACACGCTTCCTGCCCTGCGCTGCCCTGTCCATCTCGTGTCTTGGCAAGCGGCCAAGTGAGAGTAAAATGGAAGAGCCTTTCCCAAGAAGCAGGAACATTTTGGTTTGTTGGTTCCCCTCCGCACCCAGCTTCCAAAAATGCCCAGAAGATCCTGTTTTTCCTTAGGAAATGGAAGATGTTTCCAGCCAGCTCAGGCTGAAGCTCTGGCTCTTGAGTGGGATGAGTGCAGGAGCCCCAAGAATGCATCAAGCCCTGTGTTGTTGTAAAGGTGCTACCCTACCAGCTTCTTTGACCACATGGAATTTATTCAGTATCATGGCAGCAAAGGTCAAGGTCTCCCAAGGTCAAGAAGATGGAAAACAGCAGCTTGGAAGAGACCAGAAGCCAAATGAAGGCTTCATTAATCCCCCTGCTAAACTTGTGGGATTGAGGCAAAAAGAATAAACATTAGAAATGAGGCACTTTGGATTTTTGTCTGCCTTCTGACTGTGGAGCACTTTCAATTCATGGCTTCAAGTGGTTTTTCTGATCCCCTGACTCTGGGAGAGGATACTTTAGGGAAAATGCTACAGTTTTCAAGGCATGGGATAAAATCAGGAGAATCAACCAAAGCTTTTATAAGACCATGGCTGGAATGAGCTGAAGGTCAGTTGGAAGAGAGGTTATCAGAGGAGGGGATGAATGTGATCATTTTCCCCTCCTGGTGAGCCATAAAGGAGGGTGAGAGTTTGGATATCTGATACCTCCAGGTCTTGTCCTGACCCGTTTCTAATGGAAATGCTGGCAGGAAGCTCACGACATTTATTAAACAGCAATAAGCAGCTTTAATAAAATCAGTATCCACACAACTTTATTACTGCCATTTGAAAAGATGCCTGAAATGGCAGTTTAAGTACCGCTGGCTGCTGAGGGTTGCACACATATGCTGAAAGCGATTGTCGTCTTTATTAAGTGGTGCTGGGTTAATTATTCAGATTTCTCATGAGTCTGATGCTCTTCCAAACACCAGTGAAGCTCTGCATGCCTCCAGAATGTTTTACATGTGAGCAGCCCCTGGCTCCAGCTCCTTCTGTTGCTTCATGTACATAATTTTGCAGAGAGGGTGATGGCTGGCAGAGGGTGGGAGGCCAGCCTGAACCTCTCCACCAGTGCAACCATGAGCTGCTGGGCTGCAGAGCAAGCTTGTCACTATCAAGCACCCACAAGCTGCTTCCAGCTCTTCTGTCGAGAACTCCTGGGCAAGCAGCAGCCGAGGCAGCTTCAGCCTGGGGTGTGATAAAATGCTGGGGCCAGCACTGCAGGGTACCCATTGCTACAAGCCATGTGCTGAAGCCATCCGCTGGCCCAGGAACGAAGGGTGAATTTTAAGCAGGCATCTGGACTGTGTGGCATTTTGCTTTCAGAGGGGATTTAAAGATTTATGTCCCTTTTTTTGTCATACCTTTTTACCTGCCACATCCACTTTTCCCATACAGCGACTAGTTTTGCATCCTCAGATCTAGTTCTGCTCCACTTGGGCACATGCAGCTGGGTGACACCAGTGCAGAGGGAAGCCATGCCAAGCCATGCCTGGCTGCAAGGTGCATGCTGGGCTGGGCTGGGCTGAATTCAGCCTGCAAGCTCACCTTTCTGGATGCTGTTGGGTTTATAGCAACAGGCTTCCTGGGGCTCAGGCATCATCTGGTCTCCCCACTTTAATTGTGGGTCTGCTTAGCTGTCTTCTGCCCCTCAACAGGCAGCACGGACCAGCCCAGTGTATGCCCACGCCCACTGTGGTCCGAGCTGCCGTTTCCAAGGGATGCCATGGGGCACCGGGCTGCTGGCGGTGACGATTGCACCATGTCAGATGCATGCAGGAAGGCGGCTGGTGGGCTCCCAGAATGCAGATCTCTTACAGGGGAAACCCCATTTGCTCTCACCGTGGAAAACCTCATGACAACTTCTTGGAATGCACACCAGGACTTTCAACTGCTTTTATTTACTTATTTATTTATTTAATCCCAGAAGTTTTCAAACTTCTTTTTTCCTCCTGGAAGGAAACTCCTTCCTATGCCAGTGCCAGCCGGCAGCCGATCACAGCCCACCACCGCGCAACAGAGATCCCACCCGTGTGGATGTCCCCAGCAAACTGGAAATGGGTTATTTTTCTTCCTTTGCAGTGAAAACAGAATTGAAAAATATGTACAACAAATATTCCCCGAGAGGCTATATTTATTCCTGGTATGTCCACTTGCAATAATAGCTCGGCTGGTTGTGCAATCCAGCAGACCTCCTGGATGGAGCAGGTTTGAGTGTAACCCTTTGGGTACCGAGGGCAAGCTCCTTCTGTGGGTCTGTGTGGGGCCGTGGGTGAAGCCCGAACCTGTCATCCCAGAGCGATTCTGCTTGGGGAGAGGAAGGCAGGCAAGCGCCTTGCCCACTGGCCCTGTGAGCATCCAAGGCAGCAGTGGTGGCCGTAGTGGGGATGGGCAGGGACTGATGGGATGGGTTTGAGCTGTTTTGTGGCAGTCTGTTTCCTATCAGCCATGGGAGCAGCCTGCAAAGCAAAATCCCCCCGACAGCTGTAGTGCGTAATGTAGAGCAGCAACAATTTTAGGCCATGACCTCAGCCCTGACACTTGTGGGATAATGTCTGGCTGTGCCCAGGTGAAACCCTTCCCCATTTCCCACCCTGTACTGGCCCTGTTGGGGGAAGCTATCAAAAGCCAGTTGTAGATCGAACCCATAGTTAATTAATTTTCATGTTTTCACTCTATCCATTCATAGCTCCCCATTAAAAGCTTATTTAAAGGGACACAGACTTGAAGACCTTCTTCAGGACCATGGGGATTAAATCAGGGAAAAACTGTAGGTCTTATGTGTGTAATTACAGTAAGGAAATGCTCCAAATTAAAGCTTCCTGCTTGCTCTTTCCAGTGGGAAAATGAAACAATTCTTTTAGGCTTACTTTAAAATCAGCACCATATAGAAATATGTTGGGGTTTTTTTTCATCATGGTGCTTTGTCTGGAGAACATAAGCAACAGAATATGCTCAGAAAAGATGCACAAGTGTAACTAAACCAGAAAAATTTGACAGAAAACAAGCCACTGTGCTCTTAAGTGCATTTTGAACCCTGAGCTCAGTAATTGCTTGTGAAAGCAGAAAGCTGTCAATGCAGTGTCATGGCCCTGCATGGTGTGGGATGCTGGAGCCGTGTGGGAAAGACGGCATTTGGGAAAGGCTGCATTTCTCTGGCTGCTGAAATAGGGGGTTATTTTTCATTCCCCAGTTAAGAAGTTAACCCATCCATGTCTTGGGGAGCGCTAGCAAGGACAAACTGCGGCTGTTTCTTTTGTGTCCATGCTATTTTGCATCTGCAGAGGGAAAACTTTTCTGCTTTTCTCCAAACTTAATCTGTTAAAGTTACATTTAGTAGTTTCACAGTGCTGTGAGCCTGGAGGAGTGCCAGTAGCTCTGTTCTGCAGACAGACAGTGACAAAATGTTTTTGTATTCTGAGATAGATGAGCATTTTGGTTGCATTGCTTGTTAAGTGATGGGAAAGGTGCTGGCACCACTCTGTGATGCGAGTCCCTGGTCAAAGCCCCCAGGTCCCAGTGGGATGCCTCTGCTTTTCAGAATTTTCTTTCCCAGCCCTGGAAGAGGTTCACAGCCCAGCTGTGGGAAGCCAGGCAGTGTTTGAACCCCTCTGCCTTTGCAAGCATGAAGTTGTTGCAAGTATAGTGCAGAGGCTGAGGGTTTTTCTTCCCTGTTGCCAGCCTGGGGGTGCAGCAATCCAGGATGCCCGAGTGGAATGCCAGCCCAGGGGCTTGGGATAGGCACTCTGCCCATCACTGAGCTGCATGCCACAAATACCCTGCCCAAAATCACACCACGCCTGCTCTATGAGCTGCCCCCTGCCTCACCTGCCTGCATTTTGAAGTTTGTGTTGTTTGCATTGAAGTTTGCTTGAGCACTTTATATGGAGAGTTGCACTGGCACCCACAGGAGCCCAAGGGCTACCCATCCCTTCTTGCAGCAGCTGGGCATGGCACAGCAGGTCAGGCATCCTCTGCCTGTGCTGCGGTTACAGGCGGCCGCGTTCCGTTCCTGCCATCACCCGTCCTGTTCAGCATCTCCTGGGAAGGGTGGATGGATGGCTGTGATGGGAGGAGCTGGAGCTGCAGGGAGAAGGGTAAAGGGCTGAGGGGCTGTTTCTGCTCCGTGCATGGGAATGGGGCTTCAGCAGGATTAATTACAGGCGTTGAGACCTTCTGCGGCTTCTGCTAAAGATGCTGCCGTTTCATCGCGGCAGCCGCTTGCATTTCCTTGGGAGAGGCGCTCCGCAGAATAACTAATGCGTTCAGCCTGGGAGGGTGCAGCATGCGGAGGGCGAGCTCCGGCTGCAGCCTGCAGCATCAGGTATAATAAGAACTGTATCATTAATAATTGACTGTCCTTTCAATAATTTTTCATGATAAGGCAGGCAGCCCAGTGACAGCACTTAAGTGTTTTGTGTTCTATGGAAAAGGTAACTGTGCTGTGAAAAGTAACTCATTTTATACAGCTGGCTTGAACTGTCCTCAGAAAGGTCATAAGAAAGCAACGGTCTGCTTTATTAGAAAATTAATCGCTCTTTTGTGCTTCTTGTTTTAAACTTATATTTGCTTTCTGAGCAAGGTCGCTGCTTAGCTGACCAACTTTTAACAACTGGAAAAGGCATGTTTGGTGCTCCGAATACTTCGTTGCTGGCTCTCGCATGGGAGAAGATGCTTTAGAGGGAGGCAAGTGCTTCTGCTCTATGATGGGCTTGTAGGTGGGAGCATGAGAAGGTAACGTGGCAAGAGGCTTTTCTAATGATAGTTTTTCCTTTCACCACAAAGTGCTAAAGCTATTGCTGCAGTGCAGGAGAACACGACAGGCAGAGCTCAAAAAAATGTTGTGTTATAGCTAATGAGACTGTGCTAACGTGCTGCTCAGTGGGGATGAATTATCTTATTTATAGGCACATGGTTAAACGTTTCCAATTTAAATTGCTAGAAAGAGGCTCTGGGAAAATGAAATTCTTAATATATTTGTCTTTATGGTTAATTTGTTCTTTAAATTTCTTGGGGTGTAAGGGTGCTCTCCTTTCTGCTGGCTGGTGTGGGTGGGGGAGCCAGCGGGTGGTTGCTTTGTCTGGCAAGTGGGACAGAGTAAGAGGGGTTAAGTGTGACTGTAAAGAGCCAGTGTTTGAGACAAGACTAGTTAAAAAGACAGTGCATTGTGCCTGCAAATGGGCTGCCCCAGGGAATAAAACCACTTCACTGTGTGCTGTTGTCTTCTCACATATTTGGCTTCTTGATTTCCATTTCTGTATATATTTATTCCTGCCTTGAGAAAAGCAATGTAATTCAAATCTGGCTTAATCCTCCCCACTGCCTTTCTGTGTAGTATAGGTAAAAATCAGCGATGCTGCGCACGTGGTGGTGTTGCCTGCCCAGAGAGGAAAATAAGTATGCTCCAGTTTTTATTCAATAGAGGAAAACTCAGCAAATAAAGAGCCCAAGAGAGGGTCAGCCTAACAGGTATTAGCAGGATGGAGACCCACCTAAAAGTACTGCCCAGCCCTGAATTGCGGGCCGGACCCCGGGCATACAGGTGTGCTGCTTCTGGTGGATCACTTAATTTTTTTTTGGTCTCATTTTTATTAGGAGCAGGCATCAGAGAGCAGCCGTGGGGTCCAAGGAGCCACATTTTCTGGCTCAAAGCCACCCGTTGCGCACCTGAGCTGCCCCGGGGGTGGGGATGGGGGAACATCAGCAAGCTGGCAGGGTACATTCAGCATGCTTTTATGAGGTGATTTTGAAGTAGACTGGTCAAAAGAGAAAAGTCATAGGATCAATTTGGGCTGGAGAGTTGGGACCCAGACAGCTCATAAATGAACCAAATAGATGTAATTATCTGGATATCAAAAAGCATCATATTCACTGGCTTTCCCCACCCCCTTCTAAATAACTGACCTAGAAGAGTGAAGTGTAGCTGGTCAGACTGTTGCTAAGATCCATAATTGACTGTAATGGGAAAATTTGAAAAAAACCCTCCAAACCATTTGAGAAAGGGGTTAGTGTTTGTTTTGGCATGTGCTGTTTATTGGCAGGAGGAAACAGAAGAAATTGCCCTTTATAGAAGTGCAGTCAATAGGAGAGCATGTCAGGAGGCCGCTGGTCAAGGTGTTTCAGAAGGTTGCATGGTGTGGTGCAGGCATCAGTGTTGCTGTTTGGCCGCATGAGCATCGAGGAGGTACCAAGCCTGGAGGAGCTCTTGAGAGTTTTGATGTTCTCCTTGGGCTGGGACCCTCCTAACTTTCCATCAGAGCTATACATTGAGAATAAGCTTGTCTGTCTACCTGATGGACAGAACTAATTGTTTCTTTAAAAGATTTTGAACTTTCAAAGTATCCATCCTATGACAAGAATACGGCAGGATTTCACTTTGTTTTCCCGCTGGTCTTTGTTGTAGTTAAACTATGTTATTTCAGTGCTTCTAGAGGAGAATAATAGCAGCACTGCCATAGTCTGCATATCCTTATCTGCACTGCATATCCAGTTATCTTGCCATTGCCACAAGAAGAAAGATGAGTTACACAATGCAGAAATAATTATGTGTTAAAAGGAGAATTTAGAAGCTGCAGAGTGGAGAAGACCAACAAGGCAGAGCTGCTCCTGAAACGATGAATGAGCCAGAGGTCCTGAGGGATGGTTCTGCTGATGAATACTGCAGAAGAGAAAACAGAAAGGTGAACCAGACTGGTGCTGGATAAGTATAGTGCCAGGCGAAGTGAGGGGTAAAGGTTGTCTGGAGCCCCTTCACAGGGAGCTCTGGAAGCACGGTCAAGTGCTAAAGCCCTCACTTAGGTGAAATACTACAAGCAGAAAAATTAATTCAGACTCTGACAGTTTGATCAATGAGATGAATGTAAGATGGGGCTGGCTCAGCGCAGGCTTTGTGCTGCTTGGTCCTACCCCTGAGAATCTTGCATAGCTCAAGGATGCACTGGAGAAGCAGGGATTGACTTCCAAGCTGCTGTGGGACCATCTCTGGCTAGGAACCAAATTAGATACTTGAAGGAAAATCCTAAGCGAGTAATCTGCTCTCCAAGAACCACCCCCACCCACCCCCCTTTTTCCCTCGCAGCAGGAATTAAAAACCAGCCCTTCTCACTCTGAGCAACGCTGTCCTTCTCATGCAAGTCAGGAAGTCTACAGTGATGGCCCACTGCCTCAGCCCCCTTTGCCCTTGCCTGCCTCCTCCCTGTGTCTTTCCAAAGGGCATGGAGGAGAGAAGTTTCACCCAGGACCTTTCTTGGTTGTTCCCAGCCTTAACCTCCTCTTGTGCTCCAGGAGGGTCTGACCTGTGTCCACATGATGGGCAGGAGCTGGAGGGCAGTACAGACCAGGAAGGATGTGAGGTTTGCAATGTAGGCGGTGGTAGATCTCCACCTGAAGATCCTCCCTGATATGAAAGCAATTTGTCAGTGGTTTAGTGCAATTTGGTGAGGGTTCTTTATAACAGTATGGACGTGCTCTGAAATAGTGGCTTTCATTTGAACCAGAATTCAACATAAATTTTGAATCTTTGGTTACAGATTTGAAAAAAAATAAATGACAAACCAGTCATTTCTGTGCACTGTTTATATCCCTTGCTCTTTTTGGAGTTACGTTATGTTACGTTGGATATATCCAGCTTACAGGCATCAGTGAAGAGTCCCTGTGCCATCTATCTCAAGCCCAGTAGAAAATATCCTAATTGTCTCTCTTTCCTCGTTTGTAGTCAAAACCATCTGTAATGCAGGGGATGTTTTGTAAGAACCAGCTACCTGGGATGTGTCTATGAAGCACAAATTGTTGCCCCTGGAAAAGGAACTATTGATTTAAGCAGCTTGAAAATGCTTAGTAGACACAGTTGGGCTGCAGAATATGGAAAAGATGGGGGTGGGCTGTGAAGAAGTGTAAGGCTTTAAGAAGAGATTTAAGTTCAGATGATTGAGCTTTTTTAAAACTTAAAAATCTCTCTTCCTTTTTTCAAGGGTGAAGCAACTCATCTGCCCTAGCTTGTCAGAAGATGTTTAAGTGACAGCTTGATTAGACCACACCATGGAGAAGACAGATGGTATGGAGGCTATGGGATGGATGTTTGCTCATTTGTTTCTTGAAAAAAACACCCTAACTGAGCCTTGAAGTAATGTCCTTACCAGAAATACTGTAAATAACTTGTTTTCTATAGATAGGCAGTAGGGCCAGGAGATGAAAAATGCATCATTCATGTATTATGCAGACTTGATAAACCGCAGCAAGAACACAGTCACAGCTCTCGGTTCAGCACATATTGTCCTCCTGTCCTCTGTGGTGCATAGCCAGGACAGATCTCCTCTGCTCCCACTGTCCGGGCTGTGCTCTTGTGCTGTATTACCCCATGTGATGTTTTCCCTCCATCACTCCTCTGACTTTCATGTGCTGCTTCCCCTCAGAAAAGCATCTGCATCTCAGTGATGCTCTGTGATGAGCAGCACCGAAAGCCAAGCCAAGTTCTCCTGGTCCCCACGCAGCTGCTACACCAGGATGGAGACAAAGGGAGCAGCCATGAAACCTGGTTTCTCCTGGTCGAGCTGCATCTCCTTGTCCTCACGGAGCGCAGCTTGTTTGGTAAGAGGTGCGAAGCAGCCCAAACCGCTGTGGTTTGAGGGACTTGTGCATAAACTAAAATGAGCAATGATGCTGCGGTTTGACTACTTAGACCCTTAAAGCCTAAATTGGGGGCTGTGAAATTTTGCAGGCTGGATCTGTATTAAGTTGTATTAAACCGGGAGCCTCGGGCTGCACTGCTGGAGCCGCACGGTTTGCCTGTGACGGCTGGGTGGGCAGACACACTGTCGTGCATTTCATGGTGATTTACCTCAATTAAAAGCTGCGCTCGGTGCTGTGCAGCCGGTCACCTTGGGAGGCACGTGTTTCGCATGGATGCGGCTGTGTAAAGCAGCCCCGGCTGGCACTGTCTGGGTCCAGCCTCTGCCTGGTGCTGTATTTGTCATTTTCAAGGAATAATTTGTGACACGGTGTTTGCAGATGAAACAATGCAATGATTTTCCTGCTTGATGTGCCACTGAAAAGTTAAAACCAAACCAAAAGCCTTGAAAAATGTAATTGTCACAGATTGGTTCCACCTTCTGTTTTTGAGCTGGATTTATTATACATCGGGCAGCTCTTTATACTTACACAGGCACGTAGCTCTGCCTGCAAAACCTGCTGTTTGCTTAATTGCCAATTAGAGCCATGATTTCAGCAAATTTTCAGCTTCCTCAGTGCAACAATTACCTGATTCACCTCTGGAAAACCATATCAGACCTTTATGCATGTTGCTGTGTCTCTGCAGCTTCACCACGAGCCTCCACAATGCTGAACGGCAGCCCCCTACCTGCCTGAAACTGAGATGAATAAAGCAGTAACATTTCCCCCCTGCTCTAAATATACTTTTTGTTAATTTTGTGGTGTCTTCAAAATTCATGCATCTTGTTGTTGTTGTTTCAGCAGACAGCCAGCCACCCAAACCTGATGGGGAGAGGGAGCAGCCCCGCAGCCTCCCTTACTCCGTGGAGACACCATACGGCTTTCACTTGGACCTGGACTTTCTGAAGTACGTGGATGACATCGAGAAAGGGAACACCATCAGAAGGGTTCACATCCACCGGAAAGCCAAGCAGCCAAAATTCAGCACCCTGCCCCGAAACTTCAGCCTGCCTGAGAACAGCTCCCGTGGATGCACATCTGCTCCCAGCAAGAGCTGGACGGCAACCTGCTCCTTTCCCCAGCGAAAGGCATCACTGGGGGCGGAGGAGACCCCCCATCCTCTCCTGCCCAACGAGGCACCCTTGCCAGCAACTGATGAGCTGGCTTACCGGAGAAAAGCCCTTCTGACGGAGACGTGGCGGCAGGCAGAGCTGGGGTGGCAGGAAGGTGAGCTCCGGGGGCGGCCGCAGCTGCTTCGAGCCTCCAGCATGCCTGCTGCACTGCCGCCTGGCCAGCCCCTGCCGCGGGACGGGAGGGTGCCCTCACCCCTCTGGCCACCTCCCCAGCACTGCCATGACCGGAGTGGCTCCGAAAGCACGTTTCACCCTGTGTTGCATTCGTCCGGCTCCGACAACATAGTGTTAAATCTCCCCCGGGAGATGAGTTTGGAGGAAGATGTCTCCTTGGGGCATCCCGGTGGAGGCAGCCCAGGACCGATGCAGATGCAGCCGCTGTGGCAGAACCAGCATCCTGCGGCGCCGCAGCTGCAGGTGGTGATGGAGAGCAGAGGTGAGGAGGGCGATGCCACCGACACCAGTGGTCGCTCCGCCTTGACTGGGAGTGAACCAGCATCACTGGCTGCCAGCCAGCTCATGGAGGAGAACACGAACCCTGGGGAAAGGGAGTTAAGTGTGAGTGAAATGACTCCGAAGGTGCTGAAGCAAGTTGAGGAGGGGAGTGTCTGGGCTGAGGAGAACAAGGAGAGCTGTGGTCCTCAGCCTTGTGATGCTGGAGAGCCCGGTGGGGTTGCTGAGCTAAAGCAGCAGATTGCTGCTCTGGAGGAGCAGCTGGGCAAGAAGAAAGAAGAGCTCGAGCAGATCAGGGCAGTGCTGGAGCAGCAGGATCATGAGATCAAGGAGAAGGAGAAAAGCATTAAGTTACTGGCCAGCTCTAAAGCTCAGCTGGAAGAGAAACTGTGCCGGGAAAACACCAAAGAGGCCACGGCGCTGTCCAGGTGGAGCAGTGGGGCTTTGCAGTGCTATGATGCTGCGGTGAACACCGACCTCTCGCAGGTAACCGGGGCCAAACAAGCCCACGATAAAGGCATCAATGTAAATATCCCAGTCTCCACCAAATCCGTAGGATGCAGTGTCCAGAGAGCAGACAACGCAAACGTGCAGGCAATGAAGCTGGGTGCTCGGAGAGATCCGGGACTGGCAGATGCTCACACCAGCGTCAGTGGAGAGGGACCTGGAAGTTTTGGTGAAGCTGGCGTCAAGGCTGGACTTCATGCACCATGCTTCACCCAGCTGAAGACTGATGAGCACCTCGGTGATGACAATCAAAATCACAGGAATAACTATGATACCCAGAGTCTGGCTGCTCATGCTGTGAGTGCAGAAAGCTATCAAGGAACAAGAAGTGGCTCAAGGGCAGGTGAAAACGAGGCAGGCTTTGGAGAAGATAAACCTCAAGATGGGCTGGAAGAGGACAGTCCCCCTGACCATGAGGATCTCCCTGCTGTTGACCCCATCAGCCAATATGTAAAAAAAATCCAGGAGCTTTTGCAGGAGCAGTGGCTGTGTTTGGAGCATGGCTACCCTGAGTTAGCAAGCGCTATTAAACAACCGGCCTCCAAGCTCAGCTCCATTCAGAACCAATTAGTTAATTCCTTAAACTCGTTGCTGTCTGCCTACTCTACGCAAGGGCCCGCCGATAAGGAGAATTCGAACACGCACTATCAACAGTTGGGTAAATAATACTGGCACAGGTTTCAACCTGTCTGGGCCAAAGCTCTTCCCATTATTCAAGTGTCGAGCGGGGATGATGCAGTGGTGTAATTAGTATCAGTCAGATCAGAAATAGCCCCTCCTAAACATGTATGAGAAAGGCAAATCATAAGCTATGTGGTCTTAAATGAAAAAAAGCAAATGATGCAGGAGCTGATAAAGCTGTGGCTCAGTTATACTCAGGATCAGCTTCAAAAATTGGCCATACTTTGGGCTATCCCATCAAATAACTACTTTTCTCAATTGGGAATATGGGACTTATGCTCATCTGGGGTAGACCTGCATGGGGTTCACCAGAACCAAAACCAGTCCACGCTAACTGAGTAACTAGGCTTGGGAAGAGGCCTGTCCCCACTCGCAACCATTTGTCTAAAATAATTTTGGCTTATATGAAAATGAGAACCCAAAGGCTGCCTATTCATTGTTGAGGCGGGGGGTGGGGGGGAGGGGCTTGCAAATAGATAAGTGACCTATTACTTAAAAGCAATACATAATGAGACTATCCAAAGTCTGATGGAAAGACTCATCTGTGTAGTATTATAGGAGATTTATAGAAGAGATTTCCAGTACATTAGTATTGGGGAAAAAAATAAATAAATAAACATTATTATAAAAGTAAAACCTACTTATATTCGTAGGACACACATATAATTTCCAGTCACTTTCTTTATATTCCCAGTGACTTGGAGATGTTTGAGACCTGTATTTTAGAGGTGCCAGGGCAGGTTCATGTTGTGGCCAGGTGCAGCCATAATTTTGCAAGACATAAAAAGAATCTCTTAAGATGAAGAAAGATACTTACAGTTGTGATTTGTAGTTTGTTGCTAGAAGTTGGTAATAGTTACTGATAGTTATGGCACATCTGCTTAATTAATCTATTATTTTGTATTTTGCTAGAAATCTCTCCAGCCACAAGTCTTAAGTCTATCATGAAAAAGAAAGGTTATGGTTTCCATGCAGGAGGCAATGGGACCAAAAAGAATCTTCAGTTTGTTGGGGTAAATGGTGGGTAAGCATCTGTTCAGAAGACAAAACTGCCTTTTTTAACATGTAATGTTCTCTATATTGCTGAAGAAGTCATTCTTTTTTCCCCTCCAAACCTCTTGATTAAAAGGCCCTTTGAAACAGAGCTTTTCTCCCTTCTTTAATCCAGCACTGATAACCTGTAGGTAAGCCCGTAGTAAAGATGATGGTATTTTCAGAGCAGCAGGGGCTGCCCTGGGGACAGACACCCTCTGCACACCCATCTTTTGGGGCTTCCTCCAAAACCCAGCGGGGTCTTTGGGGAGATTCCCACTAACTTCAGTGGGTTTTGGAGGCGGTCAGCACTGCCTGGGTGGCGTGCTGCCACTAACCTGCCTCCACGCTCCAGCGACAAAAGTTGGTTCAGGGACTGAGAAAAGACTATTCTAGTAAATAAGGAATTACCTTGGGGTGAAGGAGATATTTTAGGACATGCTCCAACACCCAGTTCCTAACGCCCTTTGAGCTAGCTAGATACAACGTGTGCCGTAGGTGTGTCTCTAAGGGCAGCACTGGCACATCTTCTACCAAGGAGTATGTGTGCTGGCATGCAGAGGGCAGGATGCATGTCACTGTCCCTCCGCTGGTTTCTGCAGACAGATGCTTCTCTGACTTCCCAGCTTGATGGCTACTGCTGTTGGGTTCATCAGGTGTTACCCTTGTGTAGAGCTTCTGCCAACAGTTGCTGAAATAGGTACAACCTGTAGCAAGTAAAGGAATCTTGACTAGCCTGAGAAGAGTTTTGGGATCCCTCAGAGTGAAATGTTCTGTCCTGTGGAAGATGTTATTGTTGTTAATGCTTTTGGACAATCAGAAGAGAGGTCTTTCTGGTGGGGCTGCTCGAATGGTGGACTCGGGTCTGTGCTGGAGCTGCAAACCCAGTTTTTGTCGAGCAATCTTCAAGGCTGCCAGCATGCTGCCTGTCCCACCTGGCCACAGGGCCTGTGTCAGGTCCTTGGCAGCTCCGGCCTGGAGGCAGCACACAGCCCTTGCCTGGCCGCGCTGGGGCTCGTGCGATGGACAGCCCTCCACACCAGCCGAGTAGTTCCTGAAGTAACCTTGCCTGCTGCTAATTAACTGCTTCTGTCACACTCCTGCTGGCTTAAGAAGCCAAAAACCAGACTAACCCCCAGTTTGGCTGTGGCTCTAACCTTTTAACTTGTCTATCACTCTGGACTTCATCCAAGGCCCATTGGAGTCAGTGGGTGTCTTCAATGAGTCTTGGTCAGGCCCTGTGGTTGCCGATGGGGAAGGAGTGAGTAACGTGTGGTGTCCTCAAATAGCTACGAAACGACTTCAAGTGAAGACACAAGTTGTGAAGAGGGCCCATCGGATGGCGACGGGGAGAGCGAGACGGAGAAAAGAGCTGATGATTTGGAGCCCACACAGGCAAAAGCTGGAGGTGAAAGCAAGGGGGCTTTGTCGGGGACCTCCTCGCAGGAGAGGCGTGAGGGTGATGACCTGCAGGAGCCACCAGCAGAAGTGCCTTGCACTCAGCAGAAGGCTGACAGGTAACCAGAAAACCAGGCAGCGATCATGCTGTCCATCACGTTTCTGCAGCCACAGGATGCGCAGCGCTGCATTCACTTGCTCCTACAAGGCTGGGGTCAGGGCTTCATCTGCTCAGTGCAAAGGCAGCCACTTGCCTCTGTAGACACGGGAAAAGGCTTTAAAGAGCTCAATATTTTTTGAGTTGCTACAGAATCTAATGGGGATTGATTCAGGCCCTACGCTTGACTGGGGAAAAGATGGAGTGAGTCATATTTAGTGGGAATTAGCTCATTTTTCCCCTCTCATGTAAAGTTTCACAGTGAACTTCTTTGCAGATTCAGGAACAAGATCCTGCCCCCCCACCCCCTTTAAGGATTCTTGTACCTGATGAAGTTGACTGTACAGCTCAGGGACTCTGGACTTAAACACTTATTTAACAGCTTAATTTTGTACCTAAAATGTGTCCAGTCAGTGGACAACTTGTGTCCATAAAGTTAAGCACTTAGTAAGTGTTGAACATATTCTGACCTAAACTGCATGTTCTCCTTCCTGCTTCAATACCTCCTGCACGTTTTGTCCAGTGATGGATTTACAGAAGTATTTTCCCTTTAGATGCAAACCCTCTGAAGATTTCCTTGCCGACTGCCAGCTGCTCAGCAAGCACCTCTCAGAAATCAGGACCACAAGCGACAAGCATCTGGTACCGATATTTTTCAATCCCGTTTCAGATGAAGTTCCCGCGCTCTGTTACATATAATGGATAAGATTATCCTGACGGCACGTTGCAGGCTGTGCCCTACCATGCCATGGACAGCTTTGTGAGGAGAGGGGCTGAGATGAACTCTGAGTCAATTTTAGAATAGCCAAAAGAAATGAGAAGGGGGGGGGGGTTGGGAGAGAAGATGAAGGTTTTCTCTGCTTACTCATTCAAGTTACCACAGGAAATGCCTTTCCCCCTTAAGTTATAGCAGTAATCACAAAACCACAAGCTAAAGACCAGCTGGGGGATGCCGGAGCAGAGGACAAAGTGGTGTGGGGTGAGGTGCTGGGGCAGCAATTGGTTTGCAGGATGACTACCCAGGAGTAACGGTGAGACCTTGGTGTTTTCAGCGGCACATTCTGAGCACCGTCTGCCAGGAGTGGTTCCGGGTGTCAAGCTGCAAGTCTTCCAGCCCAGAGGTGGTTGCAGCGTATCTCAAGGCATTGGGGGCCATCCAGCCCCAGCTCCTGGTGATGGTGGTGAACCTGGCTGACAGGAACGGCAACACGGCGCTTCACTACAGCGTTTCCCATTCCAACTTCCCGATTGCAAAGCTCCTGCTAGACACAGGTAGGAAGAGCCACTCTGCTGAGCCATGGCTTTTGTTAGGTATGGGTGGGGAAGTTACTTGATGTTGCTCTTGGCAATGGGGCACAGTCCCAGAGGGGATGGCCACGGTGTGCAGAGCCAGGTAACAGGGTCCATAAACAGTCTCAAATATGGCAAACAGTGAATGAGATCCAGGGTCTTCCCAGGGAGTTCAGTCAGGAGCAAAAGGAGGTGGGGCTGGGGACCAGCTGCCACCTAATGCAAGGGAGCCATCCAGTAGACAAGCATGGGGCTAAGGACCATCCAGGAGGCAAATGCAGGGATAAGGTCCATCCAGAAGACATAGCTGATCTGAAAACCAGCATCCTCCCCCACAGCTTGGCCACGGGCCCATGGGTGTGGGCACAGGTCCCAGCTGAGGCTCCTCAGGGCTGTTAAAGCTCATGAAGGCCCTCAGGGCCCTGGCACATCTTAAGGCAGGGGTCCTCAAACTACAGCCCGCGGGCTGGATACGGCCCCCCCAGGGTGCTCAATCTGGCCCCCGGTATTTACAGACCCCCCCCCGCCCCCCCCCACCGGGGGTTGAGGGGGAAACCAAGCAGCCGCAGATGACTGCCTGCCACTGCATCTGCGCCGGCCCCCTGTTTAAAAAGTTTGAGGACCCCTGTCTTAAGGGCTTTGCAGTCTGACTTTGGGGATGGCTCGTGATCCCTGTGCCCAAGGGGTGTCTCTCACAGCCCCAGTCAGGTGAGATGGGGTGGCTTCCCCAGCTTCTTGTAGTAGCAAATGCCACATCATGGCTTGGAGCAGGAGGATCAGATCCCTGAGAGCATAACAAACCCTACAGCGCTGCAGAAAAACCCCATGTTAAACTACTGAACTTTCAGCATGTGATGAAGAAAGAAAAATCTCAGCTGAGCTAGTGTGGGGGGTGGGGGTGGTGGAAACCGCACACATGCTCCGAAAGAATAAAGGCACTTTGGCCTTTTCTCATGGGCCAGACAATCTGTTGAATGTTGGGGAAATGGCAGATTATCATACACATCTATAACCTGATTGTTGCTGCAGACTTGCAGAGAGCTGTGGCAGTTTGTCCCCTTCTGCTGCTGAGTGCCCAAGGTGGCTGGGTCCCTGGGGCAGGGCTGGACCCGAGCCCTTGCTTGTTAGACACAGCCCATGCCTCTGGTGGAGCTGTAAATAGGGGCTTTGGGGTGGAAATTGGGTGAAATGGGGCCAAGACTGATTTATGCTGTTCATTGGGTGATGCTCGTCTGTCTGCTGCTCCCTTGCTGCAGGAGTTGAAGCAAACAGCCCACAGCTCCACAACTGGCATGTGCCCAAGGCATTAATTGTCCTCTCCGACACCCTTTTTTTGTTTTGTTTTGTTATGGTCTTCAAAGTTAATTGAGTTGACCTTAACAACTGTAATTAGCTCTAGCAATGCATACACCAAGGGCCGTTTAATGCTGTGCTCACAAGACTAGATATTTAACATGGGGAAATCTCAATCCTGTACAATTATGGAAACTCCGTTTCTAGGAATGTAAGATGTCACACATTCTATAACTTTCTCTTTGCTTCCCATTCCCTCCGGTTGATTCAACATGGGGCTGAATCCTTCCCATGCATGGTACATCGCCTGCCAGGTGTGTGCCGCCTGGACCTGCAGAACCGTGCTGGCTACACAGCGGTGATGCTCACCCCGCTGGCAGCTGCCGAAACAGGTGAGGACATGGAGGTGGTGATGAAGCTGCTGAAGGAGGGAGACATCAACCTGCGAGCTGCCCAGGTGTGTCCCTGTAGTTCTGTTGTTTCTTTGAAAACCAAGCGTGGCCCCGTGTGGGATCGTGCCACGGGCGGAGGGCAGCCAGCCTGCAGTGGGGATTTATTTGGCAGAGGCATCTGTGAAGTGCCTCCTGCTGAGCTCGTAGCCTCCTGTTTATGGCCGTCACTGTGCGACGCCAATTCAGGCTGAGGCATCACCATGTCCCCGGTAGAGATCTCAGGCTGTGGCGGGGTGTATCATTTGCATGTGCAGCGCCAGGCTGAGACTCGGCAGCAGACAGTGGGTTGGAGTTGCTGCTTCCCAAAAGTTACAAAAGCAACCTCAGTTGAACTGCAGCATGGCTGCCCACCGGCTCCCTGTGGAAGGACGCGGGAGCTGGGTAACATGAAGAGGCTAAAGGGAGGCTGAAAATTTTGCAAAATGATTTTTCTGGGCTAAAAAATCAGAAGTGATACCAGGGAAGAGCAGCATGGGGTGGGCCCCAGGGTATAGGAACCCCAGGTCTGCCGGCAAGCTGTTGTTTCAAGGGTGTCACACATTTTGGTCTCAGGATGACAGTGCCCTCATCCAGCTTTTCTTCCAGCCAGCTGTAAAAGTTAGTCTGGAGTGAAGTTAAAGTGCCCAGGAGTGTTAGGGGGACAACTGGGACGCCTGGGGCAACTGGGAGCTGGGCAGTTTGGCCATGCTGCTGCAAAGACCCTCCGCATGGACAGGGCAGTGGTGCAAGTGAGCAGGCATCTCTCACACCACCTGCTGAAGAGCCCCAGGGTTATTTAAGAACAATATGCAAGAAGATGCAATATGCATTAATAATATTATTACTCTCTATCTACTATGCAAAAAATATATGCAATTATATATGCAATAATAACATTCATTATTATTATTATTATTGTTCTATAACGGTCTGAATGAGCAGGACTGTAGCAGGCCGGTGGGTGAGGGGTGCTCAGCCTTTCCCTGTGCGGTTGCAGGGAGGCCAGACTGCCCTGATGCTGGGGGTCAGCCACGAGCGGGACGACATGGTGCGGGCCCTCCTCGCCTGCCAGGCTGACGTCAACCTGCAGGATGAGGAGGGGACGACGGCCCTGATGGTGGCCTGCCGGCAGGGCAACGCCGACATTGTCAGGCTTCTCTTGGCCCAGCCCGGCTGCCAGGTCACACTGACAGACAAGGTGAGGCTCCGGGGCTGCGCTCGGTCCCGTACACAACCTCATGTGCACTGGGTGGGGAAAACTCATGTGGGATCACAGTTTACAGGCAGCAATGCCCAGAGGGTGGGTTTTAAGTGAAGAAGTATCATTTTGGTCTTCTTTCTAGTCAGGGGACCACATTTAGGAGAGTAGCCCTGGTTTCGGTGCTTGCTGGATGGGGTGGCTGTGGCAGTATCCTGCATCCCAGCCGTAGCCTGGGCAGGAGCACTGGGGGAAGAGCCCAACCCAGTGTAAATCTGAAAAAAACCAGATGAAACCCTGGCTATGGAAGCAGCAGAGCTTCAGCTCCAAGAAATTAGCAGCAATTAACTCCCCGCTGAGAACAGATACCTCTCCAGGGGGATGCATGGGATGGGGCTGGGCTGGGAGCAGCCTAGCTGGCCAGTGGAAATCTGCGTGGGCTCACAGCGACAAGCTGCGTGGCTGTGTGTATAGTTACTATACTTGTAGTTCTAACTAAATTACAATTTTGTCTAAGATGCTGGGCAGCACCGGGACCAGGAGAGGGCACGGCAGGGACGCATTTTGTGCAGTTGAGGTTAAGCCCCAAAACACCACGGGAAGGTTGCAGGACGGTGACTCATTTTAAGCGAGGGAGTAAGTGCAGGGGAGGAGGTTTTGGGGGTAAACTGCTGGGCGTGAAATACCCGCTGAGAAATATCATCAGCGCGCAGGTTGCAAATAGCAGGGATGGGGCCGAGGAGTGGAGGCGGTTGAGAATGGAGCTGGGTGGATTACAGGAGTGGCTGGGGCGAGAGGCAGTGATTCGGGCAGTAACGTCTTCACCTCTTCCCTCCCCGCAGGGCGGTAACTCGGCCCTGTCGCTGGCCCAGCGTGCTGCCCGTGAGGACATTGCAGCGCTCCTGCGAGCCCACGCCGAGCAGAGCCCGTCCCTCTCTGCGTGACCAAGCGGTGAGAAGAAAGTGGGATGGGGAGTGGGGAACAAACTGCTCCTTCCTGCAACAGCCCTGCTGCTCGCCTCGGTGGCCACGGCCGGTGTAGTAGATTTCCATACATACAGGGGGATGAACCCTGTCAGTTACCTGCGTATGTTCCCCATGTCTAATTCTCCTCATTAAGCCTGTTTACACCCCCCCCTAATCTATGCACATTGCCACAAATGATTCCAGGCTCTCCTATACACTCCTTTTGGTACAGATTTGGCAGGTGAGCGACCAAAATGAAGGAGAAAAGCACATTAGAAAAGCAATACTTAAGTCTTTTGTAACCTTAGATTATGTTTGTCCTTTTAATCAACTACTTAACTGTATCTCATTTAACTTGTAAGTTTGTGTCCTAATATTTATTATTAGCTCTTCTGTATGTAGCGGCAGGCAGTGATTATTCAGTATATGTAACGACAAACACAAGCTGGATGGATTATGTAAAGTATAAAATCCTATTTATGTTTGCTTATGTGGGTCTGATGTAAGAATTAAAAATTAATGCTCTAGGAAAATATTTGAGTATACCAGACCCAAACACACAGACATTGTTTTGCCTGTATTTGGAATTACCATATGGCTCTTATTTTTCCTAATTAAGTTTGAGCTAACAGGGAAGCGTAGCCCATTGACATGCACCGTGCATCAGCACATGTGATGCTCAGGCACAGCAGGGTGGATCAGGTTATCCCAAGCATGGCACAAGATGATCACAACAGATTCCCATCCCAGGATGCATTAATGTCCGAGAGATTGGTGGAGTGACCTTGCTGACAGATGCCTTCCGGGCAAGCATCTGGTCTCCCCTTTCCCTTGTGCTTAACCTCCAGATGCCCAAACCACTCCCAGCTAAAGCCATGCCGTGATTTAGCTGCTGGAGTTGGCTGGTGCCAGCCGCCCCTCCCCCCACCCCGCCATGGGGCACCCACAGGGTCAGTCCAGCATCGCCTCAAATCATACGTGGGGCAGGGAGTCTCTCTTAAATCCCCCTGCTGCTGCTGAAGAGGGAGGGCTCCAGCCCCACTTCTCCAAACACCTTTATACTGTCATTAAGTTGCTCTGTGCTGGGAAATGCCGTTTCGTGAGGCTGTGCTGCACCAGGACCCAGTGGATGCCCTCCACAGGCTTTGGGGGACCTGGATGCCACCACCAAAAGCCTGGATCTACTTGCCAAAACTAATTAGCTAACTAGGGAGATTTGCTTTTACTTTTCTTTCTTTTGTTACTAAGCAGAAGTTAATCCTAGACTACTTTGGTTACTTCCAAGTCAATTCACATCATGATGAAATCTCTCTTAAGCTGCCTTTACCCTTCCCTCATATTGCAAAGCCGCTGACGAGCCCCCATCCTCACACCGGTAACACTTACCGCCTTGCAGGGAGGGGAGGACAGCCCATGCCCTCCGTTTTCCATGGAAATCTGCCATCTGCTCCATTTTCTTTCTTCATGTTTTCAGAAGCATTCACCATCTCAGATGTCTAGGCGCCTTTTTTTAACTCTATCCCAAAATGCAGTTACCTCTTTTACATACAAATAAACTCGAGTTAAACCTTTACCTGCATTTGCTCCTGTGCCTGTCCCCATTGCCACGGTGCTCTCCCGGTGTGAGGCAGCAGGGATGCTCCGGTGGACAGGGCAGGACAGCCAGGACAGCCCTCGGCCCGCAGTGACCGCACGTATGTGCACATGGTTAAATCAGGCATTTCTGAGGTGTTTCTTCAGACCAGTGCCCCCCGGAGGTCCCATGCCCCAGCTCACCACACAGACAGGGCAGGGTGGGAGTTTTTTTGCAGGAATTGCCCCGATTTATGTTCCTGGGGCTGAGCACTGAGCACCCAGAACCAGTGTGAGCACCCACAGCATGGCCACTAGGCCCCGGCTGCAAGCAAAAAGAGCTGTAATAGCATCCAAGTGACAATTTTCACTACTTTCCCGAGAGCTCTGGAACTGCGCTTGCAGAGAGGAATTTCACTTCAACTCTGGCTGCTGCCCAGAGTGAGGTGAACTTTCTGGCTTCAACATAATAAATGTGGGAGATTTTCTGCTAAGGATGAGGGTGGCTTTGGGAAGCACCTGCCTTCTCCTGCCCATGGAATTCCTAGGGATATTGAGCTCACTGTAGTGCGACTCAGGGAGAGGAAACATTTTTCGGTCTGCTGCAGCACACGCTTTGCTGCTTTCCCCTGCCTCCCTCCACATCCCCCTTTTCCTCCTGTTCCCACCCCGGCAGCCCAGGCTGATTAACTACATCCCAAGAATGTTTGTTTGCATTCCTTTGCCTCATATTTCCTCTTTTCCCCTCGATCCATCTGCCCCATGAGGAGCAGCTCCCATGGGGTGACCCCCCGGAGCAGCTCCTCCGCTCATGTGGAGCCCAAGGGACCATGGATGGTTCAGTGCTGCCCTCGGCACCTCCCCCTGCCCAGTGTCACGCTGTAGCAGCACCAGATTGCACAGAACCGACAGAAAATCGTCTGCGGGATCCCAGTGCCACAGAGGGCCCCAGAGCCAGCCTTAATTTATACGGTAGAGATCAAACTAAATATAGACAAGCAAAATACATCCCCAGTGCGAGCGCTGTACAATACAAATGAGAGACAATTAAGTCACAGCAAGGAAAGAAATTAATCTAATGATCTTTACGAGCTCACCATCTATGAACTGATTAGCTATGAAGGGAAAGAATGACGAGAAACTCATCTGAACACGATTTTTCCACTCTCCTTATGGCCATTTCTAGTGTATCCCTTTCTCTTGATGCGAGGAGGGGAGTGGGGACTCTGATGGTCTCATCCAAGGCACCTCCATGGTCACGGAGGAGCGCGGCACTGTGCAGCCCTCAGCATCCACACTGCGACTGAAAAACAGCGCGAGTTCCAGTGATTCTGTGGTTTTTCCCCTCTAATTTACTGCTACCTTCAGAGAAAGCCCTCTGCTACCCAGACGTTGTCCCCCACCCCAGACGCACACAAGGCCCTCGGGTGTCCCCAGGGATGCCAGGACTGCCTGAGTGTGACGCTGGACACCAAAGGCTTTGGTGGCAGAACGGGGATGGCCAGAGGGGAGATGCCAGAGGAACTGCAGCCAGCTCCGCCCAAGGTCCATCCTGGGTAAAAGGGGACTCTGGATGCCTGCAGACATTCAAGGCCAGGTGGGATGGGCTCTGAGCAGCCTGATCGAGCTGGAGATGTCCCTGCTCACTGCAGGGGGTTGGACTAGATGGCCTTTAAGGTCCCTTCCACCCCAAACCATGAAGTCTGTGATTCTATGCCTCATGCCTGGAGACCCCGCCCGCAGCCGGCAGGCTCCAGCTCCATGGCAAAAGCAGGTTCTGAAGCCACCATATAAGCACACAGCGCATGACCCTGAAGGGACTGTGCTGGGGCATGGACCCCTGGGGGAGCGGAGCCCCCAGCCCTCCTCTGTGCCCTGGCTGACCTCACTGGTGCTGGACCTGGACAGAGCCACGCGAGACCCTCTCACCCCAGCTGCCTTCTGCACGTGGTTTGGTGCCCGTACCCATGCCAGATACAACACACAAAAGAAACCAGCTGGTGGCTTCCCCCCTCCTTACCGAAAACCAGATGAGCCCAAATTGTTCCTCCCGCCTCTTGCGCGCTGCCAAGGCACGGGAGCAACGCCTCCCTGGGGCACCAGGGTTGGAAGGCACTATCCAGAAATTGGGGGTGGGGGTGGGACACATGGAGCTGCAGCCATGCTGTGCCCACCCAGAGCAGGACAGCCCCCACGGCCCCCCCCCCCCGTGCCGTCCTGACATCAGCTCCAAGATATGCAAGAAATGAAACCGCCGCCCAGTCCGTGGCTAAATGTGCGGTCCCTGTGATCCAGCAGGCCTGGACAAAAGGCTGCCTTGTGCTCAGCGCCTGCGGGGTGGCGAAAACCTCACAGGGCTCGGCTGTGGGGCGGCAGGCCTCTGGCTGGGGAAAGAAACAGCAAAGCGGGCTCCATCCCTGCTGTGGGGATGCAGGTGGTTCCTCGGCATCATCTTGAGATCACACAGCACAGAGAAGGGGATGGAACAGTTGCAGTAATTTGCAAACGTTGTCCAGGCTACTTTAAACATTGCAGTTAGCTTTTGTTAAAGGTTAACTCATTTCTTCTGCTGTAAATATCAAGTATCCTCAGCCCACAGCACAGAGGAGGGCCCGCCCAGGAGCAGGGCCGGGAGCCCCGGGCAAGAAACATCCACTGGCCTCCGCAGCGGGGCCATGGCCACGTTCACAGCACAGGGAGAGAGCGGATCACCTTGAGCCCCATGTGCGTGCCGAGTCCCATGCAACTTGTGAACACAACTGCCACTGTTAATTAAATTGGTGGGACCGCAGGCAGGCAGTGAGGACATGCTGTGGCTTCACTCCTGTGACATCTGTGGGCCGTTGTCTCCTCACATGGGGTGACAACTGGGTGCTGGGATGAGTGTCTTAAGGCTTAATGCTGCAGGAGAGGCAAAATCGATGGCTGGCAGGTTTCTCGGGTCCGACTTGAAGCACAGGGTACAAAACACAATCGCTTCTGCTTTCTCTTTCCTCCCCTCGTCTTGCCCACACAGATGGCAGAGAAAATCAGCACCTCTCAGTTTATCATCCAGAAACCGCCCCATCAGCAGCTTGGGTGCTGTCAGATCAGTGACTATCAGCAGCATTTAATATTTTTAGAAGAGATGAATGTCTCAGTCACAAAGGCAGATTTATTTGCCAGAGGGGAATGAGCTGCCACAGGGGCAGCGTGTCGGGCACATTGACAGCACCTCCGCTTTGGGGTGTTTGGGGCCCGGCTTCCACCCAGCACCTGGTCCTGTCTCCACACCTTGGTGGGGAGGGGCTGCTTCACCCTGCTCTTGCCAGCCACAAAGTGCAGTTATCAGCAGGGGCAAGACGGGCTGTGATTTAATTTCCTAGAAATCTCTTGTGGTACTCAGACGTCTCCTCCTTTTCGCAGCACCCACCTATTTGCAGGGGAAAAAGCCAGCTCAGAGGTGTGGCAGTTTGTCTTTCTTGGTTTGAGCTGAGAGGATGGAGCATCCTTAGAGCATCCCTTGGGGCAGCCTCTCTGGCAGAGCCACCAGGCCCGGGCCGAATGCAGCAGAAATACAATATTTTGTCAATTGCTCCATCTAGTGCCATCTCAGCAGTAAAAGCAGTGAGAGCACAACAACCGGAGCCAGTGCAGCCACCGCGGCTGGGGCTGCGCAGCGTTCCCTGGCCGGTCTCTGCAGTGGTTCGGTGAGGATGCGCAGGTCCCTGCCCTGGTCCAGCACGGGTGCCATCAGCTGATGGCAGCTGTGCGGAAGGGGCTGGGGAACGCACTGCCTCCCTCGCACGCTGCTAGCTGGTATGGAAAGCAGCGTAAGAAAAGTACTACGTGATTTCTTAATAGTTAAAAATGCTCATAGGGAGTATTACATTTTCATGGGCAGATGTTTCCATATAAGGGTTTATAGTCCCGTTTTGAGAAAGATGAGAGAAATATGATAAATGAGACAAAGGCGCTCAGTCCTGGGTCTGCAAGGTAAGAGCAGATTTAAAAAACTCTGGCAGGGTGTGCTCCAGCCACAGAGGAGGTGAGGACCAGTTGCCAGCACACCCCCAAAACCCAGGCATCACCCGAAGGCCAGGGACCACGTACCCCTGGCACGTGCGATCTGTGAGGGGAAAAGCTGGTGCTGAGGGGGTTAAACATCACATGGCCAACAACAGCTCAGCTTTACCCTGCACAGGGTGACACCAACACCGACAGCAACCGTTCCCATTTGCCACCCCACTCCCCAATTTAAAAACCAGCAATATTTTAAAACATTTGCCCACATAATAATCATAATCTGTCCAGTTTTATCTGCTTCCCCCAATGCAGCAAGTGAACAGGTTCTTGTGAGCATCAGGAGCTGCGCAACGATTCCTGCTTTGCTGGCCAGAGCAGTGAAATACCCAGCTAAGAAATAAACCCATCTGACAGGCAGGTCCCACACGCACTCCTCACTGGCTAAAGCTGCTTTCCAGTGAGCAGCAGCAGACACCAGGCCAGTATATCCTCAGGAAGAAAACTTGCAGAGAAACCGTGGCAGGGCCTGCCAGCAATGCCAGCAGTGGGCGTCACCAGTAACAGGGGCTTCTTCTAGCTCAAACACAGCTTGGAGCAAAAAACGTCCCTGTTGAGAAGTGTTTTTTGGCATGGCCGTGCTGCAAAGCATCCTCTCTGGCGCACAAATCCACCCCATCTCGTAAGGTTAGCACTAAGGCCTGTGCCAAGCACCATCGGTGCTGGGGGATACAAGAGCCCCCAAACCCTGCAATGGGCCGTGTGAGGAGGCATCGGGCTCCTGCCCACGGTTTAGCCCTTTGAGCTGCGGTGGGAGGACAGGGGGTACCGCTGGGGCCCAGCTCAGCCCTGGGGGCTGCACGCAGCTCTCAGCAAACACATCAGGCTGTTGGTCCTCACATCTGTCTCGTGGAAGCTCCCAGGTGTGGCGTCATGCTCTCGCTGTCTCCCATCCGCATGAGATTTCTGCTGAGTTTGCGTTTTAGGAGCACCGCTGCACACAAGCGTCCAGAGTGTCCTTTTTCCTTGAATGGTAACAAATCTGTAAAAAGGCCCACCTGGCAGAGAGGGGAAAGGAGGGAAAGATAGCGCATTGCTGTTTAGGGGAATTTCTTTGCAGCTCCCTTTCTGCTGCACACAAATAAACCAGAACCTGCAGCAAATGAGTCCCAGAGTGCCAGGAGAAACCCATCTTCTAAACATGTTTATTTTCAACAGATGGCCTGTCATATCTGCACATCAAAGTGTTAAAAAAAAAGAAAAGAAAAAAATAAAGCCAATGAAGGGCTTTATGAGATGGAAGAGACCATTCCTGTTCAAACTGCAAACAAGTAACCCTCCCAGAAAGTACATTTCTTCAGGAAAAAGGAGACCTTTGAGGACCTCTTCTTTTTTGGTTTACTTCTTCCTTGCGGCAGCTCGCTGGTGATTTTGTAAAGGCAACTGCAGCGTCATGTCACTTCTGGAGAGAAAACCTACTTCCTAGGATGATGGAAAGGAAAAGCCAAGCTCAGCAGGTCTGCATTCTGCCCAGGGCATCCTGGATGGGAAACACAGCAGAATAACCTCAGGCAAATGTGGTTTTAATTGCTACAATTACTTTGATTAGGATGTGATTTTTAATTTTAACTGGGCAGTTACAGAGGCATCACACCTACAGCCAGGGCTGCTCTATCAGGAATAAAGAGGTTTTTATGCTGCTAGTGAGTATTTTCCTTTGTGTGCAGGAATCAGAAATAAACTCTGCTCCAACCCACCAGACTTGTGAAAGCAGCCGAGACCTTGGAGCCCACCTGGACAGGGCTGAAGGCAAGGTCAAGATGATTCATGTTCCTTTTCCATTTGGGATGCTGCAGAACATGGATCTCTGATTTGCTGCTATCCTAAGGGGTCCAGCTATCACAGGATTGCGTGTTAGAGAACAAAATGTCCATTGCTACTAAGAGGAAAAACAATGACTGTGACAGTGTTTAACCAGAAAGTAAATACACCTAAATAATGGACATGGAAGTGTGAAACTGTGGAGAAAGATGATAATGGAATTATATATCAATGCTCAGCACAACTGTAAAAACTAATGTTTTATACATGTGTAATGTTAAATTAATTCATTCCAGTTCTTCCAGGCGAAGGTACATTAACTGCTCCATCTCAGCATAATCATATTACCTCAACAGGCTCTATATATGTCATACTTCCAGGGTGGTAATCGCCATTTGATTAATTACAGGGAATTTAGAGGCATTATGGCAATTCCTTATGCAGCAGTATAACATGACACAGTCCCCTCATCCCTTGCGGCTGACCTGCTGTTCGCACCAGCCCACCATCCACTGCCACGGTTCATGTCACTGCCCGAGCACTGTCCCAGGCTGCACCCAGCGGGCGCTTCAGGAGCTCAGTAGTGCTTGGCAGTGGGGATCATGCTCCCTGGCATGCTCACGTGGTGGGGAGGGCACAAAAAACTTACAGTACCTCAATCCCAGCCTTTGGAAGAAGTCTAAACGTAGGTATAACTTGCCTTTTCCTTTGCAGATTTAGCCAAGAAATGCGAACAGCTCTAAGATGGTTCCTGGTGATGTCAAGAATGTCCTTGATGGTGTCACTGCAAACAGCAGGCTACTCCCTGTCTCTCCAGGTGAGGAAGCTGATGGAGGGACTGTGGACAGCATGTGGTCCTTCTGAAAGAAAAGGCTCTGACAGCTGAGTCCTCAAACCAAGGCAGAAGCCCCTTTCCCACTGGTACATACGAGAGAAGGGTGGTGAATGGCACCTCTGAGGGGTTGCGAGAGGCCTATGGTATAGATGCTCCTCCTGCAAGCATCCTTTGTGTTGGTTTTGATTTCTCCTGGCACAATAACGGCCACTTGGCACCTTCGTCTTCATCCCTCGGTTTTGCTGCCTCTGCACCAGATTCTTGGTCTCTCAACCAAACCATTTTTGGTGGCATTCCCCTGATTAAAAACTACTTACCAGGCTGGAGCCACCTCAGTGGGTGGCTGTATCTTTCCGCCGGAGGGCAGATGTGCACAGGGAGGCTCCCTGTGACTATCTCACTCGGGAGCAATCCTTCTACCTGGATACAGAGCCTCGGCTGGCTGTCACCACAGCCAGCTGTCACCGCAGCCTTCCATCACTCCTACAGTGACTGCCGCTCCCTGCTGCCTGAGAAGGGCAGTCACAAGCCCTACTTGGGATAGCAAACAAAGACATCTCATGCAACAGATTTTAACAGTGACTTAAATAAAAAATAAAAATACAGAACTACTTATGTAACCGAACTTTATTTAGAATCTTTGAAGTCATAAAATATCTCATTTTACTGATATACGTAAACATACAATCAGGAGGTTTAATTACTTTTTCCCTTGCACAGAAATAAAGTTTTAAACAAACCAGAACACCTCAACCCAGACAAGCGTAATGCAAATTTAATTATCTAACTTGGTCCTGCACATACAGCACACGCTTCTCTGCATGGTCACTGGTTTATCTATTAGTTGCAATATAACTCTTGGCAGTAATATATTCAACACACAAAGTGCAAATTACAAGAAGCAGAAAATGTTCTCTCTCATTCTGAGCAATAAGAAGTGCAAAATATCTCAGCCCATAAATTCTATTCTTTACGTATATGAACAGTATGTGCATAATAGGCTAATAAATAGCCACGTAAAACTTCATAGATTAAATGTGGCAACATCTTAAAGTAGGAATGCAACAGTTATAAAAACATAATCAGACAGAGGAATCATTACATTTTGTTCATAAATTCCATACACTATTTCTGAGTGTACCTCTTTCACCTACCCGCCTTTAACTTCTGCATACCCTGGATACTTCTGCAACCAAACACAGTTTGTTAAAACCTCTCCAGTTCGCTACATCTGGACATATTTCTGTGTGTCTACAATCAACATTCCACTAACACTTCCCTTGGCAAATCAAATAGTGCAGTGAGAAGCCACTGGAAATGTGAGGTCTCTTCCAGGCACTGTTAATGAAATACCAACTAATGGTTCCAGCAGGCTAAATGCACTTTGTGATTACCTAAGAAAACTTTTCAGTAAAATAAGGAAAACTGTTTCAATTAGAGCTAATCACAGCTTGCTTGTTTCAGTGTAGCTCATCTCACTTCAGTACCTGTTCTCCTACATAAAATGGGGAAATACCCACTCCAGCTATACCATACCTAACAACACTACCTTTAACACAAACCCCACACTACTCAGTTATACCGCAGATTTTCAATCTTCTTTCTGTTTAATTGCAGGGATTTTTCACATAAAACGAGCAGCCAATTTCAACACCCCCCCCCTTTCATTTCTCCCATCATCATTACAAATTACACCAAATAGTCCAAATCAGACTGGGCTTCTTCCTCTAAAACCCTACTGTTCCTCTGGATAGGAAGATTAAACCACAACGACTTACATTGCCATTAATCTGCCTGCCAAATTCATTTGCTAAATCACTACGGCCACAGTCATATAATCACTGCAGGAATGGTTGTGACACGTAACGAAGTTGCTAACTTCTGGCTAAACATTCCCGCATCCCACCCCCACTGCACAAAGCAGGACAGGCCTTGGGAAGGCTCCTCGTGGGCTTCAGCACACTCTCACCTTGCTTAACTTAAACCGAAAAAACAGCCAGGGGCTTCGACTCAGCCACCTGACTCACTGGAGTGGGCTGAGGGATCCCCTTCTGCAAGCTCTGCCCTGGGGAGGACAGGCACAGCAGCCAGCCCCGGGACCACATAATCCTGAACCGCCACAGTAGTCTTCTGCGGCGATCATCTCACCACTGCCTGGTGTTATTTGGTATTAGCCAAAATTGAACTCCAGCAGCCCCAAGAAAGAAGCATCCGCTGATCCGTGAAAGCCTCTTCCTGCACTATCTGATCCTGGGGAGACTTTTGGAAATGCAAAACGGTTTGCTGGTTTGGATTAACTTCATCTAGCCTTAAAGACAACGTGCAGAGGGACTGCTCACAATCATTACTAGAATTATAGGATCACATTGCTGAAGCAAACTTTTTATCTTCATTAAAGTTTCAGGATGAACAATTATGCTGCAACTTGGCACAACAACAACTGCCTTTGTATGCAACATGCCTGGCATATATCAGCACATTTTTTCTTCTTTAAAAATATAATTAGAATAGAACGAGATACGTTGTTGTTGTTCATGCTGCCTAAATATCTGAAAAGGCTCAAACATTTTAAAAGCCTAAAAAAATAAATCTCCCTTTCCCCTAGTTTATTTTTCATGCTAAAGGCTGCAAATTGACACATCACAGTAATTACCTCTGACTAACTTCCATAGACCTACCCAAAGAGATAAACATGAGAAGTTCACATTTGACTATCAGACTTACTGTGCCGAACACAAATAATTTCCCAGAGGAGAATTTGATATTTCATCATTTGGAACAGTGGTAATTTAATTACATTGCTAATGTTTTCTGGCATACTTGAAAGGACAATTAGCATAAGTAAATCATGAGTGAGATGACAAGTCACTCGGCATTTATTTCTGCTCATCAGATGAGATCAGTTGATGATCTAAATTCTCGTTTGTGTGCGAACTGATTCCAGGTTCAGCAGTTGTAACTGGGGTTCAGACTAGTGGGGATAAACTGATGTATAAATAAAGTAAAATGGACATTGTTCTTTGAAGTTTCTTAATTAAACTTGTTCAGAGAAACCTCAAAAGCCGCCAGAAGTAGGGGAGGGCGGGGAGAAGGGCTGATAAATGAGGAAGGCTAAATGAAGCTCGAGATGCACACTACCCTTTCTGGCAATGGGGTGAATACTGATTCGTTTTTGCCAGGGTTTGCTTTATATCCTGCTCAGGGCTGAACAGTATTATTATAGCTCTACTGATGTTCTAAAATAATTGTACTTATCTCTGCAAGCGCAATGACATTCATGATAACACCGTTAATGTTACAGTTCCTTTCTGGCGCTTCAGAATAGCTACAGCTTGCTCATGAGTAACACCTTCCAAAGCTTCCCCATTAACTGCTAAAATCTGATCACCACGCTTCAGTCTGCCATCGTCCGCAGCTGCTCCCTGCAAACAGCAAAGCGAGTCATTAGCGGCTGGTAGCATGGAACCCTCCTGTCTCTCAGAATGCAGCACTGGAAATCCCACCGTAGCTGGGTGGGGAACATGGGAAATGACAGTGCTGAAGTCTCCCTGAGTGCGTCAACCGTTGCCCATCGCTCACCCTGCCTATCCAACCCTGCAAGATCTGGGGCACTGTGGGTGGGTGATACACCCTCGGGAAGAAGAGAAAACTCATCCCTGAAAAAACTGCGGTGTGAAGGCTGGTCCTGGCTTTTATGATAATGGGGAGGCTTGTTAAAGCGGTGTGTAAATGCACTCCACACCCAGGGCTGAGAAATGGGTTAAAATGTGGGGAGGGAGAGGAATGCAGAGCTCACGCAGCAGAACAGCCTGGGTACTGCCCAAAGTCACGGATGGAGCAGGGCTCCATTGAAGGTCCTGAGGAGCTCCCACAGAGCTTTAGTAATGGCTGTTCTCCTCCAGAGGCCTCGGTGCAGCTCTTTTATCTAAATCCTGAGCCCTGCCCTGCCCAGTGGTTGGCTCATGGTGTCTACTCCTGCTCCATGGCCCCAGCAGTGACTGCACTGTATTCTAGCTTTGATTAAGGGTTTCTCAGCTGTGCTTACATCTAGAGACTTGTAAATCTAAGCATCAGTTTAAACACATAATTATCTTCCCATGTTAATAACTGAACTGAACCATGTTAATAACTGGCTCACATTGAGCACATTTCTAGCAAGGGGATGGGTGGGAAAAGGGGCACCCCTCCCTTCACGCTAGCGGCCATTCTGGGGCTATGCTGTGTTGTGTTTCTTCTTCAGCTTTGGTGGCCTAAGCCACTCTGTACTTGGGATGCCCAAGTGCCACCCTGGCAACTCAGGGCTGGGGTCAGAGATGGGCTGAGGCAGCTGTGCTGTGAGTGGCTCCAGCACACAGGAGTGGAGCACTCACCGAGAGGCATGAGAGACAAGCTGGAAGCAAGGGAGAATAACTAAAGCCAGGACTGATGTGTAAGCCAAACAATTAATTATCAAGCCACAAGGTACGGCATTTTTGTCTTTCGGTCTTTTTTCTCATTGAGGTGACTATCTGGGCAGAGGAGCTTATTGCTGGTTCTGCAGCTGAAGCTCAGCCATAAAGGTACAGCAACTGTCTCCTCTCCCGTACAGTGGGGAAAGTGATGCCTTCGTACCTCTTGGAAGGCTCTTTGAGATTTACAGATAGAAAACTGCCTTATAAATATTTTAATGCATAAAACCAAGTTTCCCAAGTACACAGAGCAATTTTGCTGAGATAAAGCAACTTGTTTCAGCCACCAGTAATATAAACTGAGAAGCCAGCTGTGAGTTCTGGGTCCACTTACATCAATGTACTTAGACAGTACATTTTGCTCTCTACTACATAATATATTATCCAAGCCAAAGCTTAGGTTTATTTTTAAAGATAATACAGGAAAAGGGAGAAAATAAAACAAACAAAAAAAAGATACCTTGGCAAATATAGTCTTGACATAAATGGGCAGGTCTCCGTGGGGACTTCCATACCCCCCTACAATACTAAATCCCAGTCCATCAGAGCCTTTCTCCAAAGTAATAATCTTAGGCTGAGGTGCTCTGAAAACACAATAAATACCACTTAGAATAGCAATGTGTGTCTCTGGGGACTTTATGCAGAAGGAACACTTACAGAGATATTTACCTATCAAGTTCTTTAGGCAGTCACAAACCATGACTCTTGCCCTTGCACTGAAACACAGTCCCGCACAGCCCGGAGTTCAAACGCTGTTCTGTGTACTTCAGCTCCTCACTTTGAGAATACTTATTTTTAACAAGGAGCTCAACAAAAGCACTTATCTCTGATGCAGAAGTGAGACTCCCCTGATCTGCAGTCACTGCACATACGTAAAGGAGAGTTTGCTTTCTTACCAGCCAAGCTGTCATCTTTAGTCTGTGTAAGTGGCAACTGCAATGAGTTCCTTGCAGCATAATTTTATTTTATGACTTCAGAGGAATGAGTCTAATAGACAGCATGCAGCCAGGAACACTTGTGTTTATAGTCTCAGCTCTACTGCAGGCTCTTCGGGCTGTGTTCTAACAACCTGTATTTGACCTACATCCCTGTGCCCTGTAACCGCAGAGGCTGACTCCAGAGCCCCTTGCTCAGCGCATTGCTTAGAGCCTGAACTCTCTCCAGGGGCTTTTCCTGTCTATGGTGAGCAAAGGAAGATTATTGGTGGAATTCAGAGCACTCAATATGTATATAATCCATCTCAAACTTGAAAAAGTAATTTCTACATATTTAGAAAGAATTATTGTGGACAAAAGCTGTTTGGCATCTTCCACCTATGTAAAGGTGTAGCCTACGATGACTAATATCTAGCCATTTCTTTAGGACAGAATGAATGCATACATCCACCTAATTCTGCTTCATATTTTCACATTCAAATTTCCTTACTATTTTCGTATGAAAAGAGAATACAAATCCTTTTGTGAAGTAAGCAATTCTCCTTTGAGAGCAGCAATAAAAACAGTATCTCACATTGTACGACTAGAGAATGCAGCATAAATGGCTTAACTTTTATACTCAAACCCCCCTGAGGTAGGGCAGCAACTTGCATCTCAGCTCCTTAAAATAAATATAAGGAATCAAAGAACAAAAATGAGGAACATAATGAAGCTAATGAACCAAAAATGAAGATCAAATGAATTTCAAAATGATAACTGGAATGCTATAAGGTGCCCTAAAAAGCACATGATGGAGAATGAGGCATGGTCATGGGAGGGCTAGATCTCTAACTTTCATTCACCATACAGAAGCATTTTAAGTAGAACATTTTTTAATCAGACTTTTTTGAACTGTAAAGCTAAAAAGATTCAAAAGACAAAAAAAAGTTCTGGGTCATGTTTTGAAACATTCGCCTGTGATACCAGGCTTTTTAACAACTCTTGCCTTAGTCTGGCAATGACAAATTATTTCAAATTGCTACAATCATAACTCCTTTCCAGGCAAGGAAGCCAATAGACAAGGGCATAACTATCATGTCAGCACAACACATCAGAAAAGAAAGGAGATACATGTTTTTTGAAAAATGTCCAGAACTAGTGCTTGGAAATGCATTTTGTGCTTATTTACTCAAGCAATTTCGGTCACCAGGTGAAGATGTGAGTCCATAAGCAGCTTGAAGAAAGTCACAGTTTTCATTTTAAAGGTGATGCAGAATTAGAGGGAAGAGCCATGGGAGAGACCTCCTTCACTACCCTAGGATTTTCCCTATGGCACACAGAAATCCAGCTCATTTATGCAGACTATGTGCAGACTTACTCAGGATCTTCAGAAGGATGCTCAGTTGAAGAGTTCAGGTTGCATCCCGCAGACATGCTCTCCAGCTGGGTAGCAATGGCACTGATGTTGGTGTCTGCCACAACCTAAACAGAAGGATGCAGTGAAATACTATGTGTGTTCACTTAACACCAAAGACATCCAGACTAATTATGTAGAACATAGCCAATACATTAGAAAAATCAATTGTTGATTATTTTCTTTTCCAAGAAAATTACAAATACAAGTCCTACTCTCTGAAATGCCCTACTAATTCAATACTTTCAAATAACAGAGTTAATAGCAGCCACCTTTCTGGGGATTTAATGCAGACTTTGCTTTGAAGCTTTCTCTTGCCTTTGCATGACTATCGCTCGGATGGTGAGCAGAGGGATCAGTCTTTCTGGATAATCCAAAGAAAGAGGTTACTTTGTCAAGGAAATAGGTATGTCTCAAGAGTATGCCCAGGATGGCACTTGAAAATAAAGGTCTCCCACAGAGAGCACCTTAGCCTTTAACAAAATACAAAGATCCAAGGGACTTCGGGGCAAAGGCCCTGAAATACCTTGGACTGGTTTGTTTGCTGAGCAGGGAGGAAATTAATCCTTGGCTTCAACTTTTCTGCAATTTCCAGCATAAATCCAACAAACTGGATTCTTAAACTTCCCAGTTCTGGCTCCTGTATTATTCTGAAACCATCAAGAATTACCACCCCACAGTAATTAATAGATTCAATGACATTTTGACAGGTTATGGGGCCGCAAACTTGCTTGGCTTTTTAACTGGACCGTATCAATGTTGTGTAGGTCAGGTACAAAGCCAGCTATGGCTGTATTGAGAAAACAGTTACTTGCATGCCGAAGTCTGGGGTTTGCCGTTCACAGGGGTTTAGCCTCATAAGGATAAAAGCTTGCCGCTTACAGGCCCAGTGGGATATATTAAACACAGAACTGTCAATGCCCACTCTAGCTTTTTTTTTTTTAACCTTTCATTGCATCCTAATTTTAAATCCATTGCTTTTTCTGGAAAAAAATTGAGGAAAACACGATGAAGTGTTTTAGATTTTAAGTATTTACAGCTGAAAGGACACATATTTCCTAATAACTACATGCCATGGTTATCCACTAACTCCATCTCCCTGTAATGAGATATTTTTCTCTGCTTGACGTTAACTGTACAGCACGTGAGTTTTCGGCTCAGAGACAGTGAGAAATACTCAGTAAGTGTATTTTCAGTATTTCCTCTAGCTATCTATGGTCTTATTTTATCAAAATTAACAGGTACTTTTTCCAATCGTTGCTGTGAACATGGCTTAAGGGAAACGTACCTTTTCGAAATAAAAAAATCCATTATATAAATCCCCCGTTTTAAATGAATGCTCACAATCCTTCCACAACAATATTTCCCTCTTTCTAATCACTTGGAGCCAAGAGGGTGGTAGCATTTTCTAGGAAGGAAGATTAGTTCTCATGCAAATTTTGCATCCCAGGACTCAGGTTCTTGGATGCCCTAAATGAAGGGGTCCAGCAGACAAGATAGCTGCACCTGGCTCAGCCACCAAAGACACTGTTAAGTTTTCCTTCCCCTTGCAGTAGGGGAGAGTGCCAGCCAGTTATTTGTCATATTTTGTTGTTAAATAAAACGAGGGCAAAATAAATCTATATTCAAAAATCTTCAGTTGGCAGTGAGAACATATCAGAGTTCAACAACCTTGTAAAAAAGCTTCCCCTTATCTCATTACTACACCTGCAGAAAAGAAATTAAATTAAACCAAAGCATCAAAACAGCCGAAAGGGATGATTGTTCCCCTGAGACCCTAATCTCCCATTTGCAAACAGCATTTGCAAACCCCTTTACCATCCTTCCCAGGACGTACTGATAATAAGCCTTTCCACACCACTGAATGCAATAATCTGACCTTTCAAAGCAGTTTGCCATGAAGTGGTCTAACCTGATAATAAACAGAATTACTTAATGACATATCAGTCATGATTATCACAGCAATAGGATTATTCCATTTAGATTATTTAATAAAAAAGAGCAATTTGGTGATTGAGAAGTACCTGTAGTCAGCATGTAAGGTAACCATATCACCACGCCTGTGGTAGGGCATCGACACTACTTTTGCTGGTATTAAAATATAACACCCCACCTTCACATAACAGATTTGCAACAGAGGAAAACAGACTCTATTCTGTCAGAATAAACCTGTAACATCTGTAAAAAGTATTAAACCCATTATAAGCTAGACAACAAAAATGCAGAATTAAAACCGTCAACTGACAAACTCCAAGACATTTCTAGAAGAACCTCTTTGTTTATGCAAGCGACCAAATGACAGCATGCTTCATCAGGAATATTTTTAAATACATGATGAGGTGGAATACGCTGTATTACAGCTTTCAAGATTAGCAATTCTGAGTTCTGCAGCAAGCTTTCATTTACTATTCAGGGAATACTGTTGACATGAAAAGTGAAATTACTCAACGATAGTAACAATACGATAACTATAATTTAACAGAAAATTCTCAGCTGGTGTATATCTGTGTATTCCCTTTGACTTCAATGGAACTACACAAATACACCATCTGCTCTGGAACTGGCTCATCACTTACCAGGTCAGCAGTTCATGGACAGACAAAACAAAGAATAAGCAAGTCTAAAACTAAGTTTATTATCATTTCATTTCATTTCTTTCCTTTTTCTTTCCCCTCCCCATTTTTTATAGTCACATTTGTGTTGTAATGCAAGCAAGAAGCTTGCAAAAATCTCTCAAGATGTGTTCCAATCCAATATGCTGTGATGATATAGAAAATTAAGAGTAGATTTTAGTGGTATGTCTTAAGCTTGTTTTCCAATTGTTACAATAATTCTGCAAATGAGTAGTATGTTGAATTCTCTCTGGCACATATTTTTCCCATTTCTTTGTATAAACATAAAAATAAACTGAAGATGAATATACTGGCAAGCAGCAATTAGAACCAAAGAGGCAGAACATGTCTTCCTTTTAGCTAGCATATAAATGTGGCAGTGACAACACTGTTCTCTCTCTCTCGTGTTATTATTCATTACCTGTAGAACAATCAATTCTAGGCAGCACTGTCTTAATGATGATGCTATCATTTTTACTAAATGTTGTTAGCATTTCTTTCTTCTCCCACTTTTAAGAACAAGGAAATTAATAGTGTGGGCAGTTTGGTCACAGTCTAGTTACATGCACGCACACACATGCACACACAGGTAATTTCTTGTTCCTAGTTAACTTCAAATTAAAAAAAAAACTTGGAAGCTTGTTGATTTATCATGTGTAGCAACAAGTTATTTTGTTCCCTTTGTTACGCTTCTATATAATCACGCTCACAAGCCTGTATGAATGGCAATAAAGAATTTTTGAATGAAAATTATTTCTTGCTTTCATTCTGTGTAATTCCCATCAGCAAGCACCCTGCAATTCTGTGATGCCTTGTGCCAGTGATGCTTAGGGTTTTTTTTTTTTTCTGAATGCCATTTATCTACCCTCATGCAGCTGCATGTTCAATTTATCACCATACCTGCAGGATAATGCTCCCATAAGCATTCTTTAGTAGATTAACCGCATCTGCATGAGACAGCCCATCCAAAGGTTGCCCATTAATACTGACAATCCGATCTCCAACCTAAAAGTACAACAGTAATGGAAAATTACTAGCATTAGGGAAAATTAAAATCAAGAATGCTTAAAATTCCTCGTGAACTTGGCACTGCACAGTCATGCTTCTCTTTTGCAGGATCCCTTTTGTGAGAATTCTGCATTGCTAGTGATCATTTACCATTTTCAGAGCAAGTACAATACATGTTTTTTAAAAATAACAATGCAATCAGAGAAACAAAGATGGTTTGTATTTTACTATGTCCATCTGCAGAGAGAGTGAGATTTTCACTGCTGTCCTCCAACCCAGAAAGGATTTGTTTGGGTCTGCATGTGCAGACAAGTTCACTTTCTTACAGGCTATATATGCACGTTGAATGCAGTATAGGAAAGTAGGCATTTCTGTTATTAATGTAATTAACCTAGATGACTACTTCTTATACACAAAAATTATACATAAAAATTGACCCTGGCACTTCGTGCTATTGTGCAATTCTATTAGAGACATGGCATGAATGTAGCAGCATGTACTAATGAATCTCACGGGCCAAAGCAATCCTATATATCTGCATAATAAATTCTTTTCAATACTAATAATACCTTGAAACTCTTCCCCAAAACTTGAAGCGTTCACCACGGTCATTCCTGGAAACCCACACATCCTGTGGGTCTGATATAAGTGCCTTATTTTTGGCATCACTTTTTAAGGGCCTTAAGATAAAACAACTAACTTCCGATCTGTTTTCTACCTTGTTTGGACTCTAAATGATACCCAGTCTGCAGTCCCCAAGATGCCTGTGGTCTCCAGAGAGCCTGTTACTGCCCTCCCTGGGTCTGGATGAACATATACGCTCAAAGATCACTGGAAATGCATTTATGTTCTTTCTTGTAATGTCACTTTTTCCAATATGGGCAACAAATGCCAGTATCCCAAGATGCAATATAATTAAAAAATGGAAGAAAAGGGCAGGTTTGTGTTTTGGGTTTTTTTGTTCATTTTGTTTTTATACAAAAAGAGGCAAAGCAGCCTATGAGACATTATCAAAGTGATGGCATATACAGAAGTGCTTGAGGCTCCTTCTCTGTGGGACACACGGCAGATGAAATAGGAAATATTGAGAGGACCCCTCCACTCACTCTGAGTCTTTGGGTACGTGCAGCCACACCGCTGGCCTGAATCATAGCAATGAAGATGGGAATATCTCCTAGTGGACTTCCCTTCCCTCCTGCTATACTGATACCAAGTGCATCATTTGGTCCCTAAAACAAAGCAAAATAAAACAACATTTGTAATTGGAGCAACTTGGAGTAGATGTTAATGTTCGGGGTATGGAGTAACCAACTCAGTTGATTTATGGAACAGGGAGAAAATAGATGGGTTTGACAGACACATGCATCTCACACATCCAAGTCCCGTTACACAGGCTTACATCCAACAACCTACTGCAAACATAAATAATGCAATTTTACTTCTGAGGAATGTTACAAAAATTAACAACTTCAGTTAAAAGTGTCAGCTTTTTAAATTGACAGAAAATAACTCACTGACCCTTGTTATCTCCACAGTCCTTGGGCCCATATCTGCTCCTACTAATAAAGAAACAAACAATTAGCTTCTGTAATTAAGAGATAATATAATTAAGAGATAACACTGTCAGGTGACAATGGTCCCTTGCTGCCTAGTCAGAGTTATCACCAAGCAGAAGCAGAGCCTTCCTGTGCCAAACCAGGCAGCGCTGCTCATGTGAGGAGGACAGGATTTCTGTTTCACCCAGAGATGAATATGGATGTAATCACTCCCGCTGACGGATGCCACCATGACGCCCATTGTAGTGCAGCCGCTGCTCACTGCAATCTATTGAATAGCAGTACTCTGCTGGCCTGAAGAAAAGCCCTATTGTGCATTTCACTCAATTAAAGATTGGCTTATTATTCATAAATCACAGTGTCCCTACCACAAAGGGTAGGGCACATGGCTAGTCTGAGACCGCTGAGGTTCCATTGACTTCCTCTTCTAATTTGTGCTGTATTAGTAAATAATAGACAGCCAGAAAGTCTGGCTGGTATATATCTAGCCATAGGACATTCAAAAGTACACTCTCTCTCTCTCTCTCTCTCTCTCTCTCTCTCTCTCTCTATGTATATAAAGAAAGATAAAAAAGCAACACTTCAAAGCAATCATTTGAACTGGGACTAAACAGCCTAACAAGCTGATGGTGTAGGCAGGTTCTGGGCTCTGCTATACCAACTCCTATTTCTATCAGATTTAATTAAACTATTTTAAGAACTTTTTAGAAGGCAGGCAGAATTAGTCGCTTTCTCAAGTTAATGATTCTTAATAACACATATCAGTATTTCTCACCGCCATGCACGTGTACTTGTGCAGAAGGCAGGACTGCAGAGGTGCTGCGAGACCTGAGGCAGCAGGAAGCCCAGCCCTGGGGATGCTGAACTGGGGCACGGAGACAGGCACTCTCAGGCAGGGTCCTTCAAAATGGCATGAGGGAGGCTGCCCAAAAAGCCACATGCCTCCTCCAATGCATGCAAACTGGCAGAAGAGATGTCTTCTTCTGCCTGTGGTCAGACGCAACTAAAGGTCACCAACTTCTGACGCAGGTCAGAGCTCACAAACGTGCAGGCTCTCCACGAGCTACTGCAGATTGTAGATTTAGCACTTGCTAAGTCTGCAAATTGCAAAGCGGGCATTGTGAGTTTCTCATTACAAAACACCCCTTTATACACTCAAGAGCAACATATAAATGAAGTGGTGGCAGCTTTATTCCCTGAGAAAACTCTTTCTAATGCAAGAACCTTGCCTGTGCTAAGCCTTTGACAAGGGCATCGGGGAATAGCAGGGCACAGGAATTCTGCACTTTAAACAGAGGAGCCATTACTCTACTAGTAGACATAAAAATAATGTCATCTGCTGGAAAGTGTTCAGGTCTTAAAACATCAGTGGTGCGTCTTCTGGGAGGCTGAGTAGGAAAACCAGATTCAAGCATTCAGTTTTGTTTTTAAACCAGCCCAAATATAAAGCAAATAACACACAGCTATTCTGACAGCTGTCTAGATTATACCTGAGTTTCTCTGAGACACATCTGCTGAAGATCTTTTTGTGCTGACAAAATTCTGTAAGGTAGAGAGGACCGGAGCAAGCGCAGGGTGGAAGTGGCTGTGGACACTGTGCTGGCTTGCCTAAAGTTAAAAATAAATCAAAACCTGTGAGTCAATCCCAAATGTTAATTTTAAACCAGTTCCTTCAACACATGGGTGCAGCTGTGCTCTGTGCCAACCAGGCTGGAAATACCACATTGGCCACGCAAGTGCAAACCCCTCCAACTTTATTTCCAAAAGGGGAACCTACCAAAATTTGTCCCCAGGCTGTGGGCACTCCCATAGCACTGCTCCCAGTACTACACATTGCACTTTACACCCTTAATGTGCACACCTTGTATATGTCAGCATGTTGTTCATCTCTGCTCTAGAGGGCATAAGGAAGAAGGATTAACCACCTCTTCTGCTTATTCCCAGTATGTCTCAAACCTGACGAGAAGGGGAGACGATGGCTGCTGCTAAAGCTTGTGGGCATCTTTCCCATGATATACCCACCACACAGGCATGATAAGCACACGTGAGGCACCCAGCAGGACACAGCAGCTCCTCTCACACAAAGTGGGCACAACACTAACACCCATCTTGTTACACGGCAGTAATCTACAGGCTTTGTTATTTTAGCCAAATATATTGTCTGATTATAAGGTCCCGTAATTGACGCTGCTCCTTTCATTTGACCAAGAACCTACTCGTATCTCCAGAATAACATGCCAGGTGACAAAAGGGAGAGCCTCCGAAGATGGCTGCTCGTGCATGTTACCAATTCTTGGCTGCCCATTTCCAGCCCTCCTTTTCCCTGTCTCTGCACCTGGATTTATCTTCAGACTGTCCCTCGAGGAAACGTAATTATCAATTTAGAAGTGCATCTGAACAACAGGTTTCACTGAGGGCCAGACCTTTTCAACCAAGCTGCCTTACACAAAACAAGGATCTGGTCTGTACTTCTCTGTCCACAACAGAGCTTTCTCCCTCTAAATGCATTAGGCGGTGAATCAAAAGCTCTGGCAGCATTTATTCTAACTGACCAGCGTGCAGCTGTCAGTGACGAACAACAGGCAGAACACAATTTCCACCTCTAGTTGCCAATTCATGGGTCAGTTAACATAATTTGCAACGCACGTGAAAGAAATCACTGTCCTGCTCCACAAGGCTTATACTTCTACCATTAAAGGTATGCAACGGACCAAGAAAAAAGCCAAGTGAGGACAAAAGTTCTGGATGCTCTTGGCCAGCAGCTTCTAAAACATCGCTTGCAGTTGTGCAAATCATTCAAGCTGATTTGCTGTATTATTTGCCAAGGTTTTTACAACTTTTGGAATGGTTTTACTGAGAAATATTTATTCAGTTTTCAAAATCACCAAGTCACTTAGGAGCAGTGAGATCAAGGCTCCCAAATGACTCTGCATTAAGAACAGTAATTAAGATTTCTTGTGTTAGAAGAAATAGAGAGATTACCAGGTTCCTGCAAAAGCCTCTTATGCTACAAAGAAAGAGGGATGACATTGTTTGATCTGATTTTTTACCTAGAGTAGCATTAGATACTATGGCATTTTGCTTCTCTTCAGCTATGAGTTTTACATAGTAAAACTGGGTGGATAATTTTTAACTGTCACTTTTTGATTACATTGCTTTTGCTTAGGCTAGCTGTTGATACAATGACCAAAAAGAAGTAATACTGAAGAGTGTTGTCTTTATGTAATGGAAACAGTATAATTTTACTCTGTTATTTCATTTCTCCTTGCCTGCTGCATGCATGCAGATGTTTCTCCAATGTTATTTAGTCATTATTCTGAAAGCTGGGCTTAGCCCAGCTGCTCCTGCATGGCTTTAGCCCTCCCTGATAACTTACCCGCCCAGACAGCAGGATGGATCACTGCTGGCCTTTAGAAAGTTAAGAAATCACACCACGTGACTATGATTTTGGCATCCTTTTTGGGTTGTTCATGCATGATATCAAGGACAAACCTCCCTCTTACTGACCTCCTTAAAAGCATTCCTGCTTTAACCCACATCCCTGCTAAGCCTCCTGCGGGTCCTCCCCTCTGTTTCCAAAACCAAACCCTTCTTTTAGCATTTGTGGAGGCTGGGCTGGATCCCACCAGTGTGCAGCCTCTCCTGTCTGCTCACACAGTGTGAGAGGGAGGTGTGCAGGCAATGTCCCCCCCGTCCCTGAGAGCTGCCCTTGTGCACAGAGGGGTCAAAATATGCCATGGCAATAGCACTGCTGTGAACCAGAGTTGTCTCTCTTGGGGACTTGAACATAATGGCAAAGCAGTCAGTCTTTGGAAGGAAAATCCATTAAAAAAAGTTTTCTAGAGTCATCTTGCCTTGCTCTTCTCCCTTGCAATACTCAGACTTTAATACTAATGGTATCAGTGTCTGAGCTGATTGGGGGACGCAGGGAGAGGGGGAAAAGCCCTGCACTGATTGAAAAATGAATTGTTGTCCTCGCTTCAGGTAAAAAGCAAGTGAAGCAGGAAATTGTTCTGTGTTTTCTTTGAGAGGAATGCAGCTCTCATGTGGTTCTGCCATAAGATAGGCAAAGATACAGTTCAGTTTCATTAACTCATTTTGATTGACAAAACAGCTGCAGAAAATATGTTCAGCATTCTTTGCAGATCCAAAAAAAAATTTCTGGGCATCATCATTTGAGAAAGATATTACATACTTCTGGTGTGTCTCAGGAAGACACTCCTTAAACAAAAAAAATAAATTAAGTAGTTCTTCTACTTAATCAGCATTTTAGCATGACACTTACTTTGCAATTCAGTACACAAAATTATTGCAGTAAATGTTGTTGCACATCCTCAGCAGTAAGTGTCTATGGAAGGACAGAGCCTCACGTGCATGCCTGTGCATTGTCCCACGCCCTGCCCCTCACAGCTCCATTTTATACACATGAATTTGTCACTAACCTGACTGTTTTGCGATGTTTTCCGTGATGACAGCCATGATCCAGCTCGCAATCTCCCAAGCTCAAGATGCACTAGGCCTTGGGCACACTTGGAAAAAAAACCCCATCATGTACAGCATTTAAGCAGACTTACAATATTTCACGCTCTCCTGGAGAGAATTATGTTTATATTCAGCACCATAACTCCATGCAGAAAACCACAAGGAATACTCAAAACATTAACATTTGTATTTAGACAATACAAAAAGTGCCCATCCCTGGATTTAAGTTTATCCTGGCTGCTGAAGTCAGTATGAATCTTCCTACTGGCAAACTGTAGATGGGCCAATTAGTAATAATAAATAGAAAGTCCTCGACTTTTAACAGACATTTGCCACACACAATACCCATGAAAAAAATTTCAGAGTAAAAATGCTGCAGAAAAAGGTGAATTTAACACATATGGATTCAATTTAATAATATACCCTTGTATTGCAGATTTCCAATTCTTAAATAGGTAAACTTTTGGCCAAGTATCAAGCCCAAATGGAAAAAGCAAGGAAATAATTAGCCTTTTCCTTCAAGAACAAAAGAAATCGTATGCAGAAACACTAGTGGTGATGGCAAGGAAAAAGCCCTTGTCTCCACATGCAGTTTTGAATAGAACCAGGTCTGCAGCATCTCTCCCACCTGTCCTTTCAACCTTGGTACAGGCTGCCAGGGCTGGGAAACATATGGAGGAGCTAACATCAGGCCCTTGCAGCCAGGCCATCCCCTGCTCTCTCCTCCGACTCAAGAAGACACGTGCTTTTTAATGGAAAAAGGCAACTTCTTCCCAGACTACAATTTCAGCCTGTAAGATGGAAAGCTGTGCTGAAACGGATTTAAGCTGCCATTTTATAGCTGCAGGTCAGTACAGCAAAGCCAAAGGCATTTTATTTCTGATATGCAAGCCTCTCGGGTTTCCAAATATTTTTCTAACATATGAATAGACAGTTGTGTTTTCAAATAAATGCCTAAATACTACATGTGTCTGTTTTCCCACTTTGTATCATCTGACTTTTAGAAATACATGGTGAAGTGATTTTAAATGAATCTACCAAAGGTATTTCAGATGAAATTTCTGTCTTGGTGATCAGTTTGAGCTATCCTGTGTATGTGTAAATAGCATTTCAGGATAATTACCTCGCATAGTATCAGTAACTGCAATTCAGTATCATAAATGTATTATGTACTCACCTTAAGTATAGTGGCAACAGCCTCCTGTGAGGCATTTCTCATATCCTCTCCATTTACAGACAAAATCTGATCTCCTTGAATTAATCTTCCATCTAGGTCTGCAGCTCCTCCTTTAACAATGTCAGAGATAAACACTCCACTTCCATTTCTAACAATGCAAGAAGCATATGGCTAATTACACAATCCAATATTCTTTGGGAGACCAATTTAGATTACTTGCATTTAAGAGACATTAAAAGAAATCTGTGAGCAGAGGAAGAACTAGTTTTACGCCCCACTCAACCACGTAAAAAAAATCTACAAGTTTTAAAACCAAGGCATGTCTTGCTATATTTAAGGCTGTCTTTCCCCTTGAACCATTCGTTCTGACTGTATGATCCATAAAGATTCATGAAAAATACCACTTGAATTAATAAAAAGCAAAGGATCGGTCTAAGATGGAGTTAAACTATCTCCTGATGTGCCTGAAATGAATTATGCAGACTCAGATACTTTTTCCTATATTCCCCCTAAAGGGTCTGCTCAGTTTCTTTCTAGAAGCCTGGAGGCCCTCAACAGAAGAACAGGGAGGTCTGCAGAAAAGACTTTTACAGTTTGCACACAAGTTATGCAGCAGAAAATCCAGCTTTGTGGCTGTCTGCCTGCAGCGGGCAGTGAGGCTTGTGAGAGCAGCAGGCCACGCAGACGAAGGGGAATGTATTTATTTATCAGCTCCAGCCTCCTCGTGGCGGAGTCCCGTCCCAGAGGCTGCAGACCCCTCTGTGCTGGCCCCAGCTCCCGAGGCTTGCTATGGTGTGAGCTGGTGCCAGCTGCAAGGCCAAGATTTGGTATTTGGCATCCTTCACCCTGAAGGAGACAACACTTCACAACCTGAATTACACCTGGGTATCATTTAATCGACTTCAGAAGCTGGGCTCTGAAGCGGAAATCCCTACAAGTGAAGCACTTAGCAATAGTACAGAAAGTTTTGCACAGAAGCAAACGCGGGAGGGCTGCAGACTGCGATTACCATCTGTAGGGTAATTTACATAAGCTAAATTAATTACCCAACCCGCAATCTGCTCGCAACACCTGGGTTAAACATTGCCACTCTTGTAAAAAACTGCTGTGGAAACTTTACTGACCATACGCAGTCAGGATAATGACACGATGATTTGTAATTGAGAAAATAAATTTTGTTTGGCAATACAGAAGAACAACGACATGACTCTTACGCACTAACACTGAACAAGTGCTCGCCAGTATCATGCCATAAATCTCTGCTAGCAATGAAAGATTAAATCTATCAGTGCTCTGGTTCGAATGATCTAGTAGCAATGGTTTAGAAATATATCAGTAAAAAGTCACATTTTATTAAGCAGCTGTTACCTACCATCGTATCTCAGATTCTGCTCTGTACTCACACAACTGCTGTCTACAGTATCGTACAGTCACTCTGATACTGTTCAGGATTTAGGTCTAACCCAGCCTCTCATCTTCCACTGACACTGGTCCCTTTGAACCGGAGTCAGAGCTAGATCTAACTTGCAAATCCATTTTCAAAAGCATATCCTGGTATTTGAAAATAGGAAGGTATCTCCCTCCATTCTGAAATCAGAAGAGCCATGGTTAGGGCCTCCAAGCCCTGAGACAAGCTACACTGAAGCCATCAGAACAGTGAGCTCCCAGTTCACATGCCCACTGGCCACACTCACTCCAAGTGAGACGTCTGCTTTGCACTGCATGCTAGGAGCTCTCCCAGGCAGTAGCTGCCTTTGTTACACCAGTGTGGTGATATCCTGAAAGAGCAGCCAAGATCACAGCCCCATGGCAGCCTTGAAGATCTTTAGATACCAAATTCTGTTCCTTACAGTCTTGTTTTATTTCATATTCCATTTAATGGCTACAGTTGTTCACAGGGCAAAAAGCAAAATATTTCTCATTTTAAGTGTGGTCCTATCAGAGAGACATTCTTACCGTTTTCCAGCTATGCTGAGCCCCAGTCCTCGGCCTGTTTTCTTTTGTATATCTACATAGAAAATCTCTAAGTTTTCTTCATCTTTGTAATGTGCTTCATCTCTATAAACAACCAGCTGCACCTTCTGAGGCGTCTGTCTCAGCGCAGTGATAGCTTCTTCATGGCTGGCATTTCGGAGATCGATCCCATTCACCTGAAATAATCAGTGTTTTCTTTCCAAATGACATGTATAAATGATCTTTTCATCACACCCTACCCCTGTGTGACAGGACAGATTTGTCAAATTGACACCCCTCGGCACTCTAATTTAGTGCTCTCATTTCCAGAGGGCCGAGCTCCTGGATCTCCTACAGAGTATGAGTTTGGTGCTTTGCGCCACTGCCTAGAATAAATCACAATAATCAAAACATTTTGGCGTATAAGTTTTGTGGGTGTTCTTCCCTTCTTTTCAAATGCTGAAACCTCAAAGACTCCTTCTTTCTTACAACCAAAAAGTGAGATGTGCTTCTTTGAGCTTCCTGTATCTCTTACTGCTCAGATTCCTTCTCCTCTGGCTCTGCAACACCACCAAGCCAAAGGCAGAAGGAATCAGAAACATTACCAAATGGCAATGGCAAAGCCCAGGCAGGACACATTAAATAGTTATTTTGCTTTGTTCCAATAGATGGCACACAAGACCGTTCCTGAAGCACTCAATTACATTTCTCTTATGATAACCTGAAAATGTTTTAGCATTTTAGTCATATCAGATAGAACATGAAGTTCTCATTGGATGTTCAAGTAATAAAAAAAACATATTGCAACCTGAAATTAATCTCCTAATTTTGCCAAGATTAATCCACAGACACCCTTTAGGGTGTTGCCAATATTCTGTTGACAAAATCATCTTTTATTTCTTACTATCAATGCTTAAATATTTTTGAAGTCTCTTTAGGAAGCATCATGAACTGTAACTGAATAACAATACAATGTTAATCCACTTACATAACATAGTAAGTTTTAATGCAGTGAAAAAATTTCTCAGTATTTCAAGATACGCAAACTTACAGTCATACTTAATTTTATGTTAAGGTAATTAAGCCTAATCTATAACAATTCTTCTTTTGTACCAGTTCTGCACACATTTATTTGTATACTGCATCAGTATTCTTTTCTTGACACAGGCATCTATGTGTACTTTATCATACTAATCTGAAACTAATTCAGAGTAATCTTTTTGATTCATTAGTACAACTTTTAAAAGCTGAAATAATAACAATATTATGGCACACAAACATTAGCACTTTCCTGTTTGGCCAGAGAAGAATTAATTAACCTTCCCCATTTTTATCCCCTAATTATTGTGCTCTGTTAATACACAGTTATTTATAAAATGAAAATAACATTCAGCCTTAACGCTAAAAAAAATATTTTCAGTGCAAGAGCTGTAAAGACAACTCCCCAAGCACCCCTTGCTATTTTTCTAACCCTACACACCAAAACCTTAATGGCCATGCTGGGAATTTGTCCTGATCTGACAGCAAGACACTGCAAGCAGCTGCTGAACCCCTGCCTGACTCGTTTCATTTGCAGACCAACACTTCTTTCTTAACCCTTTCCCTCCTCGATTTCCATGCTTGTCTGCGGGAAAAACACTACGTTTATTCAGAGAAATAACCTGTGTGTTCACCAGTTTTATGAACTGTGGCCTGAAGGAGAAGGTAGCTCCCCCAGCAACACCACGGGCGGGCACTGTTTTTCAGCAGGGATGCTCACAGCGATGCTGCAGCCACCCTCGCCTTCCCGCCCTGTGTTTGCCCAGCTCAGCACTTCGTTTGCAGGCAACGCAGAGATACTTGAGCAGCGGCGGTAGTGCAGGCCTCCAAATGAAAGATTAAACAGATGAATAATACTGAGCTATTGGACATGACAGCTGAACTATGTAATTCGAGAACTGCCTTGCTCAATTAAATTTAATATATTCTCAATTTGTACCTTCAGCTTATATGAATATATAAGGAAATATGAATTTGTCAGGACGTTCTTAGTGACAGAAAAGAAGCTTCAAACACAGATTCTACTCAATGATCTTTCTTTCCCCTACAACAAATCTGCACTGTGTTGAATACAAGTATACATGACAAAGACATAAGCAAGCACACACACACAGAGACTTTACCTCCAGAATCTGGTCGCCAGCCCAAAGCCTGCCATCTCGGGCTGCTGCCCCTTCTTCATAAACTTCATGGATCACTATGGCATCCTGTGGGAAGAAGGGGGTGGCATGAATCCTCCCTCCCAAACAGCCTGCAAAGTGGCAGCCATGACCTGTCTCTCACAGCCTACCGCTCCACAGTAAAAAGGTACAGCGCGCCATGTCAGGATAAGCAAGACTGTTACACACAGATTTTTTTTTTTTTTTTTTGTTAAATATTTTGGGATAAGAAAATTACCCCTGTAATCAAAACACAGACAGACAGTAAAAAGGTAAAAAGGATTTTGTTCACCACTTCAGGGTAGTCTTGTCTAGAGCTTCTTAGGCTTCCATCATTTTTATACATTGGCATCAGCAGTATGTGAACTCAGTGTGAACCGCTGTATTAATATAGTCTACTTTTTATGATATTATTTAAAACCAGATTCTTTGGAGCTATGAATATTTTTAGGGACTTGGCATAGATCTCAGCTTTAAGCAAGAACTGAATGCCTTGTGGTAAATAGCGCTGGTTAAATCTGTAAGAAATGAAATCCAGAAGAAACGAACAATGGCAAATGTTAGTTTATTACTGAGGTTGGAAAATGTAGGCAGTGGCAGATGTAGCTTCAGGGAAGGTTTCAGTGATTTAATCTTATTGCCAGCAATAGATGTCCCCAAAGAAAAAGCACTACAAAGAACATACTGTTCTCTTGCTGGTGCTTTCCCTTTGCATTGTTCTCGTTTGTTTCTTTTTTTCCCCTCCTGAAACAAATAGGTGAACATCCTGCTACAGCACTTCAGCCACAGTCCTGACAGCTAGCAGGATGGGACACTTCACTGTGCAAAATGTGCTCCCCCTCCCCTCTCCAATGTCACCAGCAAACACCCGGCCTCAGAGCAGAACTGGCTTTACTACAAACTCTAAAATGGTTCTGGATAAATATGTGGTGATTTTCAATTAGACATGTAGGTATCGGATAACCCGTTCTCAGACAAATATAGCCTCCAAAACCGCTACGGTTGTGAAGCTCCTTCACCGGTTTGATGTACAAGTCAAAGAGGAGACTTTCCGCAGCATTTGCAACAAAAGGCAGCGAGGTCAGCAGCGTGTGAGCCCCGCTGTGCACCGCCTTCCTGGAGCAGGAGCAGGAAATAGCTGCTGGGGTAGAACAAAGTACCTTCATGTTTTGAAAACACTGTTAGATACTACATCTCTCATCACCAAGTTAACTACCCCCCCCTCCATGTTGCCTTGCAGTCCTTTCCCAGCACACATGGTGCATGTTGAACAGAAAGAAAACTCAAATGCCCTTAAGCTAACGCTCTGATCAAGACAACATTGAGCACATTATTCTCTTTCATTCCCACTACACCTTATTTAATGATGTGGACTTGTACCTACAGCCACTCTGCTGCTGCTGGAGCACAGCACCACTGTCACAGGCTTTCCCTTTGATACGTATACACCAATCACTGAAAAAAGCCTGAAGGATTTTAATCACAAATGGATTACAACTGATACAAACATCCCAGATGGAGGAAAAAAGATTTCAATCTACATAAATGAAGGCAAAATACTATGAGCTGTGTACCAAGGTAATTAAGAAAATCAAAAGCACAATCTGATTAAAAAAAAATTATATATATACACCCCACTGGCAGCTGCAGGGTTTTCTTGAAATAACTGAAGCAGCTATTGCCAGGGGAACAGAGTATCATGCACGTCCATCTCAGCAGCATTGCCGAAATCCTCTGCTATGTGTCTTAGATCTTCTCTCAGTTGTGGGGTTTTGGCTGTTGTGGGGGGGGTTTGGGGCGTTACCTTTGTTTTAAAAATGATCATGTAACTCTAAGTCAATACAACAGACTTTTGCCTGGGTAAAAGCCAGGAGGGTGACAGTGATGTATATTTTTTCACCTGAGGCTGATCACGGGTAACTCTGACAAAAAGCTGAGTCTGTGGTTTAGAACTTCCACAGCACTTTTTAAACACTTTACAAAGGAAGGCATTTAGAAGCGGCCAGTGAGATAACACAAAATATCAACCAGCTTGTTCAGACAGCATCATTCAACGAGGACACACTAGGGCAGTGGATGAACATGAGGTTTGGTAGAAAAAACAGCAATATGACCATGTAACAGCAGACTGGGCATGTACACAAGTGGTCAAATCAAACACTTTCAGACTGTATCTAATGTGACATTTCCTAACCTCTGAGCAAGGGGCTTTCAATCACATTTCTTTAAGTTTGTTTTCCATCTGCGGTTGCTTTAAAAATGGTCAACAAACTGCAGTTACCAGCTTCTCCTAGTAATGCATTATTAAATGTAAAACTGCACATACCTAAAGGTCAGATTCAGGAACCACCAAATGTTATCAGTTTGAATAATCTGCATCATCTATTTAAAAAGGCAACAATCCAGTATTACACTGTGGTTCCTGCATGTGTTAGAAGCCAGACCTAGAACTAGAAATATATATGGCATGAAAAGGTACATTCCTTTTCAGTTTATGCCTACCCCGAAGAAGGAAACATCTTGCTGACTTGCCAAAGCACTGTTTTTCTTAACTATCTTAGTGTAGTTGAATCAAGTGTATCAAATCAATTTAAACCAGAATGAATCAATGTGTCCATGATGTACTGTAAAGATTTTTAAATAGGCCATAAGCATAAATATGAGAGTCTTACCTTCCTTAGTTTGTAAACTATGATAAACAGACATCTTTCCTCCGATACCTCTGGGATCAGCTTAAAGTACATTTAACTCAGAAGTAATCTTTTTTTCACCGGATCTAGTGGGATCTGGATAAGACTCTGTCAGTTTTGATCATCCATGACAAATCACTAAAACCAAACTACTGATGCTGAACTTTTAAAATTATATCACTATTTTAAAGATATTTACAAAGTAACAAGATGTAATGTCATACCACAGCCATCTAAGCCCTAATCTGCAATGATTGTATTGATGTGCTACAGATTTAAGCTGTAAGACTGCTCAGTGCCTCAGAAAAAAAAACCCTAGGATCTATAGCGACTAAAACAATGCACAGCATTTATTTAAAGGATAAGTTTTGGTTACTAAATGTCTGAAGCTCCTGCTCACTAGCTTCAAATTCAGTTGCATGCTTGTTATCTCTAGAAGACAAGGTCTAAAATAGCTCAAAACCCATCAGTCAAGAGGCAGGAAGGGAAAGTGGCGTCAGTGTTCAACTAGAGGTTGTGAATTTATGGTGGCTCTGGACAGATTTTCACTCCCAGCCCTCCCCATCTCTTTTCACTACCAGTTTCATATAGATTATGGCACTCCATGATACATCTTGGCAGAGCTGCAAAAACTGTTCGTGCAGAAGGGGGAAATAAAAACATTCTCATATTAAGAATACAGTTGTTTAAAGAAAGATACCCAGCTGCTGAAAGCACATAATTCATAAGGTTTACAAATCCATTCAACAAACCAGAGCTTTACTCTTTGTATATTTTGACAAAGAATAGTCTGAGACTATTATACAAATTGGGAATTAATGCAAAGTTGAACATTTCTTGTATGGGATGGAAAGATGCAGAATACAAACCAGGGCATGCAAACAGCTTTTTTCCATGCTAAACAAAGCCCGTGCTTGCAGGTGTAAACTTAAGACTATCTGACCATGAAAACAGTGAAAGACCAAGTAGAAGGGGATTTGTCTGCTGCCACTGAGGTTGCTGTCCTGGGCTGATTAATATTTGTATTGAAGGGCCTGCAGTCCAACGAAATGAAGCTGAATGTACTGATACTATCTATACTGCATGGCTAGAAAAATCACCCACAAGCCAGAACAGTTCCCAAAGGATGGCAAGAGCATACCTGGTTTGTATACAGTGTGCACCAAATCTGTTAACAAGCAGTAATGCTTACCAAGCCTGCCACACAGTATATCAGATGGTATTTTGTAAGGTTCTGATGTGAGCTGTGGGACAGCTACAGCCCTCTTGCTTTATCAGAACACCATGGTGACTGCACAGTCTTCTTGAGCTAAGGGAAGGTGCACAAGTAACAACTCTTACACTGACTCTGACAAAATGAGGTTTTGGCTGTGGAAGAAAAGGCAGGCAAGTAGAAGAGTTTATGGAGCCTCTTGGTTGACACCCTGAAGAAAAACATTGGTACAGAGCGAATGATTACCAAACAGTGAGGGCAAGACAACCTTACAGAAATCAGCTCCCTGTCTAAGAATCCACTTATGGAAAACAGAACTTGTAAAACGCACAGAGTGATCTACATTGCATTGCTCTCTACCTGAGGGAAAGGAACAGCCCTGAACTCTCAGGGAATCAGATCTCAACTCCCACCCCAAGCTGTGGATATTTTTCCTGTTTGATTTATTACAACTTCTGAGACCCGTTAGGGGAAGAATATCATACTCACCCATCAGCTGAGAGCACAAATAGAAATGCTAATGTTAAGAATTAAATTCAATAAGACTGACAGCTTAATCTTTGTATCTTAAATGTCAAGAGCTGGTATGGCAGAGACCCCAGGCAATGACCACATAGCACCGTCTTGATGGAGCCTTTGGGAGAAAGGTGGTAAAGTCAGCTTCCTATTCAGGAAAATCAATGACCAAGTGAACCTTAAAAGCCTGCAGGACCATAAACAGTGGTGAGAAAGTCTCACAAGCTGTCTGGCTTAAGGCTAGGACTGCTCACACATTTTCTGAAAGTTTATAGCTTCTGAGCCAGTCTCTCTAGCATTTTTTGCATGCAGCTGTTCTTCAGAAGGACAAGCAGCAGCTTTCAATGCAGGTGCACTTTGCCACTGAAAATCAGCCCCCAGACTGTTATTCACAAATGCTGGGAGTAGAAGGTGGGCCAGTAAAAGGACACAAGACATCAAGAAGGCTCAAACATTAAGTACCATGGATATTTCAATGAAGTTCTATCATATGGGAAAAGGTGGGTTAGCATGCAAGAAGGGAGATTTCAGAAGAACTGGAACAGAGAAATCCCCACATACCCAGTGTTGGCTGGATTAGACAAGGAGAAAGATCTGAATTTTGGTAGAGGCTTCTTGCATAGTACTGAATAGTCCTTAACTACTGCAGATCATTCATAACAAGCTATTTCTTTAACTGAGCTAATATTAACTTTGCTTTGAGTTTATCTCTGCTGTGCTATTTCAGGCTATGAGATCCAGCCATTATTTTGATAGGATCAAAGGTGCTTCACAGAAGGAAGGCGAACTGTTACACATTGAAGACTGCAAGAATTGTCAGCACAGAATGACACCGGGTAAGGTATTCAGTAAGGAACTAGTTGCTTGAAAATCCCAGACCACGTTTTCCAAGATGTGCATTTTGAGGCAGTAATCATTAGACCAAAAATCCCCCAAACAGTCCTCAGAGTAGAAACCAGATCCACAGCTCTGCCCTCTAGTTACAAGGCTACCTCTACCACCAGAGCATTGCCAGCCTTTTGTCCCAGATCAAAGGATCATTACGGAGGGAAAAGGTGCCTGTCTCTCAGAAGAGACACTTCCGAGCACACACAGACAACAATGCTGAAAGTCCAGATCAAAACAGAGACACCAGAATTTTGGGAACCCATGTGGCTGGGCAGTGCTAGAAAGCTGGCAGGGCAAAACCGTTGGAGTTACATGAATTTTATGTGCCTGTACCTCTGTTTCGTCTGTAGTTAGGTGAACAAATCTTACCACTAACCATAACTATGTATTTGGTGTAAGAAAGGAAGCTTTCTGCATGGATTAGAATACTTTCCTAAGGAAGCAAAAAAGTAAACTACATATAAAACAACGTTCAGGAAAATACGTTTTCTGATTTAGTTGACAAGTTATGTTTTCCTAAGCTAATATTACACATTTCCAACAAATTTCCTACATAGCTACAAATGTTATACTAAATTAGTGTTTATTAAAGATAATAAAGCTACAAAGGTTTTTGCTGACTGTAGGATTAGAGATTTATCTCTTTCCCAGGGCAAGTACAATATCAGTAGTTATTTCCTTTTCAACTTTTATAATAGTTTGTCCAGAGTAGTAAAATTGTCATTTCATTTTTATAGGCTGGTTCACAGATAAAGTAGAAATCAACTAGTTGCACAGTGTGTTTCACTGAAGAATTAGCCCCGTGTAAGAATCCCTCAGTAGTTAAATCCAGCTGCTGGTTACTTGTAGACAGAGGAAATTACAAAAGTTATGTTATGATCTATGATCTTCCATTTGCAGATCTAAATGGAATCTAAAAGATAACGGTTCAGCCACAAAAGCTGAAGGTCAGCTCCAAGCAAATCACTTGACTTCTTAAAGGGGTTTATCTAATGCATCGTGCTGCATATTCCTCCTTCTAACACTCAAATATTTTGCAATTGCTAGCATTCACAAACCATTAACAGGCACCTCAAATCCTAAGCCAAACACTACTGTAATAAAACAGGCTATATAATGTAAAAATGTATTACCGTGTTAATGTAAAAATGCTTTGCATTGCATGATACTGAAAAACTTCTCTACTCAAGGTCAAAACAAAAGGTCTGTTTCCCATTTAAGAACAAGCCCTTGCAAGAGATGGTGTTCACTTGCCAACTTCCATAAAAAAGATTAATCCACAATATCAATATGAATATAATTTTTCATACTAAAATACAGATTTATTTTAAGGAAGTGGATAATATTTGTATTACATTTTATAGGCCCCTATAGTTACATCTGGACCTTATTTATTTAAATTTTATTCAGCTTGCATAATATTTTTGCTTACAGTTATATTCTCTAAGATCAGAAAAGCTCAAACCTGAAAATTCAATGGCACTATTCATTAACATTCCTTCGGTCTGCAGTCATAGACATTTGCAAGCTCTCCTTTGATTCTGAAATAATAAAACTAAGGTAATAAGATGTTTAGTGTAAAAATATATGACTTAAGTCAGAATGATAAAGAGCTATGTTTCTATGAATCACATGCCAAATCAAACCAAAGTTTTTCAAAAAGTATACATGCTCATTTTAGAGGGAATAATAAAACACAGAACTACATATTAAAATGTTAACTCTCTCACTCTCATTATTTTATGAAATAAAAAAATATGAAAATTTACCGTGTACCGTGCATAACACAGGTTATAAAGGCTGCACGAGATCCTGAATGCATATGACACAAGAGGCCAAAAGCCAGTACTTTCAACTAGCTGCAAGCAAGATACTGCTGAAGTCCATTCCGACATGTCCTACTGCTTTTGTATATTGTTAGCTTAGATTTTATGGTTGATATATGCTCCTGGAAGACACCAACTTTTTCAAGCAAGGCACTGCTACACAAGCTAGCTATACAGTCAGCTAAACCCTTGCCAAAGATCATCAAATACATGATTTGCAAAACTTACTACTCCGATTCCTATTTGTGATAACTCCTGTATAAAGCAGTTTGGGTTTTTTCATGCTGTTGTAAGCTAATATCCTGGGATTATGATGAATCCACCAACTTCATTTTAACATTATCCAACCAAGAGTCAAAGCAATTCCTCACAATTTCAAGCTAACTGCATTTACCACTGTCATTAAATTGCCTTCTGTTTTATAAATGTGGGTGATGGTGAAGAAGTGATTGCATTTTTTTTTTCTTCCAGCCACAAACTTTTCCTCTCCAATACCCAAGCCATGATTAAAAACTTAGGACCTCTATTACCATTTTTCATTCTATTGTTCCATTCATTGTGCAATAGACTTAATAGCAACAGTATCTATAGCCATTATATTGCTGAAACCCTCCCGAGGCCAATATCTTGCTTTTCATTTGTAGTTACAAGGTAAGCATGTTCCACTAAAACAGTTTCGGTCTTAGCTGCACTTGACAACTGTCTACAAAGTCACTCAGACTTCGACTGTCTGTAACTGATGAAGTTATTTTTACCTGAATCTAAATATAACTGAGGTGGGAGGGAGGGAAGAAAGCTCAACCAAGGGAGCACCTGTTTGTTTAGTAACACAGAAGTCACATCAGTCCTCCTGTTTAGGTAGGTCCCCACTGCTGACTGCAACATTGCACAAGACAGAGATAATCAGACTTGGCTTTGGTATTAGTAACAGCCTGCTCTTGGCAGTGAGGAGATCCTAGCAGGGTAATTAGCCCTCACAGCTCCAGGGGCAAACATTGGGTCTTGAAGAGCTGCAATTTTAAGTCACAGTTTTCTTGAATATTCCTTTGCCCTTCCTTAACAGATGGGATTTATGCAAGGTATGACTCACCTGCACTGACAGAATGAATCTAAATATTCTTCTGTCAAACTGCATCCCCACCATCATGAAGCTCGCCCTGCTCCGCCGCAAGCCAGAAAGCCTTCTGGGCTAACTGAGGTGGTTAGAAAACCTTCTTCCTCTCCGACTCCAGCGTTACCAGCTCTCACACCAACTAGTGTTAGCTGAGTGCAGGCATATTCTGTTACTTTTTGGAGCACTGCTAAAGTGTTCCAGCTCCCTGGCTTTGTGGATCACTTTATTTTACAGATGGAGTACCTTAAAGTTTGTTAATTGCCTTAAAAATGCTTTTTATTAAAGTCAGCTGAAAGCAAAAGTGAAAAGAAAATAATTATTTACCAAACTCAAAGTAGATAACCCAGTATAAAAATTCTGCATAAGAGGTTTGTTGTCATTGACAATAAAACACACACCAGATACAATACGCTGCTTTCCTTCCTTTCTACGTAAAGTTCAAATAATGACCGCCTCCTAGCTACTGCACCTCCAAAGACCCTCTAGGTTACTGCTCCTGCAATCTGTTTTTCTTTTATACCATAGGCGCCCCTTCAGTATTTAACGGTGATTTTTCAAACCACAGCTGAGCCTCTGCACTCCCCTCCCAGAATTTTCTAACTCTGCCTGAGGGAAATGTCCCTGTACCAGCTTCTACCAGTGTTGAAACCAGTGAATCCCCTCCGGCATGTCTGAGCATCTTAGTCACCCAGGCAGCAAATACGGAGTCAATAACTACGAGTAATCAACTCAACCATTACTAAATTATTCAGCTGGAAGCAAAACAGTGCTCCCACCTACTAAGAAAATGTTTGTATCCTAGAGTGATGCTTTTAGCATGTCCTGCCAAGAATAAAATCCCTGTAAACTGACAATCCTGTTTTAGAGAAAATGGCTCATTGCAAGTTGCTAACTGGACAAGACATCACAGCATTCACGATAATGGGGTTTGGATGATTTAACCCCACATGCCATCTGGAGGAGCACCAGGACATCTTTTTTTAAACAATTCCTTGATACCCTGTTTTGAGACGTTTTACGAAGAAAATCTCACAGAAACTTCCTCGCAAAACAGTTTCCGAGGAAAAAGCTCATTACTTTAACCTATTTGCCTTGAAACAACTTATGCAGAATACAATGAATCAAAAGCAGAATAACTGAGGAACATTTCCTGAATTTACGGTGAATAGCTGGACTATCTGGTGCTGCCAGTCCTGTATCCTGAAAGGCCAGTTATTCGTCCCAGACCCGTAAGGTTCCAGCCTGTGCAGCCTTGGGCCAGCTCGCCATGCCAATGCTGCCACGAACGCCCAAGTCTGAAAGCTGAACTCTACGTCTAACTAAGAGTCACAGCTCGCCCAGGCGCAGTGCTGGCAGCCCAAGCACGACGGTCCTGCCCAGTGTGCTGGGGGCTGCAGCGCCTGCGGCTCTCAGAGCTGCACCACAGGCATTGCCCAAACAGGTCTGCCGCATTCATGTATCCCGGGTGTCTTGCAGCTGGAGCAGCTCATGCGCCCTGGGAGCACCGGCAGCTGCCGAGTGACAATGACACCCCTGTCAGGTTTATGGCTGCTATTAGCAGTGGTGGAGCTGACAAGCATTTATATACAGTTCAGCAACCGGAGGGACAACAGGGCAGGATGGTGTCCTGGGGAGCAGAGTTAGAGCCTCAAACATCGTTTTGGGATGTTTCTGAAACCACTTTTTTTTTTTTTTTTTTTTAAATTCCCACTCTGAGGTTACTTTTACAAGTTTGATTGGACTACAACCAAAAAAAAAAAATCTTCTTACAAATTGAAAGCCCTGTACTTCAGCCAGCTCCACTCTGCAGTTTAATTGCTTTAAAGCAGAGGTCATGTGTTGTGCTCTCTCAGGGGTACATGGGAAGGTGAAATGAAAGAGAGTAAAGAAAAAAATAAAAATAAAAATCATCCCTTAGAATGAAATGAAATAGGACTGCTTAAGGGCTATAGCAGTCTAAAGATCAACAACATGAAGACAACTCTCAACAACAATCCTTCCTTCCTCATGCCTTTTCTATAAGCACATCTTTTCAGTTGATGCTAATCTGCTTCCCCCTAAGCACACAGCCACTAGTCCCTGCTTATAATACATGCAACTTGAAAGCTTTTGCCAGTTTAAGGGGATGGTCATCTTCTCAACAAAAAACATTTAACAGGTGTTAAGACATCACTTTCCAACCTCCTGAGCAGATCCACCTCTCTGCTCACAGGCTGTAATTTTCAGGTCTCTACTTGGCAATTTCTGATGGGATTCCTAAGGTTATGACTTAAAAGTTGCACCCCATACTTCATTTTGAAGCAGTGCATCCCTTTAGTGGGCTGCCAAATTTATTATTCCAAAAGCAGGACTGTACATCATGTATTTAAGAAAGATCCAAAATATTCTGAAGTGAGCTTTCCCATCACATGTGAGCTGGTGGTATGCATCAGCGTTGACTGCCAGCACTCAGATAAGCATTTTTAGATCAAGTGCATTTTAATACCACACAGATGAGGCCCTTATACTCATCACAGCTACCTTTGACTTGACAAGTTCTACCAAGGAGCAGTCTCCCTGTATACCCCATACTGACAAATTACTTCTGAGATCCTAGGAACCAGACTTCATATCCCTCTTCATTTTGTAGGCATTTACACATCTGCTCAGGTATGAAATAAAAGATATCCTAGTAGAAAAAGGAGGAAGAAATGGGTGCTCATACATTGTTTTCTCAAAGGACAAAAATTTAAAAGAAAAAGTCTCTGCAGCTGTGCGGTGCACAGACACTGCTCCCACAGATTCACCCCTATTCTGCCAGGCCTTTCCCTGTCCCTGATGGAGCACATTTCCATGATCCCATCAGGGCATCTCACCTCTCATCTGTGTGCACCATCTGAATGACAGGACTACAAAAGACAGCATAACTGCTTGAAGCCTGCAGAGACAGGCTACAAAGGGTGCTACTCCCATTCTTTCTGACTTTGATCTGACAATTTCTGTTTCAAAAATAGTTAAAAAAACAAACCCAAACTGCTGAAGCCAATTATAGCTTCATTTTAATTTCTCTGCACTGCAGAAAACAGTGGATATTGGAGACATCATTTCTGCCACACAAAAAGACCTTCAGAACTGATGAACTTCTATGGCACATAAGCATAACACATACACAAGCAGTGATGCTGTAAGTCTTTTTTTTTTTTCTTTTTAAAAATACAAAAGATGTCGATCTATCTAACTGAGTTAAAAACAAATGATGGCAAGAGAAGACACATCACTCAGCTCCATGTGCTTATTTTGTTATAACTCCTCTCTAATCCATGAAACTCAGGAAGACAGAAACTTTCCTACAGTCCTGAGCTGTATTTTCTTTTACTCCTCCTCACTGTGTTATGCAAACTTCATTTCAACTCTAACGAAAGCTTTTCTGACTTCATGGCAAAAAAGGAAGGCATCAAAATATTTTGAGGGAGATCAGTAGTACAAAGTAGACAGAGCAATGATGATCCCACCAGCTAGAGACTCAGCCCTGAGTATCTGCTCTGAGAAGAAGGGTTTGCATGCATCGTTTTGGATAAGCAAGTTATGGAGAATCCCCAAGAGGGTCTCTGCACAAGATAAGCTTAGATAGTAGTCTCACAAAAGCAACTCATTTCCTTTGAAACAACATTGCTTGCCTTTGAATAAGCAAATTCAGAAATATGAAAAGCACAGGGAATCATTTTGGTAAGTCCTGTAATGTGAGGATCAAAAATGTGGGAAGTCAGACCTCCCTCCCTTTGTGAATTTCAGTTCCTGCAATCAAGTACATGCATTTAAAAAATAAATTCCTAGGAGGACACTTTAATGAATAAACTAATGAAAGTATAATACTTAGCCAAAACCATTTATTCAATTTAAAGAATAAAATCCTTTGCATATTTCTCATCTGATATTTATATTTATAATTTTCATTTATTTATATTAAAATTTCATGAAAGACATGTACCAGATTCCATCTGACAGATCGCCATGTATTACTTCCAAATTCCAGTTAAATGAAAAAGCAGAGAGATGACTAATGCTGAATTTCTTATTTGAATTTACTCAACACTGAGACATTTGACAAAAAAGGGGACTGGGTACAAAACAGTGCATGACTGGACAGACTGGAAACCATACAGGCTGATTTAAGCCTTCAGCATAACTCAGATCTATCTCCATGTGAAGCACAGTAATCCATCCAAACTCTACATAATCAGACACTTAGATAAACGGGACCAAAAGCTGAACCTTTTCCAGTTTCAGCTTTAATACTGTAAAAGATACAGCCTACATTCTGCAAAACAACACTCTCTTCTTCCTTTCAGCTTCCTTGGGTTTTTTTTTTTCCTTTTTTTTTCTTGCTCTGGAAAAAGATTACTACATTGCAACTGCCTGTAGCTGCTGACACTCACAGTACTTCATTGCTTATGATGCACCAACATGATATTTTCAGGAACAACTGCATGTAACAGAGTAGTTCTATTGCCTTAAGTGTCTCTGCAGCAGAGGATTCAGCAGAATCCAGTAAAGACATCTCTGCAGCAGACTTGTTCACTGAAGAGAACTAAATTTGACATTTAAAAAAACCAATCTGACATTCTGTTACACTGTTGCATAGCATCGCTTAAATGGAAAGTGGAGTGGCAACCACAACAACAAAGGCAGAGAAGCATATGCATAACTAACTTGATGAGTTTACACTTTAACTGATACATTTTAATTTAGTGGAAGATAATGTTTTTAAAAGCAGCATAGCCAAGAGCAAGATTGAGCAAAAAGACACAAAACCCAGTAAAAGATTACCTTTGCTTTAGTTCTGTTCAGCAAGGACTTTTGCTGGCAAGCAGATACATCATGGTTTGTTTAAACAGCTAGGTAGCATTTATGCTCTCAAGGTGGAGGTGTTAACCTTGCTGAAGTAGCTTTAACTCCGTGTCATTAATTTCTAGTCCAACCATTCTGGTAACTTACCTTCTTGAAACTCTTAATTCACAATGGTTAAGAAAAGACCACATATTTGTAAACTGACCATAGCAGAGAGCACTACTGAAACACAAACCTTTGAATTTAAACAGGGACAGAAAACAACTGATCTCATACAAGGCAAAATTATCAATTTGTTGTTGGATATTGAAGTTGCTGGTTTCTCCTCCCTGTACTGAACAATTAATTAGAGCAATTACAGATCATTGCATCATTAGTTTCTATGTTTTCCTTGTCTTTGTCTCCTATTCTTCAACAGAGACAGTAAATATTAGTTTAACAGAAACTCACCAGTGGGGTGTCTTTCCCTCCGACAATGCTGAGTCCTAGGCCTGACCGACCCTTAGATATCTCTATAGTCATCTCCTGCCCTGGAACTATAGGGCATGTTGCTGGATCCACAGGCAAAGGAAGTGGAAAGACACCTAAGACCATGAAAAGATAAAGAAGTCAGTCACTCTATTCAATGAGAAAATGAAAACAATCAAAGGAATTGTATGAGAGCAACTAATTAAGCTCTTGTATTTTGGTCTTCACCTTTACCAATCTAAATTGAACTAGATGACTACTCTGAGTCACTTCTGAAGTCCCTAAATGAGAATGACACGAGTTCTGGGAGTAAATGTTCAGAGTAAATGTCTGGGAGAACATCTCATTCAGTTATAACCTACACAATTCAGATCATGATGGTAAGGTGTATTCCATTCAGGACAGATAAGGCCATTTTCCAGCACCATGGAATGGACAAGATGTCCCAGACTGCCCTTCCTTCTATTTTAATTAACAAGAAGAATAACGGCTTTGTATGTAAAAGTCAAGAAGAACAAGCAAAGGGACCTTCAAGCTCTCAAAAACCGTAAAATGAGAGAAAAATACAAACAATTTATAAAATAACTTAAAATAATAGGTCATTAGATGTTCAAAGAAAAAAGTCTCAGAGAAAGTTATCTGGAAAAAAAATTTAAAAATTGATCCTGGGTTAAGGTACTAAATATACACTATACTGGTGGAAAAAGTAACTGGTTCATACTACGGCTCGTGACTTCTCCCTCCGGAGAAAGGTAAGTAGGTGCTGGCACCAGGGGTATCTCCTGTAAGTTGGCTGCTACTTTTCTTGAAGATTTGGATTGTTTGATCTGATTGAGGACCTAGAAACAAAGCAGAAGCAAAAGAGATCGGTTATCAATCACAGAAAGGCATGTTATATGGACATTATCATTAGCTGTTGATTACCGTACCTGACTAAATCCTCTAAGTCAACAGAAGTGAAACAAGCAATATGCATAGATGAACTGAAAAGATTCTCTTCGTAAATAAACAGAAAATCATGATGACTGGATAACTGTGCTTCCAGAAATACTCATGAAGGAAGTAGGGACAGGAATATACCTTTCTCAGTTGTGCCTCTCATACCAAATAACATAGGTTTGTAGTTGCTTTTTTTGTTTGGTTGACGGTTTGTTTTTTTTTTACTTTTAAACAGCAAAGAACATCCTTGACATTAGCCTGTGTGATTATTTCCATGTACTTACAGAGAAGGAAGTAATTTTTCAAGTTTCCACCAATAAAATTATTTTAGTGTCTCCTCAGTTAACCCCTTCCCCCCATAAATCACCCAGTCTTCAACTAGATCAAGTTCCAAGAACCCCATCTTATTGGTTAACATAAACACATATACATTTTCTGGCGGTTGCTCCTCTATTTCCTGCTGATCTGCCACCACTGGTTTGTCAGGTTTACATTTCACATCCTAAAAAGTCAAAAAAGAAAGTGAGGTATATTGAAAATGTCTCATTAGCTTAAATAAATTATCCTCCAAAACTCAACATGATGATTCTAGGCAAACACAGCGATATTTTTTTCACTCAAGTACATTTGTAGCACAACACAAGGCTGAAACCCAGAACTTGGAAGAGGAAAAGCTAGTATGAATACAGGGAATACCAGGGATTATTAAAAACATGCCCAATTTTGAGGGGATTTTTTTGGAGGAGATTATCACACATGGTCTATATTGTTCCTGAGTAATATGAAGCTCTAAAGAAGAAGGAAGTGGGAACTCTGGGGCGGCTGGGACAGCAATACCCATGCTGTGTGGAAAGGTGCAGGTACCCATGTGCCCAGCCTCTAGCACACAGGTAGCTGTGCAGAGCCTTTGGTGCCTACAGCAGGAAGGAATCTGGTCATCTGTTCTCTTCTTCCCTCTCCCTTCTTTGGTAGACCTCAGCAACACTGCGCATACTGCCAGCACTTAAATAAAGTAACTGTTTAAAATGCGTCATCCAGCTTAATTAATAATATCTCAAACAATGGCACTTCAATCACGGGCTCCATTTGTATCCTAATTGTTTTCCATATCCTTGCAATACACTAAAAAGTATTTTTTCTCTCCTACTTCTACAACTGCTTCCAGACAGTGAAACAATGTCCTCCCTTTGTTAGCTCTTAGCCAAATTTAGGCTACTTTGATCACAGTATTAGTTATCTTACCCCATGTTATAAAAAACTGATAAACAGCCTAGGTTTCAGAAAAGCTGAGTACCAACTTCAAAAGATAACAGAGATATTCTGCATCTCAAAAGAATTTCTAATGAAGATGACAATTCGTACTTTAAAAAAAATACACATAAATCAAATTTTAGATAACTGAACTTGAAAATACTGGCCTTGTTCCCTGGAGTTTTATTACATTAAATTGTGACAAGCCCTCCAGGCTCCGCCCCCTCCCCCCCCCCCCCCCCCCCCCGCCCTTCGCATTTTTTTCCCTGCATTTTTCTCCAAGCTTACTGTAACTATTATCCAGATGGGCAACAAGAAAAAAAAATAAAGCAGAGATGTCATCATACTATCAGAGGTGTCAAGGGAGAAATGGGAAGACTGCTTTGTCATTTTAGGACAGATTGTTTTAATGAGCAATGAAAAATTATTTCATGTGTCCTGTTTTCATTCTGATATGTGACTAAAATCTGAAACTTCATCTTGTACATCAAGTAAGCACCATGCATCACCTTTAAATCTCTCTAATCTTCTTCTTTTAACTCAGACTATGCCAAAGGAACCTAAATTAAAAGATTTCCAGCCCCTCAAGCACTGAATTGTAGACTCAGCATCTGTCATAAGCCTGAGACCCAACTGGTTTAATCTAATTCAATTCCCTCAAATGCATCCAAAAGCATTTCTGCGAAGCCACTCCTCTTTGCCAGCACTTCAAGGACATGTTTTCTGCTTGTGGTAAAGTTGGATTATTGTTCCAAGTTCAAATCTTTTAAGGAAAATGAATCCATTTTCACACATCAAACATCAGTTTAATTATCCCACCTACAGCACAGTGGATTACGCACATGCTCTTCCAGGACACTAATGATGGAAGATGTTTCAGAGCACAGACAATGACTGCTCAAGCCACTTTCACCTTTGTGAAGTTAAAAGTTTCAAGAACATCTCAAAACCCCATATATCAATTCTTTTCCAACAACATCTTATGGAAAGCAAGATAGCTACAGTCCTCAGAAACCCACAACCTTCTAGCAGGCCACCTCAAATGTCAGCTAATAAGCATGCAGACTTTGCCTAACACTCCCACTGGCTTCAGTTCAGAAATAAAGTTGTTTTCTTTCCTGTCTCTTATCATCGAAGTCTACAATTGTGTCCACTATATAACTTTATAATTTTTAAAGTGATGAAGTGACAACAAAAAGTATCTTGGGAGAGACTTAAAAATTTATCAGCAACCAATGAATAGCGAATTATGTGAATTTTTAATATTTTTTTTTTTTTTTTTTACAGCTGTCACTTGGTGAGACATCTTGCTTATGCTTTGAGCTGTACGTACTTGTGGAAGATCTCTGCTGATAAACACATACTTTTTATTTACTCAGTGAACCTGATCTTACTTGATGACTTTCACATTCCTGATTTCTCTTGACATATGACTGAGAAATTAAATAACCATGGTGAACTGGCATTAGGCTCTAGTAGCAACCATCATGCTATGAAAAATACGGCATTGTTTTCTTTTGCCTTAACAGTCACTAAAAGACTGCAAGAGAAATCTCTTTTCCTCAAAATAATGAGCTGTCTTGTGCTGCACTGCAGTGTCAAAGTCTCAATGTCAATAGGACTACAAACCCATTTCCTTCTGATCAGAAGGGGCTGATGACATCCATCAACACTTACAAAAGTAAGATACACTTAGAAATATTTGCCATGTAGTTTTAAAATCCTGATTGAAAGGATACTCTGAAATTATGAAACTGGCTTTCACCATTACTTTTCATCCATTTATGCCTCTAAACCAAGGGCTGGCCCAACTGAAGGCATTATGGAATGAACAGTTGGATCTATACGTATTTGAATACTTCCCTAAATCCACCTCCTAGCCCTTAATTTTTCAGTATCTATTTATCTAATGGAAAAGTCTGTGAGTCACCTCTAAGTGAGTACCCACTGAGTGAAGGCAGGGCTATGCAGCAGCCAGAAGAGTGACCCAGCTGCCTCCTGGTCTCCCCTGTGACCCAGGACAGCTCACTTCCCCTCAGTGCCGCAGTGGGGATAATACTGGCCTGCTGAATAAAGCTTTTTGAATTACAGAGATAAAAAGTAAACTGTAGCAGCCAGCTGCTGTTACATGAACAATTTAAGTGGAAAGATAAGATAACTTGGTATGGACAGTGGCAAAGAAAAACTAAATACTACACTGATGTTCACCTCACCTAGAGGCTCTCAACAAATCTATGCCTTTGTCTTCTCTTACCTTTCTGCCATTGCTCTGTTCCGGACAACTCTTAGCACCAATGCCGTATCTGTTTCTATTTTTAACTTTCAGTCTAAAATACTGTAACTTCTACCCTTTGGCTCCACAGGTCTCTTCTTTCTTGCCTCAAGTTTGAAAAGAAGCTGCCAATATATTCTGGGTTCCCTGTTGTTCCAGCAGCATCTTCCCTCCACACCTATCTTTGATTTTTGCAAAATTTTTTCTTCTCTGTTACACTGGCACTTCCTCTAATACCTTTCAAAAAGCTGCATAGCACAGTATCCTACACCAAGACTTCTTTTTTGTACATTTTATATATTTTGATCCACTTCAGTCTTTGAGTAATTTTTCATGTTACCTTGTAATCTCTCAACAGTTTCTTGCCAAATTGAGCAAGAACAGCAATAAACCTAGGTGAATTACACCTGTAAACACATACAATAAAACTCTGATTCATTTATATTCCAGCGCATCAAAAGAGTATTCTGCACAAGGCTACTAAATACAAATAATCCAACTTTTTTGTAATCCATTTGTAACACAAACCAATCCATTTAACATGAGTGGTTAGTTCTGCTGCTTGAATTGCACGTAACACTTCCTAACTCTTGGAGTTCATAGACATTAATTAAACAGTTACTAGCTATGGAACATTATGTATATTCAATTCATATTTGAGAAACCCAGGACACTCTTTGCAAAATACATTATGGTGCAGGAAGAAGACATCTAGGAATAAAAAATAGCCAGAAACATCCAGTTTCCTTGTGCTGAGGACAGCACACACAAACTGTACATACACAGCCAACGCACTCCTTGAAAAAAGGACTAGGCTGTTGGACAAAAAGACTGTCTCAGCAAATTTTATGTACGTCTGTTAGTCACTCTTCAGCATGTTTAGTAGTTTTCCATTTTACACTTTTAACATAGAGTCCAAAAAAGAGACTAGAACTATACCCCGAAGGATTTTCAGATTTCTGATAATGCAGAATCCTGACATACTAAACAACAAAAAACTTCATCTGCATCAATGAGAAGTTCAGTATTTATTACAGTGCAGACTGACAGTACCACATTAAACCAGAAGTTATGGGCTTGATGTAGAAATTACTGAGAGTAACTCTATAGCTGTGTTATTCAGGAGGCAAGACTAGATTATGATAATAGACATTTTGGCCTTAGAATTTATGAAGCTATGAATATAAATAAGAATATGATTTACAGACCACACTTTCTTCTGAAGTTTGTCACAAATGGATGGCAAGAGTGGAAACTCAATCCCCTCACTGACAAAGAACTCGAGAGGGCCAAAATACTACGTATAAACTCTTATCTCAATATTTTAATGAATTATACTGACTGCTTATTTCATGTAAACAGTCTATGTATGTAAAACTAAGAGCTTGATTCTGCTCCTACATGTACTGCATTTTATTTGACAGAAGTGTGCTGTAATACTCCAACACAAAGGCGGAAAGAAAACAAATCCAGGCAATAAGCCTCCATTTTCTAAGCTCTACTCATCATTAAATATCACTTGAAGTCACTTACAGCTTTGTTGGATTCCTCATCAGTCAAACTTTTCATGACAACTTCCAAACTCGGGTCTTCTTCGCTGCTTGCAGGTTCAGTGCCACCATGATCCTGGTAGGAAGGATTGGTAAGAGTTTTTAAATAGCGTTATGAAACCCCATAATAGCTAAAGAAAAAAATCAGACAATTTTACCTTTTCTTTTGTTTTTCTAAACAAGTAGCAGCATGAAAAAATAAAAAGATCCACAATTAAAGCATCCTAATGTCAGAAGACAAATGAGTGATACAAGTTTTGAAAGACAGACTTTGGTCTCCACTTGGCCAGCCTGAAGCACCACATGGTAATCCAATAGTAGCACTTAGGTGCAGATCTTGGTCAACTTTCAAGGCCAGACTAATCCCTATCAACTGTGAAAACTGCTGAGTTTGTACTAAGACACCTTCTCCAGACTTCTGTCGAGAGGGAGTCTCACACATGCTCAGCACATTAAAGGAAGCCCAGTTTCTTACATACAATCTGAACAGGCTGGTAGCAGCAGGACTGAGTGCTCCACCCTGGAGGAATCCCTAAAGCCAATGCTGCTCTTGGCTAGAGCACATGGCCACCAAGCTCACAAGCCAGCACCGGAACACAGTCCTTAACTTGAAGTGCAAATGTAGCCTCAGGATTCAGGTACTTCTCTACACATTACTGTGAGAATACCGTGAATGACATCCAATGACAACTACTGGAGAACCAGCAAACAAAGGTAGTAGCCCAAAAGACATAAGTATTTTCACCAAGCTGTGCTCCAGAACTTTCCCCTGCATGATGCTTTTCTCTTTCTATTAAGGATTCCCAACAAAAATGACCCCTGAAACGTACATTAGCACCATACTAAGTAGAAAAGCTTGTCCAATCAGAATTTTCTTGTATTTTCTCTAGATAACAATTAGCCTATATTTAAGCAGCATACATTGCAAGAAAAATTATTTCCCTCTGACAATTCAGAGGGATTAGGAAATGGCATCTTTTCAGGGAAAACATTAAGTTAGAATTTAAAGGTTAGAGTACCACTACTTTGGTTACATGTAAAATTTAATGTCTTAATTCTTCTTCCCTTTTTTAAACCAACCAGGTCCTGAAATTGAAAAAATTTAATCTATTACTTTGATTTACACTCAAGCCTTTGATCCAGATTTGGAGCTGTTATCTCTTGCGAAGCAAAACAGACTACATGCAAGAAATCAAATTTCAAGCTCTTCAGTCCTAGAAGCAAAATTATTTCTGATTCTTCATTAGATATTTTACTTTTAAGCACAATGAAAATTACACAAATGTTTTGACCAGCACTTGAGCAGGTAAAGCATCTCTTCATTTGTACAAAAGCTCACTCTGTTCAGTTGCAACAAAATATCTCATTCTGTGGCTTTCTGATGAACGAAACTTTTAAAAAAAAGATATATTACAATAACTAGTATTTAATATACTTTGCTTCTGGTGGCTTGCCCACAGTATTACACAACAGCATAAGTCCCTTACCCTGTCCTGCAACTCCATGCAATGAAGCAAGACCCTATTTTAAGGCATTTACTGTATCACTTTCCATATTAAAATACCTTAATGAAAATAAAGGGATAAGATGAAGAAAATTAACACAATAGTACATGGCACCCTGACATTCTGTTATACTAGCCAGGCTGTATAATGTGAGCTGACAAGTTTCTTGTACAGCGTATGTAACACACAATGTTAAATATCTATTTGGTATTTCAAAGATATTTGAAGATATAATTTCAATATTTAATGCACAATGTCAGTTTTGTTTTGCTTCATTTAAAGACAGGAACAGCTGACACAGAAAAGCAATCTAAATTTCTATACAGCAACAGTATCTTCTGGTTACATTTATTTTACGTAATAAAAGATACTAGCTAGAAGTAAAAAGGTGCATCTACTTCTAAAACAGACACAACATAAATAGTAAGAGCTTGCCATTAATGCATGAAACTTAACCCACAAGCATCTACACCTCTAAATGCAAACGTTGCAGTGGCTGAGTACTTTGCCTTCCACATGCTGACAGGGTCTAATTACAGTCATTTGACCACAGAACAAAGCTTTGTCGTTCATCCTGAAGACACAAATAATAAACAAAAATAAAAAAAAAAATACCTGCAAACAAATGCAGGTATTAAAGAGTCAACAAAAATAAAATGAACTTGGGCTCTGTAAATTGTAAAGTAATCCGCAATCTACCAGCTGCACCTGGGACATGCTATTTTTATGGAGGAGAGAACAAAATGCCAAAGCACTGTCCAAAAGATTATTCGGATCCAAAGAAAAACTAGGCACTTCTTGCATTGTACAGTACTATGCCTGTATGGAAGGAGCCATCAGTGGCAATATAATCTGGAAAGCAATAGCAAGTGTGCGAACAGGAGATTCATACAGCATCACCTAGCATAGACCAGTACTGTGGGATCACAGTAATGCTTACTGAAATACCAGGAGTTCAATGCACATGAATTTATCAATTCAAGGCAAGACTCATCCCCAATTTAATTATAAAACATCTTTTGCTTTATTAGCTCAAATAGAAATAGAATTAAAAAGCAACAGCAAGCCTAACTATGTACTTTATCTAGAAAATTTAGTTACATCATATCGAGATGTCAAAATGATAACAGTGTGGTGACACTGCAGGGATTCATGGTGCACAAGAGAGCAATTAGTCTACACTGAGGTTGAGACAGCAACTATAATGAAGAAAAACATTGGTAACATTACCACACTGAGGAAGTTTTTGCATTGGAAGATGGCATGCTACCACACTGTGCACTAGAGCTCACTGCTTAAACAGCCGTCATCCAAAGCTGGGGCACAGGAGAAAGTGGTGGACCAGGGCCCTCAGGCTGGGATTGTCTCAAGGGCCTCTTGCAATGCAAACTATGTACACATTGACCTCTGTACCGTAGCTAGCTGCTAGACAGACATCCCTACTTCATTTTCAGAGATGCTGATGGAAGGGTATTCTGGGGGAAAAGGAACTTAGAAGTTTGGAGGATTTCCATGTTCCAGGCAAAAGAGCCTCACCACAGCTACTCTAACCAGCTGAAAAAGGAGCAGGATAGGAGATGGCAAGGTTTTCATTTGGAGACTTTTCTTCCTTCTGTACAGCAATAACCTGTTTAATACCTGTTGTTAATGCCATTGCCACTCTTTCACTAACAACGAGATCAATAAAAAAAGACACAGGGGAAAATATGCCTATTAGGTCAAGTTCCTATCCAATGCATTTTATGACTCAGGGTTTAATTAGACAAGGTACAGGGTGCGCGAATTTATAATGAATAGCTAATAATGATTAATCTATCTAATTTAGCAATCCCTAATTAAAAAAAACAACCCATGACAACTTTACCTCAATAGAAGAGTGGGAGCTGGAAGGAAGTGGGAAAGGAGTAACAGCCATCTGATTGACTGCATCTTCACTTCTGTAAAACAAAACAAACAACACATTACACACTAAACCATAATGGTCAAACTTCTTTTGTGCTGGTTTTGCCCATTAAGAAAATACTCTTGCTAGCATAAAATGTAACTGTTTCTTACTAGAAATTAGAGCTTAGAAAAGCACTTCACTTTTGCTTTTGTTCTTTGCTAGCGAACAGATTACATCCCTTCTTGGGACCATTGTAGTTTCATCTGGGACACACTGACATCACATTCTTTGGAAATATGATTTTGTGTGGATTATCAGAGGACATAGTTGGAATTTATGGTCCATACGCATCAACAGACAGGCTAATACTTCGTTAGCCTCTTCTAATAGCATCTATATTTGTAAACTGCTTGTTTATAGTCTAATATTCACATTACTGAAATACAATACCTGTTTTACTAAAATAGATTGCTTTTTCTTTTTTGTTCATATATGCTGTGGTCTTTTAGAAAAGATTCAGCATAAAAGCCTGGAAGAATTTTTATTAAATGCCAGAGGAAGAAAACAGATAAATATTGATTCCCCCTACAAATAAATTGCATTATTTTTCAAAGATGTTTCTTATGTATGGCATCTTTTTCTTTTTACTCTTTAAAATGCATTCCTAAGTTACACATCTGATTACTTTGTAACTTTTAAAAGCCTTTCCCCCCCCCCCCCCCAATTAAATAGTATTCTGCCATGCTAATGTTTTTCCTCTACTGCCGTTTAAAATTATTTGGCTTGTGGAATTAACTCTGAATTGTTTTGGCCTCTGTAAAACTGAACCAAGTAAAATATGACTTCAGTGACATTGTTTAAGGCAAATCTGAGGCATACGAAAGAAAAAAGAATCCAGATTTTGCTTCCTTTTTATTTTGGGGGTGAATAACTCTCACAGAACACAGAAGCCAGGCACATGATGCAAACTCCATTTTGTTAAAGATTCAGTACTATCACACAGCCTCTGCTCGCCAAAATGACAGAGGAAGGATCAGTAATATTGCTGCTTTGCAGATACAGATCTTGAGATGAAAGGACATGACTTCTCATACAGTGGGTCTTCTGGATTTGATTTCTGGTCCTGTCTACTACCTTCCAGGTTACTGTAACACAAGCAGAATTTTATCCTCTTTAATTTCTGGAATAAAATATTAGACCAGTATGTGTTTAAAAACATTTTACAGAAGTGCCTGACAGAAAAACTCTCATTTTATCCCTCAAGAGTTAAACACATGAAGCTAGCATGTTCTGATCACTGAAAGACAGCACTGTAAATCAATAGCTTTCAGCAGAGCAGCATATGGGAAATTCAGTCACAAGCATTTGAAATGATAAATCCTGCAGGCAAAGGTTGGTGAATTCATTTACTTATCTTCAACCAAACAGCCATACAATTCAAAGGAATTGGTTCTGTGCTGCTCATTTTTGTACTCGCTCCCTGCCCCTCCTCTTGGCCCTGCTCAAAGCCTTGCAAGAGTCACAAACCATGCTAAGATCAGAACCAGAGTGGCCTGTGATGCAGAAACACCCATGCACAGGGCCAACACAGAAATCTGAGGAAGGCACAGAACTAAGCTCATGAACTTCATAAGCATTTCACAATTCCCAAGTGCATTTTACCCCATAAGGCATATTAGGCAAGGACATTTTTCCTCCTCTTACCTTCATGAGACATTGATCTAATTATATTGCTTTTCTAACCTATAAGAATAAATAAGCAAATGTAAGGTGTCTAAGACACCTAGCAATTTTTACTTGACTGTAGAGGTTTTTCTGACAACAGTTTATATGAAGCTCAAGCAGCATGAAAACTAACACTTCTGTAGCTTACAATGCATGCTGCATAACTTGCAATTAGAAGCAAGGTTGAAAATAACAAGGTACATATAAACCTTTGTAAGAAATATTCTAAAAATTGCTAGACAGAAAATTCATTATCTGCATGACAAAGTGGGGTGTAATTATTTATACAAACTAGTTTCCACTTCATATATACACACACAAAATGGGTTTTTTTTCCAATCACTGGGAAAATATTTTTATGCAGTTTTAAATGGATGGCCATTTTTATTCCAAGCAATAAAAAAACATATACAGTAATTACCTGGGAAAAAAATATGCAAAAAATAAAAAATCCCAAGGTTATGAAGTGTCACAACTTGTAATCTCCCCCTGCTAGGACTCGTACATATTTAAATACTTTAATGCTGCTTCAAAGGAGAATGCTTCAAAGTAGAATCAAAGTGGGAACATATTTTAAAGTGACAGATCTAATAATAAATTGCTCTTTCTGCTCTCCACTTCCATAAGTGTCCTCAACTAAAACATGAATTTATTTACAACTAAAAGGAGCAATCCTTTTCTTTTGATGCAGGGACAGACAGCTTAGAAGTCTGAACATCATATTCAAATTACAGTGACTGCAAATGAGCATTCAACGTATTTGCCAATAGTTGCTACATAACCACCTCCGAGAAAGCTGTTCTCAGTTACCAGCGCTCAATATTGCTTGAGGATAAGACGTCTAAATCCTTCACAGTCAAGACACAGCTTCATACTCTCAGGGTCAAAGCAACATAAAATGCAATTTATGCAGCAGGGAGGCTCATATGCTGCTGTCCTGTCCTGTCCCACCCCCCCCACCCCCACCCCCCATCTGCAAAAACGAGAAACATCCACCACTCTTGTTCCAGCTCTTACACTGGTTTGTCTAAGACGCTGGGACAGCAGCCCACCTCCTTGCTGAGCTCATGCACTAGAGAGCTGGTTATATTTCATCAGTTACACATAACCTGAATCAGGAAGGAATTCATCACTCCTCCCACAAATAATTTCATTGCTTCTAACCTCTCAGGATGAGTTTCTGAGTGAAAATGGGAATTGGATCTGCTTGGAGGTTAGAATGCCTGTTGCTTATACAAACATCACTAACTATAGCTCGATACTGAAGAAACAAGCTCTCCTCACTTCAAATGTCACAGGAAGCAAGATCAAAGCGACATATAAGTGGTAAAGACTTTAAACTTTAGAAAAGCTCATACCCTTTCAGATTTACTTGACTAGATTGCCATACTTTGCTAAATTTTATTTCCTTTCTAGTCTAAATCGGACCCCTGAACATTCCCCATCCTTTCTCACTGACCAAAGAGAAGAACTTCTCATGTCTTGCTCCATCTAACTGCACCTCCAGTGAAGGAGATGTGCAGCTTAAGCAAAGACAAATACAGTTATTATTGACTAATAACTAACTACCATAAACACTTGGCAAAAAAGAAGCCTAAAGAGAGCAATATACAAATATAAATCTGAAGGGATTACTCATTCCACGCTGCAGAAAGTAAGCCTGAAGGGAAGTTAAAGCTTTGTGCTGTAAGGCTTCAGCTAGGCTGCCCTGCAGTGCTGTGCTGCACTTAACAGAAAGTTGTCTCTGGCACTCTGGAGGAATGTCACACACAGCTGGAATGGTCTATGAAGCATTCAGAAAGTTATCTTTCTAGAGACGATAACCACAAGTCACAGCCTCAGCTAAATTTTTTTTCCATTTGCTCATCAACCTCAGAATTGTAATTCTTGAATTCAGGTTCCCTGCCTTCCTTTGAGGACAATTTCTGTTTTCCATTTTATTTACTCATACGTGTCTCACATCTGTGATGGTATAAGCTCACTGTCATCTAATGGTAAGCAAATCCTTGTTGAGCATGCTGAATGAGATTCATTACCTGTCTAAAGCAGAGCATCTTGTCTAAGATAGTGTCCAAACTTCTATGATCACTGCAAAATCAAGACAAATCCCAAAGCAGATCCACTCAGAAGGGCAATTCATCCAGCACCTAAATGTCCTAATTTAGGACAGGGTGAAATTAGTTGCTCTTCAGAGGTTCCTGACAACTGTTCACTAATCACAGAAGTCTAGATGACCTCTAGATGTCTAAACGAAGGGAGAAGAACCTCCAGCCAAACTACCTGCAACTACACAGTTGATCAACACTAAAAGATCATTTGACAACAGCTTTGTAAGAGGTTGTGGATGCTTTTTGGGAATACAATGTACATCAAGAATCAGGAGAAAAAAACCCAGTGGCTTGTATGCAGTTGCATGACATCTTAGTTGGAACAGATCTGCAGACCAAGTGAATGAACAATGTTTGCCCAGTAACCCTTAGGACTCCCTCTGGTTGTGACATGAGGGCATAAAGTCCTGCAGATTATTGAAAATTTATATTGTCCACATCCTGCCTGTTAAAAAAAAAGAAAAATCAGGTCAGGATCTCTTATTTTCTCATCTCTGTTTTCCCTCTAGAAGGCCCTTTGGAAAAGAGGACTGCAGCAAAGTTGCATGCTGAAAAGGCATGCTGGATTTTTCCATCAGCTAGGTCAAGGCAAGACCTTTGTATTGTGCATCTCATTGAAAAATCTCTCTTACTAACAGCAAGAACAGTCTTGTTCTCCTTTTCCCCTCCATCCACTCCTAACTACATGAGAGCCAAATCCATACAGATATTTTAAATGAACAACTAATGTTCACATAAACTGCAGCTTAGGTCATCAAAGGTTTGAAAGAGCCCAAATTACTTAACTTCCTCAACCATGCACTTGTTCCCACATGTGTGTGACAGCAAGGAGGAAACAGCTCTGAAGAAAACAGGAAAAGTTCAAACTTGCACACACAGTGTCTGGCAAGAGCTTATTTTTAAAGCTTTCCCACATGAAAGAACCTAAACAATCAAAGCAAGTAAAAACAGAGTTTATACTATTAAAATATGGCCAATTATGTAAGTTAGAATAAACAAAGCAAAAATAATTTCTAAAACATGACAGCGTTTGAGACTTTGCCATGTAACATACAACGTTACTTATAGAGGCTCTAAAAGAAGAGCAAAGACTCAGTAACAAATTCACAGCAATGGAGAACATTAAACAGCACCGAGAACCGTCCGACCCAGCCACTGCCCTCACTTTCCCAGTCCTCACAGAGTGTAAGGATCTCTCTCCTTTGCATGTCACCATAAATAGCAAGAGATTAGTCTTTACAATTATACCTAGAAATGGAAGGAGGGGATAGGTGACAGAGATTTGTGGGCTGCACTGAGAAGCTGCCATCCCATCACCAGAAAGCAATGATTACAGAATGACTGCCACGTGGGAGGATGACTCCGGACAGCTAACAGATGGTATTTAAATAAGCAAAATCCTACAGTACTTTACTCTTAAAGCATTTCTCATGTTTCATCACAGCACAAGAAAATTTTCTTTTAAGGAATAAAGGTATACCAAAGAATGAATCACAGAACCGAACACAAAGGGATGATGGCAATCAGTGGCATTCACTTTGATTCAAGCATTCAAACTATATTTGATCTGCTTATTATACCGACACTGAAGCACCAAAACAGATTAAAGGCAGTTAATTGAGCATGGAAAAAACACTGAATTTGCTGAATCATAAAATTCTGACTGTAAAAGACCATTCTGATATAAGCTGGATTTCCTACTACAGATGTAAAATCTAATTACATCGTTTTATTATGCATCTTAAAAAGATGGACCTATAACGCATGAACAAAAGCCACAATGGATACAAACCCCATTCTATTTTGGGAACTAGGGCACAGAGACTCCTACAAGAAGCAAGTCCCTTTCTCAAATTACTACCTGGCTAATTCCTGTTGAAAACTCAGATCAAGAATTTCAAAAGGCAGTTAAGACCTTTACACGCCCTACTGCCACTGACTTCCACTAGTGCTTCCATAGCAAAACTCCTTTATATGGCTTGGAAAGCTGCAGTCAAATTATTATTTATTTCTGATATGCAGAAATCAAAAAGACAACCCATATTTGCCACAGTAGCATGGAAGTTAACGCAGCAGCTGTAAGACTTTGAGGTCAGATAAAACATGATTGGACACTAATCAAAGGAAGCACTTAAGACTGAGCCATTTCATCTCAGGAAAATCTTGCCGTGCTCAGGCAATTGGTTTGTTTGTTTGATAAACTGGGTGAGCAGGTTAAATGCCTTCAAATTTGTTACTGTAGAAAGCTACAAAGCACAAGATGCACTGAACCTAAAACAAAAAAAAAAAACAACCAAAAACCCCTCAAAAAGCGATACTGTAACTGCTATAACTGCAAATCTTTAGATGCTATTACAAGCTCGTGTAATTAATGAGACCACTGGGAAACAGTGGTGTGTGACGACCTATATATTTTGGAATGTAGCCAAAATCAACTGTTTTAAATAATCTTTGTCAACTGAATTGAGGAAAAGATGCTCATAAACCAGAGCGAGAAGCCTTCAAATATAAGTGGATGTCTACGATTCTCACAACACTTACTGCACTATGTCTCATCAGCAAAATTTTCAGGAAAGGGTGGGAATGCAATTGTAACACTACCTGGGTATATAAAATGTGTGAACAGATTTTTATAGCATAGACGGTAAGCTAGGATTTTAGTAAAAACTCAGTAAGGTTGAGGACACTTTCTATTCTCTATTTTTTCCTAGAAAAAAATAAATTTGGGCGCAACATAATCCAAGTTATTTAATGATGGTTATTACAGTACCTCTCACAGAAAGGCTTTTCTGTGCCCAGGAATTTCTGGGCTTCTTTCGTAACTGATTAAAGAGTTTATGGAAACATCCCCCTGCCCTGTACTTGAACCAAAACACCAGAAATAGGAAAACCTTGATGCTGTTTCCTGCTTCAAAGTGAAAAGCAGCATGGTTATCACTGAGTATCCTTCATCTGAAGAAAATAAAGCCTCAGGATATCAAAGAGGGCACTTTTTAGAAGGAGCCCAAGAGTCCCACCAGTTTTGCTTTTATGTCCTAGGTCAGCTCAGTTAGGCATGCAGAAACTTTTTAGACTGGAATGACGTGTTTCTGGAAAACTATAACCTACTGAGGCCTTTCACTGGTGAAATTAGAATAGTAATATCTTCATGCACATGAAGACCGAATCCATTTCTCTCATAACTCCTGCAGTACATGTTATTTTGCTACAGTGAGCTGTGGTCCCGTCTTACTGTGTGCTCCAGGATGTGTTTTGGCTACGTTATGCTATGCATCCTCTACCTTTAAAAGAAGTTGCACGGGTAACAGCGCTCAGGAGGAGGAAAGTACTATTTCTATTGCAGTTGGCTCCTCCTCATTTTCAAAGCATGACAAATGTAATGGTATCCTGCTCTTTCCAGATCATTAGAGCCCACAGGAACATATCTGAAATCAGCCAAGCAGCAAACCTACGAGGAGAGCTAAGTCTGCTACACTCAGCGCATTGTTCTCAGCTGGAAAAGCTATTGCACATGTACAAGAGATGGATGGAGATTCAAGATGCCTGTTGCTCCTCTTATTTACTACAGCTGGCACCACCATGCATTAAGTAGTGGCATTTCAATACCCCCATTTTATGTTACAGTTTTAAAATAAGTTGATAAAGGAAGAAAAAAATTTTCTACCAAACTGCACCAGGACAAGACTTCTGGGACCAGCACAGTCTTTTGGTTTGTGTTTTCAGTCCACTGCATCCCCTGGTTTTGTGGTCTAAGGTGTAGGAATCAGAAGCACCAAGATAGAATGGGATCATGGAATACAGTCTGCATGAGAAAAGAATATTATTCTTCTTTCTCCTTAAAATTTGTCTTTAAGAGAAACAGTCTAGTTTGGCTTTGCTAACATTTTGAAACACTCCTCTTACTATGAGAAGTTGACCATGCATCAAAAAAAAGGCAGCATCAGTTTTGTCCCCACGTTGGAGCCAGTGCTTCAGTTACTAACGACATTCTCTCAGTGGGAAAATTTCTTTTCACTGCTGTTCGAATGGCTGCTTGGTTCAAGCAAACAAACCCATCAGTTGTCAGTGTACTCTAATGCAAGGCTGAGAGCAGTGACAAGATGCATGCTCTTGGGAAATGTGAACATGCAAGTTTACAACCTCAGCAGCAGTATTTAAAAATAGAAACTTTTTTTAAAAAAACCAACCTCTAGAAACAAAAAAAAAAGATTTATCCAATGGTATTTCCAATATCTACTGATTATGATAATTAAGACAACTTTTTGCCTTGAAACCCACTCCTACACAATCTGAAAAGGTAAAGTATGGCTAAGAAAATACATGGCCCTTATGTCTTAGACATGATACAAAATAGGCACTAAGGATTTCCAGCCCATGGGCAACTAGAGCTAACCCACGCCCTTCATTACCGCTCTGCAGAGCTAGGTGCTCTGCAGCCAGCTGCGATGCTCAGTGCAGCAGGGCAGGACGCAAGAAACCCACGCTTTCTGTGCTGCCTGACAGCACTAAACTCAGCCCTGGGTTTTGGTTTCCTAAGTTGTGGTTCTGCCTCTGGAGCCAACCAGACACATTTTCCACATGCAATTAAGTAATGGTGAGTGAGTTGTTGTATGTGACGTTTAATTTTCAATAGCTGGGGAAAGTAACACAGAAGCTGCAGGCAAGATCATTAATCTCCTCCAGATCCTCTGTGCTGCCAAGTACAGCAACTCATTCTTCACTGCACTAATGCTGCTCTTCCATCATTTCTGTGTATGCTGTACCAGACAGAACTGTGCGAGTAAATGTATGCATTTATATGCATTCACACACAGATTATTACATTGTTCACAGGTAAACTGTATATGAGCGAAGAATATAAAACAATATCAAGTATGATGTGTATGTTGGTAGGAACACTACATTACAAAATGGCACGGGAATAGTGCCCAACCGAAGTCACAGCTGGAATAGATGCATCGGTGAAATTCCAATATATTAAAGCAATGCAAGTTCTGAGAAAGAGGCAGCTTCTTTCCAGACCTCCCACCCAGGGTCAGAAGAGTAACACTTCCTGAACTACAGAGTGAATGCATGAAGGTGTCCTTAATTCACGCACATAGAGGAAAAATACCTACATGTAATTCTGCTTCAATTCTTCTTATGCAGATGAAAGGTTATTTTAGCATATTCCATCCTATAGAAGCCATCCCAGTGCTCCTTGTCAAAGGCAGGTTCTGCTTCTGTACAACTAAACCCTAGCTCACTTTTAAAATCTTTTGATGTTCATACAAAGCTATCTTTCACACAGCCACCCAGATCCATGCCCTACACTTGCCTGCTCCTCTCACAGCACCTTCCTCTCCAGCCCCAAGTCTATGCACCATTTTCACTCCCTTCTGGCAGTCTGGGTGAAGCAATCTGCCCACCCCCATCTTTGTGCTGGCAGAACCAACCTAAAGCACTTTACTAAGTTTGGGAGAAGCTCTTATCAAGGTGTTTTCAAGCCCAACAGGGACAGCTCAAGTCTTCAGCAGACACCCCTAAAACAGACACTCAATTACATTAGGTCTTCTGGGTTTTGGTGGTTTTTTTTTTTACAATATTAAGAACTCTTCAACTGTTCCGAAAAGAATAGTCAAGGAAAAGGTTTATTTACTTCAAGGAGAATTGAGCAAGTTCAGCATTTTTGAAACAGGCTAAATATGTAATGTAATAGGCTAAAGTGCAAACAAATGTTTTGATGAGAACTGTTCTTACCGTATGAAAACTAGCTTGACCTTTGATGGGGCAGTCTTAATGATTGCAGAAGCATTCTGGTGACTTCTTCCATACAGTACCTGATTGTTTATCTGTTAAAAGAAAATGAAGGTTTTCATGTAAGTGAAGAAGTACACATTGTTTTAATTTATGCCAAGACTTCCAAATTTACTGTGGTATAAAGAGATAAGACTCAAAGAAAACGTGGTCTGCAAAATATATCATATAACTTTCGAGGTTCATATAGGCAGGAATACTAACATTGCACTGATAGATACCTATCTGTACAGTGCTGTAGAGAAAGAAATAGCAGTACTGAGGCACTAAGAGCCTCTTTCAGGCCTTGAACTGCCCAAGGCTGCCACCCCTTCCCTCAGCTAACTACCAGAAGAGGATGGGGTTGTAGCCTGCAACTCAGCAGCAACAATTTAAGCATTTCTCATCAGCTTGCTTAAAATTTCTTTTGAAAGTATAAATCCTAATTTGATTTTAAAAACATCCTCCTTCTCATACTGATTCCATGACGGACCACAGAATCACAGACTTAGAATGGATTTTAAAATACTGCATTTTCAACAACTTTGACTCCCATTTATCAATGAAAAAATATTGTATTAATAGCAAAACATTCCCAAGTTTTAGTCTAGATGATTATAAAATAGGAACAAATGCAGAGCTAATTTAGCCTTATTAGTAAGTCACAAATTAGGGAAAACTTTTACTCTTTTTCACAGATCCATAGAATAGTTTTTAAGTATTGTTCCCAGATTTTTGGAAAACAAGTTGATCTGAGAAGAATCATATAGGTAAGACAACAGCACAGATTTTGAGACAGACCCTCCTATACCTTACCTACAGGCAACTGGCAGTTTAGGAAAACTTGCTGTTAAGACTGTGCTGACTCCTCAGTTCTGCTGAAGGAAACAGAACTGATAGCCATGGAGACAAAGGACAATTTAAGGGCATACCACATCACTTCTGCTGTGATGGATCAAACACCTAAGCACAGCAGACACCAAATACTACAAAAAAATCAAATGCTGCAGTTTTCAGAGGGAAATAGCTTTGCTTTAACACAGTATGTGCTTCAGGACTTGTCTTTCTGTAGGAACTAGAAGTCTTCCCAGTTTGAGGAAAACACGATGACTACTGTCTCCCAGTGCCATGCTCAGCAAGTGGGACTTCAACAAGGACAACAGCATCTCTGAAATGAATATAGCCAACCGAAAGCATACTCAGTATCATATCACAAAAATAACCTGCAGTGTAAAAAAGGAGTATTTAAAGCATTTCATTCATTTCACATGCAGGGCTTGCATTTAACACTGTGCTCCACCTCAGGCTGCCTGCAATACCGAGTTTCTTGGGCTTTGGCTCCTCTTGGTTAATGCCTCCCCGCTCAGAGGTATCCTAAGAGGATGCTCGCCTTTCAGCTCAGGCATTGCACAAACTGCAATCATGAAGATCACATGTAGAACATAAGGCAGATATGAATACCACAATAAAGTTAAAGAAAGTAAAAGCTGAGCTGAGTATGAGGGGAAAAAAGCCACTATGTCAAGAAGATTAACAAAACCCTTGAGCAGTTTCTTAGTTGTATCCTGTTGATTTTTAGATTTAAAACTCAGCTGAAGTGAACACTCAGCAAGGTGGTGAAGGAAAGCATCCTCCCCTGACAGCAGGGAGTTGGACTACCAGAGCTGTCTTCCTTCAACTTTGACAATTTAGACTGGAATAAGCATCAAGAAAACAATGCGCTGCAGAAGAACAATTATCTACTTACACCTGAATACCTGTAAACATAAAAGCTGAAAGTAATTCAAAGCTACATTTAACTTTGTATTTCGTGCAAAAAAGAAGGCAAAACTTTAAAGATGAAGTAAAAAAAATTGAAATTAACAGTATTTGGAGTCATGATATTAGTTAAGGTTCACGGTTCATCTTGTTCCATGTCTTGTCATCTAATCAAGCACCAGAGGCTTCGAAGCATGCAGAATAAGCTGCTATTTAACTTTGTCAAAATTCTCACTCTAGACATCTTGATTATATTAATCCACCTCTCTGGAGCTGGAGTGTTCATACACCCTTCCAAAGTGAGCAGCCAGTTTAATTTCAATACTGCGATTTTTCCCTCCCACTCGTAATTTACACATACTATTTACATTCACATTTGATATACCAATGCTGTTTAAAACAATAATGATAACGGAGCTCAGGAACAACTGACTCATGATTATAGAAGGACTTTTTGTTACTGAAAATGTTTGTATTATGGTTTTGTGTTGTTAGAAGATTTTTTCATTCAAGCAAGAAATAACTGTCCAAGTCTTATAGCCTTGTGTCACACAGGCTATTTGGTCATATTGGCAACTTCACAATATTCCCATCTTATTATCAATGTGTCAAAACAACATACAAGTTCATCAGTTAAATAAGGACAATGCAAGGACAAGACTAAAACCCTAACGCCTGGTTATTCATTAAGATTGAATCGCAAACCATTTACCTACCAAGCTACTCAGTGTACAAAGAAAGAACCAAAAGAAAGGTCTACAAGAGTCAGAGCTGGCAGGGAAAGATCAGCGCTGAAGATACAGCACCATGCCAACATTCCTAAGGGTTTAACATGGTGCTGTCTGCAACTGCCATGGTTGCAAAGACAGGGAGAGAAGCAACATCCTAGGACACGCTTTGTTAATCAAAGACAAATTTAAAAATCTAGTAGTAAAAATGAATGCTCAGATGCATTCTCGCATCAAGCTGAACTTGCAACTTTCAGTGAGTTTGTTGACTTAATTTCTCTAAGTTGAAAAATAAATTATTCACTGGGAATACTGTATGCTTTACAAATTGTTTGGATTTAGTTAAATTGCCATCAATTTTTCTAAACAGCAGACTTCTTAGATTAAAATTTATAGTCTTTACTCTGGCTAAATTAATCCTATTCACTAGATGTATCAAATAGTCCAAAATTTAATCAGCTGTGAGCTTGGTCTGTAAGTTATAATTATTTAATTACATCAAAATGAAAGGATAATCGAAGTAATATATCTCCACAAGGTTTTGGACTGTCCCACAGTTATTACAGGCAGTATTAATTTTTCTTTCTTTTTTTTTTTGAAGTCACTTTCTTTTGCAAAATAAATTGATGTTCTGTTAGCTTCAGATACCACAGTGATGAGCAAAGCACAAAAGCCTACTTAAATATAACAAAAAAGAATTTCTAGGATTTCATAAGCAACTCCATTTTAAACCTTTCAAATTAAATAAAGTAATATGTCAGATTAATCAAATAGTACTCTGGGAGTCAAAACCTATAAATCTGTGCTTTACTGTTCTCATTAGAGATTGGAAAAGAAAAACAAAGCTTCGACTAAGCAGAAGAAATAAACTGATCTAAATCAACCTCAACTCTTCTTTAAATGTCTCTTTACATAACTTCTTGGAAAGGCAGCAGAGAACAGAGAAAGCTAAAAACATGCTACAGGTACGAGGTCAGGTCAGCACACTTCAGTCTTCAATATAACCCTAAATTGCTTTATGGCAGATTTAATTACATATCCCAAACGTACTATTGCCTTCACCTACGAAAGTTTTGTTTTACAGTTTCATACGCTAAAGTAGCAGAAAGCACAAACTCTCTGAAATCTGAACTCTTAAATTAAGAGAAAAAAATCTAAAGGATTGTTTGCTTCTCAAACTTTAATTTGCAGAAAAGAAACATTAGATGCCAGTATTTTTAAAAAGAGCACTGTTTTTACTATATGGCAGTAACAGAAAGCTGTAAAATTAGTATCATCTGATTTTTATGAAAATCAAGTTAAATGATACCCCAAAGCTACTAAAAGAACTTGCATAGCTTTCCATAATAATTATTAGTACTAATGCATGAGGTTCCTTCTAACCACAGGAATTGTAGCATGTTGAGATACAACTAGACTCTTTGAAACAATGGGAAAAGTTTCAAAATTTTTTTGATCAGTCAAATTATATAGACTGAAACCCCGTAAAATATACCAAACCCCCAAATGATAAAGCATGAAGAAAACAGTGGAAAGAAAAAATAATTAATTAGAACATGAATTCTTTCCTCATCAAATTTCTTGCCTGGCACACGTTCAAACATGTGCATCATCTAAAGTGATCAACAGACCATAAAACTCCATAAAGACAGAAAATCCCCATCCCTGCACTGCAGTTCAGCTTTGCTGTTGGCTCAGCAGGCAGCTGACCTCTGCAGTTTCCCACCTAGAGAGTGCAGAAAGAGACAGGACAACAGAAAACTGCAGATTGCCTGCACCCTTGTGCACAACCAGCTTTCCAAATACAGCTCTACCTGCTTTTCGGTTTTAAAAATCACTGCCCAACATTAAACTTAATTGGTAGCCTGTATACAAAATACATGAAAAAAGTTTTTGTATCCTCCTGTGAAAAGACCAAAAGGATGTTACCCCTCAATCCTTTCAGTAAATTAATCTAAGAACAGAAGCTACGACTATGGTATTTACATAGGAATAATAAAATAAAATCACCACTATAGTTAATCATTCAAGATTACTCTTCTCACGTGAAAACCTCACTGTCCTTCTACTTTCAGATTACTGTCTGTCTTGAGGGGTAGTGCCACTTGCCTCATATCCAAAGTCACTGTCTTGACACAGGAAAAACATTAACAGTCCCACAACGAAAAAACTGAGACTAAAACATCAACACACACACACCCATTCTAAAATAGAAGTGGCACTGTGAATTTGGCTGGGTAGGTCAATTACTTGGGCAAAACACTGATGTATCTATTATGTTATTGCAGCACAACTTACATTTATCTAAGAATCTTAAAATGAAATAGCAATAAAAATACTTTTATCACAAAAACCATCTGGCTTTGAGCTGTGACAAAAATTGCCCCCAAAAAGAATAATAATTTCCTTTCATGCAATAGTCCAGAATGGACAACAGGCAAACTTGTACAGCAACACCTGACTACAAAGACTAGCTTTCACTCTTTCAAGAAGTGCTGTGACCTCCTATAGCAAAACATCCAAGCGAGCAAAATCCTTCCACCTCCTGCCCCATTTTCAGCAAGGTAAGCAGGGACAGAAAGATGGCAGAAAATCCCAACATCAGTAATTTAGCATAACAGGGCTCTGAACAGCTTGGTTTATTAATAGAATGCTGTTGACTCTCTTATGGAGAGATAATAATAATAATAATAACAGGGTGGATTATTTAGTGTGAATAAAACCTACCAGCAGGACAGACCCATGCAGAGTTCATGAGCAGCAGGGCTTAACAGCACAGGTACAGCACCACGTGAATGCGCTGGGGCCATGCTGGGCACAATCAGTCACAGGACTAAGCCCAAACTAATAAGATAAGAAGCAGTGCAGACACCTGCACTAAAACAGCAAGAGTGCAAGGCAGGAGCACCACAGATGGTTCCTTTGCTTGGAAAAAGAACAGAAAAGCAGAACTTACGTCATGTAAAAAATACATTCTTTTGCACAGGGACCAGATTCTGACCCAAACAACTTTCTTCCACATATTAAAGCAGAATGAAAGGACCTCCTCCTTCAAAAAGCTGTTTTCCCCAGCAACTTACCCATCCAAAATACATCACAGAAGATGTATTAAAAAATCATGATTATATACAATTTTTTTTATGTGACCTGCATTTCACTTTATGTATAGGCTGGATAGATTCTGAAAATAAGCCAGGATTGTGCCCTCAAACGACTACTGTTTTTTGCAGAATCTAGAAGTGAAATAATACTTCATTAATTCAGTGACAAAAGATTTTATGAATAAGGAGAGCTAAGCCCATCTGGAAGCATCCCACATCCTTCAATTGAATCCAAATAAACTCCAGTTCAAAAGGAAAATGAAGAGGTAATATTTCTCTGTCTACATTTCCACCGCATTAACCTTACCCCCATCAACACCCGTGGGGAATAATCTGCACACACTGCAGCAGCATCCACCGTTTTAATGGAGAAACAATACCTAACAAGATTCACTGGGGCGCCCCAGGACAGTGCAGAAATGCTAGAGGCTTCCTAAGATGTGAATCCCTTCTCTTGCCAATTCTGGAATTCAAAACTGATGCGTAATCAAAGATGGAGGTGCAAATACACCTAAAACATGCAGTTAGATGAGGGTTGAGAGTTGTCTATTTGCTGATGAACAGATGAAAATACTGGGGAAAATTACCTCAGATGCTTAGGAATTAAGTAGTTGTAAAGTCCCATAGCTTTTTTCTATGGAATACAGCGGGCAATGGCCAGCAGCTCAGTCTGCAGTTAGAGCAATTTAATAACTACACTCAGTTAAACACTACCCAAAGGAAGAGAAGTTGCTTCATCAGTAAAGACTGTCCATCCAGGGTTCTGAAAGAGGGAAAGATACCATGGGAGAGATAAAACACTTCTGTGACCAACAACCATATTCGTAGTCTTTAATTTTATGTCTGTAATGGAGAAAACCAAACAATCTGGATTCTATCACTTCCTCACTCCTGAACACTTGAGTTTGCTGTTAATGCTCTTTCAATGTATTTTGTGTAAAAGACATCGCAAGTGAAGCCTGTTGATCACCTTGACCTCTGCATCACTACCATGGAAGTAGCATGAAAACATGTATGAGATATTCAAAAGCCTTCTGGACACAGTACTGGGCAACTGGCTTGAGATGACTTGCTTGAGCAAGGGGGGTTGGACCAGATGACCTCCGGAGATCCCTTCCAGGCCCAACCATTCCGTTGCTGACCTGTATACTTCTTGGGTATGAGGATTCCTAATGGTTACTGAAATAGTTATTGAACCTAATGGTTATTGAAAAAAAAAATCTGCCCATGTAAATGTCCATTAGTTCCATTTCAATGCTATTCACATAACACTGAAATGCTTTTAAAAGACAAAGAAACAGAGCTGTGAATAATTGACCACTGGTGCGAACATAAAACGTCTGTACATGACTAATGCACAACCCATTCCTTTGTAATACAGGATGTTTTGACACTGGATACACACTCACTGGGGACCCGAATGAGATCATCACATCCTTTCATATAAGTAATCGCACTTCTGCCCACTGGTGACACACCTTTAATTTCATTGCAAAGGTAAACAAGAGAGGTTGTTACTAAAGTCTCTTTGAACTTCAGTTTATTTGAAATTCGGCATTTTTGAGATGGTGAACATCACTTTCCTTCCACTGAAGTAAAATATCATTTTATCTCCAACCTGACAGGGAAAGGAATTAGGGCAACACCATCACTTTGGAATATGCTACTTATAATATGGCTCAAGCATGCAAATCCCAAGCCTTGAGATATATGTGATTAATCACAGATGGTGTCTCGTTTCAAGTACTGCTAGCAATGCTTAACATTAGATAGGACAAACACTGGAATGAATAACTCGTGAGATTTCAGAAAACTTCAGTGGATCTTTCTTTGTGGGAAAGTATTGATACAAAAGGCTCTACCTTTCCTCAACCAGGAACTACCTGGTCTATGACACACACAGAGGCAAACAGCACCATGAGTCCTCTCAACTGGTATACAACCAAAACTGGACAACTTTTTTTTTTTTTTTACCATTAGAACTGGGTGCCAGAGACAGAAAGAATATAAATTTGAAGAAGAAAGTAATTTTCCTACCCTACTTCAGTACAGCATAGACCTTTGTACCACTTACCACACTTAAAAAGAAAATAATAAACTTCAGATGGTATTATTAGAACAAAACAAGTCTTTCTTGTACTATGCATATTGAAAACCCGTAATTACCGAACTGTTAGAAAATGACAAATGCTTAGACAATTCTGAGTACTCCCAAGGTATCCCCAGGCCGTCAAATTGCTCTTTCTCAAGTCAAGAAATGTAAGAAAATAGATGGTTCTCTGATGGCACAGAGAGTTGCTGAAAGATGAAAAAATCACAACCCATGGAAAGCAGTAGGTCAGCATATACCTGCTCTTTAGTGAAAGCTTTTCTCTAAAGAAGAGATCCATAGGGATGGTTGATTTTTTTAAACTGCTTAAGCAATCAGAACATGGGGTACCACTGCAGGTACTGCAGCAAAGTGCCATTTTGCCACAGCCAAAAATCAGATGAAGTGTAGGAAGTCTGTGTTTTCAATCTGAAGGTGAAGCAAGGAGATATGAGAAAAAGTGAAGACAAAATACCATACTTGCTAATGAGCTTTCTTGCCTTGTGGGTGAATTTGTGCCAGACACGACTAAAGAAAATAAGTATTTTAAGTTACAACAGATCAAAACAGATTACAGCATGAAATTTATTTTCAGGATGGGGAATATCCCTGTCATCTGTAAAAACACATATGGTAACTTTGAGGGGGTTTTGTTTTTTTTTAATGTAAGGTGTGAATTTCCCTGTAAAACCACATATGCACTACAAGGATAGATTTACTGTCCCCTTCCTGCCTTTCAACAGTCCCTCCCTAAGCATAGCTTGTGAACATGCTGAGAGCACAGACTTCACTGACAAGACATTAGTTTTCACAGGCCAATGATTTTTGTTTCACTGAAAACACATTTACCTGCCAAAGGCCAAGTTCTCAGTTGGCATAAATCAGTGTAGCTCCTTGCCTCAGCCACCTAATTTCATTTGCAGGCTTTATTTAAGGTTCAAATGATAGCTTCACATATGCCTCTCCCTCTCTCCATATGAACCCTGCCTAGTAGTTAAAGGAAACACTTACCTCTAGAAGTTCATCGCCAATATGCATCCTTCCATCTCGTCCCGCAGGTCCATCTGGATTGATACCAACTACAAAGATGCTCATACGAGAGCGGTCCTTGTTGCCAGCAAGACTCAGTCCAAGCCCATTTTTGTCTTTCTCAAGCTCAATAATGTGTAACTCTCCCGGTAGATCTGCATATCGTTGCCGGATTTTTTCTAGAAAGATCAAACATAAAATTAGTTACAACATAAAATAACTTACATGCAGATGTTCAAGGGCGCATACAAATACGGTAGAAAGTGATGGCTTCTCAGCATTTAGTCTTAGTTAACAGACATCTTTTTCCACCACAGACTCTAAAATAGTATTTGCTGTGCCTTTATCGCTCACACAGAAAAGTGCAGCATCAGTGGCAAATACTATTCACATTAAAACGGCACTATTTTAGTTATTTGTACAACAGGCTGGTTCTAAACCAAAAATTTTTTGAAGGGAGGGTAAACAAGGGAATTCCAGAGGCACCTCAATCTTAGCTTACAAAACCAATCAATTTCAGGAAATTGTCATAAAGTTAGAGATGGTTAATTAACCACTGTGGGAAACTGAAATGCTTATGTTGCAAACATACTGCAAACTCACATCTCATAGAATCTTTTGCTTCTTTCTGGTGACTCAGGAATATGCTTACCATGCTCTGCTTAACGTTACGTACTACTGTGCAGATGACTACTCAAAGCAGATGTCAGTGACAATGTATATGAATGATTACATTTTAAAATGCAGCCTCACTTGATATTAAGGTAGTTATTTGTCTTTCATCTACATTTCAACCATTTCTGTGACAGAGCACAATATACTTCCAAAGTTATTTGGAGCACATTTCGTGTTTGTGAATGCTGACAGTTTGATCTGAATGTCTTTTCACCACTGGCATAAAAACATCTATAAATAATGCTAGCGAGGGTCAATCATAGGAAGGGTAATTCTTTTTTCTGTCTGGTTGTCCTTTGCAGATTTTAAAGACAGCTTCATAAGACCACCTGCCTCCAATGCTTCAGCTGGGCCACACTTAAAAAAAGCAGGTCAAAGTATTTTGCTGTGGCTGGATATCACCTTTAGTACAGAGCCCAAGGTGACACTGCTGCATTATGCATTAAGAGAAGAAATAAGAGATATATGTTGAACCATGCCCTGAGTCAGCAGTAGTAGCTAGATCAATATTAGCTACTACCATTCTACTGAGGAAGTGTATTTTAATAGTATGATTTAATCACTGTAGTGAATGTTCCCATGACAACAACAAGAGGGGAAAGACATGGGGAAGGTGAGAGGGAAGCAACTAAAAGTGAATAAAAACTGCTGAGAAGAAAGATGATGAAGTAGAGCTGTTCCTTCTACAGCTCCTGCGCAGGCTGCCAGGGTGATTGAGCCAAACTTAGGTCCACCCCAACAGTTCTCCTCTTAACAGTTCCAGCTGCAGCAGCCCTTGGTGCTTCACCAGACTGCTGGGATAGGGGGAGCAGTCACCCGTCTCCAAGACCAGATGCACCCAAGAGCATTACCTACACTCAGAGCAACACAGACAAGAACCAGCTCTCCCACTGCACTATTTACAGCGCAGCATTTTCCTGCCACACTGTGGTTTCCTCAAAAACCCCAGTGGTCTGGAGCCTAAAATCCTGAGCGTTTATATTGAGGGTGATATGTTATCCCCAGAAAGCTGTAAAGCCCTACAGAGGTCTGCACAAAATCAGAATATCATAAAAAATTAGAAAACTCATTTGTTGCTATCAACTATATGCCAAAAATTCATATAACTGCATTAAATGCTAATCCATGTAGCTGCATAGTTCTTTAATATATTTCTTAACTAACAGGGTCAAAATGTAATTAGAGGTGTGTTTTGCTACTTGAATTTGGAAAGTATTTTTTTCTGCGTAGTATGCAGAATACCTCCCACTGAAAATCAGCAAGAGAGGAAAGGTCTTGAAAACCATGCTTCTGAAAGTACAGCAGATACAAGCACATATGCAGCCACACATTTTATTCACACCACAGAGGTTTAACATTCTTTTCCCATTAAGTGAAGTCCAGACCTGAGGAGTGCTAAGACATTTTCTGCCCACCACAATTAGACAAACAACTCATTACAGCACAGCAAGTAGCTGCAGCATACTGTAAGAATATTAAGAACAGGTCATCAGCAGAAAAGATATTTCTTAGTGATTGCACTTCTGTGGATAAAGCAAAGAATCAGTGCTTTGGAGGGATGCTCTTGACTGATTATTGCTCTGCCATAGTTCCTTCCATTGCCTGTTTTACACAGACAACACATCTCACTTTCATTTGCTAGGAGCCAAACACAAGTCTAAAGCTTGTTTTCAGCAACTTGTACTCAGACACACAGAAAAGAGGTGAAGGAGCAAGGAGAATACACACGCTTAAGTGCTGCACAGATGAAGCCCCACAGCTTCAGAGACCACTTCAAAACTCACTTCTTGCTTATCATTAAAACTTGAAATTTCCCAACACGAGCCCAATGCAGTAGCACCTCTATGACACTGCACACGGACACATCGCTCCAGCCTCTACCTGCAGACAAGAGCCCTTGGAGACTACCAGCATCAGTAAGTCTGCAAACTCTTCAGTGTTTCCTCCTGCTGCAGCAGCCTAAAAAGAGTTTTCTCACATGGGAAAAATGTTAGCTGTTCAGAAGTACATGTATGTTCCTGTTCCGTGCTGGGCTGAAACTAAAAGTAAGTTTTAGTCCTCCAAAAACTAGTAGTTAGGGCAATTGCCTGGGATGAGACAGAGCTCCACTGAAGTTTCTGATCTGCTTACACAGGACCAGGACTGGAAACCTGGTAGAGCTGAGGCCCAGGTCAGCACTCCAACTGCACCAGTAATCCCCCACTGTGTGAGCAATTCTTTGGGTAATGAAAAATTTACCTGGGCAAAAACCAGAGAACAACTCCAGGGCTCATCAAGTTGCTTTATTTAAGAGTTTTATTTTGCTGGGTTTTTTAAAGGGTTTTCCCATCTGTGTGCACTGAGCCCTTCATTAGATTATCACATTAATTTACAAAGCAGCTATTTGAAATGGCTGAGGTGACTGGAGTGGTAAAATAGTGGGAGACTACAAAGGAAACAGCAAAGATGCTACGTGCCGAGCACCACTTCCAGCCCAACAGGAGGGCACTGTTATTGATTGCTGCCAGAGAAGACACAAGCATGTGTGTACATGTTCATGCGTGTAGGGACAAGCACGAGATACCCTGCTTTTAAAATCATGCCTTCCTTAGCAGGGCATGCTGTCTCCTCGCTGAACAACAGAAGGTTCTGGCTCTTGCATGCCCCACCTCCCGCAATTAAACACTTCCAAGGGCTGTCCTCACCAGCCAGCCTTGCAGTGTAAATGATAACTTGCTATTCCCAGCGGTGTCATTGCTTTACTCATCCAATCTGCATACAAATATCCTTTGGGCATCCAGCTGACTTCCTATAACATTGTAATCGTATTCTCTGTTTGCCTCTTAATAAGAATCTCAGAAGATTATTTTAAACAAGTATTTACTGCTTAAACAAACGTGCATCTAAGGCATCTTCTTTTTAATGCCTTTTTCAGCTGTTTTTTCTCCCCTCCAGCTGGTATCACTTTTCAGTTCTCTGCCTAGCATTGGGGAGCCAGTTAGCATCTGCTTTTGCAAAGAATTCCATTATCTGCCTTCATTACCAGATACTTTACACAAGGCAATTGTAATTCTGTTGTTGCTGCATTACACATGGGACACAGCATTTCTTGTTTTGGCACTACATGGAGTTGTTTCCACATTCGGTGACAATATGCCTATCACAACTTCTGCAAACATATCTCACCAACAATATTTAACTACCTAAGGCTGCATCCAGTTTCTTCTAAAAATATTATACAGATGTAACGTGAACTAAAAGCACAAGTATATGCTCTAGTGATCACTTCTGCAATAATATTTCCAAGTTATATTAGCAGACAATTACATTTCAAAGAGAGATCCTGGAAATGGAAGACAACGGCTTTCAAACAATATACTATTATGCTGCATATGTTTCCCTGCTTCAGCCACTATTCCCATTATATTAAACAGAGAGATAAAAGAAATAAATAGAGACAATATGGCCAGGATATTGGAGTTTGCATGATCTAGTATTGCAACAAATACACAATTTATCTCCATGGAAAAAAACAGACACCACTTCTCAGGAAGGCAAAAGGCTCTTTAAATTACAAAGGTATATAAAGCACTTGCAAAGGGATGAGAAGCCTGTTTCCCAAACCTGCTGAAATCTCCAGTTAAATGAGCTGAAAGGGAAGAGGTGTTTCTTGTGAAATTGGTGTCTCTGCATGTTGAAAATAAGAGTCCATCTAGAAAGGAAAAAAAGAGTAAAGAAAACACTCTGGATGACTCAGCTAGGTCATTTGTTTTAGTACCAAATGCTCAATATTAAAACTGTCAAAAAACAAAGAAAAAGGGGGAAAAACAGCACAAAAAGAGATGACAGATGATATTTGTACATAGAAGGTGATACTGAGGATTTTACATCCCTCTTGCGTTACCTCAGATAACTATTAGCAACATATGCTGGCTTTTGGAGACTTTACAATGGTCTCATTTATCAGCCTGTGTTCATTTTAATGGTTTCAGCTACCATTTTTATCACATAGCACATAACACTGTTACAGTCTTAGCCTTTTCTGAGATTACTCTGCTCAGACAGCAGTGCTGCAGCATCACAACCACTGTTTTTCATTTAGTAATGATAGATATCAGAATGCAGCCAGCATCCACTACACAGAGCCAACCTTGCATATCAAACAACTAATTCCCTTCTTGATTTCACTATAAACACTAAAAAAAAACCCCAAAAACGTAGGAAGTCCCTTGAAAGCTAACCCTAGAGCTGTGAAGACACCACATCTAATTTACTGATTACAATTTACGAGAACCTAAATAAGCATATTGAAGGGACCATAATTGAACAAATGGGGTTTAGAATTCTCCCACTACTAATAATATAATAAGCTTATTGTTTTAATCTTCCCACTAGCCCTCTATTCGTCTCCAAGGAGGTAGGCAGTTCTTCAAACCTTATCTCAAAAACGATACACTCGTCTGTTTTCATAAGCTTCAAACTGGAAAATAGAAAGTATTTCTGTAACTCTTTCTTAAATTCCATAAAATCATTCCAATTGTTCTCTCAGCGATCAGCATGCATGAGAAAAATAGGGCAGTTGTAGTCAAAACTAGCAAATTTAAATGGAAGAGCCAGAGATTGTTATGACCAGTCCCCCTCACTCAGGGGGTGAGAGAAGAGGACAGAGCCTGCTGGGGCTCACCTCTTTGTAAATGCTGTTATCTCCAAACCTGTGGGCAGGGAGCATCCCTGCAGTGGGATGGGGCAGCTAGGGGTTCCCCACCTGATCCAGAAACTCAGCACCCCCTACAACCTCTCTTTGACAGCCACACCATCCCTTTGGCAGCACTTTGCTTCACATACACCGCTTGGAAGTAATTTACCAAAACTGAAGCGATGATTTACACAGAAAAATAAAACCCAGCATCTCTATTATTCTTTGTCATACTTCAGTTAGCACTCCTCAGCCGAGCCCATGTCTGTCATATACAAGGAAGAGAGAGAGAGAGAGAGAGAGAGCGCGCGCGCGCTTCATGGCTGTATCTCTTCCCTTCCTCCCCAAAATACTGTGAGCCAAAATAGCACATAACTTTTAAGTACATGAGGGAGAAAGCATGCACAAGGTGCCACACAGACAAAGCCTTCTCTACATGAACAGCTAAAGTGTGGGCTTTCATACTCTCATTAACACAACTCACCCAAACTCAAGTGAAAAACAAGTGTGCATTAAAACCTCCCAAGACAACATTCTTACTCTAACTTGAAGACTGCCTCTTCTTTTTTTCTGTGAAGGATTCAGGCTATTATTTGGGATCTCCAACTTTCTTCTCTTCTAACTGCTCCCCTTCAGCTCAGGCTCCCGTTCCATTTTGCTCCTCACTTACCATGCAAACACTTGCAGCAGCTTTTCAGCTCACACAAGAAAAGTTTCCTTCTCTTCTAATGCTTTCCTTACATCCCACTTGTCCCTCACATCACTCTTTCTACTACTGGAAGGTTAAAACTTCTGCTAGTGATTTTTAATCAATCCAGGAAGAAGGGTATTATAAGAGTCTCAACAATCCACTTCAAGAAACATTTCACTTTGTTCCTGTGAGCAGGTGACATTTAGAAACAGTCATAGTTAATTTTTTCTTCCCATAATCAAGAAATTCTCACACCCAAAGAAAACAGCAAGAGAAGAAAGTGACATTTAGCCCTGGCTTAAAACCAGGGTAAATGCAGTCCGTAACAACAGGGAGCATCTCCAATACTTGCACCATCTCATGTCAACATTTTGAACAAATGGAGTTCTTGACAGCAATTTTTTCCTTATTTCAGACCCAAAGCTTCATTCTAAAGCTACAGTTTCATTACGTAACATTTAAGTTCTCTGAGGAAGAGATAATGTATGTTTTTCTTTTTTAATTAGGTGACAAGGACATTCGATGACAAGGAGATTTAGTGAAATTGTGGTAAGCAGAGCATCCTGATGCTAATAATTGCTGATTATAAGGGAATCTGCCCTCCCCTGCACACAATACTTCCACTCATTTGCCTTTCAAATGATGCATTAACCCTCATCAAAGCACTTGGGTTTCCTCAGAAGTGACCTCCTCTGGGTGCTGTGATCTCGCAATCAGTCACTCTGGTGGAGCACTGACGCTGAGCTCAGAGTGCCTCTGCACCAGCTGACAATCCCACAGTCTTACAGGCTTTGAAGGAAAGGACTGGCAAAACCTGCCCATGTGTTTCTTGCCTGCTGCCCCAGGACTGATAAAACTGCTTGTTTCCTCTAGATAGGAGATACACCAAATGGGCTAGCTGTTGGACCATCATACTGCCACTAGTTGATTAAATACTGTCATAGCAACAAAAACATTTTTCTTTTGATAAAATCCTCTGTGAAGATACATATAGTTAAGTGCAAAAATATATCACATCACGGTTGATATTTGGGCCCACTGAAAGGCCCAACTGAAGGTATTCTGAACTAATTACATCCTTAAAATGTAGGGTAGCGTCAAGACAGACCCCATTTTTAAGCTGTTGAAAAGATAACTGAGAAAAATCCCATTAAACAAATACTCTACTGTATAATGTTGCAGTATATTACACTGCACCATGCAGTTTAAGTCATCTAAGGCCAAAATACTACAGTCTTCAGAGCTTTCCAGTCCGCTTGGTGGTGATGGCACCAAGCAGCCGGAGGTAAGGCTCAGTTATCACAGCCACCAGGCTCATGCATGCTGCGCCTCCTGAGAGGAAAGCAGTCTTGCTCCTACTGTGCTGAGGCTTGCCTAACAGTTCACCAGGAAGCTGGGATATGTTAACAGTGTAAGAACATTAGAAAATACTGATTTCCATCTGCAAGGTCTCAAGGAAATTTGAAATAGCTCTAAACACACATTGCTTGCACTTCTGGCCTGCTGCACGGCAGCTCTCACCTAGTGTTGACGTGCCCACCAAGTGTCAGTGATCTGTAACGATGCACGATGTGCACACACAATATCAGATTGCCAGATGCTGTGACAGATGATATTTTAGTGGCCAATTTTACAATGCAGTTTTGGGAAAAAAAAGAGCATCTCACAATTGGGATAGAAATTTCTTTTCTAAGGCACTCTTTCTGGTAGGAGCAGGCTTTCCAGTTTGCTCCTGATCACATTGCTCTGCTAGGATCTATAATCCATTCCCTACATTTATATTTAAAAGCTGCTTGTTCACTTGATGGAAGAGCAAGGGTGTCCGAGACCAAACAAAGAATACTGGGGAACTCTAATCCATTGGTTTTCTGCTTGGTCTCAACCCAAACAAATTAATATTGTGAACATTTAAATTCTTCCTCCCTTGACAGTAATACAGCATAACTTGATCTGACAGTTTCATCTTTAAATAATGATGTTCCCACAAAGCAACTGGCATAGTCATTACCTTGGAATCTTTCTGCACTGAACTCTAATTAAAGAGAACAGTATCAGAGTATTGTCAGAAACTGAAAATCTGTTACCTAACAAAGGCTTTTAGGAGACTGAGCATCAACTTTCCCAGCAATAAGTAGTTGTAAGAGGCAGCACATAGGACAACTCAGAAGCCAAGGTGATGAGACATCTCCTGCATAGCGATTCATTCTTAATTCAAGAACCTGCAATGACAGCCTGAACCTCCTCCATCTAAAGGGGGACAGGATGAGAAAATGGGGAGATTTTTGGACTTAACAATACTTTTTGACTAGCAAACATAATCTGTACTGGTGAGCCCAAAGATCTACAGAAAATTCTTAAAGGAAGGTCTTCAGGGGAATTGCCACCATTTGTGAAATGTAGGGGAAACCGCCCGCGCCCCCTCCCTGCCGCTGGTAAAGCTTCAGATAGAAGCAACCAGTTGCACTAAGAAGCCATAAAAATAAAAAAAGACTAAGAATCTGGTTGTGGAAGAGCAGGTGAAGAGGAGGAAATGATGCTGTGCAGCTGAGATAAGCGATGGTGGCGAGGAGATGGCAGGAACAGTGTCCCAACTTAACATGATTGTTTGCTTTGCCATGGCAGCGCTACCTTGCAACACAACAAAGCTATGTAACAGTGTGACTGAACAATGACTAAATTAAATTTTTGGATTAAACCCCCCCCACCACAGTAGTTTAAGTTTGCTTGTACAGCAATTTTTAAATATGCTGTGACAGTGATTAAAAAGATTAAAGATGAATGAGTCATCTGGGACTGTAAAGCCCAGGAAAATGCCCACAAAGCTATACTGGAAAATACAGTGCAAGTCTTAACAGTGAAAAGACCCAGGGAAGACAGAACATGATCAGCTACTTTAGTTGTGATTTAACTCAGTGGTGATCTTAATGATAAATTTTAATCCTCTTTAATTTAGTTATTTTAGTTATTTTCCTAAAGATTGATTGTAACTAGTTAGTTACTACGAAAATACATATATCTGCAATAAAAGATTGTACTTACATTGTATATTCCTTCTTTAGGCCAGCTATAGGGATAAAACACTACACAAGTATTTAAGGGAATATAAAATTTACTATACATCTATTGAAATGCTGAAGATTTATCACACATCAGAAATTGTAAAAAACATTTCTTCTATACTATATACTATTTGTATTTGGACAGAAGTTAGAATGCAATTAAAATATAAGCAACAGCTTTGTAATAAAAATATTGCATACAAATATGCCAATTGTGATTAATATAAGAAAAATGTTTTGATTCAAATGTTTTCATTTAAAACTGGAATATTAATCAAAAGGATTGTTATTCTCACAGTAGATAATGGAGGTTCTATGGTGATCAAAAACATTTTTAAATGGTCTAATTTCCACTATGTCAAAGATTTCCTTTTGTCTGTCTTTGGGCCTTCACAAACACCTAGTTAACGATAAACACTGTGCAGTGACCTCGGAGGAGGTTCTGCCATCACACCATGGCCACAAACACTTCCATAATTTTCCAACTGACAACTCTCAACTTCACACTCTTAGTTTTTTATTCACAGACCAGAAAAGAAAAATATCCTTTTTCAGCTCCTAACAAGTTGTTCAAGTTTGATAAGCTATTTTCATTCCCGCTGAATTAGTTGAATAAGCTGTAGAAAGAATAGGTCTTTGTTTCAGGCTGCTGAAGAAAAAGTCAAAAGCTGGATTTTTACCACAGTCAGTTCTGGGTCCAGATTTCTCTCAATTCTCTGGGTGCACACATACTTTTCCTGAATAGTTTTTTCATTTAAATTATACTAATAGGTTAGAGTATGCTCAGATCTTAACGTAGATTGCCATTTAAAACTTACAATTCATATTAAAAGCAGAAAAAGTTTGATTTAAATTAAGTGCAAATCCAATTTAAATAAAAAAGTAGCTTTTAATATTAAAAAAGATGCACATCTAGCTTTTGGACCACAGAAGGTGATAGTGCATACTCACAGAACAGACCTGACCAGCCCCACAACTCTGCTTAATATTGTTTCTCTCTTTCTCTCTAATTTTAGACAGCTATACAGAATCAGTATTTTGCTAGGTTTATATCTGGTTAGTCTTTCATCAAACTGATTACAGTTTCACAAACACTTACGAACTATCTGATGACTTTTAGGATCCTCTGTGCTTATGCATAGGACACTGAAACCATGCTCTGTAATTCCCTGCAGCTGCTGAGATGTTTGCCAGCTATTTGAAGACCATCTCTGCACTGCGTTTAGTGTGATACATATCCACCTCATCACTGCACACTTCTGGATATGAAGTCAAGAAACAAAATATTAGATAAGAAGAACAGGGCCAGCCCACCCCATACCTCCCCACATCAAGCAATGCCCCTGCAGAGCCAAGAAATTTCAAAAGAGTGAGCCTGGGTTGGTTCTAGGTCCTGGGTTTTTAAGCTATCAAATTGAACATGAGTAATTTTTACGTTTTTTACAACATCAAGCAATGCTTAGAGGCTTTGTTTGTTTAAGTATAAACCTGATTCCCAATGTCATGACTCGCCTTTGACTGCTGAGTCAAAATGGAAATGAAAAATGACTGCAACACCTGACAATGCAGCAGACTACCAATTTCTGTGCCTTCGAACAAAACAAATACCTATAATTGCACTTTTAAGGCTCTTCTATTAACAAAAATCCAATAATCATTATTCTACTGTATCTTTCCATATCTTCAGCTATGATGTGTATAGTCCACTTATGATGTCTAGTATTCATGTCAAACAGCTAACAACAAAGCAAACAAGCCAATGGTATAGCCACCACTGGGCAACTTTTGGCTGCAAGTCCAAAAGAGACCTGCAACTCAGGAAAGAGACCTACTCCCACATCTCCAAATGAGGCTTCTGATAGACAATTTGGCTCTCCCATGATTAGGAGAGTACTACTGGCAACGCCTGGTAACTCTAATCCACAAGATCCCTTTGCTAAGCCAGCCACTGAGCTACAAGACTCAGCCAAGAGCAAACACCGATGCATCACTGTGCTGGTGTCTTTAACATGGTCCCATGTTCCCCTCCTGCTTCAGGAGAAGCAACTGCAGCTCCCCTTTACGTGCTTTGCTTTCTCATCAGCCTGGTGCAGCTGGCAGTGTCATGCCAAGTGCCATTCGCACAGCCCATGCTTTCTCATCATGTGCTTCCCACTCAGCCTGTACACTCCATTGCTGAGGTGGTGCCTTAGCTCAAGCTGTATCCCAGAGGTGAAGAACTTTTCCAGCCTTATGGAAGAAAGGATGAAGGAAAGGGACCCACAGCACACTAATTTCAGATCATGGGCTTAACAGGCTGAGGAAGGAAAGAGCAACAAGCACCCAAGTACCATAAACAACTGAGGAAGGTGGGAGCAGAGACAGGCAAATGGTACTCTCCCTTTCAGCTCACAGTTAGATGGTCTCATCTTGTGGAGCTTCAGCCTGAGAAACAGCAGAACATTAGAGGAGGATGACAAAGTAAACAATTCTCATATAGCTGAACAAGTAAAATGCAAACTTCCAGGATGAAATAATACTGTTTGATTATGCTGTTATTCCAAAAGAGAAAGGCAGCAATAAAACAAAGAATTAACTCAAATGTCTCTTCTTAAAATGAGAAAATAAGGGTTTATTACTTGGAATAATTTTAAATTATTCTATGTGATGTAAATTGAAAACAACTAGGTATGCCACGTTAATAAGAACAGATTTTTCTACCATTGTTTAAGTATCCGTCAGACAGCAACTCTTGCATTTACACAGCCAACTGCCATTTTCTTTTTCCATCAGGTGAAGTGGGGGGATCTGGATAGATGAATAGATAACAGTTCCTCCCCCCACAAAAATTCCCATTTAGTATCACTGTGAAATCATAAAACAGTTGTATACTTTCCCTAAATAAGCCATACATCTTATTTAATCAGCTGTCTTGAGAGTCTATTCAAGAAGTTAATCAAGTTTATGCGGCACCTATGACATCACAAAACTTGACAAATTTGATTAAATAAAACAATATTTTGTATCAGAAATTCTATCTGATTGTTTTTAACCTCTCCAAAGGAGAGAGTCTGGCAGACCTGTTTTCTCTTCCACAAAGAGTAAAATAAAAGAATTTAAGGTCAGACACCTTTGCTTATGCCACATTTCAAATAAAAGGTGATAAGTAAGGCATTCATTTCTATACAGAAGAAAAACAAAAATCACAAACAAGTGAACAGAGCATTCCAATAGATCTTTTTAGTACCAGTGTATGTTATTAGGTAACAAATAACTTCTCTTTAATGTTTTTAATGAAATAAAGACATTAATGCATTAAGCTTTGGGCATTTTTCAAATGAACACAATTATAATCAGGAAATTGGTGATGTATATGACCAGAGACTTGAAAAAATATGTCAAGCACACTCTCTTTTCCTTCTGGCAAAAGAAATCAGTCTCCAAGGATTTATCCAAGAGGAAGAGCTAAATGGATAAACTTCACTATATTAAACAGACTTACTTTCTCCACTCTGACTGGAGGAGGAAATCAGCTAAGAGAAAGTTAAAAAACAAATGCTTGAGGGAAAAATAAGAGTGGGGTATGGTAGTTTTCACTGTAATTCTTTTGGGTTGATATTAAACTTTTTTTTTTCCCTCTTGTGGAATTTGGCCTTCTAAAGGGATGATTCAGATGCATCCATGACTTGCTGCTCAGGAATATACACTACCTTTTGTGTAAGCTGGAACTCCATGAATATTGCTTTTTATTTTATTTTAATTTTCAATTTAAGTGGTCATCTAACCCCTGGAAACCACGGCATGGTGATCCACAAGGCTCAAAATGCTTTGTCTATCTTACAACAGATGGATACCAAGACATCCTACAGACACTAACCAAGCCAGAAGAGATGCCAGGTCTTCTGAACTGCAGTGCAGGTGTTATGGTCCTGTGTTTATTAATTATATTTTGATTTATTCATTTATATTAAGTTTAATTCTAATATGGTAAATCATTTTATTCTGTTTTTGCTATAGGAACAAAGGTTATGCAGTCATACCCTGTGCAATCCAAGCTTCTGCCCCAAAACCTTTGAACCCACTGGCCAATTTGAAGCAAATCTGATGGTGGACTAGGGGTCTCAGAGGTACCATAAAAGGTTCATGAAAATAGGCAGCTGTGCAGAGGAGAGAAACCTGACAAATACTCTGACGGGGGCAAAAAGCTTCGGTGTGAGATCACACTTTATTAAAGCGTCAAAGAATTCACATGAGAGAAAGCCCTTAGAAATGCTCCAGCCACAGGAAAAGGTTAAATTGGAGATCACACCTTCCTCAACACCCAAGTCAGTCAAACGGGAGACACAAATCTGTAGGAATCCAACTTCATTAGCTGCAGTACTCACAGAAGTACTCGTTAAAATCTTCACAACTCTGCACTCAAATCCTGGCTGGAGGCAGCGCAAAGCACCCAACCAGTACCTCTGTCCTTCCCTCAAAACACTTCTGCATCTCTCTGAGCAGAGTACAGAAATCAGCCAAAAAGGAAAAAGGGAAGGTCTGCCAACACACAGCTATCAAGGGAAGGGAGAACCGGCTGGAGCAGGTGTACCCACTGGCTGCTATACAGACCCATCCAGGGACGCCGAAAGGGTTAGCCCATTGGTTTGCTCTGATGCCAAGAGCCATCTACTCACTGCCAGCAGCTGCTGCGGGTGCTGCTCGCTCTGCCCTTTGAAGCAGGCGCCCTCTCTGACGCATGTCACTGTGCAAGTCCTACCCATTTACAATGCCACAATATGCCTCCTGCTCACACAAAAGAATGACCACATCATTCTGTCCCCTAAAGGCTTCACTGAACTCCCCATTCTTCACAAAATCCCCTTCAACCTCTTTCTTGGTCCTCGCTTATAAGCTGCCTGTGCTCATCCTTGCATACAGCTCTACTTACTCCCTCATCCATCACATCCCAGTCTCATCTTATTTTTAACCCTTCCACTCTTCTCCCAGCCCTTCACTGACACCTCACTACATAGGATGCTGTCAGGCTGTTCACTTAATGGCTTTGTTCCTTTGAAAAACAGTATTAAATAAATAAATAAATAAATATCTATACTTCAAACAACTCAATCCTGAAATGAGCTCTTGCTATAAAATTACTGCATTGTCTATCTAAATACATTAATTATACACAACAAAATGATACTGTATTGATCCTCAAATAATTTCTCATATCCCTAAGAAAGTAACAGGTTACAAAATGGAGGAAAGTACAGCCTAACCTCATTGGTTTTAAAATTAATTTTTTTGCCAAACACTTGAAAGAAACGTAGTTTCTGGTTCAGAACACAGTTTGCATTAAAGCTTACAATTCACTGCAGAAAAATGTCCAGATTTGAAGGTCCAAGTCACAGATGAACCTGGCACAGGATGCAGGAGTGCCCAGCACCAAACGAATCTCATTCCTCCTCCTCCCCGGGCATTCAGCCGATCTGCTGCAGCTGAGCAGCCCTAGTAACTGTGTTACAGAACAGTCATGGCTCTACTGGACCAGACAATTTCAGGGCCATTACACATTCTAGTAGTTTAGAATACACTTTGCTGCTGTTTTAAGGTACAGCAAATGCTGCTGCTTGCTCTTTACTCCCAGAGCACCTGGAAGGATGGAGACTTAGTAGACTAATATCTTTAAGAACCATTTGGATGGTGTAATCCCTCTCTGCTCTCACAAGCACAGTGTAAAGAGCCGTAACAGCTCCACATGCACGTGCACACAGAAACAAATACCTTGTGTCTTCATACTCTGGCATTTCAATTCAAATTCCTCCCAATGTAGGTACATTGTTCAAGTCTAAGTAACAGCACATTACAAGTATGGGAAATTATGGTCATTAACTTGTAACATTCCCAGGGCCATCACACCATGGAAATGATGACTTCCCACCTCTGCTACAGGTTAAAAAATGCCTCTTAAGCTTACAGTTCTGAAATCACAGATAAAATATATAAGTGTTTATAAATATGTGATAGCTAATGCACTTGGTTTTCAGATAAGGGATAAAAAAATCCCTCTGAAGCTACTGAAAGCATTTTTTAAAAAAACAAAAACAACTGTTAAAAGCATTAGGTCTCTATAGAACAGTCACAAAATAGTATGACAAATTTAAGGTTTACCACTCCTAGCTTTAGACAACGTATGCAACTCACCTGTAGCTCTGTCCTTTGGCAGTAATACACTTATCATCTGAACAGGAATTCCCAAATTTAGCTCACTTGGCTACTGCTGTGGGGATGGCAGTAGCTCCTGGCTCTGTGCTGGCCTGTCTGCGCCACATAAAGGCATGCAGAAGAGTAGGGTCCTCCACTTAAGCCTTGTCCTTCCCCCAGACCAAGACCCCAGACAGTCCCCGTAACCTGTTACAGACTCCTGTTGCACCCTCTAACTCACAAACTCCATTACTCCACTTTGCTCCCCGCTCTCCCTTACGTTCTCAAAATGACCCCAGAATATGGCGCCAACATCAACTCTGCTCCAGGATTTTGAATTACAGCTGCAGATCCTGACAGCGGCTGGTTCCCACAGCACAGGTGGTGGGCAGGAAAAGGGCAGAGCTGGGAACACACAGCTCCAAGATGCCACTGGTTGGTGCTACCTGGCGTGCCATCTGCCTGCTGGAAACACCTTCCCACTCACCAAGGTAATCTGGATTAATGGGTGTCTTGATGGAGATGCTCACCCCTCACCTTTGGGAAGTACATGGAGTGCCCATGCAGAACGCGCACAATGGCTACAGGCTCTGCCCAGCCCCCCAGCTACCTACAGAGGGGTGCCAGCACAGCGTGCGGTCCTCAGCTTTGGAGGGCTACGTGCCTCAGACCTCCGCTCCATCTCTGCCCAGCACATGTGCAGACATACATGTGCACTTTTTATATTCACAGCAGCAGAAAGTTGCTGTTTCCTTGATGATCCCCAAAAGCTTGATGCTTTAACGTTTCCTCTAATAACTTTTTTGGGAAGAAGAGACAGAGAAGCACAAGCCATGATCACTAAGCACTGATGAAGCAAACAGACATTCCCATCACTACACCGATAATAAAAGGCTCATTATTACTTCTGGGGTAGCAGAAAGAACTACCTGTCCTTTAGCCAGTTGCCACAACATCTCTTCTAATTTCAATATAGCAAAAGTATTTTAAATTTGCTGATAAAATAGAGATGTTCATCTGATGCACCTAGCACTCTCTTATACACACATATATATGTGTATATAGCTCTCCTTTCTAATGTCATTAGCTTGCAAGTAGTTTTCAATACGCAAGTGGCAAATAAAAGACATAAAGCACATTTTTAATAGTCTGTCACAGTGTACTATAGCTAGCACACCTACAGATAAATATCCTGGATTGCTCTTGAAATGCCAGCTATCCTGATAAAGAGCAATTACATACTGGCTCAAAGCAGAGGGTAAATTGATGGGTAGCCCCTAAGCCACTACACTGAATAAGCGAGAATTGAGTCTTAAGATTGAGGAGCAAAAGATAATGTCAACTTTCCCAAACAGTTAAAGAAGTTATTCTGGACAGCTGTCTCAATTACTGTAATACTGCGGAAAACTAAGTAACATCTGTAAAGAATAAAATTATTGTCATTTAACATTTTTACTTTCCCTTCTGTTAGAGGCTTACTTCTACTACATATTGGGAGCAGCTACTGTTTAAACCAAGCAGACCATTTTGGAACAGCACTATTATGCAAATATTCTATTCTGTATTCTAACTAAAAGCAACGCTGTGCTAGTCTGGACAAGACATGATGCACAGTAGAGTTTTTATTTATTTATATTTTTTTTTTTGTGCAGTGGAGCAACATCATTTATGACTATAATGAGGAAAGATACCCTCCTATCTAAAAAAATCAAACATTCAAGAATATAAACACATAACCACTTTTTATGGGCTAGTGTTTGCCTTTCATTTATTTGTTTAAATATTTACATCCTTTTTACATATTTTTAGTTGCAAGTCATTGCAGTGATATTATGTTCAATGAGAGCAATAAAAAGATCTACTTGTATTATCCCCTCTCAGCAAATTTGTACCTGTGTATGCAGATTTATACCACAGACATTATCTTCTATCTGTTAAGTTATTTGAAATTACTTATCTGTAACACCTGAGTAAGATCAAAGATCCTGAACAACATGAACCTGCACCATGCCTTAGACAATGTAATAACCTTAAAACATCAAATCAGTATATTTCATGCCTAGCATTTTAATGCTATTCTCTGGATACCTGGCTTATGTTGGAAGAAAAGATCACACCTAAGAACAAATGCAATCTAAGGCAATATTTAAAGATTAGATTATCCTTCATTGCAAATAGCTCATTTGTTTACTATCACATTCCTTTATTCTTGTTTTGCCTCCTTATACCATGAAAATGCTGAATATTCAGTTTAGATTCCCCAGCAGCTTTTTATTTTAGTCTAAAAACATTTACCTAACACATTCTTAACAAGCAAAGTGAAGAAAATTCAGCCATCTGTCTCTACATTACAATAACAGTTAGGGAAGAGTAGATTATTCTATATAGCAAGAAATTTAATGCTAGGAATTCTTATACTTTAAGCACTGCATGCTCACGTCAGTTTTGTATATGAGAATGTTGAACACCAATGTACACAGAAACAATGATTTATAAACAAACACAAGACAAAATATTTTAGAGATATTAAATGCATTCAATATTCCAATCATGCTATATGTCCATGCTTCAAACTGAGAAAAAAAAATTATCTGTGCTATTATTTTCCTACTCCAGCACTTCACTAGTTCTAAATTATCACTAAAAATACTTAAAAAGACTTGCTGGAATCAAACACAATACAGAGATAGATCTGAATCCTTACCTGGGAAACCCCCTTGTACCATTGCTGTACCAGTATGTACTTCAAGATATCTGCATTCCTGACAAACATTCAATGCTGTAAGCAGCTCAAATCCTCATCATACACAGACTCTGCTTGCCTTTCTTCTGACGACCTTGGGCCTATTTTTCTGAGATTTTTCTCTCCTTAAGGGCAAACCGTCTGTCTGTTTCTATTATGAGATGCCATCAATTATATTAATTTCAAGCTACCCACAAGCTAACAGTTACATCTGCCAGCAGATGAAAGCTGCCTATGAAAGTATGCAGGGAGAAGCAGATCTCTGGTTTCCCACATCTGACCCACTGATGCTCTACGGCTGCTGTTTGTGCACTGGCTTACTCTGCTAGCATTCGAATGACATCTCTATCCCCAAACACGAGTCACCTCAAACGTTTGTTTATATCGCTGTTAGCTGCAGGTACTATCGCGCTTAATGACCCACTGCATGGCAAAGTAGCAGTTAATAGGCATTATTTATCTAAGCATGCTTTTCATGCACATTACAGGGGTTAAAAATTAATTTTTCTTAGTCAAATGGCTTTATTAAACATGTTATTTTCCAGTGCTGCAAATGTTGCAGTTTCCCAAGACTGATATGTGTTCATGGTGTAAGGTTTGGTTGGGGTTTTTTTAATGTCAGAAAACAAAACCAATCTGTCATTATAAGCATAAGAAAGGTTCAGACTTCATCATAACTTGTATTTTGCTAAAGCCCTGAAGAAGCGATATTAGTTCTACTGTAATGAGTGCTGAACTGAAACACTGAAAAGACTCAAAATACTTAATTTAGTAATTAAGAAAGCAAAGATAAAATCTCTCTCTAAATTTATAAATATACTTAGTTATTTTGGGAAGTCCTTACTAATTCTCTGCTCCAAAAGCTACATTTAAAACAACTCAAAATACTCAAGTTATTTTGTTAAACCATTAATTTTTTCATTTTTAAAGTTCATTGTCCTTTCTTTAGAATATGTATCACAGCACACACAAAGCCATCTGTTCAGCGCATTAAGTCAAGCACACATTAAAAAAATACAAGAAGTCCCAGCTGCAATTTTACTATTACTTCATCAAAAATGTAATTTCCTTTCGCAATACTTCATCAGATGATGAGAACTGTGCATGTGATTCACAAATAGAGTAAAAAAACTCCAACCCAATAACAAAAACCCAAACTAACCCACAACCTCAAGCTACAATGACACCAACATCATAATCTATCCTCATGTGGCACAACAGCTTGTGAGTCTACCCAGCATGTACAGCCTTTCTGGATCTGATATTAGGACTGGTTACAAAACCTACATATTTTAGCTAATTATGGTTCAGGAAAAGAATGGGAAAAGAAGATTTGCAGTACAGACTCGTATTAAATAAAGATTAACACAGAGCTAAAAACTGAAAGTCACTGCTCTATTTGTCTAATCTTGGCTCTCGTATGATTGTTGGTAATCCACCATACTAAACACACTTGTTATAATATTTAAGAAAATTAAATATTGCAGTTACCATTTTGCCAATATTTTGCTTTCATAAAGCTTGGAGCATTTTTCCAAGCTACATCTTAGTCTTTGAACATCATCTGTATTTGCTGTTGATTGCAGTGACATCTATTGGAGAGGCAGTGTTTGGCTACACAAGCTGCCTCACCTGAAGATCACTTGTTTAGTGTGTCGCTGCTCACCCCCCCCCCCCCCCCAGTTAAAATAAAATTAAGAATTGCTTTTCCTTTTTTTTAACCTTGATTTGCATAAACCAGACTCTAAATAGTCACATCCTTAAGAATTATATTGATTTATCAGTGGTTTTGTTTTTATTTAGTGATTGTTAATAATTCTGGCATTTTTCCAAAGCACCAATGACTGTTTTCCCATCTTCACCCAGAGCAGTACACAGACACTTCCTGAGGCAGTATTTCTGCACACCCCATGTACTTGACCATACCTTCTACACAGTCCCAACTGAACTCTATTCCTTTTTTTCATTGTTTGTCTTTAATGAAAGCCACCATCCTCTCATGTGAATATGGATAGCATTGACACTATCGAAGCTGCTAAAAACCTTAGGTGTGATGAGAGCACCCTGCTCACATGTCCAAGCACTTTCCAACCCCAACCCAACTCCACCTAGTCAACAGCTAGTGTGGGTTTGTCTGAACCAATCTACACACGTGGGCACACGCAGACTCTCCCATCGTACCCTATGCAGCCACGGATTTATCACAACGAGGCAGCACACAGTGAGAATACTAGAGAAGTTTTAAAATCTCTTGCTTTGGTGGAGAAATCACCATTCCTCAAAAACCATTTTAGGAAGATAAATCATTACGCTTTCTTACAGCTTCATTGATTTCTACATTATCTAGAGACAAAATAAAAGGAAGGGGGCATTATTATCCCTTATTAGATACAGTTAAATGTCCTTGCAGACAGGAAGTCTGAACACAGCAGTATCTAGTCCATTATCTTAGTCACCTTTCACAATTTTTTTTTATTATCTATTGTTATTATTTTAAACTTATTTGAAACCAACCAGATCAATCTCAGTCAACTGATTAGACAAGATATTTTAATAAAAATTAGAATATAAATTGAAATTAAGGATTCCAAGTTGTTCCAACAGTTGTCTTTTTAGTTTTCTTACAATGGTTTTTAAGGTCTTTCCTACCTAACTTATGACTGCTTCTACTCAATCACAAAAGTATATCTAAATTGTACAGTTATGAATGCCCCAAGGAAAACCTTACAAAACATTCCATTACAAACTACTCTGCCCATCCATTTCCTCTGCTTCTTTTTCCTACTAACCCCTCATTATAGCAATAAGCCACAACAGGGTGCACGTTAGTCTATTAGCAGATTCTTAGCGCACACCTACAGCCAACCGCCACTCAGGGAAAACACACCAATGTCTATTGATGCAGCCTGTAGCACAGCTGCTTGCAAGTACAAATAGCTCCTTTGTATGCTCTCCCCTCCTTTTACTTGTTCTGATTAAAAAAAGAAAAAAAAAAAAAAGAAAAAACCCCTACCTATTCAAAACGTGATGCCTGAAAAGCCTCATCATGGAGAGTGACCTTCTCCAAAATAACCTCTGCTATGGACAAGCATTTCCAGAGTGGGAAGGAAAAACTCAAAACCCATGTTGTAACATTTTCAGGTCTTTAAGATGAAGCATTTTGAAGGCTCCTTTTGCAGCAGGCTGCACACATTGCAAGTTTTACAAAACTATTTTAAAGTGTGAGCTGAAAGCCTTTAAAACAGCAAAGTCAAAGCAAAAATTAAACAAAACCCACATTGCACAAGGTTAGAGTTGACCACCGATAAATATTTGACAGTATCACTCAAAGAAGAAATAAAACAGGAGGAAGTACTATTTTCAACTTGCCCTCTAAGTCTAGCAAAAAAACCCATCTAAGAACTTAAAAAATAATACTGGAAGTAGTGGTGGTTCAAATGAAACTGCAATATAAAGAAGCAGGTCTGAAATTCAGGGTCCTGGGTGCAAGACGACACATTTGGAAAAAAAACCACCTGGAACTTCTTCAAACTTCTTAAACCACAGAAACATGGAGGATGTCTGGACTTTCTAAATCAAGAGCTACCTAGTAGCTCTATTCCCAACAAGGGTTAACCCTATTTGGATTCAAAACAACCTTTGAAAAGAAAAGGGAGAACTCCTACAAAAAATGACTGTTCCAACAAGTCAGCAATGAAAGCTACAGTTTCAATGGTGGAAAAGCAGAAATAAAAGGGAGCGTTGCCAAAAGGCAAGTGGATTTAGATCCCACAGGGGAAATTAAATCAATACCAAACGGTTATTCAGCCACTTTAAGGGGAAAACGGACAGAACACAGAGACTGTGAGGCAGTATGGATGGGACAGAAAGGAAAGAAAAAGTATGGCAGGAAGATTAACAATGCTTTGCTTTCATTTTCAGTATGGGGAATGATGAAGGGCATGGAGACAAAAGATGAGAGCATGGGTCAAAAGAAGTGACGAGCAAGGAGAAAAAAATGTCAAGTGAGGCAAGTAAAGTATTTCTGGAGTATGAAAGAAATTGATGAGCAGGTTCGTGACACTGCAGCTGTATTAATAAGAATGCTAAAACCACAAAATAAAATCCATCAGGAGCACAAACAGAGGACAGATTTAACAGCTGTCCCACCTCAAAATGCCTGCTAAGGCCTTCCATCCTATTGACAGAGATTGAGAACTACAGAAGTAAATGAAAGGAGAGGCTATGACATGATTCACCAGAGCTGACACCACTTCTCCCTTTTAAGATACCTTATCTTCTAAATAAGGAAGACCATAAATCTAATTCAGCTGTTCACTGAAGCTCAGAAAATTATTAGTTAAGGTTACAAAACCAGCAGAATTAGTAGGGTAAGTCAGTAAGGAATAGCCCAATATGAGAATGCAAATGTTGAGCGTCAAAAAGACAAGTACTGGCCTGGGCTGAAGTTTCTGGGAAAGGTGCTCAAGAATCAGGACAGAAGTTATAAGCATCAACTAGTTCACAAAACCAATACTGTACTAGAATTTATCAGAGAAAACTTTGTTTATCAAGTGATCACAAAAAAGACACTCTGTAAAAGCCCATTCCAGAGTTGTCAAGATGCTTAATATCATTAGAATACAGTTAGATTATTTCTAACATGCTTTTTACTTTTAAAAAAAAAAAACAAACAGAATGAGGTGGGGAAGAATAAAATGGAAAATGCATATCTTGGTTTTCAAAGACTTATGGGAAAGATGGCTACTGCAAAACATCCAACTTCAGTCAGTGAAAAGGGTAGAAAGAAGGAGATTCATCTGAATAGATCTGCTTGCTGCTGCCAAATCTGGTAGGATTGATGAATTTAATATCAGAAGCAGCTTTACCTTTTCAGCTATTAGACTCAGCTAGCTATATCACTAGGGATGGCAGAACAGCTAAAAAATGACCAAGCCCATGAATAAGAAATTATTTCTGTGCAAAGTTTTAACTTTGGTCTTGCAACCACTTGGATTGAGGCATATCCTAATTAGGTAACTCAGGTGTCAGGCTACTTATCAAAGACATCATTTAACCAGGAATAACAACTTTAATAACAGGCTGAAACCTGTTTGCTACAATTGGAGGTTTACAGAGTTGGTTTGAAAGCTCAAGATATATTCAATCCAACATCCACAGAGCCTGCAGCCAAATGCCCCTCCTTCACTACCACTCCCCACAAAAATACTGAAAAACCTTCTTGAGGTAACGATGTGACATACTTCAAACAAATGAGATGACAAACTCAGTAAGGGGGAGTTTTGGAAGAATCTCTGTTGGTTCAAGAACTCACAGCATTCCCTTAAAGCAACAGAGGCAGAGCTGAACACCCTGCTTCTGTGCCCCCATTACTGTTTCCATGAGAACAACCTTCCAAAATCCTCCTCGTCTCCACCAAAGCAGCCCTAAAAGGGACAAACCAACCAAACTCATTAATTATCTTGGCTTCAATGGCACACCATTGCCAAGGAAATCAGCAAAAGCAGCTGGAAGAGCTTTCCCACCAGCAGGCCCCAAGTCAGGAGTTTCCACTCTGAATGGGAGCCATGGTCGCCTCAAGGTCAAAAGCTACAAAGGCATCTCTCTGCTTTGGCTTACCCATAACTAGGGCAAACAAAAACCTCTCCAAGACAAAAGATGATGAGAAAAATCACTGTGGCAAAAAAACCCATACCAAATCCCAAGAAAAACCCCACATGTATGCTAGTTTGGTACAAGAGAGTATAAAGAGAAAAAAAAAAAAAATTAGTAAGCTAACTAATTTTAGAAAATAATTTAGGACTCCTAATTGCAATTTCAGTATTCCTAAATATTTTATTGGAAAATAAGCTATGGATAATAATAATCTGCTTATCCAAAGTTATAATTAACAAAGCAGTATGCTGGAATCTAAGCGATGCTTAGAGCTGGAAGCTCTCAAGTTGCACTGCATCCTATTCTTTGGGTCCCTACCCTCCCACAGAGTGCATATCACCATAATTCATTGCAAAACCCAGAACTGGACAATTGCAGAACCTTTCCCATTAAAGGTGCTATAAAAATGGGAATCCTTTTTTCAGTAGAGTACTGAATCAGCAGGGTTTTCTTTTTAAAAGAAAATATTTTGCTTGAACAGCATTGTCTGCGATCAGCTGCAGGCTCTTCTGGACAAGGACTGCGCACCAGTGGTTCTCAATGTACACCTGCTAAACTACCACTGCAACTACAACAGTAAAGCACAACATCTGCCTCTCACTGCTGACATCACTGCCTAAGCAAGTCCTCTAGACATTGCTTAGACAGTTTCAGACTGAAATAAATTAGGCCCTTCCTACACCTCTTCAGAAGAGTTCCTATAGGACCCTGGCTGGGAAGAGAAGACTGACCAAGCTACAAATCACTAGCCCTTGGTAAGAACAGAGTTGAAGAGTACATGCTATTGCCACACTGAGCACTACTTCCCATAATATAATGGCAGATATGTTTATCACAACCTGATTGTGTTCCATAAATGTAATCTGACGTAATGATTGTGGTATTACTCACTCTCTGCGCAAGAATCCTCATCCTCCTCTTCATTCATATTAGCTTCCTCTGCATGCAGTCTTTCAAGTGCTCTATAAGGAGGTGGCAGTTTCATGGGAGGCGGAGCCCCATATTTTCTCTAACAAAGACAAACATTTATACATTTTGTAACCACCACTCACAAGAAAAAAAATAATCCTATTGTCTACTGCACTGCATGTGTACATACACAGCACGTAATTACAATGCAAATTCTGCAGCATTGGCTTTTTATGCAAGAAATCAGAACAAGAAGTGACACTGAACATGAAAAAAAGAAAATACAACTGTACATGCACATTTATGTGTTGACAAAATACTTGTGTATCATCATAAACAGGAAAGGTGTGAATATCAATCAAGGATTAAAAATAAACATTAAATTGTAACCTGTTTCTCATTAGAGACTCAACAGCAGAATTATCTGGTACTGATGAAAATGTAGTATTTAAATACAAAATAAGAACTCTTCTTAGTGCATCTACGAATATTTAAACATAGCAGTTCATCTAAATTTTGTCTAAAATTTAAAAAATATTTTGAATTATAGCTCACAATAAAATTCTATTACCTCACATAAATACAGGCAGCTCCTATAATGATGCATATAGTGGCGCATAGCAGGCATAAAGAATAGGCTCTGAATCTAATGAAGGCACTTGATCGTCTGAGCAACTGTTTTTATAGCCCCAAGTAACTGGATCATGCCTTGGTTTGCTACAGGATTTCACTAAATTACATTTAACTATATCCCATGCAACCCCACTACTAATAGCAGGATGCACTTTAGAAAGGGAACACCGAGTACGATATGCCATTAGAGCAACCAGAACGCCTGTGATTAATTTCTTCTATAGCTGGGAAATAAGTCTCAACACCCAAACATCAAACCCAGAATAAATTTTTTCACTGTATACAGTGAAAGCTGAACCTGCATATGAATTTCTAAAATCTAAACTCTAAATTTGTATAGAATAGTCTAACTAGCAAACTACAATGCAAGCTACACAGAAAATTTGTGGGATAAGATATACATCATCCCATCCATTTAAAAAACATTACAGGAAAATGCTGCATTGAAGACAGCATAACAATAATAAATTAAATTAATTCAATCCAATAGTACTAAGAGTGTGTAGTAAGAGCACTTGGAAACATGACAGCTGTTTCCCCAAAGTATACAATACACCGAATACACCTCCCAATTTTTGCTTAATGCCAGCACTGTGCAAAATCCAGAAAACCCAGAAAGCATGAGGGGGGCTCATGTTCTACATTACCAAGCAGGTAAAGATGGAAAACCTGCAGCCCCACTTTCAGCTGCTTATGAGAAATCAGTAGTATCACTATAATTTAGTAATAACTCATAGTCTAAATGTTGACCCTTTCGCTTTTTTAAGACCTTATCACTTGCTACAAAGTCTGTGTGAAGCTACACAAGACACCTAAGCTATCCAGCAGTTTGCTATGTCTCAGAAGGACAAGATTCTCTCGTCCCTCCTGACTCACTGAAGAGGCAGATGAGTAAATTACGTCAGAGTACTCCATTACACCATGTTTTTGTATTAACACAGCTCTTTCCAGTACAGAGGCAAAGGCACAGTTTACACAGCCAACCAGCAAAATAATGTTAACGTCTCATTTGCCCACAAGAAGCTCAACTGTTTTAAGTGGTGTTACATAAATTACTTCAAGTGATCATTTTTAAACATATGAACAAAGGATGATAAACACCAACAAATCACAGAAAATGTTCACTACTGAAAAGATAATTCATCATACAGGAGAAGGCAGATTTTCCAGCTGGATGTGGCTGCTTTCAAACCAAACTCTTTTGTGACACTTTGAAGACTGGACTAGAAATATCATTGATTCCCCATAGGGACATGGACTAGTAATACACTAATAGCAACTCTTCCCAACTCAGAGATGCCCCTACTGTAGCACAGTATGACTGCTTTGTGAATCAATGTTCAAAGCCAAAAAGGAGCTACATATTTATGCACTGAAGCTCTTCTATATTCCACCCACCAGTTTACAGCACCAATAGATGAAAAGGGTTTGAAAAAGATTAGGCTCCCTCTTTAACCTCCGAACGCTATAGAATGCAACACTCTAGAGTCCTAGAGATTAAAAGCAGCACATTGCAAGAGAATGAGTGCTTTTGAGATTAGAAATATAGATAACAAAACCAAGAAAAGGGGATTGTAACTGCTTCATTATAAGTGTTATCCACTGGCATGAAAACATGATTTCAACACCTTTCTTGATTTTTTTTTAATAACTGAGCCTCATAGCTTCTGTATCTGACAGGATCTGAAAGGAGTCTTAAAAAAGACTTTGGGAGGCAAGAAGGCCTTCTCAGTTATCCAAAAAAACACCAGAGTGCTGAGTAGAATCAAATGAAAAGTTCATAATTTCATTAGTTGTTGTGTTATACTGCACTGGGAAAAAGTTACTGTCTGCACTAATTCTGTCTCTGCTCCTGCAGTTCTGACACTCTCAAAGTACCTGACCTACACTAATCAGTCAGCACAGTTCCCACAGGAAAACACCTAGGCCATTAGGCAATATGGCTGGGAATGAGAAATTAAATGTTTCCCTTATTGCAACAACTAAAACAAACCCACTGGTTTAGACCAAACAGATTTTTTTCTCTTTTAAAACTGCTGTGAAGTTGCTTGAAACTTTGTTTGAAAGTTACTGTGCAGTAACTGCTTCACAATTAGCTGGCCAGCTACAGAACATTCGGTCATTTCCTTGTTTTACACAGCAATGGGAAATGTAGGAGACTTACCCCATTTCATTATCCTATAACATGATTTTACTGAATTTCAGTCAGCCTCACATTAGGGATATTATTTGTGCACATGTTACTATTTCTCTGTTTCTACTGAACAGAGAGAATCAGTTTGTCTCCACACAGAACAAAACAGGTACTTGCAGAAAAATGCCAGTGAAGAGCTGCAGTAAGTACAGGGTTTCAGCACCCAGGCGAGACCCACAGAACATCTGTCAGAAACCTGCCTCGTATTTGGCAGAAATTTGGCAAAAATTACCCGAATCAAAGATATTTCAACAAAACACTTCAAATTTCATTTCAGATTTCAGTGGGGGCTTATCATAGCGCATGCTATTATACAGTTTGATTTAGTAAAACTGGGTTATAGCATTGAACAGAATAAATACCTTATCACTCTTATTTTCTTTGTCCGCATCCTGGTCTTTGTTGACTTTGATTCCCTTAGGCAGTACAGCAGAAACCACCTGAAAAACAATGCATATATTACACACATTAGAAAGAGCATTATAGCTGCAATACAAATATCAAAAGTTAGGTAATGCCAGTACACTCTTCATTTTGCCCCATGTAGAAGGGCATTGCAGTACAGTCTTTAAATGGCATTTTGTTACTGAATTTATAAACATTCCCTTTTCTAGCACTGTTTGATATCTAGCCCCATCTCTTCATTCAATTAAACATTACTCTGAAGTCAACAAAATGGATGTACATCCTTGATACAGAGCTCAGTATAGACTCCTGAAGTGTCAGTTCTTAGTTACTCAGATAGAGAGCACTGTCCATGTACACAGACACCTTGTAAAAGACAGCATGTTTAGCCTTCGCATCATATTCCCACATAATACTCCTCCTTGTTATTTATTCTTTCACAGGGAAACTTTTAGGGTATTTCGATTACAGGCGGTGGCAGGCACATCACTTAAGCTCAAAGTAAGAAGTCCTACAAATGTAAGTGATGTGCCTTGCGTTGGGTCACATGATCAAGCTGTATAAAAGGAAATGGCTACTCCTGCGCCCTTCTCAGTTTTGTCTTCTACTATGTCACAAAATTTAATATATTCCCACTCCTCTGACAGCACCTTATTTTGATGATTGGAAGTTGGGACTGCACAGCATTGCTGAAAGTCTGTGAATGTGCAGTTTCCTACAGCCTGCAGTTCAAAGCAAAGCAACTCAAATTTCAAGTTATCTGGCTTTCCCTTATCTCTTGTCTAGGAAAGAAAGGTTCAGAGATGCAGCTGAACGCTTGAATGTTCTGATAGCTTTTCTGGATCTTTTCTGTCAAAAAGCTGATACAGAAAGGAAGCCAACTCAGTTACCACCACTGTGATTTTTGCATTCACTGCTTGAGCACCTTCCCAGCATAGCAAGTGAAAGTCTTCATAGTTTTTGAAAGACTTCCTGAAGCACTGGAAAAATAATGGATGCAGTGGTGCCAGATTTGTCTACAGTTGTCAAAGAGGTCTCCTCAGGTCTACTAATCCATCAAATCTCCCAATCAACTTCTCAGATTATACCAAAAGTAAACAGAAGTCTTGGGGTTTTTTGTGTGCCCTTCAAGGCAGGCAGAATTGTATGCCTTTTCTTACTAAGGCATTAAAAGGTTACTTGCCGTGGCCTTAAAGATGAGAAGACACCTAAAATCTCTTGAAAATTAGCTTGCTCCCAGACAACTACTTCAGGTCCCTTTGGTGACACGTTTTATGTGGAGCTGCTAGTGTGAATGTGACTAATTTTAATTACACTTTTGCTCATTTGGACAACAGAATATATTTTTAGATTATGAAATATGAACAAATTAAAATACACAGAACCAGACTCAATTACACAGGTGGGAGAACTAAACTAACACCTAGTCAACAGACCTACATCTACTTGATTAACATCAGAGAAACAAGGTTTCAAATCAGGCCAGACAAGTAATCAATCAATCATGGTCTATAAACAGAAGCTCTGACAGAAAGGATGGACACAAAAAATGTTGGAACTTGCTGAAAGGAATTTAGCCAAGTTTAAAATAAAATGCATATTACACATTTATTAAGTTTTGGAATAAAAATAGAAATAAACTTACTTTTGGTATGTTAGACAAACCCTGAACTACGAACACAACAGGATTTCCCGCATTCTTGATAGCTTCTACTGCTTCCTCGTGTGTGGCATTTTGTAGGTCTATCCCAGAAACCTGACAATGTTTATTTTGATTAGGTAGCTTGTCTTTGGCACAGTCATTGCAAGAGTTCACACATATTTGCAGAAGATTAGTGTATCTGAGTAACGTACCAAAAGCAGTCAAAAGAAATAATTTGTAAAGTATGTTTTCATGTTCGTTTAAGGAAAAGTATATTATTTAGTATTCATAATTAACAGATGGTCATATGTTTCCCAAAACAATTATTCTAGATAAAAACCCTAAGAAATAAGATTGCCAGATATAATGCTAGGTATAATACAACTCTTTCAGATTTTACCTGTTTATGAACTAAATTTGCTTTGAAACAGTTTTTCAAAACATCACTCACAACCCTAAAGCACATAAAATAATGGCACTATCAGCTTGGGAACCTAAATTCAGCAGTCTTCATTTGCATAAAAATGAGCAAAAAAATCAGCACAGAGTCAGAATCAGGGATTTACTCCAAACAGTAAGTTGATCAGACTAACAACTCCAAATTCACACACACAATATAACAGCCTAAATTTCAGCATGAAGAGTCTACGTTCTATATATTATAACTTATAAAGCTGTGCTGTAACTTATTTATATGGGAAGAGGGCACTCTGTTTTTTTTCATTACCCCATCAGGTACCAGGATGTATCTTGCTAAATAAAGAGGAGAATATCAAAAGAGGTCCATAGTCAGACCTTAAAAAAGAGACAAGATGATACCAGGGGTTTCTTTCAGCTTCCAAAACAGTGTCATCAATACTTCATGAAGTGTGGCAGTATTTTGTCCTTCTCTCCTCCAAAAGCTGTTTGAGTCAATCTTTATTTTTTAGAATGAAAAGGTAGGTTTATCTACATTTACCTCAAGTATTTTATCTCCAGTTTTTAAAGCCTTTGTTCTTCCTGCTGGGCTGTCTTCCAAAACTTGTTTGATGAAGATCCCTTTAAGTTCTTCTCCATTCTTCAGGCGCTTTATGACAGTCTGTCCACCAACAATACTGATTCCAAGAGACACGTGAGGGTCTCTAAAAATCTCAACACTGAAAAAATACATGTGGTAGTTTAACAGCTTGAAACAGTTTTTTAAACTATAAATGCTAAGCCTTAAATAAATGTAAGCTTCTGGTCTTTCAAGAAGATTTAATAGAGTAAAGGGATAAAGTCAGAAGCCTACAAATGCTCTCAACAGCGTTGGCTTTTTGCCCTGAGCAGACCTCACTCCTCAAAAAGAACGAAATTCTGCTGCCAACCCATGCCCAGTGGGCATAGGCTTTTATTTCAGAGAAAGTCAGGGTAAAATAGAGGCAGGTCTTCAAGTAAACACTCATTCTCTTTCAGTTTGAGCAAACTGTCTGGAAATGGCAAAAACTGCAAGTGGCATGCTAAACAAATAATGAAGTGTTTCATACAACTATCTGAACACTGATTTCAGTGTATCAGATGCACATTAATCAGCTTATGCAGAAACTTTCTGATCATATTTTATTTTGGACCACAAAAACAATTCACCTAAAAATGTTAGCAATACAACGAGAATGTGGCTAAAACTTGGCTTCACAATTTGGAATTCTGCCATTAGGTTTAGCAGAGAACCCATGGAAAAGGAGACAGCAGCACTACGTGCACTGTTCACACCTAAGAGTTATTAAATGAGCAAGAACTTGTAGGTCATCCACAATGTAAACCCGCCAAGCTTTCCCAAGTCAGCTGTATAAATAGAAGGCATAGTTCTGGTGAACATCTGTTAAAAATTCACTGTATCTAAGAAAGCCCAAGGTACACAAGGTACCTTAAAGTTACTGGCAGAAGAGGGGAGAAAAAAACCCATGAGAAGTAATCAGGCTCACATAAAAAAAAGACATAAGGTAAACGGGAAGAAATAATGTAATCACATGAACATACGTCCGTGGTGGTCCCCAGTGGCTGAAGTTTGGAGTTTCTTCTCCTTCTCCTTCTTCTCTCTCAGGTAATTCACTAATTGGGGGCAGAGGGAGGGGAGGAATAAAAAAAATTAAAAAATGCATTACCCATGCCAGGTTGCAATTCCTTACGTATCTTGTATCTGGCGGTGAGACAGCAACACCTTCTCACACTGTCCAGTGTAAACCAAATGTGCAGAGTCAACAGACTAGACAGGAATTTTTGTATTTAGGTTTAAATGTACTTAAGGAATGCTCCAGAAATAAACATGATGGGCAGACCAGATTTATAAGTTGCTCTGTGATATACAAATCTGCACTGCATTTACTCATTCAAAATGACCATTTAAGCAATTAACATTTACTTTCTGATAAATATGCTGTGATTCTTGATAAAACCAGTCTAGCTGACCAGAAACCAGATCACGATGCAACTGGGAGAAAACATACTGTGTGTTCCATTAAACATTCCAGAATAGAGTGTTAATTAAACTTTTATACTGTATGTGACTCACCTAATCACAGAATAGGAATGGAAGTATGGAATTGCATGCCTTCACAGAAGGGTTGAAACAACATACCCTTGCACACATTTTCTGTAGATTCTGAGAGCTGTAAATGCTACTTTTAAACTGCAAAAAGGAAGTAGGATGTTGTACTGGACAAATAATCTTTTCACCTTATTGTTGAGCTGCTTTGCCTCTGAGGGAATTTTACAGATGAATTAGGGAAGTACTGAGGATTTGAATCAACAGGCCCCAAAAGCAGATCCACTACCCACTCACCCAAAACTGGTGGTGAAAGAATGGGACACTTGACAGGTGTAAAAGTATCTACAACCAGTGCCACCTCAAGGTTTCTCAGAACCACTGCCAAGACTAACATTTCCTGCACGGGCCTGAGAGTCATGGCTGAACTGGTCTTCCCAAAAGGAAGAATAATGGAAAGGGAAACCCAAGAGGACAGAGCTATAATAAGGAGCTAAGGTAGAGCTCCTTAAGCAGTAATGACCAATGGTGCCAGTAAAGGCTATGCCCTTCTCCTCCAGGCCACATCCATACTCCCCTTACTGTAAGCAAAGTAGGTGGTAGAGCCATTCACACTTTTCTGTCCCAATACTCAGGGGAGGAAATGTGGGAAGTAAAGACTTAATCAGGTTGCAAGACAAAATTCAGCTCCTTGGGCAAAAGTCCTAGAACTGGCCATCTATGTCTTACTGTTTCACACAGCTTTTAATAGCTAATCAGCTAACTAAAGCAAGGAGACAGTTAAGATCATTAATTGAAAACCTTCCAAAAATTAATACCTTCCTCCATACCTGCACAATGCTGGTCTAGGCTGAGCTAAGGTGGTTACTCTCCCAGATTCCAGGTTCTTGGAAAAAACGTAATCCTCCCCTTTTAGCTCTTCCTTTTCAATAACTTCCAAACCAACAGCAAGCCCAGGTCCTTTAGAATCAATCTGAAGCTTTGTACCTGAAGAAGAAAAGTTGTAGATGTGAACTTTTGCTGCCTGTGTCCCTGCATCTACCAGTTATCATCCTTGGAAATAAACCCCTTAGCTCATCATGTTCCAAATGCGGATGTTGTGTCATGATCATGAGGCTCAGAGATACAGAACATTTACTTCTGAAGGAAATTCAAACCACACTAAACACTTTTTTTGTAACACCTTGCTTCTGATGTACATGAAGTCAAGTAATAACAGGAAAGCCAAATTTTTATGGAACTGAGACGTGCTTAAGTACAACTTATATGATAGAAGGTCCTCACAAAAACACATGATTAGAAATAATGAATGCATCCTTTATGCAGGGAGAGCGGTACAAGGCCCTGCCCCAGCGCGGAACCCCACCACACTGGGGAAGACTGATGTCCATTTTGGTGACCTAAGTATCAACTGTACTTGAACCACCAGAGCTCCTTGCAAAGGTTGTCAGTCTGCCACTGTAGCTTACACAGTGTCTGCTGTACAGGATGCAAGTGACAAAGAAAGGAAACAGTCTAACCTCCTTTCTCCCAACCAGTGAGTAGCTACGCCAGGCAGGTTCATAAATTTAATTCCTTGATGATCTGCCAAATTCTAACTATCCATTTCTGGCCATCTGACAAGGAGAAACTTTGCTCCTGAGCACAGACTACAAAACCAAGATATGCGGCAATTGTCTACCATAGAGTTCACTTGCAAATTTTGGTTGTAGTAAAGTTACCTACATAGGCTGTCACTTTTTTTTTTTTTTTAAAGTGCAAAATTCTGTAAAATCAGCAATCAAAAGTGACCGAGACAAATTCCTGACAGAAACTGCAGGCATGACCTATTTCTGCATGGAGTCCTACTGGGGACATTAGCTACACAGAAGAAAGTGATTCTCCACAGGCAGGACAAAGATGCAGCTACTTTCAATATCACTTGTGACAACTGTAGGTAAAGATTTGGAGGAGGAAGCAAGATCATGAAGCTGAAACCTATTTAAAGCCAGACTGCACTGAGCCTGCAGAAGTCTTCATTTGAATATTTTATCATTTGACAGAATTTGTGTTTTGGTATAAAATATAAATTTGTAAACATAAAATTATAAGATAAAGAAAAAACTTCTTACAAACCTAAATCCATCTTGGTTTTTGCTCCTGACTGGTTAGTTTCGGTATCAAATACGTCTTTTTGATAGCCACTGTGTGCTGTGGTTCCAGAAAATAGTGAACTTAAACTAGCATTTTCTTCACACTTCACAAAGGAGAAAAAAGGAAGTTAGAAAGCAATGGTATCAACGTATACAGGGTATTTGATATGAACATTGATTTTTACAGCAAACATTCACATTTTCCCAACTACATTCATATTTATTCAGATAACTATGAAATACTAACTGCTCATTTATGCACTGTATTAAGAAGAGGTATGGAAAGTGTTATGTGCAATTGCAATATAAAGCAACTATCTTTCTACTTGTCTGTAATCCAGACAATAAGTTCTTTACTCTTGTTAATTTGTTGGTTTTAAGTAAAAAATGTATAAATTTAATATCGTGCACTCCATTATAGAACTGTCACTAGAAGCCTGTTTATGTACATAATGCATAAGGGGACAAGCCAAACAAAACCTGAAATTCCAGTGGCTGTGAAATTAAATCCCTTTCCACTTCATTTTTTTTTATATAAAAGCATACATCTTGGAAGCTGGTGCATGGAAAGCTGACATTATCACTTTTTTGTTTGGCAAGTAAATGAACAAAGGAAAGCAGAAGGGAAAAAATAACTCCCAGAACACCTGAGCAGGACATATAAATAAGAGTTTTGCAATTTACCTGAAGCTCTGTCTCATTCTACTCCTTCATCCACCACTATGCTTGTTACAATTGCTTCTGCCATATCATTTTCCGCTCAACTGCACTATCATCTGGCTCAAGGAACTGATTTGGATTAAAAATACTGAGGAAAAGAGGGAGCTCCTCTCACTGACATTGCTGCTGAAGCCCCTGGACTATTAAAACCACGAAGTGACGTTTTGCTAATACTGACATGCACCACATTAGTACAGTTTGCAAAAAAAGAACCAAGCCCACAAGTCAGAGATGGGAAAGAAGACGCAAGTACAAGATGCCTGTAAATACACCAACTATTGAGCAGTTAAATATAAAGACACTAAGTAACGAAAAGAACCTTCCAAAATGTACAACAGGATAGACTGGTGTTGGTTAGAGGTACCCAGATCTCATCGAGTAACTAAAACACTACAAAGACTCCTTACAGAGTTTAGACCTGGAATTTGCCTTGAGGTATGGGTCCCATGGTCAGGGTACATCACTGAGACTGACAAAACATCCCTTACCATTTGATCTTTATTGAGTAGATATTCCAGAGACTGTTTTGGACTTGAGTTAACACTGGATTTTAAGTCTTGTATTTCAGTAGTCTCAAGTTGCTTTGCCCATTGTTCTGTATCGAGGTTCCTCTCTGAAGTTGCCTTCTGTCCACATGATGCATTATATTTCAGGAAGTCTGAATCTTCTTCGTACTCATCGTCCACCAACATTTCCCGTTCTTCATCCTTTTCTTCTGGTTTGGGTTTCAGAAATTCATGCATCTCCCAGGACTCCTTCTCATACTCATTGTCATTTTTAGAAAGCTGAAATGACCTTCCCAGGTCCAAACTTGGTTCATCAACAAGTTCTTCTTTAAAAGGTGTTTCATCTCTGAAACCCTGCATAAACCATTAGAGGAATATAGATTTTAAATTATGTTTCTTGCTAGCTATTTCAAAAATATGTTTTATGTTAGGCCCATATTAAAAGTACATCCTGATTTTTAAAGTGAAAAACCTTTTGCATTTTCTAAAAAAAAAACCCAAAACCCACAACACTCTCTGACTTATGATTTTAACACCAAAACTAGCAATTACAATTTGTTTTTCAAATATGAAGAAATTTAAGTTGCACAGCTTAGATACTGCTGTAACCATTCAGAATAACCAATCCTGAATGAAGTTAGGGAATGAGAATTATTAAATAGCACAAAAAAAGCTACAGGAAAAAGTGTATATAAATCCAGCTCCAGTACCTCTGTGCTCCAAACTTATCTGCTGTCACTTTATGAATGCATGCACATTTCTTACAATACCATCAGCTAAATAAAAAACAGCCCAAAAGTTTGCTTATGCAACAGTATCAGCAATAATAATAATAAAAAAACAAAAAACCCCCAAAACCCAAAGCAAAAGCCACACTCGTTTGCCCCTCCCTTGGATATTCCACACAATATTTTAACCTGGAGGAGAGGGGAAATGGACGACCCACATACTAAAAAGAGAAAAAAGGACATAACTGACTGTTCATTATCTAATGCCCTTACTGTTTTTATTAAAGAGTACTCAACTTTCTATTGAATTCAAACCACAGACCAACAAACCAAAAACACAAAAAACAAAACCAAGATAAAAGGTATTAAAAACCACTCTGAAAGGTATCACCTTTCTGGGATTTGTCATGTGCCTCCCCAATTTCCAGCGCCCTGTGTTTCTCCTAAATCAAATGGGGTGCTATTCATTGGCTCAGAGTGAGTCTGCACAGGCACCTGAAATTTTATGTCTTGCACTGGTACCAGAAAGCTTGCCACACACAGAAAGCTTTTCCTCTCTTTCCTTCAGGCCACCACGTATGTATGCCCAAACCCAATCTTCAAGGCACTGAAACCCCAAACACTGAAACCAATCCACAGATTCAGGGGTCCTCAATCAAAATGTTTTTCTTTCTGCTTCCTTCCCCTTCCCAGACTCCCCAGGGCACTTCACCATTTCTGACCTTTAGTGTCAAAATCCTGTTTTGTTAGGTTTGTACAAATGCATGAGAAAAAACCCCAGTCAAAATGTTCGCATAGATCAAGTGAGAGACAGGAGAGAAAACAAGAGAAAGGCAGGAGCATAAGGAAACAATGCAGTAATACCAGCTGGCACAAAAGCAGGACATTAGCAATATAGAAATCAGCACATTTTTCATAAGCATTAAATGTTCCTTTAGTCTATTTGACCTGTGTACCTTGATCTCAAAAAATACCCAGTCTGAAGAGATTCTAATTCTCCTCATCTTTACTTCATTTATTTCACTTCACTTCTGCAGCATCATTCTCCAAACACTTCTGCAAGAGGCACCAACTTCATCATTACATAAAACAATTGACTTAGTTCAGAAACCACACAGCAATTTGTATTGCCATCTCCTGATACAGCAGTTAGGTATGTATAATCACAGACTGCTGCACTGCAGCAGCAGACGCTACCAATGGAATAGGGAATACTGCAAACATGACAGTAAAGTCTACTGTTGTAGCATATAAAATCTTTAAGTTCCTTTTTTTTTTTTTTTTTTTTAAAGTCAGCTTTGTCAGCATTATGCTAGTGCATAAGAGTGGAAGCCATCATGACACACCACTCTTGGCTCTTATATGAGCAGGTAAAAGTAATAAATGGATGGAAATTTTATACTACTGCTCTAAGCTACTATTGATGCTGTCATAATACAAGCAAATACCTCTATGTGTATTTTGTACAAACTGACCATTCCAGTTTCTGTATTCAGGAGGACTTTAAGATAAAATACTTTATTTAAAAATACTTCACAACATTGTTTCTCTCCTTCCTAAATAAAACTAATCTGAGCTGGCAAAGAACTAACTGCTCTGCTAGAAACCCTTCCTATGCATCCAGAAAACAACAGACTCCATTCTACATCATGAAAAGCAGTAAATATCATGTCCAAGCTGATTTCTACACAGTATACCCACATCTACCCTGTAATATTGCTCTTCTTTGGTGGTTCTAATATACCATTTCAGCATTAAAGATAAGTTTGTATCTGGAAACAGGCAGACAAGTTTAGCAACAAGAAAATCTAGAGTTTATTTTTATTACTGTGTTATAGCTCTGGATGGATGATCCTTTACGTACTGTCTTTTCTGGCCTAAAAAGAATGCATTTTACCAATGTGAATTAATAAAAATTTTGCAAAATGCTTGCAAACAGATGAAAATTCAAAAACATCCACATCTGTCTCACTCTACACAAGTCAGGCAATAATATTTGCCATACTATTACCCTGGTATCTGATTTTCTCACTACCTTTAGTTGCCTCATCCTCCCACAATAAACAGAACTATTTCTCAGAAAATAAGAAAGAGGAGATTTGAAAATGAGAGTGAAGAAATCACTAAGACCACATAGGAAGTCTATGAAGAACAGATTTCAAGCTTGCCTTATGCACTAGACTACTTTCTTGTTCTGCTTCATTATAATAAATTGTATTCTCCTTCCATACCTTACCTTCTTCGCAAAGCTGAACCAACTACTTATGACTAATAATAACATAACATTACTATTTCATATCCAAGGTAACCCAAGGTATTTTAATGACAAACTAAATTTGATAAGGCAGTCTGGGAACTGCATTGGTAAGCACTATGCATATGTTTACTGTTCACAATACAATTACTATACAGTTAGCTGTAAAAAGTGGTTTTCAGAGGGAATCCACCTTGAAGTCTATCCAACACATAAATCTTCTCTGAAGGACATACTATTTGTTTTACTTTAAAACATCATTAGCTCTCCAGATAAACTTCAGCTGAACCAAAAGAGTAACCAAATACCTGTGGTGCTTCAAGTATTATTGAGAAATTAATATTATCTATTGGTTCTGGAGATCCAGGGCTAGTTTTAATGTTGCTGGAATCCACACTGTGCATGTTCTCCTCCCCTTTGCTTTCTCCCTAGAAAGACAATTGAAATGATGAGTAAGGAAAACAAACAAGAGAATTCCCACGTTTTTCAATGAACCCCAAGGGAGAGGAAGAAACAGCCATTAGAAAAAAGATGGGAAGAAGATACAGAATTATAAAAAAGGGAAGTCATAAATGGAGGAGAGGAACACAACAGAGATATTAGTACAGATATAGTAGAAAATAAAGAGATATGTAGGAAAGAAAGACAAATACAAAGATATGAACAATGAAATACCACTTCTTTAGAAAAGGAAGGAATACATTTAACAGCTTTCCTACATTCCTATTTCACCACTCCCCTACCACTTTGAATTACAAGCACTTTCTATTAGATGACGCTTTAATTAATTTTGCCTGAGTGCCCTTGATGAACAATACTGCAGTGTTCTCTAGTAAACTACTGTCTGTTCCAAAGCCCTGATTCTAGAAAAAGGAAATTCTACTTGAATTTACAGTCTTGACTTCAAACAGATTAAGTTTCTTTGATGTCAGTGGAGCTCAAGCAAGCACTCAGCAGTGTCTTACAGTGAAATGGACTTCAGCACATATTTAACAGATTTCCTGAATTGCTCAAACCATGTTACACCTACATATAGGGCCAGTGCGCATAGGTTTGCCCAGACATGTCTTCTGATTCCACGTGGATGTTCTTTCAGAAGGAACCTGAGAACGCTGGTTTTCCAGTCAGACCTTTTGGACATTGAGGTGCCTATTTCCCATCTAGCAAGAATTTCTGGACATGTATAGGAACTTAATTGCTTTCCACATGCATACATACTTCTACCCTGGATTTTTGCCCCCACCCCCCACCCCCTGCAAATACAACCACCCAGTATACACGTCATAGAATAAAACAGAAAAAAAGTTAAAGTCAGTCCTTACCACCAAAGGCTTGCAGATTCCAAGAGAAACTGTACCTGGGGGCACAGATTTCAACACTTCCACTGCCTCTGCTAAAGTGGCGCTGTCCAAATATTTCTCATTTACAAACACCAAGCGGTCACCTGGTAAAAGCTCACCCCCACGTTCGGCTACTCCGCCTGCCACCAAAGAGCTGATCACAATGGCTGTTCTTGTTGGATCTAAGGGATCCTGAAAAAAAAATATTTAAAAAAGTCTAAGCCCCTAGAAAGGTGATGTTTAAATTGAGTATGTAAAAGCACGTTCATCACCTAATGCTGCAAACTGAAGCTTGCTGAGATGTTCAAAAGTACTGCCAAGGCTTACAGTTTACAAAAAGAAAGGTTTGCAGTAGGAGGATATTCTTTCACTTGCCTAAACCATTCAGAAATTTTAAGATCCGAAAGCTGACTGATACCTGCCTGCCCTCTTCTTACATAGACAGAAACAGCCAGGCCAACCTGCAAACAGAAAAACAACACTGGCACTCTTCCACAAGCCTCCATCCGGCCTGTTATGTGCTAATGTTACATAAAATAACCATTCTGCATGCCACTCAAGAGCTTCATAGGAGCAAAATTGATGTTAAAAAAAAATCACTGCAAGAGTAGAAATCTAATTGAAAATATTATTAAATTAAAATTAAAAATTGAACCCAAAACATTCAAGAAAAAGTAGTATACATTTGCTATATTACTGCAGTTTTCTCAAGTGTTCTTGCTTTGTCAAATCTGCATGACAACTCATGAAAGACATTTACTCCACACATGAAGCTTCCTTGACAAACAATACAGGGGACAGCAAGGGAAGATTAAGATTATTACTGAAGATAAGGAACACACTGAGGAATGTGAAGTGGAAGAAAATATACACAATGGAGAGGCTGCAATCTGACACAAAGATACTGACTTCACTTACATTTTCTTCCCCAGTATTAGCCTTTGTGTTGTGTCACGTACCATTTCTATCATGCATTCAGCCATTTAAGTATTTATCCTCAATCCAATGAAATGATCATAAGATATTATATAGTGGCAGAAAGATACACAAACCAAATTTATGGGGCTTTTTTGTTTCCTTGTTGTTTTTTTAAGATTAGAATTAGCCTTTTGCCCCCTTGCTACAGGCTCATAAAGTTCAGAAATGCTTCTTGTATGCACTGTGTCTTCAAACGCATAATCAAGTACTGTTTTTCCCTCAGGACTTGCATCTTATGCAGTGCATGGGATGGATTAAAAAAAGGGGCAAAAATCAAATCACAAAGACCACCATGAATTCAGCAGAGTTAATTTGAAAACAGGAATGCTTTTTTAACTCTTTATTTTTATATAACTATACAATGCTTTCCAAGGGAACATGTTTTTTTAAGGTATGTGCAAACATATGAGGCAATGAATATAGTATCTGTAAATGGCTGAAATTAGAGAACTGCAATTATAGTTCAGCAGGAAGAGCCATGCTGAAACGGAATTCAAGTAAACACATATTAGTAATAATTCTCTCCTGTTCTACTGCTTAATCCTGCCATTTTATAATCTTCCCAAACACTGGGTATCCACACTGTACAGAAGAGGCTTCCTTGCGAGTATCATGTCTTGATAATCAAGCCCAGCAACCTCCCTCTGCTGTGCAATGGTGTTCTGCCTACTGAACCTGTGCCAATATGCTTGGGCTGTCTGACTGTTTATGCTCGAACCTGCCTCACACAATGCCAAGGGGAAAGGATTTCATTTATTTCAAATAGCAAGCTACCCATGTTCTGCATACGCTTTGGAAATTTTTAGAAACAAAACAAATACTAACGCAGAAACTCCAGAAGAAGAATCCAAAGGATTCCAAGATGTAAAAGAAGAGGTTTTGCTTTAAGAGCATTGAATTTTGAAAACATAAAGTTAACTGCTGCCCTTTGCATAGAGAATCAGCTCTGCCTGCCCTTGCTGACAAAACCATGTGCCTAACCGACCTGATAACAGCTGACCACAGAACAAACAATCCTTTTGACATGGAGTTTTAAGATGGTTTTAATTTTTGGGTTTGCTCCAATGCAAAATAAAAATAATCTTTTGGACTTCTTCGCAAAACCACGATTGTGTTGAGACAGCCATTTTTGAGCAAGTAAGGCACCGCTCACGTAAGGAAGGCTTTGCTAATAGAACTAAACCAGCAAGTTTTCCTGTCATGGGTTCATATTGCCATGGCAAGCAAGGTTTATGCTGGGTCCCTAAATGGGTGAACGCTCTCTCAGCAAAACTACACCTTTGCTGACACAACAGCTTTTGTAATATGACTTCTGCTGGCTTAGTTATACCGATAAAAATGAACAAAACAACACCAGCACTCATCCTTACTGATGCAGATAAGCTGTCAAAAATTTGCAAGTGAATGATTAGCCCAGTAGTTAAGTGCCAGCTGAGAAAATGGGAGAATCAAGTTCAAATCCCTGCTCTGTCTGATCCAAAGTCATTATTTTTTTCATTCCAGACCAGAACCGCTTACATAGGACATGGAAACCTCAACATTAGCTTCTTCTATGTAGATATTCAAGGTCAGTGGCCTAACTACCACATTTCTGATGAGAAACAGTCCTGTTTCAACTTAAGTTTTTACTGATACAAAAACATTTTGGCTTCAATAAATCATTATGTTTTGGAAAGAGATAATTTAGGTGAAGAAGTGTTCCAACACAATTTAATCCTCATGTTAGACACGTAGATTAGAGTTCCTGCAAACATACAAAGTTTCTATTGAGAACAGCACTGTTACCGTCGCTGCTTCACCACATGTACAAGTGTTAGCTGTGTATTGGAATTGCTTCACGAAGAGCTGCAGCAGAAATCTTAAAAAAGGAGCCCATCTTAAAAAAAGTTGATCAGGCAAATACAAAGCAGGGGTTATAATTACACTGCTGTTTTCAAGCAGAGGGAGCTATTGCACAGGAAGAGAAGAGCAATATAAACTACACAGTAACAGGGCTAAGCCAGTAACTCGAGCAGTGCTGTAAAACCCTGAGTGTTTGTTATCAGTGACTGCAAATCACAATGCGATTGCCACAAGGAATGCAACAAAAGCAGCATGTAAAGGTACAGACCTACTGAATTTCAAGGTGTAATCATCAAGAAGTACTCTCTATAATTTAACATGAGAGTGATTGTAACTGTGGATTGCAGCATGCTTTCTTTAACAAAACAAAAGGAACAATGTTTTTTTTTTTAAATCTTGCCTTACAATCTACACTCAAACTGAAATGCACCCGAAAGAACACCACCTGCTAAAACAGGCCAGCAAACACTGAATTCACATTCACATCTTGTAAATTGTGAGTGCAACTGGACCATGTGGGTTGCTGTCTTTTTTTTTGAAAGCAAGCAGTGCTAGCAGCAGGCTGAAAAGCAGATTCTTACCTTCTACACTAACTGCAAAAGGCCAGTTGACTCCCACAGTGCCCTGATGGACTTCAGGGCCACCTTCATGTTAACAGACCAGCCAGAGCCATTCGAGGTTACTAAACATCACTAGCTGTGACTGCACACCCACCCTAAGGCTCTTGATTCATTTTACTTGGCTCACATTAAGCCAGGTAATAGTGATTTTTAGTCACTAGCAGTCAGGACCAGATTTCAGTTCTTCCTTTAAAGTGAAAGACTCATTTATGTGGATGGAGTTTACAGGCTAGGAAGAAACTCCCTCCCCAAACCCAGAGCTAAGATATTGTTGTAATGGTACTTGACTGGAATACAGAAGTGACTCAACTTCACTAGTTCAAGAAATTATTACATGACTTTGCATTACAGCAGAGGGAGTCTGCACAGGACAGCGCCATGCAATTTGGTCACCTGAAAATGGGTATGAACTAGGCTTGGTATATTTAAAGACAAACTTTTAACCTCAGTTTGCTGAAGGATTCCTTTACACAACTGAATAATTTATGAACAATGAGGAAAGGAATCAGACTGAGAAGTAAGGCTATCAGGAGACAAAACCCTTTAACTCACAATCACTGCCACAACTTCTTTTGCTAAGAAAGAACTGAATGTAAAAACTTTGCCGCTTGTATAAGCGATGAAAACTGACCACTGCCATGCACCAGCAGCTGCCCAGGATGCTGGCCTCCAGGTAACCCTTTGAGGAACTAGTATGTCGCAGCTGTTGTCTTTTCCTTTGTGCTCAAGCCAGCCATAGAGTATACGAACTTGTTTAAAACAGTCACAATTTATTCATACTTAGCACACCATATATTTAACTATGTTGAACCATAGGCTTTCCCTTCCCCCCTGCTGCTCCTCATCTAAATCCACAAATGTTTCCTGGAGTCCAGGTGTCAAATTTTTCTTCTTATTTTCAGAGTCTCATTTGTTCTGGATTCATTTAACAGTGCAGAGTCAAGCAGGGGCCACTGCAGTTGCTGCCTCTGGGATCCCTGGATTCAGAGCAGTATGAAGCCTCTTAAAAACCTGAGCTCTGCTAAAATATTAAGAGTCCCAGGAGCACCACGTTAACAGAGTACTACATGCAATGCTGCTGGAGCGCGTAACTTTATTGTGGCTTCAAGTGAGGGATTCAAACTTGCCATGGGCACCCAAGATTCACACTGCTGGCTATCAGAGGTCCTTAGAAAGCAAATCTCGAAATACAACCAACACAGCTTACCTCTGTCCATCACACTGGAAAGTTAAAATGGTAACAACCGACTGATTCTTTCCCCGTCCTTACCAAAATGTGAGGTTTCCGCAGCAGCCAAGAGAGGGCACTCCAGGCCAGCCCAGCTCCCGCACTACCGGAGGCGTTTCAAGCTCTGACAAGTCCATCCCCATCTGTACAGCCCTCGCTATGCGCAGAGGATGAGGAGCAGCTTGTCCTATGCAGTAGACTGTAGCTATAATTCGATTGGATGTAAGCAGCTACCACGTTTTCTGGGGTTTTGTTTGTGTTTTCCTTTTTTAAAGGCTCATATGAAAATGTAAGACAAAGCTGCGGGTGACTGACATTTACTGTGCAAAGTCACTCTCACTTACTTACAGGCTATATTAGTTTTGGCATCACTTAAGATCTAAATTCAGCTAGCCTGACTTCCTAGAATATTTTAGCTTTCTTCAAGCAACAAACTGCACACTGCCACAAAAACACTCCTCTGAAAACACACATCAAAAATAGCATGGTAAAGGATCCCAAAAGAAACACTTTGAAACTTTTTTCCTGTACCAATTTTGATTTATCTGAACAATTTTACAAGTGCCAATTTGTATACTGCAGGTTTTTGCAAGAGAGCCAAAACAAACACATGTTAGAGCTCAGAGGTCAGAGCAATCCTGCTTCATTACATTTTGCATGGGACCACTTCCAGGTCTAACATACATATCCATATTTAAAACTCTTCAGTTTGCAAGTGAATAAGATACCAGACTGAAAGACTCTTACAACACTGTAGCATACTGTATGAGGAACATACACTTGTCAACAACGTACAGGACTAAATGCATTTTAGGTTCATCTTACTGTTACGCAGAACTGTGCATGAAGTAATTTACCTGTGTGCTCAGTGTTGTGAAATTACTCAAAATACTCATCCATGCTCTCATTTTGTGAAGTACCACTCATTCCCTCCACATACACACCAACAATGCCAATAGGATGCGAGAGTCAAGAACAGTAAACAACTTGCAGACTTTTCAAAGGCACTAAGTACTTCCCCACAGAAATGGAAGAGAGGAAGAATCAGGTGTGAATGAGGCCAAGTTCCCTCCTTAAAGCGGCCTCAACTTAGGATTGAGACTCAAGGTCCAAACCTTCTGTTCATTCGCGCCAATGTATTTACAGGAGTTGGCCGTAGGAACTGCCAAAGGTACTCTAAAGCCTGAAAAAACATCCCTGAGAAAGTGCTCAACTAGTTTTTGTTAGGTCCACTGCATGGGCAATCAAACTGAAATTCAAACCGTTTAAGACTTGTTTCTGCCTCTTCCACTCGTATTAGATTGCAGTCAGCAGAACTACTTAGGAAGACTACACAATGCACAGCCTCTGTCTGTACCAAAGAAATAAACTACAGGCTGATGTGCTGAAGTAATACAAACTTAAATACAGAACGTATTCAAGGAGGAACGCTGAACTTTCCTGTGATGTAAGGCAAAGCACTGGAAATAAAACATAAGTATTTATTGATCTGTAGTGAGGGAATAAAGCAATGAATTTCAGAAGCTCTAGTGTGCAGCCAGCATTAATCAAAACTTCTGTTGTGGGAAATGTCAGCAAAGAAACAGGAACTCACAAGGAAAGAAAAAACATAAACAAAATATACAGAACCACACCCAAAGGAGTATAGAGAACAGCAAAGTAAGAGTAGGTGGCACAATGGGTTTCCCAAACCAGGCTTTCATCATCTGCGATCTGAAATCATATCAGTCTTCTACAGCAAGAATGAACATGGTGGCCAGCAATTACTCAAACCCACATAGGTCTGGCAGAGCTGCCAAGTGCTACGCAGTCAATGTTCATCTGCTGCGGAAGAGGGATATGCAGCAGATAGTTGCAACAAAAGTGCCTCCAGGGAATGATCAAAAGAAAAAGATCTTATGCACTACTCCAATTCTCAAATAAAAAGATCAAAGATAGGCACTGACTACGGTAGTTTTGAAAGTGTCGCTGTGCAGTGGACTCAGGTGCACATCACTATCTTTTAATTTATCAAACTTCTCAATCAACCTAAGGTTTCATACGCCTTTCATATTTGCTCTCACCAGAGCTAAAGTCACAAGGATTACGTTCATTAGACTCTCTTAATATCTTACACTTTCAGACTTCCCAGCTCCAGAAAAAACACACTGAATGCTGACTACAGGGAAAAGCCGCAGAGATAAGAAAAAACCCTGAACTCATAAGGAAATGGAGGAAAGCCACTGTGTGATGAGATAAAGAAGGGATAGAGATGTGTGGGAATAAATAAAAAATACCAATGAGCCAAGGGGAAAAAAAACCATGAATGGTATCACCTACACAACCTACACATAGTAGTCCTAATGCACATTCTGGGTTTGATCAGCTTTCACATTCAAATAATCCCTGAACTAAAAATCCACCAATGCAGCAAGCACTTCACCAGTTCACTACACTGGCCTCAACACTGTTAACAGTCTGTGGAAGCGCAGTGTGTGTTTTCACACAAGCCAGAGCTCTCCTCTGCGTGGAGAGCTTGCATCATAAACAGAAAACACACGAATTACAGAAGATTCATTACAGAAAAAGCTGCAGAAGAAAAGTGGGGAGACAGGACAGGCTCTGGTTTTGCAACAAGGATCTGCAAACAGAGACTTGGCCCAAAGACAACTTGTAACAGCATGGATGGCAAAAAAGATGAGAAGGGTAGGCAAAAAGGTTGCAGAGAGTTTTAAGGCTGCTGCGAATCGCAGTGAGAACAGAAAAAAACCTCCAAGTGCAACAGCACTATTTGGATTTAGGGAGTAGCATCTTCCAGAAGGGTGAGGTATTAAGAAAACAGAATACCTCATAACTTGCATGAGTTTTCAGAATTCTTCATGCTTATCCATCAGCACAAACACGTACCTCAAATCTCATCGGTTCAGGACAACAGATTTGGAGCTGTCTGGGTTGAGCTTTTACATGCCCATTGCTCCACTGTCTCCACATGCTCACTGAAAGAAAGCACCCAGTTGCACAGTTCCTTCTAGTCTCATCTACATTATCTTACCCTTGCTGAGATTTGCCAAGAGTTTAACGGAAAATCTAGCTCCAGTTTTGTCCCTTTAAATTCTCGCCTTCTCTTGCAGGCAGAAGACATCTGTGGAATAATAATGAATTTCTTTGGTTTGGGGTTTTTTGTTTTTATTAAAAGCTATTCTTCCTAGCAGGAAATGAAAAAGAACAACCAGATTGTAGAATTTGGGGGAATAGGGAAAACATTTCTAAAGGTTAATAATAATACTGCTTAGCATTTATTTCAAGGATATGCGACAAACCAAAGAAAAACAGATGTTCTCAGTAATGCTCCAATTCCTCTGCAAACTCAGGTATTGTCCAGAGCACTGGCTGTCACAGCTCACAAAGGACAGGAGGGCCACCCCTAGGATATGCCACTCCACTCTGTACCTGACAACAAAAGGAGGGCTAAGGAGAATCTCCATCCTTTATTGGATGCAGGGAGCAACATAGTAACAAGGGACAAGGAAAAGGCTGAGGTACTTAACATCACCTTTGCCTCAGCCTTTATCAGTAAGGCCAGTTGTTCTCTGGGTGCCCAGCCCCCTGAGCTGGAAGACAGGGACAGGGAGCAGAATGAAGCCCCACAATCCAAAGGGAAATGGCCGGTGACCTGCCACACCACACAGACACACACCAGTCTCTGGGGCCAGATGGGATCCACCCCAGGGTGCTGAGGGAGCTGGTGGCAGCACTCACCGACCCAGCTTCCATCATTTATCAGCAGCTCTGGCCAACCGGGGAGGTCCCAGTTGACTGGAGGACAGCAAATATGATGCTCATCTACACAAGGGTCTGGGAGGAGGATCCAGGGAGCTACAGGCCTGTCAGCCTGACCTCGGTGCCGGGAGGGTTATGGAGCAGATCATCCCGAGTGCCACCCCACGGCACGTACGGAACCACCAGGTGATCAGCCCAGCCAGCGTGGGGTTATGAAGGCAGGTCCTGCCTGACCACCCTGATCTCCTTCTGTGACAAGGTGACCTGCTCAGTGGATGAGGAGAGGCTGTGGATGGTGTCTGCCTGCACTTCAGTAAAGCCCTTGGCACCATTTCCCACCGCATTCTCCTGGTGAAACCGCCTGCTCATGGCTGGGACAGGCGTACTCTTCACAGGGTAAAAAAACTGGCTGGATGGCCAAGCCCAAAGCGTTGTAGTGAATGGAGTTACATCCTGCTGGCAGCTGGTCACAAGTGGTGTTCCCCAGGGCTCAGTGCTGGGGCCAGTCCCCTTTAATACCTTTAATGGCAATTTGGATGAGGGGATCAAGTGCACCCTCACTAAGTCTGCAAGTGACACCAAGCTGGGGCGGAGTGTTCATCTGCCAGATGGTCGGCAGGCTCTGCAGAGGGATCTCAGCAGGCTGGATCAATGGGTCAAGGCGAATCATATGAGGTTCAACAAGATTCAGTGCTGGGTCTCACACCTGGATCACAACAGCCCCACACAGCACTACAGGCTTGGGGAAGAGTGGCTGGAAAGCTGCCCAGCAGGAAAGGACCTGGGAGTGCTGGTCGACAGTCAGCTGAACATCATCTGGCAGTGTGCCCAGGTGGCCAAGGCGGCCAGCGGCATCCTGGCTTGTACCAGAAACAGTGTGGCCAGCAGGACCAGGGCAGTGATCACCCCCCTGTACTCAGCACTGGTGAGGCTGCGCCTCAAATACTGCGTTCAGTTTTGGGCCCCTCATATTGGGAAGGTACAATACAAGGAAGATACTGAGGTGCTGAATTTATCCAAAGAAAGGCAGTGGAGCTGGAGAAGGGTTTAGAGCAAAAATGTTATGGGGAGTGGCTGAGGGAACTGGGGGTGTTTAGCCTGGAGAAAAGGAGGCTCAGGGGAGACCTTCTCACTCTCTACAGCTGCCTGAAAGGAGGCTGTAGCGAGGTGGGGTCAGTCTCTTCTCCCGGATAACAAGCAATAGGACAAGAGGCAATGGCCTCAAGTTGTGCCAGGGGAGGTTTAGAATGGATATTAGGAAAAATGTCTTCATCAAAAGGGTGGTCAAGCCCTGGAACAGGCTGCCCAGGGAAGGGGTGGAGTCCCCAACCCTGGAGGTACTTAAAAAACATGCAGATGTGGCACTTAGGGACATGGTTTAGTGGTGGACTTGGCAGTGCTGGGTTAACAGTTGGACTCAGAGATCTTAAGGGTCTTTTCCAACTTAAATGATTTCATGATTCTATGAAATGCCTCCTTAACTTCTCACTTCAAGTCAGACTGATGACCTCCCCTGCTGCTCAAGCCCAGCATCAGGGCATACTCAAGCCTTGGCATGGCTTCCTGCCTCCAAGTTCTCCAGCTTCTCTACCTCAGCAAGCTATTCCTGTGTACCTGTCTGTAACTCATGCTGAGATACACATTCTCTTTGATTTCTTATTGAAGTGGTTTCTGGTCTCCCAATGCTTTTAGTACTACTGCACTGAGGTTTTGGAAACCACTAATCACAAACACCCTAGAAACTACCAGGAATGTGCTCAATCGCATTCACCAGCCCTTTGGTCCTGAAAAGTAGTATTTAAGCTGAACTCCAAGAGAATTTTTCAAAAAGCTACATTGAATTCAATTCATGACACACTATTAAGAATTATTTTACACATGAAGCAGCTTAATATGATTTAAAGGACACAGAACTTTCCCATAGGGGGAGAGAAGCAAATCCTCTGTGAGATGAGTACCAACACAGTTGGTACTGAGGCTTACAGAACTTTGATGTTAATGAATGTGGATGGGTTGTAGAGATGGGAGAAAAGCTGCCTTTATCAGTTTTCCCAGTACCAAGCTGACAGCCATTGTAAAACTGGGTTTTAATACAGCTGTGCAGCTTTTGCCAGTAAGCCACAGGTTTCCATCACATGATCAGGTGAAAATGTGCTTAACAAGGATGTGAATATGCTTCTTTGTTCATAACAAACTTATCACAAGACAGACAAAGCTCAAATTATCACAACAGGGCAAACATTTAGCCAGCAACATGTCAAAGCATTCCAGCTTGCATCTCGCTGTTGAACTGACCAAGACAGACAAAAAATATAATCCAGCTGAATACCACCTTCTACAAATATGAAGTCAGTTTGCCTTTTTGTAACTCTACATCTGGAGCCTGTTTGTTTGGGGCATAAAGAAAAGAGGAAAGATATTTGGAGACACCTAAATTGCTTCCCTTCCTGCAGTGAAGGACTATGCAGTGATTGTTATAAGAGAAAACAATTGTTTCCCATGTTCCCTGGGAGAAGGACAAAACATAACCTGCTGAACGTGCAGCAAAAAAAGACCAGTTCAACTGCAAGAAAAAATTGCTAATGATAAGAAAGATAAGTCCAGCAACAAGGCGGCTGTGGAGTCCCTATTGCTAGACTACAGTAAGAACCCCTTAAAGATTGACCCAGGCTCACGAAGGAAGGCACATTTCATGCCGTTTCTGGTCTGGGTAACATGAAGATCATACAGTGCTGAAATGCCTGTTACTGCTTCGATGGATAGGTAGACATTTACACCCATGTTGGCAAGGACCACTTGGAGCAAGTGAGCCCATGAGCTCCTACTGGCTGACAGGTCTATAGGGCAGCTCGGTACTGTGCAAAAGCATCTGGGTACTGTGCAAAAGCAGCCAGGCACCGGGGACTTACCTTTCAAGCAAGAGAGAGAAAGAGAGAAACAGCATCTCACAGGCATTCCTAAGAGCTATGTAAAATGTCAAGCTTCTATTCCAACCCTTGCCCTCTCCAGTTTCACGCACCTTAAAACAGCTGCTTTAAAATACTCTGACTTCAAAGCACAGTAAATTAAGCTCCACATAAAGTCCATTCAGCTTTTTGTTTAATTTGATAAAAGCTCATCAGACCATTCAAGTTACCTTCTGGTCAATACTGCCTCAAGAAATCTGCAATTCAGATACCTGCGGTTCTTCCAATATTTCTGTAAAACATTACTGACAGAATCTGTTGGCCTGAGTGTGTCAGGTCTTCAGGAAACACTGTTTCAGGGCCATTCAGTACCTTTTATACTACTGTGATCTCTTCTTTTTCTCTAGAAGTCCTCACCTTGTGTGATTTTTCTTTTCCTCTTACTCTACCACCCTGGGATCACCATCATTTTTATACAGCATTTCTCCTCTGTTTTAACCTGATGACATACCATGCCCTCTTTCCTTTTAACTTCTTTCTGAGAAAAAGGATTGGTCTCAATAACAATGGTTCAGCTCTTGACTTGCTGGCTAGGAGGTTTAGCTTCAGGCTAGGCAAAGTTACTGTTAAAGCTGGACACTTTCACATCTATTGACAAAGAACAATATATGCATTTACTGTAGTCCCTTGCATCACAGATGATCCCAAAGCACTCTACAAACAGTGTACTGGGTCCCTCATTCACCATCAAAACATACTTGCCGCTAACTGTGCCAGCAACACTACATAAAAGTTAGTCAGGAGGTGAAAAAGAGCGCAACTTCTCCAAGTGAAATTACAAGGAAATTAAGGGAGGCAGAGTATATTACTTTGTGGAGAAGTTGGCCAGAGGACTGAACAGCACACCTATTTAATGGCCAAAAGGGGGGCAGGGTCCCTGTTCAAGATTGAATCACCAGCAATGCAATGCTGCTCCTCAGGTCTCTGCTGAGCACAATGTGTTATCAGCTGAAGAAAGCACACGGCACGCAGAGCCTACTGGCATGGCTGCTACTGCCTCTCCTGCAGGCTTTTCATTCAAGCATTACCAAGAAAAAGCAATGCCTAGCCTAGGAGCTTTGACAAGATCCCAACATATTAGTGACAATAGAAAAATACACAGATTTAATTTTAAAAGCTCTTCAATATTTCTTATTTAAATAAGCCATCACAGCGGGAGAAAAAAAAAAAAATCAGTGAACTGATCATTTCAAGAAAACACAAGATCAGCCTCTCCACCCACCTCCCCTCTCGCCAAGTATTGACCTTGCTAGCAGAGAAGCACTCTCAAAGAGTCTAGATTCTCTACCACATAATTACAAATTAGGATATTTAGCAAAGGGGGAAAAAGATTTTTTTTATACATAGTGATCACGGGAAGCTCAACAGTATCCTATATAAATACGTCCAGTTATAGCAAAGAGGGTAAGTCTACTCTATTTCTCTAAGGGTATCCCACAGTTTTAATAACATGCGTACAGGCCTTTCAAGAGCACCTTATTAAAAAAAGAAGGCGGCTCTGTTTTAAACATTTAAATCCCTAAAGACAGACAAAAGAAAACACAGGACAAAGTATAAATACTATTGATTATGCATAATTGATATAATTAATTTGTAATTAGTTCATTAAAATATATAGGCATTGGAATTATGCTTGTACATTTCTGGGAATATCCTGCAAGTCACTTGGGATATGCTTATCATTTATTTGATAGATGAAACATTATTAGAAAGACAGCCCATTAAAAATTAATATACTAGAGTAATAATTTCTTGATCTCAGCACTCAAGTTTTCTACGTACTTAGATTCCTGTTCTACCTCATAAAGGATTTTTATTAATACTGTTTTTTAGAGCGTGACTTGGGAAGCACAGCATTTTAGATAACTGAGGCACAATACCTTTTATGCCAAATACATAGTCAGTTTTGAGAAAACAAAATGACAAATACTATGTTATACACCATAAGAGTATTCAGCACCACATCTAATTCTATAATCAAAATTAAGATGGAAAGGTAAAAAGCCCCACGCTTCAAAACAAATAACAAACATGAATGGAAAGCAGTAGGAAGAAACTTCCACAGCACCATAAGCAGCCTGGTCTCTAATTGCTTAGCATTCTTCCACTTCTGCAGCACATCTGGCATTGCTCACTGTCATAAATGAACACATCTGTATTAGCAGGATTTCAGGGGTTCTTGAATACTGCAGATAACAGTCACCAGTCTCTCACAAGAAGCAACTGGAATGGGCTGGCGTACACTGGTACTGCAGTAGCATTTCAAAGATGTTATACCCCCCTGACGTGGGGGAAAGTAACATGGAATAATAATGCATCACTTTTTTTTTTCCTGTAACGTTGCTTCACTATTCCTACCGATCTTTCCAAAGTCCTACCAATATTTCTCAAGTCTCATTTCAACCAAAACTTAGAAAAGCAATGTGATCTTAAAACCCCAGTTTCCTTAAAACCAAACCTTCCTTAAACTTCTGTAACTGATAGAGACAGTCTTTCTGTGCGCAATTACAAGCACCATGAATAGGCATTCTGCTCAGAATCACCTCTTAAAAAGTATTTTCCTCCCCACCCTACCTCCACCAACACTAATGGGAGCCTAGAAAGGTTGGTCTCTCACTGACACACCTAATCCATGAAGCTAGACCATGTGAATATCCATCTTCATTTAAAAAAAAAATCTACAAAAAATTAAAATCATATAATTACTCAAAAAGAGCAAAATCACCAGTGGATACATAGTGCAAGTAGTGTCATTTGCCATTATAAAGCTTGAATCTTCTCTTGCAAAACAAAAAGTATATGCCTAAAAAAACCAACCAACTTTCACTTCTTATAGGAGGTTAAAATTGCAAAAATAAATTTGGAAAACAGTTAGGTCTCCAGGTCCTTTAAGCCACAATTAAGCACTTCACTGTAATTTTGTGCTTCTCAGTAAATCTGCTTTAAGAATTCCAAACAGTCTCCCAGGAACCCCATCCTTCTTTTCCCCCGCCTCCAATCTAGCATGGACAATTATTTATTTTCTTTGCCCTGCACTCAAGAATGTGATGGATGTATTTACATAAACACACACACAGTCACAGATATCTCTCTATAAAAATTAATCTGCAGATGATGAAAAGTGTAAAAGATCTAAGAGGCAAATCCCAAACAAAAGAGCATACTTTATACATAAATATCTTGAAATTATAAAGATCTGAGATTAAGTGGTTTACCACTCATTTAGAATTGATTAGAATGTATTTAAATTTAGCTGAAAGTACCACAACATTGCTCATGTATTTGCATCTGCGAATAAGTAAATAAAAAGCCTGTTATTAAAGCCTTCATTAATTCTGATTATATGAGAACTTAAAAGCAAATCTGTGTATTACTGCTCTGTAAAGACTCCTAGCAACTCTACAGTAAAGCTGGCACTGCAACACAACATGTGTCAGCGAAAATGACTAACAGGATCTATTTTCAGTAATCTTAAATCACACTGGTAAAATATAGAATTAATGGTTTTGCATAACACTTCAAATATTTTTTATTCTAATTCATTCTCTATTCATGCCTTACTGTATCAAAAAGTGAATTTTATATCACTTGACATTTATGCACAACAGTTAAACACATTTTATGAAACTACAATGTTTAGGCAGTATTCATATGTGATGTGTATATTATTATGAAGAGTGATCCAGCAATTTTATTTCCTTATAAATATGATGGCTAGAGATTTATAAGTATATCATGTTGACTAGAATGAAGAACATTTCATTCTGACTACAGATTTTGAGAGTTTCTATATATTTAATTGAAGACAGTATTTTTGAAAGAAGGATTCGTTGATTTTCCCCCATATTAAAGATTTCTCTGTATATTTCTAAGGAGCTTAACAATTAAGTATATAGTCTACCCTAAAATGGTCATTCTTGGAGAAACCCAAGTTTTTAAGCTATGAATGATTTCTGAAAGTCAACATGCCCGCTGCCCCTCACCCTGAAAACTCTACCTGTATCTCTGGCATACTGGTTTAATAGTTTAAGCAGAGAAGCATAACTGAAAAATTACTAATTAGGTTCTCCAATCTCTATTCTTTTACTAATAAATTAAATACACGTATTAAAGCAAATCTGTGTTTACAGAAACTTGAATTTGCAACATCGATTCACCTGTCAGCCCTGATGTTTCCTTTTGACTGTGAAGGACAGTCCTAATAAAGCTACTTCTGAAAACCACCTTTCATGGCTTGATTCAAAGCCTGGGTGAATCTTTCTATGACCTGAGTGGGACTACAGATCACAGACTAACACAGGTCTATACCCATTTAGAAATGGAAGGTGATTTGGCACAGGGAGGAGAGAAAAAGCAAAAGACTCATTAAATTTGGTACATAGGAAATGATGTTGCAATACCTAAGGAAGTTTGCTTGCCACTCTTATAGTTGAAAAGTCATTCCAAGTTAAAACAAAAAACAAACTTTCCCCAACATTTAGCCATTAAACTCAGAGTTATGAAGTGGATTTTGATGAAAGATTTTGCACTTTATCAGGTCCGATAATCAGACTGGTTTAGAACAAGCTCTACAATATACTTTATAGAGTTGGCCTCAAAATAAATTACTTTTTCCTTCACAGTTTCTAGGCCCAAGTGCCAAGTCGATTATCCAGTAACCAACATCACAAAACATTTTAAGACACCATACAAGACAAAGGATCAAAGGGATTTTTTGTATTTGGGTATACAGAAAAATATACCTGATAGTCTAAAATGCTGAATCCTAAACCACATTTGTCTTTCTCCAGTTCAATAATCTTCACATCAGGAGACCATAATGCTAATTCCCCTTCTTCCTCATCAGGATTAATGTCTTCCTCAGGTTTCACCTGAAAAATAAAAGCTTTAGTTCAAATACTATTCTTTCAGTTCTTTACGAACACTATTCATTCAGTACTTTGATAATTAATAACTCATACATGCCCTAAAATATGACCTTTTATGGAATTACAACTTCATTGAACATTATGCATCCAGCTTTCTCCAGCTTGCTGCCTTAGATACTCCCCTGGGACTATGCCTACATGTTCTGAGCATCAGCACTCAACCTGGCATACAAATACCCATGTATTAGTCAAATTAGTTGTTATAATATTACTAACCTGTTACAGGTTGATGAACTTCTGCTGTCCCATTAGACGCACAAAGGAAAAATAAATATCTTAGCATAAAAGATTTAACCACAGACAGCTAATAGAAAGACCAGAGGATCAGGCACATCAGATACTTGTGGCATTAAATACACAGGCAAAAAAATCTTACATTGTAACTATACAAATAGTATCTAGTTTGAAAAAGCAATTTGAAATTCACAATTTTTGTGTAAGGTATAGAAGAAAGAGGTATAGTTACCCAATGTTGTTTGGTAGGGACAGCTTCATAGATACATCTTCCAAAAAGGCACCTTTTGTTGTCTAACTTAAAATGCGTGTTTTAACATTACTGCTATTTTATCAATAGAATCTTTAAAAAAATCAATGTATGATGTCCCAAGAAAAACATTACAATCTTGTACCTTTAACTTCATACTGATTTAGCTTTATTCCTTTGGATGAATATGTCTATTACACAGAGCACTGCCACGAGGCAAATTTTTCTTTCACACACGCTTTCTTCATACTTTCAACAAAAGAAAGCAAAAATGTTGTGAGATCGTTCTAAGATGATGACAACTTCTGTTCACTCAATATCACCTTATGACAAAAATGTGCAACTGACAGGATGCACTTGGCAAATGTTCAGTAAAATGCAGTATCAAAAAACACAGTGGGACAATTTCTGTTGCAACAGAAAGGGCCTTTCACAAAAAAGGTGCAATGCTATACACCTTATTCTTCCATGAAACATCCATATTGCTTGTTTAACTCACCACCTTAGAGGAAAGTATATCAGAAAATACCAGAAGAGTTGAGAAGTCTTTTTACAAATAGGAACAACTATTACAAGTGTCAAGCTTTAGTTTGAGACTTTAAAGCTTCTGCAATGGAAAGAAACATTAAGTTTCTTTTTTTTCCCCAGTTCTATAAAATCCTACCCAGAACATGGAAGTAATCAGCTAATGGTGGCAAGGATGTGATTTAGTATAATTCAGAACTCTCACTCACCTATTAAGTGTAAGAATGATGAATGGGATGTACATAGTCAGCATGCTAGCTCAGTGATTTACCTACCTTGTATTTATAATACAATGAAGTTTCTCTTGACCAACCTGTATAAACTGTAGTAAAAGTACCAGTGTTGCAAACACGAACTATCTTTTACTGAGACACCAGCTGTCCCTTACGAGCCCAAAGAGAATGGCAAAGGCAGCTTTATATGATGATTTAATACAAAACTGCCTCATATAACTACATATTTTAGGAAATGTTATTTAAGACTGAAAAGTGGTCTGGATCAAACAGCAAAATGAGAACAGAAACAGTCTTTAGAAAGCCAAATCACTTTCTCAGAAATAAATGCACTTTTGCAAAAACTTAATTCCCTTTTATGCAACTCAATGACATGAGAAGTCTACCTTTTGTCCTGGAAGGGAAACTCCCACGGTGGGTTCATCCACAAGAGACTCACTGCCATCATCAAAAAGTCGCCGACAGCAAACCAGTGTAAATGGGGGTGGCACTTCTTTTAGAAAAGTGATTGCCTCACGGCGTGATTTTCCATATAGCTGAACTCCATTTACCTACACAGAAGGGGAAACACACATCCACACTAAGATAATTAAAAAGATACCAACCAGATCATTCAATTAATTTTTTTATGTACCTGTCTTTCCTCAGCTGAATGTGAAATTCTAATTTTACCTAGGGATTCTGATAAAGCTTGCATAGTTTCATTAACATATGCTTCTGAAGTATACATGCATTACTGTAAGACTTATACTTCGTCAACAAGATCTTGTGACTACTGACTGATACACCATGCCTCTGCTCTCTTCAGCTTCCTCTAACTTGTTTTCAGCTCACTACTTTTCCTAGCCCTAAATCTTTCCTAGCATTATTTCATTCTCATCTGTTTCTTTGTTGGGGATTCTTTTTTAGCATTAGGTTTATGTGTTTGAATCTATAAAAAAATTAATTTTCCAAAACATTTTAAGAAAATCTCTAATCTAAAACTTGAAGTCAGAACTAGCACAACTTTGTCAGTTGTTTAAAATATACTAAAATAGTTGAAACTAAAACAGAACCTACAGAAAAAAATGCAAGAATGTTTATATAGTAAAAACCCAACCAATTACAGTAAGCAATTAATCAGAAAAACCTGTCAAGGGTCAAAGTTTACCATCCCACAAGCTTTAGATCCTGAGTGACAACAGAAGACCTTAAGGCCACTGTTAATGGATGTTTTAAACCACAGACTTAAGAAAAAAAGAGAAGACAGATAGATAGATAATAATGCTGCTTTAAAAATGGGATACTGCATTTGCTCTTCATCAGGAAAATAAAACTACAGGGATTCTTCCTCTTTTACATATTTCATAACCTGTAATATCATGAGGGTATATCTATTTGCACCATAGGGTTATCCTTAAATATGAGGAAAGCAGAACGTCAGTAGGTGTCATAGATGTGAACATCATCTATGTTGATGAGCAGTGCAGCCCCAGAAGAGCAGAGTTTCAATCCAGCCAGTGCTACAGACTCAATCCCAACACCTGTGTTTCAAGGATTTCTTTCAGGCTACCTCAAGTTTGCACTCAAGACCAAACGTCATGTTTTAGGAATCCAGTACACAACATCCAAGTCCACTCCACAACATGAACCAAAGCACAGAAAATGGGGACAGTTGAAGATTCTCTTCAGTACCTCACTCCATACCCAAACTGCAATGCTAACATAGATGAACTGACATTTGATCCTAGAAAATATAGGATGTAAATACAGAACATACATGTAAACACCTCTGTACATGCATACTTGAGGCAGAGCCTAACCATATACTTCCCAGATTTCCTTGTTCTTTAGAGGGATACAATCTCGCGCAAGACTACGCAGCAGTCACACTTTAGCCATGATTTTTTTCCTGACCATGTCTATTTTTTTCCACTTCTTCCTTTGTGCTTTTTACAGTGTAAATATAGCTTATATTGCTGGGAAACACAGAGTTCCTCTCACACTATAACCCAGCCAAGGAGGAAAATTTAGAGTGGTGTAACTGGCCTCCAACATGGTAAGATGAACTGCTATGGGTTTTTTTCTGTGAGAATTACAGCAACTGCTGAGCTATCAGGCTAATCCATTAGTTAATTATTTAAGCAGATGTATCTATGCGTAAGGATTTTTTAATGCATTGAGAGTGGCAGTGTGGTGGAAAGTTATCAGCACTTCTCAGCATACTGTGATTGATGGAGAAGAGTTACCATGCACTCCCAAGCAGACTTGGGGACTCCCATTTCTTCCTTTGCAGTTGCCAGGAATCAGCCACTAAACATGCAAGGTGCCCTACACCCCATTCATTCACCACACCACTCTAGTTGTGCCATCATAGGAGCGAGTGAAATTTTACAACAAAACTAGAAGGACAGAAGGAAGCAATTTTCTCCTAAAAAAGAACACAATGAAATTAGCTAAAACAGCGCGTGTGTGTGTGTGTGTGTGTGTAAAAAATACCATACTTTCTATCATAATTCCAACACGTCATTAAAAATAATCAGCATTCAACCTCACTATATATTAAAGTGAATTCCTTGCTGATCACATTTTAATCCCAACTGTATCAGGCCCAGGTAGAGCTGCTTGTTTGGGGAATGGGGCTGTCACTTTTTCCATTGCAAGCCCCTACTTAAGCGGATTTATAACTTGGCTGCAAAAACATACTCTGGGCTAAACCTGGCATATAGAGCTTTAGCCCTGGAGCACATTTTTTTTGGTTGGGTTTTTTTTCCAGCTACAGAGTAGAAAAAAAATTATGCTCACCAGGTCTGGACATATCTGTGAACTTAATTGTAAGTACACAGTAATAAGTAAGACTGTTAAATATATACAATTAAAGTTTCCTAAGTTACTCTACAGTACTGTATTATTGTTTTTTGCATACTATTTTTTATTTAGTGGCCAAGGAATTTAAACAACACTTTCAACATTCCATTAATCCTTTCCTTTAGGAATCAAAATTTCCTCCATTATGTAGTAACTGAAGAAAATGTTTTAGGTCTTAGCGGTATCATGTGAATTTTTGATGTTAAAGGGTGAACAACAAGTAAAAAGCAAGAGAGCTGTACACCTAACAAATTAATCTTTCAGAAGGCCTAATTCTGTTCCCATTGATGTAATCTAATTGTTCTTTGCACCCACTAAAACTAAGGTTCAAATTCAAAATATTCCACAAAGCTAGTATTCAATAGGAAATTAAAGTCTTTTCACTTGCAGGCTGAGATACTGGTAGATATACATACAATACACATACAAAATAAAAAAAAAAACACCTTTATACATATTTAAACAAATGATGTACTAGCTTATACACACAAATGTCTTTCAACACTTAACAACCCAGTTATAATGCGTAACAGGAACCACTATTCCTGAGACTGTTGTAAATTTTTTAGGAGTGACAAATATTAAGAAAGATTATCCACCACAAAAGCCAATGCCAAATTGCTCAAAAGACTGAGCCAAAGGACTACAGCTACAAATGCATTCAACACAAATATTATCTCTGCCCTTAGAACTCTTGATACTCATGTTAAAATATTTCAGAAAAAAAATACCATGATGTCACTATGAGGTCACAAGCATTTGACATTTTCTTCACACAGGAGGAATGAAACTGTGAAGAAAATGAATGTGACTTCCAAAGCACTACGCAAACTGCTTCCACAACCAACTCTTGAATACTACTATTGCAGACACAGCAGCCGAACTAGAATTTAATACAAGCATTTTTAAGAAGGCTAAGCAAACAGGAAATAACATCACGTCTATTATGGGGGGAGGTTGTTTTGGCTTTTACCTCCAGGAGTTCATCCTCCAGTTGCAGAATACCAAGTGTTGCAGCTGGACCATCTGAAGCAACTGATGATATATAATGATGTCCATCAAATGTGTCAAGCTCAACTCCTAGTCTCAAAGTGTGGATGGGTAATAGCTGCCAAAAGACAAGTATGGCTGAGAATGTATGTATCTTAATCTACCACAATATAAACACATTTAGGATTCAGTAGCTCACTGAATTAAACTAAACACACCGTATGTTGATAAAGTCTTCATACTGACATCATCTGCATTACAGCACAAGGGTCCATAACTTCTCTATACAAACAGTTGGCACAAACAACCAATCTGCCCCTTGGGGGGAAAAAGCAATTTGAACTGTATTCTTAAATAAGATTACCATATTGGAAAAAAATGCAGAGAAAAGTGCCATGTAAAGTCTGTCCTGCCCAAATGGATCTCCTTGTCCCTGAGCCACGATCACTGTGGCAAACTCCTCTGCAGGATGATGACATTGTTGAGTACTTTCAACCTCTGCCCCATTCTGTAGTGGCTTTCAACAACATGGATGTGTGTTTTAAAACATTAATTTGCCCATGCTACCAGAAGATAAGTAGAATATTGGCAGCCTTTTCTTTGAAAAGTGAAATAGAGTCACAAAGACACAAAAATTCTGTAACACATCAATCTGGAATTGTATCATGCCCTCCTAGGATTACTCTGCCAACAATATACCCTGAAGGAAATCATCATGTAAGTCATACCTTTGAGTACTTCTGGAGCTCTGAATCATCTGTAATGGGCATATCCACATTCACAACCTAAAAATTGTACATGATAATATTTTTCAATAGCATGACAATAAAGACTTTACTAGAATGATGAATTCTGACAAAAAACTGATGAGCAAAATAAACTGTACTTAAACAAAGTCACAGTGATGCAAAACAATTTAAAACAAATGTTCGAGAAGTCTTTCAGACACAGAACATTTACAGCTAGGAGTATGGTGATTATGCACTATTAGCAGGCTCCAATATTATCCTGTTCCTGAAGCCTGAGTGCCAATTTTAGTCGAGTTCAGTAATCCTGTATAAGCACAAAATGCCATCATGTTTGACACAAATATCCAAACTGACTTGCCAATCAGAATTTGAAAAGTACGATAGCTTAAGTTATTACTTCAGGCTATAGTACATCCATCTAACATCTAGACTAAACCACCGTCTTCTGCAGCATGTTTCTAACATTGCTTGAAATACATGAGTTTAATTACCAAATCTGATTGCAAAGTGGATCATATAAAGCAGTGACAAGAAATCCCTTCAGTATATCTTTTTATATATATATATATATATTAATAAAATAACTATGCTCACCACCAGTTTTCTTGTACTGTTCTTCCTTAACATAATATATTTATCTTTAACCTTAGAAGGTTATTTACTCCAATTTTAAATGTAGTAAGATGACATCCGTGGTGTACTATGGCCCAGGGTTGGAGTTTAGGGCACTGAAGTTTAGTATGTTTGGGAAGATTCCTGCACTTGGTAGATTTGGAAAATATACAGCCTTGCAAAAAATCAGGAAACTTCAGGCACCTCTGGAAAATTCTAGTTTAACAAAGTATCCATGAAACAGTTCTAAGCCTCAGCTTTTTCTTTTGGATTAATTTTAAACAGGGCGTTCAGCATCTTGTTTTCCAGTACCAAGGGTATTTTTCTTGACAGACAGAATCCATTTCACGTTCATTCAGTTGTAACTAAATGAATCTATGACTGATAACTAACTCCTCAGCTTGACTGCTCACACTTAGGTACCTGGCAACAAACACCACAGAGTCATACATCCCTGCACTGAATTCCAGAGTCTCTTTCTGTTTCAGCAAGATCTCAGCTCCTTCCATTGGTAGCACAAAGGATCAGCAACACAGAAGCCATGAGTGACACCAAACCCTCACTTCAAACAGCTATTTCCACTGAAGAGAAATACTTCTGAGAGAATACTCAAAGTTGTAGGCACCTTTGCAAGGTGACTTTCTGGGAGCTGAGTGTGGGAGTGAGGTTAGCATCAAACTGGGACTGCACTATCAGGCTGAAATTGAACTAAACGCTGTTATTGAATGCAGCCAAGCAAGACTAGAGATAGGTACAGACGACAAGAACTGGAAGAACTGAAAAATTACTTTTACAATGGGATGCCACAACAGTTTCCTCTATTATTTAAAAGAACCATTTGTTAACAATTTCACTCCTGACATTTTACTGGCAGCAGCTAAAGAAGAACTGGAAATGGACAGTTTCACGAACTAAGAGGGTTTTCCTCCTCTGTGAGAAGTGTGATAGTGCTAAGGGAAGTAATATTAGACTCTTGAAATGTAAGGATGGGAATACCAAGCAACTGAAGTGGGCAGCCAAACAGATTTATTGCATCATGTACATAATCTTACACGAACTTCAGATCTTAAAGGAGTGCTAATGGAAAGAAGAGAAGCAAGTTTCTCAAGGCAATTCTTAAAGCTACATTAAATCTTCCAGCGAGTGACTGGAACGATGGCTACTCCAAGTGGTAAAAGTAAGTGTCTCTAAATCAACTGGACAAGCATTGCAAACAAAAACAGGACATTTTCTTGGTGGTGGTGAGAATTTTTTAAGTCTTCGGAAAGAACACTGGCTGGAGTCTTTTATCTGTACTCAATGGCTAACAGCACTGAAAAGCAGTAGTGAATTACAATTTCAGTCAACTCCTTATAACAATTCATCAAAACAATCTTTTGCTTGGCAATTATTTAATATGAAGTGAAGAAATATCTAATAGACACTGGCACCACAAAGTTAGACTACTGTGAACTACTTCCTATTTTCCTAGCATGTTCGAAAATCATTCTTTCATTCTCCTAATAAAATTGTAAAATTCTTCATGAAACACAGGAGCTCTATCCTGAGCCTTTTTTTCCCAGTGCACAATAAAACAAATAGATCATAAATGAAATCATAAAAACACCACATATTTTAAGTGGCTGCTATGATGCAGATTTAAAAGGACAGTTGATTTTCTTAAATCACTGTTCCTGTCTAGTATCTGTGTAACAATAGTATCTATACAAACAATTAAAACAAACCAACAACTCCTCATTGTAACAGTCTTACATCTCAGCCTTGATGTTACAGGAAACAAAACTTGATGTTACTGATCTGTTCCAAACACTAAACTGTTCTATAAACAGCCTGTAATGCTAAGCTTACAGATCTGTAATTTAAAGAAATAACATACATGTTTATTGACATATAACATACCATAACTTCGTATTCGGGTCCCAGCAAGTTTTCCCACTTGGATTTCAGCTCACGTACTGGAGGGAGCGGGACTCTTCCTAAATATAAAAGTGAATATTAAATTTACAAGCATATTGTACATTCAGAAGTACGTTTACTTCTAAATACTTCAATAAAAATTCAGTGTAAGTAAAAGATTAGAGGGAATAATCCCAAAAAGGGAAGTGCATTAAGACGAGTCTATCAAACAGTGCAAATCAAGAACATCTTTCTTAGGAAAACAATGCAAAATGTCAGCTACGTCTAACATGATTTATTCAACTGAGAAGCAGAAGAGGTGATGCTTGCATTGATGAGATGTGAGTTCTGTACTGTATAGTACTGTAAATAAATCATTCTTTCAGGCTGCAAAACAAATTTCACATGACTCCATAATTTGTTGCTATAAAAATGCTTGCCACTCCAGGGAAGCATCATCTCCCACCAAAATGAACCCCCTTATGAAGTAAAACACCTGACAAGATATTGCTTTTATCAAGGGGCTGTGTCAGCACAATACAGTCACAAATTTTATTTATATATTTGGCAGGTATAAAGACGTGTCTAGTTTAATTAGGCCAGTAAGTAACATGAGCTTTAATATAAGCTCCAGTTCTAAACCAGTCTTCCGTGGGAACTTGGCTATCTTGACATTTATATCTTTTCAGCTTTCTAACTTATGCAACCAAGGCAGTATTACATTCATGTAAGACAATTTGACAGAGCTAGACAGCATAAAATGACTGGCTGCCCTGCATTTGACCTCATCCAGAAGCTCAGTGCACATATAAAGTTCCAAGCCGAAGCAATGTTTAACTGGTAAGAATCAAGCTCTAAAGCAAATTCCATCTAGCAGCTACAGCAGCAGCAACTAGGGTCTGAATTACCGAAAACTGGGGGTTTTTTTCCCCTGAATGACTGCAATAGTTTGTCAGATGTCTAGACAAGGCACAGACCACTTAGTATTGCTGATGTGTTGTACTGAAATTTAGAATGTAAATCACAACCTCACTACAAGAAAGACACTGAGGTGCTGGAGCACGTCCAAAGAAGGGCAATGAAGCTGGTGAAGGGTCCTAGAGCAAAAGTGTTATGAGGAGTGGCTGAGGGAACTGGGGGTGTTTAGCCTGGAGAAAAGGAGGCTCAGGGGAGACCTTCTCACTCTCTACAGCTGCCTGAAAGGAGGCTGTAGCGAGGTGGGGTCAGTCTCTTCTCCCGGATAACAAGCAATAGGACAAGAGGCAATGGCCTCAAGTTGTGCCAGGGGAGGTTTAGAATGGATATTAGGAAAAATGTCTTCATCAAAAGGGTGGTCAAGCCCTGGAACAGGCTGCCCAGGGAAGGGGTGGAGTCCCCAACCCTGGAGGTACTTAAAAAACATGCAGATGTGGCACTTAGGGACATGGTTTAGTGGTGGACTTGGCAGTGCTGGGCTAATGGTTGGACCTGATGGTCTTAAAGGTTTTTTCCAACCTAAACGATTCTATTCAATTTTGGACACAAACTGATGAGTAAAATACCTCAAGGGGGGAATTCTGAAGATGCCAAGAGAAGTTCAGAGCCTACCTACTAGCAAAAGCCAACGCGAATGGGATGTCAAGCTGCCTCTGCTTTCAACACCTTTGTAGCATGCAAAGATAAAAGATGAACTTTGCAATACTTCCTCTTTACATCAATTCATAACTTTGAAGTTTTCTGCTCATTAAAAACAAAGATTTAAGTTAATTTACACCACAACATAACCTATCGCTGTACCTCTTCCACTAATGTTCTGTCAAGCCAGATAGGCAAATTCTGTCTGATCTGACACTGAGAAACCACACTCCTGAGAGCCTAACATTTCACTTGGAAATATCCAGAGCATCTTTAATCTATAGGCTCAAGGAGGTACAGATATTCAAGGACTCCAGCAATACAGCTAAGTATTTCCTGTCACCAAAAAGAAACCCCACCAAGAATAATAACCTAGGTTTGTAAATACAGTCCACAGTTCTCTCTGAAATACATTATCTACTTAAAATAAAAAGGGGTGGGTGGGGGTGGGAGGGAAGACAAACTGTCCCAAAATTCTGAGCTGTAAGTTAAGGGGTTTTTCCTCCATTGAAATTTAACAGAAGTTTCCAACGAGAAGTCGTCTTCAGGAGCCTTGTTATCAAGCACAGATGGATTGCTACATTCACTTCCCAACTATAGCAAAAACAGAACACCAGTGAGTTCTTCTACTCTTTCTACTTGCAGAAATACTTAGGGACAGAAATTCTTTAACCTCTTTTTGTGCTATTACAAAGTTATAGCATGAACACACAAGACCTAAGCACCTGCAATCCCCTGTGCAGCCAAATATAGATTTTAAGGTTCACAAGGAGTAATGAATCTTAGGGCCAAGCTCGAAGTTCAGTTCAGTAACGGTAAACTGTGTTCAGCTGGCTGAATACAGATCTTTTTGTCACTTCTAAAACACATTACCAAAATCTATGAGTTGTTCAGAGCAGGTGCTGATGCACGTCTCCACTTGAAGTTCCACTCCTTCTTTCTTTCAAACACACTTTGAAGTCTTTGCTTGTAACTTCCTCAGAACTGTGGAAATGTTGGCTGGAGGGATTTGGATTAAATATATCCAATTCCAATGGTATCACCCAATTCACTTAAAAAGCTCCTTTTTCCTCAAACAGCTTTTTCCACATGGCAGCTAATAGGAAGTTTCTTTCTAGTCTCTCATCCAGCTGGATTTCCCATGACCTGAGATATGTACCATGCCTTCTATAATGTGCAAGGCCTCAGAAATGAAAACACTTCTCAGAGACAGCTTTCACTAGCAACAACTTTCAACATATTTAGCCTGCCCTTCCATACAGTTTTTCATTTCTAATTAGAAAGCATCAAGAATAAATCACAGGTGTATTGTAAAAATCATCCTTCCTGGTCAAAATTACTGGCTTCTTCAAAACTGGGATCTTTTCTTCTTGCAAATTCCTCCTGGTTTCACAAACTTAACATACAAGGATGTGTACTGTGCTCTAGTGCACTTCATTAATGCACTACCTGTATTTGCCATACTGTTGGATATTTTTCCCCCGCCGTCTTTAAGCGCCTGACTAGCATCACCACATCTTTAGGTTTTGAGTAGTGCTACAAGGCAAAAGAAAGCAGTTCGGTCCAGACTGCAGTCTTGCAGATGCAGCTGTTAAGTTAATTGCCTCTAGTCTGCTAGCAGAAAGTTTCAGGCCTCGTGCACATTGCATCCTAAACCATGTTGCCTTTGTAACAGAACTGCTTAAGCACGGTTTTGCCTGGCCAGAATTACTATTTAATACCTCTCCAGGAAACACAATTTAATAAGAATTTCACACAACTAAGCTTAAAGGGAAGTAATACGTATTTTACAAAACGTACCTTTTACATTAAACTTCTAAAAGCATTTCCAGAGTTTAGTCAGAACCTTAAATTAGCAGTATTTACTTTAGCACCATTATAATGAAGTGTCCATCGCCATGTCCAAAATAAGCACCTATCTTTGGAATTTAAACTTGGCCATTAATTTCTATTCCAAGGTGAAATCCTATATATGTCATATTTCAGTATGAGTAAAATTTGCAACTAAATACTTCAACTTTGTAACAAGAGATACACACACACACACACACTTTATAGTTGCATAAAGCTTTTGCAGAACCTTGTAACTTGAAGAGGTTTTTCACCATGAAAACCTGCAGTTTAATCAAGCAATGATACTTGCTTACCATTGCATTAAATGTTTCTGATTCATTACTCAGTTTCAAAGCCATGCCCACTGCTTTAGCCTGCTGGCCTAAGGAGGACCAGCACTGCTAGACAGTATCAAGGGCAGTATCCAACTGCAAATGAATATCTACAGTGTTTAAATTTTTATATCCTAAGACACACTGCGCATACAAACACATTACTCTGTATTATCCAGGCTAATGGGAGCTTGAATACACAGGAGAATAGAAAAATCATATAATAAACTTGTTACATGATGCACTGGGGAATGGAGTGCAGAAGTACCACACTGGTCCTGCAAGGAATCAATATGGGTCCAACCGGCAGCTATAGATTCCAGGCAATGAAGTCCTTGCCAGACCCAGGTGTATCTGCACCATACTCTGCAGAACCACAAGGAAGGGGATTATGAGATTTGCACAATGCTAGAATCGAAGGGGAGCCACTTGTATACATACAACTTGATTACAAACTCCTTTTGAAAGCAAGAGCTTTTGAGTATTTATGGAGAGGCAGTGGATCCACATCAAAGCAGTTTGGGTCTGCTATGAAAAGGGCTCAAAAATATCAGCAGAACAGGGATCACTAAGGCATATCTACATAAGACACCTTGAGACTAAGAGTTTGTTAACTTCAAGCCAGGTAAAAGCAATTTTAGTTCCCAGCATAAACTGATCCTGGCATTGATATACCATCTTTGCACAGCTCTAGGTATTAGGTTAACAAATGCCTCAAAGTTCTCTTTGCATCAGGGCAGACATCTGCAGCCTGTGACACAAAATAACCCAATCACAAGTAGTCAGGAACTGACAGTGATATGGTTCACTTCAGTAAAAAAATAAATACTTTATGCACAGAAAGTTCCACAGTAAGAAAAGGCCTGGCTAAGTGACACAGGACAGCATGTGTTGCTCTTTTCTAGTCTCTGTCATTGTGAGCGTAAGTCCTCCTGGCTCTTCTGCCTCTAAATACATTCTGCTGCTAAGTCCTTAAGTTATTTGTCCATTGTAACTACAAATCAATATATGCTTTTCCATTCATACAGCTAAAACAATGCTTTGATAACCTCACATCTCAGCTACTTAACCACCTCTGTTTTGGCTTCCTATTTCTGGGAACATGCAAAAGTCACAACAAAGGATGTCTGGTTACGAGGCTTGGACAGAAAAGTAAAACAGAATGGAACATAGGAGCTGCTACATTTCTCTCGTTTCCAGGTTGTCTCTAATACTGACAGATCTTCCACAATCATAGCAAAATTGTTATTCATCGACAGCCGTAATTCAGATTCCTCTGTTACATCTACATATCTTAAGAAACTACCAGGCATAAGGATAATTTATGCTGACTCCAACACAAGCTGTAGAAATTCACCCAGAAGTTCCTGTAGAAGAGCCCAGAAATCTGTGGGGGAATTGAAGCACGCCTTCTGGAAAGACCTCCAACACAGATTCAGAAGTCAGCTACAAAACAAAGTAATCCATGCCTTTGTGATCTGCCCCTATGTCCAACTGCCTTTGCTGTTAAAAACACATGCCTAATTTGAACTCCTGTCCAGCTTCTAATTCCAGTTATCAGGTCTTTACACCTATTGTGCCTTTGCCAGACTAGAGATTCTCATCTGCCTGCATACGTGTGCAGTCAACAATTTCCAGTTCAGCTAGTAAGCTCGGGACAAGCAAGCCAGAAATAGCATATCTAGAGGCTGAACTCTCGTTTCCAACAGTAGCATGGGAGGAAGCAGTATGCAGCAGTATAAACACCACAAGGTAAACGAGCTGGGTCTGGAAACCAACAGGAAGCAAGGAGAGGTTCATTGTCAAGTGGGGAATCTCACAGGAGGTGGACATATAACTTGTGTTATGCCTCCTACTTCTCCAGAAAATGTCAATGACCAGGAGCACTATAAGCAGGACAAGCAAACAGGAGCCAGTTACATGGCAGGTGGCACACAGGTGAGACAAATGTTCATGGAAACGGCCTCTGTCTCATTTGTGTGGAAAATGGCCTACAAAAATGGAGACATTTCACAAGACACAGTCCCCTGTCCCTGCTACTGCAGCTACCTCTGGTCCTTCATCAAGCTCTACCCTGCCAAAATTCCTGAGGGAAGATGCTGCAGCTCAGGTCACAGGTTGTAGGAGACCAAGTCAAGCAGCTTGGAAGAGGACTACTGATGAAGTTACTGCAGTGTCAAAAGAGGAAACTGCAACAAATTGGCATCAGAGACGATGTACAGGAAACCAACAGAATACTTTGAAAAGACTGCAGATGCCTAAGATCTGCGAGGGCAAGAAGATAGATGTGACTGAGGCAACACTGGATTGGGAAGTAAATGTGAACTTTTAACAGTTCCACCTCCAGATGCTGCTCACCTAGCAATCTGGTTCAGGGCCCTGGCAGCAGAGGAGGATGGACAGATCTCTGTCAGGAGAAGACTGCAGGCAGCACACCTTAGGTCATCAGAGTAGGACCAGGGCTAGAAAGAGGAATCGGTGAGCTGGAGGCATTCAGCTCTATAGAGCTTATGAGATTAATTCCAGAGTACTGAAAGGACTGCACCTCCACTGTCTATAATCTACAAAAAAATGCCCAAATCAAAACATGGCAATCAAAGGGGGACTGCTAATGACTAGAAAAGGGCAACTTAATGCAAGGACAAATACCCAGAGAATTTATAGGGCAGTCAGTCTCACCTTTGGCCCTGGAGAGATCATGAGATGCTTCCTTTTGGAATCCATTTTGGAAGACATAAAGTAAGGTGGCAAATCTGGAACAGTTAATATAGATTTGCCAAATAACTGATCAATCTGATTGCCAAGATAGCTATGTGGATGAAGGGTGTAATACATCTCAACTTTACTGAAGCTTTTGACACCATTTACCTCAGCATTCTCATTTGGAAACTGAGGAAGCGTGGGTTTGATGACTGATAAATAGGCTGAAAACAAGACGGCTCGCTGGGATCAAAGACAGCATTAACCAATGGCTTGACAGCTAGTTATGAAAGAAGGTCAATAGCTGCAGGGTCTAACAGCGCCCTTCATCAGTGACATCTATGATGACACAGAACACTCTTGGCAAACCTCATTTTGGGGACAGAGTGGGGTGGAAGATTTGATAGATCTAACAGGTAGAGCTTTACTTTAGAGCGACCTGAATAAAAAGCATTACAGAGCAAAAGCTAAAGACAGAGTAAGCCACGACAGCCCATCAGTATTGAAAATGGATTAAAGACAATTCCAAAGACTCAGAAGAGACACTACAGATATCCTACCCACCGGTTTTATCTAGACTTTGTTTCTTTTCAGTTTGAGGATTATCCTTCTGTTCTTGGTTTTCCTCATTCTTAGTGTCCACACTAGTTTCAGTCCCTACAGCTCCAGGGGACACAAAGACTGGAACAGTTGGCTGCACTGTGAAAACACATGAAAAAAAATAAATTATATGCTGCAAAATATATCAAGTAGTAACACCATGTCATGAACCGATTTTTTTTTTTTTTTGGCTACACACGAGTTTGCACTCAAATTTCCTAAATCTCTCATTTATGTTTCTTTCCATTCCTCCCCAAGTATCTTTTTTTTTTTGTGTGCCCTTACAAAAATCTAGGATTATGTGGTATCTAGTCTTAATTGTTAAATTAGGTAGCTGAAAATGCAGTGAAAAATAAAATCAGTTGCTAAAAAAAAATTACCTCTATCTGTAGCTCTTTCTGAGGAAATAGTAGGTTTCCTCCTAAGTAAGGTAAGGCGTACAGTCTGTCCTGTGTTACGCAATGCCTCTACCACTTCTTGGTTGGTATAATCCTGTATATTAACTCCATCAACCTCAAACAAGAAAATCAGATAATATTAATTACATTACATTACATTCTTATGCTGTACCATACACTGTAAGCAACATCCACATTATTTTGTGCAGAAATTGTAGGGTTATTCACCCAAGACAGCAGTATTTGCAAAACAATCTCATTAAATCAGTTACATTTCACTAATTAGATAACATTTTCAAAATGCATTTTAAAAGGAAACACAACAGTAATTTCTTCTGTCTTCACAGGGCAACCACAAAACAGAATTTACTAATCTAAGTATGCACTGATTTTCCCCCTACAATTTTTTTGCTTACAAAAACCAGCTTGAGTAGTATTGTGAATGAAGCTTCCCAGCGAGAGCAGTCAACCTAGAACTCTGTTCAGTTCATTATCACTGTTAGTTCTTGCATGGATTTTTAACTTGCCCCACACAAGCCTATACACATAACTGTTCATATAATCCACAACCCAATTCTTACATTAAGTCAGATGTTTTAATTTACAACCAAAATACTCTGTTCACCTCACTGTTAGATCATGCGCCAATAAGGGCTTCAACTGCAAAGCTGCAGACAAAAGCACAAGGTTGTTATCAATTTTTGCTCTCACAAAGGAGAAACTGACTTTGGAAGGTCTGGCATAGTGCACATTTAAAAAGTAATTTAAAATCGTATCTCTATAAATATTGTATCTTAAAAAAAAAAAGACTGTAATTCATTCTTGCTTGCACTGTGAATTGGCTATTATTCAATTCACTGTTATGCAATGTTTTTTAATTTTTCTGCACATTAAAGCTTAGGGTTTTAAACCTAATTTGTGACTATTAACATTTTGATTGTATCCACACTACGCTACGCAGTCATTAAGGACCATTAAACAGTGTGCCACATCTTGCAAAATCTTAACCATCCTCAAACCATTCAATTCAAATAAAAGCTAATGCTGCTCATCTTTACTTCAGGCCAAAAGCCAACATTCTCCACTCTGAAATATTTTAATACAAATGCTTGCCTCTTTCATAGTTAACTACTATTTACTACTACTTTGAATACAAAATAATATTTTAACCACAGCAACCCAAAGCTCATTTCTGTTACAAATCTACCTAAACAAATACGAACCACCAAATTATTTCCTCTGCAAAGTACAGAACGTTTAATTAATTTTAGGAAGTCTTTACTACATTGCTCTTTTAACACTGAGATGTGTAATTAAGTATTAGTTCTACAAAAATATATAAGCAGACTATTTTACTTACAGCAACAATTTTGTCATGAACATGTATTTGGCCATTGTGGTCAGCAGCACTACCAGGTATTATATTTTTCACAAAAATCCCTGAAGGTTCTGTTGGCAGGGGGAGGGGAGGAAGAGAAACAAGTCACTACATTAATCCAATTTGTTTCTTTTCTTATTAAGTTTTTTTAATTACAGCCTTTTTCACACACTTCTGCCTGCAAAGTTATGATTCTGTAAACTGCCAGCACTTGCACATGACCACTCACAGAGCTTGACACAGAATGACTGAGGATCTCTGATGGAAAAAACAGCATGGACACACTCACCTGTACAGTGACCTCAAAAATTTTCCCTTAAAATGGCTCACAAAAGGCCACCTCCTCCATGGATTCATCCTTGTGCTTACCCAGGCTTTAAACCACAATCACTTAAATCCATGCTGCATTTGATTTCAATAGGACTACCCAAGCTAGAAGTAAAGTATGTGCTTAAGTACTTTGATCAGGACTTCAATCATCTTATAGCTAAAGAATTTAGTACTTTAAATCTTAATGGAAAAGGATTTTTCTTTTTTTTTTTTTTTAAAAAAAGAGAAACATAGAAATCAGAAAAGCTGTTCTTTGTAATATTTGACGTTTAATTATTAATTCTAACTTCTAATTAGCACACAAAATAAAAACAAAAAACAGTAAAAAAAAGTAAAAAAAAAACAGTCATCCGTTGAAACAGTAACCCTTCCCTTCCACAAACTCCTGTAAAATACAAGATGCTGACCTTTAATTCTACTGAATCTTGACACTTCATCCATCCTTTTCTCAATGTTAACCTTCCTCATACACCTGCCCAACACAGTTTGCCCATGCTCAGCAAAACTCCTCTACCAGTGCCTCAAACCCAGCATTTCCTATTGTCTGACATGTACTCCTCCTCAGCCTAGTTCCCGGTGCTCACTGCACTGGCCTGGGATTCCTGACCAGCAACAGTAGAGAATCTCTTGGGAAAGAGGAGGGCTGGAAAGCAACCCCAGCTACACCACGTTCCCAGAATACCTTCTTGAGTCCCATGAGGAAGGGGAAGGGATAAAAAGCACTACCCCTTTGTGTAAAATCAGATATTCAGTTGAGTCCATTTTAAAAATATTATCATTTGTGGTACAAATATTGGAAAGACAATTTAGCAGCTCTAATTTAAAAAGGATTTAGGAAAAAAACCACCATAAACTGATTCCATGTCCCAGTATCCCAGCATAGGTATTTTAATCTGTTCCCAGAGCTTAGACAGTGAAACAGCCATCTGCCAAAGACAGTACATCATCCTGTGAAGTTGGCATACACACCATGCACAGCTAAGATTCTCTGCACCTCTTGCCTGGCAGAGGGATGGACTAGTTAATCTGGCTGATCATTTCTACTCTTAACACCTACAATTCATTAAACAAACAAAAGTTGCACGCTGAGTTACTTTGTACATACTGAAGCTGCCATTGAAAAGTTAAGGCAAATTGCAAACATCTGATACTCTCTTTCTGAAATTCTTCTTGATTTGTGTTATCTGAATTATGCTATATACTGCTGGGGCAAAATAAGGAACAGTGTAGACAGGAACTTGACTGTTGGAGTCTGTACATGCAGGAACTTGTCTGTTACAGTTTAATGTCTTGCACAGTAAAAACATAAGCGTGTAAAATTCACAGTCCAGCAGTCAAGTGGGAATTATTTTTTTAAGTGTATTACAACTCCAAAAAATGTTGTGGCTGAATTTCACTTTGCAGCCAGTTCTCCATCTTCATAGATGTTGTAAGTTACACTGTTTCAAAGAAGTGCTAACCATTTTCCCCATAGTAAATAAAGGGTATTTGAGAAGCCTCCATTCTAGACTTTACTAAATCCTGTAGGACTCACCTACATCAGATGAGCCAGCATACCCAACAATTGTTATCCCCAGGCTTTGCCCATTCTTTTTTATAAGTTCAACATCATAGGTCTCAAAAAGTTTGGCATTATCCTATAAATAAAGCACAAGACAATAAAAAAACTCATTATTTCCCAGTACCATTACAATATTGCAGGTTAATTAAGATCAGAAGTAAGTAGTGATTTTGATTTTCCTGTTTTAGGAGGGATCAGATCTGCAAGAGATACACCCAATGTTTGCCAGAAATAAGGTGTGACCCAAAGTCAGTAGATATTTTTAGAATTCTTTCCTAATACTTTCTCCACATACCCATCTGAGGTATAGTATTTATTTTTTTTTTGGAAATTTTATGGAAAATTTTATGGAAAACAAAGGTTTTCATTAGACTGCTCAGGGGCCATTTCCCTTTGGACTCCACTGCCACTCGGTAACAAACTCCCCAGTCAATCCCACAAGACAACAGAAACCCTGAATACCCTCAGAATCTCTTCTCTCCCTTTCATATGTTAGTCCTGATAAAGTGTCATGAATCCACTTGCTTGAGCTCTTTCTACTAGACAGTTAAGAAGTAAAAAAACCTGGTACAGATACAAAGTGTGATCACTCACATATTTCTGTTGGAAAAAGTGATGCTTATCTCTCCTTGTTATTACCTACTAAAGTAGTAAGGGGCAGCAGGAAAGGGATCTCAAAACAGAAAAGAGGTTCAGTGCCCTCAAATGAAAGAAACCATGTGTATACATAGTAGGCACATCTCTACTACAGAAGCAGTTGCCTACTTAAATGCAAATACAGCAGTCTAGGTAGGTGTTTGATCTTATTGTGTTTTTATGCTAGATCCCAAACCACAAAACCATTCCAAACGTTAATCTTACACACATCAGCTTAACAAGTTTGATATGATCCTGTTCAGATTTGAACACCACCAAACTGCAAAGAGCACTGGAAGCCTCCAGACTGTCTAAGGCAATAGGAAGCAAAAGACTCATTAGCTCACATTCAATGAAAATTATTTTCAAGACCTAAGAGGGGAAGAAGAGTATTCATTTGTAAATGCTTTATTGTTGAACTGATGACTTCTCATAACAAATAATACTTGAAAAGAGAAGCACATAACATGACTTGTTCTCTGAACCCTCCACATACTACAATTACCAAAAAAACATAAAAGCCACTAGCTAAGATTACAGTATGATCTGATCTTACACTGGAGAAGTATACAGAAAAAGGTCGCCACAAAGCTGGCCTCAGTATGTCTGTGCAACTCTACTCTTGACAGGTAAAAACCAAAACTGCAAGACAGAGTTCAAACAGGACACACTAAAGACATTGGTGATACCAAAGGGAAAAAACAATCAAGCACATAGATCTGGGATTGCAAGGGATAAAATAAAATACATAAAGTTGTTTGTTTTCAGTAATCTGATACAGCCCAATGAGATCAAAAAGAAGAACATGATCAGAGTAAGGTCTGTTAAAGTGATGAAATCAAGAGGGATAGTGTCACTGCCAACAGCAAAAAATGGACCGGGAAATTGGAAAACATTTCTTAAAAGAGTGAACAAAAGGGACGTTTAATCAAATGCTTACCAAATATCAGCTTTGGAAGGACCTATGTTAAAAGCACGCCAGAGTTATGGCCGTACCTATTTCACTTTTCACTGAAAGAGAGATCGATGGACAGCTATCTCCTTATCACACACACCTCTCTCCGCTAGCCAACTCATTAAGCTCATTAATTGCTTTTCAACTCTTTTGCTCCATAAGATGCTGACAGAGATGAAGATAAGTTTTGATACTCTGTCACTTATCTTTAGAAGAGGGAATGAAAACAGTAAACAAGCCTATAGTAATGTCTGAAATGGAGCTATAATATAGCCTTGAAAGTCCTGATATTTTGACAGTCAAAAGCCCCTCACAGTCAGTGCTCTGGCACTACAGAAATTTTCTCTAAGTAGTGTTACTGGTAGAATGCAAAACATTACAAGTGCAGTCCAGAAAAATCAAAGTACAGTCCTAAACACAGTCAGCACAAGTAGGCTGCTAACATTGCTGTCAGTATCTTGGAGTATACAGATAATATGACTGTTTTCTTGTGCCCATGCACAGACATAAGTAGTTTCAATTATTCTCTACTACAGGAAATGTAAAGGAAATAAAATATTAAGTAAAACTGAAAAAAACCCTAACCATATATTAAAAATGCCTTTCTGCTGGTTTACAAAAAAGAAAAGGAAAACATTTTATATTCCAAAGCTCACAGCTAGTGAAAGTACTCTGAAACCAGAGAGAAATTATAGGAAAAAGTTCTGTTGTAAGTCAGACACAAACTGATGGTCATTAAAATAATCATTAAATTAATAAATACATTCAGATTAGCCACTATTCTTGATTTTGGCAAATATCTCAACACCAGAAAGCAGAGTTTCTTCAAACCTAAATATGAAGGCACTATTTAGTTCAGAGAATAATAGATGACATTCAGAAAGAAATATACAAAATTGTAAAGTACATAGCAGGAATAAGGAGGACATTGAAAAGACATCCAGAAGGAGTAACATTTTAGAAAGGCTGCAGCATCTACAACGCTTGGGGTCAATTAGTGACAAACATGCATGCCCACCTTTGAGGTGGGGGAGAGACAAAAATAGTACTTTGTAGAGGAAACAAAACTAGTACCATGTTATTTTTTCCTAATACAGGCCTTGGAAAATATGATACAACCAGAAAAGAAGTGCTTCACAAAGATGCTGATTCTCTGGGAAAGCCTTTTTCTCAGAGTATTAAAGACCACTCTTAAGACTCCAACCTTATGTACATAATTACCCCCCATCTCTCTGCTCCTTGCATTTCCTACTACACTGGTCTCTGAGAAGAGGAACTTGAGAAGGACACAGAATACTTTACTGACAGCTTCAGGCACAGTAGTCTTCCAAAGAGATGCAAGACACAAAGTTAATGGCTACCTTTTGCTTTACTAGTCTGACCTTTAAAAATGGTGCTAAAAAAAAAAAAAATAAAAGAAAAAAGCTCTCTTCACTCATATTCAAGAAACTACACAAGAAAGAAAAGGCTACTCAGATTCTACACCTAAATCTAAGCAGCACAGTAGTAGCAGATGGTACACAAGCACAGCTTTGTTTATGTTTCAAGACCTACTGTACACTTAGTGTAGCATTTGTTGATTTTAATTACTCAAAACTGAAAAGAATGACTTCAAAAACAAGAGACTTTGATATGACCATGATAAGATTTGCTAAAACAAGTTTCAAAATTTTTAGATATATTTCCTATCACAGACAGTAGCGTAGACTATGAAAACATTACACTTATGTTTTATAAAAAGATGATTGTGCTGAATAATTCTAGTGTGGCCATGGCGCTCTGGATTTCAGACTAGGGAAATTCACAGTCAAGTTTTAAATTCACTTAGAAATGATTGATTAGCAAAAATGTAATGAGCTAAGAAGGAGAACTAGAAGTACCATTTATCGATAACGTTTATGGTCTTGGTAATTAAATTACCCACTCTGAAATAAATTCTGTAAAGCTGGTCATTCCGATCCCAAGATTATAGGTATTAATAACATACAGGAAAAAGGGAAAAATTATAGAAGGCAGGGCTATAATAATGACCACTTAAATGCAGGCATACAATGTCTGGAAACTCAAAAGAGAAGAAGCACTTTAAGTCTTAAGAACACTCCATTCTTTTCCTCCTTTCTGATCACAAGCCACAAACATAGTTAAAAATGTCCTAAGTAAACACCAGATACTTACATTTCCATTTTGAAAGGAAGGTAATGTACTCACTGGCCAGCTCACAGGAGCTGGTGGAGTCTCCATAATTTCACACTTAGGGTCTCTTGCAACAATCATCCTAACAGAATTCCCACAGTTTCTCAGCACTTGGGCAACTTGTTCACTGGTCATTCCTTGCACATTGGTCCCTCCAATCTGTAAGATGTGATCTCCTGTCTGGAGCCTCCCGTCCTTCAAACATAAATAAAATGGCAAAAACATGTTTCCAGTCCATACATAAACTATCTATTCCATTACACAATTGAAACCATGTAGAGGCATCTTCATGGCCATGAGGGCCAATACAAGAAAATGCCATAAAATTGACCACCACAGCAACATACTAAATAATTCAAGGCAGCATCTGCATAATCATGCAGTTTTTTTCACAGCAGTTAACAGTGGTAAATCAACCTTTCCAAAACTGAGTCGGATACAAAGTTGAATTGCACCATGCCTAAGAAAGTTGTTACTTCTAATTTAGAGCAAAACAGGCAGCAACAAGGTTTTATAATCTCACAAGTTGTTATGTATTGCTGTTTCATAGATTACTCCTCATCCTATAGGGGTTAGAATAAAAAGCATTCTGATTTAGGACGACTTAGAATTTTTCAGTATGCTAATACTTCTGTATTAGCCTGGCAATTCTTTTCTCACATGACTAGCTCCAACTCGGGCAAGTAAACCCACTGAAGGTAACAAGACTCCACACAAACCGTTTTTTACATGATGATTATGATTCATGACCTACATCATCATTTCTATTATAAGCAAGCATTCATAGGACCAAATCCTCAGCTGGTATTGATCAGCACAGCTCCAGCACCTTAGGTGCATTGATTTATACACCAATCATAGCAGAGTTATTCCCAGAACTAACTCAAACTCATTTACAAACTCATCCAATTTTAACATCTATATGTGCTCATTATTTCATACGTTCTTAATGATGTCTCATTCAGCTGAGAATGATGTGATGAGTTCTTAACTTACATGCTTCATTTGTAGCCAAAACACTTTATTCCTTACAGCAAAACAGGTGTTACACAATAATTAAAAAATGCTCATTTATACATGACAGGTTCAGGGGGAAGCAATCAAGTAAAAGCCAACACTTTCCAGTAAAGCTCTCCAAATCTCCAGTTTTCATTTCCATCCTATACTAGAAGTACCTTAGCACCTCTCTTTTGTTTGTTACCAGACCTTGTCTGCATGGGTTCCAGACCTCAAATATTGTAACTTGTCACGACCAAATTCACATTAAAAATCCAAACTTTTTTTGCTATTGAACACATTCTACTCCTAAAATATATCAACAGTTAGCACCGAGTCTTTAAAGATTAGCAATCAAAGGTTGCAAACTACAACTTTAAAAGATATCAGTTACTTCAAAAGGCTTTACATCAACCCTAGGCATCTCCCTGAACTGGTCAGATCTCAAGGCAGGGATCAAAACCCCTTTAAAATGAAATCCACTAAAAGTAGGACATCTTCAATCTATAAACTGAATCTTGCAATGGAATTACTTCAATAGGGCAGATTCTCTTGTTCAACAATTCATTTGGAGAGTTTGTCCCTATACCTGTTGCCACATGTGCCAAATTGTACAGAGGACATGCAAATCCATTAAGAGGATTTGTCCTCCCCTAGAGTGACCAAAGGCTGAAAAAATCATAAGTATTGAAAATATTAAAAGGTTAGACAACTTTTCATGATTTCTGCATGTTTAACAATGTTATAAAAGCCAAAGCATGTCTGAGAAACAACTTAATTCATATCAGGTGCTGACTTTTTCCTCAATCATACCTTCAACATATTTATTTATGAAGTATACATTGGCATTCAGACTTTGATGCTATCAGCTTCCTTTTGTTTAAGTATATTCGTTTATTTTAAGACTGTCAAAACCAGTTAATTATGCTTTACAATCAAACAAGAAGTGACATAATATAACAAATTACCCGATCTGCTAATCCCCCAGGAACAATTGTTCTTACAACTACTCCACTCGACTTTCCTCCTACAATTCCAAAGCCTAATCCTGAACCATCGTTAATCAGCTCAATGTCTTCAACGTGGCCCCAGTGAATCTGCAATTAATAAAAACAGGAGATTTTAATTTCAGCCGAACTTTAACGTTTCTCACTTTTACATGTACCGGGAACAAGAAGAATTAATCAGAGCAAATCTCTCTACCCTACATATTGGAGATCTGTTGGATTTTGTTCAGTCAGCTTCATTTCCTTATAAATATGCAGTGGGATTTCTCATCTGTTTTTAAACATACATTTTGTCCTTCACTTTCAAGATAACAGGATACAAGGGAAAAGTAATTTTAATATTTTCTTGCCAAAATAAAAACTATCCTTTTAGTTTTTCACAAATAAGAAAAAACCAGAGAAAAACAGAGGCAAGGAGATTGGACTGGCCTAGGTTTCACTTAGCATTGCCCAAATTCTTATTTCTGTTATTTCACTTACATACTCTAAACACTACCAGTACATGCGGAATTAATAGCGCAGCAACAATATTCTGCCATACTGAATTGGAAGCATGTTTCTAAGCTACACTGTACCATGACCTTATGTTCTACAAGACAATCTGAAAATAACAAAGCTGTTAAGCAATCTAAACTCAGCCAATGTTTCTGTCAGATTAATATCTCATAGAAACCAAAATGGAGCAAAGTAGGCAGATTTAAGTCTTCTGTGAATAAAGGATTTATTAGCATACTGAAAATCTTTGCCAAAGCCAGTTAAATATCATAAAAGAAGTTTAAAGACCCCCTGTAGAGATATATATTTGTATTTTATTTTGTTAGTCTGTTCAGTGCAGATCTTTCAATGAAAAAGCAGTTAAGGTTTAATTCTTTAAAATTTTCAGTGCAATAAACAATATTGATTATCCACTAAAACCTTCAGATTTCACTAGCCCTGTAATAATCATGAGGGAAATAATTACTGAGAATAAGGAAAGCACTGCTCTTAACCAGATTTTCATCAAAATCTACTAGTATAATAAATTAAGATTCTAATATTGCAAACCCTGGATTTAGGTGTGCAGTTCGACCAAATTCAGTGAAGCCACCTGGACCATATGGTTTGAACACAGATGGATGGAAGTTCAGCCATAGCTTATTACACATCCCAGTGACTAACACTCCTTGGTCAAGAAAACAAAAGTGTTCACAATCAATGAAATGTGCAGATTAAAAAAAAACCCAATATGTAAACAGGGATTGAGAGGTTCTTTAACAGATACTTTGTGTTTGGTTTTAGAACAAAGACAAGGCTTTTTGTTTTGAGCAGTTTAAGTTTGAATTGGTTGGGATATTTCAAGCAGCGCTCATGATAGGTTATGTTTACACTCTTTTAAGATGTAATCAGAGCATCTTCAATTGCTGAGCACAAGTAGGTTTCAGCTGGGTATACTCATAAAATGCTTTACCCAGCCTGTGCTGAACAGAACCTGCTGCTAAGAATATGCTGATCTACTAAAGCTTCTGCTATCCCATAAAAACCCAGGATCTATTTTATAGCAACTTCATGCAGCTTTGCAGTGGAAGCCTTATACTTATTGCATGATCAGTTTAAATGAAATGTCATCACATATAAAATCCGAATAAAGAAAAAAATCCCTGTATGTAAAGCTTACTAACACAAACACAACCACAAAAAAACCCATCCAGCCTAGTTCAAAATCTGATTTTGACAGTATTACAACAACTCACAGTCTCAGGTGGATTTATATCATTTAATAAGACAGCCGAAGTTCCGCTGTTTCCATGACCTGGCTCCCTAGCCACAACCAGATGTAGAGATCCTGTGGATTGCTGGAGGAGGGCAATAGCGTGCTGATGGGAAATGTTCTGATCCAATGGGGTGCAATTAATGGCCAGTATGTGGTCATTTTCCTTTAGTCTTTGATCCCTTCACAAAACATTAAAAGAAAATTTGAAATGCAGCATAGTGACTTCACAATGGGCTTGTGTAGTTTAAATATGAACATGCAAAATACACAGTTCTGCAAGGTTCAATACTTACATATTTAAAAAATCTGCTTATTAGACTGTCTTCACTAACATACAAACTACATGCAATCCACACTATACTGAACTGCTCAGCCATATTTTGTTCCAACTTTATCACAGCACAGAAATTTTCTCAATTTCTTCCTTTGCTTCTATTCAAAATTCAGTGAAATGCCCTTATCCTTTCTTGGTGTTATGGCATTATAGAGCAGAAAATTATTTTTTTCCAGTTATGCAATGAAATAGGAACTATTCTTCATTATGTTTAGCACCACACCATACTATCTCTAACTACCCACAACTCGGGCTTATGTTATTGTTTTGTATCATTATTTAATCTAAAGATCAATGAGCTGCATATTTATATTTTACTCAAAATTTACAGTATCAAACTTCAGGCTTAAAACTTTCTTTGAGCAATACACAATTCAACTTATACCTTAAGATAATATGAATTTCACAGTTAATTCACCCTAGTGATGAATTTAGATTTGTGACAAGACAGAAACCATCACTCATCTCCTTTGTTAAATATTCATTCCGAGCACGAGACCAAACTGTTACATAGACAGACACTGCCTTCAAAGCTCTGTAGGAATCCAAAAATGTCTCCAGGAGATCTTGTCTCAGCAGCAAAATGGAAAGCATGCTGGGGAAATTTAAAAACCCCAAAACAATATAACTGCACATCTTAACTAACACATTTTAAACTTCCTTTTTATCATGCGATGTTTAAGATGTTTCCCAGAAATCACTTTCTTCAAGCACTAACCATATTTTAGATTCTCTCATCAAAGAAAGTGAGCAGCAGGTCATCAAATCCTAAAGTGAGATATTCACCCTCCTTTGACATCCGGATCAGTCCATCTGTCTCCACTTTGAAAGAGCCTAATATGCTTTTCTTTAAGTGTTCTCTAGTGTGTTCTCTGTGGGCCCATAGCCATTATCATTCCAACCTCTCCCCACTCTTTTTGTCATCCTGTGTTGGCACTTCCTGACATGTGTTATTTAAAAAGTGACACCAATGACTTGAAATCTAGACACATTTTCTTGAAACATAATTCCAAGCACTGCATTTGTCTCATGCCAACTCTTGTGGTTTTACAATCACATTTTATTTTTAAAGGATTGCTCTGTCTTTTGTTGTTGCGTGAAAACCCACAGACAATACGGGAAGAAACTGCCTGAAGCCTTAATTCTATGATGACATCTGTGCAGGGATCTGTTGGGAGGACTGGATCTAAATTTACACAGGAAACAAACAGTAAAACCAACTATAAATAGGGCATTGTCATAGGCACATAAACAAAGAAACAAGGAGGGGGGGCGGAATCTTTCAGGGAAACAATGTGTAAAAATTTAAACGGAGGCTAATTATTATTTTCCTTGTATCTTTTCCGAGTTTTCTTTTGTTTTTTAGTAAAGTACACATGATTCTCTTAAATGAGTCGTGATTTCTGGAAATTCCATTTATGAATGGCTCGGATATTTAAAACTCATCTGAAAATCTGATCTTCAAAACATGAGTCCATTTAGTTGAAAAGCCAGAATTCAAGATACCACCAACAAAATATCCCGCCAGATAACCCAGACAAACACGTTAGTCTGAGAGAGTTTTCAAGGTGAAATTCATTACTTTTCTCGTCATGGAAATACTTCAAATTTCCAATACAATTATAAAGATCTCACCTGTCAGCTATGCTTCCTGGCTGGACTTCCTTGACAAAGATACCAACTTCTCCCAGGCTGTGATTTTTAAGGGCGATCACACTAAATCCAAGACCTCCAACAGAAGGCTTTTCAATCTTTATTGATTCTATTTGTCTGCCCTAATAAAACAGAAAAAATTGATTTACTAATTTTTAATGCAATAGAATGAGCTAGTTTAAAAATTTATGAACACTGGGAGAATTATTCTCCTCCTAAGACTAAACAAAGGCAAAATACTGAATATGTTATTTCTATAAAAGCTCCTCCATTTATTATTTTTAATATAGCAGAGTATTGGATATGCAAGCACTCTGAGGTTCTGAAACCTCAGGGAATTTAAGAGCTGCTTTCACACTTCATTCACGTTATGAGATGAATTCCAAACTGGATGAAAACTATGAACGAAGTGCTGTCTACAGCAATATATTTGGGATTTCTGGAAATGCTGCATAGCTAAACTAAATTACTTGTCTTTTGGCTCTCTTTGCTTTTAATGCTGATTTTTAGGTGTATGTTCAAAAGATTGCAGCTTTTAAATAAAGAAATTAATTTCCTTCCCCTCCCTGCAACTTCACACTTAATGCTAAAAAAAGTTTGGTTCTGCAACTGCCTGCTCTTCAGTTCTAAGATTTTTGGGGTTGTTTACTGGGAAATATTACTTAGAGAACACACTGCTATCACAGCTGTTTTATCCAAAATAATGTGCAGTCTTTACTGCTAAACCTTTTATCTGATGAGTTGATGACACTCTAATGAGAAGAATTATGCTCAAAATATTACAGTTACATTAAGGTAGTCAATTAGCAACAGTTACTTACTATAGAAAGCATGACTAACCAATTAAATTAATGGTTCAATATAACACAGAACAATACATTTGTGGTATAAATGCCAATCCCACATGGGTCGATGTCTGTACCTGTATAACTTCCATAAGCATCTGGTACATGCTACATCACATGTTAATGAAATCAGCATCTGTCTGGCAAAGTTAAGACATACTAAATGAAGAGTTAAATAAAATACTACATGCCAGTTCTTTTAATCATTTGCACTGTTCATATATTAACAGAGTTGGTATATTTCCAATTTAAAATGTACTTGAAAAAACAAGTCTCTCCATCAAAACAAGTTTCTGCAGAAAATGTCCACTTTCAATTAAGTGTCATCAAATACCCAAAACGTTTTCTGGCAACTGAAATTTCTTTTGTACTGGTGTGTTTGGTAGAAAGACAGACAAAAAATTGGCAAAGAAAAAAAACCAAAACCCCACCCCAAAAACAAAACACCAAACCACTTTCCCTTGCTGACATCTTTCATAGGGAAAAGTTATCCTCAGCACTTCTGCTCTCTTACTGGCTAGGAGGCACCACACTCCCAGATACACAACAAAGAGCATGCTTGAGAATGCACTCCAAAGAAAGAGTTTGATGTTAAAGGAAAAGAAGTTTGTTCACTAAAGCTGAGAGCCTTACCTTTGCCATCTGTTTGATGATTAAGTTAAATTCATTAACTCCCAGGTTTGGAGTGAAGGTCGATGCTTTGGCTTCAGGTGAACTGCAAGGTGTATGCACACTCCCAGCAGCAACTGATTTGTCAGCAAACACTAGTACCCCTCTTCTAGTAAAATCAAAATCTACTGAACGGTCAGGAGGCATATAATTGAGCTGTTAAGAATGAACAAAGATGTAGAAAAACTATTAAAAACAAAAGAAGAGATGTCCACATATACCATTTTGTGTGAAAACTGCCACCAAATAAGCAAGCCTACATACATTTGCATATGCTTATTCACACAAACATACCCACCTCTATAAATTAAGCAACGTTAATATACAGCTATAACCAAGTTACCATATCAAGTTTAAACTGTTTTTCAAGAGGAAAGTTCCTTGAATGTTTCAACTCTGTTTCTACCCCACTCATTTTCTCCGTATCTTTTGTGCTTCTTCCCTGCCCGCACCCATTGTCCTCTTTTCACTCTAATATTCCAAAAACAGCACATACAAAAGCACCAAACATTAAAGAGGCACTGAAGCACTGTTGCAACTGTCAGGCAAACCCAGACAATTTTGGCAAAAGAATCCAAATTTTTTAAGTCACTCTGGAGCCAAAGGCCTGTTCTGTATTATCTCCTCCCCAGAGAGAGCCCAGGGTACAAACTAACCGCCATTGAACATGCTATCATTGCTAGAATTTGCAGTTCAATTTCTAGTCCTGACAGATAATGAAGAAATGCAGAAATATTCTCAGTGTGACATAGTAAACTGAAAAATTCTGAATAAAACTGCTCATGACATGCTTAAAGAATTTCAAGAAACCATAAGTTTTCTAGATACAATAATTCTGAACATTCTTGATATAAAATCCATTATGCCAGAGTCACAAAGTATGATCTTAGATATATTTGCATTTCTGTACATTTTTAAAAGCTTGCAGACATGCATACAAGCTTTGGAAGGAAGGAGCAGCAACAGATGCAGCACCTATGTAAACCTGGGAAGAAGGCAGAATGAATGGCACAACCACTACCATGCCACCCAGGCAGGAACACATGCAATATATTTGGCAATGACAGCAAGGTGGCCTCGTCCCCCTGACACCCACCCCACCATATCTGCAGCTGGGCAGGTGCAGCAACAGCAGAGACAGGGATTGCTGCTGCCTAGGGTACCCCAAGTTAGTCCTTAGTTTTAAGTTTGCATGTTTGACACTGCTCGTTGCAGGGTGAGACCCATTCCTACAGATGTGTCATTGATGCCCATGTCCACAGAACATGTCAGCTGGCATTATAAACTAATCCACAAAGTTCCTTCCACTGCTGAAGCCAAGTCATTTTAAAGCTAGCTTGCGTAGTCTGCATCAGAGCCGGGAAAATCTTTAGGAGTGGCTTTCTAGATTTTATTTCCCGAAGCAGGTTAACAGTTCTTGTACAAGTCAGCAGGAACTAAGTGATGATGTCTTTTAAGGACAAAAGATGCTACCAGTTAGCTGATAAACAGTATTTAGCTTCTGTGAAAAACAAAGGATCCCAATTCCAGCTGTCTTCAGAACTTCAAAGTACTAGAGCTGATGTCTTTTGCAGATGTTTTTTTCCCCCACTGATGTGGTTCTCAACGCCTGCTTTTTGTTTCCCTTTCAAAGCATGCCGCCCCATGACCTGTTTGTTGCAATACCACTTCTCAGTTCAGTAGTGACTCTGTAGATACTATGCTGACAAAAAAACAACACAAAAAACAACAACAAAGCCCCCAAACCAATATTCACTCACATCAAGTTACAGCTTATTAATGACAGTGCCCCGATTAACACACGCCTACATACCCTGTTTTAAATTCCAAGTTCACCATAATTATCATCACACCAACAACCACAATTTTACACTCACTTGTTCCTTCAGTTGCTTGATGGATTGCTGAAGAGTCAGTATCTGGTTAAACAAAGGGCTCCTGAGTGTGTTACGTAAAACAGTCAGGTTTTCATTATGTTGGGAATCTCTTTTCTCACGCAGTTTTGCTTGCAGACGATCAAGGATCTGCAGCACCTGCTGTTTATCTGCACCATGAAGTAGTACATGTTAGGAATGGAGCTTCATTTCTCACTGCTGAACAAAAGTAATCACTTTCAGACTACATACCTGCAGCAGGATTTTCAGGCATCTTGAAGGGTATTTTTGAAATTACTCAGAATAACCTAGATGAGGTTTAAAAAAAAATGAAATTAATAAATCATATATCCAAGCAGAATCCTAACAGATAGACAGTCAATACATGCAATAATAAAATACTAAGCTAACTATAACAAATTTAATAAAAGAAATACTACCCCCTGTTTACCCCAAGCACTCAAAGCAGTTTTCAATACAGCTAGCTGCACTGCAGCCTCAGCACATTCAAAAATCTTTCCTTGTCACTTGCACACACAGGAAGGAATATGAAAAACGCTTTCAAATATGAGTGAAAATCCAGGTTATAAAAACAAACATTGGCCAAGAAAACTAAGACAGCTATGTTCAACCAAATTATTTTGGATATAGACATTAAAGTTGTGATCTCTTCAAATATACATACAGTTAAAATCTTCCTATTATTTAGAAGATACTTTCCACCTGATTAATTGTAGACAGTATTCTTAGCATGATAGCTCAACCCTGCTGCATGGCAATATAGGTGAAACCTTGCATCTCTCTATAAAACAATGAAGTTCCCTCCACTCATGAGACATCACAGCAATAAGGCCCCAAACTGGCCAAATCAGTCCCTATTCCAACATGTTCCTAAGGGAGGTCAGTTCTAATCACAGCCTTGGTGCTGAACAGGTCAAAGAAGCCTGTCTTCCTCTCCTGTGTGAGCTTGCCTTTCTCTTTTTTACATTCATGACAAGCTTTTAAGGTGCAGAGTATCTTTTATCATGCTCCTCTACAAATGCCAAATAGAACAGGTCTCCAACTGGGGCTAAGGCCTAGATGGCAGTATAAAAACAACAGACTTGCAATTAGCAGCGATGAGAAATTTGTACCTTTACTTGCATGTTATTATGTTGATGCGGAGCCTGCCATTCTGAAACCTATCAAGGCAGTCATACCAAAACATAAATGAGAAACAAGATTTCTTCACTGAGTGCAAACTTCTCTGAAAGAAATCAGCCATTTAATAGCACAATTTATATTATTTTAACTCTACCCAGTATATAACTGTGTAATTTCAGAATAATATATTTGGAATTATTCTGGAACAAAAATAGCCCTATATATTAAAAAAAAACCACCTCTGTATTTACTTCTTTAATCTTGCAATTCAAGAGCAGAAAGGGTTATATGCATCTGAATGTAATACCAGAATAAGACATTCCAGGGGCTCTCTCCCAGCAGGACCTCTGATCCTTTCAGCTCTGCCTTTGACACTGTCTGTGCTCACACTGAAAATATCTTGAATTCTGGGAGGACACTGTTATATTTAACAAAATATTAACTATGCAGGTGAATAGCTTCTCTTCTCCTGAACAGTCAGATCCAGTTGATTTATCTAAGGGGGAGGGGAAGGCAGGGGTGTGTCACAAACCACAATTTCAGATTTATGCACCCTTCACTGTATCTGAGCAGTTTGGGCTCCTGCAGAATTTGGTGGGTTTGCACAGTTTTCACCCTGGGCCATGCAAAATGAGTTGCTTTGCAAGACTTTTAACAGATTTAGGAGGTCATTTTAAATCAAACTCATAGCAAGAGTTGAAGCAGCAAACCCATAAAACCTCTGAAAGATTTTCAGGAATGCATCTGAACTTTTCTAAGTGCTGCAGCTTTATTTTCTTTTCCATTCAAAATAAAACACTTCTAAGAGCAACGCAGCCTTTGATTCTGTGCTGAGATCAGATTCTGAAGAGCAGATGAAAATACTATTTCCTTATACGCTCCTCAATCTTCATCTAAACAAAAAAGCCAAAACTTAACCTTCTTGACTAAAAATACTGCATGAATCTTAACAAAACAGGACAAAAAATATGGAAATTTGTTCTTTCTTCCCAATTTAACTTCCCTCCATTCACTTCCCCCCTCTGTTTTTCTACCTCACATCAACAGTTAAGAGGGAAAAAACCCCCAACCCTAAAGCAAGTGAAGCAACATCAGAAAGGGATGCAAAATAACTCCTATGAGGAAAAATGGCTTGAAACACCTTTAAACCAGCACTAGGGTAAAGAAAAGATTAAACCCAGAAAAGAAATCCAGCATGGCAGGAAATAATGACTTGACAGCACCATGCCCATCTAATAGCTGAAGCCAAGAGGCTGGTCCAGCTCTCCAGCCCTCTTTCATGCATTTTGTTCTTCCCTTTTCATCTGCACTTGCACTTATTCATCTGATCCCATAGTGAGCTGGAACAGGGAGCTAAACACGCAGAAAAAACCTCCACGTTTCGGCAGGGTGAGCTTTCTGCCTAGTTAGCTCTGAACTGCCAGCACTGGCACACAGGAGGGGGCCGAGAAATGCCGGGGAAGTGGGACCACACCTTGCAGCAGCTAGCAGTTGAGACAGCTCAGCTGCACTGGCAAACTGTGCCATGAGAAACTGCCTGCGTCATTGAAAAAACAGCCTCAAAGTGCCACACTGACAGTGCCCAAGATTAATCTTTTCCCCACTGCAGCAGGTATAACAATAGCAATTATCACGATGGGTACAGATGCAAAAAAGAAAAATTTAAGCTGAAAAATATACATAAGACATACAGGCAAAAGTCCCCTGGAGAAGGAGGTGCAGGAGGTGGGGAAATAAAGATGAAAGAAAGTTTCAGCTTCCTGCTTGAGCTGCTCCAAAGTGTTGCTAAGAGCCATTGCAGACCACTCTGCACCAGTGGACACCAAAGTGGACCTCAGGTACAGTTTGTATAACAGTTCAAGTTTACACAACACTTTGAGATTCCTTGTGATTAAAGCTGGCCTTCAGCCAGCTTACAATGATCTTTAATGGTTGGTGGGGGTTTTTGGGTGGATTTTTTTGTTTGTTTTTGGTGTGCAATAAGTTAAAACCATCCTCACTATTTCTTTGTTCTTTCTTTCATTAAAAGGAGTGGGTGGGAGGAGGGAAGAAGCATGTTATGTTTTAAAGTAAACAGCTCCTGGTGTGAGGGGATCCCTGAAAATATAAACTAAAGTTTTCAAGCAATGTGTAACTGAGGGCAGGTCTCTTAAGACTGGCTTTTGGGCACCAGAGAAACACACAACTCCATGTACTATTGACTTGTTTATGTTTAGGGGCCCAAACAGTTTATTGCTAAACAATTTCCAAACACCAATGCCAAGTCCAAGCAGGGTGTCAAGAGACAGTTGCTGAACTAGGTCTATTCCTAGGTGGTAATTTTGAAGAGTGATCCAAAACACTTTGGTTTGTCTTGTTAAAATTAGTTCACCTACTCCACATTCAACTTCCTTAGCTCCATTCTCTGATTTCTACAGCCACTCATTTATCTTATTGGTGGACAAAACTTCAAACCTCGGTTCAAAATTTATGTCACAACTCCCAACATAACTGTAAATTCATTGAGAAAATAATGAATTCCAGGAAGTTTAGTGTTTTCTAACACCAGAAAAGACTCCACACTCCAGCACAGCGTGCATCTGGGTTTTTACTGTCTTCACTTCTGAGAGCTGAACTCTATGCATCATAAGGAACGGGAGAGTTTCATAAGGTTTTGTATGAAATCGTAAGACTTGGATCTTCTTCAAAAGCAGGCTAAGAAAAAAGGAATTCCCCCATGCTGATGCCAGCAGAGGTCATCAGAAGAGCTGAAAAGTTTAAATCTTCCATTGCCATCACCCCCCTGCCAGACACCTGCCACTTGCACAGAGACACAGGGTGCTCAACCCTGGCACATCCCAGAGCCAGAGGGGAACTCGACACCCCTGGCAGTGGCCTTGACCAACACCTGTCCTCCACAAAGAGCTGCCAAAAGACAGAAACAAGGGCTTTTCTGCTGGGGTCTGCAGGAGGACGAGGTTTAGCCAGCCATTTTTCCCCACCCACCTAACAACTAAAACTGCTTCTGCCCTATGTCCTTCAACTTGGCCTCCAACAACCTGTGTCCTTCCAGGAGACATGCCTACAGGGAAGGTCTTGCCTCATGGGAGGCTGTCCCCACGCAGCATGAGCATAGCCTTTTGGGATATTAGATGCCACGAGTCCTTACTGCACAAGTGCTAACTGCTGCTATTTTTCAAAGGCTTCTAACAGGGCCAACCTGAGCAGTCTGCCACAGAACAGCCAAGGTTATACCTCAATCCAAAGTCCCCTTTCTGCACTAATGTGGTTGCAAATTTTCCTGGCCCTGTTATCAGGACTGACTGATATAGTGCATATCGTCTTCCTCATCAGAGAGATCTCTGGCTTGGAAAATTTCAGCCTGAACAGTTTAAAATTTGATAAAGGCAAAAGAAAGGGAAAACAGCATTTGTTAATGTGATCTTAATCCTAAAACGTCCTAACACAGCATCACCTGTAACTTCAGATATTAAAAATCACATAGTTTACACATCAAATGACTACATACTGTGAAAAAACACTACTCCAACATATTTTGCTGTCCTACATGTTCCACCCTAGTAATGTACAGAATTCAGTCCAACCAAGCTTAGCATGCACACACCTTTCAGATGAAACCACCAAAACCTGCCGTTCCATGTAACGTGGCAGTATTTATAAAAAGCGCTATAGAGCATGTGCTGACTGCTCCAGGCACTTGAAAGAAGGGAACAACAGAACATTGCTGGGAATACCTAAACACAAATACACCACTTATCTCCAAGATAAAGCAGGTCAAAGCTAAATACTGTTAAATATATATATAAAAAAACACCTGCTCCACGGGCAAACTATGTGTTATATATGATTAGTGACCAGAAGATGAGGAAAGCAAAAAAACGACCTCTGCATCTGTGACTACCACTCTCCTTGCAGATCAAGAGCCTTACTCACTCTCAAGGCATGCAAACTTTCAACAAGCAGAACCTGAATTCCTGCGGACTTCAGCCTCTAGGGAAGCACCAGTGTAGGTTCTCTGAAGTCTAATAGAGGGGTGTGCTCACGCTGAAGCCACTCTCCACAGAGCAGTAACATGGTCTCAGAAACCTATTGTCACAAAATTCGTGGAAAACTTGTTTCTAAGATCTAAATATTATCGTATTCTACTGAAATTAACCAATAAATCCTAAAGTTATTATGATGACCATGCACACAATTAACGAATCACTTCACGGGGGAGCAGCATTGTCAGACCAGGAGCCACACTAAATTTCTAAACTTCAAAAATTTACAAGGAATGCAAATGAACTGGTTTCCTGTTAACGACCCATAAATAAAGTAAAAACCTGTTTTCTTAATAATCTATGAATTCATAGGCACTGACAGAAAGCATTGCAAAGGGTGCATTACTTCCCCAATGCCTCCTCTCCTCAGGGCAAGCCTTCCTGGTCCTCATAGCCTCGCCTCTCCTCACCACACAGCCTTTCCGCTTCTCACAGCACAGCCTCTCCTCACCACAGACTTCACACTCCTTATGGCACAGCCTTCCCGCTCCTCAAAGCCTCCCCTTCTCCTCATGGCAGAGCCTCCCCACTCCTCACGGCCTCCCCTCTCCTCATGGCACAGCCTTCCCGCTCCTCACAGCCTCCCCTCTCCTTATGGCCTCCTCTCTCTTAACAGAGCAGCCTCCCCTTCTCATGGCAGAGCCTTCCCCACTCCTCATGGCACTGCCTCTCCTCACGGCCTCCCCTCTCCTCATGGCACAGCCTTCCTGCTCCTCACAGCCTCCTCCCTTCTCAGGGCACAGCCCTTCCCAGTGATGGAAACTGGACAACACAACACCAAGACGACTCCTGCGCCTCAGAGACCCTTTGCCCTGCATCAGGAGCTGCACAGCTCTCTCCAACCTTCCGGGGGTGTCAGGTAGGCCCCCGGTGTGCGAGACCTAAAAGGCTTTGAGGCAGGAGCCTCTGGGCAATGCAGGCTGGTAGCCGGGCCACGGCGGTGTTCGCTGAGGGAGCCAGGAGATGGCTTCTCCCGAGGGTTCTATGCCACAACAAGCACTGAGCCTCTGAGTCTGAAGGCGGCATTAAACTCCTCCAGAAGAGCCCTCCCAACTAGCTGAGTACCTGCCAGGAGAGACGCCCCCTCCCCAATACCACACCTGCCAGCTCTCTGGGCGCCGAGACCTCCCCTCAAGGGCACGCCGGCCCGCTGGCCGCCCTCCCACGGCGCCCGCAGCCCCCGGCCCCGCCGCCTTCACTACCGCAAGTCACGCCCACGCGAGTCTCCGGGGGCCGGGGCCGAGCCGGGCGGGCAGCGGCGGGCTCCCCTCAGCGTTGGGGGCGCTGCTGAGGCGAAGGGCCGCGCCTCTGGGCCGCAGCCGGCCGCCGGGGCGGGGGGTGGCGGGAGGCGCTGAGGTTGGGGCCGGGGCGGGCGCGGGCCCCCCGCCGCGCCGTACCTGCGGGCGGGACGCGGCGGCGGTCGGAGCGGCGGGATGGCCGCCGGCTCTCACCTGGGCGGAAGCGGGAAACGAGCGCGCCTCACCTGCGGCGCAGGAAGCTGGGGCGGCGCGGAGGGAGAGCCGCCTCCCGGGGGACGGCCGGGCCGCAGCCCCGCGGCGGGGGCGGGAGCGGCCCGCAGACCGTGTCCGGGCAGGCACGTAGCGCCGGTGCCCCAGGGAGAAGCAGCGCTGCCGGTAAGGGCCCTTTTCCCGGCTCAGGGAGGCCCGCACCTCCGGCCGAGCGGTGCGGCAGAGCAGGGCCGAGCCCTCAGGTGTCGAGAAGAGTGCGGGAATGACCCGAGCGCGGCGCCCGGCCTGTCCACCCTGCTCCTGCAAGCCGGGGTGGGAGTGGGATCTGCAGGCTGAGACTGGCCCACAGCACGTTTGTCTGGTCACAGGCACTAGTGGAAGCAGCTTTTGAGTAATGTGAAAAGCCAAGTCAATCTTCAGATGATCCTGGCCTGCCAGTGTATTTATAAACCATAGGCCAAAACGGGATGCCTGTCAACATGGCCACCAAACCCCTCGCGGAGGGCAGAATGTGTGTGCAGATGATGTTGAAAAGCTTTTTTAAACTCATTCACAGTAAATCAGTGTCCACACACGGATTCAGAACTGTTTTGAACTCAAATTCCCACAGAAGTGAGCCAAATGGCGCTTGGCCCCAGCAGCACAGCCACTGCTGCTTCTGCTGGAGGGAACAGCAAAAGCCATAGGAAGAAGTGGACTGGGACAGAGGTGAGGGGCTGTAACGCTTGCCCCACAGAGCACCAAGCCTCTCACAGCACTCACTACAACCAGCGCTGCTCCTGACAGTGCTCCGGAGTAACACCACGTTACCTGCAGCTTCCAAGAGACACAGCGCATTGCCTGGGATGGCAGTGAAAGCAAAGTTTTAGGACTGCTAGTTGCAAAATACTAAACAGGCACCATTTTAGTTGAAGTTAATTGTAGGAATTGCAGGTGCTTTGTGCTTTTGAAACCTGTACGTTAGTCTGCTTACAGATTTTTTTAAACATACATATAAAATGGGTCAAATGAAACTCTCAAAAAGTAATTTTTAGTCTGCTATTTGCTAGCTCATTTGCAACAGATCTTACACAGCCCTGCTAGTTCCGTAGGATGAGTGCTACTAAAGGTTGGGAAATGCACTTTAGGTCATAATTTAGAATTGATTTCCCCTCATTCTGGTGCCCGTTTGTTTTACTAAGTGCAGTTGCACTACAGCACACAACATGCTAAGAACATATCATTTCATCCTCCTTTTTTAAAAACTCAGCTTCCAAATGCCTAACTTCCTAGTCCTTACTCTCAATTTTAATTAATGTAGCGCTTGTGAGAAGTGACAATTTTCTTGACAGTGATGAACAGCAAGTCATGTATTTATCCATCCGAGAGATGCACTGCAGACAAAGGAGCCAAGCACTTTTCTCATCAGCACACCTCAGTCTCAATCTCAGAAGGCTGAGTTCATTACGGAGTGCACTCTGGCCCTGGCCTTTCACTTCCAGCTGCTGAAACAAGTACCAATTTTCATTTGCATACTTTGTCTGGTAAACTCTAGACTGCCAATTTAGTTTACACAAATCTCCCAAAAAGCTGTTAGATGGCAATATTTTCTATCGCTGGCTGAGCTCTTTGTCAGCCATCCACACATTTTAAATCCACATTTTTTACCATTTTTTTTGAATATCTGGGATTGTGACAAACCTTTCATTGGTACTGACAGATTCATATACAAGTCACCATTCATTCTCCAAAGTAACAAACTATAAACCCAACAGACTTCCAGAAGGTCGGGGTAATGACCGCATTCTCTTAAATACTATCTTGGGAGTTGCTTTCAGCCTTTTCCAGTTTCTAGGTCCCTACTTGTATTTCAGGAAATGTTTCCAGAACAGATGTAAACTTAAAGACAGCAGCACTGCCTTTCCTGGGTAGGTTTACCTGGAATGGTCTCTTCTTCTGTAAGCAGTCCAGGATCCCCAGCAGCTGATAACGGAAAACTGCACTCCTTCAAAACCAAACACTAGGAAAACATGACATAAGCGTCAAGAAAGTGAGATAATGGAAAGGTTGGTAATTGCTCAAAATACCTTACAAGGAAAAAACACTGACAAAAGCTTGCCTGCTCCAGGCATTCATTTAATAAAATAAAATAAAAAGCATTTTTAACAATACAGTCATAATTTTATGTGAAAACAGAGTAACAATTTCAAACTATTTAATCTGGCTCCTGTGCATTTTAACCTGTGGCTCAGCAGGAGTGTTCACTGGCAGGTGCCATCCCTTTAACCTCTCATGTGCTTTTTAAAAAATTATTTTTAACGTACCCAGCAAACTACGGGGACACACACAGGTACCAGCACCTGGCGGTAAGGTTTCACCTGGTGGGCCAGAGTTACAGCTTCGGTATTTTGGAAGGGCCGGGAGGGCTCCGCACTCCCCTCCCGGGCCGCGCCCTCCCCCGGGCCTGCCTGCTCGCCGCCCGGTTCACAGCGCCGGGCGCTCCCTGCTGCGGGTGACTCGCCTCCCCGCAGTGCCCGTACCCGCCGCCGGTGCCGCACCGCTCAAGGGCCCAACGACAGCCCGCCTCATGGCCGACATCTTAAGTGAGGGCAGGTGAGCGCTACCCCGCAGGTGCTGGCGGCGAACGCGGCCATCTTTACTCAGGGCACGACCCCGCCGGGGCTGTACGAATGCCATCTTGAGTAGGAGCAGGCTCTGCCCTCAGCGCTGGCCATTAGCTGCCTCAGGAGCCATATTTGCTGAGGTCACCCCCCCCCTCCCAAAGCCCACGTCCCCGAGCAGCCCCCGAACCGCTCGCAGGGGCCGCAGCCCGCCCCTCCCCGCAGGCAGTGGCCTCCTCACGCGGCGGGGCCGCTCCTCCCCGCGGGGCCGCCGAGTCAGCTGACGGCGGCGGCGGTTTCCATCATGGCCGCCCGGCCGGGGCGGCCGCCGGCGGGGCCGGGGCGGCGGAGAGGCGCGGCGGAGGCCCAGATCCTGCTTCTCCTCTGGTTCGCGGGCGCAGCCGTGGAGGGAGCGGCGGGCATGGAGCCGCCGCTCAAGTGCGACGAGCTGAGGCTGGGGCAATATCCTGAGCGCGGCTGGGCCGGGCCGGGCGGGCGGCGGGGGCTCGGCAGGGCGGCGGGGCCGGCAGCCCGAGGCCCAGGTGGCCGGCGGGAGGGCCGCTTGCCCAGCCGCCTGGAGCGGAGGGGAAGGGGGAGGGTGCGGGCCGCCTGGCAGGGCGGGGTGCCCCGTGGCTGTCGGGGAAGGCCTCAGGTGAGGAGCCCCGAGGGGGTCTCGGCTGAAGGAGCGGGAGGGGGCACGTCTGCAGCCGCCTGGGTTCGTTTTGGGGGTGGTACAGTGTGCCTGTGTGCAGGTTTGGGGCGTCTCGGATTTTCCTCTGAAAATCTTTGAACATTTTTCTCTTTAGAAAATCTCATGGGATGAGAGACCTCTCTCCCCCACCCTTCCACCTTCCTGTTTTTTGCAGGACACTCGAGTGAGACGCGTTGGCTTTGCACGGTGTATGAGCCCTCCTCGCTGCCCAGAGGAGCAGGGCGCAGGTGTTAGGCTCTAGCTGCGAGGCTCCTGACTCTCCAGAGGCACGTCAGGGCCTTCCCCAGAAAATGTTTGTTGATCGTAGCTGACAGTTATTGATAATCAAATGTGTCAGGAAGCAAATCTTGGACAAGTTAACTTCATCTCCTGCTTTCCTTGGCTGTGGGAGTTCAGACCTCTGGAAATTAGTTCCTGCTCAGGTGTTTTTTGCGGTTTTTTTTTTGTTGTTGAGATTTTGTTTTTGGTTTTTTTTTTCCCTAGTCCAAATTTCTGGCATTTCAGATGTTCATTTTTAAGTGTTCTTTGAATTTTATGTGTTGCTATAGATTTAATCTTCTCAACCAGATGCCTTAATTTAGAGGTACTCTGATATTGAAATAAGGGAAGAAGACTAGATTAGGTGTGCTACCTTGTTGCCTTCAAATACAGAGGCTGTGATGGATAAATATTGTATTTCCTTTAGGTAGTGCTGACTGCAGCACTAATTAAACGTGGAGCTTATGCGATATTTTGGTGTATTAAATTGGATTAGCAGATTTGCTGTATGGTAATGTGCTGTTCCGATTTTGGGGGATGGGTCTGAACTAACATCAAGGTGCATCTTAAATCCTCAGGGTTTAAAGAGGGTGGAATAAATTACTGCTAAACCTGTTGTAGTGTTTGATAGGAAGAATGTTTTCCTCAATTACCTGAACATATATGTGCGATGAGCCTAAAATAGACAATAGTACACAAGAGCCAATGAATTGTACAAATCACACAGCATATGGTAAGGATTTCTAATTTATAACATATTGACAGTAACTACATTTTCCAAGGAAGTGTTCAATTTATGCATTTGTGTATCTGCTAGATGAGCTTTATAAAACATGGGATTAGTAATACCATTAGTATGAAAGCCTAAAACACGTGGATTGGATGCTTTACTCGAAATGAATAAATAAATTGTCTCTGATTGGTACATTTGCAAGTGAGGTTTCTGGTAAATCTCTTCAATGTATGTCATATCCTCTAGGCTCTGTCCTGCATTACTGTGATTAAAACAAACTATTCCTGTCATACTTATTTTGCATATACTTATTAGAAGGATTGACAAGTGACAGAACAGCCTTCAAAATCTTCTATTTTGTTAATATATATTTTTTTTAAGGCAACATGGTGCCTTCCATCATCAGGAGTTTTTGGTGCCGTGAGGCTGTGTTTTGAAAGCTCTTACATTTATTTTGATGTTAAGTTGTGATGTACTTTGGACTACAACAAAAAAATACTTAAATTGATCACTTGGTTTACTACATGTGTTTAGTGTTTCTGATGTTCTTGGGCATTGAAATAAATGGTCTTTGTGTTAGCTACTAGCACAACAGTTTCGCTTTATGTGCACTCATGTTTAAAATGCATATGTGTGCTTGTCTTTCATATTTTGCTTTCTAAAATGCTGAATAATTTTCTTCACTGGGATGCTCAGGGGTGGTGATGGTTTCCCAGATGCTTTTCAGAGACTGGATGAAAATACTTTCCAAAACAGATCCTTTTTTGAGTTCTTCAGTCCTTTATATGATCTTTGACATTGTGTCCCTGATTACAAATGGCCAGTGAGCAGAAAGAATATTACGTAGTCTTAAGATTGATCACAACTCAGGATCGTTAGTTGTCTAAGCAATTACCATGTGATTGCATTGAATACACCACACATTGAATAAGAGAGAAGCTTCAGAGTGGAGGAAGTTTACTAAATTAATTAATATGTTCTTCTCTATGTCTGTATAGTGGTTTTACACACAGCAGTTTTTAGATTGTCCCCACAATATTTGAGTCACTTCCTTTTTCAGTGTTACCTGAGTAATAAAAATGTAATCTTCTGGAACATGCTTGAAGCACTACTGTTTCTGAACCTTTCTGGGATCCATCACCCAAACAAATAGGGGTTTAATTGAAAGCATCAAAGTAGTCTCATTGAGTGGCAGGTTTGGAGTCTTACAGGTGTGATGTTGACAGGATAACTGGCCTTTCCTATATCAATATATTTTAACTGCTGTGGGTTTCTTCTAGGTAACAACACTGTTTTGTTTGCTTAATTATTTTTTTTTTACAGGAAAGAATTTTTTTTTCTCTATGCAATATGGGTAGATATTTCTAAAAAATATACTCAAATCCTAGTCCTCTTGCCTGTGTGTATTACTGGAAAATCTGGAAAGAAATGTTGAACTTGGCTTGTAGTGTTGGAATTAACCAACAGGACTTACAAGTACTGAAAACTGGTAGAAAGCAGGTAAAGCACTGAGATTTTTCCCTTTAAAACAACAGACTTCAACAGTAGAGAGTAACTGATATTCTGGTAATGCACGGCAGGCTTCTAGCAGATGTCACTTTCTGGTGTGATTTCCACTTTGGTGCTCTCAAGAGTCAAGCCTTAGTGTATAATAATTTGGGTTGAAAGAGACCTCTGGAAAGTCATACAGTCCAGCCTCCTGCTTAAAGCAGCATTGGTACTGAGTTCAGACCAGGTTGCTCAGGGCTTCGTGCAGACATATCTTGAAAACCTCCAAGGATGGTGACGGCGCTACCTCCCTGGGAGGCTTGTTCCAATATTTGACTGTTTTCATGGTGACAGTGTTTTCTGTATGTCAGGTTCAGATTTCCCATTGACTCATATTGGAGCCAGAATGGAAATTACAACAGAATTAGGGCAGCAATTAGGTTTGTATATTTTGCTTAATACGTAGCAAGGAAAAAATACGAATTAGTCATAGGACTGGCTTGAAAAATGCTTTTTTAAAAAAAAGCATTACGTGTGTGTGTACTGTGCTTTGTATCGAGACAGTGGTGCAGTAGAACTTTATTTGTTTAGTTCACTTGTGCCAGAAAAATGCTGTAATACCCAATCAGTTACTGCTTAATTTCAAATAATTTTTTGTTCTCAGTTCAATGTCTGCCAGCACCAAATATTACTTGCAAAGACCACCTTGGCATAGAAAAAGTCTTTACAGGACATGAAGTGGGATTTTACAAGCCTATTGAGTGTCGCAATGTGTAAGTACGCGACTTTTTTGTAATAGTTCATCTTTGTTTTCACATTGACATTTTTCTAAAATAGTATGATATGTTGACAGAATGAAGAAGAGAAGATGGTGGTACATGTGTTGCCCAGTACTTAATCCTCTAATAAACACTACGGTATTATAAGGACACAACATGCATGTTTATGAGTAAATCTGTCTTTGCCTTGGGCACCTTTTTTGCTTGTTTAGTTATGTTTGTGTCTTTGCTTTACTTAGTACTTTATCCTGGCAAAAATTTGCCCCAAATGCTGAGGCTGTTTCATGTATGTGTAAAATCAGCGCAGCTGCTGAAAGGAGCTGGCTAGGGACACCATCCATCCCTTCCCCTGAGGTACCCCACTGTATACTGAATCAGGGACTGATCTGGGTTTGAACTAACTTGGATCAGTTCCCCGATGTGAGTTGCAGTACAGTCGTTTCAAGTGCTTGTGCCAGCACAAGGATGAGGGCAACTCAAGGATAAAAAAGAGTCGAGAAAGGAGGGCTGGACTAGGCTGCTCTGTGCACCAGCAGTACTTGTTCATGCCAGTGTAAAGTGTGCCTGTAGCTGCAGCTTAAGTTGTAGTATGCATAAATATTGGAGAAGTGTAAGTGTCTCTTCAGTTCCCCAAAAAATTTCTCCTAGAGGAGCTATTCCCTGTTTTCAAACAACCTTTGTATTTACTGAGATCTTCTGTGTCTTTTAAGAGCCTGTTTCTGAAACACCGTGAAAATGATGGACCTAGTTTTTCTAAAACGTGAGCAATGGAGAGCTCTGTATACCAATAAATGTTCCAACTGCCCAACACTAATCATCAGTGAACACCTGTCAGTACCATTTGTTTCTCCTTTTTGTGGGATTCATGCAGGAGCCTTTTTCTTCTGTCCTACTGGAATCTTTGGAAATTAAAACAACAGTTATATTCGCTGGGTATTCCTTATCACATTAGTGGGTAAATAACTGATGTGATACTTACTGCTCAATAATTTGCCTAACTCGGAAGTACAGCTCTGCCTCTTAGTTTCATAAATATTTTCTCTGTATTTAGTCTTCTCAACAGTCAAAGCTCAGCAAATTGAAGAAAACATATTATTACGTCTAATCAAATTTAAATGCTAGCAAGCTAGACTTCAGTCACATTTTTGTGCAGAAACAATTGCATTTTCAGTCCCATCTGTGATGGGGACTGAGAATAAGATGAGCTATACTAGTTTAATAAAATTGCTCCCTCTTTGAGTAGACAGAAATTCTTACGTTTGGAGTTTCCTGTTTACATACATTTTTGGTTTAATATATTTTCTAGAAACATAAGCCCCTGAATCTACGCAAGCAGAAAAATTCATCCTCCTTATGATGTGTATTAATTGATCATGACTATTATTTATGATGAAATAATGGTTTTGCTACCAAAAGAACTTGCTGTGGCTTTTCCAGCCCGATGACTGCTAGTATGGCAGCAGAGGAGTATGACCCCATGTGGGCTCGCTAAAAACTCCACTAAAATACAGCTGTGAATGTAGAAAGTGTTAAGCATGCCCTTGATAAAGCCCCAAAGCCAGTTAAAAATGGCACCAAGATTAGTATTGCCATCCTTCATATATGCACTTGTTTAAAGAGTGGTCTAATCACTGATCATTACATGAGCCTTTTGTAAGGCATTTTGAATGTTACCTAAGTGCTAGAAACATTATTTTAAGCCGGAATCTCCAGTTTAACATTACAACAATAGGCCTTCCCTTTCAACTGCATTTTGGAGATTTTCCAGCATTTTATCTGAGTTTTGATGGAAGCTGTAACTGTCTTCTGGCAGAAATAACTGCACATCATTTAACCAGAAAATTCGTTTGAGAGGGCATCTTCACAAAGCAGGATTGTCCTACCATGGGGACAGCATGTTAATCTCTGTCCCTAGCATTTGGAAAGGACAAATCGGCAAGTAGTCCTTAGCCAAAACTGTGATGTAGCAACAGGCCAGATAACAGTTCTGAGATCCAGTTATTTTAGGGTAAGACCAGGAGATGTTATGTGTTTGTTTAAGCGGTTGTGTTTAAGTTGAGTTGCTCCTGGTATTAGTTCAAGGAAAAGTTTATAAGTAGTAGTAAGATCGCTCCGGTAAAGAAGTACTGGGAGTCAAGATTGCTTTGGTTTGGCTTTACTTTAATGTTTTGGAAGTAGATTTTTTTTTTTTTTCCCCCTCCAAATTCTGGAATTCCCCCAATTGACAGTCTACCGTGTATTTTGCTTAGTATGTGCAGGGCCTGATTCTGCAGACTTGAAATGTCTATTGTTCAAGTATTGCTGTTCCCAGGCAAGGAGTCCATAAAATGTCCACACTGAACTTCATTGTCTGTGAAATCTGTGAAGTTCAGTGTGGACAAGTGTTTGAGCAGTGCTAAGAGACCCTGATAGAGCACCAAACCCACTGTGACCTACAGCAGTACTTGCATATTATCAACTGGTGCGGAAGAGCTGGAAGAAAGTTTTTAACATGGTAGCTGGAAGAAGCATGTGCAGAAAAAATTAAAGATTGGATGTGGCTGGGAAACAAGAAAAGATCGGAAGAAAAACCAAAAAGAAATTGCATCTTTTACCCAATTATATAAATTCCTTTAGATGCCTGGGATATGTTATTCTCCTACTCGCTAGTTTAGTCTTTGGTGCATATTTTTATCTGAAAGAGTAAGTAAAACAAAGGAAATAAAAGAATGGATGCAGCCTTGTTACAGTATTAACATGCTTCCACTTCACACTAGATTTCTTCTGCCTGTCAGTTTGACGTTGACTAGGGTGCAGACTGTTCAGCTTTTAAAAGCATCTCAGTGCATAGTGAGTGCTCAGTTCATTACTAGTTTTAATCAGGAGCATTTAAAATTAAACTGTGTTCCCACCTTTTATGTCAGAGCTCTCTTTATGCTTTAGTGTCCTTGCAAGGTTGTTGATACTTTGTAGTTGATAAACAATTTCCAACAGTTGATTTCAAATTTTAAATAAAACTATTAGTGTTCTTTACGGTGCAAGCAAGACTTTTAAAGATGGTAATTTACATTACATTAGGTTCCAGGAATGCCCAGTATGTTCTGTGTTGCTAATAAGTGCTAAGTAACAAATACTGAGGTAAGAGCCATGATTTAATCACTTAATGTTGCCATTAAGTTTTAAAGTCAGTAAATCTAGATAATAAGCAAAAAGGTAGATCTTTATTTGGCATTGAAAGTGCTTAATAAAGGTGCTTGGACCTTTCTCAGCTACTGTCTTTCTGAAACTCTGTTTTATGCAGCTGTCAACCAAGAGTTTAATTTGGGCTTATTAAATAATTGCTGGCACATAGCATTGCACGTATCAAAACAGTGAATTATTGAATATTTTTAAAGTTCTAATTACATTTGGGTTTGCTTTTCTTTTCAGAAGCTAGCTGTTTGCCAATGCAGCAAAGGATGCAGCAAGTTCTAGTATTGATAGCTATATGTTTCCAGCTCAGTTATTAGTGTAAATTTGTAAAGTCACATCAGCAGTGACTGAAAGTTACAGGTGGTTTAGGTGACCACATTATTCCAGCTGTTGGCAAGACTGGTGCCAATTAGTATAAATCTCAAAAAGTGTTGTATCTGTTTATTTTGTATGACTAACCATGGGATACTTAACTTTAGATTACCTCTCTACCACTGTACATCTTTGTACTGTCAACAGTTCTTTTCCTTTGTGACTTTGTGCCATTTACTACTTTTAGACTGTAGTAAATGGATACACGACTTACCCTTTTTGTTGAATCCTTCATGCAGCTTCTTCAGCCAGTGGCCATGGCTCATTTCTTCTTCAGATCTCATTGCAGTTACTGTCTCTGGTGACATCTCACCTGTCTGTCCTGTTCCTCTTCATTTGGCTGCATGTGAGACTAATGCCTACAGACAGTATGCGTACACCTCTTAGCTTTCAAGGGTTGTCTCAGTAGGGCTGAACTGTTAGGAGGTACTCTGTGAAACTGGGAGTGTATCAGCAACTGAATTATGTCTTGACAAGAAATCATGATGTAGTTTTAATCTATTCTGCAAGAGTATACTTGAGTTGCAAGCTGAGGTTGCTTTATGGAGAATGCCTACCCAGTTTGAAAGTTTAATGTTACCAATTCTGTGTCTATTAATTAAAGATAAATAACAAATCTGTAGAGTGTTTGTGGGGTTTTTTTGTTTGTTTGTTGTTGGTTTTTTTTTTTGTTAACTGAAGCAGCAGGCAAATGAGTCACTACTTTAATTCTCAAAAGTATGAGTGAATATATTTTGCAGTCATTGTCCACATTACTTGTTTCTTTTGGCAGAAATGGATACTCCTACAAAGTCGCAGTGGCTCTGTCCTTATTTCTTGGATGGTTGGGAGCAGATAGATTTTATCTAGGCTATCCTGCATTAGGTAGGTTTGTTTCTTTTTTTTTTCTTTGAGGCAAAGCTTGTTATGACTGAGTTGTATGTGTATACTTATGTTTTGAGTAATGAAGTCTGACAGTGGTAGTTTTAGTATTTACAACTAGAATCCTTACTTTATTGTCAAGTAAGATAAAATCCTGCATTATTGTCAGCCTGCTGTTCTGTTGGAGTGCGTAGTGACAAGTGGATCTAGTTGTCCAACAGATAAAATCCTAATAAGCAAACATGATTATTGCTATTCATAATTTTGCTTTGCATTGGTGTTTACCACTGCATACTTTGTGAGGCACTGAAACAGAAGTGGTTTTGACTCATGTGCCAGCTACTTAAATGGTGCTTGATTTTACCAGGAAAATAGTGGACAAACTTTATGGTGTAAATATGGATATGGTGGGATATGGAATTTATGCTGGCAAATGCATACCTTTATTCTAGCTCATAGTATTAATAACAGTTCTGCAGAAGCTGGGACCTTTAGTAAGACTTACCTCTGGTTGGTGTTTTTAGGACTCGATTCCCAGGGTGGCAGTGCCACTGGCTCTTAAGTACAGAAATACCTTACTATGTTAGAATTACTTTCACTGGCTTTGTTTCTGAGTTGGACAAATGGAGTAAGTTTAAGTTTAGATAGCATGGAGCCATGAATTGAAAAAAGCTATACAAGTTACTGTCACTTCAGCTAGGAATTTTGAGTTTCTGTCCATTAAGTGCAAACCCTTGTTTTTTTAATAACGTTGTCTGTCCTTCATGATAATCTTGTGTTAACATCTGTGTCTTTTTTCCCTGAGATTCTATAATTAGCACTTAGTTTGTCCATCTGTTTCACAAAAGGATACATTTTTGGAAGCGGTCAGTAAGGTGCACCTTTTTGTTATACTATTTTGGTATAGCATTTTTGATTTGGAATAACAATTTCCAGTAGTTATTTTGTAATATATTGTGGTAGTACAGATTTATAAATCCTCAATTATTACACAGAAGTTCTTTATGCCTTTTGCTTGTTAAACCTACTGGAATATACTCTAGCCAGTAACCAAAGATAAAAGACTCAAACTCCTCCAAAGTCAGGTTTTCAAGCTTTTGAAAGGTTAAGACAACGAAAGCAGATAGGTAAGAGTAGAAAAGAATAAAAATCAATATATTGGATTCCTTGACAGTAGTTGATTGGGGTTTTTTTAGGTCATCTATGCCTTGGCAAAAAATGGTTAAGAAAGGTTAATAGCATTGAAATACTTTGTGCAAGTGTAGTGAAGACTGTAAATGCTCTTTGGTTTATTTTTTTCCTTCTCCTTTGCTTAAAGAGCACACAAATACAAACAAGCTATTAAATATGAAGAAATCAGGAAGTCAGTTTCTTCCCCTCCCACACACTGTGAACTAAACCATAAGTTACTACTGCGTAAAAGCACTATTTTTTCCCTCCATGCTTTAGAGCCCTGAGTTTATTTTCTCAGTGTGATCTGCTTGTGGGGAGGGACACGAGGAAGAAGAAAAAAAATCAGCTTTACCTTGCACTCCAGAAATAAATTCCAGGTTCAGAAACAGTTCTTCTACATCCAGTAGCATAACAGAGCAACCAGTTCCTCAAGTAAACTGGAGCTGGTGCTGGAACCAGCAATGGTAAGAGAACTGCTGGGTTCCTTAAATGCTAACTAGCAGTGAGGTTCAGGACCAGAGCTCAGACGAGGTGGTTATAAGGAGCATCACAAATAAGTGGTGACTGCACTTGATGCATGTAATAACAAAGTAAACTGTTCACCAGCTTGACATTACTTAATTGTCTTAACTGTTGTTTCCTAAGGCTAGCATTTCTTTAGTTGGCTGTTTCTGTTACGTTCTGTGCTGCTACTGCCCGTACTGATACCCAGGCTGACTGTACCTGGCTGCTGGAAGTTGTACAGGTTAGCCACTGGGAACCAGTTTTTTTAAACAGTTACATGCTTGGGGTTTTGCATGTCTAAATGGCACATATTAAGTTGTAATATGTATGTAGGCTTTTCTTATCAGCTGAAAGGCCATCCTGCTAATACTCTTCCATCTTCTTCATTGTTAGGTCTTTTTCCCTGTTCTAACTACTGTGTTCTTCTGTGGAGAGATTATAAACTCTCTCCCTGAAGTTTATAAATCAGGCTAGTTTCATCTTGCCAACTATGGGAGCTATATCTAGACAGTGGGATGCTCTTCCTGCAGTGTGCATGCAGTTATTCCTCCACTCTCCTCCACATGCAGCCTCATAAACAAGGCATGGGGGGGAGGGGTCATATGTGGGACAGATTGCTGCTTCTGAGAGAGGGAGTGCAAAGGAGATGGTGGAGGTCAGGAGACCTTCAGGTGTTTGACAAAGAGCATGCTTGTTCTTTGGAAAACAGCCGTGTGGTTTTACTAGCAGGTATTATGCAGTGTAGCAGTTTGTGTCTGTGAGGAGGTGCTCTGGGATGCCATACCGGCTGAAACATGCTTCTCTCCTGCCTCAGAAGTGTGCTGGCCCTTGTAAGCACAGTTAAGGATATACTTTTTAGCAGGGACCTGTGTTTTCCCTGTACAGCATAGCCTACGACTGACTTGGAATGTGTATCTGTTGTATTTTCTTCATACTGTCTATGCCTGGGTAGAGAGGGAAATGTCTTCACAATGAGTATCTCCTTTTCAAAATAACCTAGATGTTTGCCTAGCTCAGCTGAAGTATTACTTAAAATGTATATAATACTCATTGTATTATATTAATTGTACAAGAAACTACTGTTACTTAAAAATTTTAAGGCAGTCTCCTTCTTCTGAAGGCATTTTCCAAATTATGTCTACCTTGCATGGCAACTTCTGATGAAACATTTATCTTCAGTTGCTATTGCCATATATTTTCTATTAATCTTTCATTTATTTATAAAAATAATAACATTTTTGAATACCTGTTATAAAAAAGAGTTTCTGTATTTTTTTATATATCTTCAAAGTAAATTCCTCTTTCAGCAAAAATCTAAAAATTATACAAAGGATTCTTCTCCAAAGTAGCATGTTCTGAAAATCAAATCAGTATGTGCTGCAACTCATGGGATGGTAGAAAGTCTCTTTCTATTAATACATAAATTTTGCAGCTGAAGCTGGGATTTTTTTCTGTCTGTGCTTCAATCAAAGAGAAGAAAATTTCTAGTGACTTGGTTATCAACTTTTGCCTTTCCTTGTTTAAGAATATGTATCTGTTATAAAATATAAATGTTTAATTTAAAATCTTTAAAGTCTATTCAAAGTGTAGAAATATTAATATATGTGGTTTGGTTTTTCCCCCCTGGTAATTAAATATCTTTAACTTTAGGTCTGTTTCTAGGGGGGGGTGTGTGTGCATATATATATATATGTCTGTCTATTTGGTGGGATGGGGAGAGAGTTAGAATGTGATTGCCACCAGAAGCACATGAACTTCATAGTGACTGGCTTAAAGCTATGGTTAAATTTTATTTTCCCTTTTTAGGTTTGTTAAAGTTCTGCACTGTAGGATTTTGTGGAATTGGTAGCCTAATTGATTTCATACTTATTTCAATGCAGGTAAGTCAGGGCTTTCAAAATAAGGTACAAATCTGTATTTGTTAAAGCTTTGATTTGATTGCTAATACTTTGTTAGCATTTTAGCCTTAGGAACCTTTGTGTATCGAAAAATCAAGGCATCTATGTCAGCTGTTTGTAGATTGATGTTGTAGAATATGGACACAAAATATGAATGTATTTGCTGTTTGAATTAAAAATTAGATTAGCTATCTATAAATACTTGTCATGAATAACTTGGAAGCTGTAGCACTATAAACTCACTTTGTCAGAACTTGTGAGATCTTGATGTGACACGGAGTGGTGGACTTTGCAGGCGATGTCCTGTTGTTCCCAGAATCCTGAAGGTCTGCGTTTGCATGTGCTTTATACTGATGGAGCCCATAGTCTGAGGTGTCCATGTAGTGAGCAGGAGAGAAGCCATTGCCGCTTGCTTTTTTTTTTTTTTTTTCCTGCCTCTCCTCCAAATACAAGTTCTGTATCACCTGAGATCTGTGACTGTAGGATTCATGATGATTAAATCCCCAGCTGGGGTGACATCTTGCAACATCATGAAATTGTCAGATTGTCTTATTCTACAGTGCATCCATTTAGCATGAATTGCGGATTGCGATGAACTTGAAATGCATTGTGGATATAGGAATGATTATAGAAAAATATTTTTAAAGTATACATCTTTGTATATACAGTCTTTTAAATTATATGCATTCTCAAATTCCTTTCTATGCTATTGCAGTGATCTTGCCTCAGAACACTTACAGATACAGTTGAGAGTATCTTTCATCTCTCTATTCATCTCCCTGCTGACCCCACATCAATTTAGCATTTCCGGAACAAAAAAGCCATGATCTTCTCTCCTTCTCTCCACTCCTTACCTGTGCAGTATTTCAAAGATACTTATCACCAACCTAATTCTCACCTGTCTACCCTCCTTTGTTCAAGAAAAGTGGTTTGGAGCACACTCACTTGTTAGCCTGACTTTGTGACTGAAATCCTCATCGGCTTAACCTAGTACCAGCGCCTGGCTATGTAATTTGGTTGATTAGAAGCCCTAGGGGAATGTTCTTTCTGAGACAGCGCTCACTAAAATAGTTAAACTACAGCACAACTTCAAAATAAATCTAGTTTCTGTTTGACTAATTAAGCATGACTAATTTTATGATGGGAAAATTAGCAGTAATTGAGACATTAGCACAAAGTATATATTTCACTTCATATTGAAAAGTCTTGGTTCTTTTTCTCTTGTAGATCGTTGGACCTTCCGATGGCTCTAGTTATATTATAGATTACTATGGAGCAAGGCTTACGCGGCTCACTATTACCAATGCAACATTCAGGAAAATGCAGACCTATCCTTAACCCTGGCAGTAAGTGTCACAAATGCATAGGTGCATTTTATTTTTGCAGACGGAGCCAGTCGTCCACTGAAATTGCTGATGACTTAATTACACTTCATCAGAACTGAATATTAAATGTACATTAAACAAATGTGATAAAATATGAAAATTCCTCAAGTTCACTTGAGTTTACCTCAGAGGCGCTGACTTTCTGTGTGAGTGCTCTATTTCTGTGAGCACATAGTTTGTTACTAAGTTGTACCATTTGTGAAATGTGCAGACTTCTACAGTTTGCACTGATGTTCTGTAAGTATAATCTAGAGTATTATAGAGAGGTGGAGAAAGAGTTGTTCAGAACAGCTATGCTGATCTTCAGTCCGTCAAACCGTCTATTGAGGGTTTTAGCATGGATGGGCCAGGATTACACTTTTTTTTCTGAAAAGAAATTGATGCACGTGTTTTAAGCTACAGAATGTCCAAGAATTGAATTCTTTGTACTCATAAAGCCTTTAAAAGGTTCTTATTTTAGATCAGTTGTGTTTCAGTGAAATAAATTCTGTGTTCTGAAAGTTCTTTGACCAAAGTCTTTAGGACAAGCAAGATTTACCTAGATGTTCCTTTAAAGAAAAGTATATACACACAGAGACAGAAAACATGTTAACAGAATCTTCATGTTACTTGACCAATTTTAAGCATTCCCTTCACCTTCTAATGAAAACTGGCAGTAACTGAGTGAGAAATCCATGCAATCTGAACTTTAGTGTAGATTTTTTTCAGAAATGTGGGCTATTCTTTTGGGTTTGAGATGAAACTTTCAAAATGTTATAAATGTGTCCACAAGTGGTATTTTTAAGGAAATTACAAAAAATGAGATTCCTGAATAGATTTTTAAAAGTGCAATTTGTGAGTTTTAGTCTCTTTCAAATCTACATTAAGACTGGTGCACAGAAAGCTTTGTAAAGAAATCCTTTTTTTCCATATCAGTGCAACCTGACATACTGCATAATGAGAATAAGCACAAAGTATTACTTGTGGTTTAACATTAATTCTTTCCTTCATGCAAGAAAGACATAGTTTTGGAATACTTGCTAACATGTATTTACTTGTGGGTTCAAAGAGACAAGAACACAATTAGCTTCGTTCACTTGCCTGATACTTGTTACATCTCCCTTTTGTCTCTTTCACTGAATGATCTTTGTGCATGTCAGTTTTGTTTCCTGAAATACTTTGAAAAACAGACAGGAAGTGGATGGAAAATAAATGTTTGGATCAAATAAAATCTCATGGTAAGATCATCCTGCGACTTGTCTGCTTTTTGTTTTTTAACCCTGAAGCTGATAATATAGCTGTGAAAATAGGAAGATGCCATGGACATTATAATAAAAAAATAGCCTTGGGCAACTCATGCTACAGGATTTCATTCTACAATGTACATCCATGTGTACAAGTAGCAGAGGCTTGACTTAATGATTTCAGCAGTCGGTCTTGTGCTTCACTATACATAGAAGAATACAGGAGCTATTTTGTGTGAATTGGATGAAAATATGGTTAGTAATGAGGTCCATCAGATAGTTTGTTAATCCCAGAAACCAAGTAGCCAGCAGAGAGAAAGACTTGCTATTCCAAGTCACAGTGTTTCTGTAGAAACAGAAGATGTGTGTCAACCAATGCTGGAAATAAAATCTGCTATGGGATTCTTTCATTCTGATGCTCTCTAGATTGTGGTACCAGTGCACGCTCTTGTCAGGACTGCACTGCTTTGTCATAGCAGTCAGAGTGAAGCCACAGGTGACCAGACAGAGCAATATTGTGAGCCTTAGCAAAATTTTATTTCTTTTCGCTTTAGATGGTATTTAATTTGATCCCATGTCTTGTACTAACAACTTTCCACATCTTTTGCAACCTTCTCCTTTGTCTGTAAAGCCTTTTAGAAATCAGTGCCACAGATGGTGTAACATTTGGAATTTGCATTGGATACTGTGGGAATTATGTTCTGTATCTGAACGCGTGTATCTGTGGTTCTATATGCTTATTTAGTTGCCTCACTGAAGTTTAGAGAGGGTTAATTGAGTAAGCAGATAGTACTGCAGGGCCAGTAGAGAGTTATTGAGGTCTTTGTTTTCGTCTTGTAATTGTCAGATATGGCATGTTTACCATAAGGGCTGTGAAAAGTTGTGATGCAAGATGTAAAGCTGTCCCACTTGTTAATAATAAATTGGCTACAGTAATATTTATCAAAATGTCTGTCCAATGATGATTTTCTGTGTTGTTGCCTGCTTTAGCTTTCTCCTATCAATCAAGTTGTCCATCCTAGTGTTTCTGTAGTTCTGATTGCTTTGACTGCACTGGAATAATTTCTCTCCGGATTGTTTTCCCCAAAACAGTTGCAAAGCAATAAAAATAACTAGACAGTGTACTGTGTCATCCTCCTGCTTCATTCCCAGATAAAATTATATCTGCTGGTCTTGCAGATATTCAGGAATCCTTTCAACATTCCATCAAGACAAAGAAGTATTATTCTTTATATGTAAAACTGAAGAACATAAAAAGTAAGGGCCAGAGTTTAAAAAAAGAATGTGAAGTGTCTAGCCTTTAAAACCCTGTATAAAGCTATTCACTGAAGATGCTGTGGATCCATGCCAGGAGTTAAATCCAGATCTTCCCTAAGTACCAGTGCAGTTTAGTCATCACAAAAATGACTCCGTAAACCTGTCTTTTTTTTCTCCTTTTTTTTTTTTTTTTTTTTTTAAATGTCTGTTGCAATGTGCTTAACCATGATCTGAAAGAACAGTAGCTGGTAGAAACGTTCAGCTTTGGGCACTTTGCGTTAACACAGTGCAAACATGGTTGTACTTAGGTGTGCTTGCTGTATTAGTAAATTACTCTGTATTCTATCTGTTCAGGTAGGTCAACCATCTTTCACTTGTGTTTAGAGCTCATTTTCCAAAAGAGTGGATTTGGAGATCTTTTAGCACAAACTCAGACTCGCTGACTAGTTATTCCTGCTGTGATTTCAATCACGACTAAGCTGTGGCAACTTCCTGTGACAGTATTTTGTTATCCTAACGGTTTCTCTCTCCTCCACCACCCACCACTTAACTACATGAAGATACCACTTTGCTTTCAGGACCTGATAACACCTTAAATGTTGGGGTTTGTTATGTTTCCAAAGATGTATTACTGTATGTCTGCCAGTAAAACTTCTCCGCTCCACAGGAAGGTCTTTGTGTTTGAAATGCTCTGTTAGAATTTTTTTGGAGAACATCTGTTGTCACCCCATCAAGAATTGTTTCCTTTGTTCCTCAGGAGTATATTCAGTTATATTTGCTTACACAGCTACGTCTATTCAGTCTTCTCGCATCTCTTCTCAGTGTTTTGGGTGTTTTTTTATTTTTAGATTCATTAGGTGTTTAGTCCATTTCTGCGCTGAGAGCCATTCTTGTTGCTTGCTCTGCAGTTTTCAAACCTGTTTCCTCCAGAAAATGATGTTGAATACAGTAAGGTTGGGTGCTTGAGCACCCAGCTGGGGAAATGCCAAAGGCAGGACTTTGCAAGCAACCGTTCGTTTCCATTGCTTCATAGGACCATCACTAATTGTGTGATTGCCTATTATTTCACTAATACATCATACAGTCTTTCAAACTCAGTGTCATCTCATCCCTAACTACTTTGCCATTTTCATTGTTATAAATGGTCACTATATGGCTTCTTTAAAAATACGCATAATTTTAATTCAGTTAAGTCGTGCTTTTTAACCAGCTACTTTGTTCTGAGTTCAGCTTGCATCAGCCTGCCAAGATATGAAATACAAGAGATTATTCTGCTTGCATCTTCTGCCTGAATTTGAGGAGAAAAAACAGCTTAACTTTAGGCATATGCTTAAATGTGTTTTGCTAGACTGAGATTTGATCAAGACTATTTCCACTTTCTTCCTTCCTCTCAATCCATCTGTGTTACCGAAAGAACCTTTCTAATCTTTGTGAATATAATTCTGTATGGAAACTTCAGCACTGATGGTGGAAATGGCTAATAATATTTGTTAAAGCTCTGCGACATCCTGTGTGTCACAACTTTTTTTTTTTTTTTACCTCAAAGCTGCTTTTCATTGACTTTTGTTTGTACATCAGCTCTGTTTGGTCATGTATCAGCTAGCTTTGGACATCCTGCCACACGTTCTCAAGTACCTCTAGGAGGAGTTGGACTCTTCAGAGCTGAATCAAGCATGTAGAAATGTCATGGCATCAGATCAGGGAATCTTTTATATATACGAAGCAAAGACACAGTGGGGAGCAGTGGATGTCAGTAAGAGGAGGTTGTAGGCTTCAGTTTCTGCAGAAAGTCCGTCTGAGAGTTAAAACCGTGTTGTCTCTTTGCCTTCTGCTTCCTGAAGGTGGAGCCAAACCCCCTATCAGATCTCCACATCTTCTGAAGTTGTTCTTTATCATGCAGCAAAGACTTAGCACTCCGGTATTTTTCCTTGCACAACAGAGAAAATTGGAAAGTGGATGTGAGGATTCTGTCTGGCCAAGATGCATTTTGCACTGTGCTCACTCTCTAGAAATAAGAGTGTAGCAAAGGAAAAGAAAGGAAATACAAGAATAAAAAGGGCAGTCTCAACGCTGTTTGCACCATGTGTAATGAAGGTCTAGTTCCATAAACTCCCAACAAAATAAAGTGTTTAAAAAATACTGCTTGTCTCAAATACAAACTCTTTGCTTTTCCCAGGATTTCTGTTTCTTACTCTTCGTGCATTACAATCTCGAACGTACTCATGCTCTGATAATTCTCCATTATACCTTTGAATGGCTGCTTTCAAGACTGCAGTGCTCTCTCCGAGAAGCACAGTTCTCAGGCTCTGCAGATGCATATGACACAGCAGAATTTTAGGCAGTATAAAAATTATAAAGATCAGTTTCCATTACCGTAATTGCTATATAAATCCTGTCTTTAAGAGGCTTAGAACAGGCCTCTTTAACCTTGGTTTGAGCTGAGGCTTGGTCCAAGTCTGATAAGTTGAACACCAATTCTTTTTCTTTTTCCTTTTTTTTTCCTTTCCTCTGCAGCATTGTAACTTGGTGGGGCATGGGGTGAGGAGGGAGAAGGGATCCAGCACATCCTCTGCACTCTGTCTCCGACAGGGTGGTGGCTGTAATCAGGACACTATACCTGTCCCCAGCCCACAGCGAGGCTGAATGAGGTGTACATTTTGTTACATCTGAAAAGCACCGTTTCTCCCCTTGGAACCTGTGGCTGCCTCTTACACAGCCATACTCCAGAACAGGTGTGAGACGGCTCGGAAGCAGACGATCCACAGAGTGCAACTGGAAGCACTTGGATAAACCGTCAGATCCTACACTCTTTGGAGGGCTGCAGCAGTAATTCCCATCTTTTATGTCATTTGCACCACCTCAATGAAAGCGAAGGTGGTGACTGCCCTGGTGCTTCCCCTTTGGGTAGCTGAGATACCTAGAGCTGCCTCCAGCTGCCTTCCAGGGCAGAGCACTCAAAGGTGAGAAAGAAGTTGGCAGCACCACATGCAGAGGTTGGTGATACCCTGCTCCATTGCTTAAGCATACCAGACTCTTAGCTGTAGGCCAGAGAGCAGCTTTGACGTGGGTAGCCATTACTCACTCTAAAGAAAGTCTGGCACAGCATTTTCCATGTCATGGACCTGTTCTGCGGTGGGTGCTTTAACCCCTAGTCAGTAGAGCTGTAGCAATGAATTTATTAATGTATTCTGTTTCCTTTACACAGAGTCTTCCTCAAAGTTCCTTGGATTTACCATGGGGAAAACATGGCAAGAACATGTAGGAGGAGATTACTGCCTGTAAAGAACTGACTGAGTGTTCACCTTGAGCCTGACGAGACTGCCCACCATATGGATTGTGTTGGCAGAGGCAGAAGCCTGGGGAATGCAGAGGTGGGGGGTAGTTTTTAGGGCTTTCATTCCATGGTCCCATTGATTATAACGTTATTAAGAGGAAGATGCATGCGACTTTTAAGTTATTTTGTTAACTAAGTGTAAGCAATGGATGTGTCATGCTAACAAACATAATTGCTGGTGTGTCTAATACAGTATGTAAGTGCAGTATAGTGAATTTAAAAGGTTGTGGTAATCTAAGAATGTTAAAAGGGAAATGTGTGCCTGGGGGGTGTGGGGGCTGGGGAGAAAAACGACTTACTTGACATTCACTGTCTTCCTCCCAGCTCCTTTGCTAAAGTAGGAACAGAATCGGAACAAAAAAATGTTTGTTTTACAGCTGTACCAAGTTACGGCGTGGACTCGTGCTCCCCCCCTCCTCTCCCACTTGCATCAAGTACATCCTGTACTTTTGGCAACATGTTGACTGGATATTTAAAAGCTGTGAACTGCTCTGAAAGTTTCACATACTGGGTTATGGGCCATGTGTGTTTGATCAAAATTCAATTACTGCACTGTACCATGCTTGGAAACCTATCATCCCAAGTTATGAAGTATGACGAAATAGGCTAATCTAATTGGTTCAGTATGGGAGCAGTATCAACCAAGCTTGTTATGATAAATAGCTTCCTGTGTTAAAGGTTCTCTAGAGCTTAAGTATCTTGGCTCACCTCCCTCTACAAAATAAGAATAGTGTTCCCTGGGAACAGTTACATCACTGTCCCTCTCCTACATTCACAATTAAAGGTTTGTGGATTTTTTTTTCATCTTGCTGTTCCTTGAATAGATAAACCATGGCCATCTACCCCATTCCCCACTTCCATCTCCTTCCCCTCTCCTCAGGTTAGGTTGTGCCAGCCTTACTGTGAGTCCGCCTGTTCCGTTTCGGGGCTGGGTAAGGCGAGCTTGACCAGGATGCCAAAACCCACCCTGGGCCGGAGGCTGGGGTTGGTGTGCTGCCACGTCAGTACGTGTGACATGTCTGTTTATAAAAAGAATTGGAATATTTGGTGTTTAGTTAAACTTCAAAGCACTTGTCTATGCATCTAATAAAAGAAGTATTGTATAGTGAATTTTGTACCTATAGATGTGCTATTATCTTCTTGAAACTGAAATTTTAGTTCATCGGTAGTTAAATGCAAATCCAGTGTGCAAGTGCTGGATTATGACTGGGGAAGGACTGTGTTCTAAGCCTGGATTTGTAGTCTCTAAATTTGTCACTAAGTGAGCTGTCTCCCATGAGATGATACTGGCTTCCTGATTTTATCTGGTCCATCTTTGGCAAGAAGTACTTAGCTCGGATTTTGATGTCACAGTAATAGACAGTGTCAAGAGGGGGGGGAACAGAACCAACATGGAAAAGTGGCTCCTCATGGCTGGCGATTCAATTTTTTCCTTTCTTGAGCCATACCCCCACGTGCCTCCTAACTCAGAAATCCCCTTCAGGCAAAATAACTGTGTGATGATCATTTTACAAAGACATAACGTAGGTCCAATATTGCAAGGGCCTTTAACATCATGAAATTTCTCCCAAGAATAAAGTTATTCAGTTACTTAAGGGTTGGTAGAATGAGTCCTTATGTAAGTGAGTCTTTGTATTAGCCCCAAGACTGCTTAATACCTGGATTAAGCCTGTATGGTGATTAATGCCTATTTACTATATCTGTTATCCCACTGCATTTTGCTCTTCAGCCTTGATTAAGCCCTTTGCTTTACCATTTAAAATGTCCTGCTTAACCTTCTGCTTACAAACGTACACAGTGCTGAGGTCTGCATTTTTAACTAGAACGAGTTCTACCATAAATAATAGCATTTAATTTTAAAGTGCAACAGCTACAGTCACCACTTGATTAAATGACAAAGAACAGCAATAGCAAACTGGGGAACATGGAGTTTTTCACAACAAATGGCTATGTCCACATTAAAAAAAACCAACAACCAACCTTCCTGCTGCTGATTAGCGCTTTCTGTGCAGGTCTTTATTTTACATGTTTATAGAAAATTATTACCAAAAGACCCTAAACAGTGACTCTCTGCGATTTCCCCAAATATCTTTTGAAGGAGATAAACTAGATTAATCTCTCTTTATAAAGTTCCCACAAGAAAGCTCACAGACACAGTAGCTTTACCTTCAAAAATAGAATGTGACTGTAGGCACTTATGCTAATCTCTTTTTTGGCAAATCAGCTTTTTTGTATTGAATCTTGCTTGATTGAATAGCACTGGAGCTGCCAGAGTAAATGCTATTATCAATGTACAGTAATTAAGGAAATAGTCCTTGTCACTCCAACAGTGTCCAGGCAGTGCCTTCTTAATAAAGTTAAACGACAAAGAAATCTCTTCAAGGTGTAGGTACCGGACCGGGGGAGCTCTTGCCAAGGAGCGAAATAATGCAGTGTAGAATTACAGGTGATGCGGGAAAGTATAAATGCCCGCGGAATTCATGCTAAATGCATGTTTGACGCTAAATGTCTAAATAGATGCTCAGCACTAAAACACATAATTGTTTAATTTGTAATGTAATTTCCTGACTCAGGGCAGTTGAGCATCTCCCAGTCTCCACCCTTAAAAAATGTGTGTGAGGGAGAGGAGGGGGGAGACCCTTCCATCATTCAGCAACTTCAAAGATCTTTTCCCCCTTCAGGCAGCAGCCTGCACAAATGATAAACCTTGCTTTAAGATCAGCAGAGCCGGGCTCTGCCAAATCCATTTGGGGAGAGAATTTCAGTAAAAAGGACTTGTCATTCCTTCCCCCGCCCTTCCGTTTCACTTGAAACTTTACAGCCTAGAAGTACTTTGGTGGATAGCAATTGTTCCTGCAGCAGCCGAAGAGCGAGATTCCCCAAGGAGAGAGAGAAAAACCTTTGGCCATCTTCTGTATTATAACCTTATCGCATGCACCAAGAAATGTAAAACGTGGTGAAGCAGGGTAATTCTCAGCTACCAGAAATGCTGCTTAATAAGCAGAGAACCCTGATCTGTGCTGCCCGAGTTTTCTCCGTGCTTCTCAGCTGCAGCCCCACATAGAGATCATTGCAGCAAGCTGCTCTGGCCCGAGACATGCTGAGGTCTGCATTTGATAGCAAAGAGGTTTTGTCCAGCGAAGGTACATGCAGAAGGTATGTTGTTTAATGGGCAATAAATAACAAGGGAAGGTATTTCATCAAGTGTGCCGGGAAATACCGCTCACGTAAAAATACACACATTGCAAAAGACTCAGCTTGGGAAGCAGGCGCTCAAAGGGTTGTAAGGGAAAGGGGAGAGTCTGTAGCGAGGCTGCTGAATTTTGTCCCACTGCTTGTAAGACAGGCGCAGAAGGATCCTGGCCCCTATGCTGCTTTTCCCCAGCAGCCTATGTCTTATCTAAACTCCATATAATAATTTTCATATTTCATAAATCTGGCAGTTTTGCTTGGGCAGACGTTAGTGAGGATTTTAACATTCCCTGCATCACTCTATTTTAATGCATTGACATTCTTAAGCCTGGGCATCGTAACCTCTCCATTAAATCTTTGACACAATGAAGTGTCTTCTAAATAAAATAATTCAGAGGGATCGATCCAGTGAACTTCAGGGTGCACCTTTTCAATTATTTTTTAAAGATGGAAGTGTTTTGTGCATATCGAGCGCTAGATTTGTGCGAGTGGGAGGGAGGGGAGTCACGTCTTGCAAGTGGACCTGAGCTCCACTCCAGCACCAGCTCACAGAAATGCTCGGAGGGGAGCGAGCACGCGAGCCCTTCCCGTGCTTCCAGCATGACTCTGAACTTGGCTTTGCTGGATCTGGGCCTCTTTGCTGTTGTATGTAAAACATTAATGTTCTATATATTGTTCCAAAGAATTTACGAGTTGGGGTTTTTTTTCCACATATCCCTAGCTCGACCTTCAGAACTGTCCGCTCAAATCTGAGCAGAAGTGCTCTGGTCAGAATTAAAAAAAAAAAAAATGATAGCCCAGGCAGCGAGTTTTTTAATTGAGGCATGCCAAATACCAAAGGCAGATGCTTTTTCATTCTGTAGCTCCTGGATACGCGGTCTACTTTTCGGTTTCAAGGACAAAGGAAACACTTATCCAATTAGATGAGGCATGAGATTGTGACATACGGGCTCTTTCCTTAAATAAAAAAAATGTTGGAAAAAGATATTTGACCCTAAGTCAATAAGTGCTATTAAAATAATGAATGCTCCATAAATCCAACACCATACACAGCCCGTGCTGGGAGACGCACTGTTTTTGTCACTGGGAAGGCTGGGACACCGCCCAGGACAAAGCCCCACGCAACTGGTTTGGCCAAATGGCGTCCTGAAGGCCTTACTGTTAGCACGGGGTATACAGCAGCGTAAGCCAATTAAAGTGTGAGGCAGACTTCTGCTACCTGCTCCCGCTTGACATCTCTATCGAGTCAGCTCGGGTGATATCAGACGCAATCTGGTTGTCAGAACGGCTGAGCTCCCCCCGCACGCCCAGCGAGGACGAGGGGATCTCCTGCTCCTCGCGAGGCTCGTGGGAGCTGATGTCTCGGTGGGAGCGTGGCTGGCCGGAGGTGGCGGTGCTGGCAGGAGGGAACTGAAGGCCTGACGCATGTCGCAGCTGAACATGGAGCACCCAGAAGCACGCTTGAATTTCTGCACGAGGAGCATCACGTGTCTTTGTCGGAAGCTGGATGTGTCCGGGGTCTGCGGCGGTTCGCTCCCTGTACCGGGGGTGGGGGCAATAGTTAAACTTCAAAATAATCACAGCTCTTGTGTTCCCAGCCTGGGAGCTGCGCTGTGTTTACTTTAGTCTTAACAGTTTACCAGGCAGCTGGAACTGTTGACTGATAATTGCTGTGAGTTGCTGATCCTCCAGAAGAGTGAAGAGCCTCCTCTGGCCTCCGCCTATTGTTTGTACCATTTGCTTTGCTGAAATTACTGAAATTAGCGTTATCAACACTGCGTGAACTTGAGTCTCAGGTGCTGGGAATTAACATTGTCTGTTTAATTACATCAGTTTATAATATGATCTGCTATCTGTCCTTTTTCACACAGTGTTGCTTGAAGTGATATTGCAGTCTCTCATCGAACTGGGTGCAGGGCTGAGTGATGCTGAAACCAATGGAAGGGACTAGAAAAATCGCTCCTGTTCTCCCAGCCAGGTCCAGCTGCCATTCTGATTTCTCTCCACCTCGGTAGCTGTCTGCAGACCTTTGCAGCATTCATCCTGCCATACACTGTTGCAGAGTCATTAGTTATGTCTGCCACCTAACGAAGGCCAAACCGTGGTGTTCTTTGTGACAGTTTGGGATGCCTGGACCTGCAGAGATCCTGACCGAGCAGCAGCGCTCCTTGAACCCTTCCCAGCCCCAGCCCCAGCGCAGATCAGGCTGGAAGCTGCACCTGCACTCCCTGGCAAGGTCCCAGCAAAGGGCAGTCGCAGCACAGCCACACCGATGCCAGTCCCCACCAGTGGGAACCCCTTGGAGATGGAGGGAATGGGGGGAGTCTTCATGCAGCTCCTGGAGATGCAGATGAAGTGATGATGCTTCTCATCCTGTCTGCAGGAGCAGAGGTGTGTCAGAGCATGTTACCAGTCTGCTACATCCCAGTGTCCAAAGCAAGACATGGGGCTGCCGTTCCTCCTACCATCCACAGAGCTGGTAGCACCTGAAACGCCACTGAGCCTCCCCAGGGCCCCAGTCCCCCAGACCCCAAAGACCACTGAAACAGGTGCTGCCCGCAGCCACCCTGGGAGCTGAGAGCGATGCCGTGGCTTGACTTTAGGCTCTGGTGCCCCGGGCCAGCTCAGCGCTCCTGCCACCAAGCTAAAACCTCATGTAATCACATTACTATTGCTCCCGTTGCTTTTAAGAGAGCTTGTGCAGAGCTCTCTTATTTCTGCAGTTTGCACACCCGTAAAAACCATCTGGAATACAGTGAGGTGAAGAAGAAACACCATGAATTTTCATCATATTGGTATTTCTGGCACAATTTACATCGTGACTGTGTCCCTGATGAGGAGGAGCAATAAATACCCTCTGCAAAGCTCGTATTGTGATGGGTGGGAGAGGAAACAGCAACCTGAAGGGTGTCACATTCTAGAAACCTGACCTGGGAAGAAGGATCCACAATTAACAAGATGGGTAAGGGAGTCTCTTGGTCTTAGCAAAGCCCTTTGATTATCATAAAAAGAAAACGGGTGACAAACAGTTTTAAAGCATCCCATGTATTATCGATGATTTTTCTGTTGATAGGAAGAATTCAAAGGGGTGCTATTAGCATTCTGGGCAGAGGGGGAGCAGATCTATAGCTTGGCTCTCAATAAATACGTTGCTAGAGTAAACTTCTTTAGCACTTTGCAATTCACATCTGATCTCTGCTGACCTTTTTTTTCTCTCCTAATTAAACCTTTAGCTTGCAAATGAGCCATTTCCGACATCAAACTGGTATATGGCAAAGGAGAAAATTCTACCTGCAATTTATAGGAGTTGCTGGTGACCTAACTGTCTATCACAACCTTTTCAAATTGGTCTCTTTGAATTAAATTTGACCAATTACTTTCTGCTAGGTGAACAATGATGAGACTACCCTTAAAAGCTGTTGTGCCAACAGCAGCAAACAAAGCTGGTGACAGAAGGCAATTCCATTTTGTGCACAAAGGCAAAAGATGAAGGCCAGCTGCCTCTGGCACCCAAAACATCTGGTTATCTCAACCAGCTGTTTTCCCAGAGTGGTGTTTGTTTGAAGAAACTGGTTTTGAAGGGGTGTGCATGGTGAGTAGCTTTGCTGCTTTTGTGAGCTCTGTTCATATTCTCACTTGCAGGTAGAGGTGACACAAACTGGCCGTCACACCTGCCCTGGTTTTGGAGCTGGATGACCAACCCAACCTCTTCCAGTTTGCTCATTCCCCATGGCCCTCTGCCACATTGATGTGGCAGCCTTGAAAGTCCATTTCCAGCGAGCCACTGAAGATGAAATATCCCAAACTGTGGACCAGCCATGCCTCCGCTGGTCTGTCTCATAATGAGGACGTAGAAAGGGAATGAAATATCTGAGATGGGTGTAACAGCATGATGTTGAACTGCTGACCTCAAGAGTTCATATTCCTGGCTGCAGTATCCAGTGCTTTGCATGTCCAGATGAATCCCTCACCCTTCCCTGTAGCCGAATCACAGGAGTTTGGCTGGGGCAGTATCTTGTGGCAGCAGGGAAGGACCCTTGGCTTGACTAGACAGCACGAAGCTGGAGCCACACCAGCCAGCAGCAACACAAAGGGAGTTAAAACACTCCGGTCCATTAAAAAGTCATGAGTCTCACCTCAAATTCTTTTCAGAAATATATTTTATCTAATTTTCCTTCATCTCCTGGCACCATGGCGTGCCTTTTCAAGCCTTGCTCCTACAGCTGAAATTATCAGAAATTTCTTTTCCTTTAGCAGGAGGCTCCCATCCGTGCAGGGCTGCCAGCGCCACTGTGGCTTTGCAAACATCATCAGGCTGCAAGGTTTCACCCCGCTGTGCTCGCTCTGCCTGCCCCACAGCAGGGGCAGCCAGCATTCCCACAAATGCCCCTGCAGCTCCCCTTGCGGCACAGGCTCTGCCACTGGGGCACCCCAACGCCACATCCCCTGCGGGTGGCACAGGGCTAGCATCGGCTGGGAGGAGAGCTCTCCTTCCCTCACCCTTTGCCTTTTAAAGAATTGCCCTACGCTATATTCTCCTCCTTTGTATCGAGCAATAACTGAGAAAATTTCAGCCCTTTCCTCTCCTCCCTGTGCTACAGGGAGTGGGAGATGTTGCTAGCTTTCCTACCCCATGTCCAGGATGACCCTTCCAAAAATCTCACTGGGAAAATGCTTTTCCTCTCCAGGAACATGGGGCATCATGTTAGGTGTGGCCATCCACCTGCACCCACCGGCACTGCCAGCAGTGGCCAAGCAACTGCTCCTCTTCCAACCTTCCTTTGGTAAGAAAAGAAAATCTCACCCTAAACACCTCTCAAATGGTGCAGAAGTATTATTTAGAAGTAAGAAACACTTCCCCAAACCCCAGCTCTGGGGCTGTAAAGGTGGGGGAATCGCAGCACAGTGACATAGGCTCCAACTGGGGAAGCATCCCACCTGGAAAAATGCTGGAAAATGGTTTTTCCTTCATCCAGGTGAGTTGTGGGAGAGCTCCAGCATGGAGTGCTGAGGGAAGAGGGGACCTTTAGGAAGACTTACACCTCAGATCTCTGCATTGTCCCTCCTGTCCTTTTTTAACAGGGAAAATCAACCCATTACCCTGTGTGGGGAAACCAAGGCTGCTTGGTACCCCTGGGGATGGGGCAAGGGGGGTTGGTGGCCTTCCTGCTAAGGTGTCTGTTTCCTAAATAAAAAAAAACAACACCACACACTGTGTGCCCCATTGGTGTCACAATGGTATCCAAACTACCTGGCTACAACAAGGCTTTTACCTTCACATACCAGGTTAACTTCAAGAAGTAGTGCCCACACCTTGCCCCAGCACAGCCACCAATCCCCCACAAAGTTTCAAAAGTTCATCTACTGTCCATGCTGTTGCTCCACCCTCTACAGGCCAGTCCACCCTGCTTCTTGCCTTTCCTGGTCTCACCTACATCCAGAGCACCCTCTCCTCTGCTTCCTCCAGAGCTCCTCTCCCCTACCCCTTGGAGCTATTTAACTCCTCAGCAGGAACCAGCCACAGCTGCACATTATCCACATCAGCCAACCCACCGCCCTTGAAGCCAGCCCACAGCTGTATGTTATCAATGCTAATTAACCTGCCTTCATTCCTCTAGAATTCCTCTACACGTCAGGGTGTTCCTCAAGCCACAGAGTTCCCCTTTGGGGTCCCCTGGGCATCCCCGGCCGTGCTGAGAGGTGCCCGTGCACCCCAGCCAAGCCCCAGCCTGCCACAGGCTGTGTCCCCGCACAAGTCCTGTCAGCAGCTGCCTCAGTGCAGGAGGTTAAAAGTTATTAACTGAAAATCAATGGAAATAAAAAAGAGTCCCATGTGCTGCAGCACACAGCTCGCTCCCCCCTCCCGACAGCCTTCCCCGTGCTGCAGGAAAAGCTGCCGCAGTGCCCGGCCATGGCTGCACAGCGCCCGGCCAGCCCGGATCTCATTAAATGTTAAAGCTTTGGAGGCAAAATGGCCAGTGACAAATAGCTGGATGAGGAGCAAACAAACAGCATCATTCCTCACACGGCTGTCCCGGCACCGGGGTTGCCAAGCGCCACCGCGCCGGCACACACCGTACCGTGCGTGGGGATGGCGGCGAGAAAAGTTTGCTGAGCCACCGCCGGCCACGTGAGCAAACTTGGGAGAAGAATATTCCTTTCCTTCCATCAGCTCCTTTCAAGCGGACTGGAAAGAAAGAAAGAAAGAAAAGGAAGGAGAAAAAAAAAAATCCCTTCCAATATCCAGCAAAAGGACAAAATAATGAGAAAGCGATGAATCACAGTGCTTTTCTGTGCGCCACACAAAGGGCCTTGCTGGCCCCGGGAGCCGCCGGAGCCGTGCGCGTTTGCTGAAATAAAAAGTATCCTTGCAGGGAGTAAGGAAATAAAAATGTGTTGTAAAGCAATTTAATTCTGGCCAACTAGCTGGGTGAAAGCTTTATTTGCTAGAAAAGTGGTCAGAATGTGTAACGTGCATAGGAGAATATTACAGCCCACGAGGGCTGGGGATGCTGGCGCCCGGCGGGAGGGCAGGGGCTGGCTGTCACAGGCACCTGGCACCACCGGGATGCTCGGGGGGTCTTGCTCCAAGCGCCCACGTGGTGCTCACCGAGATGTCCCAGGCCAGGCTGTGAGCGAGGCATTGATGCCCTTGGGGGGGATGTGCCCCCTCCGGGCTGGGTGTCCCTGCACCCCACTGCCTTTATGCCGTAACTTATCATTTTCCCCAAATCACAGCCAACTCCATTTTACCTAAATATTTACTAATATTGAATTACTAATATTTAATATTAAGTGAAGAAGAGGCAGAAGCGGTGGCCTGGGCACAGGCTGGGCTCGCCACGGGGACAACAGCAGCACATCCTGGTGGCTTTTATGTGAGGAAAAATTGCAAAACAAAATATATATTCCCATATGTGCAGGAGTATGTGGCCTGAGGGACCCCCAACCTTTCCCATGGTCGGGGGCTCCCTGAGCATCGCTGTGTTTCCACTAACCAGAGCCATTACCTCACGAGGAGCAAAGAAGGAAGAGAACAGAGGTGCTGGAAATTAAATCAAAATTAATATTGTATTAAAATTGACAGTTAAGAAGAGTCCATCCAGGGTTTTGGCCACCAGTGGGAATGGCCTGACACTATTTCTACCAGCACGGAGGGCTGCAGCGGGACGGTGAGGGGAAGGGATGCCATTGCCCACTGTCCCCTCCCAAAATATAGAACTGATGGGTTCCCTACAGCCAGAGCAGCTGCACCCCCCAGCGCCCCTCCAGCCCAGCCCTGCCGCCTCAGGATGTATTAAAATGAGTTATGTAGGTCACCGTGTAAAAACAAACACAAACAGCGTGTAGATGCATGCAAATAACAAAAGCAGAACTTGAGGAAAATTTATATTGCAGCCAGAAGACTAAAGAGGGAACACAGAAAATGTCAGCTGCCTTATAATGCCACCCCAAAGGACCCTGGGGGGAGTCTGGTGGGCCTCGTTAGTGCCTCCGAGTGCCTCCAGATCCTCCCATACACAAGCAAAATTAGTTACTGGGATCTTTCTTCTGGCAAAGTAATCGGGAGGGGTCTGCTCCACCCAGGAGGAGTGATGCTCTGGGTTAAAAACCAGCTTTTTGTGAGCTGTGCTTTCCAAGCAGAGGTCTGGCTGGTTCAGCAGCCCCATCCCGTGCCCAGGTGAACTCCAACCACTAGAAATCCCCTGGCCTGGGGGGCTCTGGCAGCCCCACCGTGGCTGTGCCCAGGTCAGCTCCCGGGCGGTGGAGCAGCCCCCAAGCCAAACCTTCCCCAGCCCCAAGAGCCCACCTGTCACAGGTACAAGGGCTTTACAGGCAGCCCAAGGGTCATCCCTGTCCCCTGATTTTCGGAGGGCCTGGGCGGTGCACGGCGAGGCCAGCCGTGGCCCTGGTGCCTCCAGCCGCGGCTGGAGAGCGGAGCTGGCCCCATGCCTGGCTCCCACTGCAGACACACCAAATGCTGCGTGTCCTTCATCTGGCACATTTGAGCTGTAATTGCAACAGCCTGAACCACCACACGGTTTTATGTGCTGATATTTCATGACATTTTATGTACATAATCTGCATATGTTATTTTTAGCAAACTTTCTCCCTGGGACAGCCTCATGTGTGCCACATCTTGTTTCCATGAGCATGTGCTGCAGTTGGGAGCAGTTTGATTTTTTTTTTTCTTTTCTTTTTCTTTTTTTTTTCTTTTCGCCCTGTCAAGACCAGGTTTTGAATTGCAGAAGCAGCACACACAACACAATATTTTTCTTTCTTTTCACAAGGCTGCTTTGGGAAAAAACCCAAAAAGCAAAGGTGAGCAAGGCAGCCCAGCTCCCGTTTCCAGGCATTTCCTTGCTTGGGATGCTCTGGGGTGAGTTGCTATCACCCCAAAAAAGAAATAGCACCCTTCTTGGATGGAAATAGGATCGTTCTTGGTGGAAATAGCATCATTCTTGGTGGTAACAGCATCATTCTTGGTGAAAATAGCATCGTTCTTGGCTATTTTGGGAGAAGACAATTCTTTGGTCATTGCTGAAAATTGTTTGCTGTGGCTCGCAGGGCTGCTGGCACGTGTGTGGCAGCAGCAAGTGTTGCGCTGTCGGGTGTTTTTAAGGAACTGCAGCTCCAAGCTGCGTGCGTGCGTGTGTGGGAGATGCAGCTCTCGCCTGGAGACTCTCAGTCCCTTGGCAGGGAAAATCCCAAACTTTGAAGTTTAGGCCTGCCTTAAATGTTTGGTGGAGAAAATGTTCCCTCAGAAAATCGTGTTTTGTCAAATTCAAAGCATTTGTGGAAACTTACTGGTTAAAACAGGGATGCTGGCATTGGGAGGACACCTTCCCGTTGCAGGGGGGTTGCTGGTCTGTGCAGGGAGGAGGTGGTCCATGTGAGGGGGATGGGGTCCATGCAGGGATGCAATCTATGCTTGGAGGAAGTGGTCCATGCCGGGAGGAGGTGGTGCATGTAGGGAGGAGGTGGTCCATGCCGGGAGGAGGCAGTCCGTGTGGGGAGGATGGGACCCATGCAGGGAAGAAAGGTCCACGTGAAGTGGAAGGGTCCATGCAGGGCAGCAGCTCTGCAGTGGAGCACAGCCATGCCCACGCCCATTGCGCTGCTGATGCAGTGACAGCCTCTCCACCTGAGGAGCACCACCTGGAGACGGTCCCTGAAGGCACCAGCAATGTCCCACGGGCTCCTCCAGCCCCTGCAGCCACAGGCAGAGCTTGGCCAAGGCCATCACTTTTAGAAAGCGGAAGGCTACTACATAAAACTGGCTTTTAGTTCAGAGGCTTTTGGGGAGCCACAGCTGACCAGGACCTCAGGGTTTCCATGGGTGCTGCCCATCAGCAGCTCGTGGGCTTCACTGGTGGGAGGCTGAGGTCTCTGCTCTGCTTCGTGGCCAGAAACTCCCTTCTGCTGCACAACTGCTCGCCCCCGCCCGGGCTGCCTGTCCCATCAGACAGGGAGAGTTTGTAAAACACAGGAGAAGGATTTGTTTAACTCCCGGTGTCCCTGAGGGCCCTGAGGCCGGTGCCCCGGGCCGGGAGGAGCAAGGGGATGGCAATGCTGGGCACCCAGCCCTGCTCCTCCGCTCCCACACATGCCAACATCCCCGACCAGGACCCCCGGGCCTGAGGTGCAAGGGGGACACGCGATAGCGCAGTGTCCCCACGGCACCCGCTGCAAGCAGGCACCGGGCAGCAGCGAGAGCGCTTCTGCAGGAGATCTCTGGGTCCCTGGTTAAAAACTCTTCCCGAGCGCTTTGGAGCAATGAAACCTTGTTTTTCCGAGTCCTTGTGGTGTACTAATGAAGAAATAAAATAAACATTTGGTAACAAATCCAGCATATGGTTATTGTTTGCTGCAAGGACAGGGGAAAACATTACTGCATAACGTGGCGAAAGGCTGCAGCTGCAATATCGCATTACAGTGCCGCGCTTTATTTAATAAAGACTCGTCCTGCCAGCCTTAACGAAATTTTTCCTTCCTCTCCCATCCCCGAGAGGTGGTTTCTGTGCCTTCTGCCACGATGGCCACGGCAGGGTTGCATGTGCCCTTCGTTAGCCGAGGAATCTGCTTTCAATTCCGGCCCCTCAGACTGTATTTTCACAGCGACTCATTAGTCACCAAACGCTGACAAGCCGCTGTAAGTGTGCCATCTCCCTCATTGTTTATATGCAAGTGCAGCGACAAAAATGATTTATTTAGGTTTTAATTAAAATTTGTGGATAGACCAATGAGTTTTAGCAGTGCCGTTTCTAATTTGTGGTTGCAGGGGGGGGCGGAAAATAAAAAAATCAATAACCTTATACCATTTATATTTTTAGAGTTACCTCGGGCAGTTCCAACCTGCTGCCCACCACGCAGGGCAGCTCCCAGCCCATGCACAGCCCACCCAGGGGCTGTTTCAGAGCTGGCAGAGATGTAACACCATCGGTTCTCACATCAAGGCACATGCTTGGAATTACTCGAGCAGGTAGATCGATGCCCCCGGAGTTTCGTACCACCAGACTGAGCCCTGAGCGGACGCCGAACTGCAGCGGTTTAAGGGTACGTATTTAATAGCATGCGCAGCGTCACAGCAGTGCCCGGGAGGAAGATGGGCAACATGGGGAGGTGGCTGAGCCCTGCAGTCCTCACACGCTGGACCAGTGGCTTGTTGTCTGAAAGCAGAAGTTACAACTTAAAAACACTTTGGAAGGTGTGGGTCACCCTCTCCAAAATCACGCGGGGTGCCTGGGCGCCTTTCCCAGTGCCAGCATCCTTCACCCCACGGTGCCCGGCCGCTGGAGCGCGCTGCGCCGCACAGCCCACAGCAGTGGTCATTTATCTTGCTGGTAACTTTTTTATGACTCCAAAAGAACATCCGGGAGCGGAAGGACGAGGCAGTTGTGGTGGGCGAGTTGGCAAAGCTTTGGGGGTGTTGCTGCCCGCCCCTGCTGTGCAGGACCCCTCGGGTCACCGCCGCAGGTGAGGGGCAATGCTCTTGCTAGACAGAGATTCTCTTGCTGCTCATGACATCAAGATGCATTTTTAGAAGGTGCCAATAAAGCATTAAGAAACTAAACCCCTGCCCCCCCTGCCCTGAATTATGAACGTTAGTAGCCTTTCTTGGCTTAAAATCATGGTTCAGAGAAATCCCTGCTGTACCTGATGTAAATATGTATTAATTAAAGCACTTTGGGCATGCAGAGTATTGACCTAATGGGCCATAATGGCTCTTCTTCAGCAATTACAATCTATCATACGACTACCTATTTCAGGAGGTATTTTTTTCGGAGACATGTTATTGACCTGAGGGCACTGGGCAGCTTCCTCCCCTCGCACAGACCCTTCCTGCCCCAGGGCTTGCATCCTTCCTGGGGAAGTTGTTAGAGGGGGAGGCCCTAAATCCCTTAATTTTAATAAAGATGATGCATTTCATCCTGCCCCCTCCCCGTGTACCTCCTCTCCCACTCCCCATCACTGAGGGCACTTTTGAGCCTTCTCACCCCCACCCCCCGCAGACCCCGGGAAACGCTCAGAGCAAAATATTTATATATAAAAGAAAAACTTTGTGCTCTCCAGTGGTGGAAACCCTTCTCAAATAAAGCATTCGCCTCCTGAGACTTACACCTTCTAATTTAATTTTCCTTTAAATCAAACAGTGTATTAATCCTCAATAGAAAACACGTTCCAGTTGCACAAACAATATTTAAATGGTATAATAGGGACATCTTTTATAAATTCTTCTAACAAATCCTGAAAAAAAACGAATGTGTGGGCTATAATTAATAGAAATGCCAAGTGCCAGCTAACCAGGAAAACTCCAGCATCATAAATCTGCCCTGAGCTTTCTTACACATGCTGATGGATGGGGACTTGCAGCTTAAATATTTAACAATCAATAATTCAAATACCTATCCTACCCTATTAAATTTGTCACATTTATTTATAAATGCAACATCCAGCTGAAGTTTCTCTAAAAGTTGTGTGTCTTCCTCCCAGTAACAAAAATGCAGCATTTTGGAAGAAAAGCATTTCTTTCGCTTTGGAAGGGGAAAAAAGGTGCTGGGTTATGAAATTTCTGTGGGGAAATAATGAACAACGGGGGGTGGGGGGGTGTGTGGAATTAAACCCCATATACCAAAATAGTTGGCTGCGTCTCCTTCACCCTAATAGGTTTGGATAATGTAATGTGCAGGCAGGTGTTAAGTCGTATGAATCACATTTATAGGAACATTTTCCAATTTCTTCGCTGCCCAAGGCAGGGAGCTGCCGTTCATCCTCCGCAGATGAATATTTCTGTGGCACAGGGTGGGCTGCGGCCCCTGCCTGCACGTCGCCTCCTGTCCTGAGCAAATGGTGCAAAAAAACCCCACAAGAACCCAGGGAAAGGAGTAGGTTTGGGTCTGACCTGAGCCACAGCCCTGCAGGAGGGAAGAGTGGGACAGAAATAAATACATGCTGGTCCGGTGCTGGCATGTGAGAGGCCATTCACCAGCCAATTGTAATAATAACAATAATATTAAAAAAATTAGATCTTGCCAGTTTGCAGCACCAGCAGCCTGACTCCATATTTCAAAGGTTTTTGGGAAGCGATTGCCTGGTTTATCAGGTGGCCCCTCTCCTCTCCAACAGCCTCGATAAAAATAACAACAGCAGAGGAAAGCTCGGCTCCCCTTCTGTCCGCCTGGAGGAGCGGGAGGTGGCTCAGAGCATCCCCTCTGCCACTGGACACCTGGGCGGGCCTTTGCCCCTGAGCATCATTTATTTTAAAGGAGCACCAAAACTGACCCAAAGGGTCACAGAACTTCTGGATCCAAATTTCTGGGAGAATTTAAAGAAATCGTGGAGTGGCCTGTGGGTAAGGGGGGGCGCCAGCTGTGGCCCCTGTCCCTGCCGGAGTGTGCCTGCGGGCCTGAGCACAAGTTACGGTGGCATAAATCTTCATCACAAATTTATTGCCATAATTTATCAGCTCATGTTGCTGAATGGCCAAGCAGTTAATTTTAAAATGAAGTGGTGCTATTTTCATTTATACCCTTGTGCTAACTACCTATCAAAACACGCGGAGGCAATTAATACCATGTTGCTGAAGTACTGAACCAATAAATATTTCCAGCCTTGGCTTGTCTTCAGCAGATAAAAGGACATTGGATGAACCCGCCACCTTGGTGATACCCCCTGAGTCCTTTCTGGTGGCACCACCAGGAACATTTACATTTAAGGAAGAGACTAGGTAGCCAGATCTGCCAGTAGCAGGAATTTAAAAGGCTGATGTTTCATGACATGTGAGTAATCATGTCAGGATACCTGTGCAATAAGAATAAGCTTGAGAGGGGATTGAAAGGTTCTGAAGATTATGCATCAGCAATACAAAAGCCATTTGGCACAATCTGCACTTGGGGAAAGAAAGGTGAAAACACCCGATGTGTAGAAATTCAGTATAAATACTTTGTCACCACCGCACTCGCTGCAACTTCATCACCCTCCACGCCGTGGAGCATCCTTTAGAGGGAAAAAAGGGCTCGCATGCGGACTCTGGTATTTATGGCCAGATTGGGGTTTTCAGCCCATATTTCTTCCACTGATGAAAAATCCAATGGTGATAAATGACACCTCACTTAAAAAGGGAAGGCTGGGGCGGCAGGCTTCTCACCCATGCACAGCAGCAGGCTCTGCCCCATACAAATCTCCCTGTAAGCATGTCCTGCTGCTTCTCCCTCCAAGGCAGAGCAGCAAAGTGCCTGCGTTTCTCTGCCTAAACACCGTCCTGCACTTCTTCCACCCAAAGTTTCTAATTTTCTGTTAGTGGGCTATTGCATATTCTTATTGCGTCGCCAGCCAAGCTGACGCATTTTGATAGCGATAAATAATAAATGGGATTTATTTCCTTAGGTGCTGATGGAGACCTTTTCTTTCACAGGCAGAAAGAGCAAGCGAGAAAGAAAGAGTGAAAGAAAAGGCGCAAAAAAAAGAAGTGAGAAAAGGGGAGCTGGTGCCCAGGCCCTGGCCCTGGCTGGCCTGGCTCCCACCCTGTGTGGGGCAGGGGCCGGCCACCCTCCTGGGTCCCCTCCTGGTGCCACCACCGAAACCCAGGGCAGCCTCAGCCAACACCCTCAATAATAAAGGGTATCAATAAATAACAGTGAATGATTTTTGTAGGGGGGAGGGGATGGATGAGAGTGCAGGGCCAGGGGCCAAGGGTGAGGAAGGGGCAGAGTTAAGGAGCTGGCAGAGGGCACAGCACCAGCTGCATTGGCTGCAGATGGGTGACGGGGAGAAACCTTCCTGTGTGGTGTAATTGCACTTTTTTTTTTCTTTTTTTTTTTTTTTTAAGCATATTCTAATTCTTCTGTGTGTACTGGTGCAGCCATGCTCATGGGCAGGTGCCTGTCCCTCCCTCCCATCCCTGCCCCCCCCTGCTCATGGCCCCTGCTTGCAGCAAGCCCCCAGCTCCCACTGCCCTGCAGGGCAGGCTGGCCCACACCCGGGCTCGCTTCCAAGCTGAAGGGACACCACCACCATTTCAGCTCATTCTTGCAGCCTTGAGATGAGTTTTCTGCTCAAATGTGGGAGTGAGTGCAGGCTCACACCTCCCCCCCCCCCCCCCCCCCCAATCCTTCTCCCTCCCTCCTCCCAGGGTGCAGGGCTAGTGAGCCCCTGCTCGGGGCACTGCGGGTTTCTGGAAGTACAGAATTGGCTTTTCCTTACCGTCTAGTCCCCTTCATGAGAAAAATTGCTGAACTGAATGGGCTCTGACCTGCCGCCAGCCACCACACCATGCAGCGGTGCCAGCGGGTGTCGCATCCGAAGCAACGATTGGAACGTGGCAAGGGGCACAGCTGGGGCCCCCCGGACGGTGACATTAGAGAGGTGCCCAGCCCAAAGCTCCCTCCTGGCCTTGTAGCCAAACCCAAAACTACATGGAGGTGTGAGAAAGGAAATAGCAGTGGTTTATGAGTGTCAGGCAACCCCTTGTTAGAAAACACTCATTTCCCCCCAAATAAAATGGAAGAGCTGGTGCTGCCCTGGGAAGCGCTGGGCGCTGCGATGGTCCCGTTCTCCAATCCCCCACGGCCATGCAGCAGAGTGGCACCGGCCCTCGCCTCTCATCAGCCTCAGTGCTGGCTTTGAAGTAGAAAACAGGCAGAATGGCTTAAATGCAAAAAATTCCTTTCTGCAAATATCAATTTCCGCACGTATCTTTTAAGAAAAAGGTGTTGCAGAGTGAAAGACTTTGAAGAAAACTTTAAAGGTTGCAAAGAAACCTGTTTTTTCTGGTCCCGCAGCTACAGAAGCCTGGCAGAGCAGCGCAGCACAGCCGGGCAGCAAGGCCAGCGGCAACAGCGACGGCCAAAACGTGACTGACATCTGGTACCGGGGCTCTTGAGAAACGGGGTAATATTTTTAAAGTTTAGCTACATTTAAAGATATATTGCAGCATTTGAAGAATTAATTAATCTCCTCAGACTTTACTAGATGTGCTTCGTGTCCTTACTTTGGATGATTTAACCTGCAGAGGTTCGCTGAAGATTAATCTGTTATCGTGCGAGGAACGGTTTTGTGCCGACGGGACAGTGACAGCACGGGGAAGCACAGCCGATGTGATGCCAGTGGCTCGATTTAACCAAATAGCCCCGTGATTTGGGAGGAAGCTGCTGCTGGGGAACGGCCAAACCTTCCCAGGTCAGAGGGCTGGCACCGGTGCCGTGCACCCGGAGAGGTCAATGCCGTGACCAGCGCTGATGCCCGCGGTCCTACAGCTGCTCACCGCACCCCCGTCCCCCGTCCCCAGCTGAAAGTAAATAACAACACAGCCTGTTAGCATTAGCAATTTTTTATTTTCCTTTTTTGTTGCATAGGAAATGCAGTACTTGCTTCCAGTAATTGTATTGTAATGTGAGAAGGTGGTAGCACTAATGGTTGAATACAAGAGTTAAACTAATCCACACCAGCTCAAAAAACCTGCGGAGACTTAGTTGAATAAGAATGGATGCCCACAGTGATTCTCAACCAATTACAATTTTTTTCACAGAACACAGTAAAACTAAAATGGTAACTATGAGAGTCAATACAAGTATACTAGAGGCACGAGGGGCCTGACTCATAAAAAAAAATGAACACGACATGGTATTAACACGGGTGTCAAGTGAATTTGCAGCAGATCTTTCACACGGCCGGTGGAAATTTTAGCGCCCTGAATTTCAAATTGACGCTGAGGGACTTGGCTGGGCCAGTCTCAGGCAGTGGGGCAGGGCTAGGTCAGAGCTCGGCTGCGCGGAGAAACCGCACAGCCAGCCAAAATGGAGATTTCTCCTTGATTGTATTTCCAAAGCAAAGAATTTCACAGACCTTTCCCCAAGGCAGCAGTCGCAGCCAGGCGCAGGGCGCCGGCAACAAGAACAAGCAGCGGCGGTGGATGCCAAGCCGGGCACTCTCTTCCTACCATGCTCCGTCTAGAAACTCATCTTCTTTTTGTCTTCCACGCCCCACCCCCCCCCCCCATATTAATTTGTGGATGCAGATAAAAGGGGGGGATTTCACCCAACACAATTGTTTTTGTTCATGCTTGAGCATAGAAGATTAACTAAGTGGAAAATAGTCTTCCCTAAAAAAAAAAAGCATACAAAGTACAAAAAGTTCACATTGTGTACGAGTGTTTGCCTTTGCAAAGGTTTTCTCTAGAGCTCAGAGGTAGCGATCTAGCGTGGTTTTTTTCTGGTACGGACAAGATTCTCTTTTGTAATCGAGCAGCCCCGTACCACCATGTTACAAACCCCTGGCATCGGCCAAAGTGCGGCACTGAGTCCGGCCTCTCCCCTGTCTCCCCCTTTTCTCCTGCCAGGCTGCGCGTCTGGGGTGTCGGAGCATGGTCCTGCACTGCCTCGCCTGCTCCGTGGCCCCTTCCCATCGACTCCTGTTCTTCGGTGGGTTTAGGGGAGGCGGAGAGGGGAAGGGGAGGGAGAGGAAAGCCAGCAGGCACGCGTGCTGAGGAAAGCGGGGCTCGCCAAAGCGTGCGCTTGGAAAGAAAGCCATCCTCAATTTGGACGAGAAAAGCCCACCAGCCTCCCGTGTTAATAGCAAAGGAGCTTTTATGAATCGGGCCCAAAGTTTGTACAGAGTTTGTCTGAAGAAAAATATTGCAACTGTGCATGAAACTAAACAACCACATGAGGTTTTTTTTTTCTTTTTTTCTTTTTTTTTTTTTTTTTTAAAGGGATTTTCTTTCTATATGAGGAAGTCTGGTGTGAAGAAGGGTCAAGCATGGGTACCTGGTTAACCGCTGCCCATTAAGAAATCTCTCGCAATGTGAGCTCAATCTCATTTGTGGGTTTAAAGGACTGTCCCTTAAATTTGAACTTTATGCATCTGTTCTTCAGAGCAAGCTCTCTGAATTCTTAGGGTAGCTTTTCGAGACGAAAATCTTACCAGGCACGGATTTCTGGTCTCAAACACCATGTCCTGCCCTCTAGGAAAAAGAAAAGAAAAAAAAAAAAAAAGGAAAAAAAAAAAAAAAAAAAGAAAAAAAACCCAAAACACAAGTAATACTGAATTTAAGTAAATGTATACCTCCAAAATACTGAAAACACCCCAAATCAAGAAAAGACAGAATTTGCGTTCTCAGTGAAATATCTTTAAACCTATCTGACAAGAACCAAGTCAGAAAAAAAGACTAACATAACTTTGAGTAATATTCATACAGCTACTAAGCATTATGGAATAGCATGCATTAATATTGTACGGTTATTTTACATCACCTATATCAGAAGGTTCTGACAGACAGCGAAGGCTACCGGTGTAGAAAAATCTTACTTCAGAAGAGCAATATAATACAGATTTCACAGGCACTACATTTTAATATATCAGGTATTATGCTGGTTTTCTTATAATTCTTTCTGTCCTAAAGCTGGCATTATAACAATGACCGAAAAGGCAAGGATCGAAGTAAACGGAAAGTAGATACCAAAGTTGATATATTCTTTTCTTTTTTTTTTTTTCAGATAGATTAGTGCATAGTTTTCATGCAGATAAACACTGCTATGCATTTACATTGTTGGAAAGCAGAGTGAATTGAGCCCAAGTTGTCACATTTTTGTAAATCATTTTGCCAGCCTGTAATAGCACCATGTAATGGATTTGCATTAAACATTAAATTGATTTCAGAATTGGTGACACAGTATTCACTACAGTTAAGTGCTATGGAATAGCTTCAATGTTACCTGCTATATATCAAAGCAATTTTCATCCCACTGCTTTTTTATTGGAAAAAATAAAAGGAAAATGTACTCGATACTAATTAGACTATTGCGCAGCCTTGGACTTGATGATGGCATAGCTGGGTTTACTGTCAAACAGTAATACATGCATTGACTTCAAGACAAAATTGGCATTGTAAGCTTGATTTAATGAAAATCCTGCCTAGCAGGCAGTGTTAACTTCACAAGACCTGCCTCTGACAGACCTCATGAGGTTTATTTTGTTATTTATTTATTGTTTAGGTGCCATTGAAGCTCTCCTTACATTGTCATGCCGGTTATGGTTTTAATTTTGTTCGATGGAGGCCTTCTACCAAAAAAAAAAAAAAAGATATTTCCAGAGACACAATGCAAAGTACAATATTAACTGACATTCTTAAAAAAAAAAAAAATTCACCACAAGGAAAAAAAAACTGTTTTAGGCTATGTATCTGGGTTTTTTTGTATTTTTGTACAGTAAATATTTTATAACACTGTTACTACAAAGCTGCAAATATACGGAACAAAGAGAACTAGAGAAAGAAAAAAAAAATGTTAGAGGGATTTTGCATATTCCTGTGGGCTGACTGAATACTGTGGAGTTGAGAAAACTTGGTGTTTCTTTTCCCCTTCGACCTTAAGGGGAGGGGGAACAAGCAACAGAGACAAAGTGTACCATGGCTGCCTAAACTTGAAGCCCAAAAGTTTTTATTATAAAGGAAGAAGAATAAATAATAATGGCATTGCTGGGGTGTGCGGCATGATGAAAGCAAGTGCCCTTGCTTGAAAAAAAAGAGGAAAAAAGAAAGGAATTAACTTGAGAAAAAGTCAATTCGCGCTAAGCCATTTCTAGGGCTTTAAATTTGGATGGGTGGGGGGGTGGATACAGGTCAGAGTATTTGTGCGTCTGACGCTTTCCGGAGAGAAGGAGACGGGAGAAAAAAGTTGTTCGCGTGACTCAAAAAGCACGACCAGAGCGACGCGGAGGGGAGCGGGGACGTAACGGGCCGCGGAGCCAGGGGCTGCGGCCGCTGGCCCGACTGCTGCCCGCTCCTGCCCGCTGCCTGCACACCCCCAGCGGGACCCTCCTGCTCGGCCCCCGCTCCTGCTTGCCTCGGAGGACTAAAACACTGTTTGTTCTCTACATCTGCACAGAACGGAACTGCTGTGTTTTCTGCGTGAGAGTAAGGTGAACGAAAATTTAATTTAGTGTGTAATACTTTACAACCCCTGTTGGTTAACACCCTTGACCGCCTACCTAATGTTTTAAAGCCTTTAAAACATTTTTTTTTCTCGCAATTCTGCTCAGAGTTCCCTAACTTTAGCGTCATCAAACTTAATATGACAAAATACCTTCAAAAATACAGCATACCTGTAATGTCCATTTACAATGGTTCTTCAGTAGCCTATACTTCTCAAGCATAGGAATATGCTATACCATTGAGAGAAGAAAAATAACTGTATTTAAATACATACAAAAAGGAAACAGGAAAGTTTTTAACTTAAATCCAGTTCCCAAAGGAAAAAAAAAAAAAAAAAAAAGCAATTCTATGAACGCTGCCTTTATAACGAACAATCAGAAATTCCACTAAGCTAATTTGACAGAAATTTTTCCTCATTTAAACAACATTACAAAAGTCCTGCATTATAAAATAGGGTAGAATAAATCAGTGTAATCAATAAAACTATACAACATACAAATTACATATCTTCTGAGTGGGCAGTTTAATTCTCTCTCTTTGCAGCCATGACTACAACATGCTCACTAAAAACAACTAACTGCCCAAACTATTGCTTAGTTTGTTTTGTTTAAAAAAGGGTGCAATTTTATTGTATATACAACCAATTTACTGGTAATACCTTGTCTCATAGCAAGGTTCTGACAAAATGTTTGTCTAGGCTTTTTTCCCTTCACTGTGAAGCACTGAAAGCTGCTATTTTTTTTTTTAGTGCACATATGTCTTAATAAAGTAATGCCCAGCTAAGTGCTATAGGGAAGGCAAAGGATGCTGGCTAGAGGATGTGATACCATATACTAACAATCACACAATACAATAGAGCAAAATGACTACTCAACCACTTATCAGACACATATGAAAATCCAAAACATTTTATTTTTTCCTTAAATAGAGAATAACCAGTAAACAATTTTCAGAACTTGGAAGTTTAAAAACGTGCATATAAAAATGGGCATTATATACTTTTATTGAATGTGGATTGATTGCAGTCTGCTAATAAAAATGGGTGTGGGATCTGAAGAAAAAGGAAGTTTTTTTTTTTAAGGCTTGCTTGTGAAAGGAACAGTTGTAAAACAAAAATTGCTTGAAGCAGGGTTCAGCTTAGTGCTTCACAGTTTGACTGCTTCTCTAAGAAGAGCCCTTCCTGCATGTGCATTCAAAATCACAAAAGTACAAAGACAAACACCTAAAACACACTGCGTCAAGTGCAGCACCAACTTTGGTCAAATAAAAAAAAATTAAAAGAAAAATTAATAATTGCTAAGCTTTTCTACATGATATAAGCAGGTATTGCATATTTTCATATATCTGGGAGAAAACAAAACAAAAAGGAAGACTCCAAATAAAATGTAAAATGCAGCAACATCCAAAAATACTGATAATCTAGCATCTACAGATCTCAGAATAGCACTGCCACTGACCATACAGGACAATAAACACTACTCCTATCTGCGGAACAACTAACATCCTATTTAATTCTAGATGTTGAAACTGACAATGGCTGACATAAAAGTCACATTTACAAAAAGTGTCTCCAAATGCTTGACTAGGGAAAAACCCCTTTCAATATAGGAACATGTGCAACAATTCCACAAATAATCGCTATCCAGGGCAAGGCACATTGATATGGAATTTTTTTTTTGTTTCGTGCAAATTAAGAAAACAAAACAAAACATTGTTTCAGGGAAAAGATGAGGAGCAAAGTGTCTTCCCAAGAATTTCAGTTACTTGATTGTATAGGACAGTAGTAGAAACCCTTCTGAAGGGTCGAACAAACATAGTTTAAAGGCAAGTGCCTGGAATAGGGATTACAATATTGTGTCTTAATGCACTCTACTTTACCCTACATTAACTATATAAAAATTAGTTACTAACACTAGAACATGCAGAGACTTTCTCTGATTAGCTGGACTCGCCAACCAGAACGTATATATATGTATAGTATAGGAAACCTTCTTAAAGTTGCATGTGAAGCAAAGGGGTGCTCCGCTGTCTGATAGAAAAAATCACTTGCACTCTTTTTTTTTTCTTTTTTTTTTTCCTTTTTTTTGTACATAAGATACAGGACGTTTGGGGTCCAAACTTTTTTTGTTTTTGTTTTTTTGTTTTTTGTTGGTTTTTTTTGTTTTTTTTTTTCTTTTTTTCTTCTTCAGCAAGTGCCCTTGCTTTGAACTGGCATAAGTTGTAAGATCAGCATCATTCGTTTCTGTAATGTTTTCTTCGCAGTCCAGAAAAATGTACCAGTTCAGGGACACGAAGGTGTTTTACTTTCTGGACTGTTCTCTCTTTATTCCCAAGGTGTTTGAGAACTGATAAACCCTATATTGCCGGAAACACGTAAAATTTGTCAGAATTGGCATAATCCATTATAGTGACTTTTAGCTTATAAAATTAACAGATATTATGATTTCATTTTAGTTATGTGCTTTGATAACAGAAAATGATTAATTAGCATTTAATGTAGTTAACATATTGTGGTAAAAGCACCATTAGATTTGTTTTTTTTTTTTTTTAATTTTCCTTCAGTTTTAAAGGGATACAAGTTCAACAATAAAAAACATAAAAAGCAAAAATAGCTCCCCTTTTTCTTGCAAGGCTGTTTTTTACCCCAATAATTTAGAGTCCTGGGGTGGAAGGACTTGGAAAACAAAAATAGAATTTTCAACAATCTCTATCTTACAAAGATATTTAGCTATCCAATGAAATTGCACTTTACTCAATTCAAAATTAGATTGTTTTGATTGATTCCTGTCAGTTTCTGTCAAAACAGACCAACTTCCCCATTTCTGCGTGAATTTTTGTGTAATTGTTGAAAATTGTTGAAAAATGTTTTTTTTTAAATGTAAGTGCAGCATTTCAAACTTTTTTTCTTTTTTTTCTTTTTTTTTTAGTGAATAGTAGTAGTTCGATGTTTTAGATCGCTCTGCAATTGAGTGGAAAAAAATTGTTGACAATGCTCTTATGGTTCATGTTACGTATCTAAGTGCCGACTGTAAAAAAAAAAAAAAAAAAAAACTCAACAAAAAAAAACCTGCAATTTTTTTTTTCCGATATGTTACAGAAAAACATGCTCTATGTCTGTCCGGTAAGTTATATATTGCAGAATTCCGCTACTACAAAAGTTATAGTTTAAGTGTGTTTCATGATTTCTCAAGAAGTCTCACACCTGTATGGGAAAAATCGATGAGGATACTGTAAAACAGTTAGGCTCCATATGGAAAGTGTGTTACAACAGCGAGTTGGTAAGCAGCAGCAGAGGCTAGTTCTACTCAGTGTCACCTAACGCTTACACTACCAATGAAACACTTCAAAAGTTATGAAGCCCAACCATTTCCAGCACCATATGAGAAATTACAACAGTCCTAAGTTGTCTAAAAAAAAAAAAAAATAAAATCTTGAAAAAGTTACGGCCTTTGCCATTCAACCATAACGTTTGCCATTTCCATGTACTAGTTTGCTGTCGGTGTCTGCTCGCCTCCCCTTCCGCCGATGTGAAGTCGCTGCGCTGCGTTGCTGCTGCTTCCGTGTTACAGAGGTGGGAAGGGGTCTGGTGGTCTGTCCGGTGGGTGGTGGGAAGCGGAGACTTTTATCCCAGGTACCAGGACTGCAAAAGAGAGAGGAGAAGCATCAGTCCCGCTGCCCACTTTCACTGCTTCCCGAAGGGCTCCGGGCATTGCTGCCAGCCTCCACCGCCAAGAGGGGGGCTAATTGAGACTGTGACGAATTGACCTAATTACAAAGCTTAATTAAAAATACTGTACAAATCAATATATTTTTTTTTTTTCATCGACAGTCGCTGGACATAGCTACAGATGAACGCGGGGGTCATGTCACGTTACAAGTTATCAATCTTTTTAATAGATTATGGCTTGAAGATCCCTCCAGTTCACTTTTGTCTAATCCCCTGAAAAGGCGATACACATTCGCCTCTCTGTGCCATTTATCACCCTGCAGTCGGGGTTTTCTTGGGTATTTAGGCATGTGCCAGCATAAGCATCTGTTGCTTTATACTGCCCTGCTTCAACTGTCTCGCTGGAACAGATGCACAGAAATTCAACAACAGGGCTGTTTTCTTAGGAGAAATGGGGATCGCTAGAGAAAAGCCGGGATAAAGTAAATCTGGGGGAAAGTGGATCAGCGAAAGTGTCCTGCATCTCTGGCCATACTTGTGTTTCAAAACAAAACGTGGACCTCAAATAATAGCTTTTCTTTGGGAAAATCTTTTTTTCCTCTCTCTTTTTTTTCCTTCCCCCAAAGGGAAGGAATTCCCTGGGAATTCAGCTCCACAACAATACCGTCCTTAACCCACCCGTGCAGATGCCCAGAGCACAGAAAGCAATTTTGCTCCTTGATAGGAAAATAAACACTGTCGGAAAGCTGGAGTGGGCTTTGCTGGAGTCGGGGCAGTGCCACCGCACTGGGGAGACCCGGCTCGGCCCCAGTGAGGTCAGACCAACCTGAACCCGGGATGAATAAGAGCAGTGTTAGGCCCTGGGACTGTACGCGCAGGGGGATGCTACTTGGCAATGACATATTGCTGTGGGAATACACCAACAAGCGGCAACTATTTAGCCTGAAGTGAAGTAGTACAACAAGAAAGATTCAGGTATTAAAGTGCTGTTGCTGATACCCCACGTTTTTACTTCGGCTCCCGCAATATATGAGGTGCATATGTGTGCACGTATAAACTGACGACAAGTTTTACCAAGTTTTTCCTCCGTTCCTTTTCAGCGTCTGACGTGATTGATAGCATAATCAACCTGGGGAGGATTTATGAACATTTACAGAAGACTCTGAGGCAAGTTTCATGTGGGACTCGGAGATTATGTGGTCTTGCCATGGAGGTAGGAACCGGTAAAATAAATAGCACGATTGGAGAAGTTGTCCTGCTTCCAATACACCTCATTAACTAACTCTTCCTCTGCTCACCCTTCTGAATACAAACACACCGGTCCCGTATCGGCTTCATCTATTGCCTACAGATTTTATATTTAGACTTACGCAGGCTGCAATTAAACCAAATAGTTCTCATATGTAAAGTTCATAAACAGAGAAAAGTTCTGGCAGGAGTTGTGAAGTGGTGCCAAGTCCCGTTGCCCCCCCTGATCGCAGGGCCCTACTGATTTTAGGCGGGCGTGGGCCACGGAGCGCGGGCCGTGCCAGCGGCACCTCCAACCACCGCCAGCTCCCAACTTTTCCGAACTTTGCTGGCTCGTCCCTTACGCTTGTCATTGGAGTGTGACAAGTCTTTGGTCGGGCTGGGAAGTGTGGAAGTGCCCAGCAGGGAGTACAGGGGTTAAAATTTCAGAGCCGATGGTTCAAATCTATATCGCAGATGTCCAATTGGCTCCCCTCGCTGCCGGCCCGGCCACATGGCCCGCCGGCTGGGATGGCGGGAGCTGCTCGGGCCTCGCCACTCCTCTTTAGCTTCAAAAGCAGATTAAAAAAAAAAAAAAAAAAAAGGCAGGAAAAAAAAGGCAAAAAGCGAGCAAGCTGAGGGTGCGGAGGTGGGGCTGCTCCCGGCGGCGCTCCCCCAGGGCCGGGGCGGCAGCGGGGCTCCCCCCGGGCTCCCCTCGGTCCATCGCCGTCCGCTCGTCGGTCCGTCCCCCGCCGCACCGCGCTCCTTCACGCATCTTGCTATTCAGCCTGTGCCTTGCAGACAAGGTTACCCCAGAGCGGCTCTGTAATCCTTCACTGAAATAGGCTTTATTGATTGCTCTGGTCTATTGTTCCCTTTTCAAGTCCCCCAAGTTCAAGTTCATCCTGGTGTTACATCATGTCTCGTTGCTAGGGGCAACCAGACAGCCCCAGACGTGACTATCATTAGCAAGAGCCGCGCTGCGCCCTCCCACCGCCCGCCAGCCGCTCTGACGTAGCAGCCCCGCTGCAAACACATTGAAGTATTTATTCTGCCTAATTTATGACCTCCACAGCAAGAGAGACCCCCACTCCAAAAACCAACACTGTTGTATATTTAATTAATCTGTCTTTCTCTGGCACTTGGGAAAGTTAGACAAAGGTCTAATTATTGTGTGTCGCTCCCCACACTTTTCTTTTTGGGGTGACTATTTGCATGGGAAAAGAAACGGCGAGGCTGGGCGTGAGTCCCCTCCCTCCAAAACACCTTTTTTTTCTCCCCTGCCCTATTGACATTTCATGAAATACTTTAGCTGCTTAAGGGAATTAGAAAAAAAAAATCTGATGTGAATGTAACTCCTTCTGAGTTGGTATTCAGTAACACAAATCAACTCATGACATGTTTAAATTTAAATGCTAACCACACACTCTGCGAGTTACTTTAAAGGTTAGTTTTTAATCAATAGAAGTTGCTGACTCCGGAGTTTTTAGCGGCGCAGTGCAGCTCTGGGGCCTTTGTCTAGCGTTGGGCTTTCAAACTTTTTTTTTTTTTTCTTGAGATGATTTTAGCAATGATTTGCAGACACAGAGTGCTATTGTGCTCCTGAGTAGCAACATGTCAATAAAGGAGTAGAGTTACCATGCACTAGGGTGTCAATATGACTCCTGCAGACACTGCTCGGCCTTAATACCAATGAAAAACTTAATTAACCCTTACAGGATTGACCCAAACCGCACGGCTATTTTTTAAACTTCCATGCCGGGGCTCTGGATTGCCTTTACTAAAAAGCTGCTTTTACAGGATCCGAACTCGGAGCACCTCGCAAACAGCTGCATCCCGCTTCGCCTGCTCCTGCAAGCCCACTTGGATGAGATGTTTTATGGGCTGAGGCAGCAGAACAGCGAGACAGAGAGTGCATTTACCCATCAGATCCCACCAGCACCACTCTCAGGATACCGTTTTAATTTAGAGCGTCTTACAGCTGAAATGCACACACAGAATGATCCTCCTTTTCTACTAATCATTTTAATATTAAGATCTCATATCCCCCTCAAGCCTCCTATACATGTCTAAGTCTTCCCGGATTAGGTCTGAAGAGCACTATTGTCCTTCTGAAGCACCTGTGAAACTTCTCTGCAAGGGAAGAGGAGACCTCCGCGAGTCAAATGAAAACGTCTGGGAAGCTTATTACACATTTGGAGTTTTGATAGTCAGGATCTGTCAAGTTTTTCTGCACGATCAGGGGGCTTAGAGGGGAAAAAAGAAGCCCGTGTCCCTACGTTCAGATGGCTGAAGTATTTTGCGCCTTCTTTCAGAGCACTGCTCGACGTGGTGCAGGCTGTCCTCTCGCATCTACCCACCTTACCCATTTTATCCTCTCACATTCTGTAACCTATCTGACTGCACCCAGACAGAGAACAGCATATTGCCTTTCTTAATTTAAAATCACCATTTAAATCACGCGCACTATCACAATACAGTCAGGACGATATTATCTCTGCACGTTTCATAAAAGAGGCACTATTTCATTTCCCCTCTGTTTAGTTTGCAGTACTATTCTCCCAGCCAGTTTAGAGCTAAATGAACCCACTGGAGCTAAAGGTCCTACTCAGTGCGATTACTGCCACACAGTTGTCGGTGCCTCTATGGGTCTGTATTGTCCTGCCCAGCATCTTGCTGTCCTTCCCCAGCGCTCAAGGTGAAACATCAGAAAGAATTCTGCAGTCCAGTACGAGATCTTTGCTTCCCTTTCTCCAGTCAAATGAAGAAGTAATCTCATCAGGTTGAAAAGTGCTGACTAAGGATTTAATAAAGTGCCTGCAGATGTGTGTCATCTCTAAGGTATTCAACTCATGTAATGCAAAACAGTTCCACACCGAATGTGCTTATAAAATTCCATTTAACCATTGCAGAGCTCTATTTTACTGTTCTCGGAGGAGTATTATCACACTTTTTTTTTTCCCCCTAATTTACAGCACCATGAAAGTTGAAACTCTGTGCTGCCAGTATCTGAGAATCCTCACAGTAGTAAGGTTTTATGAACCATAAACAATATCTACTTGACTGAATCCTAAACAGGAAGTCTGAAATGGCAATTACGTTTCTTTGATAGCGCAAGTCTATTTGTTTCTTATGCTCTTCTGGAGATAGCAGACACACACAAAAATCCTCAAGCCACTTCTGACAATCGGGCCCTTTGTATGGGAAGAACAGCAAGAAAACACTCCGCGATTCAGGATATTTAAAAGGAAAAAAGCTGAAAGTGCCTCACTGACTCCAGTAGCAGTTTCTGCCTGCGTCAGGAACCCAGAACAGGCCCATTGTTTATTAAAATCTTCTTAAACCAGCCTTCCTGCACAACGTGTTTCACCCCCGGCTCCCAAGCCTAACTAAGCACCGCTCACATGTTTTAAACCAGAAAGACAATCAAATGCAAACACGTTACATTTACTCCTACCTGCACATCTCCTGCCCTAACAATAGGACCTTTCACCTCGCAGAAAAAGCGAGGGTTGTAAAGCAGCCCTATCTGTTTTTCAAATTAAAAAGTTAAACAAAAGTCCTCAAGGGCAAAGTTTAACGCTGCGGAAGGAGGTTGTTAATGTGGAATCCAGAACTGGGTGTGACAGTTGGCTTATTTCTCCAGGCGATGTAGGTTATTTAAGGACATTCACACATTTGAAATTCTGACAAACTCCACACATAGGAGCTTTTGCTTCACCTAATCCACTTAGGGCTAAGACCTGGTCTGTACTAGCCTTTTTCTTTAGGTTTCAGCCTGGTTCCGCTGCTTGGCGGTGGGACGGGTCGGTGCCATCGGGACTTCAAACGTGGCTGCCGCACTGCTGCGGCCGTTGCTGCCCCGGGCACAGCTCTGCTTGCAGGAAGCTATTGCTGCACAGGCCCGGGCGGGAAAATACACCTTTGATAAGAGCCTAAATAAAAGAAAACTTGCAGCTTTAGAGCTCGCCGGCAAAGCAGCTGTTTGAGCAGCCGAGCTGAACCTGAGCCACGACCGTCGGGCACCTGCGAGGCTTCATCACAGCGCATCAGTTCAGTGGCTTTGTTTGGGGATGACATTGCAGTCATCTCAAGAACTTCAAGGCAATCAAAAACATTAACCCCAGGAAGGTGAACCAGGGTGACAAGTCCTTCTGTTTGCAAAGATAAAATGAGAATGTAAACAGCTAAGCAGCAAACTGGTCCTTTAGATATCACCTGGTGAGAGGTCCCAGGAAGGCTCCTTCCCCACGATGCATCGTGTGAAAGCAAGGGGCCAAACCTGGGCTTTGATGCAGTTTCAAAAAGGCTGCCAGGGTGAGTGAAGGCAGTGGCAACTCAGCTTCTGGTGCGACTGGCTGGAGGGCTCCTGCAGATAAAGCGACTGTCTTTGGTTTACCCCACATCTGAATTCATCCCACTTCTCTATTGGTTTCTCCAGAGTTTCTCCAGGCATGAAATTTGATGCTACTGCGTAAACCGAAAGGTGAATGTTAAAGACAAGGTCACCTTTGTGCCTATGTAAGTTATTTTCTTAGAGCTGGGATTAATTATTTAGTAATTATATTTTCCAAAATAAAATACTGAAAGGGACATAAGTAGCATGTTGGTCATCCCCAAAGGGATATAAAACAGTGAGTGAATCTTCTGGTTGTCCAACATCCACACCCAGGAGAGTTGCACGCCCCACTACGAGCATATTTATGCTGTCTTGAGGGAAGATAAAACCTGTCCCAGGAGGGACACTAGTCTCCAGGCGATGTGTACAGTAGCTCTGCATCCAATAGCGTTTGCGGGAATGCCAATTGTGGCAAACTGCATTAAATTACATGCAATAATTTTGTAATATGGACTTTTGCCTGCTGACTATTAAAAATGTATAGTAGTCCAAACCACTTCTCTCCCGGGACCAACAAACTCACTTCAGGCAAGATTTCTGCTTGGGTTCAAACCTCAAGTTGGGAACAGCTAGTGTTTTTAACTAAGTCACCCCAAACCCTCCCAAACCTATGAAAACACACTCATACAGTAACTCCTGCTGTTGTTCCAGACATCTGAATGTTCCAGTAAAGTGTCCCAGCTGGCCCCAGATGTTTCTTAAGTATAAAGCAATGCTCTGAGCACTGGACCCCCTGCCGCCCGAACCTGAAGCTCAGCGGATTAAAGATTGACTGCACTATGACATATTTGCATTTAGCACGAATATAATACAGCAAAGACTTATCAATGGCAAATGTTTGAAATGTAATCCAGCAAGCAGAGTAGGCTGGCACTTTGAATATGATGTATAAATAATGTATGGGAATTTAAGATCTAAATTAGATCTACAGGAAGAAAACTTTCCCTTTTCTCTGACTCTCTTAAAAGAAAGTTCTCTCACAATGAGGTCATTTTTATGTCCGTCTTTCAGTTTACAATCTTGCTTTTAGACAGAGGGTCTTCCTTTTGCTTCGGGAACATTTCGCCAGTTACAGTTTTCCTCCAGTTTTCTAAATAGTTAACTGAAGAACTTAATTTATTTGCTAGTAAATTGACTTTTAAATCTGCAAAATAACTTCTAAACTTTGTGTGGTACGCTGAAAGCTAACTGCAGAAACGCTAAACAGTAACCCTTGCTGTTTAAGGGGGCGGGGGGGGGGGGGGGGGGGGGAAGATAGTGGAGTGAAAGAGAGAGAGGAAAAAGAAAGGGAGAAAGAGAGAGAAACAATCCCATTTTGTTTTTTGTTAGAGGACGGCATACTACATAGATCAGAGACTTTTCAAAAAATAAAAACCCCCACTGTACACAAAGCACAGGAAAATGTGAGGAAAAAAGGAAAAACCTAAAAGCAGCTTAGAATGTGTTAACTCTGCCATTCTGTCAGCTTAAAGAGTATTTTATGCTTGATCAACAGCTCTCTTTTATTATGCTTTTCTTTCATTCATTCAAGACATCAAAGACCAGAACCACCAGTGTACCTGATCTACCAGAAGAACTTGTAAGGGTGTTCTAAAGAAATGGGGGTATTGGGAGCCAGACACCCCTGCGGACAAGGCAGTTCAAAGAGAATATTTCAACAATGATTACATTTTGTAAATCTTTGTACGAAAGACAGCTTATTTCCTGCTTTTTTCATGAAAAATAGATTCTATCCATTAAAGTGAGCCCACAGTATGAAAGTTACTTGAGATCTGAGGTACAGCAAGCGGATTAAATGGATGGTGAGATGAAATCTTTGAGAGAGACGATGGCTTTCTCCGATATTTGTCACTGCCATAAGGTTTTCTGACTGGGATAGAAACTTATTTACTTGTAGACTTGCTGGTGGCAGGGAAGATGTTTGTAAAAGCAAAATAAACCAAAATGAAACAGAAAGAAAAACTGTAACAAATAAAGGAACTACGAAAACACATGGCTACAAAAACCTTTTGACATGTTTTAAAGAAAAACTATATATATTCTCCCCACTCCACAAATCGCAGGCTAGCCATTTAAATCCAGCAGACGACTCGGAAGAGCAGCACAGAGACCCAAGCCAGCTGTTTACTTTTCAAAGCCTGTGGTGGTTTCTGCATTGATAAACTATATAACCTCACACACACAGAGGGGATTTTAGCTATGCCAGACCTCATTGCTCTGTCCTGGTCTCTTTATGTGCTGTCACAGAATAAAAACGATCCTAACACAAACCCTGAAATAATATCTTGCTCCAGAAAGGACATCTTTGTAGATATTTCCTGAGTTACTGCCAAAAAGAATTTTTTTCGTCCATTCATTCTTTCAAAGTTTTGCTATAAACATAGCCAAAATTGTTCGGGAGTAATCAGAAATGACCAAAATATGACCCACCAGCCAAGTACAGCTGTCAGGGAGAGAAAGCTGCCCCCATGCCTCCCGCCCAGCCAGCAGCCACCTCTGCCACCACACCTGGGTGACACTCACTGGCATCGGCACCCTTCTTGCTCCCCTGCTACATACATCGCCTTTTGCAAGGGAAAAAGAAAACAGTAGTACACATTTTATCAGAGAAGTAAAAGATGACTTTAAAGCCCACCTCGTGGTTTACATCTACTATTGTGATTTAAAAGTAAATATGCTGTGAAGGGGCTTTCAAATTCTGCACTTTACGCCTCGCGTTTTAGACAGCCCTGTATTCTCCTCTGCTGGAAGCCCAGCTAAATTTGCTAGAGAGTGCAACACTTTTTAATATTTCTTACGCTAAATGTCACTTATTTCTTTCCTCTTATTAAATAAAGTGTGCATCGGGACTTGGATCTGCTTATAACGTCATGCCAGGAGCTCCCATGGAAACTGGGATGGCAGACACACTGCTCTGACGGGACTTTCCAGCGTTTTGTTAGGAAAACAGCAAGCCCTTTGGGAAGCGCTACGAGCCTGCTCCTGAAAATACAGTGCCCGCGTTGTCCTGTGTTCCCTTGTGCCCCTAGACACGGCACAAAGCTGGTGGGTGCACAGGGACCCCCCAGCCTTGACGGTGGGTGCAGGGGGCCAGCGGCAGCCCCGGCTACCAGCCCCACGCGCCCGCGGTCTGCCTGTCTTGGGCTCTGCCAGCGTGTTTGCAAGTTCAAGTTCAGGTTTAAGTGAAATAAAACGCTCCTCAGGAGTCTGCAGCCAGCCCTCATTTACATGTGATCCCTCTGAACTTCGCCTGCGCCAGCGCGCCCTGTTTCCAGGGCCCGCCGAAGGAATGTTTTACAGTTAGAGCCCGCAGTGCTTTCTCAGGCATTTTAGACCCAGAGGCCCAAGTTTCAAGCTGCAGCATTAAAAGTTTCCACAGAGCTACTGCAGAGAGGGGGGGTGGGGGTGGAGGGAAATGAGGAGAACAATATCGTCTTAATTGTCTCTATATAGCTCCACAGTTAAAGTATTACTTTTTAAAGGGACATAATTTATTCTAGAGGCACGGTGTTATAACAACCAGTACATACTTTCACCGCAGCGTAACCCGCTCTATTCTTCATTGTGCTTTCCGGTTTTGTTGCTTTTGCAGAACTCCCTGTTACCCAGTCCCCTATACTGTACTTACAGTTTTATTCAATTTAAGCCAGTTCCTGCAGTCCTCAGGCAAGCGAAACTCCCCTGAAGCCTCAAGAGTTTTGCCTGTAGCAGGACTGCAAAAATAATCTCCCCGCAACCGCCATTTCCCCCAAAGTTTCTTTACTTTTATTGCTTTAGACAATCGGGGAAAGTCATCCAAAGAAAATCAACCCCCAGTCTGGGCCTCCCAAGCTCCATTTGCAGCGAGACAGCCTGAGCGCACACACACACGCACACAGACACACGTACACACACGCTCTGGGGGTTTGCCCCTGGGACTGTCCTCTGTCCCGTGCCGGCGGGGAGCAGCGGAGCAACTGGAGCGACATGAGGGGCCCACGGGGCCGAGGGGTCCCAGCAGGATGGGCTGCTCGGCTGGCAGGCTGCTGCAGAGGCTCTGGCTCTTTGCTCTGCAGAGTCTGGGGTACAAAAGGTAGTTTTCAACTGCTTTTCTTGACTTCCCTGAGTACTTCAGAGTACCCAGCACAAGAGGAAAGCGAGGGGAGATAACAACTTGAACTGGGGGGGAGAGTGAGCCCTCCCTCTGACACCCCCCCCCCCCCCAAACCCCCAGTGCCCAGCCTCTGCCCATGCTGGGTGCCTGTCGGTGAAGCAGGCAAAGGAGCATCCCCATGGCTCTGCTGGGATAGCAAAAGCAGCGTGCACAGCCTGATAAAGGCAGGGCAAAAAATACGGGGGGGGACACAGGTCGGTGGAGGGCCAGAACGCATGGGAGAGGAATTTGGCTGTGGGCAGCAGGAACATCAGGGCTGGCAGGGCACACACCAGGCAGGTGCAGATGGATAGAGGGGACAGCACAGGAGCTGGGGACTCCAGGACAAGGACAACAGCATGTTCTCAGAAGTGGGCAGAGAAAGGTTGGGGTTTGGAGACTGCCGAAAAGGAAGAGGAATCGGGGTTTTGGCAAGTCTTAGGTGTACTGCGCAAAGAGATCAAAATTGGTCTCCAAATCAACATGGACAGAAATTGGGGCATGGAGGCATCTCTGGTGTTTTTGCCACATGGACCTTAAAATTAGACAGTAAGCTGGAGGAATAATGAATCAATTCAGCAGTGAACTCCTCTTCCCAAATCTTTCCTTAAAAAAAGAAAGCCAAGAGGCTGAACAAAATAACCCCTCCTGAACGCGAGAACTTTTGATGTCTGCATTTTTCCTGATGCTTTTGTACCTTGCTAAACTGAACAAAGTTCATTAAGCAAAGTGGAAGGCACCATGCCTGTGTTCAGCACCCAGTCCCCAGCACGTGCGGCATGGGGATCAATGACAGGACTTCTCCCATTACACTGCGAGGAGCCCCCGGCCAGGGACGTGCTAGCAGATGAGTCCCGTAGAGCTCCGTCAGGGCCGTCGGGGTCGGGATGCTACAGGAGCTGGGTGACCAGGGCAAGGAAAGGCCAGCCCAGCCTTCAGAGGTAGCCAGCGCTCCGGTGGAGAAATGAGAAAAGCCTGTGCAGCACATGATCTGCTTTGGGATGAGGAGGGACATATTAGACATGGTTGGCTAAAGGGACTTGGGTCTTGGCCTAGCTTGGAGTGATTTTCACACATACTGTGAGATGCCAATGAAAGTCCTGGTGGAGTGTAAAGTCATTAAATGAGATGAAATTAAACAATTTAGTTATTTCTGCTTCATCATATTTGTGCAGTATGGCAGGCAGAATGAATTACTACTAATGATCAAATTTAGTAATACTAATTAAACTATCTCAATTTAATTAATACTAACAGAGAAAACAGACAAAATTACTAATGTAAACCTTGAACTTAAAATCAAAAGGTGCCTCCGCTTTTATGAGCCACTGACTGTGAGGCTTTTCTCTGAAAACAGGCTGTACAGAAGTGGCTCTTTGTACTTAGTAAGCAAGCTGCTCCATTGTACGGAGAATTACAGCTCTCCCTCATCTTTTTTTTTTTTTTTTACTTCCTGTTTTCTAAATGTTACTACTTTTACTCCTCATATTCCTGAAAAGCCTGCAGGAGAAGAATCTGAACTCTCTTTTGACGCACACAACATCAACAGGACTGATAAAGCGGTTCCCACTACTGGGACAAGTTCTGCCCTTGATACTACTGTCAGGAAGACAAGGAGTTTGTAAAGAGCCTGTGGAGCCTCCCTTGCTGGGAATGAACCGGATGGAATGTAACCTGGCCTAGACTTTCAGATTTAGCTTACAGGACCAGTAAACTTGGAAAACCCCAACACTAAACCCATCGCTACATCAAGGAATATTGCTTTGGAGTCACTGAGAGATAATACCTGTAGCCACAAAATCAAAACTCTAGAGATACATCATGACTGCACTGCAAGCCCTCCCCATAACGAAAATGTGAATTTTAACTTTTATCTTACTTGAAAAAGACTAGATTTATTCCACTGTGCATAGCTATAAGCAAAATAAAAGCATAATTAAACAAAAATATTATTGTATTTCTAAGCAAACTCTTGCCAGTAACAAATTTTCCCTACCCTGCTCTCATTGACTTCAGTGAATGTACAGTCAGGTCCAATACCATAGATTCACAGATACGATCTTTAACCCAAAAGAGTACAAGTAAGTCCTTCAAAAAACAAAGAGAAGAGCCAAACAAGGCACATTATATGCAAAAGTGTTCTTGCAAAATCTCAAATCCCATTGTTTAGCACATGCTAGGACAAAAAAACCCAACCCCACATGCAAATTTCATATCTAACTTTATCCCCTTTTTTTAAAAAAAACAAGATACCTTTTCTGTTGTCATATCTAAAAAGATGTAGCTAGGGGAAAAGCACAAAAGAAGACCTGAAGTTGTACAAAGCTGCTCCAAGCGATGCAGAAATTACTGTGTTTAGCTTCAAAGGTGGCTGCATTTTATCAATAGTGATTTTTGTTACTCATATCTTGTAATTAAAATTACATTTCATTTGGCTTCCGAAATGTTTTTAACTGCATTTCTTAATGTCTAATAACCAGTATTTGTATAGATGAACTAAGAGTTGGGTCATGCAAGTGAATATGCCTGAAAATATTATGATTATAGTGTCAGTACTGTTTTCAAAATTGAATGTTAATAACCAAAGTAACTAAGGGCTACGTAGTTAAGCGAACAAGATATGTTCATGTTCAGCCTCTTGATTTTTGGTAGAATTTTTTTTTTAAATCCTGGTTTTATATTCAACTTTTCCAGTTCTACCTCTGTTCAAGTAGAACATACTATAAAAAGAAGTGCCTAAAACAAACCAATACCGTTTGTTGTTCTGAACTAGAACCAGGTAAAGTTTGAAAGCTACAACTTGGTGTGCTGTTAGTAGTCCTTACTAAAACCAGACACCTTCGCTAAATTTAAAATATAAACAGGTTTTAACAAAATTATAGTAATTTTGCCGTATTTCATTTGAAGCCCCAGTCCTTTCCCTGTATGATACCTGCATTTCTGTGGGATAGTCCAGCACTAGGGGAGGTGATGCTCAGTGTCTTGGGAACATGAAACCTGCTGCAAACTGGACAGCCTTTCTCTGTTAAGAAATGGCTTCTCATCTTCTGGTCCCTTCTTACAGAATTTAGTATTAATTTCAGAGCAAGACAGTCTATTTTGCAAGGTGTTCACCTCTGGAGCTTATTTATTCCTTGACCTCCATGTTAAGGCCATTAAGCAAAGGTGATTCTTAGAACAGAGGTAGCTTAATGCCTATCCATTGGGAAGGATGTAGGGATTGTGGCCTTTAATTTTTGACCTTCATTGTAGATTGTGGTCCTAATCCTTTGATTGCAGAATTGTTAAAATGTATATATGGCAGTTGGCAAAAATCTTAATGTTCTAGTAAATGCAAAAGCCATAAATTCAGCTGCTGACCTTTTCCATCCAGGTCACATGTGACACCCACTGGAGTTTGTCAGGCTGTGTGGAATTTATGGAGCTCATATAGGTACCAGCTGCGAAAGCTGAACTTTCATGAAATGTCTTTCAAAGGCACTTCCAAACCCCTTGTAAAAAGTCAGTATGTCTTTTTTTAAGGGTATACATTCTACACACATTTTAAAAGGTCTCGTCATACCATCTCTGCAAATCTTCAACACTTAGGAAACTTCAGCTCTTAAATTATTACTCTTTACAAAATAGAGAAATCAGGCCAGGCATGTAATTACTGCAAGCACCAACTTACAACAACCCCTTTCCAAGCCTACAGAATACGCTGAACCTCTGCACACTCCTTCCTTTCTCATGCGCATCTCTCTGCCCCTCTCTGCAATCAATGGTATCGATGGCGTATTGTCAGTCAGGGAAATGTGATTTGATAGTACCCTAAAGCAGTTGCGAAAGAAGGGAAGGAATACAAAACCTACTCAGGTCCACACCGTGAGCGTGAGATCAATGTTTTCAATAATACGTTTGCCGCCATGTAGCACCCTAACTGTCGCAATTAATAATGTAGAAGGAGCTGATTAACTTAAGTAAAGTGCTCTCCACTGTGTAAACACATGAAGATCTATAGGGCGAAAGAGGAAAGAACGAACAAAACGTCATTTTTATATTTTATGTGGACACACTCTTGCTTTCTATTCTGCTCTTGTAACAATTACTGTACTAGCCACTCTGACAGAGTCAATAAATCGATCTGGGACCTGATGCAGCAGTGAGGCAGACTAATCCAATACAGCATTATCTGCAGTGGAGGTTGGGGGCAGGCGTGGGGTCGCCAGGAAATCGGCCAAGTCAAGTAAAAGCAGTAAGAGGCACATAACTATAATCTTGCCTTATACTTATTTGTTTGATTTGTGTGTGTGTCTGTACATATGCATGTGTGTATGTGAACAAATGTGCGGCTCTGCAGGAGGGAAGTGCTCTGCCCGTGCTGCATCTCCGAAGTCCTTGCAATACTCCCGTTGGTCGCAGGACCCTGTGGTTCAGTGAGGATCAGCACCCACTCTGATTTAATTACATCTGCAGCGTGGCTGATGAAATGAAAATATCTGCTGACTCTCCCGCACCACACCAGAGTCAGTGCCTGCTCTCCCTCCTGGCTGCACCCACCACAACAGCGGCAAGAGCTGCTGCCTGTCCATTGAAAGACAAATCTGGGAGTCCCCTTCCAAGTACTCTGTACCTGTGGACATAGGAACTGTCACGTTTTGTCAGCTTAAATGGTCACTTGGGTCTGGTATGATGTCTGTGACAGTGGCTGCACTCCTCTTGGGAGGAAGATGTGAGAATCCCTATGAAGGAGATGGACCAAAATGATTTGGCCTGAGGGGAAGCTTCTTCCCAGCCTCATGCAGTAAGTGGTAGGCCTTGTAAATACATGTTAGCAGGCAATACAAGATTGAAAAAATAAAAATAAAAGAAAGTTTCCTGCTGAATGGAAAAAAGAAAACTGTTTTTTGGCAGAAGTTCTTCAAGAAGGAGAACATAGGCCATTGTTATTATGAAGACTTTTCAATGAAAACACAGAAAATCATTGCCTTTTAGAGTAATTGTTTAGCTAAAGAAAGGTTACACAGCTTGTAGAGAATTTAGTAAGAAATTAAATCTCTCCAGCTCATTCATCATATTTCTGCATTTGCCAACTCTTCCCACCAGGCCCACACTTACTTCTTCTCTCTCTTCTCCCCTACTGTGGAGCATAAGTAATGGCCATAAAACCCACAGAAAGGGTGCCTTACACACAGGCTTCCTGTTTATTGTAAGGAGGGGGAAAAAATGCAGTAATTTAATTGCTTAGTTTGGGAAATTCGTCTATATCCATTGTAAATAATTGTATGCTGTATCTATTGGAAATAGGATGCTTAGTGTTAGTTTCCAAAAAAAGTCTGAACTGCTCACTGGAGCCTGCAAGGAGGAGGAAGAAAAAGCGCAGGAAAAAGGATCCCCCCTGCTGAGGACTAACCCAGGCATTTCTGGACCGATTTAGCTCCAACCCACTTTGAAGATAAGGCCACATGATGGTACTGGGAAGTCTTCTATGAATCTTTACCTTTATAGTGCAATATGTGCTTTCTTCTTGAGGTATACTGTTCTCTGCTTTTTAAGAACTGAGCTGAGAGTGAAATTTCATGCTGCCCCTCTGCACAAAAACTCAATTAAAGGGGCTTTGTGCACTGAGCTGAGCAGGCAATGAAGGGAATGGGAGTTGGGGAGTGACCCTGCTTTCTGGCCACCTTTGTGTCTCCTCTCTGTGGAACACACTCTGGACTGCCATTAGCAACTGTGATCAGAGCAGCATGCTCACGCTCATGCTGCACTCAGCCGCATGTGGGCTCTTTGCTCCCATCATGGTAGAACCATCTCAATTTTAGCTTAGCTAAAGATTCAGCCAACATTTCCTTGATGAATTTCAACAAAAGAGAAGGGCGAGTTTAATATGGCCAAACACAAAGCTAAGGCAGAATCTGAAATCTTTCAGCTTCCCAGAGTCTGAGACCTGTGGATGCTTGATAGGGATTAACATTGCATTTCTATGCACACCCTCTCTACGCTTATACTACATTTTCAGAGCCATCTCCAGGCCACCCTCAAGATAAGGCCAGTATAGCTGTTTCCTGGGTGGAAGATGAAAGACAGACCAACATTCAGGTCACGTATCAGTAGCTTTGTGCCACTGGTTCTGCAACAAAACACTTTTTGCTCAGGGATCAAAACTGTCAGTGGTCATAACAGGGTTCATGCCTAAAAAAGCCCATTCTTCTTCGATGCTCTTCAGCCCAGGCAATTACTATAAATTAAGTGCTCACATATACAATTTTCTTTTCTCACACACTCAAGTGCTCGTTGCAACGGTTCTGTTTCTGATCTGTGTTTTGGGTGTCCCATTTCTTAAGTGTATTGTAATGTCTAGTAGGAAAGCGATCCATGAGGGTGTAGAGCAGGCTCAGGAGCAATCTAAAATTCAGATGGCACTTTGGGCACTGTGTAACTCTGTTCTGGGTGTTGGAGGAGAGCAGCCCTTGCTTCCCATTGCCCATATGGGAAAGTCCACAGATTCCTGCTGGGTTAGGGAGGACAGCAATCCCTCTAACTTCAGCAGCTCTAGAAAGTATCAGTCCCACACCACAAAACTGTGTTTTTATATCTAGTCTCTGCAAATTTCTTTTCTTTACCCAGGAGAGATGTTACTCCTGCATGCAAACGATGTTCTGAACCTGTTACTACATTTGCTGCTATGGACCAAGAGAAGAAAAGGGGCAGTCAAGTCTCTGTTTAGAAGTGTTTGCAGCTTAAGTTTCTTCCAAAGCCATGCATGCCGGCCTAGGGAAGTTACTTTGTGGACTATGTAATTCTCAGGGGGCTGAACTGCTTAGAACAAGTGCTTCCAAATTAGTGTTCTTCATTCACGCTCCAACACAAGCGGTGTGTTCAGCCTTGAGGATAAGTATTCTTATCCTGCGGAGTAACAGTCACCAAAGCAACAAGTAGCACTGACCTGGTTTATAAATAGTTCTGCTCAGAATCCCCAAAGTAAAAGGCCTGCAGCCTCTCACGTTCTCTGCATGTCCACTACAATGTACAAGCCACTTGCACCCCTTACACTTTTTCTGACCACAAACTGCTCTGCGAAGTGAAGCGGTGGCTCAGCTGTTAGCCCACTGCAGCGACACCATGAAATCCTGACCTTCCCCTTCCTGCCCGAGGGCCAGCAGGTGCTGCCTGTCTGGCCCGAGCAATGCCTGGGTGTGGGGAAATGGGAGAAAGAGGGAAGGGTGCAGAGGCAGAAAAGGACAAGCAGCTTGTGGTACTCATTAATAAAGCACATCAACACGAGCCGTGTGCAAGGCTGGCAGCTCCACGTCCCTTTCTGACAGTGCAAAGGGCAGGGCACCGTGGCAGGGGTGCAGTGAGAAGCAAAAATGGAAAATCCCTATGAAGCGAGGCATATGTTTTATTTGTCAGAAGAAAAATGTGTGCACTGGTTTCTTTCTTCCATAGGGTGGCAATGGAACCTGGGCACAAAACAGCTATGTGGTTTCAGCCGCAGGAACAGTAGCTCTGTTCAAGGTGCCAACTTTGATCTATGAATCCTATACGCTTTCAGGCCTTGCTACCTGCAAGACTGCTTCCCTGCCTCCCCCCTGCCTGCACAGCCTCCAGCCGCGGTGAGGGGCATCACCTGCACCACACTCCTCCGAATTAAGTGTCTAGGCAGCAGCGACTGGCTGTTATCACAGAAGGACCATCTACTCTGGAATTTGCCTCCCTCCCGTGTCTGACAGAGCTCACATCTGCTAACCTACAGGACACAGCATAAAGCTCATTTTTTTCTCATGCCCTTTGTTTTAAAGTGCTGCCAGTAAAAAATTGCAGGTTGCAGGTTGCTGTCTAAAGGGATTGTGGGGAAGTAAAATAGTCTTTCCCTTGTCTCTCAAAAGAAAGTAATCGTACAATTAGGTTTGTATATGCACCTGAGGCATAAGGTGGTTTTTTAGAGATAAATAAAAGCCTAAAAGAAGAAGCTACAAAGATACCACTGTCTAATTCAAGAAAGGCAGAGAACAGGAGCAGATCTAAAGAAGTTAGCAATTTCTTTATACTATAAATATTTTGCTAAACTTCATTAATTTCCCTCCCAACTTACTATAGGGCAGCATTACTCTTTTCTAGATGTGTTTCACAGAGTGCATTTTTGTACCTGGTCTTTATAAGTCTGGTAGCAAGTGCATGGCTGTGCTTTTGAGCTTACTGGTTTTTGTACTTATCTTTTCACTGCCTAGATAAGCTTGTTTGACTTCTGGGGTTTTTCTTGTACTTTATTGGCATGTGCTAGGTAAGTTCTGTGACTTTTGTTTCAATTGTTTTGCATTATGAAGGATGAACTCTACCTGGAGCACTGTTGTAGCTGGGTGGCTCGAGGGCCCCGCCAGGAAAAGTGTCAGAAAACAAGACCCTGGCTTGCTATCCATGATCTGACTGTAGCTTTGGGAACGTGCAAAGGCAGAAGCAGAAAAGGCTTCTACTTCTGTTCTTCTAAAAAATAGTTTTATCTTTTCCTAGAGAAAGGTAAGGGAATAATTAATTAGTTTTTCTCTTAACTAAGGTTTAGAAACTAACTGGGATGGATCCGATACAAAGCATGTTTACCTTAGAGAGGGATTTTTCCGAAAACAGCTGGGCAGGAGGGTGCATGATACACTTTATCTCTTAAGCGGACAAGAAAACTGTTTAGTTTCTCACAGTGGTAAAGCAGTTGATCCTCTGCTTGGGTGCCTCAGTAGGAGGCGGTTTCTGTTCTGTTCATCCTCGTAACCTTACTGTGTAAGGCACATGGGCTACTGGCAGGTAGGAGTGATTAGATGGAGCAGGCATGTGTTGTTCAGGAGCTGTTTTTAGCATCCGAAATACAATTTCCAGGAAGATACAGGGTAAGTAGGTGGCAAACAGGACTGAGCCTAGTAAACAATGTTTAGTGTGAAGTGGAGCTGCAGCACACTGAATACAGCACACTGATCCCCAAAGGAATTTTGTACGCTCGAGCAGAGTGAGGGCATTATTGATCAGCAAACACTGTTTAGAGAGGCGAGTGACAACGCAAACTCTGGTCACAAAGAGCGGGTTGCTAGTTTAGTGCTACCAGCTGCGTGTACTCGGAGCGCATATCCTGTGTTTCAAAATTACTTTTATCGCTTGGTTAGGAAAAAAAACCCACCCACCCCAAACTCAGAATCCTTTATTCTTTATTAGTGTTGCTGCTACTGATAGGCTAGTCCCTAATTAATGTGATGGTACTTTCCCTTTCCCCTACCACTCTCCTTATTACAAGTCCTTGGCAATACGAGAGACCTATCTATTACTTAGTCATGAGGTATCTAGACCAGCTTGCTTTTGAAACTAAAGACTGTGTACCCCAGGCATACTGTATTTCTGATTTGCATATGGAAAACGCAGTTAAAAAGCTGATGCCCCCATATTGCTTGCGAGTCGAGTAGCGAAAGTAAATGATTTATCAAGCAAAGGTTACAACACCTGTGCCTTTTTGTCAACATATACAGAGGATGCCAAGTCAAGTGTTTCTTCTAATAGCTCAAACAGAAATTTAGATTCAAATAACCCCCCAGACAGGACAATTACGCAGTGAGCCACCAGAGTGGCAGAGTGATGGATGGGGTAAGCAGTGGCAGTGTATTGAAAAACAAACCCTGAAAAGTTTTAAAGCTGCTAAAACCAGACAAAGGCAACAGCCCTTTTGGGGCTTTTGTTGCTGAATCAGAACTACTGACTTAAACCAGTTTATTTTCTGGTCTCTCCTCTGTCATGGAGTTGTCGTCCTGCTACAACCTTTGTTGGCACAGGAAGATGGCCTTCTTCTAAATAAAATATTATATAAATTCTATAAAATTCCTTTAAGGGATTATATCTGAAGCAACGTGACACAAGTCAGAACATGCTGCTAATGGAAATGTCTACTGCTAATTTTTATAATGCCCATTAAGAAAGACGTGTACTGCTTTTGGTTGTTTAAAAACAGCCTAGGACAGAATGATCCTTGTTCAAACCCAGCCATGCTGTTGTACATTTGTCTACGATTTTATTCCAATGTTCTGTGAAAGCCTGTGAATGCCCATGTATGGGAAATGCAACTTCTGCTGAACAGCACTGTCACATCCCCGTGCACAGACTCACTTCTGCAGCATTTTAAGACTAATAACGATGATGCGTAACTAGTGCCTGCAGTCAAATGACCCACCAATCGGAAGAGAAAATCAGAGCCACCAAAAAGCTGACCATAACGTTTTCTTATAGCTTGTAGCTGGACTGTAATTTTAAAAAGCAGATGTTCAGATACAGTCTTCATTTTTATTTTGTTGCTCCAGCAGTAAAGAGTTGCTTAACCCTTATATTTAAGCTTGACTTTCAGAAGCTCTGACTGTTCACTGCTTCCTCTTGTCTAAGGGAGCTGTGTGGCCTGGCAGTTAGTGGTCCTCAGGACCCATATCTTAGGCTGACTCTGAATGTACTATAAAAATCCTGATGGAAAGCAGCCACCCCAGCTGCTTTTAATAACACAGTCCTATGTGTTTTTATATTTTCATTTTGAAAATATCCTAAGTGATCATCCTATACGCTAATGCCCTGCAAAAAAAGAGTACAAAAGCCTGTCTTTGTTTAGAGGAACACTAAGAAAGTCCCAAATCATTGCAGTTAGTATTTTTACCTCACTTTTCTGATTTAAAACACAGTCAACTTCAGAGTTGTTTCATGAATAAGTAGTGAGTTTTGCTGATAAATTATATATTTAGTACCAAGTGGGTTGTGGTGGTGTAATGATGTATTGAAGCACAAGAGATGCAGCTGGAGTCAGAGACTGGAAGTCAGTCTCCTTACCCACTGCAGCATGTTTGACTTTAATTGGAAGCTGTGCTTGAGTATTGTTTTTCACTGTACAGCATTGTTATTCACTATACTGCATTACATAGAAGCACTTAAAGTAAGGCTACAGCACTTTAAAATGATTTAAGTCATAAATAAGGAGGATAAAAGTTTCCAGTCAACAAACTTATCTGGGAAACCTAGGCTGCATGCTGCAAATATGTCTGAAATATTTTGGAGACTTAATACTGTTGTGTCTTACTACATAATCAATTCACCAACTAGTAGTTTTTCAAGTCTTCTGGAAAAGGTAAGTAGCATTCTCCAAAGGGTTTCAAGTTTCCTGAGCTATGAAGGAAAAGACCGAATGCTTAAGGACTTTAACAGTATACCTTAACATCCCCGTTTCCCAATTTCTGTGTATTTCTGTGTATTCCAGTTGTTTCCAAAATGACTGGAGAAATACGATTTAAATGTGAAGGCACATGAAAACTTGTCACGTACATGAACTCAATAAGGGAAGAGGCCTGAAAAGCGGGGTGCGGCTTGCGTTTTGTTAAGGCATGAAAAAAATCAGAACCTGATGGGTTAAAGCCCTGCTCTGCACTGCTGGTGTACTTTCTGTGACCCTATTTAATGCAGAGAAGGTTTGAGATTCGATGCAGTTTAACCTGTGCTGTCGACAGAGCTATAAACTAAAGCCCCTAACAAATTGTACACAAAGAACAGATAGCAAGAAAACACGTTGTGTGCACAGGCATCTGGTTGCAGCCCTGTAAACTGAAAGTCTTTGGTAATGAGCAACTTGGGTTTCATTGACAGCATAGGTGCTCGAGCCATCGCAACGAGGAGCCTGTCTTCATGCATACACTGGACTGTGGCATGTGACAGCCATTAATCTGTACACTAATTATGCAGATGCATATAAACGATTTGAAAGAAGTTACAAGAGCTAAGGGTAGTACTCCCCAATTTGCTAGTTATTTGAATTACTACTTTTTAGTTATCGCAACCAGCTCAAAACAAAATTACAAACATTTCTGCTGTTCATCTTTAAAAGAACTGTAATGTAATCAAGCAATGACTTAAAACTACAAACTGCAGTTGTCCTAAAGCACTAGTCCTGCCCACTTTTTTATACCTTCTCCACCACAATAACATGATATTAAGCACAGACTTAATTTTTTCAACATCTGGCTCAAATTAGCTGCTAACAAAACTGCCAACAACTATTTTCTTAATCGACCCTGGGAATTTGATACAGCTTGGAAAAAGCACATTTAAACCTCGTCCTTCTCCTAAAGAAACACAAATGTTTACTTGAGCTTCTGATTTGACCATAGCAGGACTATGAATTCAGTTAACCCAGCTTTATAGGCCTGCCTCAACTGGACATTTTTCTTCTTGTGTAAGGAAACAGATGTGCTCGCAATTACAAAATCTCCTGCTTGCTCACAGCCCACCATGCAAATGGCCAGCCAGGAATTCGAGACTGGTTTTCTACATGGAAGTCATGGGAGCAGTCTCCCGCTGTATCTGGTAGGGGACTAGGGTGCCCTGTTACCTGATGGGTCTCTCTGAGCTCCTTTTGCATATGCATTTAAATGCACTGCCTAGGGAACAGGTTGGAGCAAAAGTCTTTGAAAATGCAGTCCTGGAGGAAAAAACTATGCACTAGAAGCCATTATCTTAGAAAGCAGGAGAGATCTTTCCAGTTACAAAAGCAGCGTTATTACTACACAAGCCCAAAAAAAACACAACAGACAAACAAACTGCAAGTGACATTTCACTGTAGTTACTGAGACCATGTGGGTGAAGTGACAGCAGCAATGCAGCTGGCTCCGCGGGGACACGTTAGAGTACACTGAAGAAGAAGAGGCTGCAGGCATACAGAGAAGTTGAAAGCGGCCCACCTGAGTCTGTTGAGGGATATTTACAAAGCTTGGATCCCGTGGTCCAACACTGACGAATCGGTTTGCGGGGGAGGTGCTGGGTGTCGAGTAGGCTGTGAAGGGAAGGGACACATGCGTTGAGGAAGCGGCACTAGATTGCACACGAACAACACCAAAACACACTGTCTCAGAGCCACCTAAGCAGATGTTTAACATAGAAATGTGCAAACGTTTTAGAGAGCAAGAGTTTGGTTTTAGACACTGGAAAGGTTTGGTCTTAATGATGGGGGTATAAACACATAGGGAGCTGGGCTGCTGGGGGAGGGCTCCTTGCCAGGCAGGATGGCAATGACGTGCACTCGGGGAGAAGTGTGCTGGGTCACCTGCACGGCTCTCCATCCCAGAAGAGAACCACAGCAGGCCTTTCCGTGATGGGACAGCACAAGAGACTTCTGTAGGTCCTGAGACTGCCTGACTATTTTCACTCAAATATGTGGTATCTTCCATTTTAATGGAGTTTTGAATAGCAGTGAATTTATTAAAGTGCTTGTTAACAGAATCAGACCCTTATTTCAAGCTAATCCAGCATTCTGACTTGATATAAAGTTTTGGTTTTCATACTGCTATGGTCTGCACTCTCTAAAATGTTCACTTGATGTGTTTGACAAGCTAGGATGATCCTTTCGGTAAAAAATTAATGGGTTGCAGTTTCACTGGGGTGGTAAGTGCAATCAGTCTGAAGGCTGAAGCTGCCTTTAAAAACTGGAGTGGCTCCCATGAACGTAAAGCTATTAAATGCAATGCAAGCCAAGAACCCAGATTACTTCCAAACTTGAAGTACTTTAATGATTTTATTGTTGCATTATATTCTCCACTGCAACTGTCCACAATGCCACGTACTTCCACATTCAAAAGCTTTCAACACATTTTCGGTCCTCTCTTTTGAAAATCCCCCATGTAATCTTCTCCCTTGCTCAGTTTTTTGCAGGTTCAGATCTAAATTCAAATAACCTAAATAGACGCCTTAATACAAACAGTGATTCTGTCCATTTTAAATATATTTATGGGAATGCATTCTGCTGAATAAAATCCCCAGACAATCTAACTATCCAATGAAGAGACAAAAAGCAATGTTAAAAGGAAAGTTACTTGCCAAATTCCAGTCAGGCTAAATATAATGTTCAGGCCTCAACGTTACAGAAAAATAAAGTGAGTTAAGAGTCAGAGAAGACACTGAGTTGTCTCTGTAGATGAAAGCCTGTTGCCTTTCTGAAGGCAAAATATTTGGTGAGGAGACGTTACTTGGAGAAGCCTTTGGTTTAAGACTGCTGAATCAGACCAATGCTCTACCTTATCCACTGTCCTCTCTCTCACAGATGCCATAAGCAGATGCACAGGGAAGAGTCAGAACAGGTCACATATTTACTTTCTCACATTCTTTACCACCCACCCTCTGATTATTTTCAGCTCAGGGTCTCCCTATATTTAATGGCCCGCAAGGGATTTCTCATTGATGAATGCCTGATCTGCACTTGGGTGCAGATGTTCTGCATCCCACAAAGCGCTTTGGCAAGGAGTTCCCAAGTCTACGAGCATGTGGAACCACATCCTTCCCTTCCCTCTCTACCCAAGTCTCATAAAAATCTCATGATGCCTCCTAATTCTTACAATTATATCAGACAGCTTCACTTTCTTAAAGAGCAATCCCCTGAAATAACCCCAGGAACTGCATTAAGAACTAACATTTCTTAACTGATCTGAGGGGAGATGAGGCGCTCCTGATTCCTAAGAATGAATCCTTCCCAGTTGTTTCTGGTCAGATGAGCTTTTCACTCCAAAAAGGTAATAGTTTGCTAGTACTTGCAAAAATCATGTGAGGAACACCTTTCCTTCACAAAGTTTTAAAGGAATTTTTAAGTGCACAAATTCATCTTTCTGAGATGATTTTGCAAACTGCAGTGCAGCTTGCACATTAGAGTATGAACGGGTACACTGGTTGTTATTCATATCTGCAAGCCAAAGAAGAAATGAACTGAGTAGATTTGGTGAGATGTTCTCCTTGCCTTTTTACCGTGTTAATTTGCTTAATAATTCAAAGCCACACGTTTGCAAAAGGTGTACCTCTGTCGCTAGTGCCATGCATTAAGATTCTTCTGTACTGTTTTATGGTGAGGGCTTTGGTTTTCTTTAAACTAACTAATGAACCCTATGTTGAGCAGGACTAAAAATTCCTCCTGCAGTGGGGAAAACTAACTTAAAGCTCAAAAATCAAACATCTGTTGTTCGGTTCTTCTGGTCTACTTTTAAGGAAGCAGAATGAGCGGAGAGGCCATTTAATCCCTTGGAGCAGGTATGTTCCACTCAGAGGGGAAGGAACTCAAGATCTTGTTTACAGTTCCCCACTGGCAGATAGTTTTGCTGTGATATTTGGTAGAAAATCAAAGAGAAACCATCAGAATGCCGTCTTAAATGGCTTCTTTGTTCAAACAAAAATTCTAAAGCATTTGAAAACTGTGTAATATGCACAAAAGTCTCCTTAAATCCTGCTGGGTGAATTACTATGTATACCTTTCTTCTGTAATGCTCCAAACTATGTTTAACTTGCTTTCTGAAAATACTCGGATGTCAGCTTGGTATTTCCTTAAGGTCATATAACTACATTGCTACAGCCAAGAAGTGAAGAGTACCAAAACTACATATATGCAGAGCTAGCTTTACATTGGAGTTTCCCAAGATGCTAGTCCTACTTCACTGTAAAATGTCACAAGATCTTTGTGGATTTTAAGGGGCCATTTTGGTTCAGAATATTAAGTTGACATGGACACATTAGCAGTGAGACCTGTTACCGTGCAATCTGCTTCAGAAAAGGGAGCAGTACCGGGTGTTGCTTAGACCATCACCAACACGGCTTCTAGTTGTATATTACTGTCTTCATATAAATACCCTTGTCTGACATGGAGGTGGGATTCCTGGAAGTTTTACCACTTCTGATCCCTATGCTCTGCTCTGAGATTAGGATGGGGCTAACTGCTCTCACTGGTTAAAGCTTGGTGGTATTACATTATAGTACACATAGGCTAAGCCCATGGTAGGGTCTTCAAACTCCTTTTTAGGAAAGAGAAAAGCCAAGGCATGGAGAGGAACAGAAGCCAGGTCTCTTAAGCAGATCTTCTCCCGATCTTTATCAGCTTTGCTCCACGGGAATTGCACAGATCTACACTAGTTTACACCAGCTGATAGCTGGCCTGTTGGGCTTGAACAGAAACATCTTCCTGCCCAGCCTAGTCTTTCTGCTACTGGAATTCACTAAGGATCGTTTGCAACATCATAGTGCATAGCCAAGGAAATGCATGTGATGCCACAAATTTGCTGTGATGCTTCACTTCAGGAACAAACGAAACAGGAGCTGGCAGAGAAAGAACATTTGCTCACACAGACAGCTTTGATATTTAGCCAAAATGGCAAGAAATTTTATGAAAGACAAGACAAACACACAGTTTTGGGAATGTCATGTATTTTAAAGTTGCCTGCAGTAGGAGAATGTTAATTTTAAATATACTTTCCTGAAATAATTTCTATTAAGTATAGGAGTGTGTCATTTATCAGACAGTCCTGGATTAAAAGGATAAACTTTTGGTGGGTAAAGATGATTTGGGCGTGCGATAACCTAATGTAATGCTAGGTCTCTCTTCTACAGACCAAGATGACAGGTAAATGTGCTTGAAATGAAGAGCTGTACTGTTTTGCAATGGACTAGGAGTCAGTTTAGCCATTGTGGAGTTGTAGTGAGAGAACTGACCAGAGGAACACAGTGCACTACAGCAATTCCTACCGCACTGCATTCTGCAGCTGAGTATCTGAGAGGGAACTACAAATTCTAGCAAATTAAATGATAGAGTCATCACCATCTTTTTTATGGATGGGGAAAGGAGCAAACAGAACGCTACAACGGCTTGCCCAGAGGGTGCTCCGTCAATGCATAGCAGAGAAAGGGAGAGAAATCCAATCTGATTATGAATCCACTACTATAGCCACAAGAACATTCTTCTTGTCCTGACACAAATGCTGTTTAACGCGAAAACTCCCTTCTGCAAAGGGACATTAACCAATAACGATCTTGCCCAACAAGGGAAAATAGCCAAGTTTCTCCCCACGTAGAGTTGTGAACCTTAGAAAAGACCGTTTAGTTTAAAAAAGCTCTTTGAAAATTACCGTGTACAGGATGGCTGTAGTTTAGACTCTGCACTGGAATGAGGGCCACAGATCCTAAAGCTCAGATTCAGTTATGATAGTGATAAAGTCCAACTGGCACATAGTGGAAGTGGTGTTTTCTTTGGGCAATGAGATATTAAACCCAGAAACTGTCAAGTTCAAGAAAAAAATGTGTTGTGTTTGTTATGGGTTACCAACCAAACAAAATTTAGAAGAGATCTGAGATAAGATAATTTTGGGACTGCTTCTGACATCAAGGATGTGTCTTATTGGAAAGGCTTTTTATGGAGGAAAAATGAACCCTCCCAAACCTCATGAATCCCATCGCCATTGTGTCATCTCACTGAGGAAAATGCTGGCTTTCCAAAGGGATAGGATTCACAGCTGAAATTTCTAACTCCCAGAGCATTCCTGGCCACCCAGTAGAGGCAAATCCCTGGTGTGCATCTCCAGGGGCTCTTCTTTCCTTGGACAGCACTAATGTTCATGTTTTGGTTAATGTCACAGCTGGAGGGTTTCACTATTGCTCAGAGAATCATTAACCACCTTGTTGTGATTTTTAGCTCTCATTCCCAGGAGGCCACGCTGTATTGAACAGCTGCTCCTGGCTCCTGCACCCCTCAGGAGAGCCATATTCTAATTTTTGGTAGGGCCGTAACTACATTTTGTTTCTGCAGAGGGCTTTCTGTTAGACCAAAAAAGGGTGGGAGAATGGAGCAAATGGCAACCCCTTTCACTCCATTTCCTTGGGGGGGGGGCTTCATTCTCCTCCACAGAGCGAAGGAGAGAGTCTGGCCAAACTCTAACATCACTCCTGCCTTTGTTGCATAAGTGACTTTCCAATACCCTAAAGCTCGGCAGGGCAGTCAGCCATAACCCAGCGACACTCCCAGAACTGGTGCACTCGAGCAGTTCGTAACTATGGAAAACACCTTTTTTGTGTGGCTTTTATGAAACTCTGGTGAGTCTGCACTTGCTATTTGGAGTCTAATATTTAGTTAAGGAAAAAATAAACACGGATGAAAATGGGAGGGTTGGTACTGACTGACACTCTAAATGGAGTCCAGTGGGCCCTTCTGGAAAACCTTCCCTGTGAGGCTAGGAGTTTGGGTTTGCTTTACTCCTTATGCAGCCAGCCGCTTCCACTGGCTTTGGTATATATGTAATATTTTTTCTAAGAAAATGTTTCCTATAATCTACTTCTCTGTAAAATTTGTCCCTAAATTAAATTATACGCTTCTTTACAACTCAAGTTGCTATTATTCAAAACCCTTAACAAAAGGAAGATTCATGCCCGAGTATGTACAGATCGATATGTTTAGACATCAGCGTAGCTAATTAACAAACAGTAATTATTTTCCTAATCTTTTGTTTAAATACCATTAACTGGCTGCTCTTGAGGAAACCTCAATTCCCAATTAACATGGCAGCTGTCTGCTGAACACTAAGCCACAGTGACCAGCCCAAGCTGGTACCGATGGGTGGTGGTCTGCAAACTTCAGCGGACAAATGCCAGTTTTTATGCCAGCTGAAAATCAGGCCAGACACGCATTTAGCTTGTTTACATGATCACAGTATCGTACAAGTTAAGTATTAAGGTTACTGCTAAAATGATGCTGGTATTTTTTTTCTTTTAGACACCACACACTGCCAGTAAACTGAGTCACAACTGTAATGACAAATACACATTGACCTAGTTTCATTTTTCCCAGTTCTGAAGACAAGGAAATAGTAAGGCATTGCTGACTGTATTCAGTGATAACTATGACTAAATATTAACCTTTTAGATTCCACCACCAAATCTTATTGATAGGACTTAAAAGACGGTATCACCCATCAGAAAGCATCAAAACTTCCTGAGAGCACAAGTGTTGGTCTAAGGTCAGAAAGAGGAGGGAAGGGAATGAATCAACTTCTTAGCTAAACAAAAATCTGCTGATCAATTCTAGAAGTCCTGATTGTAGAAGATCATGTTCACAAACTTATCAGACTGTCTCATACTAAAACCCATTTTCATTTCAAAGCGAGCCAGAGCATCTTGCTGAGTTTGCAGTTGTGCACTATCGCATAGCAGAAGGCAATGCAAAAGTCTGAAAACTACCAGATTTTAAAAATGCCCCCTGGAACTTGTGCACATCTCCTAACAATATATAAAGCTTTAAAAATCTCGGCTTCATATGGTCTGAATAGTGAAAACCTCTTTGCACATCAAGCAGTGGTGGCATATAGCATTTAAATAATAAGCTTGAAAAGCACACAAAGGGATTTGCTCTTTCGATTAGATTGATTTTTGTTTGTGGATGTTATTTGGACTCCCTTCACTGTGGAACAAGTCCCCTACAGTTGCCATTAAAGCACTGAAAGCTTCCCTTTTGTTTTTAAATGTCAGTTTGAGCATAGCTTCATTAAATCATTTCACAATTAACTCCCTGAACATCCAGACTTTTTTAAAGCATCAAACCCAGCTGAATCGCATTTGTTTCCCAGAAGAGTGAGTCCAAAGTGGTATCCCCAAGTGTGTATCCAGGAATTTGTATATTTGACTTGTGGCTACACAAAATACATATGGGAGCCGTGTGGGTGGTGGAGAGAGGATTAAAGCTTTCTTCCTGGGCTTAAGAAATACCATAGCTTCTTGCCCCAAATGCAGGGCTCAGGAACCAAGTCATAAGGGAAAGACGTCTGGGTTAATCTAGAAAGACTTATTCCCAAAAGAACTACAAACGAAGTAATCTCAAAAGAGTTGTTAGTGTAGCCCCATATTTATAAGCAGCAATGTTTTCAATGAAGCTATCTGTCTGACTTCCACGTAGTATCTATCCTCCAAAGCCTAACTTGAGATACCAACGTGTCCCTTCATGACAGTAAACAGGATCCCAAAGGTCTGAGGTCTGTGTCACAGCTTAGCTACTGGCCGTGATTTTTCTCATACGTGGTTATATGAAATGCCAACAAAGTCAGAAATAAAACTGTAACCTTACGCTAATGCTTTCCTTGTTACTATAGAAGCAGCTCAGAATTTTGTCCATTCTATACAGAGCAGAGAGCTCGCCTGCTTCCCAAGAGCTAGTCCAGTCCTCATCTCTGAACAGCCGATAGACGGTGATTGCAGCACGCTGCCTGCTGCTGTTAGCCCTTGGTTCCCGCTGCGTCTATACTTACTTGGAGAAGTGGGAGAGGTGGCCCCTCCTTCTGTTGATGTAGTTGGAGGTTTTGTGTCTGGCACTGGCAGAGGCACAGGCCTAGCCATTGGTGGTGGAGGTGGTGGTGGCAACATTGGGGTAGGAAGGAATGGATTGTGCACCTTGCCTTGGCTGCTACCATTGGGCTGCCAAAAAACAAGCAAACAGACAAAAATTACACTAAAAATCAGCTATTAGGAACGTCCAGTATTAACAATCCAGTTGAAAGCTATGCTCAATACATTTACAATTACTTGAGAGGTGGCAAAGAAAGTGTCGGGTCAAATTCTCCGTTGACTTCAAGGAACTTGGTCTCAAACCCTTGTGAAACTATGGAAATTCTCACTTTTAAACATTTGTCCTATTAGCAGTTGGTCTGAACTGCCCTGGATTAAATTCTACTGTATTTCCTGCAGCCACTAATACAAGCTCAGTGAGAGCTGAAGCAATATTTTTGACCCCTTAAATCCCCCAGTCTCGTGCCTCTGTTGTACCCTTAGGATATCAGTGCCTAGAACTTGAGTGTAAATTTCTTAAAGATACTGGTCATTAAGAGAAAAAAACAAGCATTTTTGGTGGTCTTAAAACTCAGGCTGATATCTTATTACAAGAAAATGAATGAGTATATATTAAAGTAACTGCTCTCCCACATCCCTTTTGAGTTAGTAGCTCACAGTTTAGTTACCACTAGGATCATATGGAGAAATGACTGAACTTAAGAACTGCTTCATTTTACACAGTGGGGAAAACCCCCCCTCCCTTTGGTCTGGGATGTGGTCAGTCACAGGCAGAATGGGCCCAGCTATTCAAGTGTGGTCTTTCAATTAATCACCAGAAAAACCTGTCTGGAAGTAAAAGTGTTTTCAAGTATCACAAAAGCAAGAAGCAGGCTCAAAAAAAAAAGCCACCCCTTCCCCCAACTTGTTAAGTTTACATTTCAAATGTAACGCAGCCTGGACACTTGAAAACCATACAGATAGATGCCAAATGCCATTATAAAGAGAAAGTAGGACAGCCTGTGAATCAGGTGTTCCATTTTAGTGACAAAAATGATGAGATCACTTTCGACAGCACTCTACAAATTGATCTCACTGCAGTTCTGGCACTGAGCATTGGCTTTTCCATTGATGATAAAAGCTCAGCTTTAAACACAGATCCATATTCTAAGTACTGCTAAAGAAAATAATATTTTAATTCCTGTTAGGGTTTCCATTAGCCTGAACTACTGGGGACAATATACTCGTACTGGCAAATGCCTGGGACTTTATTTTCATTTCACGTGCTTTGGCACTGACAAAAGGCCTTAAAGTCATGTAGGTGCAAATCACACTTGTGCTAGAGCAAAAATGGTTCAGGGCATAAATAAGACTCAAACTCATCTGCATTTAACTTAACAGCACTCCCATTGACTTCAAAGACTGCAGTTACTAGTGTTTGCAGTAAGAAGCAATCCTTCAGGGATATTTATTTTTCCAACATCCAGTACCTTTAATAAACTAATATATTAGTGGCATCTCTCAAACACTATCTTGTCTCACAATTAGGTCCCTTTCCTGCCAAGAAGACCCCTGCTGTATGTTCATTGTGAGTGTGCTAACAGTTCATAATGCTGAATGGTTTGGGATAAATTAAGCAAATGAATACTCAAGGCAAAAGAAAAGCACTATATTGATTTGTTGTCTAGACATAAATGTATCTGCTAACATATTGCAGACATTATTCAAAGCCAGTACTGGCTGGAATAAGTAGAGTCAGTTTTTCTGCTAGGGAAAGGAAAGCACTGAGAACAATATAGCTTATTAAATAAGTGTAATAAATTAGATGCTAATAATTAAACTAATTCTCATTAACACTTTGATTCGTATGTATGTCAGGAGAGAAACAGTAATTTTGCCAGTTATTACTTCATTGGCTGGAGAAAGTTACATGCATTACATTTAATGAAATATTCAGAGCATTATTTTAGATTTGATTTACATAAAATTTATAAATTCTGTGTTTGACCGGAATGCTATTTCAATAATAGCAAGATGATTCACTTTATTTGATTAAAAAAAAATGAAAATGGTTATTTGAAGCTTTGGAACTCTGCTTAATTTTTCATAGAGATAAGGGGAAAAGATAACTGCTTACAGAAATAACAAACCATAATAAACTGTACTTTTAACATCTTGAGTTCAAGTACTGGTCAACTTGATCTAAAGTGCTATAAGGCAGTATTATTTTTTTTTTTTAATGAACTTAGCTGATCTGAAACATCTGTTTCTCACCCTCCCTTTTCCTGCTCTTTCCCCCCCACTCTCCCCTGAACTTCAAAAATAATTAATAAAAATTATTCTGCCTTCATATTTTGTTAACCCTAGTTCCACTAGGGTTACAACATATGCGGCAAAGCCATTTATGGAGGGACCCAAAAGGTCACTGTATCACCAGCTTCTCTGACAGTTTAAGTTAATTTCACCACAATGTGGTTGAGTGGTTTTTTGGGGAGGTTTTTTGTTGCTTTTTAAAATATTTTTGCAATAGCAGCATTTTTTTTTTCTTCCAGCGACTATTCAAGGTGTGTTCCTGTATGCAACATGCTGTTAAAATAATCCCATAATCCCATGGTTAATTTTACATAGGACAAACACTTCTGAAGAAATAAAAACGGCTTCCTTACATTTAGGAACCCCACCTGTCCAGCCTGCTGACCAGCGTCGGGGCAGACAAGTTGGACAAACTCTTTCAGAGTCTCCTGAGGATGATAGCGGATTGCTGGGTGTGAGAAGTATGGCCCAGGCTGTTGAATAATGGGTGATGTTGGAAAATGAAGAGTCGATGGTGTTGCATGTGGACTTGCTATAGGAAAGAAAACAAAGAAGTTATATAGAGTTTTGCCTTTGGAAAATAAAACAGTTTATTTAAATCTACTGTAGTTTTAGCCCTTTTTTAAAATGTACAGTATTGTTTATACATCTGATCTTCACAATTAATATATTAGACCACATTGTGTCCTACACTCACTTCATCTAGATCCTGAAAGCAAGCAGAGCCAGACATTTTGAAGGATTTTCTGAATTTTTAGTGGAGACATATAAAGGAATCGGCAGTCCTTTGTGAAAGTGAAAACTATTCATCACCTTAAGAACAGTCCTCATCAATCAGGCAATAAAAAAATGTACTTGGGAGATTAGGGTTGATTTAATTGACATTTCATATAACTTGGATTTGCACATATGAATCTATTTTATATTGTACTATAAATGGTTGATAATTTAAAGATGGTCTAACACTTTCTGTTGTTGGGTATTTTTTCCACCTCAGTTTAGGAACATTTATTTTAAGTAACATGTTTTCATCTAATGAACATGCACAAAGTGGGAAGATCGTTTTGAAAATTACATGTACATTTCTCCTCAATAATGTTAGGCTCAAATCTTCAGCAAGCCCCCAGCTTGCATTCAGGGATGAAGTTTAATTTGGTGAATTTATGGGCCAACAAGCCAGCTGGAAAATGTACTACAGTGAAGGTGTAAAGGTGTAATGTACACAAGCCCATTGGCAATGACAGATTTCAACGACAGCTGATTTCAGCAAAACTACAAGTGCAGCTGAAGACTCTTATGCTCTCCTATGTTATGTGACACCTTTGCCCAGTTCCTTGGCCTTCCAGATACATCGCGTTGGACCCCTGTTAGCTAACAGTGGTTTCCCCTGTTAGTTGTCACCATGAGGTAGTAACTGCTGCCACTCAGAGTGCTATGAATTCTCCCTTTCCCCTTTAAGAATTCACTCTTCTTTTAGAATGGCCAATTCATCTGGTTGTGCACAAGTTCATCTATACATCATAGTTTATTTCTCACCAAACAGTCACTCTTACATCCCTGTTGCTCCCTTTGCATGTTATCCTAGTAATCTTTCAAGGGTGTCCATGTGTATGTACTGCCCTTGTACATCACACATAACTGATTGGATAAAGGCTATGTAAGGGAGGTAGTAACCTACAGAAACTCATCTGTTGGCTTTGAAGTAAGTAAAATATACAAGAGGGGAAAAAAAAGCCTTTGGCACTTTTCAAAAAAACTGGAGGGATGCAGGAAAGTTAACTAAAATCAAATACAAATGAGCAAACACTCATTTCAGGACTAATGTTATGAAAAACCCTCAGTTAAGTAAAAGCTAAAGTCTGCTTTTTAGTCTTACTCATTGCCAGTTTAATAATATGACACTTTATTAATATTTTTTTCTTAAGCATTATTAAACCATTAGCAAACTCAGAGCCTGAAGATATGGATAAAACGTGCACACAGAGGCAGCAGCAAGGAAACCTACTGCATTATCCTATAAACATACACTAAGGGTTGGCTGGGCAGCACTTCTATGTAATTCTCCACGACTCGATAGGAGTGGTCGCTTTGACACCACCACCAAAAAGAGCTACACTCATGCTGGGGTGCTGATATGGGATGAACATGAAGCTCTTGTCCTTGCCATGAAAAGCTCCCCTGTACCCTCGTTAACCCCACAAGTCTTCCCAGGCTGCTCCCCTTAATACTGTTCAAAATATTCACAAGAGAAAGAGAAATGCATACTAAATGTTTGGTACTAAACAGGAAACCACCGCTGAAAGCAAGCATGGAGATGAGGACCCAAAAGTTAGCATACAGCCTTCAACTATCTCTGATCAAAGTAGATGTATATCCAGAGAAACTCTTCTGACAGCACGGGCTGTACCTGTATCTTGGAACAGCTAGATATGATGGCATGTGGGCTGAACTGGAAAACTGTCTTCCCACAGCCATGCTAGCTCTGCCGTGCTGCACTTGGGGAAAGGAAACAAGAAGCAGCATATCCCACACTCCTTGTTATGGAAATGTTGACAGTTATTCCATGGCCAAGGCAAACACCTGTGTGCCCAGCCTGCTCAACCTGTCTGCACATCTGGGCTTATCTCTTGTTTTTTACAAACCTAGTTAATTATTTCTTACTCACTTTTAAGACAAATAGTTTTCTTCTGAGTTTGCATCTTAAATTATAGTATATTTGAAAACTCTTCAGATAAAGAACCCAGGTCTTCAAAGGAAGAAATGAAGGCTCTTTTCCCGTCCCCAAACTCCTGGGAGAGGCTGTAACTTTGAAGTGTGCTATTAAAAGTAGAGATAATGTGGGATTCACCTTAGTAAATGTGGGTGTCTACCATGAGCTAATTATCTTGGAACCAATGCAGAATTAAACAGAGCTAGTGGTGTCTAAGGAGCCGTCCAATTCATCCAAAACAGACCACTGCCTTTGACTACAGACTTCACCGACCACACTGATGGCTCACTAGGGGATGTGAAGGGAGCCCACCAGTACTAGCTCTGAGGCAGGTACCTCCAGTCTATGCATGCACCTTCAGTTAAGTGAATTCCACCTGAAGTGTCAACCTCTGATCTCACACCAGCCCCTGAGGTGCAACTGCTTTAACAACACTTACATCATAGCCACTTTACAGGTATGAACGTATCATCACCTTCTCCAGAAAGCAACAGTCATTTTAGAGCTTGTAAAAATATTTTGCCACCAATACTGGTTCAACTAAAGTTGGTGGTAAGCATTTTGATAACTACAACAAAATTTTCATCCGCCTACAATATTTCTGTCCTTTTTTTGATATAAAACATATTCTTCCTCTCTTTCTTTGTATCTGCTTTTATAGTTTCCACTTTCCTTGCATGCCAAATGGAAGATGAAGGATGAAGATAAAAGCAAGAAATGAAAATTTATGTGGTAAACATCTAATAAAATAAAAACTAGACTGGGATTTTTTGAACATTTATGAAAAAAATGCATTTTAGCACAAGCTCTGTTAACACTGTTTGAGACTGTTATGCAACTGCACTGTCCTTTGTACACATCTGGGAACAAATTCATTCCTTTTCTTCCGCTGGGTGCAAAGGAGATAGAAATGCTATTTCAAGCAAACAAGAAGGAATAAAACATTGTACCTGGAGAACATACGGAAATTCAAAGGCAGGTCTGAGACCACACTATGTTTAGCTTTTCCATGGTATAGCTCTTCATTTAATAATTTGATTTGTTATATGAAAGACATGTTATGGTTATTAGAAATACTCATAGGCATTTAAGTAGTGGGTCTTTGTTGCCTTGACCTCCTTGGGATGTCAGGGTAGAAAACAAAGTGAAAAGCATTTGTCAGTGATCTTCCCAAAGAGAAAGAAGAAAAGTGAATGCAGGAATGATAGACCATAATTCAGGAAAATAAGTGCCACAAGAAGGAGTCCTCTTTGAAGTCTTGGCCAACTCCTCAGCACAGCCTCGAAAGGCTTTCTGCTGATCACAGGGAAGACGGGGAAAGAAATAAACACAAACAGGCACCAGTTCTCAGTCTGTGCCATACACTCACATGTAGGGTTCATTTTTTCCAAGTAGATGGATTAGCATAAGAAGTAACAAATGGAATAAGGATTTCCAAAACGTTTTATTTTTGCAGTCTCTGACTGGGAAATACCAAATTTCTCAAGTGGCAAAAAGAAGGGCTGTTTGATATGAGGAAGAATCTACTACTATTAAACTCATCAACATTACACATTGAGAGGGAATTAAATGCTAAAGTCTAAAAACTGCTGGCCTGGATACAGACTATTACTCCAATGGCTGTGTCGTGGTCACCAGCTCTGGTGTATGCAAAAAACAGCCTTTCAAACAAGTTCTGAGTGCAGAACATGACCGTATTTGCAAATATATGGATCCTCACAAACATTTTTAATCAGCTGAAGGACATGAGGCAGGTTGCTTTTTTCCCTGTTTGCCTCTAGAAGGGGCAAGCGAACATGGGTAAACCCCTTCATGATTTTCAGAAACACTTAATAAAACTTATAAAGTCATTGCTTCCAAAAAACATACCTAGAGTGATGCAAATTTTCCTGTGTATGAGAAGAGGCAATTACTACTGATGTGCTTCTGATGGGATATTACAAGTCTCAATCAGTGATTGTAAATTCTTTGAGATCTTCAAATGGAAGATAAAATAGGTCTTTGTCTATTATTTATTTACTTATTGACTGATTATTTATGTATCCCTAAGCAGCTGCATTCTGCCAAACCATATTTCTCTCGGCGTCTTTCAGCTTGCATGACATTTATATTTTATTATTGACCTCACTAAATGACATAAAATATAAGTTCTATGACCTATGAAAATATGCGTATTCCAGATCAGAACTTCATTTCTACCTGCTGTAGGTATGGAGGAGTTGGACTGCTGGGCACTATTAAATCTGTTATTTGGAGGGGGGGTTCAGGGGGTTGGAGGCAAGAATTATCCTTCCATCTCAAGGCAAGCATAAATATTTCAAAGCACACATGATTCTAATTCCATTGAAGCTCATCTGAAACACCCCAGACTTTTTATTGAAAATGAGATGATAATGTATGATGGCCTGCAACAGATACACCAGTATTTTAAAACTACTGCTATTGGGCCAAGTAATTATGCAGTACAGCTGTTGCGTACTATACTGGATTTTTTAGTGTTTTACGGGTTTGTGGTGCTGTGCAGCATGGAAGTAAGAGGCTTTTTCAGAGTGCTGAATTCAAAAGTCTGATTATGCAGGCCTGTCTTGTCTTTTCCCTTCTTGATTTGTAGTAGCTAATAACAAACTAAGGAACCAATAAAAGTAAGTTGCATTCATTGATTAGGTTAGCACTCCACACGTCTAAGGCAAATGAAGAAGAGCCAATATTGTGAATTCTATTCAACTGAATGATCAGATAATAAAGAATCAGTTAATTTGAAACAGGTTATAGTTTTCTTGAGATATTTAGTAACTTTCTCAGGCCCTTCTCCTGAAACAAAGGAGCAGTCCTAATAAAGATGCATGGGATCCTTGCTCCCAGAGAGCGCTCACCGATGTGGTAAAGGGATTTGTGATCACACCTGCAGCACTCAGATTTCTCCACCAGCACAGCGCAGCATGTGGGGGAGACATATTGATCCATCCACCTTCCGTCTCCTCTTCCAAAAAGCCTTGCGAACCCCTTCAAGTCCAGATGACTGAATGAAATTTCTTTCTTCATATAGTTGTTTGAAGTCTTTGAAAGGGTCATTTAGTGTTACTCTTCTCCGCTCAGGAAAAGGCACTAGTGATCTCGGGAATCAAAACCACTGCTCCTTCACAGGCACAAGGGCTAGTCCATCAGACCAGGCCAACAGTGGATTGGCTTCACTAGGGCACAATGCTCAGATATCTCCTCTATAAAGTGATAATTAAGTTTACTAATAGCTCATTAAAATTTGATCAATCTTCCTAGAAATAGTAACATTATAATCATAATGAAACAGGATCATTTTTATCAGCTTGTTTTTGAGGCCATTATAATTGGCTTCATTACAATTAAGAAAGTATTTTTTTAAAAGTCATTTCCCTGGAAATGTTATAGAACAGTTTGTTCTGCTAGATATTTCCACTTCAGGCTTCTAAGTTGCTTTAACTCCCTGCGTGCTGTAAGCTTTCTCCTAGCATTTAAGTGATGCAAGTGCCAGTTCGAATTATGCAAGATGTATCCCACCCTTTGTATCCCAAAGGTACTTATTCTGAAAATTGACCATATTAGAGTACTAATTGGCTAAGCCACCATGCTGGCTGATGTGAAATGCTTTCAAACACCATGAAACAGCTGTGTTTATCGGAAATATGAAGAGTGACTTTTTAATAAGGAGATCTGGCAATAATCCAAATTTGTTGAAAGGAACTTGCACTTCTGTGTATAATACAATACAAGAGGTAAAGAATAGAAGCCTAAAACAATAGCTTTAAGCCCACAGATTTTTGTGATGAAAGCAGTTACCCAAACAAGAAAAAAATAATTAAGAAACTTGGGCTGGGATTTGTGGAGGTCCTGAGAGAATTCATTAACCGCTTCTGAATATCAGTGGGAGCTGTGTCCCGATAATTCTTTCAAAGGTTTCTGAAAGTCCCCATTTTCCTTACTGCCCATTAGGAATAGACTTTAGAGTGATAAATGTAGAGTGATCTCTTATTCAGGTTAGCAAGGACTTGCCTCTACTTAAATATTGAGCTGCTGAGGGTAGGCCTGAGCAGCCCTAGAACCAGCCCTTCAAAGGGAATTCAGATCACTGGAAAACCTGAGTATTGCTTAAGTCCCATAATGATGCAAAAGGGCTGTTTAGTAACACATCTGTCAGGTCCATGGATGAACCAAATTGCGACGGATGGGGTCCTGCATTCCCATTTGCAGCGACAAGGCTGGGAAATCACAGGGCAGGAGAACAAAAAGAGGCCTTACCCTCTTAGCATGGGTAAAATTTAGGTACCACTAATACTTACTTCCATATTATATAGGCAAACATAGATGAAACATTCAAAACATAATATAAACAGCTGACCAATGCAAGAGAGATACAAATACCCTAAATATGGTGGATGGAGGATCTGTTCCTGCCCATGGACATCAAAAAAGGACTGAACTGCACAACATCCATCTTGCAGCTCCAGAAGTCAAGTGCAGGTGGTCGGCTAAGCACTGCTGAAAAAACGGACCCATGGTGTCTCTGAGTCAGGGCTGGTCATCAGCCCCATTCTGCTGCTCTCAAGACCAGAGTGGTATAAGCCACCTGGACCCTTCGTTCAAAAACATTTTCTGTAAGAGATTTTGCAGTAGCAAGTGGGAGGCAGAATGACATTTTGCCAAGGCCCACGGAGTTCCCAGCAAAAGGAAAATATGCTTAAAGCTGTGTTTGGGCACAGGGTTTATATTGGTGTACTCTGGATTGCTGAGTATTACAGGCTGCTTTTGAAAACCTGTAGAGCTGAACTAAGCACTGGTTCCAGATTCTGGCATAGGCAGGGGGCCAGTTAAGTTAGCTATTTTGAGCAGATTGTTTTAAAACATGTCAAAATTCTTCTGCCTTTGGGAGATCAGAATACTATAGAACTGATTACACAGGTACAGAAATAAAAATCATACCTACAGAAAGCAGTTCTCCCTTCCCAGACCATAGCTAGAGGTCAAACCAATCTAATTTAACCTATTTGTAGCATTCCTACTTCACATCAAATCCTGGCAACTTTTGCGTATTATTATTGCTTTTAATACACATGATGTATTCTCATATATAAGATAAAAACTACTGCTAGGAGAATATATCATGTCTTTCTTATAATGAAATGCAGTTGATAAGTTTACAATAGAAATGTAAATTCTCTTAAAAACCACAACCTTTATGTGTGTGATGATATAATTCTGCTTTGATACTAAAAAGGGCATGGTAATGGAATCTGTGACTTTGGAGTGATATATTGCTGTTAAGTTAATAGGACTCCACATTCCCATTTCTAATATCAGTGGGTTTTTTCCCTTTCATTCTGTAGATGGTAAGCTGATACTACATAAACATTGTTAAAGCTATAGTTCCACGCTACAGTAATTCACTTAACTTTAACATGATTTATGGTTCTGTCAATAGAGGAGGTTGAAAATCCAGAGCTCTGATGCTTAAACATGGGTTCCATATTTAAAGCAATAATGTGCTTTTTGTGTGTGTCTGAAGCTAGAAGAATTTAGCATAAAGCAGAGATAAAAATATTATAGTTCACTGCACTGTTTAAAGCATATAGTTTAACTTCACGGATACATCAAAGAGAGCAAAGAAACTGAACACAGAATCAGTAAAAGCATGGGTAAAATACTTTGTTCCTGCAGCACTTTATTTTTATATTATTTTTCAGGGATGCATGAAATCCTATTAGTATTTTTAACACTCCCCTTTTCTCATTCTTTTGCTCAGTTAGATCAGCTCCTTTTGTCAGGATGAGTTTAAATCTGGGTCCACTGTGTTAATCACCCCCCTTTCTTCTTTCTGGCACTTACCCTCCAGGCATTTTGCCTCTTTAGGAGATTAAGCGACCAAGTCATCTGGTTGCTCTAACATGTCCTCACTGGAGCAACATATTAACACAACTCCTCTGCAAAAGAGCCCTCTTTAGAAGTTTGCTGCAGGGATGACAAATTAACCCAGCATGGTGTCCCACACATCTATCTCAGTACAAATTATTAGTGTAATAGAGCTTTTAGTTATGCATTTATCTAGTAATTATTGAACGGTTATACAAAACGAAGCTGAGCAATCATGGCCCTTTATGAGGCAATCTCAGTGGGTGGTCTTACAGTTAATTTAGGATAGGACTGTCTAAGCAGTTCACTCACACACAAATTAGCTGAACAGCCTGCTCCTTTAAATATTTCCTATGTCACAGGCTAACTCTTTACAATACAACAAAGGTAGAGTTTTAATTACACGGTTCCTGACTTTTGTTTAGCTGAAGCTTTAACCGTTTGCAAGCCTTCCTCTCTGCCTTCCCCTGCCTGGGATAGAGCAGTAGATGGCAGTTCGGGTAGGGTATCTCATAATTACTAAACCCTGACCTTGAGGCCATCTGTTAGGAAAGTGTTTTTCCTTCAGCATCATATTATTTCCAAGTGAGTGGAGAAAATAAAAATCTTCACCTACACAGTCAGCTATCCTGACACTGTAAACTGGTGCGTTGCTTTTCACTGTCACAAAAGTGTAATGCTGTTGATGGCTTCTACTCAACTTTCTTACCCTTGTGGTGTGGCTCTCTCCTCTTTTGGTTCTCTTACATTACCATTCCCTGGTCTGAGGTGTCTGTATCAGAATTAAGTTGCACCGCTTTGTTTTTGTCAAAATTCAAAGGAAAGTAGAAGGTTACATTAGTCTGCCAGCTGACAGCATCAAGGAGCAGCCACGGAACAGGATCTTACAAAATGTCCTTTTACACTGTGGAACTCTGCAGCGAGTTAGCGTTAGCTGGAATTATCACTTACATTTGCTTGAAGCTGGCTGACAGGACAGCTAACAGGCACTGATATTTTGGTGGCCCTGTGGAGAATTTTGATAGAGAAAGGCACAATGTCTTCCCAGATATGTGACATGAAGTTTTTGCCACTTTGGCACAAACAGAGAGTACCATCCTGTGGAGTTTCCCTGGTAGGCCTTGTCCTGATAAAAATCTCAATGGCAATGCTTATTATGGAGAAAATTAATATAATGGGAACCACTCCACCAGTTGACTTTCACCCCTTCTCTTTCTGCACACACACCCACTTCCTTGGGTTCTTCCCTTTGTGCTGAATTTGTTTCTTGTAATTGTGTTTCTCCATTTTTCTTCCTAACATAAGCATCTCATTCTTATTTTTTTTTCTTTCCTTGCCTTTTCTTCCTTGCTTTTTGGCTTGCAGGATCTATGCTGTTATATTCTGTGGAAATGCTTGAATGCTCTACAGCACAGGCTGCTGTATATCCTAGGTTTACAAGATCGTGGTCAATTTAATGTTTCAGCCAGCTCCAGAAATAAAGTCACTAGAGTGTAAGTAGCAATACATGGAAGCCTAAAATCACTTATGTAAATACTGCTGTCACCCATAGTATTTCAATCCTTCACTGTCTGGTAAAGAGTTCAAGTGGACGAATGTCTGGGAAACTTTGTAAGATGCCAGCATTACATGATGGCTTTGCAATACTGGAGTGCTATAGTGAGCTACACTGACCACCAAATAATCTAACTTGCAGGTAACAAAAGTATGCTGCATAGGAGACAGAGATCTAACTGCCTGAATTTTCAACGCTTGGAAATAAATTCTAAAACTGATAGTGATGCTAAAGCCACCCTATAGGTGATCAATTTGCCATCTGCCAGACACTGAATCCTAACCACACTGGTCCAGAGAAGACATATGGTGCATTCATAGAGTCATGCCCAAAAAACTGCCATCATCAAGTGAGGCTCCATGAATCACTTTGCTAGCTTATCACCAAAGAAACTTGGATCTTACCACCATCTGTTGGAACTACTGAGGAGTCACTGAAGCATTGGCATCCATGTGCCAGCACTCACTGCACATCTGGTCTTCTGGTCAGCCAGCTCAGATCCTCTCTGCTGGCTACTGCCCAGCTGGGCTGAGTACTGGCAGCAGCACCAATACAGATAGGAAACCAGTGCACAGCCTTCCACAACACAGTACAGTACAGACAGCTTCATGAGAACAGAGGTTTTCCAACTGGTTCATTGAATGGAGCACCTTATAGCTAAGAATCCTCTTAAGGATCTCCTCTTCCTCCAAGCAAGTTTTGTTTCCAAAATGACTCATTGTGGGGATCGCTGGGAAGGGCACTCAGTATCCTGGGATACCCCAGCATAAGACGTGCACTGCATTCTAAGGAATGTTTGGAAGAATGTGAAAGATTCAGGAATATTCCTGAGAAGTTATGTATCACTGGTTGTCAATGACAACACCTGCCACGAATAGTCTACAGCTTCTTTTCTGCTGTCTATTTTGATCATGCTTTACAAATGCATCTCATATACACATCCAAGTGATAAACTTTCACATACAAACATCAGAAGGAGATTGAACCTTCTTGTAATTGTTCAGCTGGCTGAGGAGCTTACTCTGATTGCAACCTACTTACTCATCAGAGAAAGACTTTCCTTTCTCTGAAATACCTCTGCAGACAGAAGATTAAATCCTGCTCTTACTTTTCTGAAGACCACTCAGAATGACCTGCCACTGACCATTTAACTAATGCGTATGTATCCAAAGAGCATGCAACATGTATATACTATGTCATACCTATAATTTTGGCAGAAAGGTACAAATCCCAGTAACTAACGGTGGATATGAACTGCTCAAAGATTATACCCTCTTATACAATTGCATTATACTCCTCATGTTGCCATTTTTGATACCTGAAAAGCTTCTCTTTTCTGCTTACTGTCCTAAAGTACACTGAAGGCAATGGGATAAAGAACAAAGCTGGATTTGCAGAAAATAATCCATCTCAGCATATTACCCTTTACTAACAGAATGGGGTGTTGTAGAAAAGAAATAAACACAGCCAGTGTGCTGTGGAAGAAGAATACTGAAGAGGAATGTCCAAAGAGTACAAAGAACCATGTCTGGAACAAGATTTTTCCAGGATGATGACACTTAAAAGAATTCATGGATGGATTCAGAGGGATTTTTTCCTGAAAGTCTGTAAGACTTTGTGAACAAGCATAAAATAGAAAATGCAGAAGAACAGTTTTGGTTAACCTGTTAAGAACCACGATGATTATAAACTGTGTTACTTCTTTATGGAGTTGGTAAAGACATCTCCTTCCGAGCAAACAAAATTTGGGAACTGCAATTATTGTCTTTGCTCTTTCAGGTTCTGGCTGTCTTTGAATGTTCTTCTCACATAGCCGATGAATATCCCCTTGTGTGCAGGAAAAGTCTTGTGAAAACAGACTGTAGATGAGATTTAAACAAGGCCTCACCAGTGATGCATTTCCTCTCTCAGCCACACAAAAATCCAAACACAGAGGGTCTAAACAGGGGCAGACAAAAGCAATCAATGATCTTAAAAAATAAGTGTAAGGTAAAACATAGCTAAATAAAGAAAGGCCTATTAACTAATCAATCAACAACTCAAATCTAAATGGCTGAACTTCTAAAAGATAGCAATTCAGAGTCAGCTGATGTGCACTGAATATAATGTTAATGGAACATTCATATTATTCATACTTACATCACCAATTATCAAGGCTTTTAAAAGAAGATATATTTGCCAAATAGCTCAGACCCAAATTTCAAGGGAAATCTGTATAGAACTGAGATGCCTAAATATCTTCTCAGGATCTAGGTATGTGTCTAAGGGTAATAAATTATTTTTATGGGTCTAACCACAACAAATCAAACTACAAGTAGATTTAACAAAGCACAAAACCCCATGAAGTGCAGTTCTGACCTCACTTCAATTTAGTGCAATTCCACTACTTCACACCGCATCACCTGGACTGTGCAGACGAAGAGGCTCCTCCTGGTTTATGCTGCCCTCAGTAAAACCACACTAATGCCCAACAGACATTTCAAAATAATTTCTAGTAGGAATTGCTAATATGTCTTTTTATGCTTCAACATTTGACCAATTCCTTAATAATCTTCTCTAAATGAGACAAAATTTCATAGCAGAAAGAAACATGTCACAACCATTCATTCCTATTTTATATCTTCCAAAGAGGTTTGTAAGAAGATTCATTCATTTGTGTATATTACTGTGCCCAAGTGAGTTCCTTCGCAAATGTGAACTCGGTATTGCATTCAGTTTTCTAGGCTAAATGCAAATGGATCTTTTACAAAAATGTATAAGCACATCTAGACCCAGAGGACATCTCTTTTACTTGGAAAGTCAGTCAGAAGAGTACTGTGAAGAAAACCAGCCAAAGCATCGCAGGAACCAACTTCAAAGGACTCCCCTAACAAGGTGTTTCTTCAGCACGCTGATACCAACAACACAAGCAGTAATGACTGGCAGAAGCAAAGCCACAGTGCTGGAAGACAGGCATGGTTCAGAAGTGAGTGATGGGTCCCTGTTTTGAGCAGTTTAAGACTGAATCTATGTTATGAATGGACACAAGCAGAAGACACTCTCTGTAACACATTCTGTCCCTTTGCCCACCCTCTTCAAATAAAACCCCAAGCCCCCAGCAAACAGCATTTCCACCTCAGGCACTGTTGAATGGTCATCAGGAGTTTTACTGAACAGCCCAGCCTAGCAAAACCAAACGCAGGTCTTGACAACTAAAACATCCAGGTTATCAAGCTTCTGAAGCGCAGCCTCTCACTGTGGGTGTCTCACACATGGCGATGACTTTCCGTGGAAAGGTGCTGGCATGGACACTGGGTGCCAGGGCTAACGTTTAAGCTGCCTGGGGGCTCTTGGGTTAGGCCTCACCTCTGGGTCCTGTAATGACAGGTCGATGGTGCTGTGTGAAAGCCGTTCCAAGGGAGGAGGTCTGCGAAGGCGAGGGACTGCTGAAACCAGACTTCTCTGACTTCTTTAATGTAGTTGGCGATGGCATTCCTGGCAAGAATGATTGATAAGTGCAATTTAATAATGCTAGGTCATGGAACGACAGCCTATGCATTGTGAAAGTGGGTGCAGAAGCAGCTAGATAAACTTAAAGGACAAATGAAATGGAATACAACAGCAAGCCGAAAGCTCACTTTTATTTCTGGTCTTTTTTGAGGCAGAAGCGGCCATGGTTTGCTCTGAGCAACGAGTACTAAAAGGCAGCCATATTTTTCTTTTAAATCTGAAATATGAATAAGATGCAGCTTATTATTGCTACTGAAACCTACTCTACTTTATTTTTAGAAATCTGTAATAGCTGGAGCATTTGGATTTTTACAGGCTTTTTATGAGTTCTGTCTTTCACTGACTGGTTTAGTAGATTATTGCAAATGGATCTTTTAAATGTGCTGCACGACTCACGGCACAACTAGAGAATGAAGTTTTCTGAGTTCAGACTCTGCCTCTCCTTACTCTCTTGACTTCAAAGGTATTTGAAAGTAATATATTTATGTGGTTCCCTTTTGCTTTCAAATTTTTTTTAAAGGGTGAATGGTATTTGTGTCTTGATATTAGAAGCCACACTGGAATTATTTCAGAGTTGTTATTACGCCCTTGAACTATATCAAAGGCTTCCAATGAAGATCAGAGTTAAGTTGCCATTGGGTGAAACCTCTCCTGTGGACAGGCAGAAATGGTGTAATGCTAATACAACCAGTTTGTTATACTCTGTAAGAACAACTCCTGTTGATATCACATCAAGCCCACGGCACCAAAGAAGTTAGTGGAATGAATATACTGCAACAGGCTCTTAAAATCCGAGCCATTTCTGCATGTGATTTATGCTTGGATAAAAGAATATCACAGCATATAGATGAAGAACATGTATGTGTGATTGTTGTGCCTGTAGTATTCTCTATATTTTTATAGTTCTAGAGGCATATAGGTATTCTGATTATCTGCACATACTCTGAAAACAGATCATTTCCAGTATATACAGTACATCAGACATTTTGCATACCCATAGGGATATAGCAAAACAAAGGTGCAGAATAGTTGAGATTTCAGGTACAAAAGCAAAATATCAGATCATGTGAAAGTTGAACTTCCACTGGCAAAGTCATTCAACCTTATTTCCAACTCTGTATTTTATAGAATTTAATTGTCATAAAGTAAAGAGAGAGGCCTGGACAACATTATCTCTGGACAATATTATTAACTTTATATTTAATAACACTAGTTTTATAGTCCCTGGGATGTTGATTGCAATATGCAGGAGCCTTCTTGTACTTTATGCGCTGCACTGCTGGGGTCTTAATGGTTTCAGTGAGGTTTTGCAGTTTATGTTTCAGAAAGTTGAAGTAAGGGGATGGTTAGAGTTCCAGTGTTACACTTGCAGCTTTCTGTCTCGAAACTATCTGCTGCAAGGGTTTGCTGTTGTGGTGGCTTTTTCCTCACAGCAAGAAAGGTTACCTACTTAGTGTTTTAAAATAAAAGTTTAGAACCGACAGACTATTGTACAAGAAAAATACTGGTGGGTTTTGTTGTTTGGGGTTTTTTTCCCTATTGGTCTTAAGGACTTTGAAGTAGGGACAAAAGCAAAAAGAGTTGGTTCAGTTTGGGGGTAAGAGAGAAAAGGAGACTGAACTAAGGTATTTCAACTAAATATTCCAATGCAGCTTGCTGAATTTCTGCTCAAATGACATGTTGGGATGTAACTCAGGTATTGATCTGTATTTGAGTGTCCAGATTGAGGACAAGCATACTCAAAAGTACTAACAGTGCTGTTGACCCAGATTTCCTTATGATGGAGGAACTGGGGATGGAAGCATCAAATGATTGTCAACCCCAGCCCTAAACACAAAGTCAAGGGTCGGTGGCAATATTTGTGCTTGGCGAGGGGTAGAGGAACTACGCTGCTGGCAGCAAGGCTGGGGGTACCTCTCCTCTGTGCTGGGCTGTGGAAGGGGCTCAGTTTGCTCCTCAGGAAGGTCTTAACGTGGCAGGCTCCATCCCTCTAAGTGCAAAATATCATGGACAGAACAAGGAACTATTTATGCACAGGGACTATCATAGTAAATACACCTGCTTGTGAGCTGCTCCAGCTGTAAGGCTGTGCAGCACTGCTGCATGGAGGCACAAGGCCCTGCATGCAGCTGACAGTTGTGCAGCCCATAAGCAGAGATCCAGGAGGGGACATTGAGTACCTGTGCCCTGGGCAAGCAACCCAGTACGGTCTAAGTCTACGCACCATATGGTTCAGCTGACTCATGAACTCCCTGCTTTCCCCCATCTCCTCTAACTGCGTGCCTCTTCAGGGTTATGGGAAAGATAATAAAGCTTTTGAGAAAGCAAAGGAACTATTTTTTTACCCCTGTGCTAAGAAATCTGCTTGACTCATCTAAACCATGGTAGGGAGAAGGGGTAGAGAGAACAGTGGATAATGGTTTAAAGCTGTAGCAAGTTCATGTGATTGTGTCCAAACACTGGAACCTGAGGAGCTACAACAAAGCTGTTGAATGACCTTCCACTATGGCAATGGTGAGCAGTGTCATGTTCATGTGGGGATGAGTTTTATAATTTTCATGTGAAAAATGAGATTTTAAGGTAACGCTATATTGTAAAATTGAATAGAAAGACAAATTGCGGCACCACTAATTGGTTCCTACTTTCTTTATATTTGTTTGCTATCATCGTTCTGATTGCATTATCACTACTTTGGGTTTTCTTTTTTTTTTTCCCAGGGTATTCTGAAATGTATTGGTTTGGAACAGTCCAAGTATACCATGTTTTCATTTTGTTTGAGGTTTGTAATGACACATTTTATTTTGAGTGATTGTATCCATCAAATCTCAAGAAAAAAATGGCTGCTTCCTAGTTCAGAAGAATATGCAAACAGGAGCTTAATTACATCACTTAATATTGACCAAGAGAAAGAATAAGATGAGCTTGCCAGCTCATTTCCAAAGCATGTTTTGTCCTTTAAGAGGGGAGGGTATGACAGAAAGTTAGGCAGTGCAAAGCAATTAGCATCATTCACATTTTATGTTGCGCTAGCATGGTGCTCTAGCAGCAAAATTCAAACATTCTTTGAATGGGTTAATAAAAGAAGAAATACAGTCGGCATGCAAGAAAAAGGTTTCCAAGAACAAGCCAAAATATGTCCCATTCTTCTAAATTTATCACAGCCATGTCACATTATCCTTGAGACTGCCAGGAATGTCAATTTTTTTGCAATTTTAAAAAAATATCTCATTTAGCACCATATGTTTGGTTAATGTGCCTGATATATCCTGCGTATTCTTTAGTCCATCCATTTCTAATACTAATTTTCTTTTTTTCCCCCCTTGCTAAGCCATATGTTACAATGCTGGTCATTCTATCGACGCTCCTTCCAGGAGCTGAGAGCAAGAGCGAGGGAACTCTGGTTTAATCACCCAGAAAAATTTGCATCTGATGCTGTAAGTCTCACTCTTAGGTACAGAGTCTCAACACTTGAATTAGCATTGTAGGTGCCCAGTGCCTATGAAAATCAGGCTATGAGACAGCATGGTGTATATTAACAACTGTGAGGCAGGAACTAAGATAAATGACTAAATATGGAATTAGGTGTTTAATTTCTGGCACCCATTTTTGAGACTCTTGGCTAGTTTTAAAGGCCTTTTGTTTCATACCTAATGAGTTTTAACACATTTAGTGGTCCCTAGTCCGCAGCTTCCCCTCCTGTGTTGCTCAGGGATGCAGGAAATTAAAAAGTTAAAACTGAAGCTACCCTGGGCAGAGCCCAGGGAGTATGCTGCTGCCTTGCATGGCTTTTCTCAGCATTGTCCCCAAGAGCTAATGAATACTGGGGACCACTGCACTGAAGACTAGATTTCAGCACTTCACACAGCCCCAAGGAAGGGGTAGTGCCAAGTCATAAGGACACCTCTGACTCCCGACTCTCCTCTCTCTCCTCTCTGATGCAGGGCAGCAACAAATTACAATATCCCCCAACCCGTCTCAGCTGCGCTGGCCGGTGAATGGGGAATGGAGCCAAGGATCCTCCCCGTTCCCTGCCTCTTTCTATCCATCTGCTCTGAGCAAGGAACAAACAAGAACAGCCAGAACACAACGGCTGGGTAACCCAGGTGGGGTTTAAAAGTGTTTCTTACTATTCTGTGTATAGGACCGTTGTCCAAATCACAGTCACACCTGGCACTTTCAGGAAACAGAATTCGTAATTCAGGTCTGAGTCTCCTCTGAATGTTATTTAGAGTGTAAGAGAAGAAAATCAGACTGAGTCTATTTTTGTGTTATGGCAGCTTTTAACTACAGAATAAATGGAAAAGTTAATTGCTAAATAAAAAAGAAAATAAAGGGATTTGTGGCATAAAACACAGATGGAAGTCTGAGTGGGTGTGTTACTTTAACTTACTGTACTTGTGTTCATGTGATTCTATAAGTATATGTACGCCAAACATATATTGTCTTAGCCTGCTCCCATTAACATGAATCCATTTTTTTCACTGGACAGAGGGAACCAGATCAAAGACCATGATGGTGCTAAATGGAACAAGATGTGTGCTTTCGTATTTTTTTCCAAAAGGAAATATTAATTTGACATTGGTTTTTCAGTTGAAAAGAATTTTAATTGCAGTACACAATAAGCAGAAAATTCAGACAACAATAATCTTGAAACTGTTAGCAGCATTATATTTCTATCAAGGAATTTGTGCGCCTTTTCAACATTAGAGCTTTCTGAATTTTCATTAATTTGGCATTTCCCTAAACACACAAGTTATTTTGTTCATTCCACATCATGCATCACACCCTTCTGCTCAATGCATAATGCAAGCATAAATGGGATCCTTGTCCTTGAGAGACTCTGGTTACTGGAGCCATTGCACGGATGTTGAAGTCCCGCAGTAAGACTTTCCAAAACTCTGCACTTCGCAAACCTCCAGCCCAAGTTTAATCAGTGAATGCACAGGAATACTTCATGTTCCTCATCTTCTAAGGGGCACTGGAGCATTTGATGGTTTTAATTCCTCTACCTCCTTATGTTTGCCAGTACTAGAAATGCACCACATAAGAGTCTTCCTTGAGTACAGCTAAAGATCTTCAAATTTTCATGTATGAGGCTGAGATATATTTAAATGGACCAGAAAATGATGCGTGAGAATTGAATAAACAAATCCTTCCCAGAACAAATACATATCTAGGAACCTATTTTCCATATACCTATGCACCTTACTAACAGAAGTACTGAAATTAGGATTAACTTTGATGGAGTGAATGGAGTCACAGCCGTGCAAGAGGAGAACAATTCCCCTTCTCTCCAAATCTATAGCTGTAGCTGTATCTGTATATCTATCCAATTTCACTTGATTAATTACTAACGTTATTCTGACTGCACCATATCTTAAACAATAACTCCATCTCAAGTTAGTCCCATTGGTAGACCAGCTAATAGTCATCTCCAAAGATGACCTTGGATAATTACCCCAATATTCCCAGTAGCTCTCTGCCACTAGACTCCTGATAGAGATTTCATAACAAAACCTATGAATGAAACAGGGTGTGGATCTTCATTCTCAAGGGATACATGAAAAGGAATCATGGAAGCTCAGATATCTGCAGGTGGACCATGAAATCAACAACATGCAGAACAAATAGATGATGCAGAAAAACAAGTTGGCTGTTGAAGAAAAAATCATATGATATATGGGAAGAATTTTTCAAGGAATTTTCATCCTTTTGTGCAAACTATTCCAGCAGTTTCACTGAAATCCGTATCAACAGGAATGCTGATCAGCCGCTTTTTTCTTTTTTTCCTGGGGAATTCTTAATTTCAAGCTTGAAATTTTGATGGCTATAATACTGTCAGTCATAGCAAGTCTGTTCTACTTAGTGCTGAGCAAACTTTATTTGTCATCAGCTGAGATACGATCACACTAACTGCCATCCATCAGTTTACTGTATTAGTTGCTCCTATATACACAAAATACAACGCAGATGGAAATTCACTCATCCTAATGAAGTGCTGTTTAGTTTCCACGTTCTGAATGGATACTTGCTCCCCTGGTCACATTCTGAGTTACCATGATCTCTGATTAACTACCTGCCAGTGAGCATCTCGCTTCAGAAGCCTAAATCCAGCTTAATAAACAGTGATTTTACAGAAGAAAAATGAAAGCTCCCCCTCTATCCACTTATCAAACTACTGCATATGCATCACCAACACACACAACCAGTTTCCTCAGAACTCGACATCTGACAGATCATCAGGAAAACAGAGCTAATCTATCTGTACCCATCAACATCGTATCATAGGTGACTGCCAGATACTTAAGAAGCTATCCAAAAGAAATGTCACAACTCTTTTTCAAGACACTACAAAAGAAATGTTCCAAACAAAATAAAGCAAATGCACATACAAGTAAATGAGCCAAAGAACTTAATAAAAAGAGATTGATTAAAATGAGGACCAGAATGTTCAAAAAGGACTGAGAGAGAGAGGTGCCAAAGGCGCATTAAATGGATTCAATGGCTTTAGGTTTTAAATGCTTTTGGACTCCTCAGCAATTTTTAGCCAAAAATGATAATTCAAGTTAGAATCAAAATTCTGATGTCACTTAGGAAAAAGAAGGTTGAAATTTCTCCTTTGTAAATGAGCACCGCTCCATTTACAAAGGAGAAATATCACTTCATGCTGTTGGAAGATCGTGCCTACAGAATTTTAAAACCAAGCGCTACAATATTCACAATTATTTTAAAATCCTACCCCATTAAAATCTGCCTTAAATTGTTTGGTTCAATGTTCCCACAGTGTATTAGCTTATCTGTTTGCATCTATGTTTACAGCATCATCTGGATTATTTTAGAGGTCTTAAGTTAGGCTTCATTCCCGCTTTGTCACCAAAGTGGTTCTTTCAGTAACTAATAAACTAGTACTCAACATGTTACCAATTTCTTCAAAATATAATTGCATGAGTTTTATATTTAAAACCTTTAATGAGAAGCATAATAAACAGCAAGATAACGGTTCAATTTTCCCGTTGATTTAATGTTAGTTTCAGTATCATTTTGCATTGTATAAACATGTATTGTAATAAAAATTAAAAAAATTTCTAATGACGTTTTTAGACATCTTGTCTAAAATTCATGACTACATTTGTTTAATTTCAAATGTTACTTGAGAGTTTTTCACCATACTTGGCAGATTAGATATAGCAGCAGGGACAAACTGCAGCCATCCATAGGAGTATATACCTTTATGTGGGTGCTTTGGGGATGGAACATCTATAGCTGTAAGGCAAAAAATGCCATCATAAATTTGGATGGCATTTACAAAGCCCTCTAAAGTCTTTGCATATGATTATAGCTGAGGTATGATATTTTTGCAAGTAAAAGACCCAGAATAGATTTATGTTTCAACTATATCTTCCTGAGATGCATATGGATGCTAAATTGCAAGTGATACTAAAGAGAATTTTAGTAACTGAAGAGGATGGACTCAAATGTTTGGTTTTTTAAAAATTATGTTTTATTTTCTCAAAAATCATTTGCTCATTATTTGCATGTCATCAAAAGATCATTGGCTATCCAGGCTATATATAACAATGATGGCTGCTAAATGCCAAAGGCATGAGATGGAGATGGGCAAATATGCAGATTTTTTCGACCTGTGACCTCAGCTACTGCATGGTAATGTTTTTAAATTACTTTTATGATGACAAGACTAACTTTGGTGTTAATATTGGTTTTGAAGACTTAATCGGTATACACTGCCATTGAACATATGTTTTAATTAATAAAAGAGCTGCGGTCAGGATTGAAAAGGGCTCAGGTAATTTACCATGTACTGTAAAGTCACCTGATTTCTGTGCAATTTGAGGTGAAGAGTTTACACATTATTCCAAAGAAAGAACAAGTTGCAAACTGAATTCATGTGCATCGTACCAAACTGGAATGGATTTATAATTTGACAGGTCAAGAGTGTACTCATGGAACTGTTATGTATTGCTATCCAGTGGTTCTTGGTATTTTTGCCATATGACTCCCTAGGTTTGACAGTCACAGGACTGAACAGTCATCTTATTTCTCTGTAACACAAAAAATAATTTGTAGCTGACCTACAGCTGCTGTGCTCTTTTACTGGAAAGTGTCCATTGCCAGTTGTACACTGGTGAGCGCCCACTGGAACAGCACTGCAGACCTGCTGCCGGCAGCTCCTGGGGAAGTCTTGGCAGCTCCCAGGCAGCAGAGACTTAAACTGCTTTCCAGCAGATCGGCTCTCAGGCAGGTGATATCAGATAGGTGAAATCAGCCTCATTTTTCTCCATTCCCAATGGCTTTAGGATTCTGGGAAGCACAAAGAATCCCCCCTGGAAAAAAATAAAATGTTCCCATTGCAGAGAAGGCAGAGCACAGCAGTTTGGCTTTGGCATCATTTCCAGAGGAGCCATGTATGACCATGCCGCCTGCAGGTCTGCTTGTGTGATCTTCCCAACACCTCTCCCATCTCCTGAGCAATTTAAAACACATCTGATGGAGAGGCAGAGGGCTCGCAGAGAAAAAGCCCCTGCAAGTTTCATGAAAACAGGCATGGGAAGGGCAGAGGTAACGTGTAAGTGCTCCCTCCAGTGTTATCATTCTGGCAAAGTGGTTGGCACGAGCTCTCTCCTTACTAGACACTGGAGAACCCACACAAGAGGGACACCTCGTACATCCCCCCAACCAACACAAAATGTCTATGCACCGAGAACATGAGCATTGGCATTGTTTGAATAAGCACACCCACCATGTAGTGCTCCACGGTGTTCGGGGTTTCTTAGATATCCTAATTTTATAAAAGAAAGTAAAAGAAGAAAAAAGAAACAAGGTGAGAGAGAACACTATCATATTTTGTAGCAAGCAGGATACTGTGTGAAATCTTGGCCCAGTGAAGTGATAAAGGGGAAGCTTTCAGTTTGCTTAAGGGAAAACTTACGAGCGAATAGTAAAATTACCAAAACACCACATTGCAGAAAATGGGTGCAATTAGGTTCAATTAAGCTGTAAAGAGGAAAATGGCACTTTAGCTTACAAAAATGAAGGGACAGAGGGAGCTAGCAGAAGCAACTTTACAAGATTTGTATGCATGAGAACACTGCTTCACTGGACCAAGAAAGCTACAGTATGGGACAGGATTTTTCTTTTATTAGACACTTTGCTAGATAGCTTTGTCGAACCTCAGAAACTGCTGCTCTGGTATTATGAAATAATCCTACATAACTTGATCTCATGAGTTTAGGAACACAGAAAAATAGCCATGCCAAATCAGATTACAGGGATCCACCTAGTCCAGTATCCTCTCTCTGACAGTGGTAGCTAATGGATGCCTAGAAAAAAGACCAGGGAAAGCATACAGTGATAATTCTCCAAAATACTCTCCCAGCCTCCAATGATTTGTGATTCAAGGACTTCTAGGACAAAGTTGATATCATGGTATTGAAGATACTCAAATCCAAATGCACAGTTTTACACCTCCCCTCCTCCCCTTTTTTGGATTTCTACCCCCATGAGTTTTCTACTCGTCACACAAAAAAGGTTTCACAGTTTGGTGCTGGCAAGTCCAGTGTTCTTGCCTCTAACTCTGAATGAGCTAACAGCTTTCAAGCCCAATGACGTTATGTGTATAAGAGCATCCAACACTTTTTCCTATGTAAAAAAGTGACATGTGTGCTGAGGTGCTCTAAGTGTATATACTTTGGGAGATTTTATATTTTTTTTAAAAAAAAGCAAGAATCTGGCTGTAAATTGATATTAACATTTTTCAGTATATGTGTAAAACACATGTTTCAGAAGAATAGAAGAGAGAAACTGTCACTCACTGGGAAGCTTTAGAGCTATCTGGCTCCCTGGGAAACTGCATGCAACTATTCTGGTGTCCAAGGGTTTGACCAGTGAGTTTCCTCTCCCTGCAAAGAATGAATGCAGAAGTAATAGAAAGTCTGAGGGGGAAGATTTTAGCAAATGGCTAAAGATAATCCTATTCTGCCCACTCCAGCAGGTAGGAAGCAGGTGGTGGTGGTGGAAGAAAAAGGGTGGGAAAGGAGAAACGCCCACCTTCCCCTCCCAGCAGCTGGCACAGGGGAAGGGCAGGAGGCTAACCTAGGAGAAAGTCACACACTCACAGCTCAGCCCTCTGAAATCCCTTTGTGATGCTGCATTGATATGCAACGATGCCGACAGGTCATCGCAGTCCCAGCACTGCCACACAATGTCAGGACGTTCTGCTCTGATTATTTGGGGTCTTGCTGTGACTCCCTTTCAGGATGTAGCATGGCTCACCGGCACTTGGTGATTGAAACTTAGCACACTGGGGTGGCGTAGCTTCATTAATGCTGCTACCAGTACACATAAAAATCCCGTATGCCCAGACAGGAACCGGGACTTCTTAAGCACTGTGCTTATTCTATTATCCACTTCTCAGTATAGTTTTTCTGAAGTTTTAATTTTCTAATCGAATTGGTGCCTACATGTCAGATTTTTACTTCCTTTATAAAAAGAATCAGTAAAAGTAGGGGGTCTAAAAAAATCAGCTTATCCTTACATTTTTGATGGCATATTGACTTTATAAGAGTCTAAAGGCAGGAGTGATATATTAGGGAGTCCCTATAACTTTACTTAAAGCAAAAATTAGAAAGTGATCGAAAAGTTTTATAGCGGAGAGCAGAAATATAATTTTAAGCCTCTTAAAATTGCCTGAACTGTGAAATCAAGTAATGAACACTAGAAAAGGATCTGTCAGCTGGAATCAAAGCTTAGACTAGTCAGCATTTTCTTCCTAAACCTTATTATGGCAAAGATTTTTCATCTCTGCACTCTGTTCATCCCAACAAATAAACCAACTTGACCTCCACCTGTTACTCGGTGAAGTCTGCTGTCATCTTTGACTATTGACTAAACCCTATTCTTTCCCTTCAAAGCCCTCTGCACCACTGAGAAGGTGGGAAGACACAGCTGTGCACTGATTCAAATTGATACCAGTTCATAACCAGACAGCATTTCACAGTACAAATTACAAGCAACAGAGGAGAAAAAAAAAAAAAAAAGAAAAGAAAAAAAATGTAGTGCCAATGAATTCTGGAAGGGGGCAACATTTTTCAGCAATTTAACAATGAGATTTTCATAGAAAGAAGTTATTTTTTTGCGTGATGCTATGAACTAGCATTTGAAGCAAGAAACATTTTGCTTATGCCTTAACAATGAACCTGTGCTAACACCACATAGGAAGAACTAAAGAACATAATGGAAGCTATTTGTGTTTCTTTTATATTTCGTAAGTTGAATGCATTAACTGTTTCAAAGAGATTCAGCTCCAAATGCATGTAGGTTTCTAGACTTAAAAACAAGTCACGGCTATATAATATAACATCGCTAAATAAAAAAATATTATGGAACACAGAACAGCAAGATATGTCATGAAGAAAACTGTATAGCTATAGCAGTCATTTCTTCAAATATATCATCATGACAAAACCATATAAGAAGCTTTCTAATACAAAGACATATCAGAAAAAGCCATTTCATATAAAGTTGGACTTCTCTGGGTGATTAATGCTACGTTCAACAAAGGAGACAGTGTCTGTCTAATTACATTAAATACTTATCTTCTAGGGATTGGCAGGGTGTTTCTGCTCAATGTCACTTTTCATGACAATGCAATGATAGATCCGTTTACTTACCAGTGCCATTAGCAAAAATTGTACTGTTTTCTCAACTGCCCTCATATCACAAAAATATTTGATTAACACACTGTAGCTTATCTAATACTCTAAGCAACATATTCTGCATAGTTTTCCCTCTATTAAAAGAACAAGATTACAGCTTGTAAAATTTTTATTGCACTCACACAAAAATAAATGAATAATGTGTGATACAGTTCAAATACCTTACTAGTTCACAAAACAGGTTTATTCGATTTAAAATGGTAACTTGTACTTAAAATATTAAGATTTGGGGGGAAACAAACAAACAAAGTCAGTACTCTGAGGCACTACTTCCCATCCAGTCTTTAGTTATTATTTCCTTTTCATTTCAGCACATCTTTTGAAACTTTTAATACCTTGGAGGGGGGGAGGGGAGGGGGCAAAGCAGCTTTCATTCCTTTGCTGAAAAATAGATATGGCCATCTCCCAAGTCTTTAAAATTCACCACATTGTGAACCGACTCTTCAGAGTCATGCTACTGTGCCAACATACAAAGAACAATAAACCTCTGAAAGAATGTACACAGCGAAGGCAGTTTATATAGTAACAAGATAATTTCATAAACCTATATTGAAGAGAAAGGCTGTGATGTAACATTCTAGCAGTATATATCAGCTACCTGATATTTACTAACAAGGTTAAGCTACTATCTGTTTGTCTCAGCACTCTTCATAATTCACTTTTTAATGGATGAACAGGAAAAGTCAGCAGTGTATGGCACAGATCATTTTAGAAATAGGACAAGACAGCTTACGGCAGTATCTATTTCAAAACACGCTCCATCTTTCCATACGATCACATCAAAAGTCTATACTTAGCAGCTACGATACTTCAAATCTACTCATAAATCCTTTGAGGGGTAAATTTCTATTTCTAAATAAAACAGCCAATTTGAAAAACAAAGAATCCTGAGGAGGAGGTGTCACCGTCAACTGGTACCACGTATAGTGCATCATTTCTCATCTTCTTGGTATCTTATGCCTGTGCAGGAGAAGGCACATGGGAAGCTTCCTTGAGCGAGGAGTTAGGACTCCAACCCCATTTTGTTACAGCCTCTCACACTGCCACGAAATGGCAGCAAGAATGTACCAGATTTGACTCATATTAGGCGTAACTCGATACAGCAATGCAGAATTAACCAAAACTGTCCTTTAAAATCCCTTGCAAGTGACTCTTGCAGCAAGAGGATGACACCGCAGCCAACTGCCACATACGACTCTCCAAATTAATAATGGATTTAGGATATTCATTCCCTGAGCTGTGAGGGTTCGGGGTGTGTCTGCAATTATCTAGATATAAGTCTGACACACATTATCCTTCTATCAATGTCATTTCTCTTAGTAGCCAACAGATTATCAGCAGCTTTGTGATATTCCAGGTGTCAAAGAAGAATTAAAACCACAACAATTGCACAAACAAAGGGACAAAAGATGGGATACGTGTTTCTGAGCCCTGCATATCAATTTAATATGTGCAGCTGACAATGATGCAAATGTCCTCGGGAGAGAGGCAGCAAGATCGCTGCCCAAACATACACACACCACCGTCAGCAAGATGGCAGGGAACAGAAGCAGTAGGATTCCCAGCCCAGGACACATGCCTCAGCAGGCAAAGCAACCCAATGAAACAATCCTCTGGTTGGGGAGAATTTTGGAAGCACCTGATATGGAAAAGGGCCCTAAACAAGCCAGATGGTACTTTTAGCTGGCAGCAGAAAGTAGGAGACAGCCAAAAACATTACAGCATTTCCCCAAGAGGCCAGCAAATCGATTTTTAACCATTTTTTTTTAAAGTGGCGCGATGAATATAAAAATAATGTTTCTATGCATTTTTAAGTCACTAATTTTATGAATAATACACTTAAGAAGGCAACAACTGGAGGAGATGAGAAAGCAATGGATTTTGACTTTCCCAGGGTGGTTGTATATTTGACATCGGGTTTCTATTCAGTCACTGACACTGTTTACTCTGAATTAAGTGCCAGGTTTTGTTCAGGGTTTTTCACATAACATTAAAGAGAAAAATCCTGCAAAAGTAGAGAAATAACACTGTAAAATCACAATAGCACAACAGTTCACTGGACATGGCTGAAATGTTGTTTGTAAGACTGCTTTGCCCTCTTAAAACCTGTCCCCCCAAATTATTGGGTTTCTAGATGGTAATGTATTAATAAAGGGCAAACAATTTATTTAATACTTACAAGTTCCCATTTGGCTAGGGATTTGCATAAGAAATACAGCTGATTTGAGGATCTTTTAATTTTTAAAATCTCCAAATGGCCAGAATTTGCAATTCCGCCTGTATGACAGGACTGTTTTCAGGAATCAATTTGATGTCAGATGTTGAACCTTTACTTTGACTGTCAGAAGCAGCTCCTTGCACAGCACATTTAGATTAGGCGTGGCCAAGTGCTTTTCACTCAAGGAATGGAAAAGCGATGTAGGTTGCAAGGACTGAAAGGGCAGAGTGAGGCAGAGGAGTCATGGAGCAAGCGGGAATGACCATTACCCTTTGCTTCAAAGATGCACCTCACACCTAGGACTGGCCAAGTTCAGAGGAAGAGTCAGGATGATGCTTTACTTTCATGTGCCATTACTTCAGTTAACAGTAAAGGCAAGCCCTAAGACAGGGTTAAATCTGGACTACATCCAAAGTGCTTTCTCCTGTTCGGAGCAAGGTAGTGCATTAGCTTACTGCATCACAGATAATACTCCTGGAGACAAATGTGGGCTGCTGTAATAAAACGGGACGTTACACTAAGTACAAAGAAAGATAATCTATACATTTGTATTTTCCAAATCTCATTGATTATAAATCCTTACTTTACCAAAAAAAAAAAAAAAAAAAAAGTATTTCCTTTATATAGGTGGAATATAGGTGGAACTTAAGACTTTGCCTCCAGCCCTTGCTGATATTAAATGGTCCTGTTCTTTTCAAGAGTACTGCTCTTGGACACGAAGACTGCAGGTACCTTCTCACTTTGCTGGCTTTTGGGGGTTCAAAGATCTGCACACAAATCCTAGCAAGGCAAATGAAGACTGCATAAACCAATAAAAAAGCCTATAATTTTTCAGCTAATTTTAGCAGCAGGGTCTCTTATGTTACACTTTTTGGTGTATATCACACTAAAAATACCAGCAACCATTGACATAAGACAATAGCAGAAAGGAGGATCTCACTAGGACTGCAGGCTGTGCAAGAGTGGTGTGGGAAAGCAGAGGTGGAGAATGCTATGGATTACCTGCTCTCCCCTGAGCAAGACAGCAGTGAAATCAGAACTGTAGCCAGTATACACACTAGATGAAGATACTGCATAAATTTCAAGTTTTTGTGGAGCTGGAAAATGAAAGAATATTAAAAAGTACTTAATAGTAGCCCCTTACATAGGCTGTAGTGTCCTTACTACAGTCACTCCAGCGGGGCTCAGCCGTACAGGGTAGCACTGCATTCATGTCATGAGCTCTGGAGTTATGGGTCAAGGTTACAGACTACCCACTCTGGGTGAACAACACAGCTGCTATCCCAGCACATATACATTCCTGGAGGTATAGGATAGCTCTGCAGCCACTCAGCCAAATTGTTACCTGAGCTAACAGGCTGCTAGACAGATTTCTCTGCTTTCCTATGCTCACTGACTGCTGTGGTCAAAGTGTTGGGGCAGCACTTAACTTGAAAGAAAGTAAAGAAAGTAACCAGGGAATGATTTATTCACTACTTCAGGCAGTAAAAAAACCACTAAGGAGCATCAAGCAAAATGATCAGGCAACAGACAGAAGAAGTGGTTCTTCCTTACACAGCACCCAGTAAAACTGGAAGTCACTGCCACAGGATGTTGTGGAGGCCAAAATAAAGAACGGGTTAAAAACATCCGAGCACATCTCCAAAAGAAAAGTCCACTGAAGGCTGTCAAACACAGAGATGTGAACAGAGCCTCTGGCTCATGAAATCAAGCTCCTTGCTGCCAAAATCTGTGAGGCTGTACTCTGAAAACCATCACTGGATGCGTGTCCTGCTGTTGTATGCTTTCCTTAAGTGTCCGCTACCAGCTCTTGTCAGAGACAGCATACTGGATTAGGTGAGTGTTCAGTCTCACTGAGAAAAGCCATTTTTTCTTCTCTGTGGGCAGATCCACAGTTTTTGTAGGCTGGAATGTGCTGTAACTGGCAGATGAGAAACAGGAAAATTGCAGTAGGTATCCAGCTCTAATGAAATTAAGATCTCAGATTGCTCCTCACTGTGCAGAACCAGAGGAACATCTAGAGTCAGCGTGGCAGAGACAGTGTGAGAAAGGAAACAGAAAAAAGAGATGTAATATAGTCTGCTTCCTGTTCCCAGTCCTGTACCATCTTCTCTCTGTCCCCTAACACCTCTCATTGCATATTTTAAGTTTGAGTGAAAATGTTTCCATTAAAATAAAGCCCATTTTCTCCTCTAAAGCAAAGATCAAAATATGTGCATGGAGTACAGTAGCCGCACTGTGTGCTACGCAGTAGAGTGATGGTTGTACTGGGAATGTTAATAAACAGTGCCGAGAGCAGAACTTCTGCATAAAAAAGGGTGTATGTTACATCTCTCCCCCTCTCCCCTGTCTCATGCAATATTTACACAGCTGTGCTTTGTAAAATGTGTAGGGGAGTTTTTTATTATTATTTTTTGGTAATTTATTTACCTAAGATAGCCCAGCATCTGTTTTGCGGTGAGCTTCTTTCACAAAGTTTCACAGTTGCCTTGACTGATGCAAAAGGAGGTCATGGTCCTTACTCGGTGATCTTAAAACCATTTGTTTCAACCACTTAGCCATTCTATTTGGCTAATTTGTGTTCTGTTCTGTGTTTTTGGTTTGTTCTCTACTTGGAAATGTGCATCCCTTGGGAACTGATCTGGCTAGGTGAGTATTTTAGTTATCTGTTTTATAAAATGCAGAAGTGCACAGGAATTTGCAATAATATGCATCATTTACTGGCTCTCAATATGTACTGTATATTGGCTCTGAAGACTACTAATATTTTCCAGCTGCCTCCAAAAGAAAAAGTTCAATGCAGTCTTTGCAGTGGGTGCTTTCCCATGACTGCCTACACAGGTGATGAAGACTTTTCCTGTGTCCTGAAGAATTAATAAGCCTGAACGTTTCTGTACCAGCAGCATACCGCAGGAGATAAAATATTGCTTCTGCTTCCCAAACACATTAGAAAAAGCAAGTCTGCTGATCTCAACTGCTAAGACAGCACATGAAAGGAATGTAGTCCATTTCCTAACCAAGATCTAATCTATAGAAGAGTTTATAGATCCAAGTCAACATCCTGAATTGGCCTCAGAAGCAAACAAGAAAACTAGTTCAACTTTTGGAAGACAGGTACAATACTTTCAATGTGTTTAATTCCATTTTGCAATTAAATAGTCCCAAGCCGCACTATCAGATGATCTTCAAGCATAACTGCATCAGAGGAGACCCGTCTGGAGCTCACAAAGATTCAGGTTTGACAGACTCCAAATCAGTAAGAAATGCACAGCCATACTGAAACAGAGGTGCTTGTGTCTTTCGGAGCTCACCTCTGGAAAGACGTAGAAAGTGTCTGCTTTTATCCCAATACCAAGGAAGCTTATAGTTTTCACTTTGTGTCAAAAGTGAAGCACTAACCATATCACTGTCTCTGCTTTATGTGTGGATGTTGAACAGAATGGGTGGCAGAACACAGCTCACCCAGCAATGACGTCTGAGGAATGTTTGGTCCAAGGACTACCAATACAGCACTCCCATCACAGGCATCCCATTGTCATCAGGAAGCATTGTTCCAATATTTGTCAAGGAATATTTTTCCATGGGCTAAATCTTTCCTGTCAGTCTGAAAAATTATTCAGATGATGCTAATTGTCTGTGGAGACAGAAGTAGCTCAAGTGATCTTGTGGTTGTCACAGCACACAAAGATCTGCTTTTAACTTGGGTCATTAAAATCAGTGAAAATAGTATGTGTGGATAATGCTAGCACCAGGCCAGTCGAAAACACAGCTTTAATTTGATAGCTGAAGGGAAACACTTTCTGCATTTTTTAACTCAGAACTCCTACAGATACATACTCATTTTTAAATGATGCATTTCCTGACATCTGGAATCAGATGCAAGAAGCAGAGCCACAACATTGACTTGACTGACTTCTCCAGGACTGTACTGAAGGGATGTTTTCCTCTGGGGATTACAGCAAAGCGGAGGCATGTGCTCTAACACTTGCATGGGATTATTAATTTTATTAAAAATGGAAAGTACAGTTTAGGTTGAATCTCAGGGCCAAGTTTGTTGTGTTGTCCGGTATCTGGGAAAAAAGGAGCCTTTGAGGGATGTGAAAACATCTAGGACTTTTCAATCTGAACTGACTTTTCCATCAGTAGTTCTTTCCCCACCTCTAACTTCCTTCCACGACTTTGAGGCAGAAATGCCAGCAGCGTGGCATGTTGTAGCAGGTCTCATGGATTGCCAAAGAAAAGCTGAGCTATTGATCCAGCGGTAATTTGCTGTCAAAATGACTATGTCTGTTATAGCAAATGAGTAGTGTTAATCATTTGACTGGATGAATGCTACTGCAAAAGACTGACAATGCTCAAAGCACCACTATTGACCTGCTGCATTTTTCCTGGCTCACATTAAGTTCTTGATTTTTGCTGGCCTTGACCAATTAGAGTTTAAGTTATCCATTAAGGTGCAGTTCCAGAAAAATTTCTCTGTAAAATAAACAACTTATATTGGTGAGTAACTCATCAACTACGCTGCAGTCTGATTCTGGTTGCCTGGCAGAGAAACACACACATTTTGTGCAGTATCTGATAAAAGATCTATAATGTGCTAACACAAACCTATCATGTAGCACCTGTGACTAACAGATTGTGATATCAAAGTCTTGATGCCTAAGTGCTCCTGTAAATGCATTAAACTTTTAGCGGCAGGAACTGTAGACTGCCAGTGACAAGGAGCTGATATGGTATTTCAGTACAAGTTGCTAAGTGTTATTGCTCTTACAAGAAAAGAAAAATCTTATGTTCTTGAAAACCACTGGGCAGCTTGTGTTTTGATGGGATACTGTAATGCAGAGAGCAGGGATAAGGGAATACATGCAGTCTACGAAAGCAAAAAGACATTAAGAAAATATCTGTATTGTACAGTGGCTGGAGTTCCTTGGAGTATGCTCTCATCGTACGTTTGATTTCGGGCACCTACCCGTTCACTTGAAGCCAACTTTTTCAGCGGTAGCATGCACTTGGGGCCATGTTTTAATTCCATGTACCAGTAACAGAAGCATGAAAGGTTGCACAGGCCCAAGCACACTCTGCTTCTTGGCTGTGGCAGAACAAGGATCTTGGAAGACGCTGTAAGAGTGGGGAGAAATGCAGGGAGCTGCGTATAAAGCCTTGGAGATAAGATGAAGCACAGGTCTGAACGACAACAGGGAAACGGGGTGAACAGGAGCAGGAGTCCTAGTCACTGTATACAGTCTAACAAAGCTCAGAAGTTCTGCAGAGAAAATGAACACTGGAAGTTTGCATGAACCTGGGAGGCAACAGGTTCTGTCTCGCCATACTGTTCATGGCATCTCTTCAGCCTAACAGCACAAATTAGCCTGATGAAATTCTCTCTGCTGTAAACCAATATGTTCTGGCCACCAGAGAAACATGATCTGTTTCTGACCTCCCATTGGAAGAGCCAAACTATGCCGTGGGCTGGAGCTTTGTCTGGTTGTGAAATGTTCCCACCGTCTTAAGATATTAAGTTCAATGGAGGAAAAAATGGCACTGGTGCCTGCTGATAGATGTGTCAAGGTATGTAATGAAGCTGCCGCACAAGGCAGGTACAATCTTAACAGCTATGTGAGTGTGCTGTCTGACTTTTCTGTACACACTGCAAATCAGAGGGCAAGACAATGTCACATCTGGGAAATACTGAGTAAATATAATTGGCAGGGATCCTGGATGTAGACCTTTTCTGGTCTAAGGAAAAGAGACATTTCCTTGGTTTTGCCTTTCTTAAATAGGTCTATGAGTATCCAAACAGTGTAGCTTAAGGAAATTAATAAAGATCATGAAATTCCTGTGTCTAGTTACAATCCAGTGAAAACTGCCCACTACAGCAAGTTGCTGAAATGTAATGCCAGAGAATTACTTGATACTGAATATTCCAGGTCTGAAGTTGAATGTTTTCCCAGTAAAAAAGGGGTTATTTCTCTATTCCTTATTTTGTATAATACATGGTTCTCATGTTTTTCATCATATTTTCTGCAGTCAGTCCCTTGAATCATTGGCAGTAATGTAGCACAATCATTGGAAGCTTCTCTAAGCTCTGAGTTAGTGTGTGGCATCAAGTCTTTTGATGAGCCCATAGACCTTTTGCCTGAGGACGGATCAGATGCACTCTGCATCACTGATGCTGGGACACACTATACATATTTTATCTTCTAGGTAGTGCCAGGCAACAACTGTGTTTAGGGCATTAAGAATGCATAAAGAACACAATCTAGGACCTCCCTTATACCACTTTCTCTTGCATTTCCAAGATATAATTCCAAACAGACTTTGAAAACAAACTGTTGCGGTCATCTATGCCTGAATGAGTCTTTCTTAGTGTAAGGCATAAATAAAAGTTTCTTAGTAAATATGGAGAACAAGTTTTCTTGCATGCTGAGAATCTGATGAGAAGAAAGCCCGTGCCAGTTTTAAGAAAAGGGTTATTGAAACAAGAATTTGGACTGGTTGCCTGTATGTGGTTGTTCCTTAACCAGCAATGGGGAGAGACATGGTACCATTAAGTTAGAGGTCACTGTCACTGTCACTGCAAGGGAAATACTCCAAAATAAGATCTCAGCTCCTCAGCTGCATAGAAATTGCTCAGAAACTATTTTCAGACAGTCCCATAGCTGGTGGCATGAGAATGAGCAGCACTACCCTGAGTGGTGTAGTGAGCAATCATGAGACTGACTTTAAAAGCATCTTTACTACCGAAGACGTGTCCAGCAGTCTAACAGTGAGCTCTCTAGCTTACTGCAGGTTCATATAATATTATCAACTTCATAAGCCCCTGGAACTGTAAATATGTCTTTCAGTCATGCAGTGCAAGTGGTATTACTAATTCCTTAAGGTTTCTGCACTGGAAGTCTCATTTGGTTCCCAGGGTTTTCAAGGTGAAGACACACAAAAGCCCAGCACAGCGTGACCAGCAGCAGAACAGCTGGGGCAGAACTGAGGCAAGGGACAGTGGACGACCATGGCATGAAAAGCCCCGTCCATCTTTCAGGGGAAGAAGGACCACAGAGCTCCACCCCTTTTGCAGACGAGTACAGTGCTGTAAGTTGGTCAAGACCACAACTGAAGCAGAGCTAACTGCCCCTTCAGATATCTTATGAAGCACAAGGAGTAACTTTCCTGGGATTAATGTCCTCTAGGGACCAAACTCACTTGTGGAAATACAAGTACCAGGAAGATCTAGGTAAAGAAACTAATAGGATACCCTGAATTTGCACCTTAAACGTTTCTTCCATGCCACGCTGTAGGTTTACAATGGAAGTAGAATTGGCAAATACCCTCCGTATGCTACACTGCAAAATGACTGACAAGGCACAATGTGAACATTACTCCTGGACTGACTCATTAAAAAATGCGTAAGTGGAATACTGATATACAATAACTCAATCTTCTCTTATTATGGAATTAAAAGAACTTATACCTGTAATTATGGCTTACCCTTATTACAAGCAGAGCTGCTACAGGACTGAACACAGGCCAGCGTTGCACATGAGTTCAAAGCCAGTGTGATGTTGCCTTATTTTCTTGCTAACATCATCTTTATCCTCTCTTGCCCTTCTTCTCAGTTAACAAGAGTTATGTACTGAAAGTGCTGAGATAAAGTAATGGTAAGGAGGATACCGCAAAAGGTATTTGAAAAGCAGACGTAATTTACTACATGTCTGCTTTGTTTTACTTCCTGAGCCTTCCTGTTGTGAAAGGAAATTCATCTTTTCTGGCAGACTCCAGCCTTTTTAGGCCCGAGAGCTCCCCAGGAGCTTTCGAGTGCAGGTAAATGGATGTGAGACTCAAGGAGTACAGTACAAGGAACATGGAATTAATGTTGGCTTTTGCTTTGGCTGTCACATCTGACGTATAAGGAGAGTGCTACATCCTTGCTTGCAAGAAGTATCTAGATGTAAAAAACACAAGGCTGAGTCCTCTGCTCATTACTATGAGTCTGAAACGCCATGAATGGAAAGGTCATGTTGCTGGTGGGTGTAGGATATATGGATCTAGACCCAGCCAAGCATATATATAGGAAGCAGGTAGGGCCTACACCTAGCAAAGCCTCCACATGAGACAGGTGTCAGGGCGCTCTTAGATGCCGCAGGGACCCATGATGTAAAAGCGCAGAGGAAGGACTGTGGATGGACAATAGGTGCAGCCGGTGTTCTGCACGCAGCGGAGACCCCAAGAGTCAGCAAGGGGAAGCATCCACTGCCTAATCTAAATAGCACACAGAGTGGTTTTGTCCTCTTCTGTTCTCCTGCCAGTTTGCACATATGTTCTGAGTACACAGCCTGCCCTCCAAAGACCACTTACAGGGGCAATCACAGGGAAGCAAAGCAGGAAGAAAGTATCCAAAAAGGGAATTTGTTCAAGAGAAAAAAATGGAGACAGATGTAGAGACTAGTCACGGCTGGCGGTAAATAACCCTCTGCCTGGAGTGCTCTCTTTCTCTAAGAGGAGTTCACATATTCCATTTCATATTTCCTTTCTAGGAAGTCAAATCTTTGTTTTCCTGGCATTTGTTCTTTTTTTTTTCTTTTCCCAATATATTTTTTTCCCTTTCTGTATGGTCTAAAATTGTTTTCTTATTTTCCCTTTGTCTTCTGCGTTGTGCTCTCTTTCAAGTGCAACATTTCTCCTGTCTCCCACTCATGCAAACCTGATTTCCCTGCACTGTCCCGGGCAACAACTTTTGCTACAACCCTCTCATAGTCTCTATGCTACGAGCACTTCTGTCTCTACATGTGTATAAGCATACAGGTGCTTCACACCTGCTCCTGTGTTGAGTCCCCACTTTTTCTCATGTGCACACCTCAGAATTAAGCAAATGCAACACACAGAGACAGAATATTCATCCTCTCACTCCCATAAACCTGTCAAGACATATAGGCCAAGAAGCTATCTCTGCATAAATCTAAATCTCCTGCAAGGAAGCAGTCTACTCAAAGGCAATAAAGCCAAAGGATATATTATTATCTTTGGTGTGGATCCTACTGGGCTGGGAGGTTGGCTGCTGGCTCCTCTCTGAACTTTCCTTCCCAGCCAGAACATCTATCCCACAGACAAGTCTCAGCTTCCTTTTCTTGGTCTTATTTCCTCCTCCCATTGTTTGGACGGTAACCCAAAGGACAGGGTTTAATTATGGAGTTTGGAAACCTGGCTTACGCTACTCTGCCAGCACAGGATAAAACTTCAGCCTGCCTTCCGAACCAGCATCATTCTGCACTGTTCATACCTGCATTATCCCACGCAGCATAAAATGAACGACACGGAAGAAATGCCAAGTCAAACAAAAAGATGGTTTTAGCCTTTAAACTTCTACTTGTGAATTTCACTGAGAAAAAAACGAAACACTGAAGCTCAGAGATTACTGTATGTTAGAACTGCCATCATTTTGACTGTAGATTAAATAAAAGGCAAGGCCTACTCCTGGAAAGGAGAGACATTGGGAAGGATGGATCTGAAACAGGTCCAGACTTCAAAACTGCCCTCTCAGAGAGGAATGCTGCAGCAAGCCACTGAGTAATATGGGACATTAACATAATTTGTACAGCTTTCAGATGACCAATACATTTTCTAGGCAGATGCCTCATTGAAGACTCATAAACCATTTTACACTTTGGGAGATAAAGCACCCATACCAAACACAAAGGGCCAGACATCAGTATCAGACCCACATGTGATTTCTGAGGTAAGGCAGGGCATTGTGCACAGACCACAGCAGGATGTGTCCCTCCGGGGGAGCACCTGGTGCCAGTGACATGCCACTGTTGCCCTGGAACGGAAGGACACCTCAGTACTGTTTTGTCCTTCACCATTGATAAGCTGTGGCCCTTTAGGTAATCTCTCTGCCAGACGTGCTCTTGTGGTGACCCTGTTTTACAGAGAAGCTGAGGCAATGAATTCAGAGGACAGGCTGCTGGAAAGCCATGGCAGAAGTATTGGGGTGGGGCTGCGTGGTTATAGCATAAAGTTCGTTTGAAAGCGCATCCCATGCAGGCAGGATAAAGCTCTTTCTTGATAGCCGTGACAGTGATAGATAGCTTTGTGAATCTGAGCTATATCTAGTTGGTACCTGGCTTGAGTCCCTGATGTTGCAAGGTGATTTTCTGTCATTTTACAGGCAAGACTAAGCAGAACCTGGGATTTTTTCTGTACTGAGTGAGGAAGGTCATGAGGAAGGAAGAACCTTCTCTTCTCTGATTTTTCTTGCCTTTCTGAGCACCTCAGGAATTTTGACATGGGCAGTTATGCTTCTTCATAATGGGCACCCAGTAGTGCCAAGAGTGGTGGAGGTGCTTTGGAGGTGTAAGGCTTTAGATACTTCTCTTGTCCAGCTCAGCAGCTGAGTGCCACCACCTAGTCAGGACTTGGATGAGCCAGAGGTAATGACCACATGTGGGGAAAACCACCAGAAGTGACAGCAAAATTAATAGCCAACCTCTGGCTGTTGCACAAATGCAGAACATTTGTCATCAACAGAGAATACCCCAAACTTTGGGAGGAGTCAGCCCCCAGTCTGACAATGATGTAGAAGCAGCGACCCAGTCAGCTTTTAGCCATCTGTGTCTGCAGAGGAGGTTGTGATCTCTCCCTTTCAATGGGCGCTGAGCTTTTGTTCGTGTTTTTGCTGCTCCATAAGCAGACTAGTTCAGTACAAGGTGAAGCTCTGCCTTACATCATCTGGAACCTGGAGCTGATGGAGGAAACAGCCTCTAGTGTCTACTGAGCAGGACACCTCACTGAAAACACCAGAGCCCTGGGGACAGCGGCAGCAAGGCAGTGACAGGGAGCCTGGCACTTGTCTGCCTGCAGGTCCACCCTCTCCTCCTGCCAAAGTGCCACATCTGCAGTCAATAAGGGCCCACAAGCTGGCTCCTCCTCATTAGAGGAGAGAGGGCAGCTGGCAGGGGATCCTCCAAGGGCTCCCAGGCACAGGAATCAGTTCCCTCCCAGTCTGGAATAGCCCAAATTTGGTGACTTTCTGGGCATGCTGTAAAGGACAGCTGTTTGACAGGGTCTCCAGAGAAAGCTGTGGGTATGTTTCCTACATGATGAAGGATATAGGTGGCTGGCCAAGTGCCCACAGAACTGATTTTAATGCCATTCAGGTTGAATTTAGTTTTCTGTGCTCTATAGTCCATTATACACAGTGCCCTGGATAAGCATATGTTGTTTCAAAACAAACCAAAACCATACTGTTTTAAATCCAAACAAACAAGAAAGAAAAAAAAATACATATTGCAAAAGGTGCTCAGGGTTGTTTAGAGGGACTTCTCAAACACTGGGAAGCTGAAGATGAAAGCACGACCTGCCTTTGTCTAACAAATAAGACCTGTTATTTTTACTGGCAATACTTGCTTATTTAGCTGTAAGCAAAACTGAGGCACTAACTTCACCTATGCATGTAGCACTCACCCAGAAAAATATTTCCAATAGTATTAAGCACACAGATGATCTCAGGATAAGTGATCAATGGACAGTTAATTATGTACCATAACATAACCCAAAAGATGATCAACAAGAAAGATCACACACAAAAATTAACTCAGAAGAGGCAGAGCAGCTGCTACATTATGAAGTGTAATGCCCAGTAATTCTATTTTGATATGAAGCCTCCAATCACACTTCATAGTATTACAGATTAATAAAACAACTCCTGTAAGTCTCTTAAAAGTCATTACTAAGTGAGCTCAAGTGTTGTATAATGCTTGAAAAGTACTTCTACCTTATATAAGTTTAGGGTTATTTACTTAAACAGTATAACTGTAGAGCACAGCCCAGACAGGTACTGCTTTTTGATAAGTGATTATCACCGCTATCCCAGAGCTGAATCTGGACATTTTGACGGAAAAGACCTCCTATCTTTTGCTGCATTATTTAAATACTTCAGATATTTGGCCAAAATACAGAAGTGACACACTACAGAAACATTCACAGCTGCAGGAGCAATAAAACCACTACAATACTTTCATTAGACTGATCTTTCCTCAGAAGAAATGACAAGATGTTTAGAATTGATCACATTTCTATACAGCATTCAGTGTATTAAGATAACAAAAAAGAACAACTGGAGAGCATGTTCTTGGGCTCCTGAAAGCCGTGGCTTACCTGGCTCCACTTCATGCCATCCACTTGACTGGCTGCCACTTCCTGGAGAGCGCCCTTGGCTTGTATAAAACGGCTCCTCACCAGGACTGTCCATCTCATCCTCCACAGACTTGAGACGTTTTGTAGAGCTGAGAAAGGAAACCCACATAATAAACACTGTATGTATGGAAAGGAACAAAGGTACTTCTGTTTGGGACGTATCTTGCCAGCCCTGCTGGAGACTAACTTGGTTATGGAAACTATAACAGATTTAGGGCCCCGAGAAGGGGAAGGTCTGAGTCCTGCACAGCCATCCTGCTCGCCCAACCCCCCAGCACCACTTTTGTTTCTGATCTGCTTTGTTGCCAATGGCTAAACGTCAGTGAGATACACCAGAGGCCAGACTGAACCCCCGAACACACATGAGTTTAACTAGAAGATAGTTTAACATTTAGGCTTTTACAGACCAAAAAGTAGGACATTTCCCAAAGCACACAGAAGTCAATAAAAAGGCAAGAATTTAATTTGTATTGGGTGATTTTTGCAACTTGAATGAATATGGTAATGACATACAAGACTTATTTTAACTGTCAGTTTTTCCACAATTATTCTGAAAGACAAATTGTTTATCAGTTCAAACATATTTTCCATCTTTTAACAGTAGCCGTTAAACTGACCCAGATATCAGCCTCATAAGCAGAAGCATAGACAAGTGAATGATGGAAGAATCCATTCTTGGTTCAAATGTTCACGTTACCCTACAAGTATAAGCATTTTACTCTGCAACTGTATGCCACCAAGCACAAAAAAGCCCCCAACAGTTCTCTCTCACCAGTGTCTGTACTAAAGGATTCCCTTGTTATCTATCACACCTCCCTCATCAAAGGCTCAGGAGACAGAAGAGCCCTTTCAGTGGTCTCTGGTGGCCACTGACTCAGACTCCAGTAGTTCTGCAGGGAGAGGATCCCAAAGCCAAAGACGCTCAGCTTGGCTCTGTTTTCTATAATGAGTTGCACAGACTGCGTGGGGACGTTACTGAGAATTCCTCTAAGTACTTTTCCAAGGCTGGGTCAGCTCACTTTTTTCACCAAATCTGTGTTCTATTAAGACTTAAGGCATTCAAGAACAGGCTCCTCTATGTACAGGGAACATATTTAACAGACATAAAATATTCCACTGCAATTTCTATTGGTTTAAAACTTGCAGCCTCTCCACAGCTCCCCACCCAAAGGTCTGCACAGGTAGGAGCTGGCAGGTATGCAAAATGATTTTGTGAGAAACAGGAAGAATAAGTCTTGTGGTATGCATGGAATGCAGGTTTGGCCATTCCTTACTTTAGAGAATTGTTATGTGTCAATAGGGGAAATTGTGTGCATACAATATAATTACCACATGATAATTCTGCTGAGTCTGTGTATTTAAGGAATATTTTTTTTTTCTGACTGGGAACAGCCTAATGAGAGGAAAACAAACATATTACCAAGTTATTAACTACCCATGCTGTTTATAATTAGCTCCTTATCAGTGGTAGCTATTTGCAGAAGAATAGAAGAGCAACAACTGAGCTCTTAAGTAACGTTAATAACCTCACTTTTTTGCTTCTGGAGTCACAAGTAAAATCTACCTGAGAATGGTGGTAATGATAAGCACTGTAGGGTACACAGTTTATACGCAAAAGAGAAAGAGCACAAAGTTTTTAATTGATATGCAATGGGAATTGTAGTCACTGAGCTCCATAATGTGCACACTAAGTGCAAGATGTAGAATGTTCTTCCAATCAATGCAAACTGTAAGAAGTTATTGCTAAGAGCCTCTCTTTAAACATTTTTTTAAAAATAAAAACAACAGCTATATTCCAACTATAGAGACTTTTTACATGGGTACTTGCTTACTGCAAAGCTGGTGGCACTGCAGACTGAGATAAAAATGTAAAAGAACCCTGTGCTGAAGTTAGACTTTCTTGTCATGTCTTTGAAATAAGTGATCTATTTTGGCTGTGGGGGGAAAAAAATCAATCTGGTTCCTTAATAGTGTTCAAGACTACTAGAGTGACTGGGCTTGTTTATAAATCTAATCTCATGGATGGTTAAAGTGAAAGGGAAAAAATAAAAAATATCCTTGTTTCGTATCTGGCATCTAAGCCAAAATCAAAATCAGACTGAGTAGTCATCTGCATTAACAATTCAGTTTTCCAAAGGCTGAGTCACAAATTTCTAAATGCTATATAAAAATGAGAATGCATTATAGGCTAAGGTCCTAAAACAATGTTAGTCTTACAGATAACACTTTCTAAGATAAAGAACGCATGTAAGTCTATCTTAAGACTTTCCTGCTAGGACAAAGTGGCAGATCTCAATATGCTCCAAATTCTCTTCTGCCACAAGTGAAACTCCAACAATTCCAGTGAAACTTCTCCTGATACGCCAAGATACAAGCCAGAAGTTATGCAAGTCAATGCAGCGGTTTTAATTTGAATCTTGTACATATAAAAAGAAATTTAACAGCAATCCAATTGAACAATCAGCTCTGTGAATCTGAAAAAGCTCCATATCTTGAGGTCTCCAAACAGCTTGTCAAATAATTTAATGGTTACTTTCCCGGATGAGTAAAGGTGCTGGCCTGGGTTTCCAAGTAACCTGGTAGATGGCAGTGATTAAATTACCTGGTAGAGGATGTGCTAGGTAAAGACCTCCTCATTGCTCCTGGGCTCATGCTGTAGTATGAAGAACTTTCCAAATCTGAGAGGGAGAAATTAGGGCCTGTTCCTGCAGCTATTGGTGCTGGGGAAACAAAAGAGATTGCAGTCAGTAAGTCATGTGAATAAGCATGAATTGCACTTCAAAATCACTTTCTTCTTCCTCATGAGTGTGTTTAGTTTCACAATGAGAACAGGTGGGACATGGAAAATAGGAAATGCTAATGGTAACTGGCATTGCAATCAAGAAGATGCAAAATTTAGCAAGAATATAATGTTCCATAACATAGACTCTTTCTTACATTCCTCTGAAGGTATTCTTTTTTTTAAAAAAAAATTAAACAATTACGGCAAGATTTTCTTTCAGCACTGTTTTTCTATTAATACCATTCTAACATTTAATGAAACTTGTTGCTTTTGCTTTTAGGACAACATTGCATCTATCGGCATAGTTACAAATAGGCTGCATCATCCCTGTAGTGTGCTTGGCATAATCTATAAGCAGTATAGGCAGGAAAACACACACCTCAGGACCTTCGGTATATACGTGATGTACATCCACAATCACAGAGGTTACAAATGCTCCTTGCAGAAAGCACAAAAGCAGATGAGAAACCTGAGTTCTTTTCTGCCCGTGAACATCTGAGTCTTCCTTTGGCCTCTCCTCCAGCTAAACCAGACCTACAGACATATGACCCTCAAAAACTTCTATCCAGCGGTTAGCTTCCACTGTTCATCTCTCACTGCCTTATGCAGCATCTAAGTTTTATTGTAAGGGATATGAATAACTTTAAATTCCCTGCCTTAGAGCCTTGGTTTTACATTAAAATATAATGAATTCCTACACACCCTGAAGTTTGCAGGCATAAACCTATGAACTTCATGTGCTGTACTCTTCTGGGAACAGAAAAAGAACAGAGCGGTTTGATGTTAAAGGCAACAGATTATGCATTTCACAAAGAAATGCCACTATATAGCAAATGATACCGCATCCACTGTTGCTGTTCCCCTGCTATTTACAGGACAATACAACTTTGGGAGCAGACAACTACAGATCATGATTTTCTCTCGCATTTCAGAGACATCTGAAAAAGGACGTACTCCACAATAAAATGCACAAGTTTGGCCTGGAATGTATTGTCTGAGAGCACTGATTCACAGCAACAAAGGCAAAGCAGTCTCGGTGCCACACAGGATGCTGAGCCAAGTTTAATCTTTGGTCTGAGAACCTGGCCCATTTTCAAACATGAAAAAATCTTTCACTCCAATGGGGCAGGAGTGAGGAAATGAAGACAGGATAGGTCCTATCACCCAGCTAACATGTCTGGGCTGAAACGTAGGCTTCTGGGAGTGCTGCCATTGACTGTAATGGGGCCAGTATTTCACCCCAAGTCTTAAGGAGCTCACAATGTCAGATTTGACAGAGGAACAATGTAGCTTTGCAGCTGCCTCATCATCCCCACAAGACAATTAGTTGTTGTTTGGCAGGGATCGTTTAAGAACGTCATTGAGACAGAAAGGGAATAGCCTGGATAGCCACGGACTTCTAAAAGCAGGGGATGGAAAATACACAATGCCATTAAAACTTGAGAAAATCTGGAATGATCATTAAAAGGAATTAAGTTGGGAAGTAATTTATGACAAGAACACTCAAATCCTTTGTCATCTTCTCTTAACTATCATACACTTCCTGCACACTGGGTATATGAGAGGGTGTGTTAACAGAAAGAAAGAAAAAATTTAGCATAGTAAAATTAGCTCGTTTTATCAATTTGTGCTTTCTGCAACAGTTTCATGACAGCAGCTCCAAGAGGCTGTAAAACTGATGAATTTGCATGGAAAAAGAAACTGGTGTAAGTAATTTGTGTAAAAGGTAACACGGACATGGACTGCTATAATTCAGACACCCTGCAGATAGCAGACTGCTGCAGTGTGAGCAGTTATGGGTTAGAAAAATGACCACACTGCAGTCAGTCTGACTTGAATGGAAATCAATCATAAAGGTACTCTCTGCAGCATCTACTCCACAGTTTTCAGCAACTTCCTTGCCAAACAGACTTGTGCTCTCTAAACCCTTTGCCGATCAATTCCTCTGCACCCTCTACCTACCAAAGCCTAACTTACAGGTTAAGCATACTGTTTTCCAAACAGGAACATAAAAAGGCAAGCACTAAATTACAGCACCGTTTCTTTCTGAGACACAATGAATTTCCTAGGCATTGCAAGATTTATGAAACAGTTTTATTCCAAACAGATACGGAAGAAAAACTGGTATGTGGATAATGACCCTCTCCCTTCTCTCATCTCTCCTCTGTTATTGCTCTCTCACCAAATCCTGGACACTTCTGTTCCAATCCTTGAATTGGCCCTATAGGAAAATTAAAAGTATCTCCAGAGCAAGGGGTGGGGTAGGAATAATGTATTGTTAATGCTGTGTAAACTCAGCACAAAGTAGAAAGGGCTAATCACACAGTAATTTCCGCCTGGGTAGCAAACATGAAGGATGCTTTGTTTGTCACAGGCCAAACCACCTTGCCACATTCAACAGCCTGTTTGCAGCCCGTGTGTTCAAGAACAAAGCCCACCTCTAATATACACCAACAGATCTAAGCAGCAGAGGTTCAAGTGCCTGGCTGGCCAATGTACCTGAAACTCCTCGGCAGAGAGGAGCCATAGTCCTGCCACAACCAGCTCAAGGTCTCTGGCCCTAGAAGTGCTGTGGCAAATGTTGTACGGAGCTAAGCTGGTCTGACATCCTGCTCCTGCCTGCAGGTCTTTCAGCAAAGGGTATTTGTACCTTTGCTTGCAGTTACCCCATTTACTATCATAAAACGCAGCAACATGCTGGTGTGTGGAGTCCACCCTGAGATTGTCAGGAAGACGTTAATGTTTTTCATCTGCATGGCAGAAGGTTGCTTCCTGGCTGGAATTTGGTTGAAGCCCTGTGTGTGGACCTGGACTGCTCCTTGCACCTCCTGCGCTGGGCTTTGGCTGCAGGGAGCTCACTGCCTGGCACCTGCCTCCTCTAGTCACCCTTGTGTTTTGCAGTGCAGTGTGCCATGAGAGCGGGCACGGTGTGGCTAGCTGAGCCAAGAGGCACCCGAGCCTGCTCCAAATGGCTTTTCACACTTTTTTTGTGGACTGCCCACCTCGCACAGGCCCAGAAAGCTGATGGGAAGGGAACACTTGCATTTATCTGCAAAGGCTGCAGGTTTGGAGAGTAAGCAAAGGGATCAAAGTGGTGCCGAGTGTGGCAAAACTCTGTCTAAATCAGATCTCTTCATTGTAGGATCTGACAGTCCACCATGCAACCTCCCCACATTCCTGTTCCTGTGCCCCAGGAATGTGCTCTGGCCCCACACAAAGCAGTTGGGAAGCTTCACCCAGCACAGCCAGCTGTTACACACTGCAGCCTGCAGAAACTCCAGGCAACAACATTAAAACCAGGCCAATTCCCCCCCTAAGAAATACTCTGCAGCAAAGTGACCTTCTGATAGCTCAGGAACATCTCCCGAACAGGAAAGGATGCCAGAAATTGCAGTTGTGACTCAAAACGATAGTCTCCACCTACACACCGGCATCAAGATGCCATCTGACCCAGGGCTCCGACCTGGTGGGGGAGCGAGGAGGAAGGACCCCACTTCCCCTAACACCCAGCCCGCTGATGGGCACAGGCTTCCTAAGCAAACAAACTGATGCTGGCCTCAGCTCCCACTGCAGCTGCTGGCATCACAAAAAAAATCCCTGTGTAGATGGGACATGTTTTGCTGGCTCTGAGGGGCAGGAGGAGTAGGTCTGCCCAAAAAGGAGGAGGAGGAAAGTGGGCACCTCTGCCTGAGCACCAGCACTGTGCTGCTCCCAGGGATGTGGGGCAGCGTTGCCCCTGCTGCCAGCCTGCTCCTTCCACTGCCAGCTTGTGAGCTCAGATCGTCACCCAAAATGTCAAGAAAAATAACAGAGAAATTAACAGAAAGCCCTCTGACTTAACCCAATTGGAATACTTATTTTGAAAAATTTATTGAATTACAGAACAGGAAACCCACTAAATAAAACCAGCCAGGCCAGCATTTGTCTTCCTTGGAATACAGCACTCTCTTTTACTCATGTTAATACTTAGTTTCTCTTTTTTCCATTTTTATGTATTTATTTTTACAAACAGGCTGGGATGTGACTAAGATCATTACACGTGTAACACTGTAGCAAAGTGATAATGTGTTTAAGGTTAAATGGGAGAAACATGACATTTGACTAATAAACTTTTTCCTGTGTTGTGACTCCATAAACAAAGGAAAACACACTGTGCTGCTGCTGCAGAGAGGAAAGGGGAGCCGGGTGTCTTTCTTTTTTTTGCAAGGCCTTTGTTTCCTACACACTGTATCATTAGATTCGAAGAGGTTTTGCCGAATACAACAGATATGAAATGTGTGATGTTCATTTTAAAATTACAAGTACAGCCTGCTATTGACCATCTAATTATGCTGAGTTCCATTTATAAACATAGCTAACCACTAAGTTTATAGAGACTTTTTGTGCTGCTTTAATAGGATATTGATCGAGAGCAAGGTTTGAGTGGACGGCCATTGAATTGTGTAATGGCATACAAAAGGCAAGGTCACGGCAACTGTTCACTCTATGCCTGCAGTCTATTTTTTATTATAATATTTTTTTCTTCCTCTCATACCCAAGCCCACACAGTGTGTTTTGGATAGCAGCGCTTTGCTAAGGAATATAGAGTATCTTTTTAAATGTTAATTTTTATGCTGCTGACTTTAAATACCTTCACTACTGTAATGCTTAGTATAGCAGAAAACATACAGGCTGCTGTTTAGAGAGAGCTGTTTTATTATACCCCAGCTTTCACACACGTGGTTTGCGTGGAGGAGAGCCTCTTCTCCTCTCCTGGGCTACACGAAGGCAGCAGCCTCCTCCCTGCCCCTTGCAGCTGCCTGCCTGGCCCAGGACCACGGCAGGAGCTGGGGCACCCCACACCTCGCCATAGGCATCCAGCATGTGCTGGAGTTCACAGGACTTCCCCTGCAGTTTGTTTCGGCTGTACCTGGCCACTGGATGAAAGGCATGAGGAAGCTCTGTTTCCTCCACTGCATCCATGCTCCCTGCCTGGAGCGGTGGCAGTTACTTTCATTTCTAGCACTTGTCTGCCTGCCTCATGCAAGGACAGCTTCAGCCCCTACCTCCTTTGCTGCCACTAACCAAGTCTGGCACCCGCCACATCCAGCAGCCTCTGTGTTGCAGGATCCTGAGCCTTCCAAAACACCTTGGCCACAAAAGCACACCTTACCTGTGGAATTACTGTCACTCTTTCAGGGATAATTAGCTAGACCATTTCTGTGTTTATACAGAAGCAGTAAACAGCTGCCTGTATGCTTGTGGTTTCACTGGCTCATTAGAAGGATTAAAAGTCACCCCACTTGCTCTTACAGCTCCTTACTGCACACACTAACATGTTAAAACTCAAAGCGTGGCATTTTCAGTCCAGGGCGCAGTCAGAATTCCCTTGTTTATCAGCATGAAGAATGATGTCATTTTGACAAATAACACAGCACAAAACAAATATGTTTGATTTGGCTCTAGCAAATGTTCATAAATCCTAAATCTTTCTTCACATCCTGGGCAGTGCAGTTTATCTGGCTGCTTGAAGGACCTCCAAGGGAGGAGATCTTCCCAGCAGCTCTCTGCACAAGAGCACATAGTACAGACTCAAAGCCAAGAGGGGAACAGTGTTCGCCATGCCTCTCTTTCTGCTCCAGCCTACCACGGCCTCCCAGCCTCTGCCAAGCGAACAGGACTGTGCACTTGGCAGTGGCTTGGCATCACGGCCACCCCTCTGCCGGCACCTTTCTCAGAGGGTGTTCTCCAGTGTTCTGCAGATAGCTGCACACAGTGAGCGGAATATTTTCCTAACAAGGGTAGAGAGGGAGAAGGTTTTGCCTGGCCAACAGTTGGCTGTCAGTTCACAAAACCTGTACATCTCCAACGCTTCAACTTCTGAGCCTCCTGTTGTCAGCGGAAACCTCTCTCGAGATGGAAGCATGAAGTCTCTGTTATCTGAAGGGGTCCTCCCCAGTATCTGGGGTGACAGACGACACTTAGAAAGGAGCTCACACCCTTTGCCTGCTAATTATGTAGGAGAACTGACAGCACTGTCTGCAACATCCACATCAGACGAGGTGGAGAGGGGTCTATCTGTTTTTCAGATGAACATTTATGATCTACTTTCTCTATTTTACTAGGCTCTGTAAGATTCAGTAGCTGTGTAGCATTTTGAAAGAAAATCTGCATCTATGGGACTGAAGAAAGCAAGTTTCCGTTACCAAAACAGTCTAGACTTGTTCAATAGCTCACAGAAACTGTGATGATCAGCACTGATAGGTAAGATAGATAATGTAACAGCTGACCTTTTGCTTGATTAATTCATTCCCCAAATTTGCATGACGGAGACAACTGCCTATTACTCGAGACTCCTTGTCATGCGGACCTGTGGGAACTTTACTAAATAAAGCTGGCACATAATTGCTACCAACAATATTTCATGAGATTAATTTTAGATAACAGCAGCCACAGGCCAGTTAAAACTACGGGAAATCACTTATTTCTATCATCATATTATCAAACACAAGCGTGGAAAGAAAAATGACAACAGGCATACACAAAGATGACCTCTTTGTAAAGCAAACAGCGAGCACACTCAGTAAGACAGCAGAGACTAAATGTGTGGGCCCACCATGGATAGGCAGGCTTGTTCCTTCCCTAGCCGTGGTGGCTCCTGAAGGAGCAATGACTTTTTAGAAAGTAAAACCAAGAGAACGGAGTGAGGACATTTTGATTACTCAAGCTACAGACTGTTAATAGCTGCCAGTGAGTCTGGTGATGGCTGTTCATAAGCTGAGCTACCCAGCATAAAAGTAAACCACAGTCCGGTCTCAAATCAAGACATGGGAACATGCAGGCAACCCAGCAAGAGTTATACGGAAAAGCACACTCTTTGGAAGACCTTGCCTGCCACTTCAGGCAAATATTCAGCAATTACTTTGTTGCTCTGCTAAGTTAAATAAGTCTAGGTTAAATAATTCTTTGAATATGAGCATGTGAATTCATACTGACTTTGCTGGGAATTAGCTGCTAGACTCTACACTAAACATATCCTACTGGGTACCCATGGCATGTCAGGTTGTGGGCTTCTCAGACCTCATAAAGTAAACAAGGTTATGGCTGGTCAGTACATGTCTGGGGCATCTCCAGGGAAAATCCAGGGTGCTACCAAAAGCAGTGTAGCTAAATCAGTTGCTGGCACACTTCCCTCTGAGTCAGTTCTGAAGTGATATCCCGATATGCTTTGGGGACACTATTTTTGGTAGAGGTGCTGGCTTGTAGACGGGATATAAAACCGAGGTCTTGACCTCCCAGGGTTATTAAAGCGCGCAAACCCCTGTGTCTGGAACAGATAAAAGCTAAATCTTTTTATTTTGCCCATTTTGTCCACCAACACCCTTCTTATTTCCAATAAAGTTCATGTCTGTCCTGCTCTTCCTGCATGCAGGTGCTCCATCCTTGGAGGTGGTGCACTTCAATGGCAAGCAGAAGGAACATCTCAGACACAGTTCATAGTTTGCAAAACATGCTGAATGCTAAGATTTCTGATACACGATGTTTTAGCTTAGTTATGATAAAGTATCATGGAAAATGATATCATGAAAAATATCATGAAACACGATGCTTATGAGGTCAATGCCAAACTCTCAGGGAGGCTGGGACTGGGGCTGGCTGTGAAGGATCAAGTCCTGAATGGGGGCACTTTTGGTAGCAGCCCTGTCCTGTGCACACATGAAGCTTGGCTGACAGAGTCCAGAGGCAGTTTTGCTGTGTAGGGTTCCTACAGTGAAGATAAGATTGTGGTGAAGTGAGATGCCTTACAGAGGGGGAGGGTGAATCCTTTGGGCTTCAAAAATCTGAACTCTCATACTGAAATACAGTGACATAACACGGAGACATTCAAAGATTGGCAACAGCTTGGTTTTGTCCACCGTGGCTGCAGATACCAGCAAATTAGTGTACACAGTACAGTGAGCTAGATGTCAAAGTCCCTATTTAAGCACTTCAGTAAGTGAACTGATTTGCAAATGTGCTGAGCACTCAGCAGCTCCTCTTGACTTCTAAGTCCTCTTAACTTTGTTGTTCTCACAAAATTCCCACCAGTTGTCAGGGAGGAAAACCCAGGAGAAATGCCTGCCTCAAACTTTCTCTCTCTCTCTCTCTCTCTCTCTCATCTCCTCCCAGCACAGGTAACTGACATTCATGTATCTCCCACAAAGATGTCATGCTTTCCTTGTAGCATCCTATTTTTGAATATAAACCAATTTACTAGCTACGGCAAGTCTTTCTGAAAGAGGAAATAGAACAGGAAAATCCTTACAGAAGCTCTGTGTTCTGACTCAAAACCACGAATCCTCTGCTAGGTTTGTGCCAGTTAGATTCCAGCCCCAGAAGGACTTAAAACTACATGCTCAGAGCCAGCAGACAAACAAATATTCCTGCTACCTAGGAGCGGAACGATTTTTATTACTGTCTGTGCTGGAGAGATTGGTTACAAACCCTAAGGTTTTAAAGAGGCACGTAGTTGCGTGGTTTACCTGGCACAGTGGCAATTGGTGGCAATGTGATGTTCCTGCATAGCTCTGCACTAGCTGCAGAAAAGGTCCTGAAAGACCTAGTACCTACGGCCCTGGCTTACCAGTAGTCTCTCTTGCGAGAGACCATCCATACTCTCTCCTTGGACTATCTAGATTATGTCATAGCAATATACAATCAATGCACCTTTGATCAATGGAACAGGGTGGTGACAGGTACTCTTAATTCACTGTTGTTAGTGAGTATTGACAAGCCTGTAATGATCATGCTGCAGTGTGTCATTCATGCTGGGGGCATTAGCATTCTTTAAAGGTCAAAAAACAAATCCTTCTAGAAGACAGAATTCCATACAGTTAATGGAAAATGCAGGCCTTGTGAAGTCAAGATGTATGCCTCTGCACCACGGAGATTATCAGAGCTGAGGTTGGTACAGTTGTTGGCCTTATTAATGAGTCCATCAATTTGCAGGTGTACACAGGTATGCATGGCATGGATGAACACAACGTGCAAAAGCAGCATAAGAAAATTCCCAGGCTTATGTGCACAGATCATGTCATTTCTAGAGGTCTGGTTAAAATACAGTCCTTGGATCCTGCAAGGGACCCACCGGGTAAGCCAATTTTTGTGAGCATTTGTCTGCACTCTGATACAGTCTGCCCATTTTCAGCTGGGTACCAGAAGAGCTTGCCAACTTGCGCATGCAAGTTTGCAGAATTAAAACTTTTTAATTTACTTTTTAAAATTACACTGTTTTATTTTCCCACATTAAAAGACATGGCACATAAACACTGTCCACTGGCAAGAAGTGGGGAGAAGACTCTCAATTTTCAAGATGTTGTTTCTGAATTGGGGAAGGGGCATGATAAGAATCAAAGAAAAAAAACCTGGGATTGCAGAAACCACATAAACTGGCCACAAAATAATACTTACTTTGTGAGACTCTTACTAGCTCAGTCACACTGAAAACACCTGATGTGACAAAACTGTCCTGGAAGCCCAAATGTCCTACAAAACAAACAGAGTGAGAGAACTGCGATTAGCTTTAAGCATTTAATGACAGTATTCTCAAATACTTTACTTTCATTTAGACTTAAAATGTGACATCTAATTTCCCACTTAGCAGTAATTATTGTTTATGTAGGTGGGTAACTAGTCATACAGCTATGTAGGCTGCTTTGTGGTTTCTATCTAGAGGTTAAGAAAGCTAACATGACACATCAGCAGGGAGATTTTTACATGTTAAAGCATCTCAACAGGAAATCTGAAACAAAAGAGGACTATTTTAATAAACGGTTACCTTGGATGACCCCTAATGACTTCACAATTGAAATGAAAATACTGTACCTAGGAAACAGACAGGACAGCTAAGTTCCATAATCGTTTTAAACATTATTCTCTAAAGAAACATCTGATCAGGATTATCTACCCATTCATTCAAACAAAACAAGATTTAAAGATGTACTCTTCATTTTTCTAAGGCTACACTAGGGAAGTTTTAAAACAGCAGCTGGTTAAAAAGAAGTAAATTAATGCCTTTCTGCACCTCCCACCCCCCAAAATATTCTAACATTTAAAACTAGCTTTCAGAAATGAAAATAAATCACTGCCTAAGAAAGGTATTAACTTTCAGCTTTGGGTTGTCTTTTTGAACCAGGGTGCACACTTCCACACTCACCTCCCCTGTGCAAGGAATGCCTCTACACTTGGTATCAAAATGTTATTACACTTTACATAACAGTATTTTCCTTCTTCTCTGAAAACATGCCTACCACCAAATGTTCATTTAATTTTCACGGGTATGATCAATTACAAAAGGAGCAGCTTTAAGGCTGCAACCCAGTGTAAGCGTGTGGAGTGGGATACAGCAGTTCACACGGGACATATTGGGACTTCAATTACAGGTCTGCGGTTAGTCGGCCAGATGACCTCCTGCTTTTGAAATCAGGGTCAAAGGAGAAACCTCAGGATAAAGAGATTATTAAAAGAACTGTAAAGTCCTACTTGCCCACAGGATAAGTGGCATACCTTTTTAGGTTGTCCTACTTAGAGTCACTGATTCCAGCGCACGCACACATATATTATTGAATGTTTTGCAGGGGCACCATCTGCTCTGTCGTTAATTGTTTGCCAGATTTAGTACCATTTCCCTACATTCAGTATATTCTACCGTACCCCATGCTCATCCCAGCAATACCTGTGCACCCTCCTCTAATGACCAGAGCAACAGGACTAAGGCAAGCTGCACATTTGGTTCCCTGGCTTTCTTCTGTTTTTTTTTCTTAAAAAAACCAACATATCCCATTGCCATTTCTACCTGCAGAATGGGAAGTAAAAGGAATACATCTTGTGTGCAGGACTACGGAGGGTGACATGTCAGGAAACACGTCAGGGAAAGGTTTGGGAGGGATCTGGTGTGAGGTCAGCCATTCACCTCCAGTCAAGGGCTCAGCAAACTCCTGCACAGAAGAACTTCCTTGTTTCTGTGAGGATTCTACAGTGCCAGATGAACGCAGTTGCTAAGCTAACAGACTTGAGACAAGTTTCTGCATCAGGCATGTTTTTATACTTCAGCAATAATGATGAGTTTTCAAACTGTGTATATGTATATCTTTGGGCATCCTTGTGTATGTGTGTATACATATGTATTATGTACACAAACATATAAATATACACAAATCTGTCATGCTCCAGCTGTAGATAAATGTACTATAAAATATTGAAATTGATGCTGAAATTCAACACAAACAAATTCCTCAATCTGCAAACAAGGTTTTTATTTACATCAAGAGAATAAATTTTTCTCTACTTCAAATGAAAAAATGTTCTTACAAGCTTTTATTTTTCCTTATTTTCAACTTAGAAATAGCTCTCAGACAATTGTAAATGCTTTTGCTGATCTGCTTTGTATTTTACCATAATAAAGGTGATGACTACATCATTCTGCTTTTTAGAAGTGGTTGCTGGCCATACACGACCTTTGTTCATTGAAAATTTCCCAAGTATTTTTAATATGAAGATCTACTTTTCATATGCTGCAGCAGACCTGCCTATTGAATTAAATGATCTGTGAATTAAAAATAATTCTCTTAGGTCTTCACTGAAACCACTCATGTGCCTAAAATTAAGCATATGCTTAAGTGCCTTGCTGGACCAGGGCCAGGACGCTTACTACTCCACAGAGCCCTTGGTAGCGAAGTCAGTCTATGGTATATAACTTCTCATACTGTGCTCATCATGACAGTATCTGAGCAACTTCCAGAAGCGCATTCAGCAATGCTACAAACATCTGTCACGTGTTTTTTTTTCACAGTGCACCATACTGGCTCTGCTCTGGTGTCCACTTCCACCTGCATTTCTCAGGCAGATTCCTACCACACTAAGAGGGAAAGTGAAATTTAAATATGAAAATAAAAAAAAAAACAAATTACAGCTACAGTAGGACATTTGATTGATTTTTTAAAGGAAAACCTAGAGCTCTTTGTAATCATCCAATAAAAGCATGACTGTCGCACACCTAGCCATGTTACCTTAACCTACCAAACAGAGACAAAAACCAGAAATGAAAATGCCACAGAATGGTTTTAAATACATTCTAGGTCTCAGGGTCCCACAGGGCATAAGAAAAGTTGACTAAGTTAGTTTGGGCCTGCTACCTTCATTATTCTTAATTTGCCGGGTACACTAGAAATGTCCACTTCTGTAGGAACATGTCTTATGCGCGCACAGTTATTAGTAATCATTAAACAACAGCACGCAATGAGAGTGATTAGATTTTCATCCTTCGATACTGAAGATAAACATTTCACAAATGAAAGGTGAATTTCACAATTCTCCAATTTGTTATTTACTTATAAACATTAGGAAATCAGGGGCTCGTCTCACCAATCATTAATAATATCTCGATACCCCTAAAAGCAATGCCCTAGGCTTAAAGCTGTATCTTGAGCTCATTTTGATGCATGGTTGGTCTGTGTATTCACAGTTCAGTAGAACTCCATGAAAGTTGAAAGGTCTTCCTGGACAGTTCAGATTGCAAAATCCAGGCCCAAGACTGTAGCTTTTGCTGAGCTGTGATAACAGTGCAAGAAGAAAATCAGAGAAAAAGGACAAAGAAGCTAGACTTGTAAAAGGAGAATGACTGGGAAAATAGCAGGACTGACAAAATATGTGAAGTAAGTATTTCACGCTTATTAACTGGGGTCAAAATGCAAAAATATATCAATTTGGCTGTTCCACTTAATTCTGAATGAGAAAAAAAAGGTAAAGTCAAGCAATTACATATGCAGATGTTAGCATTAACTAGCTCTTTCACTGAAAAGATGATTAAACATCTCAAAAGCTTGCAAGATTTACTTTTCATACGGCACTTTACTGAAATACGTGCACTGTGATACTTTTGCTAAATACCCCAAAGATAGGATATTGAAATTGCTGTATATGATCGGGTTATCTCCACAGCTTTGTGCGACAGTCACATTTTGGTAGTAAAGCAGATGTTCAAAATGAGGATGAGAGAATTTTAACTCACTTTATAAAAATCTAAGAGAGCTCATTCACTGAAATTCTGGGTATAAATTAAGACACCTGGCTAGCCAAGGCAGGCCCTGACTCAGCAAAGCAGTTAGAGCACGTGTTTAATTTTAATCACATGCTTGACTAAAGCACATGCTTATTTGCTCTGCCAAATAAAGATGGGCTGACAAAGTTAAGCAGGCATTTAAACATACTGTTGAATCATTCCTTCAACTCAAGTCTAGGTGCAGCTAGGAGGTAGCTCATTACGCAAGCCCTCACTTCGGCTCACGAGATGACCATTTTTTCCCTCCTGAGCGGGAAAAAACCCTAGGCTAATAAGACCAAATGAATAAAGCAGATCTGGATACTAACTAATAAATAATATGCCATTACCCAATCACACGTTTGGTATAGCATACAAATGCGATGCAACAGTATTGTAACAAGTACCACATGAAAAACATCTTTCCATAACTTGATGACTGCTTTAATTGGGGAGAAAATTCAAAATGTGATTTACATATTCTTCTTTTAGATCCCAGTAAAGATGCCAGAAGAAAAGGCTTGAATCGCTGGAGCCTAATTCTGATCTCAAAGAAGTTTTAAACAAGTCTTTCTACACTGATCAAATAGAGTTTCACCTCATTTTCTCCTAATTTACACTGGCAGAGGAGAAATCAGGATTAGGACTTGTTGTCTAATGCTATTTGTTTTGAATTATTAAGCAAACATTCCTATTTCAATGAGTAAACGTGTACAAAGGCAACTAACCTTCGTCCTAAAATCTAGTTTACAGGGAGAGTATTGTCTGCTTTCCCAATTAATGCTGTAAAAAGGAGTCTCAGACGTTGAGCTACCAATCAAGAGCTTGTGTTGTAGCTTGAGAAAATCATGACTGATGCAATTACTTTTATGTAGAAAGTCTGAATATGGTCTATAGGTTAAAGTTCATCGGGTTATTGTTCCTTAATTGAATATCAGAAGATGTTTTCAAGGTGCTCAAGGTATTATTGTTATTTAATTAGCAGGCTTCCCTGTGTAATCCAACAGTATTTTTTTTAGTATAAAATAGTTAGATTGCACCACAAATATACAAGGTATTTTCTAAACAGAGATACAGCTGGTTTCCTGAAATCCAAGCTTAAATTAAATCAGGAAAGAGTTACTCCTTTGAAGATGAAAAAGTCCAAATCCAGTTATTTATTTTCCACTACAGTTTGACTGACAATGGAGCTTTGGAGAACAGCTTTTTGGGAGACTTTGATTCCTTTTCAGTGTTTTGAAATTACACAAGTCCCTCAGACTAGCACTGAAGCCATTTCTAAAGCCTTTTTCATGTTCCGCATCTCACTATACATAGCCATCTTAAAACCTTAAAATAGTAATAATCAATTAGGGTCTCAAGCCTATTATCTTAACCAAATGCCTGATTAAAAGAAAAGCCGTCTCTGCTCAAAGTGCAACTTGATTCCTTTTGGGTTTATCCTCTATCTAGATAATCCCATGTTTCACAAACAATGTGGAGCAATAATATTGATTAGAAAATTAATGTCTGTATCACACAGCACATGCAGGCCTTGAGAGAGGGGACGTTATCAGAGGGAACCCGGATCACCCCGAGGATTCCCAAAAGATTAGCTGTTCCACAGCTGCACTGGCTGAGGAGGATGGGAGTGACAGAGTTAGTCCTAATCTGCATTCTCCAGCAAAAAAAGGAAAGGAGAGAGTGTGCGTGCTTCAGTCAAGACCTTCGGAACATTTACGTTCTGCTTAATTGGAAGGCGAGTTTATTAAGCCTGGTCTGACCCAGCCCTATGCGTTCCCTTCCAGAAACACATGCCCCTGCACAGACACAGGGTGCCGCAGGCAGCCTGGCATGGTGGTCCCATGCCCTGGGCACGCACAGGGAGGAAGATGTACTTTGCTTCTGGGAAGCTTCCACCTCCAGGGCAAGCATGGGTGGCCGGCGAGAGAACCCGGGGCTGTGACCAGCCCCTGCCTAAGCACTTGTATCCTCACACCCTGCCCGGGTTCAACAGCAGTATCTCTCTCACCAAGAATTACTATCCCATGACGGAAATGGGAAGCTAGATCCATGGGGCCACACAGCGTCTGTCAGCTTCGTAGCTAAAAAAAATGTGGGGGCCAAAGAGACCATCTATCGCAGCCACAATACTCTGTCCATATGAATGTCTCTCCCATTCAGGTGGAAGACAGGTATAGCTGTAATGAAATCTGCGTTTAACTACAGACCCCAAATACCGATCTCCAGAGCTGGCATAGTGGCCTCATTTTAATTGCGTTGTACAAAATGCATTCCTCAAATTTGTAAATGATAAACCTTTAATGGTAAATTAGACCACATTTTTAATTAATGGACCTTTTATAGAAGAGTTAAGCAAGAAATTATACATTCAAGGTGATACAGAAACCTCTCCTGTTCCCTGACAAATGCTCCTAATTCTGTTTCGGCTTGTTATTTCCAATTTAATTTTAATGCCATAGCAATAGCTCACCTTGGACAAATTACACATTTTTGTATGAAACAACTGCTGGCCCACATGTCGCACACGCCGTTATTCTCTCCGGCTCGCTACCTGCCTTTGGCTGAGGTTTTAAGAAGCACCAGAACTTTCTTTGTGGCCCATAGCAGGATGGATTAGACCGTCCAGGGCATGTCGTGTTAGTACAATAGAGGAACACTTTTAAGACTTTAAAGTCATGTAATACAATTCTAGGCTGGATCTTTCTTGTTAAAAAAAGTAGAATGGGAGTGATTGAAAGAGAAAAGGGCCAATATTTGACAACAGAAATCAGCATAACCTCCTAACAGCGGCAGTCATGGATGACTGCCCTTTGACCCAGGGAGATTATGTGGGATTTCAATGACAACAGCTGGAAGTGAGCATGTGAGAATAGAGAACACAGATCTGAGGCCTCCTACAAAAGACTGCACAATCCCTGCCCAGATCCGAGTGTTGATTAGAAATTGTTTCCTGGTCCTGGCTTAATAGAGTGTGATAATGAAAGTTTTGTTAACCCTTCACAATATGCAAAACCATTGGTAAATGATTTGCCTTTTTGGTTTTTAGCTAAAACGTCTGTATCTAGCAGACAGTAGAATTGTGAAGTGCTGCGAGTTTTCGTGGGTGCACTTCTGATACCAGTGCTCCAGTTTGCAAACTCTTGGTGGCCTTTGGGAACCAACATCTGAAGGCACTGCGAGGCGGCCTGGAGAAAGGACTCTCACGCCTTCACTAGGGAACCCACCCAACCCGTCACGATGGGTGTTCTTCAGAGCTGAATCAGAACAGAAATACACATCTAACGTCTCACTGCACGTTGCTTTCATATCCACGGCATTTTAGAATCTCTGATAGTAACAACACCTAATTATTATTTCAGTATGTGTCATATTGAGCTCCAGAGTCTGGGTTGCAAATTCATAAACGTGGATCAGAGCAAATGTGTATCAGGCTGGCTGTGTCACCAACAGCCTGATCCTGCACGGATCCACAGCGGCTTCAGCTCTTAGGAGGCTCAGCTCATTTTGTATTTAAGTGCAGAGATAGTGGAATTAATGGCAACTTATTACCGTTAATGAACCGATCATAGATTGGAATCAATCATGTCAGATTTTGTCCAAATGGAGGGCACACGGATAGTTCCTTTCTCTTGAAGACAAAGGCCGCCTTTAAACATTGAAAGCCCTTCAAGTTCAAGTTAAGGAGCTTGTGCAATGGCAACCACTACAAGACCTAAGATGTCTGCTGCGGTTTTCCGTTTCTGATGTTTCCTAACATTGTAGGGTACTTTTTGGTACTCACATGGGTGAGAAATCAGTTAAATAGTTTTTTCATATAATGATAAAAATTTAGAATATCCCTCTCTACCATATAACCAATTTGATAAATAAATTGCATTAATACCGATAGGGGCCTATAGCTTGAAAAACAACAGATGTCTTAAATTAGCATATTTTGATTTCAGCTCCTCAATCCAAAAAGCAAATATTAAAGAAAATAAGAAAAATCATTATAAATGGTCATACTCATTTGGCAGCTTATAAAATAATGTGCCTCCTCAAAAGCCTTTCGAAGTAAATGAGATGAAATCTACCCTGGGATAATCATTCTGGAATATTTATGGCATCCAACAATAAAAAGAGTAATAAAAAGAAAAGCCTGCCTCCCTGAAAATAATAATATGAAGGAGTTATTTATCTTCATATTTTCATATCAACCCTGGTTACAAGAGTAATGACAGCTGTGATCTCCAAGGTCTGCGGTGATATTGCCAGTTTGGCTTCTCAGTTTGAAGCATGACTCAGTGTCCAAATGAGCCCAGAGAAACCACCCGGTTTCCCTGAGCTTCCCGGGGATGCTGATGGCATGTGCTGCTGCTTGGCGCTCCCCAGGCTGCCAGCAATGGGCACCCACCCACCTTTGCACCCTTGCAGACGAACGATAAGTACGGGCCACTGGAGGGGGAGATACGTGAAGGTGGGTACTGCCACCCCCATTCCTTTCCCCTTCAAGGCCTTTTTAAAATGAAAGCCCCAATGTCATGAGCTAGGCATCACATTAACCTCAGGACCCTGCAGAGAGCTGAAAAACCTCCTAAAGAGAACAGTGTAGGGATAATTTCTTTTCAGCTAGTCATTCTTCTCCAGCATCCCATTTCTGGTACAGCCTAAAAACATCGGTCTCTATGACTTGTTTGTCTGGGGCCAATCACACATGCTCCATCAACTGTCCTTGCTCCCCTTATTCCTCATCAAGTATTGACTGCAATTTTGCCTCCTGAATTTTGTTCGCTGACTTCCAGGAAGCTGCTGGCAGAAGTAAGGGCTTGTAGGAGCTGATGCTGGGGCCGCATGCCGTAAGCACGATATGTAGCTGCGTTCTGGTCTTCACACCAATGGAGCATGCCTCGATACGTGCAGAGTTTACTTGGGTTTCCACTACTTCAAATTAGAATTTAGCTACAGTATTAATGCCATAAATATTATTGTCGATGCTGTGTGAAGAACATCAGTGTGAAAATAAATGTAAGGATATTTAAAAACTGGTGTGGAATACTTAGGTATTCAGACTAATCACAGACTGAAATAAGCACATTTGTTTCAAATCCTGTTTATAGCACTGCAGCCCCTCCCTCCTTTAAATCTTCCTCTTAACCATAGTGATGTTTATTGAATACCTGTCATTTCTCCAGCAGCATGTGCCAACAGCGTCTCACCAGTGCCAGGCTGCATGAAAACCCTTCTGTCTCCTATTCTCCAAGGGGCTCCCTTAGATCAACTACTCACCATACCCAATACACTGAAACCCATAAATTTGCAGATACTGCAGTCAAAATTCTTAACAGGAAAGTGCACCCATTTTGCCCAGTGTAGCATACTGAAATATCACATGGTGAGAAGCATTTCTCACCATGTGTAAACTGTCAATTTGATTTGAAATTAAAATTTTTGATTAACATGAGCATTTCTGAGCCTCCCGCTGGCAGCAGCCCTATTGCTGAAAAGTGACATGATTTGTGACACACATGCTGTACAGAAGCCCCATGCCAGCAATTGTTAAACCCATTTTCATTCTGCTTTAATACGGTATGACACTCAGGAAAATAATTTTAATATTTAGGAGAAAGAGGGTAAGGGCTTAAGGGCTGAAGTCCTTCATGGGTGTAAAGCAGGATTACAGCAGCACGAAAAAATGGCACGGAGGTCTCCCCGTCTCACAAGTCATGTCTCTTTTCAGCAATAGGGACCATCTGCAGGAGGCTAAGAAAGGTCCATAGTGAAGCACAAAGCCTTCTTTTAAATCCAGTTGATATTTCAAACACAGCATGAGGTACTTTCCACCTATGAATGCCGAGATGCTTGTGCACGGGGAAATGCTTGCAACTTCAATAATTAAACCCTCTCATATGGGAGGTAGGATTTTCTGGTTTCCACAGTGGTCTGTTCTTTTTCCATGTTTATCATTTCCCCAGGGTTATCAGTGGTCACCGGAGTTACTAATATTTATATGGTGAATTACTTATGAAAGAGGAAAGTTTTGTGACTATTAAGACTTTTAAGCCCAGGAATCTACCTCTTCATCAGGGTGGTGGGAAGATTTTTGTTAAACAGTTACCGAGTGAAGACAAGAAACGGGACACTTTTGTGGCAACAGATTTTAAGGCTATGATATACGCACGCGGGAGACAAAAGTTCAGTGGGGATTTTTATAAACGTAAGCCTGTGTCACTGTTGCAAGCTGCTGACTCAACTGTGTCACCTGCGTATTTCTCAGAGTGGATCATTTTTTTTCCAGTAACATCATGTTCTGAGGAAGTTTATCATGAAACAAGTATCACGAACAGTCATTCTGAGCAGCAGAACAGCTTTGATAAGTGCCGACACACATCTGACTTTTCTTTGAGCTCCTAACACTATTCATCACATTAAACACTCAGCTCTGCTGGACTTTCTGTTCCTAGTAAACACAGAGCGTTTTCTAATTGCCATAATACAGCAAGTTAAAAAAATGTAGTGCTTTAAAAATAATTTTAGATGGTGAAATGAAATACCAGGATGATTCAGATGCCCTGGTAGTATTCGGTCCTGAACATAAAGCCGTGGGCTCATTTATGTTAATAACAGCGCTCGAGAACTCAATCTGCATGAAAAACACGGTCCTCGATAAAGCCATGATATATAGCTATTATAAGTATGCAGGTTCTTTTCAATAAGTCTTAAGTTTAAATAAGTGTTGTGTGTAAATATCTAGTTTTAATTAGTATATTGCCAAGAAATTATACAACTAGACTCAGCGATGCTGTAATTATTTTAGGAACTATAAAACCCTCCCTCGGCTGGTGGTAGCTAAGTGTACCCGCCAAGGCTCCTCTGCGGACATGCTCGGAGCTGAACCAAGGGAGTCTGAAGCCTTGTGGACACAGAATTAGGGGGCTATAAAAAGAAGTGTTGGGTGTTTGCATGTTAGTTTACAGTTATAGGAATAATCCATGTATTAGGAGCATGTGGCAGAATTCTCTAGAAAAGCCCAGCATCCAGGAGGAGCTGCCGGGGCCAGGGTCAGGCAAGGGCAGGCAGCCTTCCTGCTCAGCTTTGCTGGGTGATATGGACACAAACCCCGGTGACTTAATCAGCTGTTTCCTCTCATCCTCCCTTTCTGGCACTCCTCTCTCTTTACACCAAAGCAGTTTTAAAAGACTGTGGCTGGACACCATGATAATGGAAGCTGTAGAAATATCTGCTGAAGATTAGATAGTATAAATATGATGTGAAAATAAAGATGCTGGGCATGGAAGCTAAGTCACAGGATCAGCCACCTCCACTTTTCCCCACAGGCTTTCGTCTCCCTTCAGAGCTGCTTCTTACACCTCCTCTGCTGACAGCACTGGTGAGCAAACTTCAATTTACGATAAACCCCATGCAAATCATGTTACTGTTTACCTATTGTCCTTTCCATTGTATTGCTTGGGGTTTTCTCTCCCGAAGGCTGTTACTCCTCTGTTCTTTGTACAGAACAGTAATTTCTCCACTTCAACAACTTTTAGTCCCAAGTAGGCCGACTTCCACTAGGTTTACGTGTTAGTTATCTCTGTGGCTGGGAATGAAAGAGACTTCCTGCTAGACACAGTGTGACAACACACATACGTTCTGTCCTTGACTGTCCACATTACTGAGCTCACAAAGTTCAGTCAGGGCCACCCTGAGACATCCCTGCATGGAAGATGGGGGAAACCTCATGAGCTTTTGTCCAGAAGCACCTGGGCTGTCTCACCTTGGACAGCAGGGTACCAAGGTAAGTCTCCGGAATAAAGCTCTGGTATGCTGGTGGCAGAGAAGACAGAAAGGGATGGGTCAGGAAGCACAGTAATACTTGTTTAGGGATGCGTCAAGCTTGCACAAGACCTAGAACACAAAACTTGATGCTTTGGATGCAGTTTAGGCTGCTGTTGGCAAACACCATGTGCCCAACAAGTCTGGGCTTACAACTCCTGTCCAGACAGCAGTGACACCCAGAGCAGTGTCACCCTCTCCACAGAGACGCTACATACTGAGGGATGGGAACTGAAGGGGTTGTCCTCATTGCCTGCTAGCAGAGAACAAAGCGGCCTCCACCGACCACAGAATCTCTGGATGGCCACCAAGGTCTGCACCAACTCCATCTTAGTTATGTAGGACGTGTCCAGAGAAGAACAAAAGGATGGAATGACTAGCAAAGGCACTGATGAGTCTCCACAAGGAACGTGTCATCCCCCCAATATGTCTCTGACTGACTCCGCTGGGACTGCGAAGATGCACAGGCAAAGTACTGCACAACCCTAGAAGCAACACAACCCCCACACTGGGTGATCCAGGATCTCCTGCCTCACAGCCCGGGCTCTGCCAGGGCTCTGCCTCCTCCAAGTATTGAGGAGGAAGCCCCACAGACTTATTGATTGACTTCCCAGGGACTGATGCACTTGGGGTTAGGCAGACAACTACGCTTACAGACAATGGTGGACAACCCACAGTGTCTTAGTGGATGATTCCCCCCAGCCAAGTCCCAAACTAGCAGCATAAGTCCAGTGAGAAAAGACTGCTGGATGTGGAAACCAGCAGCAGAGCTCCGCATGATGACTTAGACTCTCTTTCTGTTTTATTCTAAGTTTGTGTTTTGTAGGGCAGGATGCCCTGTCTACATTCCTTTACAGACTAAGAATGGACATTTATTAACAAGTGCTTGGGCGGCCAGCCCAAAACTCTAGACTCCTGGCCTGGGCTGTACGACAGAGAGGGACAGTGACCCCTGTTTGTGTTTACTGTACTTCTACAGACACATGTTGGTGTGATAGGGGCATTCACTTTCTCAGGTTCAGGCCAAGGTCAGGCCAGAACACAGACCAAATTTATTTTCTCTGTGTAATCTGCTCAGACTGGAGCCCAAAGAGGGACTCAGAGTTCACTAATTGTGAGTGTATTGTGAGGGATTCAAGATTAACAAAGTAAACAGAAGGGGCAGAGAGGGGCCTTCTTAGTCCTTATCTAATTTCACGTGTTCATCCCATGTGTAGCAGATGTGGTGGTTCCAGGGGAGGTGCCTCAAGGAATTGAGACGACAGTGGTGGGATGTCTCACTCCAGAAGGCTGCCTCCAGCAACTTAGACACACTTTTGGTATAAAGGTGAAGACCTGAGATTAATCTGTTGCTAGAGGCTGGGTTGGTCAGCCAAGCCTGTGCAGTCCTCTTCTTACAGTAGGAGGCTTGCCTCTCTAGACCCTCCTACTTGTTCCCAGCAGTCAGTCCTGTGTGGCATAGTACGATACACAGGGATGCAGAAATGTGGCAGTGCGGTGTCAGACACCCTATCTGTATCAATGTAAGACAATCTGAAGATACTGCAGGGGCCAGGATGTCATATTTTGGACCATGCTTAGCAGCCTGGCTCACCTGCCCCGCAACTGCCATCAGACTTGTTCTAACAGTACTCTGCATGTGAATTATGAGACTTTGTACTGTGACTGACTTTACATGAAAGGCAGACCTTTTGCTGATGAGTGGCAGTTGAGCAGGCAGAAAGAATGAAAATGGAAAAGGAATTCCACTCACAGGGACCTTTACATTAAACTAAAGCAACTCAAGTAAAAAGGAAACCCATCCATTATGGTTTATAATGCATAAACATCCATTTCTTCTCTGTTCCTTCTTTGCTCGCATTACTGAAATACAGAAAAAAAGGAAAAAATAATGATGGATGGACTTTGGAAGATTCAGAGTTCAGCTCAGGATGGATATGATCCCAACATTTCAGATTCTTATCTCCTCGTAATTGGAATAGCTGAACCCCTCTTGTCTGCAAAATTAGGCAAGACATCCTGTGAGAATGGGCTTTTTTTCACAGCAGTTTAGTCCCCAGACACATAAAAGAATGAAAACAAGAAATGGAACAGAACATTTTAACTTTTGAATAATGGCTCCATTTGGGCAGTTTAGAACAAAACTTCACTGGAAGAGTTGAGAAGGAAGTTCTTGCTGCCAGTATGCCCATCCCTAGACACATTCTTCCACAGAGCACATAAACACTTCTCCACAATGTTAATTTACCTAAGAAACTCCTGTTTTGTAGAAGTCAAGAGAAAAAGAGAAAGGGAGGAAAGTACACGTGAACAGTAAATACACCATCCACCCTTTTACCAAAAAGAAATCATTCAACCAAGTCAATGTGCCCTGCTAGATCCACCTTCGCTCTTGCAGCAAACTGTCTACTCTGGCTTTTCCAATAGGCAGAAGAGGGGTGGGTAACTTCCTCTAGCAGCAGAATCTCATTAAAATTACAGCATTAACCTGAAACATCTTGGTTTTAAATGTCCCTGAGGTTCAACAGAGAGAGAGAGAGATGAATTCCCAGAAGACCCAGTATCTCCATTGATTACAGAGGGAGAGTGAGGATTTTAGGTTCATAGCTGGTGTTTCGTTTTAATGCCTAATGTTAGGTGGGATGAAATCCAAGCATTAGTCCATATAACATGTTGGCAGAAACCTGAAAGAAATTTTGCTTATCTTGCCACAGGCAATCTCTTTTGATATGCCATGCTCCTCTATCCTTACATTTATATCTGGCTACTTTTTTTTGTGTTTGTTTGTTTAATTCAGAAGACTGTAAAATACAAGTATTGCTGAGTTATCCTTGTGTTCCTGTACTTCATCTGGTTCATTCGCAGGAGGGAATAATGATCTATCACTAAGGTAAATTCACTCCCCGGCAGATAATGCCACAGTGTTTCTGCTGCCCATTTCACAGTAAGACATTCTTTTTCAATGATGTTGCATCTCTGTTCTCATGGGAACAGTTTACGGCTGACATAGCAATAGTAGTAATAACAACTTATATTTATATTGTACACGGGATGATCTTTACTTCTCTTTCCTTCTAACAGTGGACGGCTCCCAGTCCTACTGCAAATGCATTCTTCATGGCCATGACAGACAGAAATCTGGATTCACTAATACAGGGCTGCTTCATTCCTCAGCTGTTCGCTCAGGTTGTCATACCCTTTCCAGCCCCTTTTATTATTGCTTTAAATTGAGCTGTGGGGCACTACCATACCACTGCTCTGAGCCTTTCCTCACAAAAATCTGTGGAGTTCCCCTCCTGCCTCAAAACCGCAGCCACCTCAGTCCATCAAGCTGCTGTCCATCCTCTCCTGCTTCTCACCTCTTCCCTTCCTCCAGCAGCTCAAGCGATGGCATGCTCTGCTGTATGATAAAATTGGCTCCCCTCTGTACGGCATGGGGGACCCAGCTATCTCTCTGCATTCTGCTATTGGAAATGTTCTGAAAGCAAATTCCCTGATTTTTACGGGCTTTGAGGTATAACATGTGGGAAAATTGCAGGTGGTCTGCACTGCAAAGCTGGTCAGGTGGGGACACCCCCCAAACACCAGCAGGTTTTCAGATGGGGATGCAGCTGTCAAAGAGCCTTCTGTTACAGCTAAAATTTTAAGAGTAAGGAACTGAAGTAGAAAAATAACAGGGACAGAGGTCTAGATTCTCTATGAATGTGTGTTACAAGCTACACAAGTTATTCCTTCCTTATGATCCTGGGTGAAGAAATGCCAGCAAAGGGTTTGACCCACCATGGTCTGAAAGATGGTGTTGACCTCCTTGTGCCTGGCTAGTAGAAAACTACTGGCCCATCCCCTGGCTCACCTGGTGAGACACTGCACCACCAAAGCACCACTTCTCCCTCTGTCACGCAGCGCTGCAGTGGGTTGGGGCAGGGGGGACATGGCAGTGAGCCCACGGGAGGGCACACTGCAGCCAGGGCTTGGGGTGCCAGTCATGCCTTCTGCAAAGGCCAGAGAGAGAGAAGGAAAATATTTGGATCCCCTGTAGCAGCCGTATCGTTTTCTTGTACCTCCTTTTGCCAGTGACAGGAGCTAGGTGCCGGCTCCTCACCCCAGAGTGTGCCTTGCAGCAGATTCCCTTGATTTAAGTATGAGTGAGGGAGGGTGGGAGGTGATGATTAGAGACACTCTAAAATTACTTCATTAATTAAATCTTAGGAAAATGGAAAACAATAGCAGTGTGTAATAATAAAAGCCCACTATAACCACATACATTGCTTGTTTACTAGAAAGTACTCCACTGACTACAGATTCACTCTGGGGCACAGCGGGAAACTTTTCTCCTTTAAATGTAATCAGCGCCCCCCCCCCCCCAGCCCCCCCCAACCCCTTCCAGAGAAAAATACCAGCTATCAGATCTGTGTTTCCCATCCACTCCTAAGACTCCTCAGTGCAGTGCCTGGAGGTGATAGTGTGAACTCACTCAAGAATGTGAAGGCATTTTATAAATCACTTGGTTTCAGCAGGAGGGGGAGAAAGGGAGAAGGCAGAGGGATGATATAGTTTACAGCACATACTCGGCAGTAACTCCCAACTGTCAAACTTCAGCATTTTCTTCAGTTGCAACAGTGGTTAACAAAAAAATGTTAAGACAGCAGACATGAAATGCACATAGTAAGCAGCACATTTAATCAACTGGCACCTTTCTACCACCCCACCGCCAAAATCTATCTGGACACTATCATAACCCAGAAAAAAAGGCATATAACTGAAGATACGGCACTGACAGAAGAAAAAGGAGCAGACATGAATAACATGAACTGCTGTAAACAACGCGTGGCGCCCTTTATGTAGGAGATAACAATAGCAGAGTTAAAGGAGTATGTTCACAAGCGTGGCTCACTCGCCTCACCTTCCTCCTGCCCCCTTTTGCCACGCTCACTATGTTGCTCCTGGGAAAATATTTGCAAACCATTGCAAATAAAAGTCTCCTTCTCACTTTCCAAGAAACAGATCTGGTATTTTTCCATTTCAGTCACACTACGGCCAGACTTTGGAGGGGATTTTATTCTCACAGCTCAGTGAGAGTCACCCTAAACTTTTGTTCCATTTCCTATCTAGCAACTTCTGCAATTAAAAAATAGTATCTAATTAGCTATAGAAGTGATGGGGCTTTTTCTGGGAGCTTGGTCTCACCAAAGTGCTCTCCCTTGACAACACCAACAGTTCAGCATACAGATTTCAGTTGTGCATTGCTCTTCATGTGCACCTCTTTGCTCACGTACATAGCTTTAGACTTACAAAATCAAGGCTACTTGGAAAACACCTGATTAACCCATGAATCTACAGTATGCAGATATTTTTTTTTTTTGAGTGTGTAAACCAAATATGACTATGAAGGCTGAAATCCATTTGAATGAAAATCACCTTGTACCTGTAAAACCAGGTATGATACATCCAGGCACTACACCACACACGGAAACCAGAGGAAGGTGTGAAATAACAGCATAGGTTTTCATAGAACAGATATCTCTTTGGAAAGGCCTACAGTCAACAGAACACCTCCTGTGTCGGTCAGGATGTCAGAACAAAAGAACACATGAGCACAAGAGAGAAAGCACGATCCCTTATGGCAGCTCTTGGTGGCCGTGGGCTACACTCCAACATTCACATCCAAATGAACCAAGCTCTGGCTCAAGGTTAAGGTGCCAACGGTCCCAGGTATGGTGAAGGGTAAATTTGTAAACAGGAGTAAAAATACAGTTTGTTACAAAGTGCCAGGCTGGCTGGGACTCGAATCGTGGGGGGAGCTCTGATGCTCTGGTGGACTTGTTGAGCAGCAGAAAGAGTTCCCCCGCTCAGCTGCCAGAGACAGGCAGTCTGCCACCCACTGCCACCACCCGCCACCGCCTCCACCTTAAGCGGGAGAGGAGGATGCGGTGGCTGGCCGGTAAACGCTGCCTTCGGCACCTTTCTGTCTCCTGCAGCTTGCACAGCGAGAGAGCCAGTGCTTCACCATCTGCAGAGCACAGCTCCCAGCACACATTTTCATCTTCCAGTGGTTTGACCACAGAGGGCAAAGTTTTGGCCTGAGAGTGCTTCCGATCGCATGAGAGGCAGCGGCGAGGCAGCCTGGATTTTGCTGTTGCGATCTCTGAGTGGAGGGCTCCCACTCACTTCAACAGCCGACTGGCACTGCTGCAAAGAGACACTACCTAAATAGATGTGAAGTAATGAATACTTTGGATAAGCGACTGATTTCAGAGTGTGCTTTTATCCACAGGCCCTGTATTTATAGTTCAAGCCTTTTCAATTAATACGCACACCCTAAAAGAATTAAACTACTAATTATCACATTTTACTGTGGTTCACAGAACTTTCATCAGATCTAGTAAATGAAATCACGAGTTCAGCAGAAGAAGCTTTACTGCGCCAAATTATGTCAAGGGTATATCATGTTGATAATAAAAGATCACTTGGTTGGAAGCCTAACCTAGAAGGTTGGGGAGGCGTAAAAAGTTCACATTTTGGATCATGCTGCTCTGGTGTGGGCGTTTTGTGTTTTTTTTCTTGGTTATTGTGGAAGGCAATTTTCCTGCAAGTAAAATTTTCCCTTTGTCTTACATTACAAGCATTAGGAAATTCCTACATCGAAAGACAAATAGATAGGTTTGGGGTTTTGTTTTGCAAGTTAGGCCTTGGCATCACATTCTCTTCCCACTAATAAAATCCTCTCTCTACTGGACAGAAAATTAAAACGATGCCCATACCACAAATAAACTTCTTTCCCTAAGTGCCCAGCTTCTTGGTGGGCAAGCATGGTATTCAAAAGCATCCTTCAGCCTGTGGTCCGCTCTGGCAGTAGCAATTACTCTGATGCAACACAACTCTCAGCTGTTAATTAAACAGCAAGTCTCTCAAGAAGTCATGACAAAAAGTATGGTTGTAGTGAAACCTGGAGATTGCTCACAGCTCTAGCCGCCCTTCCCAAGATCCCAGGAGGACTGGTTAAAGTTAGCACCGAGGCACCTCTCAACACGCCAAGGCAGGGCATGGGTAGAAGGGGCCGGCACGGGGTCAGCGCCCTGCCATGGCTGCCCGCCCCCAGCCCAGTGCTGCGGCAGAGGAAGGGCAGCAACCTGGCACTGCTGCGAGGCCAAGAAAAGCCTTGGCCCTGCAGAGCAAGGTGGGGAAACTCACCTCCCCAGGGCACAGGAGCTTCCTAGGACGGGGCTCCTGGCCAGCCCATTTCCAAGCTGCCCTCTAGATGGCCCTTGCTGTTATCTTGTGGATAAATATACACAGAAAGGAACGGAGCAACAGAATATAAATATATTTTGAAATGACTTAGAATAATCCCAGCTGTATTTATGCACCTTATCCACTGGAAAGGTTCATTGCCTTTTTCCTGTACACACATATGAAGAAATAAAAATCTATACTGTAGCCACATTTTTATTTCTCCTTTCCTTTGCAGCATTCAGCCATTCCAAGCGTAATGAACGTTTCGTGTCTTTCAAGCACTGCTTTGTCATGCTATAAGCATTCATTTCATGCTTTGAATATTTCCTGTCATACTCGCCTTGGATGAATTTTTTGTGGGAATGCTTTGCTTGTGAAGGTTAATGGTTAGCAACAGTGAAAACTGAAGTCCTCTGTCAATCCCCAAGTCTCAGACACTGCAGGTCACTGATGAGAAAGGCTCTCCACTCGGCCCCAGCAGAGGCTGCAGAACTGACCCTGATTGACGACCACGTATCTCACCCGACTGACAGTCAACACCCTTCGCTGTTGCCGTCACTGGCTCCCCTCAAGAGAGTGCCAGCTACTGATTAAGCAGGCTAAATCCTGAGCCTAGCAGAGGACCCACTAAATCCTGGAAATGGTGTAACTGTGCCTCACAATCTAAATGACAAAATCTTTTGACTTTGAGTACGAATCTCAAAGAAAATATGGTAATAAAGGGGAAAATGGTGTTTCTTTCCTAATTATTCAGTTGCTTCTTCATGACAGTTATGAAACTGGCTGGAAAATACAGCTGGTTGCTGCAAAGTTTCAGCTCTAGACTATTATGATTAAAACACTGTATTTCTAGTTCCTGTTGAGATCTATCTGTAATGAAAGAAAATGAAAAAAATGCAAGACTGAATCACACAAGTTAAATTTATAACCAGACATATCTGCTTTTGTTTCCTTGGGAGATGCTGGCTCTCAGAACTGCCTACATGTACTCTCTCTCAGGGGGTGATAAAACACAGGTTGGACCTTCATCAGCTGATGGGTCCTATTTGAATCCACAGCCAATTCTGTCTAGTCCGTGGGAAGGCAGAAGAGACCAGCCCCACCAGGGCTCCCCTGCTCAGCCGGAGCTTTCAAGCCTGGACAAAGTTCCCCATTGCTGTTCCCGGCAGACAACATGATCCATAAGGGTGCAAATCCATTCAGAATTTGGTCCTGGCAAGTTACAAAGGTGCAAACAAGCTGACATCACCAGGAGCTTTAACTTCACCGCCAGCTATGAGATTCCTCATTGAAAATGCTAAGGGCTTTTTTTTTAAAAGCTTTTTCTGAAGCAAAGTTAATTTTAGATTAGTCCCTCAGGCTGTGATAACTCCTCAGTATTGCCCTGTAAACAAGAGAGGAGAGTCTTCTTGCATTTATAAGATTCTGATGCAAATGATCCCAAGATCAAGAACACTAATAAAAGCTGCCATTACTGTATTACCCTGTTTGCAACTGTAACTGATAGAAAACTTTTCCTGCAAGGCTTGGTTATCTGCTGCAAACGAGGTGTTTCAGGAATGCTAGTCAACTGAGACGATGTACTTTCTAACAGTACCAGTTTCAGCATTGTGTATACAGAGAACTGCTCATGCCCGTGCACTGCTCAGGTGGGAATCAAGGTGCCTATCCAAGGACAGCTGACCCTCCAGACACCTCAAGTCCTGCTGCACTTGCAGCATCACCCTGGTAAGCGTTAAGCTGGTTGGCATCAGTTCAGTCCCACAAGGCAGCTGGACTCCACCTGAAGTAACGGAGATGGAAGGTTAAGTATGACCTGAGAAGAAGGGATGCCCTTGGAAGACAGTATATTTATACTAGTTTAAAATTTGGCTGTTGAAGGAATTGAAGGGCTCTCAGCTACCGTTTACATTGTGGTTGAGTGATGGAGACAAGCACAAAGAACAGTTACGTCCTCTGCCCGCTTCAGCTTTAGAGGAGGGTTTGAACTCTGCATCCGAGGAGAGTGCCTAACACTCAGGCCGGCCAGGCACCACCTCCACTGGCTGAAGCTACCTCACTGCACAAAATGAGAATGCCAGGTTCTGGGGCCAGAACAAAAGCGTATAGAAAGGGTCTGCAGTTTGCACCCTGTTTGTCAAGGCAGAGAGGTCTTTCCACAAGCTGCTTTTGCATTTTACCAGGTTGCACATAATCCCCTCCTTCCTTGCAGCCAGAGCGGTGTTACGCCTGCCATGACCAGCCTTGCTTAGAGAAGAAGAAAAGGAAACTTCTCTTTCCGTATGTTCCCACTATTGCCTTTTCTTTCCCCCACAGCTTAAAGACTAGAATTTCTTCCTTTATGCTTTTAGGCATGGAAAAGTAAGCATATACTTAAAATTTTTTTTTAAGGTTTAATACTCAAGTCCTGCCCTACTTAAGCAAAGAATTCACAGATGATATTTACAAGTCCAGTGTAATTACTGCAGGGTTGAAAAACGAGTTCTGTGAGTTACCGTACATCATTGTTTTTCTTTTTTCTTTTTTTTTTTTTTAATGTTACAAAGAACAATGTGCCTTTCATTTCCTGCAGTGCTGTTAAGGTACTTGCAGCTCAAAGCAGCAAGAATACATTAAAACTAGAAAGCAATTGGTTTGGGCATTAAACATTTTCATTTTTTAGATAAATGCCTCTCCCTCTACAGAAATTGTTTGAGCAATGAATTTGGCACACATGTGTAATCAGCTGTAGTAATGAATGCTGTCACATTCACTTGAAATGGGAGAATTTACCAACTTTTTAAAAAATAATTTGCTAATCTACAATTACAGTAGTGTGCCACCAACTTTGAGTTATCAAATCACAATACCACATGCTCGAGAGACATCACTTGTCTGTAGAAAATGACACAGCATTCTTCTGCTTTACACAGCACATTTTGTGTGTACCTTTATGCTGCAGTTATTAATTCGTCAGTACTACTACATCAAACACAAACACTGCCTGGTGGATGTCTGACATCCATTTACTGACAGCAGCAACACAGTGCTGTGCCACAATTATTAACCAGTTTGTGCTACACCCTTCTTGCCTTTCTCCAGAGTTAAACTCCAGCTGGAGCAAAGCAGGATTTGACTTTTAATATTCAATGAATCTCTGAAAGCTAGTGTCACAAATATCCCCACTTTGCAGACAAAAAGACTGAAAAGTTTTCCTACAAAAGTTTAAAATAATCCTACTTACAAAAAGAAAATCTATCCGATAGCCATTTCCACGACTGAAAGTGAGAATAAAAGTCCTACAGAGAGTCCATGGCAGTGCTGAGCCGGGAATTCAGTTGTTCCTGATCCCCAGGCATGCAGTCACTTTGCTACATCAGACTAGCCATTTTGTTATCGTCAGTTCACTGAAAACTAGTTTGTTTATAAAATACAAAACTAAACCAGCACATTTAACAAGCTTTTAAAATCAATAAACTTTTTTTTTTTTGATTGGGTGAATTGCAAAATCATTTTGCGGTGCCAACTGAAATGAAGCTTTTACATACCATTAGGCAACTACAAAAGTGGGGAATTTTCCACACGGGTGTTCCACCCAGCTGGTCAGAAAAAAACCTCATTTGAGCAAAATATCAGGACATCAGAACATGCTCCTGCCTTTCAAATGAAGTTGCTGGCCTCTCTCATCACCCCTCCTGCAAATTTCCTCACCTACATAACAAACAAGACAAATTCTGGGGTTTCTTCCCCTTCTCAAGAAGCTCTTTCCTATGCTAACAGACCTGACAGACAGCAGCACTGTGCACACTGTTCAGTTGCGTGTTAGCTTTACCCCTCCCAGTTGCAGGACAAGACATGGGGACCTTGGACCATGCATACATGAATGAGCCCTGTCTCGCCTGCATGTTTGCTTTTCATGACCATCATGCTGGATATCTCCCTCGCTAAAAAAAAATTAAATACTTAATATTTCTGAAAATTTTTGCAGTAGTGATCAGGTAAGTGAATCCCTGAAAACTATTCTGGCGTAACGAAGGCTGAAGAAAAGGCTAGAGTTGGTGTTAAAGCCATCACTGAGAGCAGAAGACGTCACCATCTTCTCTGTGATGATTCTGCTCCAGAAAATGCAACTGTAAAGCCCGCTAGAAAAAAGGAGTGGTTCTCCAAAAGAAAACCTTTTTTTCCCATGAACTTCACTTTAATGAAGGTTAGACATACAGGCTTTCCAAAATAACACATACAATTTAGAATGATAAATTAAAATCTGTAGTAGTAGGCCTTCTTTTTCAGGGCTGTATAGTTGACCCTTTTGAACCTACATTACTCAAGGTATGCAAAATATATGTGTATAATAAATAGCTCTAGAATTTATGGAGTGGAACAGAAAGGATATTAACAGGCAAGTAGAGAGGCTGTATAACCCTCACAAGGCCTTTAAAGATTTATTTTTTTAAAATGAAGGAATGCATGAATGTAAAAGGTAGTACTTAATCGATACACTTCTTTGTGCCTTCCAGAAATACATGCAAAATTATTCCAAATCTGCCCTCAATCTGGTCATTCAGCTGTTAGCATCAGTGGGAATAGGATTATTCACAATACTATTTTTCTTTGATTAAAAAAAAAAATTCCTCTCTGTGCGGGCTCATTCCCACTCTCAGTAAAATCAATTACGAGACTCCCATTGACTCTGGAGGGATTTGGATCAGGCCCTGTGGAAGTGGGTCTACAGCAAGCGTAGAACAACGCAGTTAATATGATTTATTGTGTCCGTTTCTGTGCGTGCAGTTTTTCATTTTCTAAAGCCTGCAGTTTTGCTTTCATCCTCACGTTCAGTAGATAAGAGCTGCAGATCTCTGTTGATCTACACACTGGGTACACTGCAAGTGGGGGCTGTGTGTGCTGAGAATGAGCTCAGCGTCTGCCCAGGGGGAGCAACCCCTTTAGGGCCAGCCGGCTGCGTTAGATGCATTTGTAAAGAAAATCTCCCACACAGACACTGCAAAAGGTGCGTAATCAGTTAGGAGGCTTCTGCTGTGGTGGGGAAAAATACCCTTTAGTAAAACTGAGAAAAAGAAAAATCTTTTTCCTGTTTATTAAAAAAAAAGTACCTTTTGCAGGTCACCAGGAAAGTTCCAAGAATTCACTAAAAGCTTGTTTTACAAGGAGAAGTCAGGCTCCAAATGAGAGATATTTCATTTCACTAGGCTCTTAACAGATTTTACATTATTAAACACTGACATTGCTGCTTTTCGGGGAGGTTGTTGTGTAACAGGCTTCCTTAAGACTAAGAAACTGCAGGGTAAGAAGAACTGTGGTTTAATAGCTGTGAAAGAATATTATCTAAACATGAAATAATAACATGCTTGGTGCCTAATACATTCTAAATTAAAATATGATTTAATCAACATAGGCAACATATTCCCCACCAAAAAAATAGAAGATTTGGCAGAACAAGAATCACAGTTTAGTCAGTTCTTCTCTTAACCTCACAATCCTTTGGCTACAAATTAGAATATCTGTGAACACGATTGATAAGGGAAATTAGGCACTGTCTTTCAGAAACAACAGAAATGTTTTAAGATGGTATGTTTAGAGATGAACAGCACAAAATCTATCAAAATATGAAACCTTTCATATTTCAATGGGAGGAAAATACGGGAACCCCAAATGCCAAAATCTTACCAGCCCAATGAGCCCTGTTATATGTCCTACGCTGGTATTTTGAAGTTTTTTATGTACCTAAACCTCTTCTTTCCTTCATTGTATCTGCCGTTTAAACCCTGATCCAAAAGCAGTCTGGATATGAGTGCAGCCCTTCAACCTCACTCCCACTTGCAGCTTGTTCAGTTGCTAATAAAGTCCCCCAAATGCACACTAAACACACACACAGCTGTAGGGATTTGGGGCAAAAGCAGTTTTTCTGTGAAAGGGCAGTCACAGTTGTATTACATGAGATGGATTTACATATCCCCCAAATGGTGACAGGTTTTAGAGACATAAACCCTTCATGTAAATTCTTTCCTGTGTATGCATAGTAGACCCCAGTACAGTGGATACCCCATCTACATTTAGGTCTTACCAAAAAGATCTGGCTATGGATAAAAAAAGGCAAGAAAAACTATTAATAATAAGCACTTTCACTTTGGGAAACCTTATTTCTAAGTCCCAAATATAAGTACTAAGACAAAACTCAGTTGCTGATGGGCCAACAAACATTATTGAGGTCTACCTTAAACATAAAAAGGAAGAGAAGTTGTTCCCTTATATACATACATATTCTTTCACATACAATCCCTACGGAAATTCACTATTACTGAATGACTCTTTTTCAGGCTGCTTTAGAAAGCAAGCCATTGGTTCAGTAGAAGCTATTGCTTCTACTTTAAAACCGTCAAAGAATATTAGTGTTCCCAAAAGTCACAGCCCTGCTGTTACTTCCAAAGAAGCTCAAGCCGCTGCCACCTGAAACAATGGTATTGCAAACATACAGAGAAGGAGCAACCAGCTCTAGTTGAGCCTCCCTGACCTGCTTAGCCATAGTAGCTACAAACTCTAAAGCACGCCGAAGAAAAAATACAGACGCCGCCGGTAGCACCTGTATCAGTCCTGCAGTCGGTACGTGCCTGAGCGGCTGGTATGTTTATAGGTGTGCAGTCTTGCCCTGAAACTGCAATGTTTGGAAGTGTTGCGGCTCAGTTTTGTTTAGCAGATTTTTGCAGTGCAGAATGGGTCTACAGAAACATATTTCAAAGCAACCATTTTGTTTCGCGGGACTATCTGAGATCCTGCACTCTAAAATGATGGCTGGCCACATACCAAAGGTTAGGTACTTCAGTGTGTCATGTGAGAGCATCAATAAACAAAATGAAGTTAAAAGCACATAGATAAAAATGAAAGCAATGAAGCACACACCCCTAGGGGGTCATGACTCATGGCCCAGGGATTGAAAGCCTTTGCTATGGAGGAATAAGGATAAGGGTTGCATACAGCAGGCTCTTTAATGGTATCTCCCTAATTAAAATTAATTTTAAAGGGGAGGGGAAAAAAAAAAAAAGTCGTCTCCAGGACTGGAGAAACAAATGCTACCTTAGATCAGTGAAACAGTAGCATTTTAACTATGAGGAGAGTACACAACCTATTTGTAGCTATCCCATGTCAATTATTCTGAATATTTTTTTATATTAGACATAGGAAAAAAATCTTTATAAATATGGGCTGTTTTAATATCCCAAAGCAGGAGCAGCAGGTAAGAACTTACCATTTTCTGGCTGGTCCTTAATATCAGCTTCACTTGGCTGGCTGGGACTTTCAGATTGACTTGAATCTGAAAAACATAAAATACAGCCAAAAATTACAGGGTCTGCTGTGGAAAATAGATCAGAGGCGCCAGACTTCCTCAAAAGGCTGAGAGCACAAACTTAAGGACAGGAGTGTTGCACTAGGACATGATAATGCAAAAGTCCCGTGCCTAGGTAATATTTTTGCTAGCAAAAAAAAGGGAATCTTGTTTACGGCACTACACAGAGTGCTTGGTGTGTGTGTGTGTTAGCATAAATTAAGCTTTGAGAATCCTTCTTTTTAAAGAAGGCATATTTAAGCTGCTCTCCTACATGTTTTTTATAATGCAGCCTCTATGTTGTATACAAACCAGAGCCTTAATCCAACACATAGTAAAGTCTCAAAACATATTTTCAAGCAGGCATATAAAGGTAACTAAGCAACACTACAAAGTTGTGGAGATTGTTGTCTACACATTTCTGGAACAAAATCTGCAAAACTGATAGAAGAGTTGATTTTTGTCATACTTTCGCAGTGATTACAATACTGTGAGATCACTGAAATGTATGGCATTGCCCCTGATTTGCAGTGGTATAAATTGAGACTAGATACTGGATGAACTGCTTTAGACCTTGTGTAAATAATGGGTCCTACAAACTCCCAGCTAACACTCTCCAACGAACACAATTTATTTCCCTAAAATAATAAAATGACCTATAAAAGCAAACGTGTAAATATGAGTGTTTTGCATTTTTTACACATTATTAACTCTATTTTATGTGAAGATGATAGCTCTTTGGTTCAAAAATCATTCCTAGTAGAAGCTTTAGTCAAATAGTATTTTCCTTCTCAATTCTTTCTATCACTGTGATTTGGAAAAAAAGGTCCTTTTACCTGTGTGAAAAAACATATTTTTAAAAATGCCTCCATGTACTGTTTTCTCAATTAATACAAATAGAAAGATATTTGTTGGTGTCATCTCTCTGTTCATCCATCATCATCACTCATCTCATCTCGTTCCCCCCACCCCGACACTCTTCTGTAATTTATTGATCCCGTAAAAAAAGTTTTTACTGTGAAACAAAACTTAGGGAATGAAAGTACTTGCTACTGAATCAAAAACACCCCCAATCATGGCAAACCTATTTTCTGACTTCACCTTGACTTTGCAGAGTTTAGAATTAGCTGTCTGAAATTTGACCACATTTCAGTGAGAAGTCAATGCAAGATCAAAAGGTCATGACACTTAACTGTGATTAAATTGAAAATCTTACTTCTATTGCAACAGAGTGATAACACCACCCCTTCTTTTTCTTTGAGGTATTAATAGTGCTGGAAGAAGCAGTACTACTATTGACCTTGGGTCAAGCAATGCTAATTTATTGCTTTAAAAAGGTTTCTTGCTTTTAAGCAAATGAAGATTTTAATTACCGCAGAGCACTATAAAGAAAATGCCTATTTTAAATATTCTAATTTTTTTTTTACCTGCTGACTGTATGCATTAGGTATCATTCAGAAGCTTAGAGGACAATCTTGTATAAATTAAAAACTACCAGTAAAAAAAAGTGCTCACAAAAGAAATTTTGATAAATTTCAGAATATAAACATTCAGAAGATTTAGGAAAGAAAGCTTCAGTCCTGATACACCTACTTAAAATCAATGATTTAAAATTTGTCCTGAAAAGCGATGTTTTCCAGTGTGTCTATAATCCATTTCCTCTCTTTTATATTTATTATTTTTAATAATTTCTCTAATGAAGCTCAGTGAAAAAAATTAATTCTCATTTCTGCAATTTTGTTTTAAATATTGATATTCTGAGTTACCTTTAACTGAAGCTCAAATCAGTGACAGCAAACAGACTACCGGGTAACATGCACAGTGCTGTTAGATTCTGGACACATGATTTTGGCAAGAAGTTTCATTTTTCCGATACCACAAAGGTAGAAACAAAGGTAAGATATTAGGAATGTAAAATATTTAGTTAACATTCAAAGTGAACATTCAATGGATTTCATTTTACAGGGCAGGCATTAGGCTTTTGCTTATTTTTTAGGTTTTTTTTTCCTCCAGCAAGCCATGGTTCAATCAGCGTTTGGGCTTTATGTTTAAAGTAGGGTCAGAATTCCACAAAGAATTTACGTATTTGAAAAAGTTACTGCAGAAATATGGGACTCAAAGCACATTTTCCTTTCAAAATTTTAAACAACCCAGCTAAGCAAGGAGAGGGATGAAGGCTCAGTGGCAGCCGCAGGAGCTGGGCTTTGGCGCTGGCGCACTCAGCCCCCAGCCTGGCACCTTCGCTCCCCAGCAGCCCTGCAGCCGGTGGGCAGCAGCACACAGCGCGGGAGCTGCTCCTGGATTTTGTGAAACAAAGTACTTTTGTTTGCGCTGAGTGCTGTTTTTCCAACACCAAAGCTAGTGGCACAAGAGAGACTCTACTGGCCGTAGGACATTTGTTTGCATACTGAATCTTAACTTTCTTCTTTTATTACTCTGGCTACTGCGATAACGTTTTCCCTAACCCACCCCTTCTGCTGAAATTAAATATTAATTTCTAAAAAAGACAACAAAGGCTTTAAGCGCTATTCTTCATGGAGAGGCACGGGGCAATAAAATGCAGGACAAGGCAGAATTAAAACCAATCTATACTGCAGTGGAGATCACGGGAGGCTACCGAAAACATGCACTGGGCAAGCGTATGCTCAGCATTGTTATGCAAGGTGGCATCTTGTGGAAACCCCAGATAAGAAGACTGAGTTAAGGCACTTAGCCAAAATGTTTATATGCAGAATTTTGCTTCCCTGATTTTATTCAGATGCCGCAGATGATCCGGTACATATAAATGTGCCGCCACATGGTTAAGGGATTGGCAAAATCAGAGCCGTTGTATTTTACAGTCTTGCCTAGGACGAGAGAGTATTGCTCAGCCTCCACCACTCACTCTCTGCTTTTTCAGCAGTTGGCAGTAACTCCTGTCGGGGCTTTTTTGTTGTTTTGCACATGGAAACTTTAAAATTCCAGTTTTCTGAACGTTTAGTGTTTTGCGGGCTCGGCTACAATGGGAGGCGGAATGTCTGTCCTGCTGAGTCAGTTAGCCAAACAGGTGACCAGAGGAATAAATTAATTTTTGCCCATACATAATTGATATAAATGGAAGATCGTTTTCATAAGCATTTGCATTAAATCAATAAAATCACTTACTATAGAGCAGTTTAACAATTCATTTGATTTTCTCTTTTCTATATATTTGATAGCCACTCTGCAAAACAGTATACACTTTATGCCTATTTTCTTTAGCAACAACACTGCCAGTTAAATTCTACCACCTGCAATAATTAGAGCCATTGGAAAACATACAAAACAAAATATACAGTAGATGCGAGCCCCTCTTGAATCCACGGCCCCCTGCGGCAACGAGTTTCATTGGTGCCTTAAGCTAAGGCTGGTAGGAAGCCAAAGAATCTGTATATTACAATAAAGTGCATGTTATTAAGGGGAGGATTTAAATGATTTCAGATGGAGTTGGAAATATTATAGTGAGGAACCACTATTAAGATTGCTGATTTAAAAAAAAAAAAAAAACACAACCAAAAAACTAAAAAACCGAAGGAATCTAGTTTTATATTTGAGGAAGCTTAACTTTGAATAGCACAATGGGTTTTATTTGGGGGCTTTTTTAGTTGAAGAAAAGTTAGTGGTTGGAATTTTTAACCCTGAACTACCTGGAGTCAGCATATGTTCACTGGAGTCAATGTTACTGGACAAGAGAAGCTCTAGGGGATCTGGTATCAACCGTAATCATGGGGAAACAGGATAAAAAGCATGTGGAAGCTATTTTAGTCTTTACTTCCAAGAATCAACTATGATTAAGGGATAAAGAAAAAAAAATACACAAACAAAACAGGCTAGTTTTTTTCCGAAGTAGCATTTCTTACTACGTCTCTCTGTTGTTCTTTGGATCTGTTTCTTAAGCACATGCTACCCCAACATGACTGAGGTGGTTATGACCAACACCCGTCTGCCTGATCTCAAACCATCAGCAGGCAGGGACCTTCACCTCCAGGATGGAAGCTCTGGACTTTTCAATATGCAATTTTCCTTTTCAGCTGCAGCAGTAGCGCAGCTTCAGCCAGGCTGCATGATGGCTGCATGGAAGCAGTGCTCGCGGCGCTGGAAGGGAGCACTCCATTGTTTGAAAAGAATAAAACCTTCCCAGGAAAGTCTGGCCCGTGGACAGGACCAATGTCAACAGACTGACAATGTTGTTCTTTTTTGTAGACCGTGACACAGATGGTGCAGAGTTGTTACACGCCTTCACCAAAAAAGCCTGCTTCGAGTGTCATGGCACTTCCCAATGCTAAGCCACTTCATGGCTACCTGACTTTGGAGAAACAGGACACTTTCCTGGGTCCTTGCACTTTCTCGGCATGCCGTGTTTTCCAGGGTGTGCTGAATCTAGCCTGGGGTGGCAGTGACCACAGGGACCAGCCTTATTGTCTGCTGGTCTGCCCAAAGTGAATGAATGGGTGTCAAGATTATTTTTTACCTACATAGAGCCAGCTCCTACCAGAAACTGAGCCTTTGCTAGCAGCCAGCGTGCTAACTCAGGTGCAGATGCACCTATCCTCTAAACAGTAAAGGTGATCCCCTCATTGGGGAGAAAAAAAATTACTGGCGATGCCAGATGAGCAAGGCTGCACTGCCACTGCCCATGCTGAGCCTGCTCTGCAGCTAAATAAAGTGGGCTCCCTCTCCTCTGCGGCCAGCCCAGCACCTCGCAGAAGCACCGCAGAAGAGCACAAGCTAAATTTTCCATTCATATCATGTTTTTGGGGGGGAATATTGTATAATAAACTGACATATTTTATTCAAGTTTCAGAGTCCTATTTGTAATAAAAAATTTATATGGCTGGGTTGTGTTCATGCAATAAATTTTTCATCTATAATTTTGGGCATGGATTCTACCAAAGATTTATATACGTTTAAAAAAAATAGCTAAATCATGCTCCGTTATATACAGTCTTACATGGTAAGCTTAAGGGATTTACAAACAGAAACCAGCACCAAGACTGAGGCTTTTTTACACTCACTTTCCCTTCATTATACATTATAATATAAACACATAGGGATTGCTCCATATATGCTACAATTATTATTTATGGCTATTTTGGTGGCTACTACTACAAGGCCTGGCTCTCTGTTTAACTCCAGCCATCGCTTTCAAGTCAACTTTTATAGGGAGTTCAAAGTGCTTCATTATCATACACCTCACCATCACACATGTACACATCCGTGCCAGATTTCCAGTTTTATTTTATACCCCCCTTACAGTACACCCCATCCCCACAGCTCTCGAATAAGGTTCTGCAGCGGTAAAATCCCTGCGGTGCCAGCCTGGTTTTTTTATAAGGCGAGGACTCTTAATTCCTGTACACTGGGAAAGAGATTATCTTCGATAATGGAAATGTAAATCAAAGCTTGCTGTTGTTTATTCCAGACAGACATTTGTGTGTTAAGTCTGTTTATCAGGCAACACTTTGTCTAAGCCAGGAAGTAGTCAGCCTTTGTAACAAGATGTATGCAAATGATTTTCCCATGAGCCCTTGCCACAAAACTTTTGTGGCAAAACCCCTCCTTGTTACTTCACCAGTAAGACGCTACTAAGCTACCCCGTAAGTAGACTAGCAACAAAACAGCTAGCTAGACTATGCTGATGAGTTTGAATGAGACCAAAACATGTGCCCACAGTCTGTTGCTTGGTATTGTAAGCAGACTTTGTGTATTACATCTGTTTATCAGGCAACACTCTGTCTGCTGGGGCAGCTTTGTACCAAGGTAGATGCAAACAAAGATCTCCACAACTCCTGGGCTAACTTTTTTTTGGACGCAGAAATTCCCGATTACTTTCCTCCTCGTAGGAAATAAGAACATGAAACTTTGCCGAGAGGCTGCGAGACCCTAAAGCTGTATCAAAATGGTTTCATTTTAAATCAACTTTCTTTGTTCTCACAAGCCCATAAATGATTTACTGCTATCGTGTGATAGCCTAGAATGTGGGGAATCTGTGTATTCCCATATTTGTTCCTTGATATTACAAACAAGCATTTGATTCACTTCTAAATGTTTGTTTTTAAAACAGTTTACAGCCTTTGATTCCTGCTTACTGATTCATTTCTGGAACATTTTCTATTTATTCCTTTGCAGTAGCAAACGTTAATTTTGACTTAATTCAAATTGTCATCAAAGGCTTCCTTAAGAAATCCCAGAGCACAGATTTTATTATAACATAATAAAATATTCTTAAAGTAAACATCATGCGACTGTGTTTTTTTAATTCCAAGAGATACAAAAATCCGTTACCCAAAGGATTCAAATTGGTTCAGCCCTTTTTCCTAGACAAAATAAACACTTTAGGACTTTACTTGTTTGTATTCTCCTCAGTGGTGCTGTATGCATCACCAGCTAAAAACAAAGAAACTTTTAGCTGCTCAGACAAAATGCAGAAGCTCCCCAAACAACGAAGCGGGGGGGGGTGGGGAAGCATTCAGAAAGTCTGACAGTCCATTCAATATAGGGATGATGGCCATAATGCATCCAGGGTCCCCTTGCTAATTAAATATGCATTGGCACAGTTTTGATCGATGCAAGCCATGGATCAGATGACACACCTGCAAAATCTTGAGCCCAGAGCTCCCAGGAAAAGGAAAATACAGGCTGTCTCCTTATCTTTGTTTTCAAAGGCTCTCAATTTCTGTGCTTAGATATCTAATTTAATTCTCTCACCCCTCAGCAAACTGGATTAGGAAAGTCAATACTGCCATTGTGCATCGACAGGAACACAGAGCTTTCCTTTTATTCAATTTAGCCATGACCTTTAGACAAAGATAATGACAACTGTCTAAAAGTAAGGTAAGGCCTTAAGGAAGACCCTGCAGAGGGGCCCCTCTCGCTTTCTGCGGCTCCTCCACCCAGGAAGAGCCCACCAGACATGGAGCAAATTCAAAAAATACATTTTCTCCCCGGACCGACCGCAATGAGTAGCTTGGTGGAACGGCACCCTGGGCGGCGAAGGGCTCCATCCCACCCGAGTTGCTGGGACACCTTGCTGCTGGCGCGGGACAGCTGCCGGACCCTCGCAAGCCATTTGCCGAGAGGTGGCAACGTCTCTGGAGGAAGCACGCGTGCCAACAGCAAGTGCCGAGCACTTGCACGAAGAGGAACTGTGTTGTCCTATTTTTTCTGCGGCTGTTAGAGAAACAGTGAAACAGAAGGGTCAGGCAAGTGTCGGTGGTAGCACTAATTTCTACTTTCTGGCTCTGATACTTGGGAGGAATTGTAATCTTAGAGCTAAGTGCACGGCGCGGAGAGCCACACACAACGGCGCTTCGCTGCGGCAGGAGGAACCAGCACGCGGATTTTCCTGGAGCTGAGCTGAAGCCAATGGAAATGACATTACTTTCTCATAGGTCTCGCATCAATATTTTTACCAGCCTTCCTACATTAGATAGCATCTTTCTAATACATCTGTAAGGAAAGGACTGAGAACATGCTCTAAGCTAACAAACAGCTATCAGACTGTAATCCACTTTGGTACCTACAGATACAGGTTGCACCTGAACCAGTGATTTAGGCGTATAAAAATTCATATTCATTGAGCAGCCCAGCTCCAAAAAATGTTAGCTTCCATGCTGCACAATGTTTTAATTCTGCAGTATTTTTTTAGCTGCATTTAAAAATATACTTGGCATTTCTAGCTGTGGACCAATATTTTTCTCATGTCTTTTTATACAGATTTGGAGGGAAAGATATTTGTAATGGAAAAAAATATGTGCAAAGTTGGATTGCTAAGTTTCTGTAATCTTGGGAAATAAAAAAAAAGCAGCCTATGTAAGAGCTACAAGAAACCATATGGATCAACAAGAGCTGCCCTCATATCCCTGGGAAATATAAATTAACCTACATTTCATCATCATAAACCCCAAAATAAAAAATCTAATTAGAGTCTCTACCCTCAGATTCACTTCTAGAAAATTTGCTTATCCCCCTCACAAAATGATTTACAGTACTTATATCCGTTTCTTCAGAGTGATTTAAATTTATTGAATCATTTCAATTTTTAGAGAGCTTCCATTTGGATCTGTATGGGTTTCTAGACATATGCAGTGCTCAGTTATTTAAAATTAATTGCAGTACAATAATTTTAAATTGCTTCACACTATACGAATCTCAAGTGCTTTGAAATATTTGAACTATTCTATTTAGAAGCCATCAAACTTCTGAGCACATGCATCAAAGAGTTGTTTTAAAAGCCGAAGGGCCGTACTGACGATCCCAAAGTGCAGGTGAGCACGGCTGTGGGCATGCTCAGTGCACATGGATCTGAATTTATAGAACTATTCAACAAATTTTGCCCGAATGTCAATCTTTAATTAACAAAAACGGATTCTGTAATAATTTCAAACCACTAAAAATTTTCTAAAACTAGAAAAGCACTGTTATGAAATAATGGCATACATTAAAACTATTATTACTTCTAATGTATATTTATAGAACATCCTTTTATCCTGGAAATTAAAACACCTTATTAACATTAAACTAGGCTTTACAATACCTCTGTGGGAAAGGTGAGCATAACTATGCCCACTTTACACAGGGATGAAGGAGGCGCATAGAGGTTAAGTGATTTACCTTCAGAGGCAGTTACTAAAAGGAGCAAAAAGCATGGGGCTGAGCTCTCAAGCCACTGCTCTAGATAATAAAGTATCACTCCCACCAATACAGCCATTACAATGTGCCTGCTTAGGAAGCCTTCAACTGCATTATGTAGAAAATTACTTGGTAGAGTGGATCCAAAGTCACCTAGAAGGGATATTTCCAGTCATTCTCATTTTCTGTTTCACTTGCCTTTTTTTTTTTTTCTTATTAGGTATTTTGAAAAACAAGAAATCATTTCTACATTTCTCTCCAGAGAATTTTCTAACTCAGTTTAACAATAACAACCACAGTATTTAGGGTGACTAAATAGCTGGTTTTGCAATGCCTGATTTCATGTATAAAGGCAAGTGAAGATGAAACTGTGTGATGTGCAGATCTGGTAGCTTTGGTCAAAGTCTCCAGGTCTGCTTCTATGCAATTTTACACTGGTGAGTAAACCAACATCAGTAAAGCAGGATTATGTCCACCATATGGTGAGACTCCATTGGTGGTAATACAGTCACCCAATTAATCTCTATCCTGCACCATCCCCTTGTTATTTATTTGTTGTGACAAACTCATCCTTATGGGACCCAAGGCAGGGAACTGCGTATTCCCAGGCTATTCTCATCAGTGACCATCCTCATTCTTTATCTGCGCTGCCCAAGCAGGAGCTGGCGGTCTGGCACCTCTCCTTTGGCCAAGATGCACGGTGCTACAAGGTCATGACAAAGGAGGGTCTCTAGATTTTCTATAGCAGACAGGAATAAAAAATGTTTCAAACCTGCCCTCCATCAAAAAGCTGAATAAAACCCACTCCCTGATGATAAGCACAGCCTTCTTAAAGTGCTTTCCAAAGCTTGCCTTTCTAACATCACAGGAATAACCTAGCTGTTTCTGGAGACCATCAGCATGTTTGTATATTTCAGCCTGTGCCTCTTGCTAAGGTCTCTCTGCAGCCACAGCCATTCAAGACTTCATCAGCCAGCAAAACCGAAAAAAACACAACTTCATCAAATCAACAAACTCCGCATAAAACCTGACCTCCTCCTCCTTTTTCAACCTCTTATGCTCCTCTTTATCCTAAAGGACAGTTGTAAAATTTTCCTATGATTAACCAAAAAGTCAAGCAGGAATCTATACATCAAATAAAGAATACTTCAAAAGAACTAGTATCTTGAAGAACAGTCCAATTTTCTCTGTTAAGGACTATTCTATTTGACACAGGGAAAAATGCTGCTGATAATAAAAGATAGTGTGATTATTAAAAGAATAAAGAAAAGGAGAACTAATATTCCATGGACTTTTTATCAATAACAGATTAATATCAAGTTACAGATGGGGCAATGTGAACAAAGTTTAGGCACTATTTTTTTATTGTGGATCTACACTAGCAGCCCCATTTTCACAACTCTCTTTCATTTTGATGTACCTGACACTTTCCCACTTGACTCCCATTTCAGCCCCTGTTAAGTACATACTTGGTTGTAGTGGCCAATTTTTTTTTTTCTACTTTTTTTTCAGATGTCTTTTCCTTGTTCTGTGCACTTCGAGTTCAATGTGGCATGTGAAAAATTTCCATTTCAGGTTTTCTTAAGCTTTATGCAAAATTAAACTCCTGGCAAAAATACATATATATATAAAATTATACAGCAGAAAAAGCTGCTCGATAGTTCCCTTTCCTCCCTACCTCCCTTCCCCTCTCTTGCTTTTTTTCTAAAAATAATTGCAGAATTATTGCCATCAGACCAAAGCCTTTCTTGAACTGAAAAGTCAGAGGATTTTGCCCACAAAGAATTGCCACTGATTGCTGCTCCATGGATATGTTTCTACTCTCACAATATTGTAGACTGTGAAGAAGAACAGAAAATTACCATAAAAATCAGGACGTGTTTTGTTGCATCAGTATCATGTTGGCATCAACAACATAGACTCGGGCAGAAAAAAAAGCAGCCTTTTGGTAGGCAGCCTACTTGTTCTGTGTTTCTGCTGTGTTTGTAAGCCACACAAGTGGAAGATAAAGTTAAAACTCGGAGAGAAGTAACGTCCTGGAGGCTCGGTGCAGAGCCACCACACCGAGGTACAGAAAAATCTAAGGTACAATCACCATAAAACATGGAGAAATGGAATGTATCTACATCTCAAAGGACAGTAGATCATTACAAATATATGAAAGAGTTGAGCATATGTATGTAAGGTAGGATTCCCTTCCCCCCCACACACATTGAAAAATATTAAGCTTAATGTGTTGACTCTGAAAATACAGCCTCAAATCCCTTTTCACTTGGTCCCAGTGTTGCAAAACTAAATTTTGAGGAAAAGATTAAAACCAAAAAAGTCCAGAGCTCTCAAACCCTGTAACTACACTGTGTAGACCAAATTTTAATCAAACTTTTAAAGCCATGGTTATGATCTGATGAACAGACAGCTTGACTTGATTACATTTTTAAGTTTCAGTTTCTATTTCTGTTTTAAGATGAAAAAGATCATAGAGTGTCAGAAATTTGAATACCGAATAGCAAAAGCTCTTGCAGGTTTAGAAAGCATATAGAAAAGCTGGCAAAAGAAAACGCTATTCCATTGCCACCATCTGCTTTCTGGCATATTGAAGAAACTTTACTAACAGCAACATTTTCTTGCATTAGAATATCTGCTAATTAGGTTTGTTGTAAATTTTTTTTTTAAATTACCTTTTACACAGAAGGCAAATAGCCAGTTTTTTTGGCTGGCTACACCTTACACCACGTCTGATAACATTTTCACATTGAGTTCAGTTTACCTCACATTTTTTCTATCAAAATCCTATCTTTAGCATAGTCAAAGCCTGCAAAAACTTTGCCTTGCTGAGACTAAAGAAAAAAACATCAAACATACGAAGTGTTAAAAATCGCTGAATAACTCAAAGGAAAAAAGATAATTTTGAAGGCGTTTTGGCTGAAATCTATTTTCCTTTGAATTGCATGAGTGTTTTAAAATGTTAAAAACACTACAGAGTGACTAATGAATGTAAAAGAATGATAAAAGAGTATGGGTCCAGTTATCAGTGATGTGCCTAAAACAAAATAATTTTGGACAGTCTGCCATGCAAATATTGACTGAAATGTCATAAATAATGTCTGCAACAAAGGGAATCCTGCAAAGGAATATTCTGTTGTACTTAATGCATTGTAGAGCGTGCCTTTTAGCAAGCAGTACATTACAGAAAAACTTTGGTTGGACAAAAAAGCTAAAATTTCCCAGATAAAAATATTACTAATATGTTTTTGTTTGGGTTTGTTTTGGGTTGGGTTTTTTTTTTTCAGAAACAGACCTTACAACAAGTTAAAGGTACAGCATTACATTTGGAAAATGGTTCACTTAAGACTTTTCAGAAGAAATGAGTTGTCAAAAAATTAAAAATAGACCAAATGTAACCACCTCATTGATTTCCGACTATTTCCTCTGCCATTTTTAACAGTATTTTCACACATTTATTTGCTGGCAGGGCAGAGGCTGTTTGCAGGTCTTTATCATACTGTACTGAAAAAAACGTAAAGACATTAAGTCTAATGCTGCCCTGGGCCAGAGCTGAGAGATGGCAAAGATTCTGTTCAAGTACTTCTTAGGACCTAGCTCTCAGTTGCAGAGTCCAACTGCACTCTGCATATAAAGTTAGAAATAAAAGTGCAATTCTGCGAGAACAATTGCAACACATAGTTTTGTACGAGGCAAAGTACATAGGAAGGACTCAGAAACTACGTTCACATTCTCAGTAGTTTAGTAATTTTATTATTTTTTAATAGTGTTAAAATATGAAGTCAAAATGAGGAGTGACATAGGAAGTTGCATTAACAACTCCAGATTACTTGCATCTACACTGACATATTGTGCTATGTGTAATCACAAAAAAACCAGTCACTTTTTCTGAAAGTCTACTAAAAAAATTAAACAATCAGGGCTACACTGAAACCTTCTGCATGTGTTTTCAGAAATTTAATTTCTCAGAAAAATTTCACAGCCACAGAGATGACAAATAACAAAGATATTTTACATTTCTAAAGCATCTTTCATCCAAGATCAAAGAATTTCATCAACATTAATTCATAAAATACTCCTTTGAAATAGGAGTACTATTAAACCTATTTTATCTTTATCTAACTTGTTCTATTTTTTTTAATAAAATGCTAGTTACTGTAGTATCTCATTAGGCAGAGCATGACTCTATAGGTTAAGTAACTTGACCAGAAATACTTACTGGATCAGTGGCAGAACTGACAGTAATCATGTTCAGCAGTCAAGAATCCTAAAGCCTTCCTCCTTCCTAGGCTAATTAAAAACATACATATGCAAACTGACTTAAGGAGGACAAAAATACTCCTCTACCATCACGGGATTGAGGTGCCACCGAAGTGAAGTATCTGGAATCAGCAGGCACATAATAGAGCTGGTAGGAAACGCTGTCATAGTGTAGGATAGATGGACAGATCGATAGGTGTGTGCAGGTAACAAGTATATGAAGAGAAGGAACATGCCTTCGCTATTTTCAAAACATTTTGGAAAAATTAAAGTCAAACTTTCTTAACAAAGATGAAAAGTCTCCCGATTGAAACATGCACAGTCCAGTGAGGAAGGGAAACACCAGCCGATGAAGTGCTGCCTGCTGTCTCGTGGAGGCTGTCGCTGCGGAGGGCTGACACTCCAAGCTCAGAAAAAGCAAGGGTTTACCAGCTGCCCCACAGGTCATCCACAAAAAGATTAGTGGGGTATGGGGCAGGGTCTGAGACAGAAGAATTTTTTAAACACTGAAGTTACGATTATTTAAAAATAAATTACAGACTGTGTTGCAAACCATGTAATTCAGTCTTTGGGTCAAGCTTATTCTTGACATAACCCAACTGGAATTACACTGGCGATAAACTTAGCACAGGATAAAGCTTCATAACGCTCCTTTTCTTATCATTCCTGTGATCAGGTTGTATACATCTACAAATGATATTCTCATGTCTGCTTTGGAACATGGATGAAATGTTACCGACTGTGTTCTGCTGCATCAGAAAACACGTACGCTCTGTGAATGTGCGGTACCTACTTTTAATAAAATCAGCCCCTGTTTTGAGAGGTGCGTTTTATAATCCTTTGTGGTTTTGCAGCAGAGGAACTGCTGGACAATGAAGAAAAACATTTCAGCTCCCCTGAAAGTTTGACTGTTCCTTTTCAAACAATACAACACAAGATTTGGGACATAGTGCTGACACAGCAACATCAGTGCCTCAAAGAAACTGTGGGAAATGTCAAATTTATGGTCCTATGGGTGATTGGTGGAAGGTCCCGTCCCCCCGTCCCCCCGTCCCCCCCCTTCAGCAAGCCTCTGTCAAAAACAGAGCCTCTAGAAAGTTTTTGGCTACGTCCCAGCAAAGCAGAAGGAAGCTGTATCCCACACTTCCCTTGGGACTTAATGAAATATACAGCCTCTGGGCTTCTTTCAATTTGGTCTTTCAGATTGCTAAACCAGTGAAAGAAGGATCCTAGCTGTCACAAACGTCACATGTTTGGGGTCACCTGCTGCTCGGGGGTTCTCATGCCAGTTGTTGACATAATAAGCACCCCTTACACTTTAATTACAATTCACAGTGTGCAAACTCTGCAATCTGCTTTAAGGCAGACAGTCTTTTAAATCAACACTAAATTCTACTACTGTTCGAGCAGAAATGGGAGGAAAAAGATGTCCAGCTGACTGAGTAATTGTATTCAAGTATTTGTGATCCTGAAGAAAAGTAAGCACTATCCAGTGAAAAGAGCAACTGTATTGCCTATAACACTTCAGAAAGCGTAGTTAAAACTAGACTTGCTTCTCCCCGTCACGCAGACGATGCAAGTGAGACATTTTCATTTGATGAGCTCCTACCATCGGCAGCTCTCTCTGAAGCTCCTGCGAGCACAAACCTGAGCACCCAGCTGTGTTTGTCCATGAGTGTGAAGCAGGCTGGACACAATGCCGGACACTGGGATTGTCTATGGGAGGGAAATTCTCAAGCCCTCTTAGTATGAATTTCAACAGGACTTGTGCAATGAAAGCCTAAACGGGAAGACATGTTTGTTTTATTCTGGAATGCTTTATTTAGTCCAGTACAAGAAACATTGGGTCTACTTAAAAATAAAGAGATGAGAGTCCTTCAGTTTCCTTGACTCTTTTTAAACTGTTACTCTTACTCCTAATAAAGACATATCAAGACCACCAAACTTAAATAAATTATACCATCTGGAGAGGAATAAAAGACTCCTCTCCCTGTATGTTAGAGAAAATCCATTTTAGCATTTCTGCATCTGAAAATGCCTCCGGTCAATTATATTATTTACAATGCCTTGGTTGAATCCATCTTTTCCCATGGAAAGAAAAAGAACACGAGAGGGGACATGCACTCCCGGAGTACTTCTAGAATTTCTACATTGTCTCTGTTAGAAATGCTGTTAAGTTGTGGGCTGATGGTTATGGATCACACTGTCCACACAGAAAAGTATTCCAGTTTCCCAGTGGCAGCACAACTTCCAGCAGCTGCGCCCCGCATGCATTCACCCTACATGCTCTCCGAGAAACAAAGGAGAACTCAACAGCATGATACGAGGGCCTATTCCTATTTAAATCAACAGGACTGACTTTGGCCATAGGAGAAGGCTGCTGTTGTCCAACCAACTTCTTAAGAGAAAAAACCTGATGGGTTTTCATCATATTCAATAGCAAATGCTGGCAAATCACTCTTATGCCCTCGGCCGAAAGGGACACAACCTCCTCCTGCTGCCTTTCCCGTCACCTCTCTCCCTCTTTGCTCACTGAATCAGCGACCTCAGATAAACTCGAAACATTTTGGAATTATCATCAGACTGTGAAGCACTTCAATGAAAATCTATAAAACAAATTTATAGTGTGCATTCATATGTATTATATATACACTTAGAACAGGATTTATCATTTAGATGACCTTTGAAGCACTGGTATTTTTAGATCCAAAAAATGTGTGTTGATTGTACTTCAACCCAGTCCCCTTACAATGTACCAACTCCTTGATATCTTACTACAGTAGGAAAGATAATTGCAATGAATTTTTATATTTCAGCACATGGGAAGATAAGATTAGACAGTAGGGACATAAAAGCAAACTGCACCACATAAAAGATAAGTTTCTGAAAGTTACAATTTACACCAAATGTTACAGATGAAAATGTTCAAAGCTATTTATAGGGCCTCGTGCTGGTCCCATTATAGACCACAGGAAGACTGCAAAGAACCAGCACTACCTTTTACTTAATTGCTTCTTTCCATACCTATAAACCCTTTGGAGCACAGAAATTATTAATGATATTAAGACTATTACTAATTCCCATTACCACCCAGGTGCCTCAGTAACCTCGTCACAAGGCTGTATGTGCTGCACAGACCTCACCATCCAAGAGGATTGTTCCTACTCTAATGGGATTATCTACAATCTGAGCAACTCATCCCAAAAGGTAAATAAACATTTGATTTCCCGCTGCCTCCTCTGTATGTCCTAATTGCCTCTGCCAACTGAGCATCTCACCATATTTTTTTAATGGGGTATTTTTCTTCTTTCTTCCCTACCATGAAGTTGCCACCAATAGTAGTTTGTCCAGCGCAAGATATGAGGAATAACAGCAAGAAAGACACATTTGCTTGCACACAAGGTGTAAAAAATTAAAGCTAAAAAGCAAATTAAAAGTAAGGAATTACACTCAGCCACACAAAGTGCCATATGATTCATCTACATGCAGCAGACAACAGACACAGCCACTGCCCACTAAAGGGCACAGGTGCAACAGCACAAAAATAACCCAGTGCAAAGCAAAGTTTCTACCACAACAGCTAATAAATGACACCCTCTGGAAAGCTGTCCTGACAGCAGCCAGCACGCGGCATCCGCTCCATCCGGCTGAGCCCTTGGACTGCTTCTCAGTGCCACAAAAACAGAGAGTGTTATCGGTGTTAAGACAAGGCTCCTACGAACATGCTCAGAAGTGGTTTTTCAATCACAGCTTAACTGTATTTTCTATTTTCTTTCTCAAACTTAATCTTCTCTAAGGACTATTTCTATGAATAGTCTCAAATTTCAGCCACTTCTGATGAAGCCCTTTAGAAAAAATAGTGTTGCTAGAAATGTCTGACAAGGGAAAAGTGATTTTTTCCCTACTATACAATTACTAAAAACATATGGTGGAAGAGATTCTGTGCAAACCTGGAGTGTGGTCTGTTTTCCACAAAGACGAGGGAGGAAAAGGTGCAGCCCCAACCATGGGGATTGGTAAAAGAAGGAGCTACAATGGAAACTATTTTGAAAACTTAACTCTGTCAGCCAATACAGTAAAGACTAAGCTCCATACACAAAATCACATGTAGACTGAATCAACCCTGCTCTCACTATTTGTGGGTGTGAGCTGTATACAGAGTGTTTGGTGAAGCCCAATTCATGTTCAAAAGAAAATTAAACCAAAGAATAAGTTATTAAAAGGAGCCTTTGAAGCAAAAAGCAATGATGTGTGAAAGACAGAAGGAGAAGAGTTTATTTAAACACACAGCACAGAAAACAGGGAAAACAGAAATTAGGAAATTAGAAGAACAGTCATGAAGGCACCCAGCAGCCTTTTCCTGGTACTAGAAGTTCTTATATCTATGAATATTTTATCCAGATTCAACTATCTTTTTCAAGTCTTTCCTATCAAAATTCCAGACATTTTCTTCAATAAAATCAGAAAAATGATTCAAAATGTATTGGTAGAAGATATAAAATGAGCTCTGTGTGGATATTACAAAGGATCTGGGAACCTTACACCCTTTAGATCTGCTTATTTAACTATTTAGCAGCACAATTTACAATTTGCATATGACTGGTTTGATGCCAAACTGTAAGAATAAAGCAGGAATGTCTCTCTCCTCCAATGAATTTCAAACTCAGGTTTTTTTAACTTACTCCTCAAATGTGAACTGCATTCCTTTCCTAAAATTACCATGTAGCCAATGATCTAGTTAGAAAAATGTATGTAAGACTTCAAAATAGTCTGCTTTTTTGTTCCCTTAAACTTCCTATCAAAAGTAAATTATTTTGTGAACATGCTCAGAAATCAGATATTTCATGCTGGTTCCAAAAGAGGAATTTCTCCATTTAGCAAACCCAAGTCTGAAAATAAGTGTCTACAACTGAAAAAAGTGAGTTGGAAAACCCAATTCCTCACTGCACTGCAGTGCCCAACAACACTCAATGACTAGAAGAATCTGGCCCATCCCCTTAAAACAGTTTTCTCATACTGAAGAAGTTACAAAAATAATCTTTGATAAAATCAGTCCATGCAAGCACATATCCTTCCTCCAAATGTCGCCTCACTTCTCCCTGTAATGCTTCATTCTGGTATCACTAAGGCATTATGGACGTACCATGCCAATCCCAGTAAGGTGGGAGCACTTATCCAATTGACTAACCAAGGTACCTGAAGTCCTAAGTCAGCACACCATTGCAGAGCTCTTGTTGGCCTAGTCACTGCTAGATAATAATTTCATAATGGCAGGCTAAATAAAACAGGAATAGCAGGGAAAAGTGGAGAAGGGTGGCAGAGGGAAGGCAGCCAGAGATATTGGAGATGTTTACACAGTTGTGTTTTTATATATGTGCCCTGAGACTCAAACTTATGATCAGAAGTGATGGTGCCACATAACCCCAACTATGGCATACGTGCACGGTGGTGGACTTTGTCCCTGAACTTCCCCTTCAATTCATACACCAAAAATCTACCCTGGAGAAAAGAATCTCTTCTTGCTAGGTATGCAGTTTGGTCCAAAATGAGGGAGGAAGCTGGAGAAAAGTAGACAGTTTAAGTGTCACAGCTCAGTTAATAAGAGCTGAATCCATTAGTCATGACAGGCAAGCCTGCAATAAATTGAGACTGTCTTATGTTCCCCCACTAGGCAAAATTCTTTTCTGATTTTTCTCCACTCCTTATTCAAAAGCAATACCCAGTATGTATTCCAGGACAATTTGCTGTGTGCTGTTGAGATCAAGAAGCAAGGACACTGGAGGGATGAATGCACCAAATATCTGACTTTGCAGGTTTATCAGCCTTACGCAGGTACCATAATCCAAGCAGAAACTCTTCCCATATCTGAGGCTGTTGAAACACCTACAGCCCGCCCCTGCTTCACGTGATCTAGGAAAGGGCTCTTACCCTTTAACCCTGCACAGGAGGGACATCACTGCCAAGTCTCAGTACACTAATTATTATCAGTACTGCCCCTAGGACTGCCACCCCGTAGATCTCCATTTTGCTAAGCGCTGTATAAGCAAAGAACAAAGAGTGAGCTCTTGCCTTGCAGAGTTTACGATTTACTAGGCCTACCAGGAGAGCAGGACAAGCACAGCATCTTACTCCACTGCCAAGTGTAAATCTTCAGAGCTCTGGCTCCAACCAGTCATAAATAAAAGTGGAAAAAAGTATAAAGTAATTCTGTTCATTTTGTTTCATTTCAAACCCATAAAGGAAATAACATATTATACCCATCTAAGTCCATTAATAAATATATAAACCGCAGAAAGATATGATTTAGACTTAAAATACCACCTCAGCTCTAACTACAGCATCAATAATGCAATATGGTAAGAAATGTACTGTATTGCCCCCCTGTTTTAGGCACAGATAATGGAGCACATCTAAAAAGTGCCTAAAACTAACGCTGAGTGTAAAGAACAGCAAAAAGAATAATTGCTGGCTGAGTATTTATGTCTCAGGATTGACTGGGTCAAAATTTACAGTTTGATTAAGCCTATCCTTTTTTTGAGACAGAGTCCCTCTAACTGACGCTCACACACGTGGATCAGGCCCACGCTGCTAACAAGCTGCAGCACCCTGAGCCAGCGATCTCATTTTAATGCTCCAGGCCAAAGCTGCCCTAATCACAGCTGGCCATGCACGGGTATCCCGCCAGGTCAAACAGCTCCAGACATGAAGAGAGAGGACAACGTTGGAGCCGCGACAGGCCATGCGGACTGGAGGGTGCACCACTCCTTCGGGCTCAGCTTCTTTCAAGAGTGCAGAAAGCAGTCTATCCTGTGAGCATCAGCAAGCTTTAGTGCACACACAGCCTTGCAGACAAAGGATCAGCCTTTACAAATACTTTATAATTGATCCAACCATGATCTTGAAGATGGAATTTTATTTCCCTTTTTTTGCGGCTAATTTCTTTATCTATTATGCACTTGAGGAGACTTCATTGTCCAACTTTCATTATTTGCTAAACAAAAAAATATATTTGTGAATGGCTACATTATTTCAGCAGTTAGCCTTCTGGTACACAGAAAGTTTCCCTTCTGAACAGGCACTCATTCATTCTGCTGCACCATTGTACATTTTATGGCTTGCCATACCAAAAAAAAACCCCATCTTTTTTATTTCTTTCAGTGCTCCTATTATTATAATAGTTTAAAAAGTGGCTTCCACTTTATTTATACCACATCACTTGGGTAAAGGATAGCTACCCACAATAAATCTAGTTACTTTCCGAAGTAGATTGCTCATTAAATATTGTATATAAAAGAGCCCTCTGAGATTCCGAATAATCCACAAAATGTTTTTTAGATATCTCTTTCTACTTAAGTAAATAATTGTAATCATGACTGTGAACAAAGTACTGTGCTTTTAAGGCTGAATTAATAAAACCTGAACTTCATGTAAGCCTTGGCTACAGAACATTATGCTCATGAAGAATTTCAGGTGCAAATAATCAGAAATTACTACACACAAGGGAATTCACCAGTGGTCATGAATACCCTCAATCTACTTCCGCGAGGTAAGCAATATATTCTCTAATACAGTATAGCACAGGCTCTTATTGTGTTTTAGAATTTTTTACTGAACTGAAAGTTTTCTTCCTGTTCTACTTGAATTGCTACTTATCTGTAGGTAAAGCAATCATTTGTTTAGCTAGTGCATTTACAGGATGGAGAATATACCACATGCTCTTAAAATTTTTCTGCGTCCTAACTTTGATACTTTTGAATTAGAGCTACAGTACTCAGCAAATGCTTTAAAAACAGTATGAGAGGAAAAGGGAATAAATATATATTGTGTGTCTGCATCTTCCCTGGTCTGGCTGACTCAGTCTAGCTGCTGATAACAAATACAGATCAGTGAGTGAAAAATCCTAATTTAACTCTACTGCAAAGTGGGGTTTTCTTAATTATAATAGGTTCTCCCAGTGATAACTATGCACTAGGTCCCAGAATTTGCTTGAACTCTCCTAAACTTCAGTGGTAATTTAAAATGTGGAGTGCTGTGCTACAGATCAGATCGACAGCTACATCTGGAATAATTCCATTAAAACCAGTGGAACTACAGAGATTTCTATCAGTTGTGGTATCACTATAAAACTCTTGTAAATAAAGCCTGCATTGTTAATGCTGTCACTGGTGAAGCAGATTTCATAACCCATGGCACACAGATAACCAAGGCAAGCTGCTGCTGAACTATACAAATAATCTCTTAATTTTTACTTAAAATTGAATTCAGTCACAATCATCCAGGCTCCATATAAAGTTGAATCGTTACCTGAGTAAAGAACATCACATATTTTCTGAAGAAAAAAGGGCACAACTCTTAAAAGAAGATTAAGATTACTGGGTTCTTTAAAAGCAAGAAGGTGTCTGGTACAGGGAATGGCATAAAACTTGTTCCTGACCCTGTGCCCAAGGACAGGGATACAATCTGTCCCTGGAAATCTCCCTAAGTCACAGATTGTTTCTTTTTTTCCCCTTCCCTTTCCCTTTCCTCTTCCCCGACCCTTACCCTCTGGAGATCAGTTAGTTCAATGAGATTACTCAGGACACAAGACCTGTAGCTGTCTTCCCATGTTGAATAACATGGAAAAGAGAACAGCCTAATCCATTTACCATTAGTTTAATTCAGACTGTAAAACAGAAAGTGGTCTCTTCTTTCCAATTACAACTTCAATTTGCAATCTGCAAAACCAATCCCAGGAAACTCTGGTCAGGCATAGCCAGGTTATCCAGGTGGGACCTGGGCTCACAGTCTTCAAAGGATGTACAATCTTACCACTCTCGTGCTAACTGCAGATAACAAGCAACCCAACCTGAATGTCCACTATTAATTGGCAATGACAAATAGCCTTTTTATCTGCATGGACTCCCACTAAGTGACTCATCATTTCTGCCAGTTTCACTCTTTTGAAGACACTTCAGGTAGAGCAAGATGCAATGATTTTCTGTCCTGTGCCTGGAGAACAAACCATCAAAAATAAAAGGAGAAAGAAGGGTTTGAAATGTATAGCACATATACAGTGCAACAGTTGCAACAAAATAAAAACCAGGCAGTTGGTATATGAGCATACCAAACAAATAAAGAAGGCAGCAAGGGGAAAGGGGAAGAAACAGTAAGAAAGAAAAAACCCAAGCAAGTTGGAGAGGTGTAAGGATGAAGGCTGAAATGTTTCCTTGTATGGAAGGGGTATGAGATCTATGCATTAAGGACACATAAAACTCCTGAGATTAAATTGTCTTCTGGGTAAAGTTCACCCCAAACCAGACTGCCAGCCAAAGGCATACATCATTTATGGGTTTGATCAAGAAAGAGTGAAACACACAGCAAACAGCACTGAAGAAAACATTTCTCCTGATTTGGCTCCACTCCATAAACTATACAAAGGACTATGCTGTCTGGTAACATTTGCTTTTTTTTTTTTTAACATTCAAATTTACGCACTTAGAATAATTTTGCTTGATAGCATATACTGGGGAGCAACAGTAAGCTCCCACATAGATCCTTACCAGAGAAACAGATGTGACACTCACAATCCTGCAAAATCACCTCTATATGCACCTCTGTGTATATATAGTCACTTAAGGGCATGATTCTGGGGAACACAGTGACTAATTCCTTTAGGCCCTTTAAAACCAAGATTCATATGTCAGTACTGAACTATTCAGCTGCCTGCCTTATAGTGTAGCACTTCATTGACGAGGAACAGAAAAGCTGTTTGAAAAGCTAATACTGCCGTTACTCTTTATAGTACTATGTGTTTTTTCCGCTCTAATTTTGCTTTACAGTTAACTGAAATCCCCATATTGCTTTCTTCATTCAAACCAAAACCTCACAGCACTAAGAAAACCACAGATACTGTAATAAATCATGACTCATATCATCCAACATCACCCGAGTAGGAATTACACATTTTACTGTAAGGATATCTAGGCCATCTCTACATCTAACGTTTTATCTAGAATAAGGCCAAAACATATCACTTTCAGTATAGTGGGAAAAAGGAAGTTTTTGTGGTTAAAGCAAAGGCCAATGAGTCAGATGATGTGGGTTCTGTTTCCAGGCCTCACGCAGACTTCCTATGTGACTTCAGCTGAATCACTTCACTTCTCTGTGCCTCAGTTTTCACATCTGTATGAAGGATGTAAGAATGTCAGATCCATTCATCTTGGTTTCTCGAATTTTTTGAGACATCTGGGTGGGACATGCAAAGTGTTATGATAACTACCATGCATCTGTTATTCTGCTGTGAACAGAATGATTATCTGCTTCCGGATGGAGAAGAAAGTTAGTAGAAAGGCCAGCCTCAAACAAAACAAAAGAAAAGATTATTCTAGAGGAGCAACTCATCTCTGATTTGACTAGCACAATCACAAGAGAAATAATTCAATGGATGCAGTAGTACAGAGCCTTGGAGAAGTAAACACTGACAGACCTCTGAAATCCCTTGACCTTACTCTAGGTTATTGCACTGTGCTGGATCAGATGCAGCAGTCTTTTTTTTTTATTATTATTTATAATTCATAGGCATATAATTAAATCTTGCACATTCATTTTGAGAAAGCACAATAGCTAAACCACTAACCCTTAAGCATAGTCTAGCGGTGGCATTTGGAGAGTCAGCCACACTCTCTCACCTATGCTGGCAAACACATTACTCTGGCTGTGAAGGAAACCACAATGTGGGAAGGAAAGCCTACAAAAGAATGAAAACAGAAAGTGTCTAAGGCCTTGGCAGAAGGACACTAAATAAAATAGAGAGTGGTGACTCATTTTGGCAGTGAATCCACCTCAACCCCTTCAAAGGCTTTGGCAAGAGTCCTCGGAGGAGACCCCAGGCTTTTGCCAAGCCACAAAACACCACAATTATTATCGCAGCAGTCATCAACAAAACAGATTTTGTAAACTGACTTGTTGGCACATAGATTAAAGAAGCTATAAAAAGGAGTAACAGCTGTTTGGGTTGCCCTATGCAGAAAGTTACTATATAAAAAGTACTTTTACACATATCATATATATGTACACACAGACACACACAGATGCACATGATGTGTACATGAAGAATATACAAACAAGCAAAAGTGCCAAAAGCTTCTGAAGGATTTCATTTCTGTTCGTGGGAGATAAATTCACAGGTCTGAAAAGTTGTAAACTAAAAGACCTGATCCTCTTCTCAGACCTACCAGTTTCACAATATTCCCTCCACATTTTCATTAGTTTCAATAGAGTTGTTTCCATTATACAAGAGTATAATGGCACCAGGGTCTAGAACTAATAATGGCTACTTAAAGCAAAGTACCATAGACCTAATTCTCCTCCTACCTACTAGTGCATAAATCGAAAAAAAATTTTTACATGCAGGAGTTGCACTAATATAAAGGTATAAAATGGCCCAGAGATAATTTAGTATAAGCTACAACACAGATGTGTCCTAATGGCTCCCAAATTTTTCGCATTCAGAGGTTATGTTCAGTTTTCATAAACTAGGTATGTTTGGATATTTATGTAAATAAATAGTCAACTTCAGGAATTTAAAATTGGGTTTGCAGCAGATGATGAGGGTTTGTCTACCTAGACCTCAAACACAAAGGCAAGAATCATACAGCAGAATAAACTCTTAGATTCAATCAAAAATGTGGTTATCCACAATTTTTATGCTGGTGTGTGCACTGTAGCCAGGTTTAGCATTTCCTAAACACTGTGCTTTTTTTATTTAAAGCAGACCAAACATTGTCCTCTAAATTCATAGGTTTTGATTAATGTGGCAGCAAGAGAGAGATGAAATTGAGAACATGACACCAGTATCCTGCTCTAATGTTTCCTTAAAAGTCTTCACTAAGGACAGCAGTGTTCACTTCCAGTTTCCATAACGATTTTTTTTCAATCACATTGATAAGTAAGACTTTTCTTGATTTTTTTCCTTCCAATTTGAACTGCTCTGAATTTTGGTAATGCATAATATTAAAATATCCTGAAAACAAGTTTCAGAGAATCTGGCATATAAACTCAGTAAATGCATCTGGCTCAATTAAACTCCATGGGCCCTGACCGGTATCCAATCCTTTTTTTAGAGGCTGTGTGTCTTAATCTCATTTTTTCACCACAGAATCAAGAGTTCAAATTACATCATTAAAAATAATACCCTGTTCTATGGAAGTACTATGGATATATAGGTTGCCAGTGAAAGAGGGTGAATCCGAACTACAGGGATGTTTATAACCTCTACAAAGACATAAAGGCACAGGTTATGGGAGAAAGGCAGATATAAACAGCAAATATCACTGCAAAAGACATCTGCATCCCTGTGAATTTCCTCAAGCAAATGGTTAAGGGCAAAGTACATTTCAGGGTCCTTGCCATTCTTGCAGAAGAAATCATGTGGCCTATTGGCCCAGCACTAGTAGAGGATATGCAACAGCAGAGATGAAGCATTTGGACTTGGGTGCGGATTGTGTTGCTGGTTTAGTACCTCCCAAATGACCGACTGAGGGAAGCTGTCTCATCACCCCTGGATGATAATGCTTGTTTTTCTGTTGTTTCCTTAAACGATGAAAATACACAGAAGTAATTCAAAACATTGTAAACTCTTAACAGATAAAAACTGACAAGTTGTAGGCTGAGTGTGTGACTATGAAAAACAGAGGTTTTACTAATATAATCCACCTGAATGTAAGTATTTGCACTGAAAAAAAATGCATTTCTACCATTCTGTTATTCTAACTACAAATATTTTCCAGCTGCATAAAGAACCATTTAGTATTTTCAAAATTACTTGTCCTTAGGCAATCTGTATGTTTTCAAGTGCAATCCAAAAATTAGCTAGGACTATATTATACTTGCACAGGCAAGCATTTAGCAGAGGATGGTCAGAACATAAATAAAAACCCATGTATTTAAAGTTCTTAGATCAAACTATTTGCCTTTTATTCTTATCCTTTGCGCTTTTTTTCCCCCTTTTTTTTTTACAGCCACCTTGGACTATATAATGCATTATACATACACCAAATTAAGCTAGCATGCCAGCAGAAGCACTAAGTTTCACCTATCCAAGTATTTAAAAAGCTTGCAAGCACACACTGTCTCCTGTGCAGCCCGGAGATCCCTGTTGAGTCTATGCCAAGTCCCTGAAAAGTTGGACACTGCATCCGGTATTTACACTAAGCTAAAATTCTAATCAGCACTAACAGCAGTGTGTTTTAATTCACCCTTATGATTTTATTTCAATCTGCTAAGTAGCACAACTGCCAGAAAGAAACTGCTATAAACTCCAGTAAACAAATGCAGGAAAAAAAAAATCAAAAAAATATCTTAAGCCTGTTGGAGATAAAGTTTGTACCACTTTAGACACGGAGCCCAAAAGGAAACTCTGAAGCTTTGGTCGAAGCTGCTCTCTGCTGATTTCTTTTCAAATATCCTACCTTCCACATATGTGGGTTTGTTTTTTTTTAAAAAAAAACTTTTTTTTCCTCCCAACATGTTTGGTACTTTTTAGCCAAGGAAGGAAAACGCTCATGTTATTTTATACCGGCTATTTCACCTCACGTCCTCCCCTACACAGCTTTCTGCCAAGTGCTGTGAAACAAGAACACAGTAACTACTTGAATCTCTGGATGACACTATAAATCGTAGTGCCAAGAGGCTGGTGCCAAGTCCAGCATCTTCCTTATTTTGGGAAGAAACCCACCCCCCACACACACACCCCAAACCAACAACAACAACAACAAAAATGCTAGGAAAATTCTGAGAAGTTGGTCACCATTTTGGACCTGTTCAGTGTAGTCAGACCTTGGCAGCCATCTTACAGCTTGGCAACCATTTTGAGAATGTGCCTGGCAAGCTCTCAGAGCTCGCCGACACTGTTTCAACACAGCGCTGGTTAAATATAGTCCAAATTAAACAATACCGTGTAATATCAGGTAAACTCACCCTTCATAAATCCATCCAGCAGGTTTTTACAAGTACATCTTTAAAGAGCGAGGGACACTGTGCTTTCCGTGGAGGCTGCCCAGGTGCCTTAACCCTTTCCCAGGCGTGGTGCTGGCAAAGCCCTGCCAGGCCCACCCAGCACCAAGGCCCCCATGGAGCCCCGATGGAGGGAACTCTCCCCCCAGAGCCAGCAGCAAAATGGGGAGACCGTGGACGGAAGGCTACAGAAGACATGTTGCCTTTCACTGCTGTTTAACGAGGCCCCGGAAACCCCACTGGGGAGCAAAGGCCCCTCCGGACAAGGAAATGCCACGTCCAGGGCTGACAGGGAGACTATACACAACAACATGTAAACCTGCAGCAGTTGTGTGAGAAAAACTACTTTCACAGCTTCAATTTCCTGATGAACTTTTCCATGTGCTCCTCTCCCAGAGACAAAAAGGAAAGTTTGAGATGAAAAAGTCATCCCAGCAGCCAGACATCTTTACGAAGCCTGGTTTCTTGAGAGAGCCCAATGCCAGTACGAGTTGTAAACAAACACTTCCCTTCTTCTCCTCACCCCACAAGACCAGCGGGTTTTTGGACGAAGCGCTTTTCCCTCTGACAGTGCCAAAATCCCAAGGAGGACTTTGTGCCAGCTGAAGAAAGGCACGGTTGTTAGAAACCGCTTTGGCCCAGGAGTAGGAAAAGTGTTTTGCAGATAGACACTCTGGCCGTGAGGAGGACGGAGGAGCCGGGGGAAGTGCCTCAGCACTGCTCCTCAGGGCCAGTGGGAACAGCAAGGTATTCCGGCCATATTTCTCCCAGTATTTTAAACAATCCCTTCGCTGAAGAAGTTCATTTTTCATATTTAATGTAGTGTAAACACATTTAATAACTTCAGGAGGAATGCAGGGTGAGTGTTTTTACAGAACAAACAGTGCTATCTCCAGGACTGCTTCACTAAAGTTTAGTCTACATGGGCTCTAACTCTGTCAGCCTATTTGAATAAAACTTAAAAGATAATATATAGGTAAAATCCAACACTTGGAAAACAGAGTGTGTAAAAAGGCAAATATTTGAAGGTACTAAACAGTATCCGAGTATTAAAAAGACATTTTGGGGAAGTATTTAATATCTGAAGACAAATGTCTATTGGAAGTGCTTACTACACACATTATATTCTGCTTCTTATCTTGAAATAATTTAGAGTGGAACAGAAAAGATCAAGTTTATGCTCTATTAGCATAAAGTTTAAACTGTAAGGGTTTTTTGACCTTGAAGTCTGAATTAAATAATGTCTGGGATTTTTATTCTCCTTCTTTTTTTTGCCCTTTTGAAATTTTAATTTGGGGGGGGGGGAATTTAAAGCCAACTAATTAAGTGTAATTTCATAGTGAATGAAATAAATTAATTAAACCATAATTGAAATGACAATATTAAATATGAAAATATTATGCTGGAGTAGATCAGAATAAAGTCTTGACACTGCTGAATATCTTTTATATTGAAGGACAGTATCTGCAGCCACATGACGTCAGCCATGCTGGAATAGTTGGGAATGCATTGATAAATTGCTCCATCGATTCTGTTCTGCTTCACTTACCATAATTATAGCACAGTAATGGATGACATGAGTGATATATTTTTACTTTAGAGAAAAGCCAAGAGTTTGCCTGTTTCTTTATGAGATTAGACCAAATCCTTTCAATTAATACAGCATGATTGATATCTAAAAGTGTACTGGGGTAAGATACTTGCTTCATGTGCACATCTTTAAATGTTATTGGTTAAATATTGAAACAGAATTCAAAGAGCAGTTTCAGCGCTTTAAATAACAGTGTCATTTTGGTAATATGAAAGATGTATCGTCACCGTTTTCAAAGACTTTTCTAGGACCACTTTAAGCATGTTGATTTTCTCAGATCTAAAAATCACATTTGCAAGTAATATTCACGTAAGGCAGGTCAACTTAAGCATTTTCTTTGAAATCTATGGACACTTTACTGGATCAGGCACCCTCACTGAAGTCCTTGCCAAAGCTACCAACAAGTTATGTGATGCTTTTCAAATATATACGGTCCAGGCTCAGTTTTCAGCTGCTCTCTATTGAAGTCAACTCCCACTGAAGCCAGTTGATGAGGTCCATGTGTAGACCCAAGGACAAAACTTCCTTCTGACTTCTTGCGTCCAATTCTGTAAACAGCTATTTTTGAGGCCAAAGGTGTGAATAGAGTGAGTAGAAGATGAAGTAAAGAGGAGCCTGTAAAGTCTTGTTGCAGAGGAACTGCTATGTGGTGCACAGCCACCTGTCTCTTCTCCAGATCTGCCAGCAGGAGAAGACAGACAGCAGCAACCTGCATGGATTCCCCAGCAATGCGATGTAGAGGCATCAGCGCTCCCCTGCTCATGTTTCATCTCTTTTCCAATATTCTGTTAGCATAACTCACTGTACTTCTGGGTTGTCATCTATACAAATAATAATCCTCTTTTTAAACTTTTTAGAGTATGCCACTGAAGAAAATGCACCCTTAACCCTACAGCTTTAGGAATATATAACTGAGTCACCTCAAGAAGCAAGAGAGGAAATGTATTGTTTCAGAGGAGATGTGACAAAAGATGAGAGCATGTGAGGCAGACAGACGTCAAACCACTGTCACAAAAGACAAATCTGTATTACAGAGATGCACAGGAGACAACTCTTGTACCTATGCTGGTAAGACTGTCTCATTAAATGCAGAAAAGACCTGAACATTTCTCACAACTCAAGCTTCCTTCGTATTTACAGGTCCTTCACACGAACAGAAAAAAACATATGTTGTAAAATACCATATATGCAATATTCTTACTATTTTAGCTGTTCTGCTTATGGAAGTGCTAACAAAAGAACCCTGAATGGGTGCTTTTTAATCAATAAAAACTTTTTTCAGCCAGTCCGTTGTACCTTCATGCTGAATAATTTCTACATAGAGGTGAGCACAAAAACCCCAATACTCCTGGAATTTTGAATGAAGCCAGAAACATCTGTGGGGAAAAAATATTACCAAAATGCAGCCCTACCTCACACAGCACTTCTTCAGTGTGTAGTTCAAAAAAGACCATAATCAATTTCTCTAAAAAATTTAACCTGTTCCCTCCCCCGCAGCAGTAATCGTATAAGATTGATCTGTACTTATAACTGTTGAATTCATTCCCTTCTCATGTTACAAACACTGTCACTGGAAATAAAGTGTAACTTGGGATGGCCGTGGCAGCTATCAAACCTCCTCTGACACATTAGAGCGTCTGAAACCCAGACACCCAAGGTTTACATCAGAAAACTCCAGCATGTAGTGAACAATTCAAAACCAACTATCGACCATCCTATTGATTTCTAGTGGGGAAACCAAGACGGGAAAAGCACCAGAAGAGATAGGATTTCTTTTCCTCTTCTCATCGCTAACTTAGTGGCTGCCAAACTCGGGTCTTCTCAGGCTTAAGCCATCAGAGGTTTGTGTTGCAGCTAGCCAGGATGTCTGCCTAAGATAATTCAAGCTGAAAGCAGACAATGTGCAGTGGGAGCTGATTAGCCACTGACTTCCAACATGACCCGTCTCGGTCCCAAAAGAAGCTTCTTGACAGTAAGATATGGAGGGTACAGCACAGCTGAAAAAAAGTATGGTTATCTTTTCTGATGGTATATGAGGACAACTGACTTTCATACTTAGGCAATTAAGAGAGGGGTTTTTTGCAACTGGCAAGTCCCAACCTTGGCCTTTAAAATACTTGATCATATATTACAACAACAGGTTTAAAAGAGATTATTTTCCAAAACTCTCTGCAGCCAATATGAAATATAGTAAGGATTAAAATAAAGCTTCAAATAATTCACAGTATGGAAGGAAGGTGTTACAAAGGCCATATATTTTCCATCTCTTTTTCTTCGTCAACAAAATCAGTCTGCTGTGTGTTTCAGTAACTTTGCTGAAAGTATTCCAGATTTGCATCCATGTAGCTGAAGGCACTTTTGACCTTACGTGGAGACCGGGAAAATAATAACTATAGGTGTTATTTTGATCATTCATAATTTAAAAGGAAATATCGCATGTTTTCTGCAGATCATCTGTTTCACTCATTATATTCACATCTTAGCTAGTATTTTTATGTTTAATTTGGAGATTGCATGGCCCTAGTTCAAAATGAAAGCTTGGTTCTGAATCCCATGGATTTTGCAGCTGAATCTCAGCCACAGGAACACCCTTTTCCAATTATAAAGTGTATGGTTAGGGTGTAAATCCTGGTGTGCATTTTATACTGAAAGTCACAATGTTAGCAAAGCACTCAAGAAACCTCAGAAGATCTTCTGTAAAAACCCAATGAAATTGTTGTAAAAAAATGAGAAAAGTTTTCTGCCTTTAAAAATGTGACTGTGTTACAGTATCAGAGTAAGACCATCATTGTTATTTTTAATTTGTTACATTAATGGGCTGCAAGGTCCCAAGTATTTGACATATATGAACTCTTCGGCTGCTCCCTTTTGTAAAGCTCCAGCATTTTTTACACAGCTCTGCAGGAACACAGACCATAATGTCTGGAATGTTTTGATCTTATCTTAAGTTTTTAATAACTTTCTTTTTTATATACTACATTTTTTACATTTTTCAATTGCAAAACTCACTTTGCAGCTGTTTATTCCCTCCTAACTTTAGAGGGTTTTGCTTATCTCCAGGTCCCTGAAGGACAGAAATGGAGGTGCTGGCTCCCAGCAGCAGCGATCCTGCCCCCAAGGGGGTCCTGCCTGAGGCACCCCCAGCTTCCTCCTGGGAGGAAGAGGAGGCAGAGCTACGGGGTTGCGGTGGGGCCATGGCCAGGACACCCAGGAGGCAGCTGCTCGCTGGGCAGCCCTGCAGACACTTTACAGCTGCTTTCTTCATGGCATTCCCAAGAAAGTGATGTGACTCTCCCCAGGCAATGAATCCACCTTCTGAGATACAGGGATCGAATTGCACTGCACTTGAACAGCCTAGCTGAATCAAGTCCTTGGGACTATTTTTTTTTTTCCACAGCAAGGAGAAAATACGAGTGCATACATTTATAAAGCTACACCAAACTATTATGTAAATACTGCACGTTTGAGTGTGTATTTTAGTTTTATGGTGGGACAGCAGGAATAAGCTTATAAATCTAAGGCCCGGGGTCAATGCTTAAGAAGAGATTACCTCTAAGCTTTACTTAAACATTCTATTTTGGCCCAACAATTTACAATGTATTTCTGGAAAAGAGAATAGTCCCTGCTCAGTCCCACTGGCACAGGGCACATAGTAAGATGCATCTTCCTGAGATGTCAGGGGCTAGAACCTAAGAAGGGACGGTAAATTCCCATTGAAGCAGTAGAGAAGGCAATCTGACTTGAGCTGCAGTGGGGATAAAATAAATCTGCTCAGCTTCAGGCCGGCACTTTTTTTGGCTCACGACACAGGTTTTCATGCAGTCTCATCGCCTATCGTACAGCTTGTCATGACCCTCACCCTAACAGCTTCGCCTCAAGCCAAGATCCATGAGAGCTCCTTCCAAAACAAACCAAGACAAAAGCAATGTTTTTCTGAACTGAGCAAGATGCAACTCCACTTCCACCCACGTAGTAACCTATGCACATGCCCAGAAGTTTGTGACCAAAGCACATGAAAATGCATGCACCAAGTACTCCGGCTGCCAAAAGGGAGTCCAAAAGCTTAGATCAAGAAAGAAAAATTCTGCAGAAATTTCAAAGAGGTCTCAATACAACCAGGAAACTACATTTTCAGATCTGCAGAGCCCCATTTTTTTGAGGACATAAGTTACAGGTGCCACGGTAGCAGCTGCTGTCTGAAACAAGGCCCCTACACTTCCAGCTGTATCACCAAGCTCACAAAATGAGGTTGTAAAGTAACAATAACCTTATAACAATACAGTGTTACTTCAGGAATGAGATCCTTCATACACAGACAGTATCAGAAGGTATCATCAAAACATTATGATACATACTAAAACGGAATTCCTGTTAAGATGTTAACTTACATTTATGCATAGAAGCAGCATATTTAAAGTGTGCTTGTTAACATTTGCAGTTACTTTACTGACGGAGAGGCATTTGGAGAGCATCCTAAGGAAGTTACACTGGTAACAAAGCAACTATTTCAAATAATACTAAATACATTAACAGACGTTAACAGTAGAGATTAAGAAGCAGTATATATGGATTGTTTGACTTTGTACTCTAGTGGCAAAGGAGGATTTAACAGTGCGTTTGGGCAGGAGAATCGTCATGTTTGAAGTCTCCAGTTGCTGAGTTACTGAGCACAGGCCAGAGATTACCCTAACTCTGTTACCTGAAAAAAACCCACCGAATGGAGATTTCCATCCTGCCTTGCAGGGTTTGCTGGGACACACTTGCCGAGTCTCTCATGAATAGTAAGTACTCCCTGTGATCAAGATGATAAGCGTTATGCTAACCCCCTTTTTTAGCACATAAGAAGCATGCTTTCTAATTCTGCAAACTCCAGACCATTTCCTAAAAGGAAAGAAAGTAAAAAGCTTCTGTCAGGAAGCCATTCCTCAGCATACCCGTGTAAAAAGGAGAGTTGAACGCACCCATAAAAAGGAGAGTGGATACATTTATTTGCTCTTTTTTCTCCTTGGACTGAGAGGCACATGACAGAAAACAGATCGGGATCAAGTCCAAAGAACTATCCTCTTTAAGGATACACTATGTGGTATCATCATCGAGTCTCAGCCAATATTGGCTAACAGTCGCTGTCTGTTTGCCAAGCAGAAGTTTGCCATGTTAAACTGTCACTATAATGCCACCTTGAAGAGGCGTTATCATCACTCTTGCGATGATACACGGCAACCGTGAACGGAAACCAAGGCCGGAGCTCACACATCTGAACAACAGACAATCCTGGTGCCGTGGATAAGTAACCCAACAGACAGTGCTGCCTGCTTATCACTGCCACGATCCAGGAGCCTTCTTCAAATGGACATTCCCTGCAGTAAAAATTATACCGTTCTGTGACTTTTTAATATGCCAATTACTGAATTTTATTAAAAACACTGAGAATACAGAAACTCATTTTATTACTTCTCTAAATTTACTGTTTCCCTGCTCTGAATACACTATCAAAGCACAATAAAAAGCCACAAAACCACTTGCGCATCTCATGGAATTGATACTGACCTAAAACATCAACAAAAACCCATTCCCAAGGCATCTTGCCTTACAGCCTTCACAGGTAAAGGGCAGAGACATGGACAGCACAGCGGCCACAAGGCAGGGGCTAGGTTTCCGCTTTCACTAGACTTGTCGTGGTACTGAATTAGGCATATAAAACCTAGAGAAAGGAGAGCATTACACCAAACAAAAGTGCTATATGCTGCTGCAGACAAAGCTTACCATACAGGAAAACACTTCCATAATATAGCTGCATGGCTATAGCCAGGTTTGCTGCACAAGCTCCTCATTAATATGGCAAAGTTATAACATGAACTTACAGAATGCAGGACCTGAAATTTGATTAGATACAGTGTGGGAACTTTTTTTTTTATTTAATAATGACTGTATAATATTGACCTTAGTAATTACAGACTGAAAAAGCGAACTTCGCATTAACGGCACCATATTGATTTTGCAAATGCAAAAGTACAAAAGTACTTTTATGCCTAAGAAAGGTTCTAGTTACCACATTTGAAAAACCTTGGGAGAACAGTGTCTTGGGGAGCCATATTCTTCACTCAGTAACGCTCCTAAGCATACATCTAACTGCCGTACTCACAAGCCCTAATACTTAATAACCTGATAAAGCCTCCTCTGTAGGGCCCTCAGCTCCATTCAGCTCAAGGTGGTACTCAATACTTTGCGGAATTGGACTCGGCTCTAATGGGTCAAATGCAATTTTACTTATTAAAACAGTTTATTCAATATGTATTACATCAGTGAATTAATATATTATTCACCAATATGTTCTGAACTATTTAGCCAGCTGTATGAAATGTTTCTAATACGCTAGCTGACATTTTTTTAATTACACAAATACTTTGGGTAGCAAATAACTGTTCGCTATTTGGCAAGCCCTACAAATTATATACAGTTAATTACATTCAGGTTGGTATATGGGTTACAAATAACTCTGATAAAACTGATAGCATTGCTGACAGAATCTGAGTGGAAATTGACAATTTCCTATACTGAAGTAACTGAGAGCTCTGAACAGAAATAGTGCCTCCAGAAATGCAATTGTAAATTAATAAGTTGTGTATGTGCACAAAATGACTTATTATTTTAACACACTACATATTTTTGCCTTCAGTTCTTATTAATTTCATGTTTTGCCTTGGTTTATGCTTTAATTAAGAATTTTTTACATTCCTCTTTTTTTGAAGTACTAAGTTACTGACTTCCAAAGTTTCTCCCAGACTGATCCTCTGTAGATCTACGTTTGCATGTGAACCCCAAACTTTAAGTACCAACTCTCAAACCTGCGTACAGATCTGTGTGAGCAGTCACACAGCGCTAACCCAGTGGAGACCATGTAGTGAGCTAAGCCCCAGGACTGTGGTAGTTGGGGAACCTCAGCACCCAAAAGAGTCTGAACCACGACAGGGCTATCTAACATGCTGCAGTCATTTGTGTTCATTCAAAGGTTATCGGCTTTATGATGACGTAGATTTTAAACACAAAATCCTAACAAGTTACAGAGCTCGTGCTGTTCTCCGTTACATAGTCCTATACCAGTCTGTGAAGTCAACTCTGGTTTTCCTCAGTCTAACCAAGTCAAAATTTGTTTCAGGCTGTGCCTTATGCAAAGACAAACCTTACCATCTGCTTGAGGTTCAGCTAACCAGCCTCCTTTCCCGAGATTCCCTGAAGTAGCAACCTGAATATCACACCTGTTTATCACGACAACTCCCTTTAACAGATCCTTCTGTTTCCCTGTCCTGACTATTATATCTGTTAGCATCCTGTAGCAGGCATGGGGAACATGACCTCTTCCCCCCATACACCAGGGAAGAGGCTGAAATTTTGAACCACGGTGATGTAGCCTGTCACCAGGTGTGGATTAGCTGTTCCAAGTCAGTGCATGTCACAGTGCTTTAAGGATGTGCGGAGGCGTGATGAAATTCAACACAACAACATATATCCTTAACTTACCACATCCTCGTCTGAAACAGTCGTGCCTGGAGGGACTGTTTCCCATGTTATGGTATGCAGTAAAATACAAAACCACCACCAACAACAAAAAAAACCCCAACAGAACAAAACATGACAAAAAATCTAAAGGAAAATGGATACCTTTTGTGAAAGAACTATTACTAAATGTAAAGGCAGTAGGGAAAAAAAAGGAGGAAAAAAAAAGAAAAAAAGGAAAGCACATTCTTCAGTAGGGGAAGTTTCTCCTGTAAATTGGCAGCAAATCAGTTACTAAATGACATGCCTAAAATCAGGTGGTGGATTACTGGAAATGAAATCTTTGTCCCAGGAAAGCCAATGGCAAAAATCCTATTGATTTCAATGGGACAGGGTTGTCTCTCTGGACTTAGCAGTCAATCATGCAGAATTGGCAACGGCATCAGAACGTCCCTGTTTGTTATTAGACCACGGAAATCCGTATTAGTTTGCTTCATCTGCACTTGTGACCAGTGCACCAGCACTTTTCTTTTTTTTTGGCATGGAGGTGCAAATGAGCAGAGTGGGTTCAATTTTTCAATCCAAGCCACATGAATGAGAGCTTTGCTATTTCTCCCAAGCATTTCAGAGTCCATTTTCCCCCTGAAAGGCATGGGCAGCCTCACCACTAATGGGAGCGCTGCGTTTACAAGCAGAGGGGAACTAAGCCTTTTTGCATATTTGCAATACAGTATGTTGTTCAGATGGGAGGAAGGTTTGCTGGAAGAGGAAGACTGAGAAATGGTGGAGGAAAAAATCTCGTTCTCAGAAGCCAGTATTGCTATGAAGTATACACAGTTCTTCTTAGTCCTTTTTGCAGAAAAGCTTTGGCAAGGAACAAACTAAACTGCAGATACTTAATATTATAAATATTATACGGTAGTATAATGCTCCCATTTAAACAACTTTTCATGAACAACCTTTAAAAATTTAAGTGCTTGGAAATTCTTGGATGACAAAGCTGCTATTTATGACTAATCTTTTTATCTGAAAGCAAAACTGGGTCCAAATAAATAAAAGGACAATAACAGAGTAACAATGTAAAAAGAATGTGTGTGTGCACGGCACGCACCCACGCAGAAAAACAATAAACAGATTTACAATAGTGAAGCGTGCAATAGGCAAGATACTATTAATATGGTGCCCGAAGCCCATCACTTGGATTAAATATTATATGGAAAGCACCAGATTGATACAAGGCTGAGTAAACAAACGATACAAACTGTAGTGGGTGTATTTGTCCAGCCACGTATTAGTGCAATACACAAAATGGGACCCAGTGAATGTTTAAAGTGAAAATTTGTGACCTGTTAGTATCCCCAAAATGCCCGTAGAACATTATTCTCCCTTTTAACCTTAATTTTTATTCTCTGTCTCAATTTCTGCTCTGCTTCTCCCATCATAGCCCGAGTTACCTACACTGACAGCCATAGCAGGCCAAGGTAGCACAGATGGGGCGGCTGCAGCTGCATCTCACCTGCCAGACTGCAAAACCCACCGGGACACTTTCCCGCTCCCTTTATGTCTGTCTTTGTGCATTTGCAACAGCGCCTTTCTCTGGGCCTTTATTGAACGTGTCACCGATGTTGCACGGCTACAGCTACGACGCACCGCTAATAAGTCACAGATCTGCAATGTGTTTCTTAATGGAGGAAACCCAAGACAGGCCTCCCCAAAAAGTATACCTTGAACATGTCAGTATGGGTTCTGATTTAAAGCAATTCAATATGCCTGGCTCCCCAAAGGCAGCACGCCTGTAGGGACAAAGAATACCTCAATGCAACTCAACAGCAAACCCTGCTGGATTAAATTGCAGTGCCGGTGGGCTCCACATTTGATCTCGGTTCGCTTTTGTCGGGGAGCGGGGTGGGCGCAGGTGGCGGTGCGGGAGCAGCCTGGCTTTCAGGGCGATGGGAACAATGTGCGGCGAGCCGAGCATGGCAAAACTTTCCTTGTAAAGTTGCTCGTTTCGAGCTTCACGAGAAACTTGGCAAAGTTTCCCTCGGGGCCCAATTTTTTCAAAAGCCTTAACCTCCCTTCCTTTGTTTAATCTTCAGTTTTGTGCCTAAAAAATAAGGGGGGCTGTGTGTCAGTTTTTCCATACCCGCCTTTGCAAGCTGCAAAAAAGTCCTGCTGCCACCTGAGCAGGGGATCAGCCAGGCAGCGAGATGCCTGCGTGCTCTCGCTTACTTCCACAAATAATCCCACCTGCAAACGGAGAAGTTGAGTCTCAAATATCAGGCCCTCAGGTTCACGGATCTTTTGAAATGAAGCTGTGTCAGATTTATGGCTTCGGTGTGCAAACGGAGGAAACCATGGCCATTTTGAGCGAATTCAGCCCGGAGCTTTCTGATCTGAACCGCAGGCTCCGTGCTTCGAGATCAGAGCACAGAAAGTTTTTGTAGCACGCGTGTGCTCGCCAAAAAATATGCGTACCTCTGTAAAGTGAAGCAGACGCAGAGCACGTGTCTCAAAGAAGCACGCCTGCCTTCCCCAGCCTGCAAATGCAGCCATCACCGCCGTATTTATTAACAGCTATAAAGCGAGGGAAAGTCCCTGTATTATACCGTCCCCAAACTGCTCTCTACTAAAACAGAAGACAATTACAGCAGACTGCACGCCCTTTACTTTGGATGCAGTTAAAGATTTTGCTGGCTGCTACACCAAAACTTCCCATGCTGTGTTTACTGAATTGAATATAATCTTTTTTTTTCTTCCTACCTTAATTTCAATATTTAGAATAGCTTAATTATATCTGATATCTACTAAATGTTAAATTGCTGCCATGGATACTGTACTTGTTTTAGGCTTTGCCCACAACCCAAAATGTAACTAAAGATTAATAGAATGCTGAGATATTTTTGGCTGCAAGTGAAATTTAATGAATAAACATTTAAATAAATTACCCCAATAATGAAACAATATGCCATTAATGCCTGAGTTATGCTAAATGCTTCACTTCTCTTACAATTCATGCAAATACTCGGGAAAAGAAATTATAGTGGTGAGCTACATTAAACAAAATCCTTCCTAAACCACACCCATAAAACAGTGTCTCTACAGTATTGGGAACAAAAACTGTGCCTTGTCAGTCAAAGTGTCTAACTATGGCATATGGGTAAAGGTTTCAGTCTGCTATCTCCAGACTCATCTTATGGCCTGGGTTCAACGCTACTGAACTGCTCTCTAGACAAAAGGCAAACTCATTGAAAATGGGTGCTGCGAGCTGTCTGGTCAGTGCGACCGCGCAGCCTGCGTCTGGATGCACACAAACTACTGGCATGGGGGAAATGCAATGCGCTTTGGAGGGCTTTAGAGTTTCCTAAGAGCTGAAAAAGAAGCAGCCTGAAGGTTAAAGCTGGCTAGTCAGAATGGCATACTTGGCTGCATATATAGCCAGGTGGCCTGGGCATATTGGCAAACAACTGGCAAACTGCCCAATACATATGGCTTAGATTGCTTTGCTCTTCCCATGAAGCCTTCTTAGACTCTTGAGCAAGCATTCATTTTAGAGCAAAACGCATCCAAGTGTTAAATAAAATCTTTCCCCAAATATACTGCATGTAACCTTTTCCTTTAAATAATAAAGAGATAACTATATTAAAATAAACTAATTATATTTTTCAATGAATTCTTACATAAAAATGACACACACCCCCGGCCTTTCTCTAAGTGGATCTGCCCTTACTTTTGTTAACTCCTAAAGTACCAAATATGCCATTTTTTCCACACGTACTCCTTTTCAGGGGTAAGCACTCATTACAGTATTTAAGCTCTTAGCACACCGTAACTTGCGTTTGCAGTGAAAACTCTGGCGCTTCGGAGGCGCGTTAGCAGTGTCCTGTGCTGCTGCGCAGAAGCTATGGCAGATGTTCAGGGCTTCTCCCAGTTCCGCAGTTACTCTGTGGTTTAGGCAGATAGTTGCCTTTATTAAATGTTAAATGACATTTTATTCTTGAAAAGTGCTTTCTCTTAAAAACTTAGAAGTCCCAACAGAAATTTAAAAATTCAGAAAATTCAAGCGAAGCACTTGACACATACTCCAGAGCAAGTATATGTTTAAGCATCAATCCTACAGCACAAGTCCTTGTGCTAAGGCTAGTGTAAATACCGCATTAAACATTCACAACAGCTTTGGGGAAAGGGCTAAACATATTTAAACAATTAACACATGCCGAACTATAAGCTGGTGCTTACATGCCACTGACTCTAAGCAGAGGTTGTGACAAAGGTAAATTCTTCTAAATTAAAGCAATGGGACTTCTGTTGAAAGCTCGGTAAATGCTTAAGTGTTTTGCTGAACTGAAGCCTCAGTTAATGAGAAACAAGAAAATAATTCTCCACAGTTCCAGAAAAAATGTGCTTGCTCACCCTCATGCCACTGAAACCCCTTTCTGTCTTACAAACGGGACACTGAAGTTCCAAGTGCTGCGAGCTAAATTAAGACAATAACCTAAGTTTCATTCTAACAGACTGTCAAGTACAGTTCTTCAGCAGTTAAAAAATGCCAAATAAGAGGAAGCCAAAAACTCTGCCAAAAGCTGTTTGAGCTGAGTGAGTTACCGTTCCTGTGTCACCCACAGGTAATTCTGCATCCCTAATGAATATAAACCTTGATACTGATATGTTTTAATTAAAATCGAGGTCTTGTTAACATTTTAAAGGCACGTGTGTCACCTGCTAGTAAAAATAAGTTCTAATAATCCAGGCTTTACAATCCTCTTCTCTGAAAGGACAAATATACACAGCAGACCAGGATTCAGAGCTGACTTCAGCCCAAGTCTCCAGACACTACCTCCATTCAATCATTTAATCTCCTTGTCATTTTGGTTTTTTGATAGGGCTCTATTTCCTCTATTCTTTGCTCGTTTTGTATATTTGTAGTATGAACTCATCAGGTCAAGGAGTAATTTACTTATATAGATTCTTATTTATATAATGTCTATGTACAAGGAGGACCTGACCTTCACCAGAACCCCTATAAGCCATCATAATATAAATAGTGTACAGTATTTACTTAACTTCCTTGCTTGAGTTTCTTTAAGGGGGGAATAATATTTACAGGGATGTTGTGAGGATTAGCTCATTACTTCAAGAGCCTTGAAGACGAAACATGCAATGTAAATGAGAAATATCAAGTATCAGCGACACTGATGAAATTATCATCACCATTGTTAAGAGCAGTGTTCGAGAGTAAAATCGGGAAAGAAACGTGTCTTTCTGCAAAAACACGTTGCTATAGGCCAAAACACGATGACCTTGGCGCCATCTTTTCCTTCACCTTCCTCATCCCCCTCCTCACTGGCAACGAGCATTATTTGGAGCTTTATTATAACATCTCCACGCCAAGCTGGACAAGCTCCAGGCAGAGCTGTCCTCGGCCAAGGGCAACATGTGAAGTGCTCTCAGACAACTCGAATGGCCTGGATGGAGGGAGAGAGAGGGTGGAACAAACAAATCGGGGATTGTTGTTTGTCCTGCGCAGACTTTGTCACCCGAGCACTTGACCATTACGAATTTCTCTTGACGGCGCGAACTGGAGGCTCTGATGACGGCAGCAAAGGGGAAATTTGTGCCTTGAATTCCCTGCTGCAGTGAGCTATTAGTATGGATTATATGTGCAGCTGCAATTTGTACTGGAGCTGCAACACGGCTCCTAACCGTTAAGACGGACCAAAGCTAATCTGTTCTTCTTGTACCTTTATCACTTGGGTAAGAAAGACCAAAAGCAACCCAAACACTAGGGATATTGAAATTCCGCATCCAGATCTGACTACATTTGGCAAAGGATCTGTGGGCCAGATCTTCACTGAATTTAGCGGCACCACTTCATTTAATGATTCAGACCTCATTACTGGGGCAAATCAGACCTCCGATTCCCACTACCACTGCGTCTGAGCTGCCTGAAATCTGATGATAATGATGATGAACTTGAACACTGTATCGTGAATGCAATTCCAGTACGTAGTGCAAGACAGAGGGACACTGCCAAACTTTGCAAGGCAAATGAAAGAAAGCCTTTAAGGACACAGTAGAGTTACCAGTCCTTAAACATAACCCAAGCACGCTGAATCAAATCAGTGCTTCAGACTAAAATTTGCTTCTTACCCGGGGAATTATGACAAACTGACAAGTCAAAACAAAATGGGAGGAGGGCAAAATCATCTAAATCCAAATGAGAGACTTGCCTGAGCCAGTCTAACCAAAGCACAGGCACTGCCCGCGCCTTGCCACCCCCCACCCCCCCCGCTCCAGAAACACTGATACACCTGCACTGCGTTGTGCCAAGCCCACAAGTTACCCAGCAAAGTGCTATGAAATCAGGCCACCGAGGTTTGTCTGCCCAGCAAACAGCACGAGAGACTCAGGCAGGGTCTGCCGGAGCTTGTTTTGGTAGTGGGAGCGATCCCACCGTGCAGCCTCCCTTCCCTGCACGGCACAGGCACACACGAGAGCTGCGGGTGATCTCATTTCCAGTAGTTAAGTGAAGTAAGTGCATAAGTATGCAGGATTGGGGCCCTGGAAACCATGAAGAAACTGGGTTTCTCTTTTTATTGCAGACAACTGTAGTGCCTGTGGACTATTTCAGCAATGCTTCTTTTCCCCAGAGGAGGACCTGGTCCTGGGATTTTAAATTTTCTTAATATATAAATGACTTTGTAAGAAACTTTTCATTAAAAATAAAGATTAGAAAAAAAGGTTAAAAATATTGCCTTGCTAAGTAAATACACAGATTTAAAGCATATGGATAAAAATGAGTGTTACTATAAACATGAAGCATGTTTTTTGAAAGAATTTTGCAAAAAGATAAACTTTTTCTAACTGTATTTTGATTAAAGTTTTGAAGCTGTTTATCTTAAGTAATTGCTTTTCCTCAAGGAAAAACAGATGTATAGATGCAGAAGTTTGTTTCTTCTGCTTTGTGTGAAAGTATACAAGAAAAGTGTTTCTATAAAAGAAATACAAGAGCTGGAATAGTTTATGTCATTGTAAAGATAATAATAAATTAGTGCTTACTGTGCCTGTAAAAGTGCATGAGACAGTTTCTCCTGCCCGTCTTCATGCAGGCAAAGTTTCTGAATTCTCCAAGATTTAACACATAAGAAAATTATGAAGAGTAAAACTTGCCCTAAGGGCTTCCAAAGTTTGGTGTTTGCTTTTTTTTAATTTTGCACTTTAAAAAAAATAATTGTAGAAGTCTTTTAAAGTATACATACCAAGGTCCAGGGCTGAAATGTTCTTTGTCCCTATCAGTGCTGGTCTTTACATTTTTAAGCAAACTTATCGGGCTCCTATTGAAAGCAACAGTGCTTCTGTCCCTCAACTTCAGCAGAATCCGGCCCCAGAGCTCATCCACCTTTTTCTCCGAAACAAAAGGTTGTAAAGGAGGCCAAAAGCTCTACGCTTTGATACCGTTCCCAAACATATGGGAACGTACGGCTTCATGAAACTGCATTTAACAGATGTTTAAAGAAAGACAACTAACAGATCCAGAATGTAGTAATGAGGAAAAAAGACAATGTACATAAATTCAGCTGCATGTCTCTTTATAGCGCTACCAATGCCCCGGAGACAAAATGCAAATGAGTCTACTTATTTGCAATATGACACTCTCCATTTTATATTTAATATTTTAGGTCATTATTATAACTGATTTTCTTCTGAAGTGATTTCTTCTGGCACCTAAATGGAGGGAGATTTACACAGTCTGCAGCATATTGTACTTTGCCAGTTCAGAGAGTCGAGAAAAAAAAAAAAAAAAAAAAAAAAAGACTATCAATTTCAGATTTCAAAAGTAAGTGAAGAGGCCCCGTGCAGGCTCCGTGCACGACCCCTGTGCCAGGCGAGCATCCTGGAAACATCTTTATTTTTTAATTTTGCAACTTCTGAGCCCCAAATTTGAGTTGTGGATAGTTTTGGAGCCCAGAGACCAACTGTTCAGTTTAGCAAACCAACAATGTCTGCTCATTTTGTCCCAATCTTTTCAGCTTAAATATTCACAATGTGCCATTATTACTGAATCATTATCTGCCTTTAGCTCTGACAACAGCATCATAAGGGCTATGAAAGGCTCCTTTCTTCTCATGATTAGTCTCTAAAACATTTCCTCATCTTACAGTGCTTTGCAGCTTCCCACAATGCACCGCTCAATTACAGTGCTGAAATTAACTGTATGCCACTCTTATTTATTGATAAAAGAATAATCAAGTGCTCCAGCCCATAGCCTGCTTTGGCCACAGGTTTTATATCAAGTTTCAAGTAATGCGTTTTTTTAACTCTTTGAATCCTCTTATAAATGGGTGGCATTGTCTGCAGCACGGTGACAACATTGTGCCGCTCGCTGTGGCGCACAAGATAAAGCACCCTTCATTTGCGTGGGGTAATCTTGTTGAAAATAGTCATGTATGGCTGACACTTTAAAAATTAATCTTGAAAGGGAAGAGTTTGTTTGTTGTTTTTTTTTTGTTTTGTTTTGTTTTTTTTTATCACTGGGACTGATTAGGCTCCAAAGAAATCAGATGTAAATAAAACAGATACGGAACTTGCTAAACTTCAGTCTGGAAGTTGCACACGCATGTTAAAAGACGCTGCCGTATGTGCTGCCGAGTGAGATTATTTTAGCTGGAGAGGATAATTGGACAACTTCTTACATCTACCTCCGTGGGGTGTTCCTCGCGTGGACTGTATTAATTGTTCAGGAACGGAATGCGCGGATTTGGCTCTCCTACGCGGGCTGTTTTGAAATGTGACATTAAATTGTGATTTATCAGATAACACGCACAAAGCAAACTGCCCCAGAAACAATGAGCTCGCTTTTCCGGAGGCTGGCGCTGAAATTCTGATCGACTTCAAAGAGAGTGGACTCAGGCTTCAAGTTCCTATCACTTCTACCGAAGCAAAAAGATTTTCTATCCAATACCAAAGAATAACATGTAATTGGGCTATAGCTTGGTCCAGTGCAAGAATGAAAATAAAAACACTTTCTAAACCTCAAAGATACTTGCTAAGCCATGTATACATTAATCATTTATACCACATGATTATTGTTCATTATTTGGGCAATAACAAATGGAAGGGTGTGGGGGTTAGTGTGGGTTTTAACAAACCACATTCTATTTAAGCAAAGCCAACTATTAAAGAAAGACCTAACTTGCCAAACCAAGATAAATATATGCCATTATTATGATCACATAAAAGCTACTACTCTCAGCATTACAATTTCTCTTATAATTGGTACTATTATAATTAAATGAATGCATATGTTTACAGTTCTTCTTTGAATGTTAAAGTGATTTAGCAATGATGGTGTCTCCAATTTCTTTTAACTGTACTGGCAAACTTCACTTAAACAGTGGTCTAAATACCACATTGCCACAATAAATTAGTAAAGCATCTAGGAAAGTCTATATGTGTTGTTATTGGGTTTAAATGCTTCAGAATGAAACAGTTAGTCACCCTTCAGTATGCCCAGGTAAAAAAACCAAAACCATATATACTCCTCAGATGGAAGATACGGTAAAATTCTTACATAAAATATATACTTAAAATATGAATATACCAGCAGTCACAAATGCCTACAACCTTTTTTGCAAGACTGATCAAATGTAGAAAATTGTTGCCCAGGAGTATCTGTCCAATTTTAAGTAATACACTTCAATAAGACATTTGTAAATTGTCAGCTTACAAGAAAAGGTGGCAAGACACAAGATATATATGTATCTTAAATATTCTAAGCATTTGTTTGCCCTGACACTCTAGTCATTATCATACAGTAGTGCTAGAAGAGTTAACAACAGGCTTTTTCAGATAATTGATTTTTGTATCTATCTACCATAAGAATTTGCACGGTAACCATCCGCACAGTATCCAACAACTTGGGTTACAGAGTGAGATGGAGCCTTGAGTCCCATGAATTGCCGAACTGTTTCCCGCAGCATGCAGCGTCCAGGCACGTCTCCCGCATGCCAAATGAAGGCGCTGGGGCTTTCCCATCTCTGCTGTTATGATGGGACTCATGGTTGGAGATCTGAAGTGGCTCTCTCCTTTTCTAACCGGGAGAAGTATGGTCAGGATTTCCCATACTGGCTGTGGCTGGTAAGGAACTTACCTGGGGGAACCACTTTTGAGTCTGTTTCTCATGGTTTGACCCAATGCACTGTAAACATACTGGAAAATTTGGATTAAGTTAGGACCGTCCTCATTCGGTTTTATAGTTACTGTGAACGGAGCTGGCACACGAGACCTCGCAGATGTTTTAGTTTGGGTTTGAGATGTTGATTTGGAAACTGAGGTTCTCAAGAAAACCAGAATTTGCTGACCCAGAATGAGAGATGGTTGAAAGACAAAAGAAAAATGAGTGCAGGCTGACACACAGGCTGTACACAAAATGAGGACAGTTTATGGCAGCGTTTCAGCATGCGGGCAAACAGATCAGGAGAAAAATCTGTTACGTTTCCCTCCAAACCAGGTGAATATAACCAGCAGCCCTTGTAAAATCTGCTGGGGTTGCAGGCCAGTATGCATGGATCATTATGCCACAGGCTTCAGAGAAGGCTAAAAAACCAGGATTTCCCCACTCCCCTCCAAAATCTTTCTACTAAGCCTGACTAGTAATTCTATTAAGAAAAATAAGGCAAGCTGTAATGTTTGAGTTTAATAAGCGAAACACAGCAAATATGTGAACAGAACTTCTGACTTAATATTCTTTAACAGATGTTTTATAAAATACAGATTTAAAAGATTTGCCTGTCTTATTGTTCTGGCTGTTGCCATATTACATGGCTACATTTTCAGTCCCAGATTTTGCCAGCTGTAACAGTTAAATAGCTGGGGTATAAGCCTGGATACTGTAGGCAAAATGCCCAAAATTATTCTCTCCCATAGAAAAACACCCTGGTATAAAGGCAGTGATGAGAAGGTGGAGTTAATCCTTTTGGCAAAGGAGTAATCTCCATACTCTTAAAAGTGGATATGGTCATTTTAATGCCCACTATTTTATGAATGATGCTTTAACTGTGCTGCCAATTAGCAGAGCCTTAAAAATACCTCACTTATACAGGCCTGATAACTGTCTTTCTTAACCTTTAACTGACCTTTTTTGTTTTTGCCATGCTCATAAACCAGCATATGAACTATCAAAGAGAACGGCACTGAACATAGATTCAAATGTTATATATTAAAAAGAGGGGGGAAAATACCAAATAAAAAGGGAAAAAAAAAAAGAGGAGAAAGGAATGAAACCCAGCTGGTCAGCCAACTTTTAAAAACCATAAGCAGAAAACATGCTCTTCTAATTGGACAGAGAAGACAAGATCTGGAATAGGTGCAATTTTATTACTGCAACAGCAATTCACATAGCCCACGCTCTTTTCAAAGCACGAGCCCCGTGGAGTTTTATCGGACATCTGGAGCAGGGCTCTGGCAAGATGCTGAGGGACTCGGGCTCCCATTGATCTCCGCACTGGCAACAGGCGCTCCAGCCCTGCAGAGGCAAGCTCTCTCCAAACGGTAATGGATGAAGTATTTTGCTCAAAAGTGTACAGAGAAGGATATTTTTACTTTTACCCCAGAGGTATGAGGCGTATTTCAGATACTTGGTCTTGAGACCCTGCGACTTCACAGAAAATCAGAAATGAAACGGCTGACAAGAGCAGGCTATGGCAGCCAATCTAAGGCTACTGAGTTTTTCAAACACATCTAAAATAGACTCTGCTATATTTCATCTAAAACTGTGTGTATTCAAACATATGGCTAAGGGAAGAGATATATGCAAAGGCTTACGCACACACAGTGTTTAGCATCCACTTTCAAAACGTATCTCACAAGAATTTCAGGAGGCCTCAAAACAGAAAATATTATTTGCTTGATTATTAACATCTTCTCCTTTTATACCAGTCAGTTGAAAAGTATGCAATCACTGGGTATTTTTGGTGGCCTCTCAATCATGTCAAAGATCATAAGACAAGCAGATGGTGTACATCTGGGCTTACCCAGCAGTAAGGAAAATATCTCCAGCACAGGTAGAACGATAAAGACAGGACTAAACATACACCATTCCTTTTGGACCGTGACACTGTAACAGGATTAGCCCCATGTTTCTATTTACCTTGACTGGAGCAGGATGACCCAGAGAGGTACACCAGCAAACAGCACTATGACGTGGAGCAAAAAGAAGCCTTGCAACATCTCCAGCACAGCCCTCAGCCACACCACCGCATTAGGCTGCCCCAGCTCATTTAACACCGAGTCAAGAAGGAAGAAGTTAATGAAAGATATGCAGGGAGGCGATGGGGGTGAGCCTCCCTAGGATTTCAGCAGAGACGTGATGAGGGGCCAAGCCACCCCACAGCGTCAATTGCTAGCAGAACACTGTTTATCTTCACAGAGCCACATCGATTTGCACAGAGAACCTGCCCCAACCTCTTGAACACTATTTAGTTTGTTTTGGCCACATGGTCAGAGTTCGTATGAGCAACAAGTTTATGGCCAAAGTCTGCCCCGAAGTGCCATTTTGCCTGCTTGCATAAGAGCAAAAAATTGCCCTTGGCTTGGCCTGTCCTTGTGCTGCTGAAGCTCTGCATGAGTTTTTAGAAGCAGTCTCAAAAACTGAAAAACATATAGGCAGATTAGTAAGAGCCTGTTACTATTCTGCTGTGAAGAGGGCTTATCGGGCTATAAGGGGTGAAATTAGCAGTATTTATTATTCACAGCAGATGCAGCTACGTGTGCTGTAGCTCCTAACACCAAACTTTAACCTTTTCTTCCATAAAACAGTCTTGAAAGAGACCCATCACCTTCCTGCTTGAGACATCCAGAGTCTGTCACTAGAAGTCTGAAAAGTTAAAGTAGTATTACTTTCCATCATTAAAACAGTACTGTCATTATACTGCGTGGAAGCCTCTATTGTAAACGCTATGATGCGACTAACTCTGCATATAGACTAACTTAGACGCTTTGCAGCTTACAGAGCGCTGGCTGCATTGTACCCAGGATCTAGATGCCATGCATACTTTGTTTGTTCTTTCTTTTCTTTTCTTCAACCCCCCCACCCCCCACCCCAAAATACCAAAATATCAGATAGCTGATGACAGGGAAGAAATGTTAACACTGTAGTTTGAAAGTTTTTAACCCTTGCCTTTCATCATCTAACACTTATTCAATCTTATGCCCCTTGCTTCACTGCTTCAGAACCTCCCGTACATACCAAGGCGATGACCACAATGTAAGCTTGTGCACTGACTGATTAGATTTAATTAGATGGATACTTTGTTCGACTGATCTTTCAGCTATAGAAAGTATTGGGTTACTTAACCATATCGGTGAAAACATTGCTTGCATGTTTGAATGCGATGGATGTGTGCCACTGTTCCACATTAAAAAGTGCAATAGTTGGCTAAGTTTTAATGGCTGAAGTGAGATACGTAAAGATCTATTTTAACAGTTTGCGTCCCTGCAAGATTGTCTTGTTTTTCCCATTACACCAGTCGGTTTAGGGAAAGACTAAGCCTCTATGTACAATCCTTGTCCTGTCTATGCTCTTAAACAGTCACCACTACCTTGAACTATTTTGTTTTTCCCTTTTTTTAATTCTTGCTTCTTTCCAGTTTTGCCACTGTGTGTTCTTGCTATTCGCATCCCACTGTCAGTCCTCGGCGCAGCACCTCACCGTGCAGAACAGGCTGATGTGTTTTCACAGGACTGGTTCCAGTGGCAAAGCCCCAGTCCATCGATCAGGCACCGAGCAACCTGATAGTGCACTGGCACGGAGGGCAGCAGCCTTCGCTGCCTTAACCAGCGGGGCTCTGGCAAAGAACAAGCAAAGGAGCACGACTGAACTCTTTGGCATTGTCGCCTTTCTGCAGTTAAAGTATAATAATTAGCGCAAACCCCACACTCTCTGCAAACACAAGGAACTCTGCTGTTAATAAGAGCAAAGGAAAGCCGATGTACAACCGATTACTTTGAAAAAGTCTATGGGCTAGGTCAGCCTGGCAAAGAAATTCCTCGTACGGCTCTGCTGGCAAACTACTCTACTGTAACTGTACCTTATACAAGTAAAAAATGCTTTTGCCAATAAAGTTCATACTAGGTCCCCCAAAGCAATGGGTTGTTTTGACAGAAATGCCTTTAACACTAAGCCTTTTGCCAGTACACAAATGCTGTACACAAAATGACAAATTTAGAAATAATACATAATGTTACTACTTGAACTAAAGTTTCTGCTGTAGCCATTTCAGTTTTAATGCTAATTTGAAAGATTACAGTTATTCTGCTTTTCCTTCGGCTTTTTTTTTTTTACCTTTTACTACTTTTTAGTTTATTGTTTGTTCTTCACCCAGACCTTACAACTCACAACTGAGAAAAAGTCTGTTATAAAACTTTTGGTTTAATTCAATGCTCAGAGCCATGTAGGATACTGCTTTTAAAAAGCAACTCCATATAATTATTATAATCTCAGTGATATCCAGAGCTCAGCTCCTCCTGGTCAATAATTAGTGCGATTGTGGCTTAATACAATTTTCTTTTTTCCCCTGAAGCAAATGCAATCTTTTTAGATCAATTTGTAGATTGTTACCCTAGAGGAGGACAACAATGTAAACAAACGCTTTTTTTAATCCCATATTAACTCATTTAATTTTCCCACAGATAAAAGCGTGAAAATATTTTGTTTTGCTGGCGGAGGGACAGCCTCGTACCCAGGCAAGCTTCGCTGCAGCGGCAGATCAGGCCTGGGTCTGGACTCATGATTAAACAAACCCACACGAAACCTCTGTGCTGAAAATGAAATCCACATGCAGTGTTAGTTATTTACACACTGAAAGGCCCCGGTTCTTTGCTGTAGCGCTGCTACTTTCTGCTTCAGTGGAACTAAGCTGCTTTAACCTGGCAGCCCTGAGGAAAGGGAATCCCTGCGTGGCATACGGCCACCACCTCCTCCGCTGGCTGGGGGACAGTGGGCACGGCAGGAAGGTCCCAGGGTCCTGGCACGGCCAGGCTGCCAAACCAGCCCTTGGGAAGTGCTGGCAGCCCACAGAGCAGCCTTGTTACAAACTCATGCCCATCTCGCACAAACTTCTCTATGGCTGGGCCAGCCCGGCCCCGCAGCTCCTCTGGGTCCCCAGCCATTGCCGACCCCACACTTGGCTATTTCACAAGTCAAAAGTTCCCCAGGACAGCAGCGCTTGCCAGACCACGTCAGATCTGGGGGAGGTTTCACTACACAGAGCCCAGCAGAGGACGCAGCATCTGAACAATGAGATAAGTTTATTAGGAGGAATGGGAAGGCAAAAGGAGAGACCAGGAGGAACGGGGAGAAGCCAAGGATGCCTGGTGTGGGCTCAGATACAAGGTGCAAAACACAACGGTTAACCACAGAGCAATGCCTGTAACTCACTTTTACCACCAAACCCTGCTTGCTCCTTGTATGTATTATGCAACCAAAGTCACTAAGCCCCATTTCAGCCAGGCTACTGCCCTCTTGCACCAGTGCTGTGGGGTAAAGGGAATGACAAACAGGCAAAATTAACTTTGAAGGCTCCTTCAGACAACTGCAGAGGAGCTCAAGAGTCGGCTGCAATCCCATCCCCTGCATCTGCCTGTGCTGTGAGGGTATGAACAAAGGCAGCAACTGAATGAAAATTCAATGTTACAAAAACATTGAATCTATATGAAGACGACAGGGCATGATTGTACTTAAAACACAATGAGAAATGTGTGGCACTGACATTTTCCCCACTGCCATTTCCCCTACTCTTCTACATATACATTTCTAATGACAGTTCTTAGCTTAATGATTTGGGGGAGGATGAATAGCCTTTTTATTACTCAGCATATATAAGGAAACAACTTTGTGATGAATGAGGGAGGAAAGAGGGGACCTCTGAAACCAGACAAGGGACAGCTAAGCGAGGCATATTAACAAGTCAGCGATGCAAAAATTTCACTTAATTGAAGAGGGATTCGTAAGAGTACCATCTGGGAACGCGTAAAGAGCCCTTCTGCAGGCTGGAACAAGAGCTTGCAAATGCATCTTTGACTAGACACCTTGCACATGACAGTACCTTGACTTACAGCATAGGTGTGTTATAGCAGAATAAATTTGTTTACAACAAAATTGTGGGACTGCCAGCATACAGATAGTTTTCTATATCCTATTTGAAAAGTATACTTGGTATTCAATGGCTTTTTTGGGAGACAATATTCATCAGTCAACTGAAGCACATTCTGAATCATGAATATCTCTACAGACAGAACGATTTAAAATCTAGGAGGAGTCTCCCTGCTACAGCTGTATGCCCATTCCTCCCCAAAATGTATGGGTCTCTAAGTCCTGGGACACCAGTTAACAAAGAGCAGGAGAATCATTCCCATGTGGCTGCCTGAAACACTATTTTGCCACAGGGATTTTTGCCAAAGGAATTTTCAGATCTCAAACTGAAGGAGAGGATGTGTCATATGCATGCGCACACACACACTCTTACCAGTATCAAACCAGGACAACTCACCTCAGAAAGTAATGTAACTCCTTGAGGCCATTCTGTAGGAGGCTGCTGTTATAATTTACTCCTGAGAGTAATGCAGGGAGGGGAATTGAGGCATGTGTGTTTGGGATCAGACTCTTAGCATGTTGCTGAGAGGGGCTCCCCAAGCACCCAGAGCCCACCGACACACATCTGTGCCACATGAGTCCAAGTACTGAGATCCTCACCGAGCAACGTGCCCAGGATGCCCATGCCCAAGGCATGATCTAAAGCCAACTTACTGGTGTCCCCAGCCACTGCCTCTACCACAAGGCCACATTTCTGCTATAGATTACACTCAGACCATTAATCTTTAGAAGAGCAGAGTTTGCCACTAATGCAATCAGAAACGACAGTAAGAAAGGCTCCCATTAATGAATGCCAGCTTAATATAACAACCGACTTCTACATTTCTTATCTGAAAATACCTCCCCTGGAAGCTGTGGATACATTATGGGCTTAAAAAGAATTACTAATGCATTAATTCTTGTCAGATTTGCAGTGTCCTAACCCACAGCTGCTTCACCCACTGACCTAGGTAACATTAGTGAGAACTATGTAATTTAGTAAATGAGGGCCTGACTGTGCACCGTGCACTTGGGCTGCTATTTGGTCCAGGCGTGAGCAAGGGATACCTGCTCAGGCATTGAGATTATCATTAAACAAACATCTAGGACCTTTGGTCTGAAAGTTAAACACTTTTTTCTTTGCTATTTTGTGTTTATAATAACGCAGACTTACATACCTACTTTCAGGTAGTAAAAGCAGTGGTTCCTCTTTATCCTGGGTGAATCTGGGTGGGCTAACGCTAAAATGGCAAGTGTGGAGCAGAGTAAAAGTGCAACTGGGGTTTGGGGATTGAAAGCTGACTTTGAGAATCCACTGAAAATCATCCTGTGTTGTGGCAGAAAAATGATTAAGTGGTTATTTGCAAACGCATCATTTCTCAGGGAGCCAACTGGCTGGGGAGTAAGGCAGCTATCATGTGCACTCCTGCAGAAGGCTGGCATTGTACGGGCATGTGAGTGGATCGGCCCGACTCAGTCTGGGAACCTCTGCATGCAGGCACTGCAGCTCCAGTCCCCAGCACAGTCGTGCTGCTGCCTATTCCCTAAAATGACGGGTCCGTGCATGGGAAGACCACAAAAGCCCAACTCCTTCCCCACCACAAGGCAGAAACAGAGTCTCTCCCATCACAGGAAAGGAGAGAACATCCTGACAAATGCCTGCGTTTTGGACGGGTGACAAAGCTGTCATGGGAAAGAGGCAGCAGCTCCCTTCGGAGACGGGAGGTGGGGAGCGGGATCAGGAAACTTCTGAGCTCTTCTGGCAGCCCAGGTCTGGCGCCGGGCCACCAAACCCCCACTCCTCGCGGCAGATCAGTGCTTAAACACAAGCAGATTGACACCGAATGCTTGGTGGCTGCTCTGTGGTTCCTGTGAAACAAATTTGGTATTTGGAGACCTGAGCCCATTGGAGAGGTTGCACAACCCATATTCACCTCCATAATTAGCACAGCCTGGTACCTCGTGGGCTGTTTCTGCACAGACCAAGCCCCCAGCTCAGCCTGGAAAATCACCTCTCCCACCAGGTCCCAGAAAGTCCCCGCAACAGCCTGGAAAAATGCCTTGGGGGACACACTGCAACACCTACTTATGGCTGCTGGGCTGGCCCTGCGGCGTCCTCCTCTGCTATCCTCACACACATCATTCACCTTTCTTTATATAAAGATCATATGGGAAAGGGGCTGTGTGTGTATACAGAGGGTTGGGAGGAAATTAAACTGGAACTGGGACAAAGATCTTTTAAAGCACCGTGTTGCGTGCCCTGTTCTTGGGTTCCATAAATCATGACCTGCCATATGTTAACCTAATACAGTCCTCCACATGCACCTCCCCACTCCAGGAGTCAAAGCTTTATCCCATGGGGAGACAATCGACTTCCAGCATTCCCAGGTAATTTGTACACTCAAGTTTTGCTCTCCATAAAAATTGTCAGGATTTCATTTTACTTAATTATCCTCTGCTTGGAGCTCCATCAGGTGCCTGGCCTCATGCCTGCTTTTAGGAGTCTCAATACCAAACACAGCCAGAGGAGAGAAGCAAGTACCTCCAGAGAGAAAATGAGAGCACCCACATTCCTTCCCTGTACGGAGGTACGTGCTGCTTACGGCTTCCAGGAGTAGTAATATATATGCCTGGACAGTAATTTTACTCTGGTCTATTGATTAAAAAACAGACCGTTTCTCTTAATTCCTCAAGTTTTTAGTACATTCTTTAATGGTGCAGTTTGATTTATGACATTAATGGCATTCCTGTGCAAACAGTGGATTTCCAGTTTTTAAATATGCATATGAAAATGTTCTAAGAAGAAATATTTTCATAAATGTTAATATTACCAAAGTCACCATTACCAGTAAGTAATGAACTTCTTATGCATGATTTAATGGGTATTTTGTTCTTACTCGTTTTAAAAACTTCAGCATACTTCCACTGCTACCAGCCTGATGCGCCACTGTCTCACTCCACTTTTTGACCACGCAAAGTCCCAAGTTTTGATAGTGTAAAACTGGAGTAACACAATGAGTGGCGAATCAAGCCCTAACACAAAGAGTACACTGTATACATTTTTATTATGTAATTTATTGTTTTTTCCACTGAGCTGGCTATATTGTTTTATCCATTTGCGTGACAGGATGTCTAGGAAACAGCTGAAAGAATTATTTGCAATGAATTTAAAACACACTGGATTAGAAAGACACAGACACAAAAATCTTTGTTAAGCAAATAACAGGGTGCTACCCTTAGTGCCAGATGGGGAAGCTTAACTCCTTCATATCATAAGCTGCAGGTATGATAGGTACAACAGCTCTGCCTCCTTTATTACCTGTACTGACGCCCTGACCTAGCTTTACCTACATGAGAGCTAGGCACTCGGTCAAAGCTAGTTCCCCGTGCTTTCCCAGGACACCAGTGGACAGAGAGCAGACAAACAGCCTTCCTATCCCAAACACGGCTCCATGCATGGGTTGGTGCCGTCTTTTCCAGCTGCATCCGTCTCTCTCCACCGGTGAAAAACACACACACGTGACTTACTGTGACTAAACACCCAACTCTGAGAAAACCAAAGGAGGATTTCCCTTTCAAACCTGCAGTATAAATCTCAGCAATTTAAAGAAAACATGGTAAGAAGCAAACTACAAATGTCATCATGCAGAAAAGAAGAAATGAGCATAAAGCCCGCGGAAAGACAGGAACTTCAGAGGTGGGCTCCAAAAGCCTGATGTCAGGACTGCAAGTGCAACAGGCCAGTGCAGGCAGGGGGTACAGATGTGATTTTTCACCTATCACTGTACACATGTAACATACAAGTCCCAGAGGGCTAGCTCGAGGGTGGGGTGGCCTTTCCTTCAGGTTTACAACATTCTGTGAGTTTAAGCAGGACAATGGATATTATTTATACATCGTTTCTGGAGGTTTATCATAAGGAAGTGAGCCCTAAAACCAGTTCCAGGCTGTCTCACGGCTTACAGCCAAGACTAAAAGCCACAGCCACGGTTCATTTACTGCTCCGAGAGCCTTCTTCTGTGGCCAGCGATAACCCACCAAAGGACACGAGCACACCAAACAGCATTTGCACAGGGTGTAATCAGCTGCATCTAATACTGACATCTTCAGAGCCACTGGGTGCTTGCATTTCAGATGAGAATATCCCATGTGTGATTAGACCGGAACTTCCATGCACTCAAGTGTCCTGGTCTGGGACACAAGGAACAAGATCTTGCCTCAGCTCATGGCAACTGCATAGCACCCCAACTCCGCACCCCAAATGGACCTGCCCCAGCAGCATGCTATTTCATGGCTGACAAACATATGCATATATTGCAAATGCAGATAAACCATAAGCAAAGAGTTACAGAGTACTTGTCTTTAAGAATGTTTCTCCACAGTTAATACTTAATCAAATTTGTTTTAACTGCTGCAAGTTATTGGCCAGCAATTTTATTTACCATTGACGTCCATTTTGATCTTTTTAAAAATGAGCTCTGTATTTGCGTCACTGAAAAAACATCCAACAATATTGCTTAAGACTTCAATAATCCTTAAGCTTGTTTCCTTTTAACCCAGAAAAGGAAGTTTTTGAAACAGTAACAGCACCATTTACAAAATCCAGGGTTTGACATCCACTGACTAATTAATCCTCACACATTATTGCCATTTCATGGAAGACTAAACTGAAACACAGGCAAGTCCCAAAACACCCGAGCAGGTCAAAGGCAAAACTGGGATTTGATGTAATAAAAGCCGATTTCTCCACTGGTCATAGACTCCACATCTAACTTTACACAAGACACTCCTGTTTTGTGTTTCTATCAAATTAAAGCAGACTTTATAAAGTGTAAGAAAAGTAATCCTAACAGCTACTTTATTTCCTCCATTGCTATTCATAGCAGCCCTGCAAGAAGTCAACAGTGTACTTACACAACAGCACAGGTTTAGTGGCAAGAGTTTTAACAGGCTGGACGGTCAATATACATTGAAAATAAAACATATGCCAGACTGAACTATGGAAATCACAGGAGCCAATGGATCTGTGTCGCGTTACACTAGCCAGGAATCCAACTCAATAGCTGGTACGAATATATACCAAATAAAAACCAACAACAAGCTCTGCTACATAAATAGCATCTCTCCACACTGGCATACTACCCACCAGCAATTGGTCACTGAAAGAGAACTGAAAGCGTGCTTTTGGCATTGTCTTAAAAAAATGTGACTGCCCAGGAAAACTAGATCCAAATACAGTCCTGCCCTTGCACAGACAGTCGCTCACAATATATTAGAGAGGTTCAGTCTATTTAAGGTTTTTTTATTTCAGGTACTTCATCAGTTCTGCAGATTGGTGTGACAGCACCACAACAAAGACCAGGGGCTGTAAGTTATAACTCTCTAACTTGTAATGTTAAAATGAAAATGCCATTGGGGGTACCAGCTCCAAAAATGCAATCAAACTGGCAATAGCAGGTAGGGGACAGAGTTCATTCTCTACAAGATTTTGTCCAAAATCTGACTCCAGTCCAAGTGCTGCCTTTGGGCTCCTCTTTGGAGCAGGGATACCGCTTTTGGTTCTATGATGGAGACCCCCACGCTTGGAAGTGAGTGCTTCACACGGTCCCAGATCTTAGAGCAGGTCAGCACTTCACCAGCCTTGGCTTCCAAAACATCTTTTTCCCTCCAGAGGAAATTAGAGGGTTCATTCTTGTAAGATTCATAATATACCCTTTAACTGACTTGCAGTGAGTAACTCAGGAGATTGCTCACACAAGCCATGCCTATGTTTAGAAGGTGAACACCCCCAATTCCTCTTGGGGACAGGAGCAAGACAGTTTTTAATACAACTCTCCCAGGCTGTAAAGTCTGTAAACAAGTTCAGATAGGGACAACTGATGTCTACCACCAGTTTCTACAAGCTGTGGACCAGACACTTTAATACTACATTTGTATGTCTCACCAGAAGACAGCTCAGAAAGTGGTTGCAAGATTCACCACACTACAAAGAGGTAGGAAAACATAAAGGTATGAAATTTAATAATCAGAAGACATTTCAACTTTTTTCCCCTCCTCTGTCACCCTTCTTCTCAGAAAGACAAGTTGTTCCACAACCATCAGAGCAAACAAAGCCTTGTTTCCTGAGGATTTGCATTGCATGTCTTCATTCCTCCCAGGACAACATCCTGCACTTCTCCCCCAACTCCTTTATGATTCATCTTCCCCTTCCCTGTGATTCCTCCCTTCCCGACCTCTGGCCCTCACATCTGGAGGGGCGAGAGGCAGCTTGCGTGTGGCTACTTCCAAGCTCTGCGCCTGCTGACAGACGCACCGGACAAAGGTGAGACTCCCCCTGCCAGCATTCCTCCTGGGAGGATATGGATGGGGGTGGTGACTCTCCCTACTCAGCCACCATTTTCAATTAATAGAAATAGGAGCTTGGTGTCCTTGAGGGCTTTTATCTGTCTGTCATACTAGAATGAAATGAGCCAGAGGAATAAGTTTTATGTGAGCATTACCTACAGCCAACATGGAAGCTATTGCAGAAACCAAGCTAAAATATGAAGAACTGAACAGCACAGCTGGGGAAACCACTTTCACTTCACAAATTATCCCAGTCCCCAAACTGTCACAGCACTATCCAAACTAGCAGGCTACAACAAGGCTTTTACCTTCACATACCAGGTTAACTTCAAGAAGTAGTGCCCACACCTTGCCCCAGCACAGCCACCAATCCCCCACAAGGTTTCAAAAGTTCATCTACTGTCCATGCTGTTGCTCCACCCTCTACAGGCCAGTCCACCCTGCTTCTTGCCTTTCCTGGTCTCACCTACATCCAGAGCACCCTCTCCTCTGCTTCCTCCAGAGCTCCTCTCCCCTACCCCTTGGAGCTATTTAACTCCTCAGCAGGAACCAGCCACAGCTGCACATTATCCACATCAGCCAACCCACCGCCCTTGAAGCCAGCCCACAGCTGTATGTTATCAATGTTAATTAACCTGCCTTCATTCCTCTAGAATACCTCTACACCAAAGGACTGACCAGAGTGAGTCCCCAGGTCTGAATTTAGCAGCCTGTAGCATGCCCTTTTCCTGCAGCCCACCAGTACCTGTCTCTTTGAACAAAGGGAAGAGCACACAAGCTTTTCTATGCAAATCCCTTGAAGGACATTTCCCTGCTCCAGGAAGCATGGGGATTCATGGCTTAGGGGAAGGGCTATACCTTAGAGCTTAGAAATCAAGGTAAATGGAGCTGCATCCACCCCGGGTGCAGAATGGCAAGGGCTGGTCTTCAACATGCCAGCAACTTCAAAATGTCTTTCAGTGGTAACCTGACAAGGTTGTGTTTCAACAGGAATATGTTATCTCTCTTTTCAAGGCTGGGCAGGACACTTCCTAACAGACAACGCCACAAGCCCTAACAAGTGATTAAATAAGTTAGGTTTGGGTTGCGGTTGGTTTTTGTTTTTTTTTTCTTTTCTGTTCCAACATTTAAGGTCTGTGCTCCTGAGTCAGCTGAAGCAAAGACCTTGCTCCAGCAGCGCTGATAAGGACCACACGCCCTCCCAGGTAGAGCGCACAGGCAATGAGATGGATGGTAAGGCAGATATCACTGCAGAAGTAATGGCTTCACCTGCATCGATGCCAACAGCACGTTTCTGCTGGAGGAACAGGATCAGCGTGGAAGGAGCCTTTGCCACACAGTGGGCTGAGGATGGTTTATGGGGATGGCAGAATGGATGTGGTTAAAATTTTAATCAGGATGACATGTGTTGTTGACATATGGCAATGCACCACCATCTGGATTCAGAAACAGACCTGGGTTTTCAAGCTGTTGCTGGCCAAAGCCAAGAACATTGCTGAGGTGCTAGGTCAGACTGGCTGGGAAGGGTTCTGCCAGCAATCCCTCTTGACACAGTATTGCTTTCATTAAAGCAGCCTGCCTGCCTACCCATCTGAGGTGAAAGAGGGATAAAGTCCATGAAAGGTGGAAGAAACAGCGAGAGAAAAGGTCAAAAAAGGAGTTGAGCTAGTGCACCCTCTTTCCACCCTGCTTCAGCCTCTGCAGCAGCATACTCAGGTTACTCAACTGCAGTCACTCATTTTGTGGTCTTGTAGGGTAAGCAATGTCTTCGGCTCTCGGCAGGAGCACTGCAGTTCAGTGCGAGGACTTTCTGCCTGCCTCGCTAGCAGCAGGCATCCAGCGCGAGAACAAAGCACCTGAGGTTCAACTCACTTAACCATTTGATTTCCACGGCAAGCCAAGCATGTGCTAAGTTACCTTCAGCCAAGAGGGGGAAGGAAAATGTAAGCCACGTTTCTATAGACTGATCTAACAAAGTAAGAAAAGCAAATGAAAAAGAAAATTCCAAGACAACTCTTAAAGGCTTAAAATGTCAAAGTAGCTAACATTTTATCCTAGCAGAATTCCTCTGGGATTAGCTTGGCTTTCCAGGCATAATAAAGTGTTTTACAGTTCCTTTATTTTACCCATCCCATTTCTCTTTTTTATTTGCATAACACTCTCATCAATTAGTGTGTCTCTGTTTGCTCTCAAACAAATCCAGTGTTCATGGCTAAAACTACAGTGCAAGAGAGACACCCAATAAACTCCTGCTTGTCGTGAGCCGTTGCCTCATTCGCATCTGATATGCCGCTCATTTGGAAGGGTTCGACTCTCGGCTTCACTGACCTGAATGCAAGTTGCAGGGGGTAAGGAGGGGGGCTCAGCATCTCTGAAATTTGGCTCCAAATCATTATGTTGCCATGAAACGTGCCTTAGCCTAACAAAAGCCATGGATTTGGAAATACCGAGAAGCACTGCACTGCATAGCGACTTACTCCGCGGACAGAGCAAGGGAGCGACTCGCAAGCCAGCTTGAGAACAACAGCAGAAATTCCCCTTTCCTTCAGCAAAGCCAGGCTTTCATCCTCTGTCTTCAAAGGGATTACCTATAAAATTCTCAGCTACAAGGCTTGTGTAATTTCAGTCTAACTCCAAAGAAACAGTAGAAGTGATCTAGAGTTCTCATGTGTATCTTAATAAGACACCATTCCCCAAATGCTCCCCAAGAAGAAACTGAGATGGCACCATTACCTTCACCTTTCTTTTGTGATGCTTAACGTTTGAAAACTCCAAAATCCAGGGCACATGAGAATGAATTTATGATACGGGAGGCATCTAAGTGCAAGCCCTAAGAACAGCAATGCAATTAACAGCTAACATACGCACATATTCCTCCTTTTGCAATGCACGAATATAGCTATATTTTTAAGTTTTGTTAAGCAGTATTATATAGGACAGATCCCACATAGCACTTTCTATTATAAATTTAAATATGAATAGGAATCACATCACATTTTATTCTACTTCAAGTTCATTTTTGGAAAGCCACAAACAAGTTGGAGATTAACATCAGTCATCCCAGACTTCAGACAACACTGCTACAAGCTGGGAAGTATAGATATTAAATCACCAGTTGCAAAACTATTAGCTAGTTTGGAATGCACATACATATTTTGTGCATATCCACCCTAAAAAGCCATAACGTTATGTTCTCCATGTCAATATAAAATTTGCAACAACTCCCTTTTAGATATTAACTCCAGTGAAATAGTTAGCCCTAGTGCCTGGAGAACACAATATTAAAAGAAGTATTTTATTTTTCAATCTATAGAAAGAAGAAAACTATTCCCTTGAAAAATGTTCCCTTGATATGTTTTGTAAATAGGTTAATACAATTTGAAATTAAACTTGATTCTGTGGCATGATATTATATCAGAAATACATTCCAGAGGAAAAGCTGGCATTAATCATCGATTCCAGAATATAGTTACTATTTCACCGTAAAGCAGGAATGCCCACAGACTGTTACACAGTCCACACAAACAGGAAGATGCTCACCACCCCAAAGACTTGCTGTCAACGGCTTAACTAAGCGTTGTGAGCACCCTTCACCGCAGGCTGTGAGAGCGATGCCACTGACTTCCATCGCAGCTCTGGAGCCGAGCCGTGCAAGACTCACGAATTCACTGGCCGCGCACACTCGGAGTATGAAAATAAACAAAGCATTTTCAAAGGCTCACACAAAAATTTAGATGGGTTAAAAGAAGGTTAGTTTTTTCAAAAACCCTCTAAATCCCAACCTGGCACTCTCTCGGATTTTGTTTAAAGCTCGGTAGAGAGAACACCTCTTGGAAAACTGAGAAAGTGATTCTGATTCTCTTTTGCCCTTTGCTTCAGTGATCACAGGTTTACCCCAAAGTTGTGTTTTACTTCTGATATTTTACAAACATAAAAATCTCAAAGAAAACAGAACTGGATGCATTATTCACTCAGCCACCAACCCTTAAATATCACTTACCAAGGCATAGCCACCTCACCTTTCTCCTCAGACACCCACACCCCCACTTATCCACTTTCCTCCATTTTAACCTTGTGTCAATGTTTTCTATCTTGTTTTTCCTTTATCTCGTTCTCTCTGCTTCCCTCTCATTCTTACTACAGTTATTACTTAACCTTCAGGTACCCACTTAAGCAACCCACCAAATAGCAATAATGATCACACAGAGTCAATAGTGTGGTACGTAATCACCTTGCCTACTGTGTTAATGTCAGTTATCTTTTGCTAATGTACATGACATGCTTTATCTTTGCAGAGTGGCAAGAGTGAATTGCTGTTTGTTTGGGATCAGCTATTGTTACTGCACAATTCTTAAAGTGGTTTTTCTTTTTAAGTAAAAAAAGAACACATTAACATGTAAAAAAAACAAAAGAGAAGTATTACAAGATTCTCCTATCACATCCATGCAAACTCATCTCTGAAGATGATGGAGTTAACACTGGTCCAATTATACTCCTGTGACATCCACACTTAACAGCTTTAACTGTGCCACATTATTGCCTGGATACTACACAGAGACAGGGCACATCACTTATAGCCCTGCGTTTCCCTACAAGTTGGGGTTTTTTTCACCCCTTATTAACTGTTTTTTTGTTGCTTTGGTTGTTTGGGTTTTTTGTTGTGTTTGGGTTGTTTTTTTTTTTGTTGTTGTTGTTAGCTCTCTTATTTGTTTAAAGCACCAAAAGCCAGGTCTTTCCTGGGGAAGAGCACACCACGCAGATGGATGCACTGCAAAGCTGGACACCGGACAGAGAGGATACATTGCAAAGCTGGATGTTCCCTGAACCCTATGTGCCAAAATGGTAACCCAAGGCAAGCTAGGTCTCTGGGTGTAAAGCTCCTGTAATTTGTATTAATGTCTAACGCTCTCCTGGCCGTAAAGCCACAGCTCCAGAGCAGGCGTGCCGAGTCCCAGGTATTTCCCTGCCTGCTGGGAAAAAGGTTTGCTCTGAAAAGCCAACTGTGGGGCAGCAGCGGACCCTCTGTGGTGCTGCAGCTATCCAGGGAAGTGGAGTGGTTCCGTCGTCAACACGGGAACTGTAATCTGCATAAACAGATTCTCAGAAACGTCCTCTTACTACTTTAGTTCACTTTTATAATACCACAGGTATAACCACCCAGCTCCACAGAGAGGAACAAGCCAAATAGACCGAGGGAAGAATAACTTATTTTACATTTCTGAATCCTGTAATGATATTTGCTCTGAAGGTCTCCTATTCCCTCTACCAGAGACGGAGAGGGAAAGAGAAAGAGAAAGGTAGCGAGTGTGTGGGGATACATGTACACAGAGAAACACACGCATTTAACATGATGTCAAACCTTTATCTGGCCTTAAAAAACTGGCAGAAGGGTTGACTTCTTTATAGCGTTAGACCATTAAAGCTACAAAACCTCAATTAAAAAACTGCCAGAAGATTTTTTTTACTTTGTTCCAGAGGGATATAAAACCAGTTATGAGGAAAAAAAATCTGCTTTTTACATGGAAAGTCCAAACCATAATTACTGCCACACTTAATGTTACTGCACACCAGGATGACTCTAACTCCCATATCATTATTTTTTATTTACTATTTATTTTGCATTTTCTATTCTCTACTTGATAAGGCATAAAAATTCCAAATTAAATAATATAACACATCATTAATACGGTTTATTTTCCCTAAGGCCACAAACACACCAAACCAGTTTGTTTACCCTTGGTTTACTCTTGCCTGTAAGCATTTCGGAGCAGGGACAATAGGAAGGAGTGGTGCACAGCACAAGCAGCATTCAACCCACAACGGCATCTCATGTGGCTACTTGCACCCCTCATGTGAAAAATCTAGCATTCATATTCCTGAAAATAAAATAAAGAAAAAAAAAAGGAAAAAAAATATATTGTAGGCTAACAAGAAGACACAGGCCCTTTATTTCTCTTTGACAGGTCAAATCTGAGATAAAGCGTGAGAACTGTGCATGTTCTTATTGTACTTGCCCTCTTTCGACAGATTTCAAGACCCAGCAAGGTCTCTGGTTTAGATCTTGGTGTTTTTCTACCATAGCAGTATCTGTTTTAGGAATATACAAGGTTGATAAGAAGGATAAATCCAACGAGAGCACTAAGAGGATAGTAATCAGCCTATGCTCTGATGGATTTTGATCCGTTGGGGGGGAAAAATCAAGCTGCCTCTATGAGATGTAGATCATAGGAAACAAATGAGGGTAGAAGAGGTTTACGGCCATTACATTCTCTGGAAAAATGCAATCTCAGGGCCGGGGAAGGTCATTTCCCATTCTTTGCAAGCACATCTACGCTCGGCGGGCAATGGCAGCCAAGCCCTGGCACAGTCCACCCGGAAGCCTGCTCTGCCTTCCCACCCTGCGCAGTCCCTCCAGGAACGCTCTCCCTGCCTGGTCTCCCCATGGGCAGGAGGAGCAGAAGATGTTAACGGACCACTTTGAAACCAGAACGTTCTCAGTACGTGTGGGCACATGGTGTTTCGCTGATGCGATGGGCATACTTGTCCTGGCTGGCTTCCAACTCTTGTAATTACATGCTGCTGACCCAACGACCCCTTGCAGTTTCCATAGGCTGTTTTAGTTTTCACTTCCTATTGTGTTGCTTTGCACTTTCCAAGAGTTGCCATGTGTAGCCCCAGAGACACCTGCATTTTGCAGATGAAGCTACAGAACGCCGCTTACCTTCTCAGGTAAGCTTAATTAATTTATTACCATAAAGTTGGTGTGGTGCTAGGAGGTGCTACTACAGTGTAAGATCAGTAATGACAAATCCAGGTAATGCTGGTTATTTGAGGAGGAAACCCAGTATTTTACATAGGTTCTCCTTCTTTCGGAGACATGCCATGAAAAAAAGAAAAGTTTTTTTCTGGAAAGACTTTTTCTGCAGCGATTCCAACCCCTCTGGTGGCCCCAGTTCAGCGTCATGCAGCCCTGTGTGCTGCCTTTAACATGTGTTCGTTTGTTTTTCAAGGTGATAGGCATTAAACGAGAGAGTGGGATGCAATGAGGCAGGCTGGGGATCTGCTGCAGGGAAGACAGGGTTAAACCAGCCCTCACTATAGAGCATGTTTGAAGGAAGTCTCACAAAAGTAATTTTAACTCTCTCCGTCTCGCTCGCTCCCTCCCTCTCTCGCTCTCTCCTCCCCGTCTTCTTCCCCCCTTCGTCTTCCCAGTTGTACATTATTCCCCGTTCTTTACATTGCGGTTATATTTATTCCTTGTTCCATTGAAGCCATATACTAAAAGTGCTAGTTCCAAGCTTCTGCTGCACAAGGGGAAAGAAAGTAAGAGAGAAAAAAGAAAGAAAAGGGGGAAAAAAAAAAAAAAAGAAAGGAAAAAAGTGCTGGTATTCAGTTCCTGTGAGCTCTTGCTCACTTTGAGCACTGTTCCTATTACACAATAATGTGTTATTTTGTTGAATTTTGGCATCCATCTAGCTTGTCTGGTCAGGAGCCAAAAAATTAGAGTGTGTCAGTCCACCAGTTCCTCTGCAGAGAAGCGCTCCCCTCGCCCAGCGCGTGCTCCGCGCTCCTGGCCCCAGGCCAGCAAGGGAAATCCATTTTACATAAAGAACGCACAGAGCTCAAGTGCTCAGAGACTTTTTACCTACTAAAATAACTTTATGGACAAATGCCAGTCTGCGAGACACATGCGGCAGAGAACATTTGGCACCAAAAACAAGGTAAAGCGCTCCGCAGAGGTACCAAAGTTTTTCAGAAACGAGGAAATGGCTGTCAGTGCCGTCGTGGCATGTCACGTGACTTGGCACCGCCCGCCCCATTGGCCGGCCCCGCAGCCGAGGCAGCCGCCATGTAAGGAGCAGAGAGCTTCGCCCCTCGCTGCATTCTTAAAATGGCGGACCTGCCGCGCGCCCGGCAAGGCAAGCCCAGCCCCAGCCCCAGCCCCAGCCCCAGCCCCAGCCCCAGGGCTTTTTTTTTTTTTTTTATTCCCCCCCCCCCTTTTTTTTCTTCCCCCCCCTCCTTCCCCCTCCACTGAAGTTTTTATAAACCTTTACAGATTTGAGTAGAAACAGATTTCTCACAACTTGCTCTGCGTCTCAATTTCACAGCTCAGCATACACTCAGGCACTGTCAAAAGCTTGACAGCGTTCCAGGGAAAATATTAACTGTAAACTTTCCAACAGGAATTGAAGGCACACACGGCTCCCGTCAGGATGTCCCCTCTGCCAAGCGCGGAGAAGGCAATGTTTTCACAGGTTTCCGCCACAAAAGCCACCGCGACCCCCAAGACGGTCCCGCTTTGCCGCATCATGAGTGCAATTAAGAGGGACGCCTCCTCTCCAGCGACGAAGCATGCTGCGAGCCTCATGCTCGCAGGCCGGACCCATTGAACACTGCATGCTCTGATGTATAAATATTTGCCTCTGGCTAAAGTTCAAGCAGCCCTCTGTGGCTGCCAGACACAACAGAAAACCAACATCCAAGGGAAAGTGTTTACTGCAGCACTGGCCAAAGCAGTGACTGCCAGCGAGCGAGCCGCTCGCCTCGGCCCGGCCTGCGGGCACTTATTGCACAGCACCTGGCCAGCCGCCACCCCGCCGGGGAAATGGTTAATTTACTAAATGTGCCCGTTCATTCGACCTCGCCTGCATGGACAGTCTGCCATGAGGGTCCAGTGGCATGAGGGGAACGAGTCCCCTGCACGGTCTCAAGGAGTTAACCCTTCGTGAAGTGAATGTCCGTAACGCTGCAGGTTAGCGCAGCCGCTAGCCGGGCCCTGATGTCGTGCGCAGGCACAGGGCTGGAAGGAGACGAGAGGACAGCGGCAGCATGCGGGATGTCTTTCAGCAGCAAAAATGAATAGATTTTGAAATACACAGCGCTATGCAACGCTGCTTAAGGGACACAAAGATACATTTTCTCACCCCTCTCCCACCCTCCAAACCAAATGTTACCAAGAGGCTTCACCAAACAAGGGCAGTTAAATCCAAGTAATTTGACTCGTGAATTGTCAGCTTCAATATTCATAAAATCGGTACAGGAAAGGAGGGAAAAAACCACAACAAACGAGGGGAACCCTACAGCAGGCCTGGCTGTGCTCAGGGCCGTTATCATTGTGGTCATCCTTGAAATACACCAGTAATCGTAGTGTTAAAACGCAGCAAATGAACATGCCAAGGCCCTGCACATCTGACTCCTTCGTGCCATAAATCAAGCAGACTTCACTATGAAGAAACAGGAAAAACTGTATTTTGGGGAAACGCCTCAAAGAAAGAAAGAATTACTGAGAAAGAGTTATTAAGGCAGGAAGAAACGAAGGAACGAAAAAGAGGCAAGCAAGCCTTCATATTATAATTTAACTAAAATGGGAAGAGAGGGATACAAATAATTATTTTGGTGCTGCTTTTAACATACACATTTAAGCCACTGTAATATTTGACTTTTGTCACAGAGTGTATCTGCTAAAGTAGATGTTACATAGCAAGTTACATAGGTTGCTATAGCTCTAAACTGGAAAAAAATCTTTACTCCTTATTACTCTCTTAGTCAAGGTTTAAAAAGTTGCAGATTCACTGTAAACCCCCACATAATCTATTGACTAATCCCATTTTCTACTCCCTTTTCTTATTAAATGAGGGAGTTAACAGAGAAAACTTGATGCAAATTTGAAAGTTAATGAGAAATTTTCTTATTTAATATGAATCTTAACAACTCCACTCGCCCTGTCCAAGCTGATGGCAACCCGCGAGCGGTGGGTGATGTCAGTGCCATCAATCTCCTTTAGACCTAAGAAGCCCAGCACTAATAGTATCAGGACGGGCTTCTAGGAAGCCCAAGCGAATCATGTGAAAGAGGATCACAGAGGAATGTTCTGTTCCCACCGTGAACAAGACAGAATTAACTCTGAGATGCTTCCTTCTGCTGCCCTGTTTGTCCGAAAGGTCAAGACGATTAGCTCTTGTATACTCGGAACCGACCGTCAAAACAAAATGTATACTAAACCTTCATCTGTTTTAAATAGACAAGAAGACACACTTGGGAAGAATCATTTAAGATGTGTTTAAGGTGTAGTGAGTTACAATTTTTTATTCTGCTTGTTAGCTGCTGTGCAACAACACCTGCCTGTTAACTTTGTTATTTCAAGAAGATTCAAGGAGGTTGTTTTGTGGGTTTTTTTGAAACACAATTACTTTTTCCTGGTAAATACAAAGAAAGAAACAAAGAATGCGGACAGAAGAAAGCAAGCCTGATGTTTAAGTCATCATGCATTTAAAGCAACCCACTACACCGGCAAGCTTAATTCATTACAACAATTATTCTATCAGGTGGATTTCTATGGAAATATATACGTTGTTTACCACAGTGAAGATTCCTTTACCAGTCGTACCTTTGAAGTCCAAAGATTAAAAAGCAGATACACAGAAAACATTAAAATTGTCCAAGTGCTTTGATACGGTGTTTGTCTACATTATGCTGAAGAAAAGGTACTTACCAGATCTTAATTGACTATATATTTAAGAATGATCATAGCAACATATTCAGTGTATTACCAACGGGTATGAAATGTTACACCCAATAAATGTTGTGTGACACGTACCTAATGGGTATTCTATCATGTTCAAAGAGTATAAACCAAATACAGGAAAAAATTTCATCCAATTGTATCTTTTTCATTGAGCATCAATGTAAATATAGACTGAAGCAATCAAAATGCTGGAAATATAAATATTCCTTTTAAAGCCACTGAATCCATCACTTTACTAGGAAAGGCTTAGCTATGTTATTTGCAATTCCCTCATTGCACAACAATGTACATTACTGTCTGTAAGCTCTAATTTGGCATGGCGCATCATTAATGACCTGAATGGTGGCTGTTTCACACATACATATTTAATTACAACAGCTGAACAAATTACATATTTATGCTTTATAAAGGGGATTGCCAGTCTAATTCATTTGCTATGCATGCAGGTACAGGGCTCCATCTGCAACAGCATCTGCACAACAAGAGCTAACAATTATCCATTGTAAGTGAGTGAGTGTATCTGGTGAAACCTGTAAGAGATGCAATCGTATTAACCACTTCACTGCCTACAAACTAGTATTTTCTCAATGGACCACAATATTTTAAATAATTTATCAACAATAATACTACTTTGCATTTTCACAACATCCCTCATCTGAACATCTCTGAGCACTTTATATGCTATAAAAAATTAAGCCTTAAACACTCCTGTGAGGGAAAGTAGTTCTTACCCCAACAGCATATATGGGGAAAGGAAGGCACCTAACCCTGAGGGCGGCTGCTGGTTCCTCAAAAGGCACAATAGTCTTCAATGGACCTATGCTGATTTACATTATTTTAACCTATGATCTTGCCCCATGTGAAAGGTGAGACAAAAAAATCAGCAGCAAAGAGAGTCAGTTCTCCGTAAAATTAATACAGTAGTTTAAGCCTTAGAAGACTTGGCTTCCATGGCCTTTTGATCAAGCTTAAAATTATTATCCACAACCTGCCGTCCTTAATTGTACAAAAACTCTTACTGAGTTATCTAACAAGCCCTCCAAAACATGAATAATTATTTCTAAAAATTCATGGAGAAATGGCGAGAGATCAGAATACTGGAAAAATATAAATGTGATACAAATCTTCGGGAAAGAAGGGAAGAGGCAACCTTGGCAGCCCAAACTAATGTTTACAGAGTAAAAAATTAACAGAACAAAATCAAAGCGCATAAGGGAGACAACTGAGCTGCCTGAACCAATTAGTATTACTGTTTTAGCGCAGATATTTTTTGACAAACGAGATATATCTATGGTGTATATCAAGTAGAATTACAGTATTAATAGAACAATAGAAGTTGTATATTTAGATTCTGGCAAAGTACTTAGTACAAACTCTCATAAATCTCTGCATGCACTGCATTATTTTGACTTGGTTCTGAAGTAACTGTATGGATTGAAAACTTATGGTAATGTATGAAAATTATGAACAATCACCTCATGAGTTGAACCTACTCGTTTAGTGAAGTACTCCAGGGAAAGGAGGTAGTCAGAAAGAAAGCCCCGTCTTCTTTAAAATCTTTGTTAAAAGCAAAATAGGAAGGGAATGAAATCATGCATAGCCACAAAACAGATGTTTGATATACCAGAAGAACGGAGAAACAAAGAAAGGTGCTAGAACTTTGGAAGCAGTCTGAGCGCAAGATGAATTTAGTTTCAGAAAAATGGACAGACACAAGAAGAAAATCAAATAATTACAGGGACAGAAAAAATGAGGAAATACAATGTCAAAATAAGCATACCAGTGACAGCAAAGAGATGGTTATACAAGAGCTTGCAATGTTGCAGGGCAGTAGGAAAAAGTCAGTGAAACTTTTGGCAGGTCCACCTTTTTTGAGAAGTGTAAGGTTTTTCATTACTTGGGACATCTAGAAGGAGATAAGCAGTGCTCTACAAGAAAAAGGCTATGTACCGACAAGACAAGATCAAACACGTCCTTTCCACCTCTGATTTCTTTGGCTTTACAGGAATGTTAAATAGCTTGAGAATTTTCACATAATAAATATATAATAAATCTAAGGATCAGCCTAAGTATAGGATTATGGAAAATTATTTCAACTTCAATACCTGAAAGAGGAAGCATTTAGGAGTAAATGAATCAATAGTGAAGTTTCCCATTATCATTTACAGGCTCTATTTAGAAATAAATAGGTCTAAATAGACTACTTGGCATGGGGCAGCTGTAGGTCAACATTCTACATCAGACACTGTAATTTGCCATAAGTGCAGAGGTGCTCATTAATTACAGGGAAATTTGAAAGTATCCCTCAGGCCTGTGCTGTAGCTGCCAAACTGTTCAGTGAAGTGCAGGCACCCTCCAGGAAGTTCTGGTGCTGCTGCTGCTTTAAAGACATGATTGGGCTGTGCAGCACAAAAGATCAGCTGTCCCAGGATGGATATCTCAATTGGAAAAGCTATTTTATCGAATTAACAGCTATGGTGTTCTGTGAGTGCACCAAGTGCCACAGCTGCTTCCATGTCAGCATCCAGCATCATCTGGATCTGCTGGCCTCACTGACTTCCCTAAAACACACTTCTCTAGCTCTCCCTCAGGCAACACAGCAAAAAAATGGGACAGAACACCATTAGAAAGAATAAATAAATAAATAACTTAATAAAAAAAATCTCCCTTTTTAGGGCCGTGAATGGTGGAATAGGAATTCCAGACGTCTCCTTCCCTCAGCAGGGCAGCTCCAACTTCCTCTTGGCCCAACCTGACTGATATTTCTGGATCCTGGCACCAGCGAGTGACGGAGGGAACTCCACACAGCACCGAAATCCTGGGCAAGCCAGCACATAAACTCTGCACATCTTCCCTGACGCACGCAGCTGTATCCTCCGTGATACATGCACGAGCCGTGTTGTTCAAAGGTTTAAACTGCTCAAAAAGGAACTAAAATATATTTATTTTTCAAAAGGGGGGAGGTGCAATTGCTTAGTGGACACATGCCAGGCAACATCTCTGTAATTACATTTTGTTATGTTGCAATGTCTGCTTTTTCTACACCCTTAATTAGGCAAGAAAAATCAGGAGAAAGATCATCACAATTTCTTCTCAGCTTCCTGGGTTAACGTTACACAGGATCAACTCCTGTACCTAAATGCCCTGTCACAGTACCTCAAGTGACCTTGTCAACTCTGAAAGCTGGTCAACAATCCTCTTAATGCTGGGGAACACAAGCCACAGCTTTAACACCGCTGCCAGGGAAAGATGTTAGCAAGAAAATAAGACTCATTTATTGTTTATATTCCCCTATTCCCCTTTTAGACATGAAAGAGTCCAAAGCAACCCTTCATTAAAGCTACACTTAAAAACAAGGCAGGGGGGAAAAAGACCATCACAAAATGAGGTTGCCTACTACTTGGATTAGATGGGAATGCATGCAGGGCTGGCAGAGCAACTCCGGGATAAGGCCAGCTCGAGTGCATGGCACCTGAGGGAGAATATTGCAGGGCAACAATCCTCAGCGCAGCAAGGTAGCTACCCCCAAGGATCAAACATCAGAGGCATGGATTTTGAAAGCCTGGTCTTTAATTTTTCAAGTTTTACCTTCTCCAAAGTAATCTCAATCAGAAAGTCAGTATACATGTTAGGTTTCACTTATTATTCAATGCTCCACATTCAAAACTAGAAGCTGATGACTCTTTATTAAAAAAATCTGCCTTTACATGATACATAACAAAAGTGCTTAGACTACTGCATCTACCATTTCTAAAGATGCAGTTTTCTGTTCTGGAACCACAGAAAAAGTTTTCTATTTATAGGAATAAAACTATTTTTATCATATATTTTCTGGGATAGTTTGTTTTTGTTTTGTTTTCTCTTGTTTGTTTTGTTTCAGCTAGTTGGAGCATTTATATAAAAAAGATGGGGTCAGTTTGCAAGTTGGTATAAATCTGAATACTTCAACTGAAAAGCTGTGATGTTTTTTTCACCCATTATGGGACTGAACCATCATTATGCTTAACTCGTTCTATTTGCATATCCGATTTTTCCATGCCTCATGCCATAATCACTCCTCTACGTAATGCTGCAATTTGCAACTGGAGAGATAATAACGATGTCATAAACAAGATTATAACTCCAGGTATTTAATAAAGCAACAGGAACGCAGGATTACAAAGGAACGACTAAGGTACTGCACAGAAATTCCTCTGGAGGAATTAAAGCTGAATGGAAAAAAAAAAACCCAACCAATAACTGAAAACAGATTTTTGCAAATTTTCCAGCCTTGTTCTTTAGGCAACCATAACTCTTTAAACTGTCATTTGTAAATTCCAGTCCGATACTCCCCAGACTGTTGCAGTGAGTGCCTGTAACTTCAGTAGCTGCTCTTGTGACAGCGGTGCTACTGCCGTTGTGTTTCTGCAACATGCAACACTTGCAGCATCACTGAAATATTAATAAAACACATATATGGGTGTCTAACTTAAAAGCTAACAAGGATTCTGGTTTTGCTGAATTGCCTGGAAATGTGAAGCAATCGAATCGTTTAGTATCTTGCTGTGTACACGTATAGCTGACAAATGTGTTAAGAGCGTCAAGTTCAAATGTCAGACGCTGATCCAGACTGGCTGAGGCCTGCTAGGTGCAATGAACCCTCCACCGAAGAAGTTTACTGTAAAGAGGCCAAGTTGTTCTCTTAAAATAGCCTGTGTTAGCTGGATCCAAGAATTACAGTCCCCTTGGCCAAAGGTGTACAGTCAGGAAGACTTCTGCTCCCTCTTGTCAGACCTTCTCGAGCCCAGAACAGTCATGTCTCTCTTAAATTAAGAGAAACAGCTTACAGATCTAGAAATTTAATGCCAAACAGGAACAGCGCCGAAAACAAGTCAATGTGGGTTGGTCAGCAGACTGTACTGGGGAAGACAGGAGCTTCTGGCATTTGCCAAGCCTAAGCAGTTGAGAAATTATCTTGGAACCAGGCTTCATCCCCTGCCCAGGACGGAGTGGGGCTGAAGCCCAGCCCCAGCCTGTTGGTGGTCTACTGGAGGAGTGACGAGAGCTTCCAGGGAATACTCTAAATGAGCCCAGCCACCACTCTCTAGGGGTCAAGATGGGGAAAAAAATTCTAAAATCTCTCCCATTTCTCTTCTGGCAAGCACAACCCATCTTAGGTGATAGACGTTACAATTACCAGTGGTATTTCCTAGCATAACGATTGATCTATTAAATTGATTTGCAGGTAATATTCCTACAGTGCAGTCTCTTGCTAAAAGCAGCAAAAAGAGCCTCTTAGTAACTGGTTTGCTTTGTTTTGAAAACAATACAAATGCACGGCATTGTTTTAGTCTGAATAGATCCTATTTTAAAAATCTTATTTCAAAAACATATTTGCATTAACCTGCCTGTATCTGAATCCTCCAGAACACATTTCCATTTAGCACACATATTTTGGGCTCTGCCACTTTCTGACTTTAGAATCAAGTTCAATGGTAAACTGTTATTTTTAATAAATTCTGAATGTTCCTTCCTTTCTAATAAGCACAAATATGCTGCCAACACACGGTTCCGATTCACAGGAATATTTATTGTGCTGATAATTGAACTCTAGTCATATGACTGAAAGAGGCTAACAAACAAAAAAAAAAAAAAAAAAAAAGAAAAGGCAAAAAGCTCAACTGTAATTTCTAGACATCTATAAATTTCTTATTCTTTCTGCAGAGAGGAAGCTCCCTGGGGCTTTCTGGATAGCCTCAGTTTTATTTATCACCCACTCTCTTCCAATCTATGAATGCCATAATTCTTCCTCTTGCAAAGAGATGAGCATGGCCTCAATCACACACTCTCCTTGTATCAACTAGATTTTGCTAAAAAGCAGTTATGGTAATGGAAAATACTGACGACCCAAGGCCTTGGTATCACTTTCAGTTCCTGTCTGCTAAAGAGCTCAAATCTGAGGTCCAAACCAGTCTGTGGTTGATTCTAACCATTGCTGCTGCCCTCTAACTTGGTGTTTGGAAGACAGACGCCAGCAAAGGCGTTCTTAAAATGATGTTCTAGCAGGACTGCTGGCAGCAGAGGTCATGGGAGGGGAAGGACATGGGTTTGATCACACGTTGGTATGGGCAGACCCTGTGGACCTTCAACTGTTCCCTGCGCTGTAAAGCTAGTGAGCTTGATCACAGTAATTTCTGTTCTAAGCAAATATAAATACAGTATTATTGCAGCTCACATATAATAATAAAAACCATCAGGTTCTGTCTAATCAAAGGTTCCTATGTTTCTGAACAAGCAAGTGAACATTTGCCCTGTAGCTCATTTCTTGCAAGGCACAAAAATGTCCACTTTCAGGCTCTTAAACAGCTTATTCAGCTAAATGAGCTCCAATTGGAAAGAGGTCATAAATTTTCAAGAAGACCTCCAAGTAATTTTAAATATACTTTATTATTTTCACTTTACTTTGTCAATGGTATTTTTATTACAAACTTAAAATACTTTTGCAGATTGATTTTATCCTTAGCAGTTTGGAAAATGCAGATTTTTTTAGTGCCTTAAACAGACCTTAATTTAATACCACTATTTTTGGTTCAATCACAATCAAATCTATGTTTATAATGCTTTCCTGTGTCCAAATAGCTTTCTGTGCTTCAGCACACATTGTTTAATATTTCTGCATTAAAAGAAGCTTCTCATTTTGCTCAGTCTAGGTGACTCTGCCAAGAAGTATTTCCGAGCATGAATAAGCCATGAAACATATATTCAAATTCAGATTAAAAATATGCATCTTTGAGCTTGGAATGAAGAATAAACACTTGGAATCAAAGCTTGGCCCTATTAAGGTCAATGGGAAGAGTTTAAAAGTGAATTGTTTATGATTAAGGAGATGTGGGTTCTAGTATCAGCTTTGCACATGATGCAGATTCCAACTACCATTGCCCTTTCTTCACCGGTAAAATGGGAATAATGCCACCCTGCGTTGTGGCAGATCGTATCTGAAAAACCAAGTGCTGTATGCATTTTAGAAATACAGGAGTCACATGAACAGCACAATAGTTCCAGTAATTCCTTGGTATTGCTCGGTGCCACACCAGGTGGTACAACTGAATCAAAGTTGCATGGCAGCTTGTGAACTTTTTGATTGCTAGTTTGAGAAAAATTATGTGTATCTCATTTTTCACATTGAGCAAGGCTGTGGTTTTTTAAATGTCCAAACAAACTAGTTTTAGCTTTTAAAAGGTTTCTGAGGATGGGTAAAACTGTCTTGCATCTTCCTGAGTTACTGGTCAGCTTAGGTCTCTTCACCATCATCTGGCGCATGCCTTTGATGCAACCGAGTTCTGGACACTCATTCACCTACTTCAGCTGTGCCAGTTCCCACTGACCGAGCAACTTTCCCTGAAAGTTTGTTTTCCTTTTACTTGTTCTCAGGCTTTAGGAGGGCTGCATTTTGCCTTTCTTCTCTCCTGCCAAACAATATGATAAGTCAAACCTTGTTTTCCAAACAAATGGAGAACATCATATTACCAAACAAGCCAAGTCCTGCTGCAAACGGAAAACACTGATAAGACAGTACAAAGAAATATTCTCAACTACTGGCCACAATTAAACTTCTTTTCTAATGAATCATTACGTCTCAGTGCACACACTGGAAAACATTGTCACAGCAGATACCACCAGATCTTCACTTGTCAGTGGCCCGAGGTAAGCTTGGCTATTCAGGTCCCTTCAAATCTTCCTGAGAAATTTCTGGGGCACCCTAGCTCGGGGCAGTGGTTTCTATCTAAATGACAGCCTCAAAGAACCGCAGCTAAAGAACGTTTCTCACAACTTTTTAAAGCCCAGCCTGCAGGTTTTGCCACTGCCCAAAGCCAGCTCTGACCAGATCTTTACAGCTGCCTAGACTGGAATCCAGAAAAACAAACAAAAAAACCCGCTTTCCTATTTTGCATGGGATTCTTCCGGTCTCTTCAACAACATCCAGCTCCTTTTATTTTATGTATGTATGCATATGTGTGCATTTATTAGTAGCGAGCAGTATCAGATGGCTTCATATAAAAAACCAAAGTTCACGCAGTTGCTTTTTAAGCTTCCCTGCATTAAGACACAATCAAAATGTTGATGATGTAGAAGAGCAGTGTCTAGGATGAGAAAGTTGGTTTGCCATGTAATCTGGAAACCACTCTGACTCCTACTTAAGCCCAGTTTCCCTTGGTCTTTCCTTTGTGGTCTTTTCATACTGTCACTTAAATGCCAACTTAGCTATGGTTATTTTAGGGATGTGGATGGATGCCTACATGTTCCAACCACCAGCTTCTCAAATGCAGTCAGAAGCCATGCATGAATCTCAGCCCCCTGGGATCCTGCAAGATTTCATGAGCTAAAAGCACGCCTTGTTTTGTCCTATTTCATTGCCATGCTAGAGAGCCGTTAAAACTGAAATCATTGATACAATAAATTGAATCAAATTTGTGAAGTCCAGAGTACTACGTACTAAGGCACTGTATGGAAATGCTAAAACAGCATCCCTGGTGCAATACATTGTGTGTTATATTGATCAATTATTGGCCAAATCAAATATGAATCAAAGCACGGCACAAAACACAAAGGTAGAAAAGTTTGATAAGATCACCCAGTTCACCTCTGTGCCCACAGAATGATCCCTACAAAGAGAGTTTTAGTCCTTTCTCCTGCTTTCAAGCAACTCAAACTGAAGGGCATTTAATTTTACTCTTGGGGAGTACGCCACTTCTACTACATTTCTTTGATGGTATGTTTTTCAGTGTACTCCCAAGTCCCAACCTAAATTATCCTTCACTCTCCTTAGTGTTCACACCCTTCATATCATCAAAGATCTTTCACATCTCCTCCCTGAGGTGAGCTATACATATTTAGTGCACCAGACTGTGATAACATTATCCTCAATAAATAGCACATACATAAGGAACCCATTGACTTAGAGGAAGTCTATCTATACACCAGGTTGTTAAAGAAATAAGGACAGGGCAATCTGGCCTTAATCTTCATCCATAAATTAGTAATACCAGATACACTCAGCCATTTCTCTTTGTTCTGACTTTCTGTGAGTATGGTTGTTAGAGCTCTGAATAACTGCAAATGCAGTATTTTCTAGGTAGCGAAACAAGCCAGGTGAGAGAACTGGTGAACCCCTCTAAGACAATCAGGTGCTGCCACGGAAGTCACCTGTTGAGAGGACTTCGGTGGATTCACTGCCATTTTTAGTACATTTGCTCCCATTCCTGCTTGTCCAAGGCTGCCTCCATGCCCCTGGAAGGTCACTGAGACAGCAGAGCTCCAGCCAGCAGGTGCAAGCTAGGGCAGATAACCATGGAGGGAGAATTTTCCTTATTGTACACAGGATAGAAGACAGGGAAAAAACCACTTCTGACCCCTAAATGAGGACTGTTGAGAAGGCCAGCATTTAATGGTTTGTAAACACAAACTCTGAGCTATAAATGCATTGCTTATTCCCACTATAATCCCTTTTCAAACTGGTTCCCCTGATGAATATAAGGAGTATTGATTTTTAAACCCATGTAGGTTCTTAGAGACAATGCAGACTGACTTAATTATAATCAATAAAATTTACAGACAGCAATGCACCCAGCAGAAGCACTCCTACCAAAAAGTATGGCATAAGAATACTCCAGTTTCCCTACTGCTCTGCTAGAATATGACCTTAATACATATTTTATTATGTATAGAAGCCTGTCCATGAATCCATCAGAAGATCACCTGCATCTCCACAGTTACAATTAATTTGGTAGTGTCTACAGTTACCTTCACTTATCCTCAATGAGCAAAGGGAGAGGAAAGTTTCATCAGTCTTTATAAGAGCCACCACAAGCATCCCTCTCCTTTTGGATATTCCCCCATCTTTCAGCCTACTTACTCTCACCATCTCTATCTAAGCTATCCCTATTGCACCGATAAAACACTGAAGGGCAGAGAGACTGAAGGCAAGATTTGCCTCACTTAAATGTGGTTGTCTAATGGGTGGGCACATCTCAAAGAGAGGTGCCTCTGTTCTGTGTGGAGCCAACAGTGAGAGCCAGGCGGTTGCGAAAGGATTTTGCAGGGCTGAAATGCCCTCGGGGAGTGCCTCTCCCATTTCACCAAACAACAGAACCAGCCTAGACAATCACATTAGACCAAGCACCCAAGTTTTAGACAGATAAACTTAGATGAGGTGAATCCAAGCACAAAATATTTGCCTGGATCACAGAATCTGTAGAAAAACCAGAGTGGAATGGTAATCTGACATAGTTCAGACTACAGCAGAAATTCCCAGAGTGCCCCTCTTTTCTTGCCAAGGTGGCAAAAATCAGTGGCAGAAGGAGGAAGAAAGCAGGAACCTGAATCTAGACTGGCTTCCAAACCTGCTTTCTTCTATCCATCTCTCCTCTGTTACCTTGCATCTGCCTGGACGTTTGACCCACAATTCCCAATACATGGCTACCCTACAGCATGTCTGCACTGTGCAATGAAGTGGTCTGTGCAGTGCCAAAACGTCTGATAAATAGCGGCAGCCACCCTCACCAGGAACCAGAAGCCATGCAGACGTCAGTACAGCACTGTAGCAGGACTATTTATGCCTGTTAAAATGGTTTTTAGACATAAGACGATACCAGCTCATGCACAGCATTTGGGTAACGAGCTTTCAAAATCCACACTTTGTGAAATCCGACCTTGTGGATATACCACTTCGCACCTTAAACGTGGCATGTTCCAAGGTAATAAATCCTATCTTGGCCTCAGCTATGTAATACCATCAACCAGACCCAACTCCTGAGATGGTGGCAACCATTTGATAGACATGGGGCCAAACACTTGCTTCACTGAGGTTACAGTGCCCAAATAAAAGCTTAAATACACTGAAAAATGTGGGCTGGAAGTACGCAGCAGAAGCAGTCATTTTTGCGCTCACTAGTTCTACAAGAAAACAGCCGGTCTGCTCTCTCCCACTAACTATTCTCTGCGAAATTGCTGTATTACTAATTACCAGTACTAAATTTGAAAGGAAACAATGAGTATAAACTGTTTGACCACTCATGTGGCCCAAAGCCCACCTTTCTGTTTTCTAAGTGCTTTTGAAACAGCTCCGTATTAGCGGCTGTGACTTGCTCTCCATGACAAATTAGCCGGTGTTGACAGCACAGGCTATCTCTAAGTGTTGAATAAAATCTAAGTATAAAAACAACAAGAAGATACCTTCTTTTGTAAATATCTTTCAGCTGGCACAGTAAATTACATTGATTCAGAAATGACTCATTTCCAACGCTGCGCACATTAGCAGCCAGTATTATTCAATTTGAGATTTTAATTTATAACATACTCTTGGTAATGTACTCCCAATACATTCCTCACTTCCCTACCCTGTGACTGACAAAAGATGAAAGATCTTTACTGTATAAATATTTTATATTAAACCCTTTACTCTGCTGTATTTCTTCCATTGTCAGTTCCCATTTGCAAATACTATACATTGTCCAAAAAAGTGCTGATCTAGGCAAAGGGCATGTACTTGGTAGGCAGCCCTGCAGCTCCAGGAGCTGCTGCTCTGCTGCCAGCAGACTGTGAGCAGGGCTCCCTCCTTTTGGGATTGAAGTCTGCTGGCCAAGGGACTTGGTCATCTTGGAAGCCATGCTGCCCACCAGCCCCAGGGGGGCAAATTCAGGGATGCAGGCAGGAGCAGGAGCAAGAAGCACGGCTGCGGCTTTGCAAGCAGAAGACGCCTGTGCTTCTGCTTTCAGACCCTGACCTGGGTGAGAACGAGAGAGTAAATGCCTCTTTGTAAAGGAAACATTTTACAAACTCTCTTGTCACCTTCTCTCGGGGTGAAACTATGTCAGCGGGCAAGATTAGATAACTTGACCTAAATCGTACTGGAAATCTGTGGCAGAACTCAGCTCAGATCTCCTGACATCCTGTCTTGCGTATTACTGACAAGACCAATCCTAATATAGTCGGAGAATCCCTTTCCAAACTGTTACTTAGTAAGGGCTAAATGCCACCATCAGACATCCACGGTAAACCCCCCCTGGCCGAGGCCAGATTTGGCTCCAATTTCTAACCTGAATCATAGGAGACTTCTAACCACCGGCTATGTACACCGCTTCTCCTGACACTTACTGCTATTCTTGCTTGTTAAGCACTTACTATCTAATCCAAAAATACTCCCTGTCCCATGAACTGCACAAAGCAGAGGTTATTTATCCTGCTCTGGGACAGTTTTTTGATCAAATTAACGTTGCTGATCATTGTTTGGTCCTTGTCAGGCTGCAAAAGGTCCTTTGCTCAGCTACTCTTACTTTCCGCGGTCATCCAGAAGAGTTATTTTGGGATCCTGCAGTCTAGACCATGCCAGTATTTCATCACTAGATTTAAGGCAGCACGTGTGAATGTGTTACCCTACTTAGATACATAAAAAATAATTTCAACTGGGCTAAATTACCTTTATTATCAACCCTGGTAATTCCACCGCAGCCATTTTCTTGACTGATGTACGGAACACTATGAAATGAATCCTCTGAGAAGAAGATGGAAAAAAACAAGACAGTGATCAATGGATTCAATTAGTTACAGTATAATTCTACCAAGATGAAAAAGATCAAGACGCAATGCAACTTCTCCAGTTCAGCTAACAGAAGTCATAGAGAACCTGCCACTACTTTGGGTTGGTGGGGTTTTTTTCAAACTCACTCTAACTACTAATCCGTGTAATGCAGAAGGAGAGGAATTACCAACAGTACTCAGCAAAATATTGGCAGTACAGAGAGGCTGTGCCACAGGTGGAGGCTCCGAAAAGAGTGTTTTAATGGACTAGATACACATTATGTCTGTATTTCTTCACACATAGAAAGCGTTATAACAACAGAGAGATTTCTCTAATGACAACAAAATAAAACCTTCCCAACAGCACATCCAAGCAAGAAATAACAATGCTGTCACTACGCTGTGGAAGAACAAATTCCTTTTCTCATAATTCCCTCCACGTTTCAAAACTCATGCTTTCAGCATCTTTCCCGCATACCGCCAGGAAAGCAGATTCCCTTAATGCATGGGTCATCTGAATTACACTTTGACTCCAAGGTGCAGGAACCTCTCAGCTCTGTGCTATGTGACACCTCCTTGTCACAGGGGTCACAAAACACAGGCACATCCCAGCAGCTGATGCCATTTGTGGTAAGCAAGCCGGCCGGGAGGCCATGGCGGGGCCAGGAGGCACGAGGAAGAGCATAAAGACACAGTTTAGTTAATCACATTATTAAGATCTTCATCACCGAGAGTACTTAGCGCATGGAAATAGTCAGTTTACAATATCGGAGCGGAGCAATCTGTATATTACGCCCGGGACATTACAGGACCGGGAAATATGTAAATGTCATCATCTTAAAAGATAAAGCCATGTAGAGAGTAGGGCTTTTTTGCATGTAAAGGAAATAAGATGAATGAATAAAGCTGATCAAATGATTAATAGAATCCATAATCTTAATCTTATTATTTCTAAAGAAGAAAAGGCTGTTCAGTTAAGAGCTAGGCGTCTCCATTTCATTAAGAGCAATTATATTCCAACTGATCAAGATCTACACCGCACAGCCCTCACAGCAGACGCATTTTTATATTTCCTGTCATTTCAGCGAGACGAACAAAGTTGTTGGTGATTTGCGAGGCGAAAGCTCCGGAGATGGGTGTAAACAGATTTTAAACAACAGATCTGGCTGGGGTGATTTAGAGCCCCCCTCCCTCCTTCCGAGGAACACAATGCAAGGCAACCATGTGCTTGTTTCAAGATGTCTAAATCCCAGCCACGCTATCAATCTGAAAGGGGGAAGAAAAAAAAAAAAAGATTTTATAAAATGTTTTCACACCCTGTTGGGTTAAGAGACAGTGGGTATTAATCCTATGGCTGCTACCCCAAGCTTCCTCTTTGTGGTCAGCAGAGAAGCTGTGTGGTTGGGTGGAAGGAGTCCAAAGGCTTTTTTTTTTTTCCCTCTCTCCCTTTTTTTTTTTTTTTAAAATCTGTGTTAAAACAAGAGAAAGTGGACCAGTTACACAGCAAAGCAAAAACCACAGCCAGCCCTCTCTGCTGTTGCTTTCCCCCTAAATGTGGCCTACAGCGATTCTACTTTCCAAAAAAAGGTTTAATTTAAACCATACAGCGCTACAAGCTGCCACGTTTCCAAATTCCACATTCCTTTCTAATCTGTGCACTTCAGAACTGACAAATTCTGCTTCCAATGGTACCCAGACTAACTGTGACGAAGAAATTGCTGCTAACCCACCATTCCTTGACTCGATAATGGACGCCAACCCCCCCGCCGCCTGCCCCCAGCCCCTGGATTTTTACTGAACTTTTAGAATTATCATATTTAAGGGGCTAGATTCATTATTTGTAAAATCTTTAGTTCACTTTTTACACAGTGAGGAAAGCATTTAGAAAAGCATTTGCAGGACTTGGGGCCGGAGCGGGGGTGGGGGAGGAATTTCCAGTCTGGGTATAAATCCACAAAACTCCCCAGATGACTTTGCAAGAGCAATTTGTACCCGCTGAGACTCTGCCCTCTGTGCCCCGTTTGCACAAGCCCACATGGATAAGGATGTTAGCTCTTCTCGTACAGCCCAAAAACGTGCGGCGCAGAAGAGCCTTCGCTCATCTGAAGTTGTGAGGAACACCCTCGGAGGGGAGGAGGGGAGCAGAGAGGATGTCCTGCTTTGTCCTTGAGCAGGAATGGCCCTTGGTGACACCAGAGGGATGCAAGAGGGGCCCAAAATTTTGCATCCCTGGAGAAGACCTGGAGGGAAGGGACCAAAGGCTTCAAGGACCATCGCTGCGGAGCACCTGCAGCTTAGGGACAGTCTGCTGAAGGGTGACTGGATGGTACCCACATAGCCGGCAACAGGCTGGGGGCACACATGCTGCTACGTCAGCCAAACCCCAGGCTGGAGAAGAAACAGCTCCGAGGTGCCTGGCACAGCCCACTTGGGGTCCCCTGGGAACCCACGTTCCCACCCAATGTCATGCTGTGCCAGGCTGGAGGAGCACCCCGGCCACCACCGTCAGCCTGCAAACTGCTCGCCCACACTTTTTGGCCCGCAATGCATAAAAGTGAGCGTTCCGGGTTGCCCAGCAAATATGTTCATTTCTGTCCCAGGATTTTTTTTGGCCCTCCTGCAGCTCTATGACACACAACCGTACGTACGACTTGTCAACGCAGGGTAGCAGCATTAGCCCTTCAGTAGCCTCAAGGCTCTCATCTTAACCAACGTTCAAGCAACGTGATAATTTCAGGGCACACACACAACTATTTATTGTATCTCCTGCAAACAACCTGCAGCAATCTGCTGCACACTGAGGCACAGGAGTAAGGAAAAGCGACTGGATGGAACTGCCTCTGCTGCAAGGAAGGAAGCGCAGCTCGTCTGGGCTCCCGCACCTGCTTTCTGGCGGGGCTGCATCCACCATGCAACTCCTCCTGCCAACCCGGAGCACAGGGAAAGCATATGTCACATCTCAAAAATCATGGCATTTTCAAACTTCTTTTTTTCTCTTTGCCTTCTGCTTTCTGATCCATTAAAGTGCAGACAAGGAACATTTTCAGGCTTTTCTCAAGAGTCAGAAACTTGAACTTTTCTCTTTTTTCTTCTACTTTTTTTTTTTTTTTTTTTTTTATGACAGCTGAGATGCACATGGAAATCTTTGGGTACCTGGGACCTTAAGGAAAACATCAGACTTTGAGAGACTCACCCTAAGAGCAACTGCCTGGTAACCGCACGCATCTTAAATCACCGTTTCAATCACCAAATAGTTCAGCTCAATGTTTACTTTCAAGTAATGTCAGAAGTCGAGTGTCGAAGGCCGGGTTCTTAGCCAGTATAAATCCATTTAAGTCACAGGCCCTTTCCCTGCTCCAGAATCATTGTGTTTACATTCAGACAATACACTCGACAGGCACCAGATGAGCGTTCTTAGCCTCAGCTCAATGATTTTTTCTGGAAATGGAAAGAGCTTAGCTGTGGGATCCCGGCCAGGGTAGGAACTCAGGGGGTTTTTTTGAGGTTGGGATTTTCAATAGGAGCTGGGTCGCTATTTCCCTTGTGCTCTTTTGAAAATCCAAGCTGATGTTAATAAACTCGATCGGGTTTTTTTAAAAAAGAGAAATAGCATAAAACTGGTACTGAAGAAAAAACTGTATTGTTGCAACACACGCCTTAACAAGGCGGTGAAACGGTCAGATTTAATACTAGCATAAACCTGAATTCTTATCACTATTGAGAGGGCAGTCCAATAAGGCCTTAAGTTTGAGTAAATGTCAGTCATTCTCGGTTGTCCCACTAGTAGTCCCATAATGGGATGTGCTCGCCAAAAATGGAAAGGAGGCACAGCATCTGCTTATGTTTAATTTATTTTTGCATTTTGGCGGGTTGTCCCGGGAGAATCAATGTTTTTAAGTGGATGCATCTTTTTCAGCCAACTTGCTGTCCTTTGCTAACACATCAAGGACATGTTCCTGGAAATGGAACATACTCCCGTTGAAACCAGAGAGGTACAGGTATGGCAACCTTATGTTTTTAAAATTTAATATGAGTTTTTAGAGTGAAATTCCCTCAGTTTCACTCAAACTGAACTCTAGATTCCCTCCTTTGAAAAAGCCACAATTCTCATTAGCAGGAGTTAACGTGTGTGGATCATGGAGAGTGAATAAATCCACTAAAGGCAGTTCAGCATGCCAGCTAAACCAAAGCATACTGGGCACTCATGTCCAGCTTCTCTGGATTTGTACAGAATCACTGACGGCTGAAACCGACCCACTGGTTTTAATAACTGCTGGTTTGAGCACGTACCCGCCAGGGAACTAGCAAGCCTTGCAAAGGCAGGCAGGGCTAGGACCAAGGGCAAGCCCTACACCCCTGGAAGACCCTTGCAAGATGTCGGTCATAGCACGTTACGCTGATGGCAACGATGTGGGTGCCATCAACTCAACACACAGAAGGGAATAACGCGTTCGTTTTTAAGGCTGGCTAAAATAAAGAACAGAGGGGCTTGGTGCACGCTTCTGATTTTTGAATGCTGATTTCATTTTAATAGTAAGCTGCTTGTTTAAGAAGTAAAAGTGGTTCTGAAACACAAAGGTGCGTGGATGTTGTTATAACTAGAATGGGGCTGATCGCTAGGTTTTTAACAATTTGGTAACAAGAAAAACTGGTCACACGCTGGGACGTTTTATGCCAAGTCTCAGCCAGAGCAAAATTTTATGGCCGAGTTATAAACCCTTGAAAATAAGGGTTTATAATAGAAATGCTGACAGACCTTTAATTATAGCAGCACTAGCGGGCACTGTTGTAATAAGGCCCACATATTTTCCTCTTTGATCATTATTTATAGGATGCATTGGAAATCATCCCATTTACAACTGTATGCCCGCTCAGCTAGGTGGAGTTTTATCCATTAAGAAAGGAAAATACAAAGTCGGCTGCTGAAGAAAGCCAGGGGCTTTACCTCCCGGCGTTCCCGCGGCATACCAACTCCGAGCTTCAGGCAGTGACTAATGCCTTTACTCTGCTGGTTTGTATAAGAGGTTGAAGTTCAGGCTGGTGCAGTGCAGCATTCCCCAGGACCTGCTGCCTCTTTAGGCAGGCGATTAATCACTTGATCGATAGACCATATGATTAGGCACTAATAGCTGATAGGAGGAGAGAATAAACAACCATAAATTTGCTTTGTACCGAGTAATCCAAGTGTAAGAGAGGTCAGATAATGGCCACATAAGGTCATGTTGCCTAAGGAGCCCATATGGGAAAGATGGAAGATACATACATTTTTAAATATCTTCAATTATTATTGTATTGCTGGGCTGGATTTCGGCTGCCGGTGTGCCCCTCTCTTTGAGCACGGGCAGGCTGCCGTGCTCCAAAGTGGGCTGATATCAAACAGCGACAGCCGTTTCCACACAGAGAAAAAAAAAAAACCAACCTCAAAAACCTCAGGTCGTGTGATGATTTTGAACTAAACGTACATGTCAGCTGACATGGGTGTAACATCATCGACACTGGGAGGTCCAGGTCGTCAGCTCCAAAACTGCGCCGTGGTGAGGGATGGGGCGGACAAGGCAGGACCTGCGCCTCCTGCTTTGTTCCCGCTGTATCTGGGTTCTGTGTGAGATGCAGGTCCCAGCCCTGGTCCAGCCACCACCTCAGCCCGCAGCACCCAGGCAGGATGCTCGGCAGAAAAGCTCGCTTTCAAAGGGCCATAAATCTCCGGCTCCCCACCCTGTCACCCTCCATCCCTGCCTCCTGCCTTTTCTAACGCTCTCCTCTTCCCCTGCATAAAAAATGGTCTTTTCAGGACTCAAGATGTAAACCAGGTTTACAGCCTTTTTTTTGTTTTCCTCCTTTTTTTTTTTTTTTTTTTTTTTTTAACAGTAAACGTACCCTTTGTCTATGGCAACGAATTCGAGAAGAAACAAAAATGGCTGGTTAAAAGGAAGAAAAAAATACTTCAGTCACCCCAACAAAGGCAAGGAGTTTACAAACCTTCCCTGTCAGCGCCTGGACACAGGCAAAGTACTTACTTCATTAAGCTGAAACAAAACTCGACCAGTAAAACCGTCAGCTCTGTCCGAGACAACCAGCAGGCCCCTTGCAGCATGTTCCTGATTGACCATCAGCAGACTATGTAAATCGCTTTTTCTGCCAAACAATTGTGGGGATAAATGCCCTCCTTTATCTTTGGGGCTATTTCTAAACTCCCCTTTCTCAATGACGGGACATTCATGGGCTGCAATCTTATTTTGTTGCTTCTCAGCCTTAGTGGGAAAGCACATTCAGGGCAGCCAGGCTCTCCTGCCTGCACTGATTCCTCCCTCTCCCCCCACCCTGTGCATTAACTGTGTGCACGGGTGTGTGTAACAACACATCCTCGCCTCTGAAACCGGGAGACGAGGATGCTGTTTGCCTCGGTCTTAAAACGAAGCTGTGCTTCAGATAACGCAGAGGCTCTTGAGTTTCAAAGAGACCGAGATTGGAGTGCTCCCACAATGTCAAGCAATTCAAAATCACTGGAGTGCTGCAAGGACTGTACGTACACTTGACTTGGGATTGAGCATACACCATGTAGACCTGTGCAAAATCACCGCGGCACTCCATATGCCCTTTTTTCCGTTTTATTCTACAAGTGCATCACACCACAGACCATCCCAGTCACCCACTGCACCCACCTGAAAAGCAGCTCCTGATCCTCGTGCCGGTGCAGACAGGAGTTCTTCGGGTCCTGCTCTCCCCTGCCTTGCTTTGGGAGAAAGGCTTCTACCATTTAACACACTTTACTTTGAAGGCCCTTCATAGACGTATTAAATTAAAGATGGCTCCTCAGTAATTTGGAGGATAAGGTAATCACTAAACCCCCAGAAAGCCAAGTGCTTGGGCCATAAGCTCAGTGATCTCCCGTCACAGGGATGGACACCTTCTCTCAGCAATGGCTTTTAAAAACAACCACAGCGATCATAATAAAGTATCGGTTTGGCCTAACAAGCAGGTTTTTATGTCTTTGCATACTTTTTAACTACAAAGCATTTTCTCTTGCAATACCTACTCTTTTTTTCTTTCCAGCTCAGGTGACACCGTAGGAACACTCTGCTCAGAGAAGCATCCCTGGCCAGTCCCTCTGTCACTCCCTGCCCGGGAAGGTGCAGCCTCCAGCTACAGAACTAAAGGCAAGTCCTCCTCCTGAGAAATAACTATGGGTTTCACTTAAAAAATTGATTTCCTTTCCGTATCCAGCCCTCCTGGCATTATTTCTCCCATTGTACTTAGGCTGCACTGTGGGCTTCCTAAGAAACACAACTTTTATAACTATCAGTTACTCTTGCAAATAATATTCATGGGTGTAATTACATTTCAATCTGCCAGTGCAGTTGTCTGGTTTATCCAGCCAGTGCATCCTTAGCCATCTGCTCTAGGGTTTAATTTTAAACGTTAACCTAAGAGTAAAAGGGTGTTTCCCGTGATAAATTCACTCAGAACCATCCAGTGCATATTTATTTGTGCCATAAATAAAGAGCAGGAGAACAAACTACAATTATTAACAAAAATATGAAATATTACTGATCTGTGTGGCTGGACTCATTTCTCTCTAACTAATCTTTTCTGTTTTCAGTTAAGGGTGAGAGAAAGGCTATATACCTTAAGTGCAGACCTCGCTCTTCCCACTCTTTACTCCCCTTGGCAGTTAAAGCAGCCGGAGCTGTTATCCTGCAATGTGAAATCTCACACGCTCCTCAAGGATACTGACATTTATTTAATTAATTTTCCTCCTGAACTTACACAGTGGGCCTGTATTCAAAAAGTGCGCATGAATAATGCAGATTTTAAAACCGCATTATTACAAAGGATGTCAAGTTCACACACTGTCAACACTAATAAACTCCCCAAAGTGCTAAAATCCAGGACACCCGTTCCCCACCCTGTCCCTTCATCCCCCCTCGAAGGTGGGCTGGGCGATGGTGGCAGCCCCTGCGTTGTGCCCTGCCTGTCAGCAAAGAGCCTTCCGTGGGGCGGCGGGGCAAACCACCGTCAGGCAGAGGATGGGGAGCGACCACACCACCCCAGGGAAAAATACAACACTTGGGGCTTTCATACCCGCACAGACAGGCTTGACAGATCCCAAACCAATGTTTTATCTCTATTTGTTATTGCTGCGGTAGAACCCCGCAGGGCTGTGCAGGGGCAGAGGCGGCCCCGGCCCCTTCCCTGACCACTTGCAATCTAATTTAAGATACGGAAAAACAAGTGAGTGAGACAAACACTCAGAGGAATGGGGTAAGAGTAACAAGGTCACATTGCTATGCTGGAAGCTATTGCCAAACTTGCAAACTATCTGAAAGTTATTTATATATAAAATAATTAAAATCAGCTGTCCCATCCTGCCACCCTATCTTGCCATCGCAGGTTTGCTCGTGCCTCGCACGCCATGCAGTGGAATAATTTTGGAGCCGTGGTGGAGGTGGCTGCAGGGACTGCAGCTGGGACCCGAGCAGAAAGCGGTGCACGCCACAGCATGGCAGTTGAAACGCCCTGGGCGCACAAAGCCACCCTCTCCCCCAGCATGGGCTCAGCTGGCATGCAGAGGATCTTTGCAAAGAGGATTTCCAGAGGCATGTAACAGGCGCAGGGGCTCTGGTAGAGCATCCCCCAATCTGGTGATGCCTCAACACCAACTATCAGTACTTTCAGAAAGTGAAACCCGTCTAAACAACCCAGTGAGCAGGATCCAGGAGCCAAATTTGATCCACACCAGTGAAAGAATAAAATATTCTCGGTGCCTGGCAGCTTTGATGCCCTTTTCCTGACTCCGTGAAATACTTTCACCCCAGGCATCGCCGTGCATGAAAGCAAAATGCAGCAGAGGAGTATGAATGCTTCCTAAGGTGTCTGCTAAAGCATTAATAATGTTTCAGACTTTATATTCTACCAGCATGTCTGAGATGCATTAACTACCCAAAGGACAGCCTTTCTCGGCCCAGCATTAGAGACTTACACCACCTGAAAATATTTGAGTCCCCTACACTTAGTACAGATGAAGAATACCATAAAATCCCTGGGTAAGATTCTGCCTTGGCACAGAGATGTGGAAGCGCACTCAGCCCCACTTGGGCTGTGCATGGTTCTGTCAGACACAGCCTGGCCACCTCTCCTTCTCCGAACATTTCTAAAGCATCCATGATATTGATATCACATGTTTGGAGCGTCGGAGAGTCAGGAGAGGGGGTCAGACCCTGATCGTGGTAGAGGTTAGAAGTTCAAAGGATTATTCCAGGTTCCCCAAAGCCTTTGAGATGCTCACATGAAGAGCGTTATCAATAACACAGCCCCGTCTGACACTGTCATTAGCACATTTAAGGAGGCGCGTACAAATACTCTACGTGCACTCAAGCAGACATCTCCCTCACAAAAGCGAGGATGGCACTTCAACATAGCAACGACAGCCGTCAGAAGGGGTTCTCCTTTCTTCAGCTTGCGTGAGCAGAAGAGCGCACCCAGAGTGACACGGGGGAAAGCCCCTGCTGCACTGCAGCTCAGTGCCGTCCCGCCTGCATGTCACCTACTTTCCTTTCCTGGCTAACAGGTACTACAGCCAACATCACAGGTACAAGCAAGACAGCCGAGTAGCTGCATTTCAACCTGGGCAGATAAGAAGAGATCAGGATGGCAAGAGGTCATCCTCGGAGACATCCCTGATCCCTGCCCCAGGCATGAGGTCATCCTGATCCTACTGCTTCTCTCACACCGTCGCCTGCCCTTACTTGACTTGTGGCAGGAGACACTACGGGCAAATGTGCCACAAGTGTCCAAACAGCTTTTCAGCAGCGCAAAACCCTAGGCAGCAGACCATGGCCCCTCTGCCTTCCACCTACCACCCAGCCCCAGTGCTCCGCGCTACCTAAAGGGGACTGAGTTATTTTCCAGCAGCATCAAGAGTGAAGGGCTTTGCTGAGCTGACTTCTGAAAATAATCAATGTGCTGGACATCTTAATTTTTCTACAGAACTTTGAGAGCACAGTGTGACGGCAAAAAGTTTGTGGGCGACAGCCTGGTCCTTCGTGCCCCTGGAACGGCAGGCTGGCCCCATGTGAGACACATGATGCAGACACATAGTGAGACAGGATGTCTTCCCGCAGAAAGACCAAGTAAATAGTGTATAATGACAGGATTTCTATTATTGATGCTTCAGCAAATCATCTTGGATCCTCAGAGGATCAATTAATCATTGGGATTGTCAACACCCAACTCCATGTTCTAAATTTTTGCCATCCAACTCTCCCATCCTCCCCTACACACAAATGATGCTGGGGGCACGGTGCCAAATGAAGCGGAAAAAGAAAGAAGGGGAAAGAAAGCACCGAACAGAGAGGCTGTTGTCAGGGCTGGACCCTCGCGTTGGCGAGGAAGATCAAATGCAGCTGCCCCCATGGCTGCATGTGGTTAAGCCCGCCGTGCCTGAGGGCAGGCGGGATGGGGAGCAGCCAGGCAGCCTACTACGGGCACAGATAATTAAATCATCCGATTGCCGGGCAGGCCACATTAAGAAGCTCATCGGTTTGCATGTGGCCCCTTGCTGTGGCCACCCGTGAGCTAAGTCTTGCCTAGATGCTAGTAGACAATTAAGACAAATTGTATGGCTGAAGATCAGACTAGAGCACTGCCAATGCCCTTGCCTGGAAGCTCCGCTGAAGAATGAGGGCACATGTGTGTGGGAACCAAGGCTCGGAAGAGAGCTTTTAATGAACAACGTGCCAGCACTTGTTGCCAGAACACAGTCTTCATTTCAGCTCTTGGAGAAAACAAAACCCTTAAAACCAGAGTTTACTACATTTCACTGATCTTCAATATGGCTGGAACTTCAGGATGCTTCTCCTAAAGCTAAGTTTGTATCAGTGAAAATATGCTTCTTGTTAAAGAAACTATTTAAAATGTGGAATCTAAAATCAAGCAAAAATAGCAGACAGTATGTTCAGCTTCAAAATTGGCTTGCACTCAACCAAGTATACCATAAACAGAAGGCAGAACTGACTATTTTTATCTTAACAGCCCTTGGGTGATTAAAATTTGGGGCCAGAATAAACAATTTTTTTCCCCATTCCTTGCAAGAGAATATGTGACATGGGTTTGGAGTCCTTTCTAATTTTTTAACTCCCTTCCTAGCTATTAGTTGTTTGCATTAGAAACGTTCCCATGTACCCGACAGCACAAAGGCTGCATTGCACCAGGCGCGATATGAATTATAGGAACACACAGACCACTGTGCCCTGAAGAGATTACCGTGCAAGATAAGCCAAAGACAACAACAAAGTGCTAAGAGGGAGCAGGTGAAAAGTTAACAAGGGGAGGAATGCACAGATACGCAACATATGTGATTTTTCTTTACGAGGTGTAGTGTCACGGACAATCCCTGTGGCCCACAGACACACGGGCAATGAGGATCATAAGGGTGCACCAAGGATGGAAAGGACCAGATGAAGACAGGGAAGGTAATGGGTGAGGAAGACACAGAGGTGCTTCTGTATCAAGGAGCAAGGAAGGCTGGAGGAGAGAGAAGAGAGAGAGGACAGAGCAAAGGAGAATGGTGAACAGACGTGCAAATGCTAAGGGGGAGCATGGCTGGGAGTCAGAGATGCTCCAAGGGATGGCACAGCCAGGGTCAAAGCCCAGGGATAAAACTGAGCATTGGCATGAGACAGCATAGATGGAAAAGACTGAGAAAATCCAGGCCACAGAATTTACAGCTTTGCAGCAGCCGGGACCAGTGAAAAGAAGCTATCATATGTTGAGGGATGGGCAAGGCAAAAGAGAGACGGGGCGGTACAAATTGTTTGCACGTTTGCGGAACAAGAAGTTGAAGATGGAGCCCAGGTTTTGGCCATCAGTTGGCAGTGGTTCCAGCAACTGGAGGAAGAAGTGGCGATGGAAAGAGGAAGAAGCAAGAAAGTCATTTTTGATGGCGTTAAATAATGCTGATGGTTTAACTGCTTCCACAGAAGCAGCTATGGAAAGGGGCTGAGCTGCCGGACTGAGTGGAGGCAGCAATGGACTGGGCGTTATGGGAGATGAAGCCACAAGAGCAGAAGCAACTGACTTGAAAAACAGTGTAGAGGAGGGAGCCTAAGCAGGGGGTTTGAGATACCACCAACACAAGGGGGTGAGAGCCTCTGACATTTACTGGCATATATTTGGGGTTCCGTGCAGCAGCAGCCCACAGATTTTTTGGGACACAAACCACTGTCAACCCTGAAAACTTCAGACCTTCACGAATGTGATTCCTCATCTTTTCATTACAAGGTACACATTTTAATACTTAACACTTGAACACTACAGTTTGCATTTCACAGTGTAGGAACTGCTAAGTCCTGCTGTGAGGACCACCCCAGCAATATTCATTTATAAATAAGTAAAAAGAAAGATTTCCTGAAAAGATCTCTTAAAAGCTGCATGGATGTCCAAAATGATGGCAAAGCAACAGCAGGCCAGGGGTTCACAGTCATGGCATTTGATACAGAAGACACTTGTGCTTCTGAATAACATTATATTCTTATACAGTACTAAGTGGGGGGAGGAAAATTATCTGACAAACTCTGTTCTCTTCATCCCTGCCTTCCCTTCTTCACACACTGATCATCTTTACTCAAACCCGTTCAAATCTGTGTTATTATTTTTGCTTCATTTAAGTACAATCATTGTTCATAACTTCCACCGCCGGCTCAGGGCCAGTTTAGCATGTTCCCATTCGCACAGTGTCAGCAGAAAGGGTTTCTTACTCCAGAAAAGCCGTTGCATGTGCAATAAACAAATAGCCTTTGACATACTGGTTAATTATATCAGTTAGCAACAATCTCACATGCATGAATGCTGTGCTAATGAAAACACTTTGGCATGCAAAGCAGGACTGATAAGGACATTGAAGTGTCCAAACCTGCAAACTATAAGCAGCACAACCCAAGAAACACAACAGGAGTTTGTAGTTACACCTGGGAGGAGAATGGACGGATGGCAACACAGTAAGGTGGGACTCTAACCAAGGCACAATATTAGCTTTAGGTGCTGAGCAATTTGATTTCATGTAAAGGAAGCTGTAAATTAAGAATACAATCTTGCATCACTGGTGACAATGATAGTGTAGCTGGGTACATCCAGCAATAAAGGAATCTATCGAATACAGCATCTCTGTATCTTCTATAAAGCAATGGCTTGAACACCCTGGTGAAGAGCATGGACCCAAGCATTCCCCCCCAACTCCCCAAACCAAGTGCTCTCCTAAATCACATTACCCATTCTCCTGCACTCCAACTAAACTAGACACAAAGAAGGGTCTCTATCCTGGGGACTTCTGCAGCCCACTTACCTCCCTGTCACGGCGATCCACCCTTCCCCAAGGCTCCCCTGGCAGCCTAGCAGAGGAGCCTCGAGCCTTCCTCACTACTAATCCAGGATGCCTCCAGAAAAGAATCTTCACGTGACAATCACTGGTCACGTTTCAACCCGCTCCAGAGGGGCGGCTGGGCGGCCAGGCTCCATCTCCCACCCCAGAAGCCAGCTTGCTGCCTCAGCCCCGGCACACATGTGCTGCGCAGATGGACACAGAGCACGGGCTGCTGTGGCAAGCCCCGTGCATGCTCTCTGCACGCTCACTGTGCAATCAATTTGTATGTTTACCACAGCCAGTTGTCCAGGACTTCTGAATGTCTGCTGCCAAAAACATGGACAAACGAAAAAATGGTGGTGAAAAAACCCCAGGACGCAGGTGCAAGGAGGGCTACATAAATGCTGTGATGGTGATCACCTTCTGCATTCATGTGGCCAAGAGCCCTTTTGCAGCTGGATAAGGACTCAGCCTCTGCATGGGCATGGGGACAAGCTGCGCTCAGCCCCTGCATCAATGCTGACTTCCCTCCATGTCTCCATTGCTTTGGCCAAACCAACTCCTTTTTCATTTTTAATGTCTCCTCTTTCAGATACCTGGGCTCCTTACTCCCACCAGCCCCTAGCACGGTCCATGCCTATCTAAACAGAAAAACAATAGTCCTCAGAGACCTGGTCTCCTTCCATCCAGTAACACTACGCAGAGCTAACCACAGCCTTAATGTACTGACAGTTAAACTGCTTTTATCTCTTTTATTTTCCACAAAGTTCTCACACAATAATCCCTCGTCATATTTTTTACCAATAAAATATATAAATAGCTAATCTAGTGGCTAACTTTACAGTGATATGAGATCTTCCCTTATAATGACTTCCACAGTGAAATAATAAAATTCCTATCAAAGGCAATCTTTTTACGGCTGTTAGAGAGGCCGTCTCTATCCAGGCGCTTGCCATTGATTCGGTTTTAACTCCCTTGTCCCCTCCTCGCATGATGGAGAAAATGGACTAGTCCTAAATTTAGGATAAACACAGGATTACCAGGCTCTTAGCAACAGAAAACTTCCCCTGTGTTGTTTAGCCTAGAGACGTCCAAGCACAAAAGCCAAGGAACGTTCTTGCCCATGTCCTTTTAGCCACGGATAAACCCCATGCACTGCAAAAGAGAAGTTTTTAATTAAAATTGGCACTTCTGAGCTTGCAGTTGGTGGCAGATCCCTTCTTCAATAAATGACATCACTCTGGCCTGTGGCACGGGAGCGCGATGGAGGCTGTGAGCAAGCCTGTGTTGGGTTTTGGCACTGGCCTAGCAATCATAAAAAAGTGCTTTGGCATTTACAAATCAAGGCTGAGCTGTGCCCAGTGCCCCGGCGTGCTGGGCAGGGAGATGCGGATGCTCCAGGCCACGTGCTGGGAGCACGCGGCATGCAACGATCCCCACTGCCGCGGGCACTGCCTGTGCCCCAGCCGCCCCCCACCCCTCCTGCTGCAACACGGACCAGGATTTTAAAAGTTCCCAAACCATTTACTGGTGTCTGCTAAGCTGCTTCTCACACTGGATACTTCAGCCCCACTCATCTGCTCCTTCAGCTCTTCCACCTTTCCCATTCCCTAACGTCTTTAGAAAAACACTCCTTTAGAGCTGGCCAGCAGCTCAAGGGAGGGGATGCTCCACCACCACCAAGCACTGCATCCAGCCCTGGGGCCCCCAACATAAGAAGGACTTGGACCTGCTGGAGCGAGTCCAGAGGAGGCCACGAAGATGACCAGGGGGCTGGGGCCCCTCTGCTGTGCAGGCAGGCTGAGAGCTGGGGCTGTTCAGCCTGGGGAAGAGAAGGCTCCGGGAGACCTTAGAGCACCTGCCAGCACCTAACGGGCTGATGAGAAAGCTGGGGAGGGGCTTTTCACATGGGCATGTCTCGATAGGGCAAGGGGGAATGGCTTTAAATTGAAAAAGGACAGATTTAAAGTAGACAGAAGGAACAAACTCTTTACTGTGAGTGTGGCAAGACACTGGCCCAGGCTGCCCGGAGCAGCTGTGGGTGCCCCATCCCTGGCAGGGCTCAAGGCCAGGCTGGACGGGGCCGGGAGCAGCCTGGGCTGGTGGGAGGGGTCCCTGCCTGTGGCAGGGGGTTGGAACTAGGTGGTCTTTAAGGTCCCTTCCAACCCAAACCATTCTGTGATATGATTTATGCAATCCCTAAATCATGGTGCTAACACTGCCGTGTGCTCGCTCAGCTCCGGACCCACAGCTCTCCTCTGGCCGATGCCCTGTGCAAGCTTTTCGGGGCCGAGACTGCCCGTGCACACCCAGCCCTGGGAAAACTGCACCTCACTCTTCACTGCTCTTTGGGAATGACTGCCATGTGTCATTACAGGAACGAACGGGTATGTCAGTAATCTCCCACCTTGACTTGTTACCCTCATAAAGGCAAACTGCAACTGATTGATTGTCCCTGACTTTCTACCTACAACCCTCCCCTCCAACCTTAGGAACTGAGCACAGCCCTGCACAGCCCCTACAATGTACTGATTAGCTACCAGGCAGCAGCCCATGGAGATCACATTTCACCACTTTGGTATTTTTTAAGCCCTGAATAAGCCATAAAATGCTCTGAGCACTCCCACACCATGTATTCCCTATCACCTGCTGGCAGCAGGGACCTGAAGTCTCAGTAAAATGCTCTGCTACTCAGTAACAGAGCGAGGGACACAGACAATCATAGCCCAGAAAACCTCAGCCACGGGTAGACCCTACCCTGCTGGAGTACTTCCCAAGGACAGAGAGGGCTGCAGGGCTTGGGCAGAAGGACATGGGGTGGATGTTGAGGCCAGCACACCAAGGGGTCCCATGGAAAGTAAACCCCAAAGAAGCTGCAGGGCTGGGAGAAGTCTGAAGGGTCTTGGAGAGCTGAGCAAGGAGATGCTCCAGTTGATGGATAGAAACTTTTGTGAAGCCGCCCTCAAAAAGCACTGCATAAACCCCACCCTTGCAAGCAGGATTGGGAAGCTGAAGGCTGATGATGTGAACCTAGGGCAAGGCCAGCATCCCAAGGAGAGGTCATCCGCACGATAAGCACAGCGGGCATTTCTACCGACAATAAATAAAGACGGACAACGGGAGTCCTGCAGCCCCAGCCAGCCCCACCCCAGGTGCAGGCGGATTCACAGAAAGTTTTTATGTGGGTTTGCCAATATTGCAAAACCACTGCGTAAGCCGGGTGAGAAACTGAAACCCTTTCAGTGGTCAGCGCAGCACGGCTGAAGGAGGCTGTTGTGCTGTTCTCTGTTCTGGGCCACATCTTCCCAAACCCCTTTCACATGAGACAGATGCTTCTACTGATGGTTTCATGGGCAATGCAAGAACCTAAAGCACTTGGGAGGATGGTGGCTCATTACAGCAGGAACTTGGGTTCTCCAGAGGTAATTTACTGCAGGGAAGGACTGCCTGGCCGTGGCCAGACCAGGAGGACTTTTAAATGACTTTCTTTATGTACCCAGCTCTGGGGACTGGACCGGTCATGCATCATTGCAACACTCTTCCAACTCAAGAATTGTCAGGCCATCGTGCCAGGTGGCTGGAAATGCTGCACAACTATCTCAACAGGGGAACACTTAAGGGAAGTTCATCCTAATTAATTAAAATTGTGAATTTAAAGTGGATTAATTAAACTGCATTAAATCCCTGTGTAAACTCCTCACTCAGACTTTAAAGTGTCTTTATTAAATTGCTAAAGCAAAATTCAACTAAACCAAATTAAGGCCGTTTCATTTCTAAATGACAGTGTCTACACAAGGATGTAATGCAGTTTAGCTAATCCACTTTCAAGTTATTTCACATCCGTTTCAATTGTCCCCGTGTAGACAAGCCCGAGGAATCCCGTCACTCATAAGCCTGTGTACAAATATGGGTAACAACAGGGCCATTTTTAGATTGCCTTTTTAGGAAATTATTTGCAAATATCCTCTTGGACAAGAAAGCAAAGAATTGATTTTTGGTGGGACCGGGGCAGGGAAGGCGAGCATTCCTGTCGGCTCGCCACATGCAGGAGGACAAGCGCCACTTACTTATCCCCGCGCTCAGGAAGATGTGGAGGAAAGGGAGGGGACGCGCATGACCAGGAAATCACTTTGCAAACACAACTGTGTGCCTGAGGTGCCTCTGACCATACTGCAGCGAGTTGTTTGCGTTCCTGAGAGGGAAACGCAGAGTTTAAGGGTGAAATAGTGGAGATGAGGGAAACGGAGGGTGCTGGGTGTGACGTCTGTAGCAGGTGCACAGAGATCACAGGTTTCACCAGTCAGCGATGCCGGCACCAGGGGCTGCAGAGACCTTCCCCAATCCCACTGAAGCTGCTGGGCAGGACAGGGGTGCAGCCTCCAGCCCCCTTCATCACGCCAGGCTGTCCCCATGGGCCTCCTGGCAGTGAGGAGAGGGCTCCAGCTGCATTTAGCAAAGTTGGTGGATTCGAGGCATCCACAGAGCCCACCTGGATTGGTGCAAGGCAGTTGGCGGGACGGCAGCACAGGGGGGACCCCCTCGACCAGCAGATCGCTGACCCCTCAGCTATGCAGGGAAGAGCCATCAAAGTGCAAAAATAGATTTTGATGGAGCTGCGAGAAAGCCCTGGAGGGGCTCAGGTTTGGGAAGTGTCCCTGTGTCCTGCCGGGCTGCTGAAGCCGAGGCTTTGCGCAGCCTGCTCCAAGCCAAGCGCTTGGCACTGAGGCCCCACTGCCCTTGGCCAGCGGTTCCCCCTGCAACACCCACGATGTGGGGAGCTGCACAGGCAGCAAAGGGTTAAGGCAGCTCTGCGGTTTACAATTTAGTAGCAGTCAAGCCCAGAGCAGCAGCAGCAGCGCAGACCTTCGCAGGGAGGCTGGAGAGGCTGGAATAAACTGCTGGCTGGAGCTGCAGCACGTCCAGAGGCAACGGCAATAAAACCAGAGTGGATTACATCCCTTTAGAAACCCTCAGGAAAAAAAAAAAAAAAAGGAAAACAAGAGTAAAAAAAAAAGGAACGAAAGAAAGCGTAAACCACAGATTATGTCTGTTGGCTGTTTTTTGATAAGCTCTGCTACAAACACAATGCTAATGAGCGTAAGGGACATCCTCTGTGTGGGGCGGCTGCTTGACCGCATTTTGTCTGCATGTGGCTGATTTCCTCACCCACTGCCAAGCCCCGTGGCATCGCTCCCTGCCGGGGCTTTTCCTTCGCCTCCTCGCCTCGCTGCTCGGCCCTCCGCGGCCGTCAATATTTCACCCAACCTGCGTGAGTCAGCAGTAACCGAAGGAAAGAGCTGAAAGGAGAATAAACACACCGTCGCCTGGAAACTTTCCCTCCGAAGCATTTCAGGGTCGCTGTACGCTGCCCACGTGAGCTCCGGAGCAGGGCCAGGCAGCTTCACAGCTCTTTTCATATTAACACCATAGGAACTTTTTTTTTTTTTTCTCGGTTGATCCCAAAGTCCACCCAGCTCCTGGTGTTAATTTACTCTTTGCTAAAGCCTTAGCTGCCCCTTTTTATACCACCGGGCTCTTTACGAACCCAATGGTGATTGCCTTCCCAAGGCATCTACTGGGTTGCATATAATTCCTCTAATTAAATGTAAAGGAGAGATGGTTTGGTGGAGCACCATTTCATCATTTCCCCTCTCGCTTCACGCTGTGGACTTTAATGAGGACCTAAAACACCATCTTGACTTGGCTTTAGTTTCAGGCCAGATGAGCTTTGCTTGTTAAGACGGTCTTTGCTTGTCAGGAAAAATAGCTTTATTAAGGTCATGTAACGCGGAAGGTTTGATTAAAGCTAATCAAGGAAGAAAACCAGACCAAAGCGGTGCGAATCAAAACTTACTGCGACATGTTTAACATAACTTCACCTCGCCTATCTGTTAAAAGCAGACAGAAGTAAGATCAAGTTACCCAGAAGAATGCCTGAGCCAGAGGAGCACGTATAGCACCGCACAACATCGTATAGCGCCGTACAGCACTGCACAGCACCGTATAGCATCGTGCAGCACTGCACAGCACCGCACAGCATTGCACAGCACCGTACAGCAGCGCACAGCACAGCACCGTACAGCACTGTGCAGCACTGTGCAGCACCGTACAGCAATACCCAGCACCGTGCAGCACCGTACAGCACTGTGCAGCACAGTATAGCACTGCGCAGCACCACACAGCACCATGCACGCTGCAGTTTAACCCATGCAGGGCTCCCTGGGAAGGAGCAGGCAAACTCCAGCACCACCACTCTGCTTTTAATCCTCAGGAGCTGGGCTACCCCAGTGCGTGCTCAGAGCAGGCTGATGGCCGCCGGCGTAGCAGCTTGGCCAGCGGTGCGGAGGCAGCTGCTGCTGCCCTGGAATGCACCCCGCACCGGCGTGCTAATCTGGAGGGGTTTCTAAACCTAAATAACAGCGGATGGCTGCGAGTGCCATGCTCCCGACGGAGTGGGTGCCATGCCATGTCGGAGACCCCATCCTGCTTTCCTTTGGGCTGTTTTATCAAGGTGGTGGGAGTTTTACACAAAACACAGTGGTGTTTTTTAAATCCAAAGGGGTGTCATGTCACTAAGGCTCCTCACAGCAGTGCCACATGTCCTTTTACTGGATATATTTTTCTCTATTTTACTCTGAAGAGTCTGCAGCTGGGTCCTCACCCTGCTTCCTCCATGCGAGCTAACCACTGCACTCCTTGCTTTTAGTTTTACTTTGTTTTTACTACGCGATATCAACAAATGCAGACGGGGCCATCTGAGGAGATCATTTGGGAGAGCCGGGGAAAAAAAGTAATTCTAAAAAGTAGGTGTTGGTCCGTAAGTTTTAAGAGTTTCTGAGAAACATACAGCTCCAGTCAGCACCCAAAGCCCATCGGCCAGGCCCTGGATCAGGCCCTTGAGTTCCATCGCCTGCAAAACACCCATGTAAAGTGCTTTGGAAAACAGGGATGAACTGAAGCCCTCAGCACACACAGAGCCCGAGGGACGTCACCCCACCTTGTGGGGTCCAGATCCTGCCAAACCGTCCCCCAGCTGCTAAAAGAAAACTGCCAACCGAATCACCTCCACATTTTGGTTTTGCTCCTCAGCCCCCGGGTGGAAGGAAAACGCCGACGGATGTTTGAGACGCAGGCGGATTAAGCCGCAAGGTACAAGCTCTCACAAGCAAAAGCAATTAAACGAGGGCTTTTTGTTGGTTTTTTTGTTGTTTTTCGTTTAAGAAGAGAGAAGTTACAAACTCGGCGCAGTGGAAGGGGCTTTTTAAGGATAGTTTTCTCCAGAGAAGTTCAGGAACTCCAAACATACACAGGGATATCCTGCTTAGGACAAGGCTCAGCATTAAAAAAACACAGTCTAAACAAAAACGTGGGACTACTCCTCTGCTCCAGCTCCGCTGCTCGGCGAAGGATGGACAGGAAATTACCAGCAGTGGCATGGGGGCTGCTGCCAAGAGGGAGCGCGGAAACAAAAGACCCTCTATTGTGTAGGAAAACCTGACATCCATCCCCTCTGCTATACTCTGAACTCCCATAAACCTTTCCTGTGAGATATGATTTGTGAGAGCTTTCCACATTTCCAGTGCCCTGCGCTACCCACCCCACCCCCCCGCAATAAGCACATGCAAGCAGGATCTGCATCTACACCATACAGCACTGACACCAGGCTTCAGAAGCTCTTACTTTTCTTCCTCTTCCAGCAGCCACCCCACAAACGGCAATTAAGAACATAAATAAGGTATTTGCCCTCACCAGAGGCAGCAGCACAAAGGGCTGGAGGGGCTCAATTTTCTTCATTACTTGGCTGGTTCACCTTCAGTGCAAAATAGGGAGCTTTTCCAGTAAAACAGTAATATTTGATATTTCTGCATTTCTTTTCAAAGCCATACACTGTAATTGACTAATGGGTCACTCTCAATTAATTATATTTAACAAGTAGAAGATGCAAAGCAACACTCCTTCCCCCAAATTATGTCCTTTGGTTATTTAAATAGGTGCAAGTAGAGGGATGGGAGAAGGAACAAGTTGGTAAAGTATCAGCTGTGGAAGTTTGTTGGGAACTTTCCAAAACCCTACATCTGCTTGGCAACAGCTCAGAAAGGGATATGGTTACTCTTTTAACAGTAACACAGCTTTCCCAGGCTACAATATATGAAAAACAGCTTACCCCCAAGCAGGGAAGGGCCAAACGAGAGCTGCAACCCACCCACCCCTGCCATGAGACCCTGTCACCTCCCCGGAGCTGGCCAGGGACAGGGCAAACACTGGTCTTTGCTGCAGGGAGGTGGGCAGGTCGGCCCTGGCAGCCCCCCGAGCCCCCCAGCACCCCGGGGTGGGCTGCGCTGCCACGAACATCTCAGGGTCCCTCCTGCCGCGGCTGGAGAGGGAGCTCCTGCTCCAACTTTTTTGGGGAGAAACACGGCACAGCTCTTGTCAGAGTAAGCATTCATTCACCACAAAGAACACATCTAAAGGCACTGGTTTTAATTATAGCATTAATTGATCTCTCTCTCATTTATTTTTTTCCAGCTGCTAATTAGAGAGATAGTATCTCGGTTGCTTTAGGAGCGTTAGAAGACTTTTGCTTGCATGGAGATACTTCTGCAGTGGAAAGCAGAGGTGGACTGAGCAGAGAGCAACCGTTTTGCAAAGAGAAGAAATGATTTACCACAGTTGGGTGCATTTTTTATATTTTAATTAATCTCGCTTTAGTCAGGGGGGAAAAAAAAAAAAAAAAAAAAAAAAGAAGAAAAACTTCCCGCAGCCCATTCTGCGATTAGAGGGCAAGCAGGCATTAGGAAGATTTAGTGCCTCTGGCAGGTCAGGAAAACACGTGAAAAAATCAGAAGTAAAAACAATAGTGCAAGAGAAAGGGGGGAGCTTTGGCATGTGATAAGACGCCTCTCCGTCGCCAACAGAGCGGGACACGGCTGCCCCAGCCCTCCCACATCAGGAGGGGTCTGCTGGGAGCATCCCGGCGCCTGACGCCCGTCCCAGAGGCTGGCGGGCTCGGCATGCTGCCGTCACTCCTCCAAAGCCCAGATCTTTGCCGAAGCAGAGGAAACACGCGTCTAGATGTAGTTTTACAACTAGGTGAAAGTTCCCGCAGCGGCAGGACGTGCGGCTGGCACTGCCTAGTGTGACCCATTTCTAAAATAATTACAGCCTGAGTCACAAACCTGTTAAGACCCAATTAACAAAAATGTTATGCATCAGTGATGCGTGTTTTGTCCAGAACTTTTAATTCCACAGTTTTTCCAAGTAAATTCTCTCTCTTTATTTTCTAGTCATTAAATCCCCTCCCCTGGGTGCGAGCGGTTGCCTTCCCATTGTGTTGCGAAAGGGTTAGCGGGCCAAGAAGTCAGAAGGAAAAGGGTGTCATTACTTGTTGCCACTTTGTGGTGGGGGAAAAAAAAACAAAATCAACCCACTCCCCCCGAAAAAAACACCAACTAAAATAAACTCGTGCTGCTCCCAAAGGCAGGGTGAAGCCCTGGGGAGGCCCAGGGCGGGCGAGGGGGTTGGGCTGTGCCCGGCCACGGGGTGATGGCAGGGATGGGCTGGCTCTGCCCTGGCCTTTGCAGACAAGAGGAGGCAGCGGAGAGGATTTTATTTGGCAGATGGGTGCAGCTATTGAGCTTATGCAGTAGTGGGTTTTTGGCTGCCCGAATGGGTAGCCTGTTGTTTACTGTTTATGGATTTGTCAGTTTTAATTATTGTGAAGTGCCCAGATGCTCTGGCGACCAGTGCCATAAGCATTTAGGGAGCAAATATATAACGAAATGCACTTGAAAACATATCCGTTTCCTCCCTGCCCCTCTCCTCCCTGCCCACTGGGATACCCCACGGCAGAAAACACCGGCTCCCCGTGGCACGGCACGGCCATGCTGTACCACCAGGCACGCGATGCTCCCACTGGCCGCAGAGTGGTCCAGGGCTGTCCTGCACCCCCCCACCTTGGAGCTTCGGCTCCATTGGAGCCATCCCCATGGCAAACACAGGCTGCTGGCACCAGGGGCCCCCTTCACCCCCCAGCTCCACGGTTTGCTGTTCCTATCCCCCCCCACAGGCCCTGGGCATGCAAATCTGGAAGCAGATCTGCTTCCTTGCACCTTTCTTTTTTTTTTTTTTTTTTTTTTATTTTACCGTCCATCTTTTTAAGGTTCTTGGATTCTGTTTTATATAACAAGGTTACGTGCATGGCAAATAGTATAAATGTATCCCAGACGCAGCTGTTTAGGAATGCTCCCCCCCCACACCCCGGTTACATATGTACTTTTCATCTGCGGTAGTAGGGCTGCGAGTTGCCGCCTCCAAGTGCTCAATAGCCCACTCCGCTCTTTCCTGACTCCATTGTAATCCATATTCCTCCTCCCTATGTGAAACGCTTCGCTAAATAAATTCCACTGTATTTCAGAAAGTTTTCCACAGCTCCCTAAGTGTTTCCATATGACACTGTACTCTACAGGTAACTTGAGTTAAAGCCATTCCTTAAGCAAAACTCCCTGTAAAATTTTCCACTATCTCAGCAGTACTCTATGTGCTGTCATTAAAGCAGAGCACATATATTTCTGAGCAGGATTTGCAGCGATGTCAGATTGCTCAGTGAGCCCCAATTAGTTTTTTATACTTAAAAAAAAAAAAAAAAAAAAAAACAACAAAAAACCCCACCAAACTTCCTCGCTTGGGTCTTTTGCCTGTTCATTTACCGAGGTCGTTTTTAACGGTGGAAGATGCAGCTTTCTAAGCCTGGCAGGGCGCAGGCTCGGAGTGCAGCTCGGGCTGGGAGCAGTGTGGATAATGCCAGCCTTGTTCCTGCTGCCTTTTCACTCTGTTCCCAACCCTCCTTTTTCCACCCATTTCCCCAGGAACGGCAGCGAACCCTAAATTGCAAACACCTGCTCCATACATCATCCACAGGCCTGGCAAGACCGAAATGGCGGTGATGCTTGCATTCCTGTGAGGAACTTCTCCCCAAAATGCTCAGGCCTAGTCCCCAGGGACGGCAGCAAAACTGCCAGACACATAAAAGAGTTGAATGTGCAAATACGCTTATGCCGGAAGAGTCACTCCTGTTCTCCGGGAAGCCCTCAGCAGTGATGGAGAATCTCCAAAGCAAAGGCAAAATGTCTCATTTCAGAGCAAAGTGCGCTAAGGATGGAGGAAAACCCCACGTTGTGTAAATAGGAGCGCAGCGCCCTGTGCATGCAGCAACTGCAAAACATCTGGCTGGATTCTGGAGAGAGAGAATCCAAGATGGCAGGAAAGATTAATTATTTTGTGACTTATTCTGGTTTCAATGATCTTTTCTCTGGTTGTAATCAAGGTTTTAAATGGCATATTGGATGCACGCTGGGCAGTGGTAAGCTGAGGTGGGGTGCTCTGTCTTTGGGAATAACAGAAGCAATCAGCCAGAAACCCAACTTGTAACCGTCCCACAGAGCCCGTTACGCTGAAATAGCTATTTTGCCACTGGTTTAATTAATAAGCTACATTATTGGTTGATTTTATACCATTCTGAATTTTTGTCAAGGAAAAATGGTTACTTTTAGAATGAATGGATTTGATGCAGCAGAAATAATGAATAAACAACTTTTTTAAAGGTATGGACTCACAGCTCTGCTTTGCTTTGATTAAACCGCACTGTCTTTTCTGGTTTTATTACAGAAATAATGTCCATCATTGATAGACTCCTTTACAGACAAAGAATCTTGCCTGTCTTCAAACTGCTTTTTAAAAAGCTATTACATACCCTGCTCCCATCCCAGGGTTTTACACATGCAAATACACCCCTAAACAGTTTTAATTCTCTTTTTTCCCCTCATCTATCTCCCTGCTTTCCAGATGGACCACCAGCTTCCCACCACTGCCAGCAACAGCTTGCGTATTGTTTGTTTAAAACAAAGATGATGCATTAAATATCATATACGACGTGAGGAGAGGGGTTAAGGATAAAACTCTCGAACCAAAACGCTGTGCTAAGCCAGCCTCAGCCCGTCGCGCGGAAGGTTGGCACATGCAAAGGGACGCAGGACCTGGCCATCCTCTGCCTTCAGGGCAGGCGTTTCCCTGCCCACATCGAGGATCCCCTGCCTCCAGAGAGAGTTAAACTTGTGCGAACACTCTCCAAATTATACAGGCTAACCAACAATTATGTCATTTCATTCAAACATTCATTCACCCGTCATGTGCCCAGATTAAACAGTAACACTTTGTTTGAAACATTCTGCTGAAATTAGCAGACCAGAGTCGCCTTCACCTATCCTTAAGCACTCAGCCCTGTGTTGAACGCAGCCTCGCCTGAACTCAGACGGGTTAAGGCAAGAGTTTAGCACTTTTATATGAATCTGAACCCATACTTTTGTGTGCTCCATGTGTATAGGCGATTATTAGATTTGTGCTGGCAGTACTAACTCTACACAGATATGTTCACAGAGATGCAGAACTGCTAAGATTTAAAGGAAAAATTAGGCACCTGAGAAGAATTTATACGTCTCAAAAAATTATGAATCTGAGAAGAGATTGACACTTACTTCCAGCCCCCCCCAAAAGTATTTTCAAGCTGTGACAAAAGAAAAACAATGCACAAAAGCTGCAACTTGGTCAGTGTGCTGCAGTGACAGACTTAGAAAAAGCAAAATCGGAGTTCAGGGCTGGCAAACTTTGCACTTTTTCCATTTTTAAGGACGGTGATCTGGGACGCAAGCTAGATTTTAATTGTCGTGTTTTCCTTGAAAGCAGAACAGTAACCAGACTGCCACCAGCCCTCTCCTGCATGCTGGGCCCCAATCTTGCAGCCGCGGGACATGGGCAGCCCGGCACCCTCACCCCCAGCGTAGACCGCCAGCGTGCGCCACAGAGGGATATGGAGCTCCAGGATGCCCAAGGCTGGCATTAATGCTAAAATCTGTAGTGCTACCAACATCTCCAAGATGCCAGTTTGCTGCCATCAGCTTTGTGTGACAGGAGAGAATAGCAGGCAGATTGCGTATCTAATGAGCCACACATATTGAAAATCCACAGCAATCTCTGGAATACATGTGGATTTGTCTAAAACTCTAAAATATGGCCTGGATGGTGTCCTGACTGCCAAAACCACAATGAATTCACTGTTACTGTCACTAATCTCCATGTATGTTACATATGGTTGACATTTTTCTTTAACTCTCATATTTTTTGCATGTGTGCGTATATAAATAGGGTAAGAGGGAGGCTAGGAGCAGGCAGACAAACAAACAACCGGCTGCAATGCACAACGTTCCCATTAGGCACTGGAAAATTAGTCCAAAGTGTGTTATACAAATCTGCAGAGCCCCAAACAGCCCGTTTTCAAGCGTAGGTGAAGTCTAGGTCCGTCCTGGGAACCCAGATGTGCCTCCCTGGTGTTATGTTAAAGCATTCACCCCAACGTCAGAAGGGCTGCTCCCGGTCCTACTGAATCCAGTGGGAATCTTGAGGCATTTCAATATGATATAGGACACTTCGTGCACTTTGTCTGTTCATTCAGGTCATTACTTTAGAATATTTAATTCATGCTTCAACTTAAAGAATCTGATAGTCATACAATATTTGTTGCCTTGACTGCTCAATTGGAATACGAACCCTTCCAGAAGCAGGAATAACACCCACACCCACACCCTTTATTAGAAGTGCAATATTACATTGGCGTGCTGGCAGAAAAGTTGTATGTGAACTAAGAAATAATATTTCATGCATTCCTTCTACTTTCTAGGCAAATTTATGCCAGATTTTATTTCACTACAGGGTTAGGAGCAGCACCGATTATCTCTGTTTCAGTGCACTTCTGCTAAACAGTAGGTCAGCTGAAAACTTTGTTTACCGCCTAAGGAGAAGCAAATAGTAGTCATGCGTGGTTGGCAGGGGCTTGCGATATGATATATTCACTGCTGTTATATGGCTCATCATATAATTTAAGTCTACTGTAAACAGTCTATTTATGATACACATCCCTTTTGGACATGTAAATTCTTTGGCTTGTGAGAACAGCATTACAGTTACGGGTACATTCCTCCTACCAAGCAGTGCTTGCTGGTTTTAAGTGTTAATAGTGAAGTGAATATGGTTCCAGAAGAGAACGCTTCTCTTAATTTTCACTTTAAATAAACTCAACAAAATCTCGAGCTAGGTATTTCTTTGATGGCTATTTCCCAGGAGATCCACTTGGGTCGGGTCTTGCTGTTTTCCAAGTCTAGCTGTTCCTAACAAGCTGTTCTCTTTGGATATCCTATAGCTATTTGCTTTTCTTCTCTGTTAAAGCTATAACCTCCCTGATGATGCTGTGGGGATGGCACCCACAGCAAAATGAACGTGTCAGCAGCCCTACTGAAACACAGAAAACTGCATGGCTGAGGGCTCTAGGGATGGGTGAGAAATCTGGCAGTCAAGAAAAAGCAGCAGGTCCCACCCCACTGAGGTCCCCAGACTGTCCCGCTAGGGACCCTCCTTGTTGAGTTTTCCTCTTACACCATACCATGCCCGCGATGAGCTCACACCCCTGTTTGGGGGAATACAAACTCTAGGCGGTGTTACCTTGATGACGGCTGATGCTGCATATGAGCCCTCTCTTCCTAGTCCACATGATAAACCATTTATGGGTTTTATTTGCCTACTTTATATTTGCCATTCAGATTTTACAGAAGACACTCAAGCAGTCATGTGGTATGGACCCAGGAGCAATCCCTGGTTGTGCACTGCACCAGAATTTGAACAAAGGGAGTGCAAATACACATGCCGAAGCCAAAGATACTGGCCTTGATCTTTGGCGTTTTTTTTAACTTTTCAAAGCTCGAAAAGAGCTCTAGGTTGTCTAAAGCCAACATTTCTCATAAAAAGTCATGTAAAGACTTCTTATGTGTGTGCCAGGGGACAGCAAATCTCAGAGTTTCCAAAACCCTGCAACAGCGCTGGGTCCTACCACTCACTCCTCAAAAGTTATCCTTCTTCCATGACTTTTTTTAATAGACTTCCTTCCTAAAAGGACATGTCAGTAGCAAAAGGCATTGGGAATTTCTGGGGGTTTTGCAGGTGCATGTGGACGCGTGGGCAGGAACAGTCCCAGCCCCATACATCAGAGAAAGCACTGCCGTGTTCGTGAGAACAAGGACAGCTTTATCCTGGGTACAGCGTCCGTCTGAGCGGATGGGCAGCGGGGGAGCGGGTATCATCTACTTTCATTTTTTAATATACCAGGCAGGTTTACAGTTTGCTACGTTTAAGTAAGTTCCTACACCACTGTTATGTGGTCTGATCTAGACTGATAAATGTCTTCTGTAAGCCAAGAACAACGGTAATGGTGATAATGTTAATATCTGTTATGTAGCTGGGCTGGGTACGGCACAAATACACAGTGTCTATGCCCTGGAAACTTTAAAATGTTAAGCAGACAAATGGAAAGAAGAAAAGAAACAGTGGCACTCCCACTTTTATTCCTGACGAACTGTACCATTACAGAACCAGTTAAATAATTTGCCCAAGGACACAGAGAAAGGCTGTGGCGGAGCTGGAAAGCGACCCAGCCTCTGCACGTTTCCAGCCATGTGCTCCAACCAGTCCAGTGCTTTTCCCTAGCAAAGATTACCATATTCAATACTTTTCTAAGTACTTTTGAATAATTGTAACCACCACTTCCTTTCATCTGAGTGGCTGCAAAAAGCTGTATCATCCCTTGGTTTAATTTCTTTCCCCAAGAAGAATTGCATTTGAAAAGAGCACGAGCAAGTCTGAACCTGCTAATTACACTACAGTATCAGACCAGAAAAAAATCATATAAAGGTATTCCTGGCGTTATATATGCTCATGTCTGTCAGGGCTTCTGAAGAGCCCCAAAAAATGACTGCAACTTGTTTAAAGTAGACCTTAGAAAAACACAGCTGGTCTTTGACTAGTTGTAGGCATTCTGTGCCCATTTCATGACTACAATAGTGGTTAAAATCTGTCACAGTGGAGGTGCAATAAGAGCCATCTTGTTCTTCACAGGACTGGCCTCATCTTCATAAAAGTGAGCTACGAGAAAAGCCTGAGGAAGGGATAGGGGTAAGAGCCAGGTACCTGCAACGGCCTCTTAATGATCACATCACTGATGATCAGTGGCAGATTAAACAAATGCATGGCCTATGAAAGCCTACATGCCAAACAAAAATGAAAGAAAGAAAGAAAGGGGGGTGGGGAGAGACCCATAATGCATTTTTATTTTGCAGAGCCTTGATTGTAACAAACTCACTCAACACTTGCTCCCTTCTCCCCATCCATGCTGGGAGCCTGCACGAGAACAGATTTCACCAGACAGAAAAAGGGGCTGCGTTCAGCCTTCACCGGCTCGTATGTTCAAATGCTCCAACACCAATGCTTAAACACAACCCACGGTATTCATTAAATACCAGCAAAAAAATTATGGCAGGTATATGCGTAATTTAAATCATTTAATGCCATGCAATTTATGCCAAATAACAAAGAAGAATATCGCATGATGCCAGTTCTTCTGATTAATGTGATCCCACTTTACATTCCTTTGGAGCTCCCTCCTAATGAAGGGCAAGCATAATTCGCCCCCCCCTCCACACCCCGCTAAACACTTTCCAGCTCTGCTTTACTTTCTAGTGCTTTCCCTTGTAGTACACATCATTCATTTTGCTGAGCAACTACATTCACTTCTATTAGGCGGCTATTAATTACTTAGCCCTAATGGCAAGGTGACAGTGCATTGCCTCGCCACCAAGAAGAGCAGATTGGAAAGTTCATGAAGAACCAGGTTTTGAATAAAAATGAGGTTTGTATCTGCATCGTCTCCTCGTTGAGTGGATTGTGTACGGCATGAAGGATCCCCGTGCCCAAACAGCTGGGGAAGGGCTGGGACGGGAGGGCTGCTCCCCGGCTACTGGGTATGGATGAAGGAATTGCTCTGACCTGCACAGCTGGATGAGGATTGCTGTTGACAGGCATCCCAGAGAGAAGGGGAATAAGAAACGAAGAGGCAGGGAAACACGAAGGTTCTCTGGAAGGGAGGGAAGGAAGAAGACTATCCTCTTCTCATTGCATTTGGAGACAGATGTTCTCAATATCCCTGGCTCTGAAGGGTAGGAAGTGGTGAGCACAACTTGAGGAGGTCGGGTACTCTTGGCAAACAGCACCAGGGTTGGGGTTTTTTTAACTTTCTGGAGGACTAAAATGAATAGTGGTTTTAGTGGCATTCAAATCTGTCCATGGCATCTTCCTATCTGCTGTAGGGATCTGCTTCCTCCCACTGCCCTGGAGGAAGAGCCCAGCCAAAGGAGCAGAGGGCTGGTCTCACAACGCAGCTCTGGGTGAAACTCGGCAAGACTGTCCAAAAACCTGCACCTCAGATTGAGCCCTCACACATTTCCAGAGCAGATGCCACAGGGACCAACAGACACGTGCACCTCTATTCATCCCCTACAAACACTTTCCACTTTAAAGGCATCTAGGGTCTGTTCTGCCATCGCCATGCGGGGATTTATGTATGTTGCTCCCATTAACATTAATGGTAGTTAGACACATACAGCAATTTCTCTCACCCTTCAGGAAGAGAACAGAGCGTTATGGATGAAAAGTTTGCTATTAAGGATTCTTAATACAATGGAAACATTCTGTCTCTTTTAATTGTAATTTACTTCTAAGTGTAACCACTCTGGGTTGGGAAAACCAGGATTCAGTCCAATTCAATTATGCAATTCTTGCCACCTGGTAAGCCTTGTTATTTTATAAAGCGTACTGTAGTAGAACTGGCAGATTCATTCATGTTCAGAGCGTAAGCGCTGTATACTGTGTAATCACCGGCTCATAAAAAAAGAGCACAGCGCGAAAGTCAACCGCTCAATTATAATGCAATCTTTAAAAAAGAATATGCAAAACCAGTAGGCGAGATTCATCTTTGGTTCAGCTGGTTTACAGTTCTAAGTTCACTGTGATCTTTGCTTTGCAAAGTTTTTCAGTACAGGCTCAGCCTCAGGTTGAAACTGAGCTCAACGCGTGACCCAATTCACTCCGGCATGGTTCAATCGATCAGCACCTACTTGCAGACGCCGGCAGATAATCTCCATCCAGAGGGCACTGATGGGAGGGGATGCTAAATCACAGGGATGCAGGAAGAGTTTTATTGGGCTAATGCACATTCGCCCTGACTTACCTAATGAAGCTGCAACAAGATAATACAGGAAAGGAAAATATGGCCCCAGCGAGTGGGAAACGCTTTCATTAGCACCGGCATGCAGGCACCTGACAGCTGATCAAAACCCCATGCCACCATCCGTCCCTGCAGGCTAACGAGCTTCCCCACATCCAGTCCCTGCTAAAAAACCCCGAGCATCACTACGTTTACCGCCTGTACCAATGGCTCAGTCACTGCCCTGCATACACGCGGTGGCAGAGGCACAGAAAAGGCATTTTTTTTTTTCAGCAGTTAATAGGATAGAAAAGCAGCAGGACCGGCCGGTGGAAGAGTTTTAATCTGCCTGTGGTAGTAAGTGTCCAAGGGAAAACCTCCCCTTGCCATCAGCAGCTTTGGCCTAAGACCCCCCAAACCTCTCTGCCCGCAGCAGGCAGTGACCAGGACTCAGATGTTCAAAGTGGACGGACCAGAGCGCAGGACCAGGACTTACCGAGAGGCACTGGAAGCTCCTCTAAACCAGCACCCCAAAAGAGTGATGGAAGACTAGTTGTGTTTTTACTATATAAACAGTACCAAAACTTTATTTTTCAGTTTTCTATCTCTGTATTCCGAGACAAGGGCCAAGTATTTGCAGTGGCCTTGGAAAGTTTGAGGAGACTTGGAGAAGCCAGGTGGACCAGCCAGCTCTGCCACTGGAGGACAGAGGGTCTCTCTGCCTGTCATTGGTATTGTCACCACCATCATTCAGCCTCTTCACACCATTTTACAAGTCCTCCTTCCCAGGATGACAGCTTTCAGCCCATACTGGATGCCACCTCCTCCCCAGTTCCCGTCCCAGCCAGGGCCGACTAAGCCAGGGCTTGCCCGTGTGTGCGAAGGCGAGGGATGAGGGAGACAGAGCTGGGCTTCCCTAATTCCAGAAATACTCCATGGAAATACTCCCCACCTGACAGCTCCGCACCTCCAATAGCAACTGCAGGATGTTTTGAAATCCTGTACCTTGTAGATAGGAGAAGCACAGCCCGATCATAAAAATGTAAAGTATTAATTAATAGTATAACTTCGGTTTGTATTCTAGCTCCGACATAATGAACCTGCCAATTTTGATTGCAAAGTGAAAACTCATCTCTTTATTTTGGACAAATAGGGTTAAGCTTCTTAAGCAATTCTTTGTTGTTTTGACTTCAACAATTTATGCAAATGAGATGTTAATTAGGGTAATTGTAACTTAAATTATGCTTGTGTAAACCTCTCCATTGGTAGGAAAGTGTGGGAATCCAGACAACTGGTATTTAAAGCAGCTGTACTAACTCACTTCTGAAAGCAAAGCATACCAAGATCACTTTCATGTCTTTACAATTTGTTTTTATGAGGTGATAACATTTTTACAAATACCATCATTTTTGCTTTTTTATATTGTAAGTGACAGTCTGACGTTTTACAACTGGCTTATTGAAAACAAGAATTGAGCACTCTCGCTGTAACGGACATTAACTGCTCAATAGAGATTCACATGCTAATGAGGTGAGAGGGGCTCCAGAAAGTTTTGATAAATGCGACACACACTCTAACTAGCAGTGAATGTGAGTTGACAAAGAACATCTACACCAGGGTTCAATAAAATGTAACCCTTTAAATTAATCATACTGGCAGTATTTAATAGAATGCACAACAATCTCTTTTCTGATGGCTATAAAGCAGAAGAAATGCAAAGTCTTGACAAATGAAAGTTCCCACATTTCCCTCTTCACACTGCTACTTCCATTCGAACTTCTACAATTGTTAAAAAAGGTAGTTACTGTAAATAACAAAGTAGGAGGTTTAATTGTTTCCTTCTTTTAAAGCAGGATGCTTTTCTTCACATTTATTTGTCTGGATTCTATTGAGCAAATACCCCGACCTGAAAGACTGATCATAAAAAGCATCACCGGTTGTGCTTGGAAGGAAATTTAAGGATACCATATAGCAAAGAGAGGCTTAAATGACCGGTGTTCCGCTGGGCCTTTTTTCAGCCCAACTTGGTGATTTTTTTCCTTTCACTAAATATAGCCTGAAGGAAAACACACCGCAGCGGTTAATCAGAAGCAGAAAGTGAAGTCCAGTGGTTTTGTTCACACCAAGCTCCCCAGACTTTGCCGCGATTCACTCCAACGAAAGGAAAAACTGGAACTTGAGTTCCAGCATTAAAGCAGGGCAGGTGCAAGATTTTTCATCCCAAGTTGCATTATAAACTTATTTTTTATTTTCCTGTCCTGCCAGTCGCGACCCGACAACACCAACCATTACACACGAGCTCGCGAGATCCCAGGAAATAGAAGTATTGGAAGGCCGATCGCAGCCCTTGCCTCCACACGTTACACTAAGGCGTTATTTCTTCCTAAAGTGACAATCCCCGATACCCTTTTTGGGTTTAGCCCATTTTAATCTTGGCAGGAAGTGTAAATCTGTGCACTCAGCAGCATCGCAGGCTTGCTGGCTGTCAAAATTTTGCCTCCGCCAATGCTGGAGAAGTATTCTTGTCATTTCACTGGGGTAGGAGACTTCTCCGTCTGACATACAAAATCTCCCCCAAGTAGCACGTTATGCCAAAATGCCGGCAAACGTACCCCGCTCGCTGCATTTCAAGCCGGTTTGGTAACTCAGACTCGCTCTCACAGCAACTGGCTCTACGCAACATGGGGAGCCCGCTGCGGGCAGCCTGACGGGGCAGAGAAAGAGAAGTATCTGTGAATGACCCCGGAAAAAACCCTCCACCCATCTCCCTATCACCTTCAGACTTTATGAGCTTACTGCAGTACATTTTAAATTGATCAGCAGCTAGCGTTCAGCCCGGCGAGCCCGCCCATGCAAACACGTATCCACGCTCCCCGAGAGGTGTCGGGGGCTGCTCGACTTCTCTCCGCACAGAAACTGTGAGCCTGGAAAAACGAGCAAGCGGAGAAAGGCGTGCTGCAGTTCAGAAATGGCCATTTAGCCAAATTGCATACCTGTGCTGTGTCAGCTATATGGTAGATTCATCTCATTCCATTGGTCTAATGGATAGCAATTGAATTTAATTAGCAAAACTACTTTGACTTAGTCTCATACTGTGCTGAATGTAATGAAATCTTTCTCTTCTCTCTCTCCCCCCCCCCCCTCTTTTTTTCCCCTCAAATAAAGAATGTCCTTAACTGCATTCCACCGTTAGAATATTAAAAGCTATATATGTTACTCCTAAGGACAGAGTACAGCCATCCCTTTTCACAGGCTTTAGATTTAGTTATTGAATTACATAACATAAAATAATTAAAAAGATACTTCGATAGTTACACACGGTATAAATTCAATTACCACGATGTCTCCATTAAAAGCACTTTTATAGTATGAATAAAATGCAAATCCTCTTTATAGATCAATACCAGAAACATAATTCTATGCTTCATCCTGAGAAGGAAGTTAGCCTTAATAAATCATCCTTTTAGATTAAAAAAAAAAAAAAAAAAGTTTAAAAAGATATGTATTTGAAGGTAATTCTCTAAAGCAGACACGACGCTTCTATTGCTTCTGGGCTCATTTTTTAGCAGAGAGGTTCATGGGCTGCACCTCCTGCTTTCGTACAGACCCTGCCAAGGAGAAGGATGCTGAGGAGAAGAAAAGCCCCAGCCACGCTACCCGGCCCCGTGGCCGCGTGCGGCTCTGCCTGCATTTATTGAAACGCCCCAGATCCAGCAGCGAGAAGTTTGCAGCAACTCATTGCCCCCAAAATAAAGTGTAAAGAAATTCCTCCAGATGGGTTTGGAGGGAATATTACTACCAAGCCTAACTTTTGCCTGGCCAGGCACAGCGAGACAAGTTCCTATGATTGATTATCGTGGTATCTCTGTATCTCTGACTTTGAACCATAACCTTTTTTGCGCACAATGACAGTTGGGACCTACCATTTGCCATCTGTAGAGATGGTGGGGGAGAAAAGGACTTTGCTTACATTAATCAACCAATTAAGAACAGACTTAAACAAAACACTAAAGCATAATAAAAACCTGACTGCTTAATAGCTTTCTACTTTTAATAGTTGCCTTCCTGTAGTCTGCTGATGGGAGTAGCATTGCTCTGCTCAACCCCTGTCGGCGACGGGGCTCTGGCGACGGGGCTGGGCACTACCCAGTCTCAAAGGGAGCTGAGGGTCCTCTGTTCTGGGCAGGACCTAGTCCCCTACAGCAACAAAACAAAACAAAGTTTGGAAAAGCAAACTGTAAACCACAGCCGTACAACGTGGCCAGGCTTTCCTGTCAACTGCAATCATTAGAGGATTATTTTCCTGAGTGTAAAATTAGTAACTAATCAAACCACGAATCACTGCTTTAGTAAAAATTAACCTTTTCTTTCAAAGCTCGGGGCAGTATCGAGAGACCCCATATATTCTTTTGCTTCCCCCTCCCTCGCGGTTGGCAGCACATCCCGAAGGACAGACTGAAATAGCGGCTGAATAACGGCGCCGGACTCTGCACCCAGCCGCGCCGATGAGGCTCTGGAGGGGATGCACACACCCAGCCTGAGCAACTCGGAGACTAATTCTGCTCTCGGGGACGGTGGTTAAAACCACCATTGTGCAAGCTGGCAGAGAAATCTGGCTTCCCTTCGCTGGGTTTGCTAAGCAGACGGCTGGTGCAACGCACGCTCTGCACTGCGGAAAAGGAGGGAGACCTCCGTGGTTCTAAAACGCGCCTTCATATGCATCTCCAGCTGACGAGGTTGTGTTGTTGGCAGCCATTTGCGAGGCCAGGACCGAAGCTGGGCTGGTACCCTTCAAGGAGTACCACAGCACCATCCCGGACAGCTGCTCGTCTCTTCTGCCTCTGGGGTACCTGCCAGTGCAGCTATTAGAGGACCTCTTGGACCTGCCTACTTAGTGAAGCTAGAGGAGAGCATGTGTTCGTACGGATAAAAAAATAAAGCATTTATTAGAAGGATTCATCTTCAACTTGAGGCATTTCATACATGCCCAGATATTGCTAAATTGTCCCTTTGCCATGACCTGCAAATGAAACTGACTGCTTTCTCTGCAAGAGGTGAAGTATATTTACGGACAAGGTGAACAAAAAACCCACAAATGACTCAAGAGCTGATCAGCCAAGAAAACATACAGTGTTACCTCAATAAATATGTTTTTGTGATATTTAATAATTGAAATTTGGAACAAATTTGTAGAGGTTGGCCAAGATGGTCTCTCCGTCCTCGTGCTATATGTCTCTTTGTCTATTGTTCTTTTTAATATGTTGCATCTGTAAAGAAAAAACTGCAACCCACTTTGTACAATTACCGCACTGAAGTCCCAAGCAATCTATCAAGTTGTCATACATTTTCTTCACACTAAACCTTTTTAAAATCTTCCTTGTTTCCTACATTTCAAGAAAAAGCAGAAGAAAATTTACTTGGCCCCAAAAAAGGCAGAGTGAAACATGTTGTTCATCACGTCTGGTAACAAGAGAAGTTCATGGTACTGTGTCAGGAGAGCAAATAATCCCCAAAGTGGCGTGTTAAAAGTTGTGGAAGGTTTGTAAATCAACAAAATTCAGAGCATCAATAAACCTGCAACCAATACGGCTTTGGAAAAATTCCCTCTGGGCAGGTTCTTCTTACAGAGGTTTGCTGAACCCCCTTTTTGCAACACTTGAAGCCACCCCTGAAGCAAGGTGCTAAGGCTGCTGGTGGCCTGTCTCCCCAGGGAGGTACAATGACAGGGCCAGGGCTCATGGGGCGGCCCAACACTGGGCTGGTTCATGGAAAAACACGGCATTACCAAAGGCTATTTATTATTAAGGAAAATGCTTTCGTCTATTGATGGCACCCAGAAACAATGAGCAGAAAAACGAAGCAACGGGTGGGTGAGAGGGAAGGCGAAGGGAAAACAGGAATTATTTCAGCTGGAAACTGGATGACATGCTGGGAAGAGGGGGATTATTTTGCCTATTAGTTTAAAAACTCTCCATGCTGAGGTTTGCAGCATTTGAGTGACCACCTCTATTTTATAGCAGTGTGCAGAAATACGCAGATATTGCCTTAATTTCCATTAGCCCCCGATAAATGAGCTCCGTGTAAAGGGATGTGATAAAGCTCTGCTAAGGATTGGAAGATGAAGACCCTTATCCTATGGACTACAGGGAAAAAAAAAAATATTTCTGACTCTCCCTCCCTCCTCCTTTCCTCCGAAAGTGGCCACCATGGGGCCAAGGGAGCCCTGCATCCCTTGGGATCCCCACCAACCCCTAGATACCGTGGCTGGACACCAGTCACTGGGTGCCACCACCTTCAGGACCATAAACTAATTTAAAACAAAGGCAAAATGCTGAATGATTTGCCTTCTGCAGTTTCAAAATGCTGAGTGATTTGCCTTCCGTGGTTTCAAAACGCTGAAGCCTGGCTCCCCGAACCCAGCTTGCGCGGCCGGTCCCACTTCTTGCAAAACAAAGAAATCTGTTTAGGCTCCAGGAAATCCCACGTGTTACCGTAACTAATTCAAGCCCAACTGCATTTGTGGTATTGTCAGGTCTTTAGGACGATCCTGTGCCATTCCCAATGTAGGGAAAACCGTGCGCTTAATTATCTTCTTCAATAATTCCATGGTATGTGATTTATTACAGACTCCTTATTTGTAAACAAAATCAGAGCCACAAACGTGCAAAGATAGTCACACTTCCTGGCTAAATAAGAGGCAGACAAAGAGCCCTAATGATGCACCAAAAATGCTAACCAAAAGTGTACTCTTTAAAAAGATCACCAATTTAATGCTTTTTGTATTTCATTTATCAGCCATGTAGTCATCATTCCCCTCCCTACCACCATCTGTACACACTTTCCCAATAGACCATCACAGCTGTCCCGTTTCTCACACAAACAGTACCTTTTATATGCTTCCCAACTGTTTTTAATAACTGTTCTGTGCACAGCACTGTACTTCCTTTGTTTTCTTTTTTCCCCCCCCTTTTTTTTAAATATGAAAAAGAGATATAATCCAAACAAACAGGTCATCGCAGCAATCGGTACAGGAAGGCAATTAAAATGTTAAATGCCTCCATGGCCACTGACCCGTCCTCGAGCCGCACCAGCGGCCCCAGCGTGGAGCTGGAAAGTTCCCTGGAGAAGTTGCTAAGGTAGACGAAGCTTGTTCAAAAAACGATGTACATGAGCAAAACTGTCTGAGAAATCCTTCATCCTTTTTAATGAGGAAATATTAATAATGTCAGATACTGCTCGTGCAACCAGAGGAAGTTTTTTGAGACTTTCAAAGCACTTTTATCAACTCAAAGGTACCGCTGCCCCGTATTTCAGAACCATGCAGACAGAAACATCCCATATTCTTTTCAAATTCTGACTCATTTCACTCTTTCCAAATATCCTATGTATCCTGACTTCACATCGCTGGTGCTCATGCCTTCCCTGCACCCACCCCTGCTGCCGACAGTGGCATTGCTGGAGCCCTCAGCCAGGCTGGACCGTGCAAGCTCGCTGGCCTGCAGCGGGGATGAAGGCAGCGAGCAGCTGAGGACAACTCAGCCCCAAGCCCCAGGCAAACAAAGCCGCTTGCATAGGGCAATAGTGGGAAGAGATCCAGCCGGGAATGGGGAGAAAAGCAGGATTTTCTCAGTGACCCATCTCATGGAAAATCTACCCTACCAACAGGATGTCCAGAAACGAAAACTCCGTTTACTTGTTTTTTTCCGGGGCCATGCCCACAGCATCCTTCAGCACACTGCAGCGAGATGTGTGCATCCCACCCCATGGCACGCAGTCCTTAGCTCCGTGCTGTACGGGACCACAGCAGATAGCCAAGCTCTGTGCTAGGATGGGGACCCTGCCCGCACCATCCTCAGCCCACAGGCAAGCGGCTTCACACCCTGGGACTGCTCACTGCTGAGATGCATCTCACGTTTTTAATAGAAAAGGTTATTACTAAAGACAGTGTATATGGAGAATAACTGGTCCACTCTCAGTTCCCATCAGAATTTTGACCAGAAAAAGAAACAATGTCCATGTTTAAAGTGTGTGTTATGCATGCTATTTTACCTACGTATCACGCTCCTGTGCTCACATTACAAAGAACAGACAGCTTGAAGATGCATTTCTGTAAAACAAGTGTACATCCCCAAACAGCCCTGAGCTCCGTGGCTGGGTGTTCATAACTGTATCTGCCTAGGAAGAACCTAAACCAGAGCTGTTGAAGCTGATGTCCTCTACAGAGGAAAAAAAAAAAAAAAAAAGGTCTTGATCTCGAAAATCCCCCTTCTTATCTGACCGCCCTGTGTTTTGCCCAACTTTTCCAGCAATACCTGACCTACACTCGCAAGGTTCAGCCGCTATCAAGGCTGATCCTCCCACAGCGAGGCAAGCTGCTTGTGAAGCTTTCAAATAAAATGACATGGGATTTATTTTTTAGCTAAGCGACAACTACTTTTTACTTTTTAACACAGCAACAAATGTAAAAAGGTTTGTTGGTTAATTTTAATGAAGTCCTCATCACGTCAGGAAAAGTCCTCGTCATCACACAATAAAAGCATTGCAGTGGCTATCCTCCCCAAAAGGGATCCCAACAATAGCTGGGCTTTAGAAAAATCGTCCTGATACAAAGAATTCATTCTTCTGATTTACTTGAAACTACTTTGCCTTAAAAGAAAAAAAAAAAAAAAAAAAGAAAAAAAAAAAGAACTGAATTAAATTTAAATTTTACCCCAAGTTTCCAGCATCACTCAGGGATTTGGCCATCTTCTTCGATAACTATTTAAAAGCTTATTGGGCAAAAAGTTCAGAGAAAATTTTGAGCAAATATCCTTAGGATGAAATCTGACTGACAATGTATTTCGGCATTAAAATCTCCAGTAAGTCCTCATCTTGACAATAAACGTAGCGACTATCTAACCTGCCTTTTGATATCTTTACAAGGGTTCATCCCTGTTCTTTCAGCGCATTACAAGGTATTTTGTAACACACATACTGGCTTTAAACACAAAAATGGTAATTTAACCAGACGCGCTGTTTATTACAAAGCTCATGCAGCTCATTATCTGTCCCTCAGACACAAGACGAAATCTGTAGACACAGAAAAACAGAACATGAATGAGGCCATCTCGACACCTTACATGTAGTTCTTCATCCCTTCTTTCTCCTGACTTTCTCCTTCAGCAGACTGTGCACGCTGCCTGTACTCACCCTGGAAACCTTCCCTTCACCGGGTGCTCTGTTTGAGGACTGGTCCGAGCCTAAAAGGGCTGCACAGAGATGCCTCCCTATAAAATATTTCTCCCAAGTTTGCAAATGTATTTTGCACCTAGCAGTGATCCTCACGGCCACGCAGTGGGCTTCTTAGGCTGAAGAGCCCTCCTGCTTTTCCATCGTGTTACTCAGAACCACAGACTCATTTAGGGTGGAAAAGACCTTTAGGATCATCGAGTCCAACCCTACTTAACATGGGGCGACAGTGGCTGGGACAAGAGGAGAGATGTGCAGCGCAGAGGACGGTGCAGAGCAGGTTTAGACTTTGGTTAGGTACTGATGCTATGAGCGTATTATGAATATGACAAATGGATGTAACCAAGGAGCAGGAAAAACACCAGCTACACCTCTGTGGCCGGGGCCAAGTGCCACAGTGGCAGGTGCGGAGGATTTGCTCTCACCTGCAGCTCTCATGGGTGATGCCACATTAGTTTTACGCCCTGTGGAAGGTGTGCTCCATTCCTGCATGCCCCGCAAGCCCTGCCTGGAGCCTGTGTATCACTTGGTCTCAGGCAGCACAAAGTCAGTGGTGCCACCACCCAGCTCCCTGTGACAGCCAGGATGGATGGACACTACCTCCCACGGGATGTGTGCACCAGGCGAGTGAGATGGGCAGGAGAAACCCACCGACTGGTGCTCCCAGGTAACAGCAGGGGCTCCCTGCTGCACCCTGTGGGTGTCCTGCTGGAGGGGACCTCGGTGATACACCCTCCTGTGGTGGTTTTGAACAACCTTTTTACATCATCAAAAAATCCAAAGCACCAGCAAGATTTACCTCATCGCTCAAAGAACCATCAGGTACCACGCTCGCACGACCTGCTCCAGCTACACTGGCTCACCTGGCCAAATAACCCTGCCTTGGACACTCACCAACCCCATGAGAATTTTGTGCTTCGCTACAGATATATCTTACCCCAAAACATGAACATGCTGAAACATCCAATCATGTTCTGGCACGCATGCAAAAAAAAAAAGCCCATGGCAACAAAGACGACAGCTTGCCAATGGCAGCTGCTGCACGCACACACAAAATTAAACTATATTCTTCTGAAAAGGGATATTATTATGGCGTTTGTTTCCCCTCACCATCACCCTCACCCATTCCCTCACAAAATAAAGGGGGAAATATCAACACGTATCAAACATTAGGAGAGATGGATAAAAAGAGAGAGGGAGGCACTGCCCTGAGGAGGGGTAGGATGGAGAACGCAGGGTTTAACAGGAGATCCAACTGGGATCAGGGTTGGATGCGTGGAGCCGCCCTGAAATATTGGCTCACCTATGGGTGTTGTACAGCACACGCAAGTAAAACATCCAGCCGTTCCATGGCAGGAGGCCCACAGATGTTGAACTGCATCGAGTTTGGTCAAGCCGGCCCTCAGCTGTAACGCAAATCTGCAAACCCACGCTTACATACATGAAATAGCATCTGATGGTACCTATCTTTGCTTCCCTTCCCCAGTGCAGACCCGCCTGATGGCTCCCGTGCTGCTATGCAATGCGGGAGATAGCAGTCTCCACACTTGTGGAGATAGCAGTCTCCACACTTGTGGAGATAAATGTCATATCGGACCTCTGACATCATGTATTCGCCAAGTAATTATTTTTGATATCATAAGAGTTGTCCAGGGTGCACAATAAAATTAAAAAAGTAGAAAGCAAGGTTAATAAGATTATCGTGTTGGTATAATAGGTAATGCATTTTGCAGTATATCCTTAAATCTGCCCTCTCAAAACATAATTAAATAACTGTGATTTATATTTTAAAGGAACGCAGACATGCAGTGTATCCTCCTACCCACATATGCTAATTGCTTTCAGCCCCTAAAAATCACACAGTTGTTTGCAGCTTTTTAATCCTCATGTGTAAATAACCCGACTCAGGTCCAAGTTATGAACAATAAAGTCCAGGAAACTTTCAGAATAGCGTGTCATTAAACCCGTCTTGATTTTATCTTGCTAATCTAATGGCACTGATGTGTAGCAAAGCCTGTGGGGAAGGAGGAACGACTCCCCGGGGCCCTTCGCACTGGCCCGAGAGCCAACGTGCCGGCTTGCCGTGACACTGGGATAGCACTCTGAGCGGGAGGGTGGATATTAAGGACCTGGAGAAGAGACTGAGACCCCCCCCCTTAGGAGGAACCGATGGATGTACAAGCTCAGGATACCCCCCCTGGGCCTCGCCGTGGGCCGACGTGCACTGCGGTGGTGCAGGGAGCACGGGCGATGTATGCCTGCTGCTTCGCTATGGGCAATACTCAACTGCGCAGCTCTCCATTTTGCACTCGCACGTGAGAGTCTGGCACACAAAATGGAGGCCCTCATGTATTTTACAGGTGGCGGCTACAAATCCAGCCCGAATTCACCCGCTCTACGGGGGCCACATCCTCCTCCTGTGTGCCGAGTGGTGACGATGCCAGGTGCGGAGCTGAGCTCACGCGTCACATCCATCCCCTGGGTGGGGACATGGAGCGATGCTAGCTAGGAACCTTTCCGAAAAATACATAAATACACCGTCCTCTCGCCAAAAATAATTATACCATGAGGAGGGGATCTGCCAGGGTGCTGCCCTTGCAATTGGGCACACAATGCTGCAACCCCCCAAAGAACTTGCTGGGATAAAACTGCCCCACACATCACGGGCACCGTGACCCATGTGCTGATCCCAGCTGGGCTTTTTGGTGGCTACCATAATCCAGGTGATAATTAACAATAACCAAAGACGAAACGAAGAAAAGCATCATATGAACGGAAAACTAAAAGCTATTAGAACGTATTTTAGTTCACCAACAACCCTTATCTACCGAGAGCCCTCACTGTCATAAGGAAACCTTCAGGGTTGGCTGCTGTTAGGAGGCTAAAATAATTTGCCCTGAATTTACAGCCTATAATTTAATCAGCAGCTCCGGCCCTTGCCTGTGTGGCAGGGAGTGGGGGCAGAGCCGTACCCACAGCTCCCAGCGAGGATGCCCCAAAAGCCATCCCGCCGGGGACAGTCCCCAAGCCCCGAGGGTCCAACTTCGGGACACGTGTGGCAAAGCGCAGGCTTTTGGGGAGGGGTCGAGGGTCTACGGAGCAGCGGGCTGGGGTTTGTTTGCTGGTTGCGAAAGCCTCAGCCGGTGCCTAAACTTGAAGCATGGAGGGGAGGAGGAGGAGGAGCTGTGAAGAAGCTCAAGGCACGGAAAGCAAGGGATGCCCTTTCTTTTACATCCGAATGGGGAGAAAATACATAATTGTAATAATAAATAGTGGGTTTTATGAACAATTAGGATTCCACTGTCTCTTTGAAGGGTTTGAAAAGCTGACATGATGTTTTGGGCTCTCCAGATTCAGCTTTGAGGCCTCAACCAAGAGAAACATTCAGCCCCGCTGTGTACAGCAGTGACCACAACAAAGATTGTGGTTTCTCCCACACTCGCCTTAAATAGATCTAAATTAATGCTATTCATCATTGGGTGGAAAAGAAGGGAAATATAAAAGTGCAGTTGCTTGTAGACAAGCCAGCAGCATTGGGCAACTTTCTTACCATTCAAAGGCCTCTCCTGCTTCTGCACCCTGAAGCCCGCTGGGGCAGGCAGGTGGCAAAATCACACACCCTTACACTGGCCAAACCCATCACCTGGAAAACATCCTGGACATATGAAATACGTCTTTATCCCGTGTTTATTTGTTGTTGTTGTTGGAGAAAGGGGAAAGCTAAACCACATGACTGAACTCCTGCCAGGGGTTCGTGATAGAGCAGACCGTCCCAAGTGCCGCACCAGTTAGTATCTGAATTATCACAGATACTCACCAGCTCAGTTACAACTACAGGGGGAGAGCAGTTGTCCCACCTAAATCCTGCTTCTGTCAGCTACCGCCTGCTCACAGCTGCGGAAAGAGGTTGGCCCTGCTCCCCAAAGCGGAGAGCATCGGTAGATATCTTTGTGCCACACAGGGTGTATGGATCACCGCGTTCTGTGCACGCCCGGATAAGTGGGCACGTGAAATTTGGGGTGTCAAGGAGCTGTAGCTGTCACCTCCCCACCTCTCCTGACTTCGATATACACCCAGGCTCCCACTGCTGACTTTTATGGGCACCTTTATAAGGGTAAAGCAATGCAACATCTGCCTTCTCCTGGTATTCCTTGAGGGCAGAAATACCGCGAGATTTCTTCATTTCACTTTTTTCTTTAAAACTATAGATGTCTCACTGCGGCAAAAAATAATGGAGGGGGAAAAAAACAAAACCCCTATGAGCCCCTAAACATTAAAATCTCAGCCGAACACTGAACTGCTCGGGTTCCCCATGGTGTGTGCAGGGAGCCCTGAACAGGGAAAGAGTGCAAAATACCTGCTGCAACGCTAGTTGAGTATTTTTCAGTAAGCGTAAATGTTATCTGTCTGTAGGAAAGCATAGGGACTATTAACATCGCAAACAAAACTTTAAGGACCGTTTTGGATGTATGCTGGAACAGTCACGGGCTGGAAGCAGGTTTTCAAAAGCCTTGTATATGGAGAGAATGTCACGGATGCTTTAAAAGTCTTCAGATACGTGTAAAAATGACATATATATTACGTATTACCTCCACAGAACAAACACCATTTGAAATGTGCCCCTTTTTAACTACCATTATGAGCTGTCTAAAGAGCATTTTGGTTAAAACTTGGGAGGAAAGGCGGGGGGGGGGTGGGGGGGAAAGCCCACTGATCTTACACCTGCTCTTTAGCAGTGGGAAGTAGGTTCTCAATCTGTTAACATGACCATCTGGCCAATCTGCATATCACGGCTATCTGGATTACTGTACGATGGAATGACAATAACGTAGCCAAAACAAAAGTAAAATGCATCAAAAACTAACAGTAGCGCAGCTCTTTTGATTTTAAATTAAATAATAAATGCCGTATCACAGCAAAGCGAGAAAGTCAGCTAAATAATTAAAAACGAGCCTTTGCTATGGCATAATTAAGTAAACAATATGGTGTGTGTTTCTATACGAGCCAGCAATAGTTTCCACCATTGAACGCTCCACTTTTGCAAAGCAGCTATCAGGAGTTCAAGACGCTGCGACAGCTCTTTTGGTGATGTACAGTATTGTCAGGACACCTCTCACATCCCTGCAACATGCCGAACCGGCTGCGGCTATTAACAGGATTAATGTAGCAACAATCAATACCAATTGTACTAAAAGATTACGGCACAAAGCCTTATGTACCTTTTAGACTCCCCGATACCTCCATGGGTATTTTGGCTATCTGCGGTCATTTTCCGCGCTAACCAATCTTTGGGTTATTCCCATCGATGCCTCTTTGTGATGGGCCAAGTAGAAATATTTTAAATCCGCCGATGGGAGTGTAAAATGGGTCTGCTTAAAGTTCAAGGTCATGTGCTATATACAATTGCCCAGGCAATTAGCCATAAAGCATATTTAGACACCAAGTAAATTTTCATAGTGGCAGAAAGAAGGCTGACTTCTTGCATCTTAGCTGGCTTCTGTTCTAAACATGACCAGAAAAATGAGCTCATGTAAAAAAAAAAAAAAAAAAAAAAAAAAAACATTCCCAGATTTTTCCTAAATTTGGGATTTTTAAACGTCCTTCTGAAAGACTAAAAAGATTTTCTCTGCCACAAATACCTCGCTAGCTTAATTCTCGCCTGGAGCACATAACGATGGCCATCCAAAAAAATAAATCGGGCATTGCAGCATCGCCTCCTGGCCTGCCATCCTGCTTCATCCACCAGAGAAGTCTCTAAAAACTGTGACCTCTCACAAAATTTAACTACTTCCATTGCGAATCTATTCTCCAATCTGATCACATTAGCAGAAGGAACTCCAAAGCAGTAAAAAACTCCAGAAAGTTCTCGGTTGAGTGCCTACTAATGAACAAAGGTTAACTTTATCTAAAAGGTCAAATGCCTGGTGGCTAAGGTTGTGACCTTAACAACTTAAATTGTGACCTTGCCACGTGCCTAGTATATTGTAGATTCTGATACAGATCATCTGGTAAAGGACTGGTCATAAATTAGCTTTACTGTTCGACTCCCACAAAGAAAACGGTTTGCCACAATGGTTTCCAACTTGTCATTTGATACAAGCGCAGAATAAGAGAAAACTAAAAAGCGAACCCAAGTTCGGGGTATGAAAATGCCGCCTGGTTTTAGTTAAGCAGATTAGAAACTGCAAACTGAGAGCAGTACTCTAGATTTCGATACATTTTTTGGTCAACCTCTAATTCACAAAACACCCATCTTCCTTTCCTTTTTTTTTCTTTTTTTTTTTTTTAAACAAAAATTATATGTAGTTTGCCTATTTGCATAGTTTTGTTTTCTCTTTCTAGCTAGTTCTTAAAGAGAATAATTGATTTCAGTAGCTTTGTAAGAAGCACTATTTAAATCTGCACACGTGTTCCCTTACAGATGATAGTGCCTACTGAAGAAAAAGCGTGGATTCAAAGCAATAATTATTGTACATGCTTAGAAGGAAAGGGACAACTCGCTGCCGAAGTCATCTCAACTAAGGACATCTTGGAAGAGAATACTTCCCCCCCCCTAAAAAAAAAAAAAAAAAAAAAAAAACGAAGACAAAGAGGGGTGGGGAGGTGGGGGGGAAACCCCAAGAAAAAAGAGAAGCAAGCACTGTGGGTGAAAAGGTCACAATGGTTTTGGCACGTATCTTCAAGCACGTTTCGGAGTCTGTGCCTCCTGCCAATACTGGCAACTTCTCAAAACTTTTAAGGAGGTAAAAACATTGTTTAGTGTTTACAAATCTTCTGTACTATAGCAGATGCTTGTCAAATCCGCTATATGTAAGTTGACCAGCCTACCTAATATTTGGGCTGGTGACTTCCTCCTCATAAATAAGCGGTCCATACATTCAGGGAACGAGGTCTGATGGAGTTTGAGACAAAGGACCCTTAATATTTTTTTTCTTTTGTAATTTTCCTGTTGCGCACCCGGCACAAGCTGCCATTACTGCGGGTCTGCGGGAACCAATGGCTGTCAACTTGGCCAATGTTCAGGTGTAACAAAGACTGCTGGGATACATCGGAGGGGGGAAAAAAGGGAAAAAAGGGGGGAAAAAAAAAAAGGTAGCCTATATGCGAGGCTTTCAGCACTCCTCCATGAAGCAATATAGATGGTGACCAAGCTGTGCTACCTCCTAAAAATCATTTTGTCCCCCTCCCCGGTGAGGTTTAGCAGGGAATACACCAGCACACGCTACTGCATTAGGAGCACAATGCGATGCGTGCAATCAGCAAACAACGGCCGAAAACACGATGTGGTGCGGTCTGTACGAGTGCGTTACTGCTTACACAAACCAACAAATCTAACCCCAAAAAACAAGCCTAAGCCTCGCGCTAAGTTTCCGTGGCAGACATCTAGTTCGAAGAACAATTAGTGCAATTGCTGCCTGTTGACGATGAAGGCAGAAATAAATAAGAGCGCGCTATCAAGGCTACTGTTTGCCAACAGCGTGCTGATAAGATGGTATATCCCTAACCACAATACTGAACTTTTACAATGTCTATTGCCCAACTGTTATAACAGGGAGAGGATCCTTTCAAGCACCCCGGAATACTTACACCCCTGGATTTCATCCTTTTCTCCCCATCCTACACCGCTGTGACCCAACGCGCAAGCTAAGCCAAGACCGTTGTTTTCTATTAACAACTTTCGCCCTCCACAGAAGGCTGCTTTGCACTTAGGAAACACAATACGGACTGGTATTTAGCAGCACCATGCTATATATAAATCTAAATAATAAAAACCTGCAAGCTGTATAGCAACACGTGGCAGTTTTCAGCCGTGGATACCAAAGCACTTCAAGCGCATCGCCCCGTTCTGACATGCAGAGGTGGAAACTGAGGCAGACACAAAAAGGATGAGAGTCCCTGGTCTCCCCAGGGCTGGTGACAGAATGGGAGGTAACCCATAACACCCCAGCCCTAATCACCCTTCAGTTAGCTATTCATTGGTAATCCTTCCTTCACCATGCCCCATCATAAATGGCAACGTAAATAAATAATTCTCCACAATATTCGCCTACCTCCCCATAGTCATAAACGCGTAATATGATTTACCACATCGCACCAAAGTGCAAAGTAAATTTCACAGCTTATCTGTAGGAAATACCATGAGGATACTTGAAAGTTATTTCCGAACAGGAATCACAGCTGTAAACTCAGAGCGGCAACGCTGCCTATCGCCACAACCAGCGCGGGCACTCGGTGCAGAAAAACTTCGGGGTGGCCAAAACTTTCTGCAAGACTCTAAGAAAGAAGGTAGCATTGGAAATACAGGCTCCCTGCGCTGTAACTTGCTCAGGTTTCTTACCGATATACATTTAAATAGAAGTGGTTTCTACTAGTAGGATTCCTTTCCCCTCTGCTCCTCTTTTTTTTTTTTCCAGCCCATCCAGCCCCTCAACTTGCAAGTCAGGCTGAAACCCAGAGAGACCTATGCATACCATACGTGAAAACCGGGGCCTAACACTTCACACGCATGCATTTTTCTGCAATATAATCACCCAGGACAACTACAATAGTGTATTATTTTATCCAGTTAACATACTACACATCCTCTGAGCACACCGAGTCGCTCTGCAGGCAGGGTGTACTTTGCGCTGGAGTCAGAGATCCCAAGATTTTTGTCACACGCAAAAACATCTCAGCACCACCACCCACCCCTCCTCGCCATAAGCACAGCATTATCAAACCAGGAATTTGTTTCAAGACCCACTCAGCTTCTAGGTCTATAACTTGTGGTATTTCAGGGGGTTTAAATGTCTCCTTTTCCCCACAGGACTACCCAAGGTTTGTCTTGTGGCCGCTCAGACCCGATGACTAGGTTTGCTATCAAGGGATTGTCTTCTCCTTCCCCTCCGAGCCCAGTCCTGCAGGATTTACACTCCCCATTCCATCCCCGTGGGGTGAGGATACCCAGCACTCCTGACCCATGGGCCTCAGGCACCTCTAGCCTTCTCACATTATTTTGTACATAACATATACAAACTTTAATAATTTTTTTTTCTAATTAAAATCTATCTGCTTTCCCCCAAAATCAGGATAAAGGAAGCCGCGTCTGGCTGCGATCCCTCCTAGGACAACATTTAGGGTAACACCTGTGAGGGATGCCCGAAATGCCATTAACCCCAGGAAAACTAGAGCTGCTTTTACGTGGCTGCACCTTAAAAACCCATTAAGAAAAAGGAAAAATAAAGGGGGGGCGAGGGAGGGGAGTTTTGGCACTCTCCTGGCCGCCCCAGGAGGGCAATAACCGGCGTCCCCTGCTCCCTCCCCGGCTCATGCAGCCACCACCGGGGCACGGCGCCCGGCACGGAGATAAACCGAAAAGTTGGAGAAGGTGGTATAGAAAGGCACTTACCTGCTGCGTGCACAAAGTATGCCAAATATAAATCGAGTTCCTTAACAGAAACTCCTATATGGTGGGGCTGTACGCACAGCCCGGGGTTAGAGCACTGTGGGGACTTTACAAGGCGCTCGCCATCAGTACTTTCGAGCGGAATACCTTTAAATAAAATCACCATAACAAGGTCCAACCTCCAGACCTTATCTGCCTGGCGAAGGCAGTCAATTCTTCTCATCTTGCCCTTCTGGTCTGGATTGGAAAGAACGCAACACGGAGGCTTTTTTCCTGTGACTGTGAGAACAAAATCCTCCCGAAATTCAGGCCTGATATCTTTCCGGAGCTTTGCCAGAAGTCTGGATGCCCATTTTTGCTTTACCTCGGGTTTTTCACTTAGCAGTTCGTCCTTCACGGCTCTCTCTTCCTCTTTTGACATGCGTTTTTCATGTTTTTTGAAGTATTTTCTTTTTCGGGCTTGCAGGTTGAACCACGTGTACGCAAACGCTCGGACGTGAGGCAGAAGTGCTTCGATGAAGGGATGAAATTCATCCTGAAAAAGTTACAGAGAAGGGTCGATGTCACCGAAACCATCAACAAAAAGCCTCCGGAAAGGGGGCTTTCACAAGGCGCCAAGGCCCACTGGGACGGGGACAGTTGGGCTTGCACATCTGACGGGCTGGGGGACTCGGGCCCCTCGCTGTTGGACCCCCAGCCCGCCACCGCCGCGGCCCCGCTCGCCTCACACCGACCCCAACCCTCTGCTCGCACCCCCTGAGAACAGGCCCGACTTCAAACAAGCACACAGGCAGAGATGGGGCAACATGGGGCCCTTTCCCTGATCCCCAAAGCTCTTAAAAAACAAAAAGCCAAACCAAAAAAAAGCACACAAAAAAAAAGGTAAAAGGAGTTAAAAGCAAAAAGCCCTGCTGCAAGTCCACTTGCGGAGGGAGCGCGTATCTCCCTTTGCTCTCTCCCTGACCCTGCTGCTTGCGGTGTAGCCAGCGTATGCCCGCCAATTTGGCAAATCCTAAACATTTGGATGCCAATCAATGTTTGTATGGGGAAGTCTAAAGTATAGTAAAACTTTCCCTAAGATATATTTGGAAATAGCAGGAGGCAGTATAGTAAAATGCCAATATAGCTGCATATACAAATACAATGAAGGGTGGTTTTTCTCTCCGTTTCCTACACGGCGAAGGGAGTAGAAAGTAACGCCGTCAATCTGTCCCGCGTGCGCGACAACTAATGCTGAAATCCTAGAAAAAGCAAGGCTCACAATTGATTTTGTTTTTCAAAAAGTTTTGTTTACATTTAGGCAAAAAGAACAAAATTAAACCCTGCTATTAGGGCATATTAGGACAAGCCAAAATCTGAGCCTTTTTATAAAATAAAAAGAAACAGGAAAAAATGAAAAATGCGGTAACAGCAAGCCTTAGCACGACTCGTGCAAATACGCAAAGAATTATCCTTTTTTTTTTCCGTGACACTTTGTGTCATATTTTCACGTATTTAAAAAGAAATGCCCTACTTGGAAAGTTACTTTGGCCATCCAGAGCCACTGCTTGCTTTGTGTAACGATGACTTAAAGATCACCCCTTTTCCTTGGCACAAAGATAATCACGATTAAAATTATTCTGACAATAAAAAAAAACACAAGAAAGACACACACACACCAGTTTTGTTGAAAAAAAATTAATATATATATCCTCAAAAAGTACTACATCAATCAGCCAAAGGGATCAAAACATATTATAATATACTGAGGCCACGCTTCTTGTTTTTCTTTCAATAAATGAACGACCAAACTCCAGGCTGCACATAAAAATGTATGTAGCCTGTGGGGGCCTGATCCAGCACCGCGTGCTGGGGACGTGCCTGCTTCCAGGGGCCGAGTTCCTCCTTTTCTCAGGATTGGGCCCTCCAGGAGGGAAAAATAAAGTAATTTGTGGAATGTTTCCCCCAGCATGGTAAAAGCCACCCGCTGCCTATCCTTTTGCAAGGCAACATTGGGGATTTTTTCAGATTAACTAACTTTTTTTTTTTTTTTTTAATTATCCCATGGCGTACATTTCCTACCCAAATCATTTCAGGTCGTGCAAATATTGTTATTAAAACAGACATCTTACTTCCTTTCAACACCTTATTTTAACTTGCATTTTCTTTTCAAAAATTATGAAAGATTGAGAAATCAATAGCAGAAATATCTATCAGCAAAATCCTGTCGTAATTCAAGACCTTCTGCTGACTTCCCAAAAGCTTTCATTGCACTTATTCTGAGTGGCCCCTGAATTGTAAATACTGAAATCTAGAAGTAATACCACCGCATTTATTTTTATTTTAAAGGCAGACTGTGAAAAATTACCCCAAACGGCACAATATATTTCATATAGCACAGCAGAGCGGCAGTAATCACAAGTACTATGAATGATTATTAAAATATAAGCAGGTAAAATAAAATAAATCACTCCAATGACTGGCACATTCCTCTTTTTTTTTTTTTTTTTTTTTTTTTTTTTTTTTTTTTTTTTTTAACACATCCCCCCCCCTACTGGAAAAGATCATAGTTTCAAATTTCAATAAAGTTTTAAAAAACAAACAAACCAAAAAAAAAAAAAAAAAAAGATTGCTGTGAGTTTGCAGTCGGCAGATTCAAAAAGTGAGAGGAGGCACAATCCCAGCACATGGAGCTGCTCTCACCCACCAGAAAGAGCTCTGGTGGCTGGGGGGGGAGCGGGGGGAGGAAAAAAAAAAAATACAAAAACCTACAGGTCCCTACAAGCTATTAAAAATAATAAACCCTCCCTTCTGATCCCTTCTGTCCTTCCCCTTCCCCACTCGGGGAGAGTCAAGGAAAAAAGGCCTTTTGTCAAGTGGAAGTTTATCTGCGAAGGTACACACAGCAGAGGCTCGCCAGCCCCACAATGAGCCAGGGGAGCGCTTCCAGCTTTCCTAGTTTCTAAACACGTCTTGGTACATCCTGAAATATTTTAACTTTTCTGCTTTAAGCAGCGCTTTGTCCTGCCTGATCTCATGTGCTCGGGACTTTTTTGGCTCGATGCTGGATGCTATCCAAGAGAGAGTTGCTTTAACCTGCGCTAAAGCTGATTTCTACGATGGGAACCTGAAAGGGGAGGTAACAACACTGGAAAAAAAATAACCAAACCACTTTAAAAGACCTCGGGAGGAGGCAAAAAAATATCAAAAAAGGTACTTCTTAGTGTGAAGTGTAAAAGTCAGGGTCCATAGCTGAAGTAAATGAAAAGCACCATTGCTCGGCGTGCGAGGTGTGCACGTCCCTATCAGGCTCAAATGTGTCTTTTCAAAATGGTGTATGAGGAGAAAAGGTTAATGACTCATAAACAGACCAACTTTCAAACTGTCTTGGTAAACACGCTGCTCCGTAAAATTGCACTGCTTCAATCTCAGCGGTGAGGTATTAGCAAAGTCAAAGTGGAAATAAAAGCACTCAGGACCGATCAAACAAAATTGGGCTGGAAGCGGGGATGGCGGGGGGGGGGGGGGGGGGGGGGAGCTGTTTCTGCACAATACAATTATTTATTTCAGTGTTATTATAGCCACCCCCCACACACAAGAAAAAAAAAAGTTTTGGAAATGTGTCAATGCAAGTGTGCTAACAGATTTGCAGTCTTGTCTGCAGCCTCGCTGCAAAATATCAAGATTTTAAGTAACTGGTGGAAAAGGAGATGATCTTTGCCTTTCCCAAAGTTAGCTTTAAGGGAAAGTTTCAAAGTATTTTATAAAGATGTTTGCTTTCCCCCCTTGGTGTTGGATGGGTCACCTAATAATAAAAGACACACCAAAAAGCTGGGAAAGCAAGAATAAAAAGTAAGTTGCTTTTTTCTTCTTTTTTTTTTTTCCTCTCCATTGCACTACTCTCCAAAGTTTGAGGATACAGCTCTTCAGAGCACAGCCTGTTTCTAAGCAGCACCTACAATATGGACCGTGCAATTTTGTATTGCTGATACCAAAATTCTCCTCTGCTCTTCAGAGAGGTGTAAAATAAAATAAAATTTAAAAAAAACAAAACAAAACAAAAAAAACCCATAGGACAAAAGAGCCCCCAAACCCAGCCCAAAGGCACCCGCAATAATGTAACACTGCAAAGGAGCCTTTTGAAACAATATATTTCTGCTGATCTTTTTGAAATTAAGCCAGCTACAGCAACCCTTGTTAATATTTTTTACAATCCATTTGCTTGTAAATCTATTAGGAGATGTGCATATGTTCCCCAACTATTTCCTAGATCTTCAGCAGATATGTAAATGGAACGATGTTTAGATTTTTCCTGACAGATGATACAAAATGCTTGTGCCATTTCAGTTCCAGTGCTTGGATAAATATGCTCATAACTAGGATTTCTGTTTGTTTTCCTTTTCTAACCCAACTTTTGAAAGCTTCCCTTTAAATGTGAACCAAAACTCAACACACACACACACACACACAAAAAAAAAAAAAAAAAGGGAAAAAATATCTCTGTCCCAAAACTTGTATTAATAAAAGCTCCTGAAATGAAAAATAGGAAATTGCTTGCAATTGCTCAGGGCTCGCCTTCTTTTTCTACCGAAAATGACAAAACCACCCAATTGATCCTTCGGAGGGAAGAGTTTGTCAGAAGGCCTCTAATCCTCGTTATTACTTTTCCAAACGTGCAACAAGAATGCGAGATTTGCACAACTGAGGAAAAGCACAGTGCCTAGCTTTTTCTCTCCCCCTTTTTTTTATTTAATGAAAAAAAAAAAAAAAAGGGGGGGGTGGGGGGTGTCAGGGGGAAAAAGACACCAGGACAGGGAACAACCGGCCCATGGATTTATTTTCTCTCCTTAATGTACAACTGGGCCTACTAAGCCCAAGGAGCTCCACGTGCAGCTGTGGAGCGATGCGGTGGTGCTGGCCCTACAGGAGCGGATTTGCTGGCCCTCCTGCAGAAGCAGGAGCGATAAAATCCCGGTATTTTTCAGAGTTGAATTAAAGGCACAAACTTTGGGCAGGCAGAGCAGGGAGTTGCATCCCATCCTCTGCAAACTCCCCTTTTCCTCCTGCCTTGTAACCAACTATGTGCAGGGGTTTTGAAGCCCGGCGGAGTTCCGTGCGCCTGCCAGCCTGGCTGCTGCTGGCCTGGCACCCCCAGAAATTTGGGGGAGGCTGGGGAAAGCAGGGGGATGACACACTACGGCAGGAGAAGGGGACTAAACTTTTGCAGCTCTTCAAGCTGCCTGGGAAGCTGCATCCCCTCTCTCTGCATTTCCTCGCCTTTTTCTCGACGGAAAGAGCCTGGAGAGGCTTTCTCACCGGGAGAAAAAAAAATATTCAAATTAAATTAATAAGAATAATGTAGTCAAAATCTCCTGCAGGAGGAAATAATCTGGGGTTTGAGTCCACCACAAAGCATTTCCTCGTTAAACCATTATATCCTGCTAATTGAAGGTGTGTAATTTAGCGTCCTGCAGCAGTGTGTGGGGAAGGTGGGGGGGGGGGGGGGGGGGACCGGCAGCGCTCCGCGGCCGCGCAACTCGGGGGCATCGCGGAGCGGCACCTCCCCCTCTTTTCGCACAGCCCCGTCCCGCTGCAAGCGGGGGGCGCAAAAGTTGCGCCGAGTCCCGCGGAGGGCCCGATCCGAGGGCGGGGGGATCACGGGGGGGGGCGGGGAGGCGACACACGGGGACACGCGCGGGACAAGTTTGCGGATGCCCGTGTCGTGCGTGTGTGTGCCCCGCGGTCGGGTCCCGCAGCGGGGCTAGCTGCGCGGGTGCGGAGCGCACTCCGCGTAGGGGGGGCTGCACCGCGGGAGCGTGCCCAGGTGCGGGGGACGCTCCGTCTCCGCGCCCGGGGGCGGGGGGGGGTTGGGGGAAACGCGGAGCCGGCAGGGCCGGTTCCCCCCCCCTCCCTCCACCCACCCCCCACCCCGCAGCCGCGTAAGCCCCGCGTGGGGCGGCTGCGGGCCGTGCCCGGCGCCTGGGGCTGCAGACGGCGCAGTGGCTGGCAGCGCTGCCCCGGGGCCGCGGTGCGGGGCGGGCGGCGGCGGCGGCATCGATCGCGGATGACCAAGCACGGCGGGGCCGTGCGGGGCGTCCCGCAGCACCGCGCCCGCGCGCCCCCCCCCCCCCCCCCTTATTAATTAAACCATTAATAAGTAGGCGCCATTAGCCATGTGCCGACACAAATGGCCGTGCGGGAAGGGGGGTGGGGGGGTGGGATGCAAGCGAAAGGCAACAAAGTTAGTTTCGGCAAGCTGCGTTCGTGCCCCTTCCCCGGCGCGCACCGGCGCGCACCCCCCGCAGCGCCGGCCCCATCGCGCCCCGGCAGCCGCTTACCTGGGTGAGACAGAGCGGAGAATACATGACTGCTGCGGGGGGCTGCGGTTTGGAGGTGTGCGTGTGCGGGGAGAGAGGGAGAGAGAGAGGGGGAGAGAGAGAGGGAGAGAGGGAGAGGGAGAGAGAGGAGGGGAAAAAAAGAGAGAGAGAGAGAGGAGAGGAGGGGGAGCCCCGAGCCTGCTTCTTGCTTTCACATTTCCAACTCTGCCAAACTGCAGCCAGCGCGGAGCCGCTCCATGAGCTGAACTTTAACCCCGCCTCGACTTTCCCGCACTACGCGCTCGGCATGCCTGCCCTGCGCGCCGTTAAAGGCATAGCGCACGCTGCGCGCCCCTCCGCCGCCGCGGCCCCCGCTCCGCGCCCCTCCGCGCCGCGCCGCTCTGCGCCGCGCCGCCCGCTCAGCGCTGCGCGCCGCCCGCCCGCGGGGGCGGGGAGGGGCGGGGAGGGGGCTGCGGCGCCGCCGCCTCCCTCCGCCCCGCCGCCCCGCAGCGCGGGCAGCCGCGGAGAGCCAGCGGGGCTCGGCTCAAAGTTTTCTTGTTTCGGGGGTTTTGTGGGGGCGGTGGGGGGGGGATGGGGGGTCGGTTTGGGGTTGGTTTTTTTTTGTTTCGTCTTTTCCCGACGGCTGCGGCCCCGCTCGGCCCATGGCCGGGGAGGGGAGGGGGGGGCACGGGGGGAGCGGCGCTGCGTTCACAACTTTCCCCATCCCCTTTGGCACTTGTCATTTTAAATCAAGCGCTTTATGGTCAGGGGTGCTTATTGCACTTAAAATAAATAAATAAATAAATAAAATTGCAACGCATAAATTCATCTGCACGTCGCGCACACACACACACCCCTTTACTAATAAAATCGCTCCTTAAAAGTGAAGCGCTTAAAATTAAAAATACACCCGCGGCTCCTGCCACTTCTGGAGCGCATTGTTTTGGCACCGGCAGCGTTTGGGTTTGGGGTTTGGATGCTCTCCAGCCCGCTCATGGGGACTGTAGGGTGTCCCGTGGCTTGTGCTCCCCCCCCCGCTTGGGAACAGCTTTTTCCACTGATGCTGAAAGCGACCTCGGCGTCCCTCCGCGTAGTTATCCATGCGGGGGCAGGCGAAGGGAGCAGGGAAAAATCCCATCCATAGGTACAGGGGGAAAAAATCCCGCTCCCCGCCTATGCAGCTCGTGTAGAAGCCGGCGGGGGGGCTGCACCGCTCCCAGCGCTTTGCGGTTTGCAGCATTATCTTTAAGTAACTTTTGGCGCCCTTCGGGAGACTTTTGGCCGCGGGACGGCTGGTTGCGCCCTCTAGGCAGGGCCCGCGGTCAAGCGCAGCCCCTCCGCAGCCGCGGACACCCCCCCAAAAAAAATAACGGGGGGGGGGGAGAAGAGCAAAAGCACCTTCTCCCCCCCACCCGCCGTATTTTTCAGAGCTAAACAAGCGGCCGCGCAAGTTATTTTTCCCCGAGTCAGCACGCTTTAAAATATTAATAATTTTTAAATGCGCTCTTTAAAAAAAAAACAAAACAAAACATAATAAACCGCTTTTTTTTCTTCTCCCCATCCCCCGTTTTTGCTTTTTTTTGGGTGCTAAATCCGGAGGTTTTCGCGGCTCCCCGTCCCCGCCAGTGGCCTCGTCCCTGCGGGGCGCCGCCAACTTCGGCGGAAAAGGGAAAAAAAAAAAATCCCGAAAAAAAAAGGAGAAAAAAAAGGCGCGCCCCTCCCCCCGGGGAGTTCAAACGTCGCAACACCCACCCCCACCGCTGATTGGCCAGCGCTCGGCAACGTCACAGAGCCCCGCCCCTCCGATTGGCCTTCCCCGCGGTCCGTCACATCCCGCGCCCAGCCGCGTTTCTTTGTGCGCGGCCGCGGGCGCTCCAGACGGCGCGTACGGAGCCGGCGCGCACGTACGGGCGGTCCCGCGGAGGGGGGTCGGGGGGGAATCTGTCAAGCTCAGCGGTTTTCTCAAATCCCTGGAAAAAAAAAAACATTTAAAAAAAAAAAAAACAACCAACCCCAAGGCAACTCCGGTGCAGACATCCGCGCCCGCGCTCCCTGCGCTCCCAGAGCCCGCGCAGCTCGCGCCCAGACAATAGCTGCTGCTCTCGGCAAAAGCGTGGAAATCGGGGTAAAAAACAACAAAAAAGCGAAGTTTAAGCGGCGCCAGGTACCCGGGGCAGGCGGGGTCGCCCGGCGGCACTCGGGGCGCTCTGGCTGGGCCGCCGCCGCCGCCGCTTTATTTATTCTTCTGCGAATTTTATTTTTTTGCTAGAGCTAAAATAAACTTGCAGCCGTTGGGAACCCGGAAGAGAATAAACGCCGCAACCAATTACCGCCTAACGTTAGGTGGGTCTGGGGGTGGATTTAGTGGGGTTTGGGGGGTGGGGGTGGGGTGTTGGGGTTTTTTTGCCTTGGGGTTTGGGGGGTGGGGGGGTGGCGCTGTGACTCCCGGGCGCTGCCGCCGCCTCCCCGCGCTGCCGGGCGCGCTCCGAGCGCCTGGGACTTTGCAGAAGTTGCGAGCGATTCGGCAGCCGCCCGCCTCCCTCCTCCCCTTCCCCTCCTCCTCCTCCTCCTCCTCCTCCCCCCGTGCCCCCGACACCCCCACCCCACCCCCGCTTATTTCCGCAATCTCCGCGATTTGCATAGGAGACCCGCACCGGGGGACGGCGGGGCTCACCGCTCCCCCCCGCACCCGCTTTCCCCCAAGCCCAAGGACGGGCAGTCGCCGCTGCGGGCCTGTAGCCCGCCCCCAAGCCCCTTCCCAGCCACGGGGTGCTCCGCAGGGGTGCTGGGCGAGGGGGGCGGTGGGCAGCGAGCGCCCCTTGCACCGATAGCTCCCCCCCCCCCGGTAACCTCCCTTGCCACGGGTAACCCCGCCTTGCACGGGTAACTCCCCCTCTCCGAACCGGTAACCTCCTCCCCTGCACGGGTACACCACCCCCACCGCCCCCGCACCGGTAACCCCCGCCCCTTGCACCGGTAACCCACCCACCCCCCCCTTGCACGGGTAGCCTCCTCCCTTGCACGCGCAGCCCCCCCATGTGCACCCCACCGCAAGGGCAACCGGCGCGGGGACCCCCCCCCATGCCTTTGCAGCAGCAAAGCACGGGCAAAGTTACCTGGCACTAGCAAACACCCAAACACACACTTTGCAGGGGCACCAGCCTTGCTTTGCACCCCGCTCCCTGTGCTTTGCACCCCCCTTCCCGTCCTTTGCTCCCCGTGCTTTGCACACACCCCCCCTGGTGCGGGCCTCCCCTCCGGCCCGCGGGGGCCGGGCAAGCCCGGGGCAGGGGAGGAACTTTCCTTCCAGCAGCGCGGCCGACCCTGACAGTAATGCAGCAGCCCGGGGCCGAGCTGCAGTCTCCAACTTACACGACACCCCTAAAATAGTCCTGATTTCATCCCTGAAAGGATTTCCTGGCTTTGTGTGTCTTAACTAGCCTTGGCCATTTTTGTAGAATAACCCTATTATTCACAGCTCCGAGGGTACAATCTGCTAAAGTCACTTAATAAAAAAAAAAAAAAAAAGAAAAACCTTCAAAGGGCGTGAGAAATAAAGGCAAACAAACAATTGTCTGTAGCTCTCAGCTCCCCTTGATCGTGGATACCCGCTTCATTAACAGCAGAAGCATTATATTCCTAAAACTGGAAGCCTCAAGATGCGTGATAATACTGCAAAATTAATCGGGGGGGGGGGGGGGGGGGGAGAGAAAGTGGATCTGAAGGTTAATTACTATTTTTTTTTACAACAAAGTGAGACTTCTACTCACACAACTTCCCTCCCAACTTAACAAGTGGCATGGTTATCCCTCCGAATTTACTCCTTTTAATCGACTCGAGCAGGTATTTAAAGACACAGAGGGCTGCCGCCCCAGCGCACTGAGCAGAGAGGGGAGGAAAAAAAATAAAAAAAGAAATCAGAAAGGGAAAAAACCCTCAGACAGTGATTCTCAGTTTCGAGCCTGGGAGCCTCAGACCTGTGCTGGTGAGAGCACGGCTCCGTGCGCGGCGCATTTTAACCTCCCGGCAGCAGCTCTCTGCTTTCTCGGTTACCTCCTGGTGACCCCTCCGAAGGAGCCCGCCGATTCCCAGCGGGCCAGAGACCACAGGTTGGAAACCACTGGTTTTGCATAAACTTCTGTTATTCGGCGCAGGCTTAGGTCGCGAGGGTTCCTCTTAGCAAATTGTCGAAGGATGATGTGTACTGCATAAATTAAAACATCATGTCCCCTTGCCATGTGAAAGCATTATTAAAAGAAGCATAATAAGGGATTTCCACCATGTTATCAAGCGTACAAAGAAAACTCCGAATGGGAGGGATGGCTGTCATCGGGGTAGAACAAGCTGGGATTTTGGAGAGGCTTGAGAAGTGCTTTGAATAGCCCGTCAGTTGGACAAGGATCAGCGCTGACAATAGCCGGTCTATATGTGGTATGGCCTGTTAACATACAGCAGCAATCATTAAAGGCCTGATCCTGACAACGGGGCTCTGCGGGGCCCTGAGCGATGCTAGTGGCTTTGGGAGAGCCACTGTGCCTGCTTGCCTGCCCCGGAGGCAGCTTCGCCCCACTGAGAGCCAGAAGCCCCCCAAAATCACCAGCGGCTCAGTCCTGATCCCCTCTCCATCAAGACCTTTAGAGCCACACGCCGCTATGAATTGCATCTCCAAAACTAAAGACTCCAAGGCCGTTACGGTGGATGGAAATCAATGCCCAGGTGTTTCTGTGTCATCCCACGACATCCGCTACAGAATCTGCTACGAATCCCAGCAGAACTGTCATGGAGGAGCCGTAGGTTAGGGCCATGCCTAGCTTGGTCCCACCATCCTTCATGAAATTTATATTCTGACAGTAAAAAGGAGAGTAGTCTGTAAGACTCTCTCTGGAGAAGAGACTGCTTTATTATTCCCCGTGTACACAGAAAACTGAGCGTAAGGGGGTTTCCCTCCTCGGTCTGAAGGCTCCAAACCTTGATGCAGTATAAATAAATGCCACAGTCGTGCAAACACTGTGTCACCCTCAAACACGAGTGGAGGTGGGCAGAAGTTTCACCCTCCAGGCTCCAAATTTCAGGGCGTAGCTTAAATAAGCGGGTTAATATGTTTGAATGGAAATTCTCACCTTACACCACTAAATATGTGTAAATAATAACATTTTTGCATGCGGTATTTTCTGGCCATCATCACGATTCCCAGCAGGAGAGCAATGGAGGGTGAAGAGGTGCTGCGGTCCCCATTTGACAGATGAAGGCGGCTGCACCGCAATTTGAGGTCTGGGCCATAGGTGCATCGCCAAAGTCGCATGCACATGGGGATGGTTATTAATGCAGTGATGCTAAGGGCAAGTGGGAATAACTGCACTATAATTGGTCAATCCTATCCGTTCCTCTGTGAAATCTCCTACTTTAACCGTGAGTTACTGGAGGCACTGCTGCCTGGCACAGCTGTACATGAAGTGCCAGCTCCAGAACCGAGTGTATTGCAGAAATGCCTGCAGACTTGTAATGCATTTTCACAGGGTCTTGAGTCTATTGCGAGATGCATTGCGGAGGAAATAACTTCCTAGCAAAAGTGTGCAGGCTACAGAAAGGAAGCGAACGGAACAGAGAGGCGGGATAGGCAGCGTTTCCCCTTTTGTTTTCCTGCAGATCTAATGAGGAGCAAAAGAAATGGTAATACTATTTTAACACAAGTACCACTTCACAAGCAGAATTTATTTGAAAACCCAAAATACCACAAAGTGGAAGTTCCCTGCAATAGTGGATGCAGTTTAATAAGCTCTCTGTGATGTCCTGATCGGTTTGAGCAGTGCCTGCTGGCCCAGCCCTACAGCAGAGCAGGGTTATGCCAGGTGCCAGCGTGCACCTATAGGTCCCTGCCCACCATGTTGATACCACCATCCAGCTGGATAAACTTCCCTTTCAAAGCCGGGGAAGGATGCAAATACATACAGTTGCCCTCAGATGTATTTTGTTTATACATAGAACCGCAGTGTCACTGCTGTTGGGACTGGATGGACACCTCTCACAATGGAACAAAATTGCTCTCTGGTGATACCGAGTGATTACAGCGCACAGTATCAATATTGCCATCGTCCTATATCCAGTGTTCTATCAGGCAGTTTGGCATAAACACTTTGGACCTAATCTTGCACATCTCAATGAAAATTTTGCTTGAATAAAGTTTGTGCAAGGGTGGTATAAATGTGGTGGGACAAGTAACGTTTATGTGGCCATACACACACACACACACACTTTATTTTAGTGTATTACATAGCTATGCGTTGTCATATGTATGCAATATATTTCTCAAAAGGAAAGCAACATCTTTTGTTGCTGTTTTTTCTCACAGAACATTTTACATTCAGGGTTCTCTCCCAATATAAAAGCTGGGATTCCATACATGGGGTGAAAAATAAAGCTTAAGAATTGCGAATTGGACTTGGTAAGATTCAGGTAACACAAACTTGAGGTACATCACAAAGAAAAGTTACTTCTAAGAGAAACCAGGAATATAGTGCAAAAATGCCAACATCACCTACACTGCTCAGAAGCAGCATGGCATTTTAGCCCTAATTACCATGTGTTCCCTGCTGCCCTTCGCTGCACGCTTTTCTCTGGGGTCTATAACTTTCCAAATGAAATTTGCATTATTTCCCAAAATAAATAAATAGATAAAAAAAAACAAACCAGCGATCTGTTTCAGCAGTAAGTAATTTTCCACATTTCTTAGCTATGCTAAAATTCTGGGAAGAAAAAAAAATTAAATCAGAGTGGCCTTTTCAGACAAAAACTCTGACAACTTTGCACCTAGTTTAGGGGCTGGCAAGGTGGGCACGGTGACAGGTGCAGGTTTGTTACTGCTCCTCTGGCGTTGTGTGTGTCACACGTAATTAATCTGAAAATCTCTTCCTCAACTATTTCTTTCAAAATATTTTAAGCCCCGCTGACCTAGAGCACACGTGAGGTGTGATCGCTTTCCTCGCAGATATGGAGCAGTAAGGTTTTCCATCACAAGTTTTGCTAACTTTGTCTCTTTTCTGCTATAAAAATCACCCTTTTCAGCCCCAAATGAGGTATTTTTTAAAATGTGTTAAGGTCTATATTCCTCACAGGAAGAACAGGCACCATCTAATACAGGTATTCTAGAAAACCCATTTTTATCCCATAAACTTTGAGCTAAATGAAATTTCAGGGAATAAGAAGTAACACTCTTCCACCGTGATTAGTAACTTTTCACTCCTCTACCTTTTCTAATTCTATAGACGACTTCATAGTGTGCAAGGAGCAAGTCATAAAAGTCGTGTGTATCTACCTCATGTGCAAAGGTTGGTTGTAAGAACTCAAATCTGCATGAGACCCAACGCTTCTGCCTAAAAGATGGTGTAAAAAAACCAGAGAGTGAAGCATACCCACTCTGTTTTGCTTGCTCTGCCTTCCCCAGTGCCTACAGCTAGCTCCTTTGGAACAGCGAAAGAAATGTGTTAGCCTCAGCAACTGAAATTTTTTTTTTGAAGTCTTTATTACTGTAATTCACTGACCTGCCGCATTGTAAGCCCTGGCAATATAGACCTGGGATGGGCACCCTGTGCTGGTACTGGATCTCTCTGGAGATGCTGCTTTTGTTTTTTGCAGAAGAGAAGTTTTTCTTAAAAAAAAAAAAAAAAGGAAAAAAAAGAAGTGTAAACCGTGTGGGCTGCCTGTCACAATCACTGCTCTCCTCTCTTAACAGCAGGGAGAAGGTGAGACCATCCTCTGCTCACCCGACTGTTGTGTTAACTTCTATACTGGGCTGGGATGATTTCCATAGGGTAACCCCCGGAACAGCCAGGCACGATGCACAGGTGGCCCTTACAAAGGGACATGCTCAGCTACGGTTTTATTTGGATTCCTGGAAAAACACATAAATCACGACACCGCCCCACGTACCTATGCCCGACCCCTTCGTTAACTTCTTAGATGAAAAGGTTATTTCTGAGCCTATGGAGCAGGTGTACGTATGGTCATGAAGCTCGCGGGCAGAGACAAGCAGATTGTATTATTTCTCCCCCAGAAAACTGAAAAGCCAAGCCCGGAGATCCCCCAGCACAGCTCCCCTCCTCCAGGAGGAAATAAGCATTTCCTTACAGATATTCTGGTGTTGGTTTTTTTTTGCTTTTTTTTTTTTTTAATCCTCTTCAGATTCAGATTGTCACTAAATATAGAAACCCTCGTAGTCATACAAAACATGCATCGCCCCACAGCTGCTCATTTGCAATTTGTTCTGCACTTAAAAATCTCTTAATGCTACAAATAAACTTTGGGAAAGTTACATCCCAATAAACAATGAGGTGTTGTTTAAAATTACATGTGCTACTGTATTATTAGGTCTCTACCGACACTACAATTATCTTTTGAAGCTGGCAATAACGTATTAGCTGTGCAGTCAGACGCAGAAATAGACTGGTGTATAAGCCCTCTGCCATTTTTATGAATGGAAAATATTTTAAAAGATTGTTTCCACTTTCTTCTTTGTCCTTTCCCCAGAAGGAGCCCCCTCGCCGAGACCCCATGTCACTTTAATATTCACATATATTATCCATACTTTGCGATACATGATTAACTACCCCCCCTCCCCCTCCACACTCACACACACACACACACAGCACCCCAAACAATACATATACTTATTGGATTAACTACTCAGTCCTCGCTGGGAAGGAAAGCGGTATCCATGAGCTCTCGCTTTTATTTGCACGTACAGTTGCAGATCTGTGGCATGATAATAAAAAATAAAAAATAATACTATATATAAAAAAAAGTGAATAATCCCTACGCGGGAGCACAGTGTCCGCCGCAGCATCCGCCCGCTCCGCCGCACCATTTGTACTCGCCGAGGGAATCCGCAGCCCGGCGGCTGCTGCCCGGCCGTGCCCGGTGCCTGCCCGCGCTGCCGGCGGCTGCTGCCCGGCCGTGCCCGGTGCCTGCTCGCGCTGCCGGCGGCTGCCCGGCGTGGGCGGCGGGGATGGGCGTCGCAGCTCCCCTGCCTCCGCGCCCCCCCTCCGGCACAGCCTTGGCACCGCACCGCGAGGGATGCGGAGGGACCGAAAATAGGGGGGAAAAGGGGAGGGGAGCAAAGCTTTTAAAGTTTGCGGTTTGATTTGGGGCTGGCTTTTAGGTTTGTGGGTTGTTGGGGATTATTTCTTTTTTTTTTTTTGGGGGGGGGAGGATAAATAAATAAATCTCGCAACCTGCCAGCTCTGCCTTCGCAAACGCTCGCCAAGTCAGTGGTAGCCATTTTCATCTAAGGTACAGGATAAGGAAAGAAAAAGGGGGAAAAAAAAATTAAAAAAAAAAAAAAAGGAAAATAGAACCCCAGGAGAAGCGCAGCCCGCGCAGGTCGGGACCCGCCGCCGCTCCAGCCGCGCCGCACCGCGCAACCCCCGCGCTCGCTCCGCGCTCCGCCGCCGCACCGCGGGCTGCGGATTTCCCCCCCCCCCCCTTATTTTTTTGTCCTTCGTTCCCCCCCCTTTCACCATCCCCATCCCCCCATTTTTTTTAGTCTCTCTTTTGCCGCAGTCTCCGTCCGGCGCTGGGGCGAGTCACGGCAGCACCGCGCCGGCGACGGGCTGATTTATCGCTGCTCCAGCCCCGGCTCGCAATTATGTCACTCTAAATCACGCACATGCGGAGAGCGGGGAGGTTTTGGCCAGCTCAGAGACGGCCCCCCCCTCCCCCCCCGAAAAAAATTAATTAAAAAAAAATGCGAAAATGGGGGTGCTGGGGGGAAGAAGGCAGGGGTAAGCCGGCGCTCCCCGACCCCCGCCGCAAAATAAAGTCTCAACAAAAGTAGCGGGGGCGGCAGAGCGGGGCGGCGCGGAGGGAGGGAGGGATGGAGGGGCAGAGGGATGGAGGGATGCAGGGATGGAAGGATGCAGGGACGGAGGGAGGGGGGCACCTGGCAGCCGCCGCGCCCACCCCGCGCCCGCCCTTGCCGCTCCCTGCGGTGCCCCCCGGGCCCGGCTACGCCGGCGTGGGACAGGGAGGGGGGGGACACGGATGGACCCGCCGAGCCCTCCCGCCCCGCACGGTCCTGCCTGCCAGCAGCTGCACGCACCGCGGCGGCACACCCCGTATAGATGTGCACATCCACATATATTTTATCTATCTATCTGTATGTGTATATAGTGGGGGTTTACGTGCTCTGGAGCGTGGTGCTGGAGCCGGTGGCATCCTCCCCGGTGACAGTGGGACGCAGACCCTCGGGCAGCAGCCTCCAGCTCTCCCAGCCCGGCAGCAGAGGTGTTTCATGCCAGTTGGGTGCAGTTACTGCAGGACCCTCATGTCCCAGGGCTGCTTCTGCTGCCCACGGGCCAGATGGGTAAAGCCAGGGGGTCCCCCAGGCCTGAGGGCTTGGGCACCCCGGTAAGGGGTGGCAGCTCGGCCTCTCCCCACCAGCCCCGTTAGGCCCTGTGATGGGTTTGCCTGTTATGTCCCATTGCATCCTTTAATGGTAGAGAAAAAAAAATTAAAAAGAAAATTCAATCTCAAAAGTGCTGGTGGCATTGCTGCAATTCAGGGGTTGACACAATCCACCAGGATTTCGTCCCAGTGCCGGCTCTGCTGGGTCCCCTTGACTGCGCCCAAGGTCAGGGCAGGGTTGCAGGGGCAGAAGCTGCAGGAAGGCTGAACCGCTCCAGCCCACCAGATGCATTTGCAAGTCATCAAGACTTGCGCTTCTGAGCAAGGGAGGAGGCACTTCTGAGCGTGCGACGCTGCATGCAGGACAGTCACATGCTGCCAGTAGATGCTTACATGGCTAATAAAATCTGGGATAAACCCCCCAACAGTAACGCAGCACACAGGGTGGGAGGCTATAACTGTTTTCTGCAACTGCACCGCAGCAATAAACTGTGATTTTCCACCCCCCACCCCCCGCTTTCCTTAAATTCAAGGAATATCTCCAGATTTGCCGTGTCACTGAGCTCCAAACTTTCGTGCATATGAATTTTGCCCCACTTGGTGAAGGGAACCTGTGGGCAGGCCTCCTGCACATGCAATGTGGAGAAAGCACCAAATCTCCACGGAAAATCTTGCCTCTCGCTCACAGTTTGGAAAATTGGTAAGTGAAGGAGAAATGTTTAGAGCAGAGGACACTGGACACCTGAGTGGAAGGGGACAGCAGCTGTGGCCGACTGCCCTCCCCCGTCTGATGGAGAGTCCATTGGAGATGCTTTTCCCTTTTTGCGGCAGTGCTGCTCTTCCCAAAGCCTCCGAGACAGCGGGATGGGATGCCAGAGGGGAAGGAGCCCATGCCCACCTGCGTGGCGGTGTGCTCCGTGCCCTCCAGCTGTGGGAGTGCAAAGGGGGCTGCAGTGAGACACCAACCCCCTTGCAGCTCTCGCTGGGGCCTCTGTGCTTCACCTCACCCCTTTGGATGGTTTTATGGCAGCTTGGAAATTTGTGTGGAAGTCGGGGCAGTGGCAGGCCAGGTACCCTGGATTCACAGGTACCCCAGCACACTGGTACCCCGGATTCACCAGCATAGCAGCACGCAGGTACACCAGTACTCAGGTACCCTAGCACACCAGTACCCCTGATTCACAGTACCCCACTACTCTGGTAACCTGGCACACAGGTACCCCTGATTCATTAGTACCCCAGCACAGAGGTACCCCAGTACTCAGGTACCCTGGCACACAGGTACCACTGGTGCACAGCAACCCCAGCACTAGACACTCCAGGCACCCCAGTACAGCGCTATACCTGCGCACAGGTACCCCCGAACACAGACACCTCAGTATACTGCTACACCTGCAGCCAGGCACCCTGGCACCCCAGCACACATGTACCCCCAGGACCTGGGGACCCTGGCACCCAGGTACCCCAGTACTCAGACATCCCAGTACACACCATGTATGCACACCAGTACCCCAGCACGTGACTGTACCTGCACACAGATACCCCAAAACACATCCCCTGGCACCTAGGAACCCCACCAACCTGCTGCCCCTGGGCAGGACCCCCCAGCCATGCCATGTGCCCCAGGCAGCACCAGGCTGGGCTCACTGGGGCTTTTGCTGATCTGCAGAGCAGACGAGGTTGGTGCAATTTGCCTTTAATTACAAACCTCACGAGACTTACTCCAAAGGCGATGCCAAAGGCCTTTATGAATTGCGAGCTAACTTGATTTAAAAAGTGTGATTGGAGGAAATAACCAAGGCTGCTTCCCCTCGTTGTGACAAATTTGCATTCGGCCCACAGACGACGGCAGCGGGGCCGCGGTGTCGCTGGGTTTCTCAGGAAAAGTTACCAGCGGCCTGCAAGACAGCTGGAATTCATATTAGAATATTTTTAACGTGCTCTTACAAATACTTTGGCATACGCCTATCCCACTCCGTTTAATGATGTTGACTTCATTTCCTTTAATACGGGGGAAAAAAACGCTACAGCAACAAGACTTAATTAAATTAATAAGAAGAAACAATAATAAATAATTCCAGTTGTGTTACTGCAGGGTTGCAAAATGCGGATGGGGGTGTCTGATAAAAGCACATAGCTCCACAGCTGACTGCTGCACACCGGCGTGTCCGTGGGCGCCTCTGCACCCTGCGCTGCTCTGCTGTGCTCTCCCCTTCCCTCCCATGCTCCATGCCACGCCGCAGGGGCTCAGCACCACCCCACTATCTTTAAAACCAGCCCCATATTAGCACCTGGCCCCATATAGCACCTGGCCACATATAGCACATATGCCATCTGGTTCCATATAGCACCCCACTGCATATACTAACTAGCCCCATAGAGCACTCGGCTCCATATAGCACCTGGCCACATATACCAACTGGCCCCATATGCTGTCTGGTTCCATATAGCACCTGGCCCCATATACCACCCCACCATATATATAACCAGCCCCATATAGCACATGCCCCCATATACCACCCAGCCCCATATACAGACTGGCCCCATACACCAACCAGCCCCATATAGCACCCAGTCACATATGCCAGCTGGCCCCATATACCAATCAGCCCCACACAGCACCCGGACCCCTAGCAAACCCCAAGCCAGGGGGTGCAGCACCTCGCAGCCTTGTCCTGCTGGATGCACACATGTGTCTGTGCACATGTTGGGCCTGTGCACGCATACACATGTACGTGCACGCATCCACACGTGTCACATCTGCATGCGCACACATGTGTATGCATGCATGAGCAGTGCATGCACGGACAGGTGCAGGGGCACGTGGGTGCCTGCCCTCGCGCACATGGGTGTGCAAGGCCCGCGTCCCCCGCCCGTGCGCACGCCGCCCGCACGTGCCCGCCAGGCCGGCCTCCCCGCGCGCCCTGCGCGCCCCGCGCGCTTCCCGCCAGAGCCCGGCGGCGCCCCCTGGAGGCGCGAAGGCGCCGCCCGCCCCGCCCCGCCCGCCCGGCCCCCGCCCCGCCCCGCTCTCCCGCCCTCTTCGCCGCCTCAAGGCCGGGCGGCGCAGCGCCCCCTGCCGGCGGGTCAGGCCCGGCCGTGAGGAGGCGGCGGGCGGCTGAGGCGGCGGGAGGGGGCTGCGGCCCCGCGGCGACGGCCCCTCGCGTCTGTGGCAGCGGCGGGCACGGTTGGGCCCAGGTGGCCGGTTTGCATATTTTGCAAACCCAGCAAACCCGGGGAAATAATCCCGGTTAAACCTCAGGGAGAGACGTGACTTTGAGCGGCTGCACCCTCGCCTCGTCCGCGGTTTCTGCCAGCCACGGTGCGTGGGTCTGAGGTTGGCAGAGCCAGGCCTTCCCGGTCCCGCCATCTGCGGCTGGGAAGGGGAGGGCTGGGTGTCCCCGGCTCCTTCCTCCGGCTTCCTCCTTACCTCCGTCATTCCAGAGGGTTTTGGGGGGAGGAGGGAGGAGGCAGAGGCCGCGCTCCCTGTGGAAAACCAAGGGCTTGTTTCCTCCATCCCAGCTGTTCCAGGGACACCACCAGTGTCCCCCTCAGAGGCAGCCCTGAGGCGCAGACCCCGGTCGCCAGCCGGCCGGTAGGGACCAGAGGGGTCCTGGTGCGCTGCAGCCCAGGTTCTTCCCTTTATTTACCTAAAGGAAAGTATGTTCTTTGTGCGACCGAGCAGGTCTCCCATAAGAAACAAAATATGCTCAGTAATATGGAAGATAGGCAGGTGGCTTCAGTGTCAGGGAACATTAATACGCAAGGGCTGGTCTCCGGCTGGTGTAAATGGATGGACTTGCACTGCCTTCACATGCTAATTTACACCAGCTGTTGGCTTGGCCTGGGCTGCTGAGGAGGTGGTTGTGCTTCGTCCCACTTCCCCCTGCCTAACCATCCCAGTAAGGGCAGCTCTAAAGAGTTTATATAGCATGACCGCTAGTGCCAGTGAAGGTTCAGAGCAAAAAAGTATTCATCTGGTTGTTCATTGTTAGTATTTTCTAGTTTTAGCCCTGAAATATTGCAGACTCCTCAATAATCAATGCCCATTGCCTTATGTATATCACCTTTTTGTCTTTAGCCTGAGCAAAACGATCTGTGTGCACTGGGGGTGTTGCTGTGAAGGATGTTCCCTGTATTTCCCTCAATGACATTGATGGACGTACAAGAGGATGAAGCACTTCACGTTAGAGGTATAGATGCATGTATATATCATGGTGTTGATATAACCACCCACAGAAATGTTAATGCTGATTTTAGAGAGCACCTCAGCCTGTGCATGCATGGATTTGAGTGGTATTTGTCTTGGGCCTCCCGGGATCAGCTTCCTGAACCTCAGTAGAAAACCTCTTTTACACCAAATTTCGGGGACTGTAGCCTGAGAAAGGACTTCCCAGCGTGCTCCATAGAAATGTTTTGTGGCTGCTTCTGTGGGTGACTCACTTGCTGGTGTTTGCTAAGAGAAAACACAAATTTTCACCCACCCGGCCCATTTTTTTTTTTACCCATGTAATAAAATATGACACTAGAGGGCGGCCTGTTAATGTAATTCAATAATGAAGTCGCAGCGGCTGCACACGGAGATGCAGCACGGTCCCTCGCTTTGTGCCAGGGCCCTGGCTGGAAGCAGGTCTGGGAACGGTGCCTCTCCCCCTCTGAGACAACCACCGCTGCCCCAAGACGTGGGGAGTATCCAGAGCGTAATACCAGAACACAAAACAATAAATGTTCCTAAGAAATGTGATTTGCCAGCAGACCCACGCAATTTGTGTTGTCTCGCGAGCAGTCCCGCATTTAGCACTTAGTCTGACTCGAAGGAGGAGGCAGCAGGAGCTATCCTGTCCATCCCCTGATGCCAAAGCCTTGTCCTGCATCAAACTGTTGCACCTACTTTTACAGCTAAATGCCAGTGCTGCAGTTGCAGTGGGGTTTTAGCAGTCTGCACTGCAGTTCAGTGAATGGTCCCCACTGATGGCTCGCTCGCAGTCTCTGCACAGCCTTCCTGTGACCGAGGAGGTCTCTTACAGTTCCAGAGACCGGTTTCCTTGTGTCAAATGAGGTTAATAGCTGCATGCAATTTAATTAATTAAAGACTGTGAATATTTTTAGAACACCAGATGCAGCATGTGTCACAAATACCAGGTATTATCTAAGTATGCAGCGCTGTCATTATTGATATTTACATTTTGTACTGTCTGCAAGCTAGGATTTCCTTGTGGTAGGCTGCTGACAGCAACACCTTTTCTCCCCAGATTTAAAATCTGCGTGTCAAACGTGAGCCAATGGGCAAAGGTGACATTAGATGGACTGAGGTAAGACCAAGGATGCAGGTCATGGTACTGTGCACCGTGGCAAAAACCTGAGACACTGTAGGTTGTTGCCCACGGACCATACCACAGGTGGGTTTTAAGGCATCCTTGCAACTTGCTCTGCAATAGCTTCAGGAGGCTTTCAGTGCTGTGAGACTATCAAAGGTAATTCAGCATGTTCACCATGAAATGAGAGAACATTTTAAGCTGAACTTCAGTGAGACTTTCTTATTGTCTGGAGCAGAAATTGGCCTGAAGTTACAGATGGAAAGAACTTAAATTAGTGGCCACTTTTCTGAAAACTGATGTTCCTTAGCATTTAGCAATAACATGTCCTCAGTTTTTGCTAAATTGCAAACGAGCAATTAATTTTTCAGCACTTGTGCGGAATACTTTAAAAATGGAAACATGAAAGTCTTCTATTAAAATGAAGTTGATAGTATGCACCTGCCACTAATGTACTGTACACTGTGTCTTCCACTCATTATAGTGATGATTTGGGTTGAGATCAAGAGTCATATAGTGAAAATCACTTCAACACGTGCCTGTTCATATGCATAAACTCCTGTGTACCAGATGGCAAAATATAATGACATCTTAAACAGCTAATTGCATAAACCTTGTAATGCAGATAATTGCTGAACCAAAGTATGAGTTAATAATTTCCCACTGTATTGCCTGGCTTGACACTAATTCTAAAGGAAAGTTGTGACAATCCTAACACACTAAAGTTCACCAAGCGGTAATTAAAACTAGCACTTAAAATCATTCGACTTTCAAACCCTTAATTACAATTCAGTGGAATCACTTTGTAGAAATCTAACATTTATAGATAGTTACATGATAGCTGATATTTCATCATCGTCCTTTTCATGGTGTTCTTCTAAGGCATGCTTCAGGAAGCATGTAGCTCTCCCTGGAAGTCCAGGGTTGTAACGGTTTTTGTACCAGTGGTCACTGGGAAACACTTGGAAAACTGGCCAGGACTAGACTGAACAGACATACTGCTGGAGTTCTTTCACAGGTTACACTTAAAGCAGCGTGGCAAGTAGTCAGTTTTAATTACCAGATGATACATAAGTAAGCAGCAAGCCACTACAATGAAACGTCTCACTTTTCGAAGAGTGGGTGTATGAATTGTTTTGATTGGGTTGATAACACATGTACAGACCTCAAAAACAGGCCTCTCACACATCATGAGCTGTTACAGTATATTGGAAAAGCTGCCATGGGATTGAAATGATGAAGAATAGAAATATAATTAATGATGGTAAATACAGTTTTAGGAGAAATAAGCCTTATCAGACAAACACAATTTCTTTCTTTGATGAGGCGCATCAAATAATATGATGAAGGTAAAGACTGAATGATAAAGGTCAATGAAGAGATGTGATATTCATTTTTTATGGAGATTAGAATTAACACTGTGTGATATTCTGATCAAAAAACATTAGAAATATCAATAGAGCATGCACTAATTAGATTAGGAATTGGCTAACAGCCTGTTAAAAAGTAGCTTTGAATCAGGAAGCCTTATCAAATGGGAGAGTTTTACCAGGATCAGCATCGGGTCAGATCCTAGTCAATGTTTTCTTCAATGGTTTGGCTGTAAACACTAAATTCACAGCTGATAAATTTGAGGGTGACAGGAACATTGGTGGAGTGACAGACAATGATGAGAACGACACTCCAAATGATCTCAGTTGCTTGATGAGGTGAGCCCATTCAAAGAGAATTGGTTTTAATACAGACAGTGTAAGATTATGTGGTTCCTGGTGCTCGCACTTTTAAAAGATTGTTGGAAAACTAGAGAGGGTGCAGAAAAGAATCACAGAGAGGATTTCAGGGCTGAAGAAAGTACTTAACAGTGAAAGATTTAAAGCACTCAATCTGCCTAGCTTACTGGAAAGAAGACTGAGACGTGACAAGAGTATATTGTGTAAGCATTTATGTATCTATGAGATGTGTCTGGAAGTATCTGCTGGATACCGATGGTATTTTTAATCTTTCAGAGAAAAATGGATAACTGCAAGTTGAAGTCAAATAAACTCAAGTGAGAATTCAGGGTTTTTTTTTAACAGCAAGAGTGGCTGAAAACTAACTTTCAAGGCATAAAGTATATACTGTCTTTTTCTTTCTTTCTTTTTTTTTTTTTTATTTTTTTTATTTTCAAAGCAAGACCAGAAGACCTGCTGTAATCAAAAACAAGCTAACACATTTAATGCAGGGGCAGTGGCACATGATGAGTTGTCTTATATCAAGGGGCTTTCTCTAGCCTTCAACACTGTGAGTCTATATACATCAGCAGAGACGTTTCATAAGCATTTGGGAGCGGGAACGTACACCTGTGCAAAGGAATAATCAAGTAATAACAAGTCTAACACATTTCGTGGGCTCTCCAGACCCAGGCCAGGTGTGCAGATATCACATTCATACATCTCTAATAATGTATTATTTTAAAAGATAGAAACAAAGCTTATGTGCCGATGGAGCTACACAAAACCACCAAAAGGCAGCCCCTGTCACCCCTTGCCTGCCTCCTGGCACGAAACAGCTGGTTCCTCCGAGCCCTGTGCCTCTGCTTTCTGGTAAAGGGGAAGCAGTGACCCCGGCTCTGGGCATCTTCTACTTGGAAGTCTGTTTTATTCACAGTATGAATAAGACCGTCCTGGATCAGAGTGGGTCACAGGCAGAATGCTAGGCTGAAACTTCACCCCAAGCCCCTTTTGCTGAAGCACTCCTGCCTCAGCTATTGATTCCCATAAGAAACGCTGGCAATCACTTGTTCTGCTGCTCACACAGCTTATTTCCTCTGTGGGCATATGTACCTACCACAGCAGTTCCCAGATGCGTATCCTACGTGTTACTCGCATTCTACAAACCTGTTCTTCTCTCAGTCCTCCAAAAAATTCAACAACTGTCAAACCCATGAACAAACAGAATCAGTTTCCAGACTACAGTACCAACACACGGTGCCTCCAATTGCAGCTTGGTGTAATGCAGAAGGAAGAGAAAGCAGGGACCTCATCCCATTTCCTTCAGCTCTAGCACGTTCTCGGGGGTCTCCCATCTAAGTTCAGACAAAGCGCAGTTCAGCCTACCCGAATGACCTGCTAGCCGCTGATGAGAGGTGGGAGCTAAAGTCTGTAAAATCAAATAGCATAAACTGGTTCTGTGCAGGAGGTCAGAGTAAAGGCTCAGCATAATCCCTTCTGCTCTTAGACATATTTATTAGCCTGTGAAACGTAAATATCAGGTGTCTGTGTTGTTATTAATTTTACGATGGATGTGGATGTAACCAGGTCTCCCCTACCGCTCCCTGTGGTCTTTCCAACCACACCTACTGCAGAACGGCAGCTCTTCCTCTGTGGGAGCAACACTGGCATGTACAGCTGGTGAGGATCAGGCTTTTTTTCCTTAAAGAAGGATGCTCCAGGAAGATGCTATTCTAGTTGGTTGTAACATTTTCAGCCTATACTAAGCATCCTCTGTAAAATCTTAGCTCAGGTGATTGAGTCAAGCTCTGCAAAGTAACTCCATCCAGTAGAGCTCACAATGCTTCCTGTGATGCTGAAGGGATGGCCCTTTTTTTTTTTTTTTTTTTTTGGGGTGTGTGTGTGTATCCATCTCCTAATTACTGACTGGAGGCAGTCTCTCAGTCTGTAGCTGTCTGGGGTTTACAGCCTAGGGTCTGGCCTTCTCTCACACACTCCACCAACTGCAAGGTAAATGTGCTTCCAGGTGGTCCTGGTGGTTTCCCCAAGAGCACTGTTCTTCAGGGCAATTTCAATACAAACCTCTATGAAATGCATGCATTTTATTCATCTGCCATATATATAAGTGAAGAATGTCATTGAGGGTATTTCAGTCTATGTATCTGCACTGTAACTACCACAACTTGTCCATAGAAGAGACACTGATAACTCAATAACAAGCCGAAACAAAAAAGACACTGAGCAGCATTATTAATTGATAAATGCCAAAAGTTTGGGGGACATCAAAATTGTCAGTGACAGAAAAGCCTGGACAGCTAGATAGTCTGGTCAGAGGTGGATCCAGTGGCTGACGACCTGCCTTTTGGGCTTGCAGTGATGTTGGTAATCAACTCTGAGCAAGAAATTGTCCCACTGATCAACTGAGCAGCTTGAAATGAAACACAAACTGAAATGATTTGCTGAGATGGATGTACTCTGAGGAACTTCTTTATCTTTAAAATAACAGATCCAGGATGTGGTGGTACAATGTGAAGGTGACTTATTTCTCAATCTGTGAACATACATTGGTCTTCCTCTTTTCTTTCGATAGGAAGAAGTCTGATGGGGGTGGGTTGTCTTCCAGAAGTGGAAATCTAGAACACAAGAGAAAATATGTTGTCATATCTCTTTACTGCTGTTTGCAACATTATTTTCTTCTTAGGATTTCTAGATACTTAATGTATCAATGTACATGTACAGTAAAAACAATTTCTGATCATGGATTTTACCAAAACAGAATTCAATACTGAAAACAGCATGCGTTTTGAGTTTTAGTAACAAATATTACTTAAATCGAATCTGTCTCCATCATTCCTTTTCTAACCAGTGTTCAGTAACATTCAAATAGTGCTAATGTAATAAATATTCACTAAACATGAACGTAACTCAGAGTTCTCCTACCTGGCTGCAGTCCTCTGGTACTTGTCAGAGGAGGAGTCATCTTCTCATCTCTCCTTTTCGGGAGGTTTTCAGGAAAGGGTCAGCCAGCACATTTTAGCTGCTCCTAAAACCGCATGCCTGTCTTTGTTATGCATCACATGTGTCCAGATATCCAAAAACATCAGAGGGAGATTGAAAGATCTGGTTTTAGGTAGAGAAGACACTCCGGGAAGAGTGGGTCTCCAGATTCTGTTCTCTGTGGAGCAGTTGTCCTCTTCCACTAGCCTGATAAAGTTGCCTTATAAAATCCAGTATCATCTGGGAAGGGGAATCAGCTCCCAGAACTGGTGAAAATCACTGGAGTTCTATCACTTTTCCAGATGAACACCTGGTGACTGATTTTCTTTACCTTGCCTAATTTGCCTTTGATTTCTGAGACCCTAAGGCACTTAGAGATCAGAAAATAGTTCAGTCTATACAAAAAAGAAAGGCACCTCTCTTAGCATCCGCTCTCAAATAGTTCTTTCACACACTGCCATCACCATGTGTAATTACTTGCAGGTGTCTCAGCTGGAACATGGTGTCTTTGTTTTCTCAAATGCTTTGGCCAGCAGTGACCCAACACATTTTGGTTTACCATGATTGATAGGTTGGCTGTTGGTCTAAAGGACCACTGGAAAAGGACACCTTGTAAGAGAAGACCTTTCACTATCAGTCATATGGATTTCTTCACCTCAGGATGTTCCAAAGCAGTGTTGCTGGAGCAGTCTGGACCTAGGTCTGAAGCCAGTGAGACACACAGATACATAGGACTTTGCAATAACTTATAATTCAGGTAGCTGAATTCCACTACGGGCACCAGGAAAAGGTAAGGAAACCTGTGATCTTGATAACAGTTAGATCTAATTTATGTGTGCTATTTTCTTATGATCCACTCCATATCCCGCCAGTTTGGGTTCTTAATATGGGCACTTATCACTGTCCTAAAACTCTCCAGCAGTGATTGCTGTCTGCTCTGTTAATTGATGATTTCATTACTCATTGCACCTATTCATGTGTGGCTGTCAGGAAAGCTTTGGTTGTTTCAGCTATATAAGTAAGAACAGTTCTCCAAATCACGATGGGATTCTGGACTAGGCAGTGGCTTCAGGGAAAAACCTGAACGTTGCCTGCAGAAAGAGAACAAACTCTTTAGAGATTTTTGTTGTCCAGCAGATTGGCTGCTGGAAGCTTTTCAGGTAGCAGGAAACCTTTCTCAGGGAGTTTCTGCAAGGCTTTGACATTTATAGGGTGGCTGTTGGTGTTGCGCAACCTCAGGAGTATCATTATCACTGACCTACTGCAGAGCTGCCACTATTTCATGTACCATGTTCTTCAGCAGAGCAATACTTAGCAGTGCTTTTCTTAACTCATGGCTTGTCAGTAAGATCTTTTTGCTGTGTCTCTCATTTCTATTTAGAATACAGAGTAATAGTAAGACAAAGAGGCTCTAAAAATTAGAGAACTCAGAATTATGAGCTCTTTTTGTAAATTTTGGCCAGGATTAATTTCTAAAAGCTAATTCTCATTTACTGTTTAGTTCAAAGAATAGACTGTAATGCTGTTTTTATTTTGTTGCTTCATTTTTACCTCCATTATTTATCATTTTCTGTAAATTATTTGATTTCATCACATCATTCTTTAAGGCCTCTCCCCCAAGATTATTTTATCTTGGTGAGTGAAGTGATCTCTGTATAGTCAAACACTACTTTATGCAGCTCCCATTGGGGCTATTCACGTACCCATATGTGCATGCAGTTCCCACTAATGCTTGTCAATGGGACTTAACATATGAGCATGGACATGAGAATAGACCCCTTGCTGGGCACTTGACTAGATGGTGGTTTTTTTTTGATGTTGATCCAGATCACTAACAGAAAACATTGCTGTTATTAGAAATCACTGCGCTTAACAGGACCACCAAATGCAACCTCACTTTCCTTCTCATTCTTTCATATGGGAGCTGCTTGGTGGGGTTTGCAGGCTCAGCATAAATACTTCATAGACATGAACTGGAATCCAAGGTTCTTACGTAAAGTACCTTTATTCTGTGTATTCCCTTCCCTTTGCCATGCAACAGTATAGTTAAGCCTCTCCACTGAAGAAAGGCAGGGTTTTTTTGAGGGATAAATTGGGACTTGGATGTTTGGGTTCTGCCTGTGGCTCCTTCTAGGCAGAATGGTTAGAGCTTTAACATTCAGTACTTATGAAAACAAGTGGAAAGCTAATGTAACTACAAGCGTTCACATTTTATTTCTGTGTACCTGTTTTTATCATCTTTGGTGGTTCTCCTAAGTGTGGGCTCCCCACTATGCTGGTATTCACGTGCATATAAGTTAAGTGATGACAGAACAATTTCCATCATGAAGTTGAATTCTTCAAGATGTTTTGTAGAACTGATGCCTCCTGTACCATCTGTAATCCCACTCCACTGCAAGTCAGGGACATGCAAATGTTGAATAGTTATTATTTACTAGCCATATGAAAATAATTACTGATTTCAGTGTAATTTGTAATGAACGTGTCCACATATGAAAGGGGAAATGACCAAGTCAAGATGTGTTTTCTCAGTCTCTTTTCTGCTAGGAAATTTTCTGCCTTTAAGCCACGCTTCGAGATTTTGGACGAATGTTTGGGTTTTTTTAAATGTATGATCTTGAAGATGTTTACTGAGCTATAATTCTGGGTGCACTAAGGGACCAATGAACTAAAGTCAAACATGGGCAGGAAGCACTGTGTTTCGATACCCAGCTTTTCAGGAATTAATATACTTAGTCTAAATCTTCACTTTCTACCTTACTCCATGCTTTCAGGCTTTCCCTAATGGTACTAGAAGCATGACTAAGCCAATAACAGAGTACCATGATGTGACAATATCTGTTCTTCAGAAGATCTGGCCCCAATCCTATCAGCTATATTGTGGGCAGAACCTCATACCAAGGAAGAAGTCTTGAATTCAGTTCTGTGGGCACTGGGTCACACTTCTGAAGGCTAAACTGGAGGCACATCTCAGGACAGAGCCAAATGACAGATTCAGCAATTTCAGCAAGCAGTAACTTAAGGCGTTATCCATCGCCCAAGGTTGACCAGTGCTTGCTGGTTTAAAGGTTGATTTTCGGTGCTTGTAACTATCAGGTATTAGCCGTTGGTGGACATTTTCCAAAATTCCTGGTTTTGTCAGGCTAGTTTCTTTCTGAAAAACTTTTCTCCAAACTAATTCATCTATCACTAAGAAAAGTGCTAAAACCCCCAAGTTTCAGTGTTACCATTCTGGTAGTTAGTGCTTGAAAAGCTCTGGTTTTCTGGTTTCTCTGACATTCTGGTTTGAAAGCACACCTAGGAGACTGGCCTACATCATCTGTTTCTTAAGAAATGCTTTACAGTAGCCTCAAAAATCCATCACATCTGAAAAGCCTCTACAAACTCAGAGTTTGCACATGCTCAGCAACAATTTTCTAGCATTAAGTTGCTAAACTCAGTGCAGGTTTTATAGGGAACAGGTACTGTTTGGGCAGAGCGCACAAAGCTTGTCTCACCACGCAAGGGGTTTATGAACACCACTCTACAATACTGTTTCAAACATTTGCTAGCTTTCGGGTGCTCAGTCTTGCATTCCCAGCCATGTACTGTTAACATCCCCTCTTCATCTGCAATTAAATGTCATTTACAAAGCAGGTAATGAGTTAAAATAACCGTGCCCCTGTTGTCTAGTAGGAAGTATGTCTCTTAACTGATACTAATGGATGGCAGCTATTAGTTACTCCTACATTAAGGTGCATTCATATTAAAATTTTGTACTGACATTACAATGCATTTGATTAAAATGCAGAAGAATTACACATTAGATATCATGTGGCTGGATGGAAGCATAATTTAGCTGAGTCTGCAGATGCAGTCATGCAGGTGTTTCTGTAATTCTGATTCAGTTGGTAAAACTGCCGATGTTCAGTGGCCCTCAAATCACATAACCATCTGTGGTTCAGTTCCTTGTGAAAGGAATTCCTTGTGCCTTTTATCAGATACAATCACAGGATTCCTGAGTGAAACTTTTGTGAATCAGGCAACATTTAAATGTCAGGTGTTTTGGGGGCCAGGAGGGGAGAGATATTATAGCTGTCAGGTATTTCAGCTTGCACTTGTTAACCACTGAGCTAATGTAAACAAAGGATAAAACCTGGGCTCTTTGTGGGAACCTCCTCTCACTCCAAGGAAGCATTATGCTTTCTTAAATAAAAAAGGATTAGTAAGTCAGTCTGGACCATGTCTGATTTGCAGTTTTTGAAACCAAACCGACTCTGGCCTTACTTATCTCCCTACTAAGTAATCAGGTACCTGAAAAGGCACTGTATGCCAGAGTTTTTATAAATAGAATCACATTTTATACTTAGGCTTATTATTGACAGATACAATCTTAACAGCTGCAACTATTGCTACTTGTAGTTTTCACAGACAACAAGATGATGCCAATTAGTTTCAGTGCAGAGCCAGGGAGCTGAGCCCAACTTTCAGATGGGTCCACAACTGCCAGCAGAAGCTCCTGTATCCCTAAAGATAAGCACATATACAATTTCTTTGCTAAACTGAGAACTTCTTGAAGGCAGGAAGCTGTGATTGGGAGCAAAAGACCATAGAAAATAGGCAGGAAAGCAGAGACAGAACTTACAGGAGCAGCACTCCCTCTACAGCTCTGGTTCAGCAAAGTGGTAGGGCTGTGGCATGGGGTTTGCAGTGCAACGTGGTTGCTGCCTTTCTCACAGCGTTTTCCAGCCCATAGGTCTTTCCAGGTTGGGAACATCTAGCCCTTCTCTACGTTCGGAAGCAGGCTGACATAACTTTTGGAGGATCACAGACTTCACGTCATTGGAACACGGCGTGAAGCAATCTAGCTAATGTGCAGTTTTGTCTAGAAAGTCTTTGAGGGTTGAGCACGGCTTGAAAGAAAATAAGCAAATCAGAATTGCAGACGGTTTTCTCTTTACCTCAAGGGTCACAGTGTGTACACATTTTGAAAGAGTTACTGAGCTAATTTGTAAAAAAGACTTTTTTTTTTTTTTTTAATATATTAAGGAAAAATAAAGACCTCACAAGAATTTTAGTCTGTCAGCAACATACGGAAACAAGAAAAATCCATCCTCAGTTGATGAAATATTTATCATTGAAATCCCAGACATTTGCATCCAATGTAAGGGCAAGACAAATCTTATGCTTAACCTCCTAGAGAATTCAGTTAAAAGCAGTTTTGGATACCTGTAAGTAATTATGCTATCACATTCTCTAACAGATTTAATTTGGGCCAAGCAGCAACTACTGTATGTCCAAAAGATAATGAATTAAAGCAATGCTTTGGCATATCCCCTTTCTGAAATGTTAGCAGCCTCTCAAGTAACTTGAAAAATGGGCTTCAATAAATGGACAGGAAAATATATGCAATTAAATTCAATCAATAAAGCTGTCCTTGACCAAAGTCCAAACATTAAAAACAACTCCAATTGAATTATGAGAAATCCTTTTCTGATTTTAACTAGATTAGTTTAATCACATGTACACTGAAGTTGCGTGCCATTCCTCAGTAAGTTTATGGAAACGAAAAGCAATATACTACTCCCTATCTCTTGCTTCATCCCAGCTCTAGCTTTTCCTTATAGAAGAGCACTGTTCTAGAAGAGCCATTTTCTTATTAACAAGGTCACTTACTCAGAGGGAAATGGCAGCACAGGGTCCCAGGTGACAGGCCTAGTTACCAGTCTTGTCTCATTCACTTCCACAAAACTCCTTATCTCGATAACTACACAGGCTCTTTCTTTTCTCTTGTTGAGAAATAGAAACATTTCCAAAATCCTGAAAAGCTACTCAAAATGTGAAGACTCTTCCAAATCTCAAAGTAACTGGAAGATTTTGATTCCCCCACTCCCCACCCCTTTTGCCTCTTGAGCTTTTTTCTACTGCACTGATATAGCTGAGGATAAATATACTGACAAAATTAGAGCTGCTCCAAGTTATGGTAAGAATACACAGAGGTACAAGCCACAGACATAAGCAAACCTGGGAACAGAAATTCTTCAGAAGTAAAAAAAAAAAAAAGCAATGAAAAAGTCAGAGGCTTCTAGAGATAAGCTTTTTTGCAATAATCAGAAAATTGCCAGAACCCTTACAAACAGAGTATGTATATATCCAAATCCTCACTGAGAAGCCCAGCTTGATACATGCCAAGCAAGGGAAATTTGGGGATTTAAAACCCTGTGCTAAAGCACCTATCCTAGCTCCACATTTGCCTCAAAGAGAGCAGAAGTTCACTTCTCTCCTTCCCCAGAGGTGCAGGAGCAGCTGACAAATAACTTCAGGTAAACCAAATAGCCCTCAGCTGGGAATCACTACACAAGCCTACTTGCCTGAAGGGAGATCTGAACCAGCAACACCTGTGAGAGAAACATTGCTCTGAGCTGTCCTGTGCAATGAAAGTATTCTCTTAAATTCAGAGGGAAAACAGATTATTAGGTTATTTTCGATCTGACCTTTCAGCCATTAAGCATTTAAGATATGAAACAGATGGATCTGGGGAAATAATTCATAAACAGCAAAGTGTTTGTTGAGTTTTTACTCTCTGGGGACTTGTAGGTTTTCTGCAATTCTTTCCAAAATCAAGGCTGAATTACGACAAAATGATTTGCCTCAGATAAGGGATCAGAAACAAAGTTATTTCCTGCCCTATAACAAGAGAAGTAAAGCATTGCAACCAGAAAGAGGGAGTAAAAGTGTTGGTGGCAGTGGCTGCAAGGTCCAAGGCTTGCCTCAGTCTTGTTCCTCAGCTGCCTGTGTGAGCTCGATGGGGAGTAGCCATCCCTGTAAGTGGCTGTGCTCACCCGTGATCTGTGACCTCTGAAGCTCTCACAAGGATGTAACTTTGTAACTCACCTACAAAAGTGACTCTCCGCCTCCCCCGCCCCCCCCCCCCAAAAAAAAAAAAATTAAGTGTGGCTGATTGCCTAACATGGAAATCTTCATATGGCTGTAGCAATTGCACTGAATTTCCCAGTTGCTTGTTTGCTGGGTCTACAGGACAGCTCTGGAGATCTTATGGATGTGTTCCCACAAAAGCTGTTTCCTGATCTTTAGTGGGATACAGAGCCAAGTGTGACAAAACTTAACCATAGAATAATATGAAATATAACAATAATATTACAAATAAATACTTGGTGGTGCAGTTATGAGACTGGGAAAACTTGAGCTGATTAAGTCTCCTACTGACTTAATTTTGATCACGTTGGCTGATATCTCAGTAATGTGTCAGGAGATCAAGCTGAGTAGGAATACACCTGAAAAAGGCAAATAGCTTCCAGCTGACAGTAGAACCTCTGCCTTGGACAATCTTTAGCTGTTTGCACGTAAGCTGTGAAGCCCAAGAAGCTTGTATTCTTTTAGCAACCAAAGTTGGCACCTGTGATATTTGTTTTCAGTGACTGACACCAAGAGTTTGAACTTACATCTGTTTTACTGAACTAAGGTAAAACAGTATTGGTAACTACAAAAAGCAGGTCTAATTTGGACAATGCCATCCAGATCATTTGCAGCTTGCACTGCCTGTAATTTTGTTTCACATCCCATCCAGAAAATAGGGGAAACTGCATAGCAGACGAACATGACAAGTCTTATGCAGGCTGCGTCTTGACAGCCTGACCTATTCCCTGCTATAAAACTTGCTTATGTAGAAGTTTTCCTAATGCCTTTTATAGTTCATTTGTGAAGGACTGTCCACGTGGTGCCTTATCACAAACTGTGGAATGAGTCCAGGAGATGGCAACAACATGAACTGCTGTGGGGGATAACAAGGACTCTGTTATGACTGGGAACGTTTGCAGTACTATAAATAACTCTATCAATATTGTGATAATGGCACTTTAAAGAGGTCTATTTTACAAGTGTTGAATGTAAGAGAGACCACAGCTGTGCTCATTAATTCTGAAGTATGCTCCTCTCTACGTACAATTTGCAGGTGTAACAATAGGAGTGTTGACTCAGTGCAGGTCTAGCTAGTGTTTGGATTAAAAAAAAGGTCACAGTAGCATGATTAGTTCTTAACGAGTCTTTATTGTGTTTGGCAGAGGGAAAGCAAATGATGGTAGTTTAATTGAAAACAATAAAAGTAAAATGGAACTTTGTTACAGAATTTAGCTATACGTAAATAGCTTCTCCCCCCCAAAGAGCAAGTACCATAATTGACAGCAGTAGATCTTTTGATAATTAATTGCAGTAAATTATCACTTGGCACAAAGAAGGCATAATTCTAATTAATTTGCAACCTTTCCAGCATAACACTGAATTGAAAATGGCACTGCTGTAATTTTTTCCAAGCTAATATAGAACTGGAGTACAAACAACATTGTGATGCTTTCTTGTGTTTTCCTTGTTTGGAGTTGAACTGGGATGATTCGGTCCTTTGCACACAATTGCTGTACCACACAAAGATGACCCAAATGGGCAGGAGTTTCCTGCACAGTCAGAATTAATCTGCCACAACATGGGATAATATATTTACATACAGAGATCCAGGCAGAGAACTGGTTCAGCTGGGGCTCATCTGGGATCTCAATGCCTTAATTTGAGGACAGTCAGGGCTGTAAAGTGTCCCTTTCATTGTCTTTTAAATCGATCTAATTCAAAAAGAAGGTATGTGGTAATGTGAACAGGCCAGACTATTTAGGTAGAGCTAAGATCTACGGTATCTGTCAAATTCATCAGCCTCCATCTTGTTAACAACTTACAAATGAATTTTCTTTACCTCTGGGAACACAAATCCCCCTTGTCAACTGCAGGCCAGAGCTATATGGCAAGTCCTTTTGAGGAGGTGTGATGGAGGCGGCTTTTAACTCTGAGGAGTGCCTGGATACAATGGGCAACCAATCCATTTTAAGCAGGGTGCTTCGTGAGAGCTTATGGATGAGGTACTGTTCCTCTCTTATCATAACCAGACTTCACAGTGAAGCTCCCCAGCTAATGATTAGTTAATGGAATTAAGATCTGGGCTCCAATCTGTGACTTTGCACACAGCCCACAGCTCTTCTATGTCCCAAAACTTCTCTGTGTCCCTGGGAGATAATATTTACCTCCTGCACATCAGTGTTGTGAGAATAAATTAACTTTGGGAGAGTATGTTGAGCTCCTTGGAAAACAGTTACTAAATAAGTGCAAGTATTATCATACATTAAATCAGATCAGCTATTAAAAATGAGAACAAGTCCTCAGATCTGTAACCCTTGCTACATCAGTTTCTCCCTCCTTTGCTGATTAGTTAGCCTTGATAATAATGAACTCAAAGACGATATTAGCAGCCTAACCCATACTATGATTTAATTTTGATTGCCACAGATCAAGGTTTGATTTAATTGCTCTAGAATTAATTAGGAAGAGAAACAAGTTATAAAAAAGAATTTTCACTCTAAATAAAGAAACTGTTTATGTTCAAGTGGAGTTCATGTTAGAACAAATCATTAAGCTATAAAAGATTACATCTGGGCTAGAATTAAACTCAAGCCGATTCATTAACCCAAATGGTAGCCCAGAGATTACCAACATGGTATTTCTGCTTTGGTGATCAAAGGATCAAGGGATACATGACCAGATGACCCTAATTGAAGCTATCTCCACTGAATTTTGTAAATGAACTCGAAAGTACTAAGAAGATAGTCTGTAACTTCTGTCAACGTGGAGAATAAATATGTCCTGGTAGCCTTACTTCATACACAAGGAAAAGGAAAGGAGATAATGGCGATCCTTTATGCAGTACATAAAGCAAGAATATTTTTCTTGAGTTATGAAAGAACCTTACCCAAATTGTTTATAGTTGTCTGTTATAGCTTTTGAAATATAGGGAATTTACAGTCAAAAACTTCATCACTATTGCCCTGTCAATGACCTCATCACACCTGACCTATAGGGAGTATCTTCTGCTGGGTTAACCCATAAATCAGCCTGCATGCAAGGCCTTTCTCTCAAAAGCTGAATTAGGTATGATAGTTTTATTGTGTGAGCTACTGTTCACCAGGGACTGAGTAGAAACTGCTGACTGTATTTCACTCGAGAGTGCAGGATGAACTTGAGCATTGATCTCAATGGTGAAAGGTCAAGTCTGTAACTTGCTGAACCTCTGAACCTACAGACTCTTGACTTTGCATCAGGGAGAGCTGTAGATACTTTGTTAAGGTAATAGTTGGAAGGATAAACTCAGTTTGTGCTTCAGATTTTAAATAAGAAAAATACACTTAAATGCTGGAAAATTATAGGGGCGTGACTTCTTTTGAAAGCCTGGTATAGACATTAATGAAATTCTACATATCCCTCTGTGGAAAATCAAGAGTCACTGAGCATAAGTACTTCCTGAAGACAGAGACTGTAATTCTTGTTATGAAAGGGGTGGAATTGGATGTGATAACTAGTGATGGACAAACTTCAAAAGATTCAGGGCTCATGCTTGGTTTGGATAACCGTCCAGGAGCTTTGATGCATATCCAAAGCTTATCTGGACCTCCTGGGCCTGTAAATATTGGGATGGAAATCTTGCAAGAGCAGGCTCTCTCAAGAGGTTTTTCTTTTTCGGTATTTTGGGCAAGTATTTTCTTGTCATGCTGGAGATACAACAAAAATAGTAATGACAAGAAATAAGACCAGTTCTTAAAGGTACTTCATCAAGTCTAAATCAAGAATAAATAAAAAAGCTTCTCTTAAAATTATTTCCACATCTCCAGACCTTGGGATTAAGAGGGGCAAACATTTAAAAAAGTAAATGCAATGAAATATGTCCCAGTTCCTTTTGGAGCTGAACTGTGCTACAGTCATTTTGAGTTGGGCATTTTTGTCATTTTATCTATTTTGGTATGGTTGCTTCTGTGTATAACATACATAAAAATGCTGTGCAGATTTTGGGTAAACAAGATGTAGATCAAGGCAGCTAGAATACTGGCATTCTTTGAAATGTAGTTTGAGTATATGGCAATTAAATCAAGTAAACCCCAACTTCCAAAGCCCAGACTCCCATAAAACCTCATGGGTTTGAGAAAGCTTTTTTTTTAAATAAGCGTGTACCCATGTAAAAGTAAATTTTCCTAGTTCTCCATAGGGACAAAGTAGGTTCTAGCTGCTGAAACTGTTTGGCTTGGTTTTGTAGTGGAGATGATTTGGTTTGTTTACCATAAAATGTAGTTATACAGAATAAAATCTCCTTGGATGGTAAGGAGTGGACTCCTGGAGCTGGTAGAGGGGTATGGCCTTTCTCCCAGGCTGGAGTGAGAGAAAGCAGGTACACTTCTGAGAGCTGTTTTCATGACTGGGTGGAGATGAATTAGATTCAGTTAGGTTTGTCTTTGGAAATGTGATCAAACTACTGAAGCCAAGGCTGAGCTTCCTACGTAATTGTTTTACTATTGGCGAACAGTTAAAGTACATCACCAGCTTAGGCAGTAGAGAGTTTCCTGTGACTGAGTAACCTTGAAGGACACATAAACCTGTTGTCTCACCATGCCACACTCAGGTATGGTGCCAGGGCATGGGGCAGCATCTGCCCCTCCTCAGCACTTGGTGCTAATACTGAGCACTGAACCTGCTGTTTAGAATCATGCAGTAATTTTCTGATCTGCAGAAGAAATTCAGAAAGCAGATCTGTTGATTAAAAGCCCACCACTGTTCCAGTGTTATTTCCAGGTCTTGTGGGTTGTAGCGGAAGGGGTGTCCTCTGCCCTGCCTCTCAAAGGAAGCATAAAACCAGTAACACTTTGAACTTGGTAGCACAGGCTGGTGGGAGAGGCTAGAAGAGAAGGTACCCCACTGTGGTGCCTGGGGGAAAGGAATTTGGTTCCTCCAGCTAAGACTTGCAGGGCCAGATGCCCCAGATGAAGTGCTGCCACTTCTTTTTCTTAAAGATCAATAGGAAATAATGATGGGGGAGGTGAAGGCTGGAGGACTTAAAAATTCTGGTTAACTTGTGTGCCAGCTCATTTAGGTGCTGGAACCATAAGTGTCAAGAGCAACCAGTGGCCCAGCCCTTGTAGGTGAGTCACAGCAGTACCTAGCAACTAAAATGGTAGCAAGACCTGGGGCAGGACTTCCTCTGAAGACCAGACAGGGTCTGGTCAGAGTCAAAGTGATTTTTTTCACAGCATAATAAAAAAAAAATAAAGAAAAAATATGACTTTCTATGGGTTGAGCTTTAAAGAGCTCTAATGAGGACCCCAGCAGGTGGGGTCCATTGTTGAGCAGGAGCTGGGAGCTGATATATGAATAGATGAGGATCTGTGGCTCCTCAATGCTGGGCAAGAGGCCAAAGCCCTTTGGAACTCATGGTTCACATCTCCTAACCTGTTGCCCAGCATTATCCCTAAACGGATATGGTACCACTTAACTTTGGGTTAGTTATTTAAAATGTTTGTTAAGAAGTTGTAGTCTGCTATTTCCATCTACCTCACATCCTAAAGTTGTTGCTGCCTGTGAGTCTGAGCCAGTGGACCTGGCCATGTTCCTCTCCCATGGCAGCTGATGGCCTAATCCAGTTCCAAGTCAATGGGAGTGTCTCTGTTGACTTCAGTGGAGGCTGGCTGAGGTTTTGGGGAGTTGGCCAAGCACACAGAGAGCAGCACACAGGGCTCTCCCAATGTGCACAGCAAGTCTTGCACAGTAAGATGCTGTAAGCCCTGTAAGCACAGTTTGGCCCCTTTGCAGTAGCAACACCTAAACTGACTTGCAAATTAGCATTTTATATCCTCGCTGTGTTAGTGTGGATGTCAAGTAAATAAGCACATACAAATCCAGCCAATGCGCACAGCAAAAATCACCATCCGTTTTCAGGAAGTAACAAATCAGGCCTCATGCCACTGTCAAAACTATTTAAATTGTCATTGGCCATGTCACCCTTTCTTTTTTTAGCTGCTCAGTAAGACACATTTTGGCATCTTGGTACTCAGACAGATATATGTTTTATCTTCAGTAGTATGAAGCATATGAAATCTAATGTATTAATAACTTGGGAATAAATTTGCATCCAAGACTCCATTGTCATGGATGTCACAAAAAGTCACAAAAAGTGTAAATTTTAATCTCCAAATATTCCAGAATGGTACAGCAGAATTAAGCAAATTAATTACATATTGGCATAACAGTACTAAGAATAGAGATCTCCACAGACCTTTGCAAAAAGAGACTTTTCTGCACATGGAAAAACTTAGGCACAGCGTTAAAGTTAGTCCTAAAACACCCCCACGAGATGAAAACAAGTAGTTTGAGTGTCTGCTCATGCAATCAGACTTGTTTCCTTGGGTTTTTTTTTTTCCAGTATTGGCTTTTGGCTGCCCCAAAGTTGTCAGAGCATTGGTTAGACACTGCAGAAAAGGAAACTGGGAGAGGTTAAAAGATAAATCTCAAAGGGTTTTCAGGCATTCAAGGGATAAAGCTGACTGAGATGCTCGTATATATATATAAATAACCAAAATACAACGGAGGCCTTTAATGGGATCAAGGTAGCAGCTCATCACCGGGAAGGCTTCAGTTTTCTGCCTTACAAGAACAGGCGCTGAACAGAAGACCACCCTTGTCCTTACAAACCCCCAAGCCCAGAGGCAGATTAACGAAGAACAAAGATGATTTACAGAGCCAAACTGACACATGGTATTTCTTAATGGAGACATTTTAGATTTTCACGAGTGGATCTGTTCCTTATTTTGCCTTCCCCTGAGGCAGCCCCCCTTTCCATGTGCTGCCTTGGGAGCTGAGGTCCCCAGAGAGCAGACAGTGAATGGGCTGAGCTGCTCATTGACATTCTCAGCTTCTATGCTAAGTTGTACTTCCCTATTTTAGGTACCAAATGGGCAATCTGAATGGAATTTGTGTCTGCTTAGTATTTCTGACCTGTTGGACGTGCTCGAGTTCCTTTTGTGAAGGGACAGGAAATGTACCCACCAGCTAATGAAGGATACCTAGTGAGTGCTGTCATATTTCTTGAAAAAATAATTCTATTGGTAATCATATAGACAGCAGTCAGCGGGAAGACAAAGCCAATGGATCTGTACAGGGAACAGGTCTGTAGAGATGCTCGCTATATGGAGGAGGATGGGTCAGTCCCAGTGCCTCATTGGTTTTGAGCCTCTCGGAGAGCTGCAGCAGGGTTTTGTGAGGTGGGAGTCCCACCACCACGTTTCACAGAAGCCACTGACAGCTGCAAAATGTTGGCTGTGTCTTTCAAATCTGAGCCAGTGTACAGCTGGGCAGTATTCCTTACATATTTCTCAAAAAAATCCAAAGTATCTTGGGAGAGGAATCTGCATGCGTAGCTATGCAGGCGGAGAGGCAGGGGTCTGCTCTGCCCATCCACCCTTGGAGCAGCCCTCTTGCCCAGAGCCACCTCTCCACACACAGCCACCCCATCCCAGCAGGGCTGGGGCTGTCGGTGGCCTACAGGGTTAGTTGTAATGGGACTCTCTCTACTCCTGGCAAAATGTGAAGCTGGGCAAAGCACCTTTCCTTTTGCCTTGGGAAAGCCAATCTATGGCTGATGTCAACCAAGTGGCTGGTGACTTCTTTTTGAGGCACAGCATTTCCAGGTGTGGTAACTGATTAACCTGTTTCCTAGAGAGTCAAGAGCTAAAGGCAGATCCAAGTTGGGAGTGTTAGTAGTGAAGAAAGTCCAGACTCAGAGTTTTACAGCTGCAGGCCCTAGGTATTTATACTACGTTAGTAACACAGTTTGAGAGAAATTCATAGCGGAGAGAAACAGCAGGCTCTTCTGTACCTAAAGTGAGACGCGTACCAAATATACAGTCACAGCAACCAATTGCAGGAAGCAGGCTTACCAATTTTCCAAAGTACATGAGTTGTATATTCTCAAATATTCAGCATTTATTTTTAGTCAACTTTCTGAAACTCCAGTATATCGTTTATGACAATTTTGCTACCTGGCCTCCAATGCTGCTAGGGGGTGATGTGCAGAGACCTAGAGGACAGATGGCAGGAAAAGGAATACAAACTACCCAGGAACTCTGCAAATAAGTTCCTTTTAAAAAATGAAGCAAAATAATTTTTAAAGGTATCTTAATCAGAAATTTTTAAAATGATCACTTGTTGTGAGGAACTTGAAAAATCAAGCCATGTAAGAGCTTTTAGACCCCACACCTAAAAGACTTGGACTTGATTATGGATATCTCATGAGTCGACGTATTTAATCTCTAGTCAAAAGGTCACTCAACTGAATTCCGAAGCACACATACTTTTTTTTTTCTTTCTTGATACACGTGGAATATTACCATAACTGTTACTCTGCTCTTCTGAATAGCATCAATTGTAATGCTGTAACAATCTGCGGGGGTTGAGGTTTTGCAGCTGGCTGCCTGGTTTGAGCTACTCTTGGAGCTGCAGGCCTGCAGCACAGCCAAGTCTGCTGCTTGTAGAAGATATCCCTGCAGGCCCACCAGCATGGGGACTGAGCCACCAGAGATGGTGCAACTCAGTGTGGAAGACAGTAATGGATGCCGGCAGACAAGAGTAGGTGTCAAAAGTAATAATTAAAATAAAGATGCACCTGTTCTAAACTGATAACTTCAACTGGAGAAGGTGAGATAATGCCAGGTGATCATGTTGTACCCCAAGGGAGTGATCCTGTGATGGGCAAGATGAATTGATTCCTGGAAGTGCCCCTCTCTCCTTTTTGACTGCCAAGGTAACCTAATAGCTTTTTCAAAGTAGACATCTAGTTTTTAGGCTGTAAAATGTAACTGAGGTGAATCCACCCTTCATGCCCAGGTGTGAAACATGCTGGGTTTGGTAGCTATGGCATGTATGTTTGACGTCAGGACTTCTACAGAGATTTGGAAATGAAGTTAAAGCATAGACCAGTGACTGAAAGGATCACAACTCCTAGGGTCTGGATGCTGTCTCTCTCACACCCTTGTCCTGTGAACCTTGGAAAAATCTCCCTGGGCAGGATTTTTAAAGATGTTTAGGTATGGAGTCCTACTGGTTTCAAGTGATTTGGTCAGCTTGGAGTCAATCCGTTAGGCATCTAAACACTGCTGGGATTCTTGCCCTTAAATCTCTGTCTCTGTTTCCTTGTTTGCAACACAGGGATAATACCTACCTGCCAGGCAGGATTACTGTCCGCACTGCTTTGAGATCTTTGGGTGGCTGATGCTGCTGGTGAAAAGTGCAAAGTTGTCATGAATTTCAGATTGTCTTGCAGATTGTGTACTGCGGACAGTGTAGCTCCCAGGCCCCGTGGCGCTGAGCACCACTGCAACTGACCTCAGATTTCTTCGACAAAATTAATACCACAGACTGATCTGTGAGATCAGCTGCTCCTGTCCTCCTGGCTTCTTATTGACTTCTGGTGGTGTGACTTGGAGGCCCTGATAATGAAGCAGCATCAAGGTAGAGAGTACTTATTCTGGTCTCTATTGCACTAGCACTGAAACATTCACTATATTCCTTAAAATGCAGTTTCTGAGGAGAAAAAATGAACTGTTTTCCCTGTGTTGCTGGGGTCAGGCTGGCAGCACTGCAACAAGAGCAGGCATACAGATGAGAGCAGGAGCGTTTTCGCCCTGCTTGAGCCTCCCAGTCAGTTGCCGGTCTCTCCCAGTAGATGATGCTAAAGTGCGATTGTTTTGAGCGATTTTAAGGAAGTGGAAGATTTTATCAGGGTAAATCCGAGGTGGTAGGAAGGTTTCTGGGGCTTAGTGCTGCAGGAGGAACAGACAGCAAATATTCTGACAAACCTAGAGACCAGTTTGCTCCTGTCTTGTATTTATTAACAGCTTGAAAAGTAACAGGATTAGAGCTTATGCATGTTTTCAGGATTTTTAAGCAGACTGCGACATGCCTACATTTACACATGGGTTTCTGCAGTTCTCACAGCTAAAGCACAATGCCAGCATCATACTGTCTTACCATGCCATTTCTTGACTATTGTCATCAGAGAGTTCCTCACCTTCATTGCCATACCACGTTACTAACCTCTGTTCAGTGCAGTCAGACCCATTCGGGGTAAATAATTTGGGATGAAATACTCAGCAAGAGTTGTAGCTTTCTGGTTGCCTTTGGAATGTGCAGTGACATTTATTACTAGAAACAAAGCAGCATTTTGCCTGTAGATGCTGCCAAAGTTCAGATATGTTTAAGGTCTGGCCACTCTCTGGAGCCAGGAGAGGAAGTGGTTCTGGAGTGGGAAGTGTAGGCTCAGATATACATTTCCCTGGAATTTAGGAAAATTAGAGTGAGTTTGGCCTTGTCTTTACTTCCATTAGAGCTTTTCTGAAGACTTCTAGGGCAGCCAATATAATTCATTCTGAAATGAAGTTTTAAAGTTCAAAGACTCATCTGGAAGTTATTAATAAAACCAATAAAATTATGAACTTAAACCCAGTACATTTTAGGGAGGAAAAATTGCCTGCATTTTTTTCAGTTGGATACATTTTTGTACTTCTATAGCTGAAAAATCTTTTTTTTCCCTTTTAAGAAAAATAAAAGTTACTAGTTTCTTTATGAGACTTCTGGGGTCTGCTGTAAAGACACCCTTTGGTTCTCAGCATCCAGGCCATTAATCCTGGAGAGTTGTGCATTAGGGAACATGCACAAGGTCCCTGTCCTCACAGACAATTTAGACCAAGGCATATTTTGGGAAAAGGATGTACAGAAAGACAAAATGACCTATCTGGATCCCATGTCTGGTATCTGGAGGGGCTCAGAGGAAGAGTACTTGATTCCTCATCAAGTGCCTGGTCTGCTGGACCATTATGGCTTCTGCATTACTGCACTCATCAACTATACACTAGGGCTGTATGGTATAACATCATCACCACCCCCTTCCTAAATTCCTATAAGCAAACATAATACATGTTGTCAGAGATCCAGCGCTGATGTTGCCTTGTCCCTGACTGATACGCTTCCTTGGGTCAGAACCATATCCTGGGACAGTCAAGAATGCATCAAGATATATGGATGAATTTGTTTTCTCCAAAGGCCTTGGACTAGAATCAAATTGCCTGAAGGAAACTTTTAGAGCCTTTTAGTGTCTTTTAAGAAAAGAAGTTCTGCAAATATTACTGTGTTTGCAGTTTTCTTGCCACTGACTGTATTTGGTTTTCTGGAATTCTCTAGAGATACCATCTATTCAGTGCAACTACAAGCAGCCACTGCAGAGGCTGTTTAATAAGTGGAGATGTTTTGTATTCCCTGCTCTCTTACAGACACTGCTCATCAAACTGGGTTTTATTCTTCACCCACCTTGGAAAAAGGTTATCAATGGGAGTGGGACAGATGGAAGTTTTACAAAAGGTAATGAATAGGATGAACTCAGCTCTGTGTGGGCTTTTATAGTGATAGATGCGGTGGAGACCAAGTGAGGTGGCTGTGGAGCAGGCAAGTTTACTGACAGCAAACTGTAGGAGAGCTGGAAAACAGCCTGATGGGCTCTTGGATCAAATTGTGAACTAAATGAACAATATTACCCTCTTCAGTGGGCGGACAACAACATGGGCAGAATGGATGGTGAGATTTGTAGAGAAACTCCAGGAGAAAGATCAATAATTATATTAAGTGGAGATTGAATGTGAAGTACGGGACGAGAAATCTGACACTACTGTGCTCTTTCCACCTTAAGTCAGGCAAAATATGAAATTCAGTATGTAAGAGCAAAATGGGATTTTTCTCAGTTGTCCATGACCCTCCATAGATTTTGGAAGTGAAGTTCTTATTTAAAAAAGAATGGCAATAGCTTACTTCACTTTGGACTTTTTCACTATTTGAGAGTACTTGGAAAAGAAGGATAAAAATGGCTGACAAGACTCTAAAGCACCTAAAAGCAATTGCAGAATGAATTACTTCAGAGTTGTGAGCTGATATTAGAATAAGTGTAAGGTGCTGCCCTTTTAAAAATGGCCAAAGAAAATAAAATGGGAACCTCCAAGCAACAGTATTCTGACCTCACCAAATTCCTTTGTCTAATTTAGACTGCATTAGCAATTGTGTTCTTCACAAAATCCTGGGTAGAAGAGAGGAAGGATTTATAGATAGCATTATGTCCTAAAGGGATTCATACAATGAAATTATAAAATGCAGTTAAAAATATAGAATTAGCACTTTTCATCCATAAATTTCCAAAGTGATATTTTTAAAAGGAGGACATTACCTAACTCCATGTGAACTAAATAACTCTAAATCAAACGAGATGATTTATGTGTTTGAAAGATGTTTATATTTGAAATAAGAACATCATTTAACATCTCTTCGCCTTTCTTCCATGCTGATTTATCTCCCAGATTTCTGGAGGTCACTCTTATTGGTAGAAGTCAGCATTTGTTGTGTTTTGCAATGCAAAAATTCTTTTCATTCCCTAACACTAGAACAATATTTCATTGAATTGCTTTGGTTTATTAGACTAGTTGCACAGATGTCCTCTCTTCCTGAGCCAGATGTACAGAGCGCTGCTTCCAGCTTAGCCCAAACTGGAACATGTTGACAGAATAACATAACTGAGACCAGACATATTGCATTTTACACTAAAGGTCATGCAAAAAGCACAGGCTGCATATAGCACGGGCTGTTTTACATAAACACACATTTGGTTCAGCTTTGGTATAGGGATTACGGAAAGAATGCTTGGGGAGGACAAGCTATAAAGCAGTTGGAAAGATCTGACAGTTGTTGAATGAATTACCCTCAAACTGGTACATCTCTCTAAGAACAGGTGTGAAGGGCTCTGCAAAAGGAGGCTAGAGAAAACTCTCAGGGAAATGTTTCTGCTCCAGATTCTTCCAGAGAGACAGAAGCTATCTTGCAAGTTTAACAGGAGACTTCCCGAGGACTTTTCTAGTACAGCGTATTTGATTCAGCAGTGTCCTTACCTTGCTGATACCTTTCACCAACATAAGAGGAGTAATTAGAAGGGAAGAAGAAACCAAATCACCTAACAAGGAAGTTGAATGAATGCAAGCAAGGTCGGAATGTTTTCAGTGGCTACAGTGTCTATTTGGGGAAGAGCCTGAGAGAAACATATATGGAACCAGACGTAACAGATGAGGAAGGATTGTCCTGCGGAGCAGCTACAACTTCAAATGCTTAAATTTTACACTCATGTGAGCTGAAGAAGCAGAGAAGGACCTGGAGCCAGATTAATTTTAGGTGGTTGCAAACCCAGTTCAGGGCCAAAATTCCCGGTGTTTCTTTCTTAATCAGGTTGGTCTTGCATGGCAGAAATCTTGCATAGTACATGCCAGGCTGACCTCAGTCCTGCTGACCGAGAAGGGGGAACAAAACCTTTACGAATTTTGGAATTCACCTGTTAACTTGCAGCAGGCTTTTTTTTTCTTTCTTTCTTTTTTTTTTCTCTTTTTTTTCCAAGAAACTTAACTCCTCTCAGTTTTCTGATCTGAATAACTGGTATAAACACTAACCTCCTAAGGATACCGTTCAGTCTAATTAATCAGTGTTCATAAAGTATTTGAATTAAAAGTACAGACTGTAAGTGCCAAGTATTACTGGTACTATGAACAAATGAACAACAGCAAATGAATATAAGCACACTGCAAAGGAGGAATGTCATTAAGGAAAGAGGTCCCTTTTCAAGCTGCCAAATACAAAGGAATGAGTCATTTATTTTCAGTATGAAAAAAATTTCAATGTTGTTCTTTAAGTGATTCTGCTTATGATCATTACTCCTTAGCTAACTGCTATAAATACTTCGAAGTGGTGACACGGTCTTCTATTCCCCGCCTAGAAATTCAGAAAATGAGGAGTGGAAAGTAGAAAAATAAAAACAGTTGAAAAAGGCATGTCTGGTTTGCCACATGCTAAATACAGTTGTCTTTGTCTTATGCATAGTTTTACCTTTTCTACCTGAAGATATCTGTGTGTGTGTGTGTGATTGTACTGTCCCATGCTTTGTCATTACAGTCTGATCAAGATTTACGAGCTGATAACTGTCTAAACGCTGGATCATGAAGCATCACTTTTGTTCTCTCCTGACCTTAGTTGTGACCTCTGGGACTGCAGACAGAGAGAAATGTGTGATTTCAGTACAGTCAGGCAGGGTAACGCAATCTGCTGGCACTGCTAAAGCACAGCTTCACGTTTCTGTGACAGAGTACATTAAATTGGCCCATAAAGTTGCTTCAAAGGGTACAAGAGGTAGTAGGACTTTCTGTCTCAAACATTTTCAAGCAATGCTTTGGATCCTTTGGATATGTGCAGTGTACCCAGTGACAAATGAGCAGTTTTTGAGTTAATTATCAGGTTTGTTTAACACACAATACTCTGGTCATTTTTTTGCAGTAGTTGTGATTAGAAATGAAATGGTAGAAATGTACGGTTCCTGAGGTTTTGGAGCAAAATAAGTGTGTGGATACATACACCTGCTTACATTATTCCTTGAAATTACTAGTGCATTTGCTGACAATATTCTGTATAATGAGCTGCACAGCAAAGGCCGTACTCTCCTTTCTGTGCTCTCACCCGACTGCCAGACTACCCTGCCCTCCAGCACCACAAGGTCTTTTGTCACATGCTGCCTCGCCTAAATAGTCACTCTGTCTGGTCCCTGCAACAGAAAATCTTCTAATGTACACTCACACATGGCAAATATGATCACTCAAACAGAGCCTTCATCTCAGGTAGGGTTTCTAGAAAGTGATAAAAGTGATGGAAACGGTATGAAGATGAACCCAAGTGCTCCTACATGTCCAGTCCATTGCACAGCATGAAGATTTTCAAAGTGCTTAGCATGTTCAGATGTGAATTTGCTGAGAAGTTTGCTCGTATGAAGTCTTATTGGACAAAGAGCCTAAAATCCAGTGCAACACTGTGCCCTGAAGTACAGCAGGACTGTTTTACTTCAGATTTTCACTAACGTAAGGTTACTGAGATATTTTAACTCTGAAGAAGAATCTTCTTCCAAAGAAGTCAACGAAGAGACACTTGTTTAAAACTGGAGTAATACAGTGGCAAATTGGACTCAGATCCTCAACAGCAGTTGTCTCCATTCCCTCCTCTCATGGAGGCAATGACAAATGGCAGCCAAATCTTCTGGATGCTGCTGCATGAATTTGCTGAGACAGGATTATTAGGAGAACATGAGTTTACTGAGCTCTCTAAGTGACAGGGCTGTGTAACTCATGCAGCACACTCACCCAGCAGGCATCACTTTGATAGCAAAGAAAATCTTTCCTGCTCTTAGAAAGACTGAGACTATGACCTTCCCTTTGGAAAACAGGTGGCAGCATGTGGTAGGGAAGTGGGGGCTCACAGAAACAAAAGATGGCAGAAAACAAAATTTCAGGGCTTGCTTTCGGATTAAGTCTATTATTTACTCCATATATGAGTTTACCAGTCAGTAAAATCAGTAAAATACCCATCTAGAGCAGTTACCGTCTTAATTTGAATTTAGCTATGTATATATACTGCTGAAAATTCCAAGTGCTGTTAAAAATCTGGTGCACTTTTGATGGGATACGTGGCCTTTTACCTTGCTGATTCCAGAGGAAAGTTGGTACAGGTTATTAGTGATGAATTTTCCCCAGCTGATGGTTGCTTAGAGAAGAGCAAGAAATGACTCGGGGCTCTAAGGAGATTCGTGCCTCTGCTCATTTCAAAGCTGTAATTCTGGTCCTATCTGGAAGTGACAGAGGAGAAGCCAAAGTCTAAATGGATCCTGCAGAGGACAAGCCCCTTGCAGCACGGGTGTCTTTCTGGCAGGTGTGAGGTAGAGATGATTGATGAGGTCAGTGTGGGATCCTTGCTCCGTCTCTACGAACACCTTTAATGTGTATAAAGAAGAAAAATTCTGGTTTCGAGCTCTGTCACTCAAAGACTTCTTTGCAGAACTATGTTTATTACACAATAATTATAACTGCAAATTAGGAATGGGGGTGTTCTAGCACCTTCTTACATCTCTTTCATATGCATCTAAAATAAAATTAGCGTTGTGAAACTATTGTAACCTTCTGTTACAGGTTCAAGCCAGAAATGAAACTAAGACACTTGTTTAATTAGGCACAAACACTCTATATGTTGGTTTTAATGCCCATTTTCTAATCCCAGCAAGCCTATTTTCTGCACTGAACAATCCAGTGTGTTTGTATACTTGAAATAAATGTACAACTCAAATAAAGCACAGTTAATCTTTTTCACACCAGGCTTTTGTAACACAGCTTTTGGCCTTGTGGGATACTGTGTCCTCAGCTCCTCCTAATGGTGGTGCTAGTCCTGATAGAAAAGGACATTCAGGGGTGATACCCACACAGATCGGTGGACTTTTTTCCATTGCCCTTTATGGATAAGTTTGGTTCAGAGCAGTGTTTCTCAGGAGCTGGTGTGCAGATTTTAAGTGGGCAACAGCAGAAGCATGCAAGCCAAAGTTCATCAAATTGGGTGAATCATGGTTATGTTCGCTAGCTGCAGGATTTTTTTTTTATCAAAAATTTGCTGCTGTGAGGCCCTCTATTTGCAGAATGTTCTTAGTCTGGTGGATATGTGGGGACAGGCAGAGCCTAATCTACTAAGCTAGCCTTCCCATACAGGCTATAATTTTTCAGAATTCAGTGGGCTTTGCTCTTATTTAAAGGTGTTTCATAGCAGCCTTTTTAAGAGACTCGTTCTCAAAGCTCTAAAAAATCTCATTTTGGATGTTCATCTAAGTTATAAAAACGAGGGTTTAAAATCAATGTGACAAACTCTTTCCTAAAACAGTGTACAAGTTATTCCAAGTAATACCCATATTATGGAAACTCACTCAGGGCCCAAATCTATAGGTCAAGAGCAAACCAGAACCTGAGATCTTGAGATACCATTTAAACATATATAAAAATCATCATCTCCACTTTTCTAATGAATGGAGTCTTCAGCAAAGAAATGGAGAAGTATTGAATGAAAAATATTACTGTCGGGGTTTATTTTACTACATGAAGTATTTTATTGACTGCTTCAAGGGTCAATCAATGCATCAAATAAGCATAACTGCATTAGAAAAAAAAAAAGATTGTTATATGCAGTCCTATGCTTCAAGTTCATGCTGTGTGTTTTGTTACATATGACTTGTTGAGCTGGTTCGTGTTTAGGGAACTGTTGAGAAAGGAAATGATCTTGACATTTGCAATTTGTTTGTAAAACTTATCCAGAAACTGAAGGTAAAAAAAAGAAAAAAAGTTTGTCTAAGTATACGGTGGCATATAATTGGAATAAAATGCTAAATAAATAATAGTGACATATATGGAAAATAAATATAGTAAACACATTTAAAGTTGTAAAGAATAATTCAGAAGGAGAAAGTAAATGCAAGACTAGGCAATGCAATACATAGCATGTGTGTGCCTAGGCTTTAAGTGTAGTGGTGATGGTTACGTGTATCTGTACTTCACTGCAGAATTCATCAGGACAAGACCTAATCACAAACCTTTTGCACAGTTTAAGCAGGGTACAAAATGATTATGCTGTATGTGTTTTAGAAACCACACAGGTACCTACTGATGTTCCCGATATGTATTTATGTTCTGACTTTGTTATTGTGAATTAACATACCTAAGACCTACTTATTTCAAACCATTGCATAATCAGAATTTTACCTTCAGCTCCCTATATAATTGATGACATCCTTAACCTAGCATTGTAGGTATCTCCAGTAGATGTATATGTTTTAAGGACTTCTAGGTCATCATATGGTCAGCAATGTATTTCATCCTGTGGTTAATACCTTGGATGCCATGCTATGTTTGCCTTGAGGCTTGTTTCAAGGTCTTGATTAACGCCACCACTCCATGCCTAGTTAAGCTGGCAGAAGCCTGTTCTGCAACCAAAATGGGTTTCCTGTCCCCCTGTGCTCTCCAGATGGTTGTTTGTGCTCCCTCCCCCTGTGTCAGCACAGGTGTTTCTCTGACCATGCAGTGAGAGATCAAGAAAACTGATCTCAGTGAAAATTGACCTGGTTTTAAAAAAAAATGCCTGGTTTTCAGACAGGCCATTTCCTTGGCTGGGTTCACTGAATGCCTGTGAGAGGGAGTGACGGTGAAATGGGAGCAGGTGGGCAGCTGGGACTGGGAGAAGAAGGACAGGGCTCCTCTTCTGGTCAGCTTCTCTGAAAGTATGGGGACGTGCAGTCTGAAAGTATTTAAGCAGTATCCCGGTGTCAGTATCCATTTGGATTGTGGACCTCCTTACAGAGCTGTGTAAGGAGAACACTTCACCCATCAACAAGCTGCTGAAGAAGCAGCTCCCTCTGATAATGTTGGCTATACAAGCAAGTCCCTGTGGGATTTGCAGCCACTGCTTGATAGAAGTTGCCCGTGCATACGCTCTTCCCTCATGGTGAGGGAATTCTTTATAGCTGGAATCAACCAAAACCCTGCACTAAACACATTCTAATTTTAGACCTTTAAAATCTGAAAAGGTTTTCTCACTGGTGGGGTTATAGGCACAACAGTATATTGTCACTTGCATTAGGAACAACTTGACGCTTCCACGCTCAAATCCTAAACTCATAGGCTCCTCTAGACACTGCAGTTCCCTTTCATTTCTCTCAAGTTAGGAATAGTCAGTTTACCCCCTAAGGGCTGGATTCAGCCCACCAGGAAAGATCATCAAGTTTGAGAAGTGGCAGATGAATTGTTTGGTGGCACCAGCTTGCTTACAGGTGCCGTTCTTCATGAGTGCAAGTGATCTTCCCACCTTATGTCACCTGAAGTGTCCACCACACGACCACAGCAGAGCCCCTCTCCATTACATGACACAGACACGTGAACCCACAAGATGGCATCACCCAGGAAAGTGGGGTTGTACAGCCAGATGCTGATCGCATTTTCTGTTACATGATTGATTACACGGCAGCAAGTAGAAACTACTTATGATCACTTGACCTAGATTTTCTCACTCATTCAAAAGGGCAACTGTCATGTCACGCTGAATACAAGCATTTCAGTCAAATGATAGCTGCAGCTTTGGTCAGCTGTAAGAGGCAGAAGCTGTACGGTCCTTGAATGCCATCATGAGCAGTCGCTCCCCCTGCCTCAGCTGAAAGAACTATCCTGTCTTGTTCTCCAAAAGAATGTTGAGTAATAACGATCCTCTTCTGTGTGCTAACATGTTTCTTTAGCAACAGGCTATTTTTTTGCCATATTGCACAGAATCCTGCTTTCACTCCGAGTTGTGGCTTTTCTGTGTGGGTATGGTCCTCACACATCCTTGTTGTGGTTTGCTACCTGAGTTAGGCTTCAGCAGGCTTTGTCTATGAGATCACTTTTACTCTCATAGGCTTGGCACAATGGTTTGGGGCAGGAAGCAGCATCTCCCACATACAGAGTGGTACCAAAGCTATTCAGGTGACTGGCATTCCTGTTGAAAAGAAAGGAGATGAAGATGACTCCATCAAATTACTGGGCTGATGACTTGCATTTTAGCTGAGTCCTACCCTGGCCCTAGGTGTAAACTCTGTTGACCTGAAGGGTGCCTAGTGTTTTTTTCAAATAATAATTTGATTAGTTTGTGTAAAAGACCTGTCACAGAACATAGCTTTTTACACCAATATCAATGAGGCTTTTAAGAGAAGCTTGGTTCCCTGACATCAGGAATCAGTATTTCTTAAACACCACACAAAGATGGTAGAGGAGAGGCTGGCAGTATGTTTTTGGACTCAGGTGTCCTCCAAAATACTCTTCTGGTCCCTTTTACCCCCCCCTTTTTTTTTTTTTCCTGTAGATCCAGGATGACACAAGCTTCTGTTGAAGCTGCTTTTACCCTTGGCAGCAAAGCAGCGTGCTTCCTCATCCGCAGCACACAGAGGACATCCTCTGCAGCTCCTGCTGACAAGGAGCAAGACTTGAGTGACTGCGATGTCCTTTGTGCAGAGCTCTTTGCTAGCCTTGCACTCATTCTGCCATGCAGAGATGCATTGCTGGTACCTGGAAATGATGCTGGTGTGGAGGAAATGATGCTGCAGAGCCAGAATGCAGCCCGCTTTTCTTCTGATAAATTAACGTGAGGTGTTTTGATTTGGTGTGTAACAGACCTCTGCATATTTACTCCCTAACATGATGTCTGAAATAAACCATTGAGATGACCTCACCCCCCTGCTTCCAAGATGTTATACTTAATTAAACATCTCATTTTTTTTTTCTTAAAACAAGAGAAACTGCAACAGGGAAAAAAAGGTAAAGCAACAAACCCCATAGGAATATATCATAAGATGGAATGGGCAAATTTTAACAAGTACTGAGGGAAAAATAAAACTCTTTAAAGTCTTTGAATGAACTTTTATGAAAGAGAGTAAAGGCAAAATCAATCATCCAGACTACAATAACTAGCTTCATTTACAAGTTTTTGCAGAAGATTTTTTTTGTTCTAACAGCTATTTTGGATTTCAAATTCTATTTTTGCCCTTCTGTTTTACCTGCGTTTGAGGGAAAGCATGAAACTTCCTTTAAATGCCACCTCATAGTAGTTCATCCTTAGGATATTGTTTTAAACATAATTGAATTGCTGGGGTACATTAAACATTGCAGTGTTTTAAGCAGGGGAAATAATTTAATGATGTGGTCTTTAAGACAGTTAATTAGCCTGGCATGTATGAAAGTGTAACAAGAACACCACCTACTGTAAAAGTGAATGTTCTACACTCCGAAGCACTAATTCCTTATAGCTTTACCCTGCATGGAAATTGTTAACCCCTTTTTTGTCAAATGTTTTTAGGCAAAAGTATCGAGTTCAGAGTTGGTGATTGCAGCTCTGACCAACATTAGCCAGAGGGAAAATCTAAGAGGTAAAATAAATCACAATCGGTTTAAACATCAGGAAGGATCATTTCTGAAAAGATTATTTGGGGGTCTGATACTAGTCATTTTCATAATGATGATGGATTTTTAGCTGGAACTAGTACGGATTTAAATAAAATTTCTGGTGATGTTAGCACAGTTTTTTAGAAAATTGCTTGTGGTAACCCTGCTACAATATTGCTGTATTTCTGGCTTGCTTTATCCACTGTAAATGATAACATGTAGCACTCGCTCAGTTGCCCTAGCAGAAGGTGGCATAGGCCATAGTGCAGAGGAAAATAGCGTGGTCCCTCCATAGCTTTTTAGCGCTATATTTTTGAGAACAGCCAGTGGGATCCGTGTCTCCTGTGCAGCCTGAGCCGGTGGGCAGCTGAGTCCCTCTGACCCCCTCGGGGTCCGGGAGCTCTTAGCACCTCGCAGGATAACACTTCGCAAGATTTGCCCACTTGTCAAAGTTTTGTGCAGACCAAGGCAGGACAGAGGCTTCTTGAAAAGGTCTGAAGGCTTGGACCACCCAGAGTCTTCAAAACACAGTTGCCAGCTTTTATGAGAACTTATACAAAGTGTGGTATATCTTCATCTTTAAAGCTTTGCCTCTTCGTCTTGCAGTAGCAAAGCCATGATATTTAGTGACTGTAATAACACTCCAGGTTTGAAATCCCCAATCCTCAGAGATCTTTTGCCCCTTCTATGGAAGGTACCTACAACTAAATATAAAAGACCACAGAGCTTCTTATTTTCCATATTGGTGGGTCAGTTGTGAGACAATTCAATAAGATGATAATGTCTTCCACTGAAAGAATCAAAAAAGGAAAAAAAAATCTGGTAGGGAGAAACAGTGAGGGCATTCTTCAGGGAACAAAGCATGGTGCTAGCCTTGTTGAAGGCAGTAGAGATGTTGCTCTTGCTTCCAATAGCCCCAAATTTTACTCAAAGTCACTTTCTGCTTTTATGTCTGCTGCTGAAATTGTTTAGCACAGCAGAATTTCCTCTTCCAGTCAGAGAGCAGATTTCGTGTTTTGCAAGCGATGTTTGGTGCTGGCAGGGACGGGAGCATTCCTGATTAAACAAACTCCCTAATAGACCAAGTCTTGCGCTGCTAAACTCGCATGCATTATTGCGCAGGAGGCCAAGCATATTTCAGCCACAATGATGGAGTGGGCAGCACTCTGTCAGATCAATTATGTACAAGGCCTATCTTCTCTATGATTCCCTCGATTTTTCCTCCTGACAGTTCACCTTGTGCCCAACCTTCTGTTCTCAGAAAAACCTGCAGACAATAGAAAACCTAAGACTGTTTTTCCTCGCTGCAAAATGGCATAAAGTAACTCTTTCCTGTCAGGTTCCTCATGACTTTTCACACAGATTTATCTTCCCCAGTTTAAGGGATTTATAGCCTCTCTCTTTCTTTCTTTCCTTTTTTTTTTTTTTTTTTTTCCTCTTTGGTAAAGTGGCAGAAATAGTGAATGCACACTAGCCTGCTTATTCACAGCTGTGGTCCCTGTACCATTAATAGCATTGCAGCTGATGGCAGGTACTCCAGCCTGCTCTATCTTCAACGAGGAGCTTCTGTGCTCAGACGTTGCCCATTTCCCATCCCAGGGCAGGAGACCTGTCCCACACTGGGATATGGCTTTTTCCATATCCTGGCACTGAAAGTGGGCTTCAGCAAATGTTTCTTTTCATGACAGAACAAACCACTGCCCAGGGAAGATGAGTCCTAGGAGAGACTGTTCAGTTCCCAGTCAATTATCTGATGCAAGTAGCCTCAACCATTTGTAATCAGTTCTGCCCTGCAGCATTTAATCTAAAGAATGAATTGGAATTTACTAAGTGAGGAGTAGTATCAGCTCATATTACCTGGACTACTTCAAAGCAGGTTTCATGACAGTGAGGTGCTGAGTAAAAATGAACTAAGTGATGTGATCTGGGGCAACTTCAGCTAGTGTCTCATCTTTCTCCGTCCTGTAAGTCAAATTGTATAGCTGGGTCACCAAGATGAGTTTTGGTGGTACCCAGGCTGAAGACAACCAGGAAAACACAGCAAAGAGAGAAGACGTTGTTGGATGGCTCAGGAAAAGTTTCTTTTATTCCTTCCGTGCAAAAGAAGATGTTAGAGCATATGTTTAATTCCTATGAACTCAGTTGGGTGCGAGCAAAACCAACACAAAGCACAATCAAGCAATCAAGCACATTGTTATAGGTGGAGTTAGATTCCCCATATATCATCAATAGAAGTAGTACCAAACTGAAACAAAGCTCAGACAGATGTATATGTACAAATGCAAAACAGAAGTGATGGCTATCAGGGATGCCCCGGAGTCTTTACAACACACTGCTGGTGGGAAGCTTAGAACCCTTTCTCCGTCCTTGGTGGAATTGTCCAAGCCATCCCTGCAGATGAAGCTTCAGATGAAGAGTTTTAGTTTAGCTAAATTGTTCAAAATGGTCAGTGTTTGTGATGTGTGTAAGGGAAAAGAGCTCCATGCCTCCCTGCACAAGATAGGAGCTCCTTGAAGTTGGCAAAAAGAACATTAAATGCAGCCGGAACAACTCGGGACTGCTGACCGCAGCCCGTGCCCCAGGGAACTGAGACTGGAGAGATTGCTCCAGCCAAGGATAACAACACATTTTTTTGGTTCAGATTGATATCTTCTGCAGATGCCTTGTCTTCCTAATAAACTAACTTCCTTTTCTAACCTCTGCCTTCTCTGATCAAAAGCCTGTTGTCTTTGGGTTGAGGAGAAATTAACTGTTTTCCTACCTGTGTCACTTGAACCTGTGGACCTGATAGTATGGGTTTTCCACATAATCTTTTTTTACTTCTCACCGTTTTCCCTTTTACTTTGATCTGACCAGTTCTGCACTTACTTTCCAATCACACTTGTCTCTCCCTCTGTAATGAGAATACTGATAGCAGATATATTATGTGATACATTGTATCAAGCAGTCACAACACTGTAGGATCACTGCGATACGGAATAAAGACTACATGGCAAGTGGCAAGATTTATCCACAAAAAGTCATTACATTCTTTGACTGAGAAATAATACTCTCCAAGACAATCTTAGTATTTTTGGTCTCTGATACCCGAATTGATTTAAAAAGGGAGATCATGCATAATAAAAATTTAAGCTTTGATAGCTAAGAAATATGCTGTAAAATGTTTTCGAATATACGCAAATGCTATTACATGATATAAAATGTTTTTTATAGCTAATCATTTCTGCTATCAATGGCTTTAGCAGAACCTTTCTAAAAAAGCATCCTGGAATGAGCAAGATTACATCTTTAAAGATACCTCATGTACCTTTAGCAACAAAGAACAATTAGTCTTTTCTCAGTGGAAAAGGTCAACACTTTATATGGTCTCTGATATTTAAGGTTTTAATTAGAGATCAGTATGTAATGATGGTAGCTGATGGTGTAGTGCTCTATGTGTTGTTAAAGGCGACTGCAGGCAACCTAAGTCCTTGAATCCTTTTACTTCCTACTTGGGCATATTTCTAGAAAATACCTGGAAATTTTTGACCTATAGGTGAAGTTATGACCTCTAACCATGATCTGGTCTGAGGAGAACAGTGAAAAAACAAATCAGCTGGAAGCTGGTCCTGAAATAGAATGTAGTTCACCTGAAATTTTTCCTTTTATCAGGCAGTGATTTGAGAAGATTTAATGTCATTGCAGAACCTTGTAATTCCAGCTCCTAACACTAACGCTTTTCTGCTGGGTGCACTTTTGAAGGAAGGGGCCCAATAACCTAGATTACTAGTGAATATTTCCATCTGACAGCTCACTATCTATCTGACAGCAGTGCTGTGACAACACGTCTGGGTCAGATTCAACACTATTATGTAAGCCACCAACCAAACCTTTTTTTGAATACATTAAAGGCTGCTTAAGTACAAAACCCACCCATGCAAATCTTAAAATGCAGGGAAATATTTGGCTAAGGAGAGGTTTGGACACCCCTTTGTGCCCACACATTATAGCAAGCGATCACACTGAGAAACAGCCTCCACAAGAAACTCCTTTGCATTTCCAGCATCCAAGAAATGTAATACATGCCCAAAATCCTCTGGCAGGAGGAACAAACCTTAAGTCTGACCTCAGCTGGAAGTTGGCAACGCCAGCTTTGGAAGGGGAAGCTCTGACTGCCGGTACCTCTTGGGTGGAAGCAGGCAGAGGAGGGAAATCAGCTCTGGGAAAAAAGTCTGCCTGGATGATGTGGTTTCTTTTCCAGTCTACAGCATAATATCCAACATTTCTTAAATCGCTAGTTTGTATCCAGGACTGGAAATGCCATCTTTGGTTTCTGGGAAAGGGATGAAGGTGGTAGGACTCAAGGTGAAAGACCCCTGTCCCTTTTGGCAGGGATCTGGTAGGTTTTGGCTTGTGGTACCAGACAGATGGTTGGTGTGACTGGAAGCTCAGCCATTTCTTCTGGGTCAAAATCCTTTCTTAGTGTTTCTGGAGCCCTTCAGCTGCATTTCATTTCTGACTTGACCATTTCGAGCCTGATTTAAGTAGGGCACTTATAAGCAGAAAGAAAGGTGCTCACAAGGGGCTTCATAGCATTTTGAGTTGTTTTGTATTAGAGCCACAGGGGCTATCTGCGCAAGCAGTGTTTCATAGCTCCCGAAACAAATTTTCGTGTCACTGGTCGATCCTGTGCTACAGCCATTTATCCAAACCAGCCATCAATCTGTCTTGGGCAGAAGTGGGAACACAGTCGAACTGGGAGGGAAACCGTGCTTGGGGGTGCCGGCTTCAGAGCTGCAGGTTATGGCACTGGGACCAGATGCTTTTGGGTTTGAATGGCACTTGGCAGGGCTGGCTCCAGGCCAGGCACCAGGATGGCCTGAGAGACACATCCCTGCTAGGGCAAGGGCTCTCAACTCCCGATATCACTTATGAGGCATATTTCATGCCCTCAGCGGTGGCCTCTCTCACCTGAATGTTATGTCAGTGTCACCAGTTCTTGCTGAATTTGGAGCTCAGCAGTTCCTGGGAGCTGGGAGCATCTGCCCGGAGGCAGGATACTGCTTATCAGCATCTTGGTTCTTTAGGAGTCTGATTTTCCCAAATCCTGCCCAGCCGTTACCCAAAGGCTCTGAGAAAATCAGAGAAAGAAATGCTTTGCACCCCACTCCTAAAGGACTGCTGATTGCTGGGCCACCAAGTCAGGTAACCTAAACCAGTCTGAGACTGCCTGTGCTCCCTGGAGGCAATAGCAGAGCTTACAAGGTGCACAAGACAAGAAGACCGAGCAGGGAAAACTACTCCAGCGGGAAGCATGGGAAGGGAGGGGCATCACATTAATGACGTGGCCTTGGTACCATCCCATAGGCATTAACAGGACCATTGGCACTGAAATAAGATCAACCAAGTTCCTGTCAATGTCAAAAAGATGCAGTGACAGGGAGCCCCTCCCAGAGGGCACAGATGGATGTATCTATGAATATTGTACACGTTCCTCGAGTTAAAGGAAAATTTATTTGCTAACAAGGTCTGTCCTTCCTTTTCTTAAAATGTGACATGGTGACAGATCTTGTGTAACACCATTAGGGTTAGTGGAGGTACTTTGAATTTTCAGACTTTGCAATCTAAGCAGACTTTGGTCCCTCTGGTTTCAAATGCTTCAGGAAACCTACACTTCTCATGCAGAAAAAAAAAATACTAAATTTCATCATTTCCTCATCATTCACTGTGTAAGCAGGCAAAGAAAACACACATTGTGCTGTTTTAGAAAAGAATACTCTCTTTGGGGCTACCATGTAAGACCATCATGTTTCATATATATGATATGCAAGGTATTTGATTATTTGTAGAAATCCCTGTGATTCAGCAGCACTGTGGGCTCTGTGAATCAGAGGGTGATGTGAAGGGATGTTTATTTAAAAGTCTTGTCTCCCTTAGCAGCCCACATCATCTCTAATCCTCAGCAACCTGCTTCCTCTCTTCCAGAAACAAGGTCTTTCCTGCACAGACTGGTTCCTATGCTCTACTGACCTCCCTGCCTCAGATTCTGAGGAGGTTACACATTGGTGTAGGTGAGATGTATGTTACCTAAGGAGTTACGTTCAAGTATGAGTCCTCTGACAAGGGTATAAATTATCTGAGGTATGACTTACACATGTGAAAATACGGTTACATGTATTCTTGTAAAATCAGCTACTGCTGCTGATGGTTAAGAATAACAACTTGCCCATCACCTGTACCAAGTCTCTGCAGTTATACCCTATTCAGACTGAGAAATGAAAGTCTTTCTGAAGGAGACATTCACAAAGCCATTGATCGCTACAAGAACAAATAGAACCAATGTCTGGACTCCTGTATAACACAAACATCCATACTGATGCCTTTTTAACCTCAAGCTTATCTTTTAGAGAATCATTTGCTCCTAGTATCAACCTAGATATATGAGCTACCTATAGTCATCTCATATCTCCCAATAGATCTATGAGGGAAGGAGACCTTGCCTCTGATTTGAAAATACAGTCAGCTTTCATTTTTAATGGACATCCAAATTCCTGTGCTCTAGGTAAGGGGAATGGAAATCAGTACAAAAAGAGGGAAAGATGGAAGAAAGTAATTTCATTTCTGTTACTTTAGTTTCAGTAATTTCATTAGTCCTTGCCCCTGTGCAGTCACATACTGCTTTCTATTACCCACTTTCCTGTACTAGCTGCACTCCTAAGAGTAAGAGTAAGAGGCACGGTGGCCCATGACTGGGTAGGTCAGCATTTTTTATTTCCTTTCAGCTCACTCTAATGAAAAGCACATGCGTCCAGTAAATCTTGCCTTTTCCCTTATTAAACCAGTCGATGTTCATTACTGAGGTCTGTGCCTGGCTGGGTGGGAATCAATAAGATGATCCTTTTAATCGCCTTAGTAATCAACAAGCTATTTCTTATTTCAATCTCAGCCCAGTAGTCATTGAAATCCAATGATTTATCTGCATTACACATGCACTCACACACACACTTACAAAGCAGAGAGGTTTTATATCTGTACGAGACAGAGAAAGAGAGAGAGAAAGGCTAAATTTTGTAGTACACTTTAAATTATTGTGCCAGAGAAATACCCCCAATTTTATTATTTACTTCCTAGTAACCAGTACATGCATGCCCGAGATGACTGAGTGGGAGTTAGATGATATACCAGTGCTTGCAACACAAAGGATGAAACTGTAGAAAATAAAGGATTTAAATGGAGGGAATGGCCAAGAGGTTCATTATATCTGCCCTAAACCCAACTGATTTTTCCATCTCATTCCTGTTTCTGCCTCATTCAGGTGGACAGCACAGCCCTGCTGAGAGCACACTGTGCTATGGACTGGGTGAGTACAGCTCTGCTGCGTAACTGTGGGCAATTTTTGCCCGTTGGTGCCTCATCTTCCCCAACTGCAAAATGGGGATAACCTTTGTAAAAAACTTCAATATTACTGTACAAGAGCATTAGTTCTGGATAGATCAATGCTGCTGTCCCCTGGACTCTTTCTGAACCACACAATCTCTTCTATGACCCTGATGTGCACGAGAGGCACATTTGGGTAACTGCACCGTCAGAGTTGGGCCAATCCTGTTTGCACTGTCTTTTACGTGCCTACATTTTGAGGACCTAAACATAACAATATTTTAATCTCTCTTTTTTCTGCATTGATTCATTCTGAACTTGTGTGTGGAGAAGTCAAGGACAAGTGCTGCAAGACAGCAACCATGAGAACTGCAGTTTAAAAACTTCCAGAAACGGAGGGGTCACTCAAGCAAGCCTTTCTTAGCTGAGAAGCTCCTGAGGTGCTGTTTGGGCTGGTTGTCTGATGAGGATTGCTTGCACAAGTGAGCTAAGCTGAGCATTGCACTCCGGTGACGTTTCTCTATGAAATGTGACTGCCCAATCAAAGTATTTGGGCAGGAATGGCAAAACCCTGACCGTATTGAAATAAACAGCAAGTGTTCCATTGATTTTAGTGATTTTACATGATTATTTTTTTACCTGCTGCAAGATCATTACAGTATTATTTTTGGAGCGTGTTAATCGATGGAAAATTGGATACAGGGACTTTTCCCTGCTGATTTATAAACTTTGGTTTTGGGACAACAAAAAATGAGAGGAGAAGGAGAAAGAAAAAAAAAAGTCAAAGTGCAAGTGCATCAAGCGCAGGCGTTGGAGCATCTTTCAGCTGTGCCTCCTGTTACGTAAGGCTGGGCTGTGTTTGGGCTGCAACCCGACACTGCCTCTTTCTCCCCCAAACAGAGCTTTTTCTCATAAAATTCACTCAGGCACTTCTTCTCAAGTTCTTCATACACTTTTCGCAAGAAAAAAGAAATCATTCATATCTCTCAAAGAGAGTCTCGGATTCTTCAGATATTTTCCATTATAAGCTTTTGGCACCATTATAACCCACAGATCGAGTTACTTTTCTGATCCCCCTTCTTTCATCTAGTAAAAATGGATTATTTCATTATTAGCCTGGAACCGTTACTGTTCACAGAGATCAGGTCTGTATATGAACAATGCCTTCCCCAGTATATTACTGAAAATTCCGTGGCTGTTGTAAGGTTTCCTTTAAACACTAGAACTCTATTTTTTGTGAGATGAGTGTGGTCGCATAGCCTCTGAAAGGACATTCCTTTTCTCTGAATTGTACAAAAGCTAGATATGGTCATTTTCAAATAGTTTACAGAAGATCTTAACTGGTTTTAATCCTATTACTAGTATCTTTGTGTATACGACATGTACGTGTATGTATATATTTCTAACATCTAGGCTAACATTTAATTGTAATTTGACGATATTTTAGCTTTTTAATTAACTGTAATTTAATGTTACTGTTATGTTAAATCTGTCAATGTATTAAAAGAAGTCCAGTGAAAAATGGCCAGAGTCACTCGAAAATTTCCTATTTGAACGGTTCAGAGAATGGGAAACAATTTTGGCTGTTGTCTTCCCAGTTTCTATTTTTTCTGTTCCTCCTCTTCCATTGGAAGTGCATCTGTTCACATGTGGATCTCAATTTGAGAAGCAGGGAAAGAAAATGCTGACCCACATCTTGGACTGAAAAGGGAGTTTTCAAGTCAGTGTTAGGAAACAGTCCTGCTCTCCTGTTTTCTGCCCCATTTGTTGGTTTCTATGTGAAAACCACCCCCAGCATCAGAGATCTCACAATTGCAGAAATCTATAAAATAGGGAGAAACCTTGATCTTGCAAGTGCCAGGACAGTGCCCTCGACCCCACACTACTCCTCCGTCTCCCTCCAAGTCCTTAAGGCAGACAGCAGCAGTTGTAAACTCTGATCCCACTGCTTGCACCTCTGCTCCATCTTCTCAGACCAAATCATCCTCTTGTGCCCTCAAAGAATTTTCCTGCAGGAGAGCACATGTTCTCTGAGCAGTGGGCTAAATCCATCCATTAATTTTAGCAAGGACCACCAATAATCCTGAGCCAGTGACAACTTCTAGATGCCAGCAACACGGACAGCAGCAGAACAGATGGAACGACAGGTAGAGCGCTTACTTCCCATCCCCACTCCTCTGAGAGAGCTTGAATTCTTTATGTCGTCCATGTGCCTGCTAATTAAAGTGTCTTATCTGTTTAGACTCCATCAGAACCGGTTTTCTACTTAATATGAGAAAAATGGTTTACATAAGTAGAGTCCTGAGTTAGACACTCACTTCCTACATGAGCAAGAGTGATTTCAACATTTTTAGGATTTATTGTATAATGACCTGTTTCCTTCTGTGTTTAATTTAACTAGTTTAAGTGAGCACATTGCTTCTTTATACTGTCTTGTACCTCCCTTCTATGCATGCCATTTCCATCCTCATTCAAACCCATGTCAACGAGGCAAGAAAAAAAACCCAAGCCCACCATCAATTACAGTTGCCTAGGTTTGATTCTGAATCTGGAATTTAGCAGGAATCCTCCGTTACGCTGAATTATTGCACAGAGGCGAGCATAACATCTTTGTGGGATGTAGGCTCTTCCACACTCTTTGTCCTCCATGGTAATGTCCCAATCACACTGAAGTGCTCCCAAATGTGCGAGGACTATTTAAGCTTTGTAAATGCCGTCCTCCAAAAATCACTCCACATAAATGTTTCATGTCTCTCCTCTGCGATGCACAGGCCCCAAACATTCAGCTGTGAGGGTGTTTATATTTGTGGAACTCTCTTGAACATTTGCTGTGGATTTCAAACAGCTGCTACACTGAAGCACTGGGAATAGTAAGATCATGAATATTCAGGTGAAGCCACTGGAATGAACAGCCGTTAATAGAATAAATGCCTAAACAGTTGTGTAAGGCTTATTAAGACCTATTGGGGCTGAGATAATAAATTCCCTCTTTGACATGTTGCAACTACTGTAGTTTAAACATTTTGGACCACCTCTTCAGAACTGAAAGAAAAAATTATGTTAGTTCTGTGTGATAACACAATGAAACACCTGGAAGGCTTGGCGCTTGTATTAGATTTGGCAGAGAGATTTTAACATGCTAGCTCATCCTCACTTAAAAACATGGCACTGTTTATTGTGTTAGTTGTCAAGGTTATCCAAATTACATACAGTCTGGACTGAGCACAGTTATCTCACCAGAGAATATATTTTTTTCCTGTGTTCCCTTCAACTTTGGAAATAATCAATATTATACTTTTGCAATGGAGCAGTAATGTGGACAAAACTCTATCATACAAAGAGAAACTAAGCAGAACATTAAAAAAAGAAAAAAACCCTCACATCCAAAGTTGTCTTATCCCACAACTTTGTTGGAAACCCAACAAAGTTCAGGAAACCTACACCAGCAGTCTGGCTCTGTGTGTTCAAAAAAAGATGGGCATTTCTGCAGTTGACATGCCTGCTATGGGGCACCTTGGTGGCTGCAGTAAGCACAAGGTGCTGGATTTCTGTAGCCACTTGGAGTATCGAGAGTGGTTAATTGTTGCAGGAGAACTGTCCTTTCCTTTGAATTTAGCTGTCATGTTGCATTATGCTGCGCCGCATTGCCTGGCTCTGGCATACTATGTCACGAAACATAAAATCCGACAGGATGCAGAGTAACACTTGCAGGTTAAAATTTAAAGGCAAACTCAGTAATATTTGATCAGTTACCTGCTGTCAGTTCAGATAAAGGGCATTTGATCTACAATAGCAGGGCTAACTTATTAGAAGCAAACTTGCACATGGCAACACAGTGCTGCATTCAGCTATGCAGCAGCTCTGAACTGGTGACTGTGAGCAAAGCAGCTCAGGTGCACTTTGAACTTTTAAAAATTAACCCATTGGGCATTTTTTAACATTTTAAGAAAATGACCAGACTATACCCCTATTTACTAGTCTCTGTTGGTGACAAGCAGATTCCAGCATGTTGTTTCAAGAGGAAAATCACAAGTCACCTGAAATATCTGAAAGAATGGCTTCATTCCACTGAAATTTGTACAAAACCCCATTAAAAAAAATTTGCACTTTCTGAGGCCTTTCTGCAAACAGTGATTAGCTTTTCTGATCTAGTTGCATGAATGATATCAGATGTGTTTGTTGACTGCCCTCACGTATGCAGCATACTGTATAAATCAGCCGTCTGCATGAAAGCATCAGAAGCTGGTCAGGATGAAATAAAAGCTAAAATCTCAGCATTTCCCTTTATCCCTTTCCCTGCACTCCCATCATTCTGTGACCTGTTTATCAATATGAGAACCAAATCTGTTTCGGAAACTTCTGTGTCATGGTTACATTTTGGGAGGAAGGAACAGATGGAATAGATTAATTAGTCAAACTATGTTTAAGTAGAAAGGCATTTCTTTCCATGAGTAGCCAAAGGCTAGAAAGAACATATAAGGGACAAGGAGAAGTGCCTCAGGACTTCTTGCTTGCTGGAACGGCTTCCCAGTTTAAGAGTTTCAGCAGCATAAAGGGTCTTTGATTTCAGCTCCCATTAAGAAAAAGGTCAGGAGGTGCCTGATTTGCAGGAAGGCAACCGCTCCCTCCAGCTTGTTAAAAGTAGCCGCTCCAAAACATTTTCCGCATGTTATTTTTATAGGGGCTCTGGTGTATAATGATTCCAACTGGCTAGTCCTGCAATATGAAAGGAAGCAAGTGTCCCTGCTGCTAGTATCCATCTATGCGTGCTCTTGCTCATCAGCAAGCGCCTGCCTAATATGATGCACCATCATCTGTCTCCAGTTTTCCAGAGCCTCAGGCGAATACTCATTTCATCACCTCTCCATTTTTCCTGCTTGGAACACAAGACTTGCCACCACACTTCTGGCTGTAATGTTGCTAGCTGCAACGAAGCTAGGCCAGACACGCCACTGTTGTAGAAACTTAACACAACTTTGTTTCATGTCAGTATTGATCTTGGACTTGTGGTACCACCCTACATGAGAGAACAAAGCCTGCAGTAGCAACTGGTTCAGAAAGCATGTTTCAGTAGGTTTAGTATAGCTAATTCAAACCTGGTACCACATGCTGGGCCTTAGCTGCAAGGCTTGTGGCTTGGGTTCAGTCATCCTACCTAAAAGTAGGTAAGACACCTACATGAGGAGTACCATCATAGTAATATCCCTTTCTAGCCAGTGGAGAGAAATATGCACATCTTGATTGTAATTTACCTTACTTTATGGGCCTGTTTTTTGCCACAGACTGTGAAGGGGATCACTGATGGGCTCGACTTAGGTACTTGTCGGCTGAGCACCAGGCAGAAGAATTGAGGCCCTTCCTCTTGCTGGTTTGGTTTCAAAGGAGCAATTCCCATGAGTAATCATATTTATTGACTCAGATGTGTAATTCCCCCTCTGACAACTTTTAGAGAATATGTTTTAGTGCTGATTCTATTTTTATTTTCTGTCACGGACAGGAGGGGAAGGTGGGCAGGAGTCTGGGACGGAAATAGTTATTTCAAATAACTGAGTCAGGAAAGATTTTGGCCAAGAGGAAGATTTAAATCTAACCCAGATGTAGCTCACTGGTGCCTGGAACAGGAGAGATGTTCCCAATCACAGAGTAGCACCCAAGGCTGGCTCAGGAAGCAAAGGGATGTCTGTCAGTTGAGGAGAAAACTGTTTGCCTAGCCCCCAGCCAAAGGAAATGTCCTGGGACTGCAGCTGGGCAGTGTGGGATCAGAGAAAGGATGGAGCTTTGAAAGCAAATCCTGCTGGCTTCTTTTCTTGTTGGCGAAGGAGTAAGGGTTTATACAAGTAATAGCAGGGTCTCTAAGAGGAGGAAGAAAGTCTTTTCCTGAGCTGGGGTCTCTGTGCCTGGGAGTGAGCAGGCACCGTGTGCCCTCCATCCCCGGGACAAGCAGATGTCCTGGGCTGAGCTGGCGTGGTGTCATGCTGCTGACACAGGCCAGAACAAAACTGGTGCAATCCCCTGCCTCATCGTCTCCATCATCCCGAAACAAGGAGGCAGTTGTGTACCCCCAGAGTGCCAAATGCTGGAGGCTGTTTCTGAGATGATGATGACCGAGCTATGCATGCGGCTTTACATCCAGGTACACACGCACAGCACAGCTCAAGCAGAGCTCTGGCCAGTGCTGTAAGCTGAGCAACAAGGCCACAAAAATTAAACTGTGAATGAAACTTAATTCTCCTGATCATTGACAGGAAAGTTGACAAATGACAGCACAAGCCAGCAAGGGGAGAAAACAGGAGATGTTACATAGGACTTTCTATAGGCTTGCTGTTTTTTAAAAGTAGCTGAGATTGGCTTAAAAAACCCGCAACCTTTAAATTCCCTGTATTTGTCAAGTGTTTGCTACAGATAGCATGATAGGGAAGGCAGGAAAGCAAGCAAGGAAGCAAGAGATTGCTTTCCTGGCTATCTTGCAGTAACTCTGGGCATTAGGATCTGGAATAAATCTCACAGTATAGAAAACACTATGTTTACTGAAAAAAATGCACATTTTGTGGATTTTAATCTCAGCAAGGCAGATGGGGGAAAAAAAAAGAAAGAAACAATCACCAGAGGTCTATTGCATAAAGAGATATTCGAAAGATCAAAGAAAAAACATGTAGATTGTAACAATAATTGTTTAGATAATAAACTTTTTTCTTTTTTTGTAAATAGTGCTAATGTGCTGAGAAAACCTGGGCTTACAGCTCCCCCTTATCTCATTCTAGTCACTCATTTTTTAAGAAAGTTGAAGTTGCATTGTTCAAATCGCTTGGCTCCCTTAGTGATGTCTTATCAACAAGGTGATACGTAGTAACCAGGGCGCTGCTGATTTGTAGCTTGCGCCGCAAAAATTTTGACCAGGACTCAGAACACCTCAAAGCCTTTGAATGCCAGGGCTGAGATGTGAGCATGGTCTCATTACAAACTATAGGTTAAGAACAACAAAAACCAGACTTGCATTTGGGGGTCTTTAGAATGAGGCTGTGTATTTATGTAGTAATCCAGCTTGAATTCAGGTCTTGCAGAGAGCTGGAAAATGGATTTCAGTGTTTTCTTACTTGGATGACCTCCATTGGAGGTGCAGATCCATGCACAGGGAACTTAAGCTCATGGAGAGCAGTTTTCCTTAACTAGTGGCCTTTCACAGACTTGTTAGGAACAGTCTCTGAACCCTTTGAGCTTTCATCCCAGAGATGGTAAGCCATGGCTGTATAATTTTAGGATGGGTGTGTGAGTATTCATAATAGCATTAACTCATTTTTTGTTGTGTTTTTCTTTCAAGAGAGGAATTAATGGAAGCAGGATTATTTTCAGAAGGGGCTTCTTTGGGTGATAGCAAGTATGTACTTGCTGGTGAGAGTGTTGTTGAGAGTGGGGACACAGGGTCAAGATCCCAGGGGATGCAGAAAGTAACATCCTGGCAGGAAAGAAATGAAGCTCATCTAAGTGAAAAATGCTGCTTGTTTGGGAAAGAAAAGTATAATGACCTGGGTACAAAGTTCAGGGAATAAATATGCTCTTACTTGGCTCCTAATTTCAGTACTACTTCTGCACATGCTTCTTTCTGGGGAAGGAGTGAGTATAAACCCTCGCATGGTATGAAACACCCTGGGAAATGCCTTGTTATACACGATATCTGCACTGATGATGCCCCTGGGTACTGCACGTCTCTGCTAAGTAGGGTCAGCTAAATGTGGTGGTGGTGGAGGAGTCTGCAAAACATATTGCACAGCCTACTGCAGCCACTCCGGAAGGTACTGCTGTTCTTGCACCCACTGTAATCATCAGTAATCACTGATTTTAACAGTTTGCTACCATTGATGTCTTCCCAGCACCTATTCCAAATGTGGCAGGTCTCTGGTGCTGCTGTTAGCTAGCACAAATCAACCAAGGAGAAACCTCATAGCTGAAAAACCTACACGATTAAACCGAATAAATAAATAAATAACTGTATTTCAAATATACTTCAATAATCACATAAGCCTGGCTGTTCTGCCTTTCTTTAGTAAAGGGGTATCCTTGCTTGTGATCTGGGTTCCATGGATACCACGAGCAACTCCAACTTTGTGCCTTTAATGCTTGCACTGTAAAAAATGCTGTTTAAATATTCATGCTGACCTTAGAAAGCTATCCACTTGGCCATCTGGAGGGATCCCATACCCTATCCAGTAGTATTTTATTTTGAAGGATATATTCTGATCACACTGACTAGGCTAAATAGACTATTGGTCCATTTGTTTTGTAACTGCCATTTAGTTACCCCTCAGGATGTCAGCTCGATTTATCTGGGTGGAGGTGAAAGAATTCTCCAATAAAACTGTAGATAAATATGACCGAGCGCTGCGGATGGTTAGGAGGTTACTCACTCCCACCGTCGCTGCCGTGAATGGAAGTGACCTTGTCTGTAGCTAGCTGACCTTGCACCTTGCGATTCACATGAAAATTCAAAGCAAAACCCTGCTAGGTCAGAGTGAGAACCCAGCCTTGTGTTCAAGAAAAGAGAGATTTGCTTGTTAAGGCAGAGCTGGGGTTGTGTACTGTACAGGGACACAGAGTGCGCAATGCCCTGGGCGAATGGGGAAATGAATGGAGACGGAAGACATCTAATTTGAAATGGGAAGGAAAACGAGTGTGTGACATTGGAGAGGGCCAGGAAGAGAAGAAAACGCTATGCAAGGCAGAACACTAAAGGCAGAGGCATTGCAGTCCTGCAGCTGGTCTTGCAAGGAAGGGCGAGCTCCTCGGGGCTGCCTGCCTGTGCTGGCTTGAGATGGGAATAGAGAAGGGCCCCAAATCCTGGTCCCCAAATTCTGAAAAGGCACTATTCGGAGTGAATGAAGGATCATGGCCATCATGGTTCTCCAAGGGCGATTCCACCGTCCAGGGATCTGCAAAGTCACCCACCCAAAACACGTGCGCTAGCAAAAGGCATTTGCTATGCACTGTCTTGTCCCTGAGACACTCCAACAGTACCACTGTGAGGTTAGGTGAATTGTTCACGATTAACAATGTTTATTTTGGCCTTTTCTCTCTGGTTTGGGTGTGGGGGCAGTGGTGATGGTGCTGTTTGGCTGATTTATTTATGTTAGGAAGGAGGGTGGAGGAAGGGGGCGTATATCCATGGTCACGCTGACTTTTTCAAGCTGCTTTGGAAGAAAGTGCATGCTTAATTTGCATTCAAACTGCATCTCTGGTTCCTATCTCTCAGTAATGCTTGAATAGATTGTGGTGTGTACAAACCTGGCAATAACTCCAAGCTGGCCTGACAAGAGTTAGGAAACACTGCTTAATTCTTCTATTTCATTTCACTTTTTTTGGTCTTGGAGAGAATTTTATTCTTTGCTGCTTGATCATTTTCCCTGTGATTCATGTCCTTTCAGGAAATAGTAATTGACAAAAATAAAGCACTTTGGTTGTTATTTAGTGAGCTCCAGCTGAATTCACACAGCTCTGCTTAAGAATCTATGCCCTCCATGCCGCATTTGTTTTAAGCTTCCAGCCTCTTCTAGACAGATTTCTTTTCCTGTGCAGGCACAAAAGCACTTTAGTCAGCACAAATTTGGAGGTAGAACAAAAAGCCTGTAATAGTATATCTCATGCTGCTATCAATTTTCCACCGGTGGAGCACTCCAGTACATGAAGTCCTTTGTCTATATTCAGAAGTCAGCTTCAGTGACATTACATGACCAACTACAACATTATAACATGTTCCACACTGTTTTGAATTGTATCTTAAAAAAAAAAAGAAGAAAAAAAAAAAAGAGAATAAAATAAAGAAAAGATGTCTTGGAATGTGGCCAGGGCATAATGATTTCAATTCTGAAGAAATCCGACAACCAATTACACTAAATTCAACATTTTCATGTACTAGAAGTTTAAAATCTCCTCTAATCAAATAGGGAAACCCTTTCCCCCCCCATTATGCTATGGTTTTAGTTACTGGTACGCCTCTAAAAATCTGTTTCTGCTTAAAAAGAAACCCTGAAAGGTTATATTTACTATATGTATGAAAAAAGGGTTGCATCATACAATTATATATTTTAGAATACTGAAGCAATGTAAGAGAAACTAATCATGATCCCAAATTCAATTTTCAAACCTTTAATTGATCCCATCCCAAAGGTAACATTCTATCTTAATTGCCATACTGAAATGGTTGCAATTACATAAAATAAAACTATTCATTGGTAACTGGAAAAAGTCTTCTCGTTAAGCACATGATGGCCAGCCTTGAAAATAGTTGATTGCAAAAGGATGCAACCACTTTGCTTATATTTCCTTTTCTGGTTAAACTCTCCCTCACATATGTTGAGTTGGTTCCAAAAAACCACACACACACACACTAGGAAACTGAAGATAGTACCATGACACGTGTCTGTGCTCCCTGCACCTTCTTCGGGCAAAGCTGCTACCTTATAGGAGGGAGGAATGGCCTGCAAGGCAAAGTGCCCTCCGTGCTGATTTGCTCTGCAGGTGGACGCTGGTGAGCAGAGCACCATGTGCTGTCTACAAGGTGCTCTGTGAGAAGGGAGCTCCTCTGGAGGTGCTTTAAAGCCTGCTCTGGACAAACTCAGGAAATAATAAAGGACAACTTAAGCCCCAGATAAAATTGGAAGTTGCGCTGTGGGGTACGTGTAGGTCATCCTGCTTTTATAGGTGTCACACAAGGCAAGACCAGTAAAGGCTGGTGTCTTCTATCTTTGTTTGTTTGTTTGTAAACCAAAGTAAAAGCAAAGGAAACCTATGGTTTGCTGGAGGTGACAGTAGGTGTTGGTGAAGCAGGAAGACTGGCAGCTTTTTTATTATTGCCAAGAGAGACTGAGCTGTTCTCAATTTGATATCAACACCTGTGTCACTTGGAATGCTGCCTCATTGGATGCAGATATCATGCAAACAGTTATGAGGTGCTTATTCATTACTATCACTCTTATTATTCAACTTCTGTAGGATGCAACTGTCGAGCAGAGACAAGCACATCTGTAAGAATTCACTAGATTAGGAACAAGGCACAAGACATTCAGCTGTGATGGCAGTGGAACACTGGGACAAACTATTGCAGAGATGAGAAGAACTTTTTTTTTCTTTTTGCCTTTTGATCTCATCTCAATAAGACTGAATGCCTTTCCAGAGGTTGGTCCCCAGTCAAACACTCCTCCACTTGGGAATAAAAGGATGAATGTCTGCAGTCTGTGGTATACAGGAGGCCAGACTAGATGATAAAAAGCACTGGCCTTAAATACCTAACTGAAACATCTTCCAAGTAACTCTTCAACTAAATCCATCGCACGGCGTATTGAAAATAGTCCCGTTCTATGACACAAGAAGTTTCCAGAGTGAGTGCCATCATCTTTCTGTTTGGGTGCAGGTTTGGAGCTCTGTTGTACTTGGGACTGTATAAACTCAGTGAAAGGACAGTGCCTACCCCAAAATGCTCATGTCTGAGTGAAAGATGAGATACAGGGTAGATACAAACAGATGGGGAAGCACAAGGTAAGATTGAAATTATTATGTGTTTAATAAGCATCAATTGCAGCACACCAGCTGTAGCTTCTCAGTCAAAATCTTCTATGTATGGATTAAATTAGTACCCTGGTTCTATACCAGCAAATTTCAGAAAGCAGAACAGGTCACTGGGTGTGCCCATCCCTTAACTTAATATGCAGGCATCTATCTATGCTATGTATTCTTATTATGGTCATAGAAAATAGGTTTTTTCAACATCTAGGAGATATAATTGAAGTGACATGGGTGCCTGAAAGTTAGCTATCAGAACCTAGGTTTCTGTTTCCCTTTAACAAGAGGACCTAGATGTCCAATAGGATGTAGCTGTCCAAGTCATTTAGGCATGCCAGTGCAAGCCAAATATCGCCTATATATATCTTTAAACATCTGAGCCTTTGAATTGCAATGCTATGTAGTGATGAATAAATGCCTACTTGGACATAGAACAAAGATATTTGACTAGCTGAATAGGCAGCATTTGAATTGTACAGAACATACAGATACTCTGCTAAATGAATGGCTGTTCACTCGCTTGATCAATAGAAAAAAATTGCTCTTTCTCTTTCTGAGCACACAGTATTTGCAGTAAGGAGGACATGTATATAAACCCAAAAATCTATTTCACAAGCACTTGAGCAGACTTGTGAAAATAGAACCAGTCCTTATTTTGCTAATGAAATCTTAAGTAGTGATTCAGACAGAAATCATCACTAGCCCTGCAGACATTTGGGATCTGCACTCGTCCTGAAGCATGCAGGCTGGTAAAGCAGGATTCCAAGCCTGACCTACTTTTGTCCCTACTTCGTTCCATCAGACCTAAATCCTGGTCCTGCATTCAGTCTGGAAAACTGTTGTGCATACAAATGATTGCAGGCATGGCTGATAGATTCAAAAGGAGACTGAGTTATGTATTTACTTGAAGCCAGTGCTCTTGGGAAATTCAGGGACTTTGAGGGCATACAAAACTGTTCCTCTAGCAAAATCGATGCACTTTTTTGTGTAAATCAGCTTTGGAACAGCTTCAGATTTCTGTGGAGTATCAGTCTTCACTCAAAGAGATGGTAAAACTAGGCACAAAAATTAGTATCTGAAACTTTCCCAAACTTCCCTAAAATAGAAATGAAAGGCCATATTCTTAGCTAGCATAAGCTGGTGCTGATCAGCTATATGACAATTGCCATGTAGATCAGCAAGGCTTGCATTTATTTAGCTGGCTGACCCACCTCTCCTATTGATCGTTGCAGCTGAAATCATCACGATATAGTTTTGTCTGATGTAAAAAGAAAACAAATGAAATGTCAATGACTTTAAACACAACAAAACCACAGATCATTATTCAGTTTGGTGTCGGAGCACTTCTAAGAAACCTCTGAGCTGTGAATGTTGTGGGATTTGAACATTGTTTCAGCTTTGCATTGCTGCTCTAGCACAGGGAAGACTTCCTCTGGATAGTGTGGGGAAGTCTTTTGCATTGGTGCCCTTGGTCCTAATGTCAGGGATAAGACAGCTGAGCCAGCACCAAAGCAGGATTGATTGAAGATGTACCCTTGTGAAGAGGTAGGGGTTGCCTGAACTTCAACATCTTTTAATGTCTGACTCAAAATAGTCTAATTTGGGTATCCAGTAATATGCTTGCCTTCTCTGCCAGGTGGATGTTTGCTGTATCATTTTCATTAGGTATAGACTTTTATGAGAGTTTGTTACCTGATATCAATGGCAACAAAAATGTGCAAAGCTCAGCCTTAGCAAATGAGAGGGAAACAGGGGGTGCTGGTTGTGCATGGAGCAAGGTGCTTGACTTTATTTCTGTTCAAGTTAGGATTTCCTAGGCAATGCCTGATTGAGGACATGCAAAGGGACCAGTTGCTGTGTTGTAACAGAGAAAGGACTTTGTTCTTTGTTTTTGTCCACTGGTAAAAAAGCCTAAACTGGAACCCTTGCAATTTGAATTTTTGGCACCTGGCCGAAGTTTTGGTAAGCTTAGGAACTAACATATTGGACTGTGTTTCACTGCTTTCACCCTTCACCAGTCCTGTCCTTCTTCAGCTATCACAAACAGAAATAACAGGGGGTAAAAACATAACCAAAGAAGACAGAGGAGAGGTGGTGGTTCAGATTTGCTGAGCAGACTCAAATGTACCAATGCAGAATGGGAAAAACAGGCCTGATGTGCAGATGCAGCCATTAAAAAAAAAAAAAAAGGCAATGGGTGAAAACACTAATGCATGACACTGGTACAAAACATTTGCCCACAAACATTATTAATCCCAGGTAAATGGAAGAGGGTCGGAAGCAGCAAGTGACTTGCTCACAGTAGCTGTAGGCAGTAGAGCAGAGGGCTGTACCACTTACCAGAGGCAGTGTAGGGAGCCAGTACAAAGCTGGGGCCAGACCCCGCTACTCTAATTCTCACCCTCCTTGTCCAACTGCTGTGCAACACTGACTCCTTCATCTTAAACCCTCCTCAACTGTCTTGAAAATGCAATCTGATAACACTGCTATGGAAACTTCGGACCCATACGGGGTCATTGCATAAACCCCCACATAATAAAGGAGATATTTATGTCCTTTCAGTACAAAGAAAGTTAATAATCACCATTAGAAACACCATGAAACGAGAGCACACAAAGCAGAGTTAGCTCCACTTGGAGTGTAAATTGCATAGTACTCCAAGATGAACACATGTTGTATTCTTTTCATGGTTATATTTAAATCTGTGTTTTCTTTAATTTAAATCTGCTCTATAAAGATCTCAGCAATTTGAAACAAAAGTATCCTTTAAAAAAAGAAAAAAAAAATGACATGATAGCATCCTTCATGCCAGGCTGGCCCTGTTGTGATTTTACATTGAGGGTGCATTTTAATTGATGAAATGTGCTACACAGCACAACTTGAAAAAGTAACAACCTTTAGTTACCATTTGGAAATGTGATGGAGGTGCCAGAAGTTAAACTCTTAGGACTAAATGAAATAACAGAAGCTCCCTATCCTTTCTTGAAGACGCTCATTAGTTTTCACTTTCTCACATTCTGTTTGCCATGGATTTCATCCAAGAATGATGGATGTAGAGTTATTAAGCAAGTGATAGTTTCAAAACTCCAAGTGTCAGTGCTCAATGTGGAAGCTCAGTTACCTTGCAGAGGACAAGAGGCTTAAGTACCAGTACCCTGGAGCTGGCATCGTCGCAAAGGAAATGATCACGTGGAAAGGTACTGTCAGAACAGTCTGAGAGATGCAAGTCAGTTATGAGAATGGACAAATAAACAGATGAGGAATGTTTGAGGAATAATCTGATATTTGAAAGCTTCATCACACACAGGAAACCAGGAGAAAAAAAAAAGAGAGAGAAAAAAAAAAAAAGAGGAAGTAGTGTTAATATGCAGAAAGCAATGAACTAGTACCTTTTCTTAAATTCAGCCCAGGGCTGAGATGCAGGGGTATCTCAAATACTATAAGGCCTTTTTGAGGGAAGAGGCAAATCACTAATGCTTCTGGTTATGGGCTTAGGAGAGAACTCTGCATGTACAGGTTGCTGTTTCCACTCCTGTGGGCCTGCTGATCAGTCATGGTCCGTGGAACATGGGCTAGGTACAAAAGGCTCCATTAAATGAACCTTCTGGAGACCACGGAAGGCAAAGCAGTGCCTCGAAGCCTGGCCTTCTCAGAGTAGGAAACAGAAAAGCAAAAAGCTTGTATGATCTCTCCCCATTTTACCTTCCAAGGGACACCACTGCCGCAACTCTATCCTTTTCCAAAGACTTATCCATCCCCAGCCCTAGACAGATGTCATCTGGCCCTGTTCACTTGTATCTCCCACCACATGCTGACACTCTGAACCAGAGTCAAGCCCACGTGTCAAGCTAGACCCAACCCAATTGTTTGCTTTTTTAAATTGCTTTTCCCACTTGATGATTTTGCTCACAAACTAAAGCAGAAACAAAAAAATAACACTGGAAAAAGCTGGTTATGTAGGTTCTTTTCTGTCCTAGATGCAGTAAAAACCTAATAAGGGTCTGAGTGAAAAGGCTGTTGGGGCAGTTTCTTATTTGATTTCCAGGCTTAAGTGACTTTGCGTGTGATCTTGAATCAGAGCCTGCAGCTCTGGAAGTCTACCTAGTCCTGGCTGGCAGCTTGTTTCCTGTTCCACACCTGGAAGCCAACAGGGCCATATCTCTAGAACCAGGGTCTGAACTCTCCTTCTGTAAGTGTGATTCAGCCTTATTTGTAAAGATTTGATTTTACTTTTGAGTTAACTTAGAGACTCATTGTTAATGTCCAGCCTGGCGGTGGTTTAGGTTGGCAGAAACCTTTCAGAGAAGTGACTGTTACTAGGTGCCTGTTGTTGTCAGCTATGGAAAGTCTTTCAAGAATGTGGCTACTTGCAAGCTGAGCCTGTCTTTCAGCTTGTTTCAGCCGAAAAGTGCAATTTTACATCTCTGTCCACAGCACCCATGCACTATTTCTTTCATCTCCTTTTAATTGTTTTATGCAAACAAGGTGCACCTGAATGTCTTATATTCAAGCATCACTTTCAGCTTCCTTTTCCAAGACAGCTAAAGTGGTGAAAATCTATTTTTGCAACATTGCATTCTGAGGAATGAGGCTTGGGCACTGTAATTCAAGGGATTGATATAGATTAATTTGAGATATGTCAGGGGAAAACAAGAATGACTGGAGTGGTAGATAACATGACCTGGTTACAGATGGAAGAAGGATTTATTTCTTTCCTCTCTGTAGCTTCCTTTTTTTCATATTTGCAGGCCTTTTCCCTGTTAACTGTAGAACATCTCTTCTTGAGATCCTAGTGTACAATGTGGATGAGAAGCAATGGGAGCAGCAAGGAGAGACTCTGGGGTTTGAACATCCTGCGAAGCACTGAAATAGGTTGTCTCGAGAGGTCACAAATTATTCATCACTGGAGATCTTGACAAAATCAGAAAGCTGACCATGCTTTTGAATAGCTGAATGTACTTGGTGACCTCTCAGGCTTTTTCCCAGCAAAACTAATGGCATATCCAGAGGAATATTCTTCCCCGTGAAGCTAGAATCCTGTGACATTTGCCACCAGGCTGAGTAGAGGACCCTTTCAGAAGTCTTTTCTGGAGTAAAAAAAAAAATAATATTCAGTGGTGTCCTGCATATGAGTTAGTAGCTAGTCCCTATTCCCACTCCCTGGAGATTTGAAAGCCAGCAGGTACTACGATCTGGCAGTTCTCAGCTTTGGCTTTTGTTGCGGCTTTCCCACTCCCTCTGATCCTGTCTCCTTGATCTGCTCCTTTAGGCACCTATTGCTAGGCCTTTTCAATTTTTTGGATTCATGCCTGCATCTCAAACTCATCACTGTCCTTTCCCATGGGTTTGCTGTCAGACCCTTTGTGTACACGGTCATCTTTCACTGAGAACTTCATACTGTCTCCATTTGTCTCGTGCTCTCTAGCATGTTTTGGGCAGCCCTGATGGTATTCTCCGACTACGTATTTTGCTGAGAGTCCACACATTACTGGTTTTAGTCTTCCTGTAACCTTAATTAGAAATGTAATTAGATGATGGCTGCTATTCCTTGGGAGCTCCCAAGCATGCACTAATTTATAGCCCACCATTACTCAGTACGAGTCATAGAAAAATCCATTTGCTGTAACAGCTGTTGCAGGGCATGGATGGGAAACAAGGTGGCAGGCCATTTCTAGAAAGGTCCAGAAGAAAATGAGTGTGATTGAACTGTCTGAATGTAATAGAGTGCCTTCAGAAGTGGATGAGGGCTGATTTATCTCCACTCTACCAATTATACCATTATAATTCTTGCCAGTAAGGATTATTAACATACGGTTTACTGATGGGTTCATGAAAACGGGGCTGGTCTGGACCCTGAGGAATCCCCTGTGAGATCCTCTGTCCAAAAGCAGGCTGGTTCCTGGCAGAGGTTTGTCAAGCGTATTCTTCAGCATGCTCTGTTACAGTGTCCTGGGCATGTCCTAAGGACTTTTTTTCTTGAATGAAAGACAAGACAGCAAGGCCTGGAACAAGAACAGGAGCAGCAATAACAACTTATTGAGAATCAAAGTATTTGAGAGCTTCTAGTGGCATGTTGCTGACAGTCCTGAGTTGATGCAGTGTAGTACGAGTGGGGCTCCACCAGAGTTATGAAAACATGTGGAAGAGAGAATTTCTGTCTTAAAGAGCTTACAGAAATGATAAGCAAGTTTTGTGTCCATTTCAGCTTGAGGTTTTTTTAGGTTTTGTGATTCGATTTTATTTAATCCAAATCAGCTTGTCAATTTTTAATATTATTCAAGATTATAGGAAGGAAATGTTTTACAGTTGCAGATTTCATTTGTTGTTAAGTTGCTAGATGTGGGCAGCGGAGTAAGCACTGCTCTTCCTTGCTCCATGATAGGATCATGGCTGCACGTTTAGGATGATTCTGGCCTGACATGGATACCTTCACACTGAATGTAGATGCAGATTCAGTTCTAGCTCTATTGGCGTGTCTAGCTTCTATAGATGAAACTCGTCGTCCGGTGGTTGGCACTAAGAAAATATACATTTCAAAACAGCCCACTAGCATCTTCACTGCCAGTGTTATTTGTGTTATATGTGCAGTGAGACAAAGTGGACAGAAGGACCTCTTTCAACTTCTGTTGAAATACATGGAAAAACTCACACTGACTTCATAAGAAGTTAGATCAAGTTCCAAGGCTGCATGTCAACATTTTTCTGAGTAGTCCTGACTGCGCACAGGGGCCCCTACATCATGTTACATTCCTTCACAGAAAAAAGGATGTGGGAATTTTTTACCCTTCCAGAGACAGCTCTCTTTGGAAATCACATTTGTTTTCTCTGTAAGTGCCGGAAAGAAATGGATGTGAAAAGCTCAGTAGTCAACTCTCAACTGCCTTTTACGCTGGCATCATTTTTTGGAGGGGGGAGGAAGGGAGTTTGCACGCACATGCACTCACAGCTAAGGTCTTAATTCTATCTCCAGATGCTGTGCATAATCTAGAGGTTTATCTTAATGAATTATTTCTGTTATTACTGCAGGCAAAGTGAGATTTAATTTGATGTGTGATATATCCCTGGATTAACTACCCTTTGGTTTTATTTGCTCCATAATGGTGAATTTTTGTTTATAGACCCATTTTGTAATTACATCCCTGAGCTCAGAAGGGCTACAGCATTGCTGCTCCATCCTATAGGAAACCAGGATCCAATTCCCTTCTCCCAGTCCTGTTGTCAGATGTGGCTAAAACAGAAGCCGAACAATATGATGCTCACCATTTTGTCTTGCTTAATAGCAGCTTTACAGGACAAAGTACATTGAATTGAGGTACTCTCCTTGGCTGAAAAGACTGCGATTACCACTTGAAAGGTGTATGCAAAATGGCAGAGAAGCTTCACCTTGAAATATGACAACAAAGTGTGTTATAATGAGTGCCAGGAACAATCAGTTGAATCCTTCATGATGCCAACATGCTGAAAGTGTCGCAACACCACAGAGGCTCCAAGCGTGGTACAGGGAGCTGTGGGGTATGAGAGGATGTGGAACAGAGGTTCATTAATTCCTCATTTCCCAGCTTATTTTGCCTCTCAGTGGGAAGCCAGGCCTTCAACCCATGCTGAAAGATACAGCCCAGGCTGGTGGTCATGGCACTGGGTCACTCCTCTCCCTTCCTACATTGTCCAACCCAACCCCTTCCTTTTTCTCATACCCAAGAGGACTAGGACCAACATACCTGCACTGGCTCATATTCACAACATCTCTTTAGCACTTTCTTGCAATACCCCCAGTTATCAGAAAAGAAAAAAAAGCCTGCCCCAAATCCAGCTCATCCACTTCCCTGGTGCTGGTGTGGCAAAGCTGTGGGGGTACCCCATCCTCAGCATGAGGAGGGAGAGGGGCAGACGCACAGAGGGCTGAGATCCCACTGCAGCTCCACAGAGAGCAGGACACGGTGCTGCGGTTACAGAAGCTGTGACAGCACCCGTACCTAATCCCTGGTAACATATGGTATTGCATGCACGCAGAATCGTGTTTCATTACAATCATAGTGATCTTAATTAGGACTAGTAAGAACAGAAGTCAGTGTAAGTACTGGGGAAAGTAAGTGGAAGCAAACAAATCCATCTGGGTATTAGTATGCCCCTTGGAAAGGGTGGGGGTTTTTTAACTTTTGACTTCAAGCAGCATTTCTTCATCATACACTTCCGCTTGATCCTACACTCGTGAGCACGCACTGAGCTTTCTTAGAGCATGGCCTCATCTCCTCCCTCCCTGGGTGACCCGTGCTGGAGCAGCAGAGCTTTGCTCCCACCAGAGCCCTGCGTGATGGAGCACTTCATGATTCCCCTGGAGTGGAGACCTCCACGGGGCAAGGTGGTAACTAGGAAGTTCAAACAGAAGGTCCTGCTATTGGGCAGGGAGGTGTTGGGTTCAATCCCTATTCAAAGAGAGTCACACTAGGAAATATGCATAATTTCTAGGTATACATCACATTGAAGAAAAAATATTTTTTTTTACTGGCGGACAAGAGTGTTTGAGGCCATTAAATTGAACAGAGCCAAAGCCTTCAGTTTATAAAGACTGCCTGCAGATTTACATTATACAGCATGTATTGGTAATTGCTCCTGACGTGTCAATTCTCATACACTTCCATTAAAACTTTATGTCCGCTTTTTTTTTTTTCCCCAGCTAATAAAATTAAATGTTGGAAAGCCAAAGTGAAAAAATAAAACATGTCAGTCTTGCTTGGACCAGTACAAGATGGGATATTCAGAGCTGACACCAAAGCTGTCTTCAAAATCACCTACTGTTCACAGAGCAGTGTACTAAAACTCAGCTTCCTGCCTTTTCCCAGTTAAACCCAAACCTGTAGTGTTGTTTTACTGCCTTGGGAGTGTGAATTTCAAATGGCCCTTAAGGGTAGAAAGTGATTTAAAAATATTTTTCTAAGAAACCCCAAAACACAAGCAGCATTTTTATAAGCAAAAATCTAGGAGTATGCGTCAACATTTGCAAACATATCTGAGGGATGCAAGAAACATAAATCCTAGGACTTTAAAGCTGTCACGAGGCCAAATTCCTGTTTCCTTTACCCGTATGAGTAGTGTTGCTCAAGTCAATGGCTTGAAAGAGTTTCTGTAAATAAAATGAGTAAGACTCAGCCTGAAGTATACAGAAAATAATATGAGCAATCTTTCTTCCCCCCAGGGAGGAGAAGCCAAGCATTCCTTGGCTTGACCTGTCCCCGCACAACCCGTGGGGCAGGATCCACCATGCCCGCTGCCCTGAGTACTGGGTGCCCCCATCCCAGTTCTCCATGCGGCTCCTCGTTCCCCTCCATCCTGCTGGTGCTGCAGGGTTTTGCGGCCATTCCCAGCCTCACAGCCCTGTGTGCTGCCATGCTGTGCTCAGGGCTCTGCCCCTTCCCAGTTTCTTTGCTGGCGAGGGAGGCAGCACTGGGATCCTCTGCCTATTCCTGCTCTAGAGCTTAAGCAAAGAGGACCATGGACCAGAGGGGAGGGGAGCAGCAGGACAGAGGTTTACCACACTTCACATTTCTCTGCATGTTCATGTTAGGACTGGGGACGGTCAAGCCCTTCTAGCACTGGTTTTCATTTTTAAGGCCAGTAAGCACCATTATGATAATCCAGTTTGATTTCATCCACTACTGAAAAGGATTGAGTAACCAATAACATGCTCAAGAAATGAACAGAGCTTGTGCAGATTTTAAAAGCAACCATAGAGAATTTATGCCAATAATTATAGCCCTGTTACAAATTTCTGGAGAAAAAATGTTGGGTATTTGGGTTTTTTTTTCCATTCTAGAGTACTTTTTTTTTTTTTTTCTTTGCAAGAAGCCAATGCTAGGTCTGCTACTTGCCTTCTACTGTAGCAAGTCATTTACTGATCCTTTTTTCTATGCTAATAAGGTATAATAAATTTAACACCACTAAAGAAACCATAAAAACTTGAAGACCATTATTACAGATTTTGTATGTGCCATGAAAGGCAAACTGTTTGCAGCTCTTATTGATCGGGAAGGGCTGAGTTAATGTAATTGCAGAACATAAAGGGAGGAAATTTAATAAAAAAAATAAAATTAATATACCAGTCACAGAATCTGAACTCAAAAAGCCAAAAAAAGACGTGCAATAAAGCACTCTGGAGAAATGAAACTCTGTCACAGTGAATGCTAAGCTGTTTACCGAAAAGTGCAAATATCAACTAAGGCATTCCTCACCACTCAGACGTTTAGTTAAATCTTGTCTGCACTCCCTCTTTTACAAAATCAGTAACTGCAGCTAAACCCATGTTTCACTGATTGCAAAGTGTCGGCAAGGTCTTCACCTGCCCTGCCGTGGAAGCACATCTTTGAAGTCTTACTCTGGGATGCAGGGTAAGGAATTGGAGAGAAGTTGGCCCAGAAGGAAAATGCTGGTGTCATCAGCCTGCGGACAGAACAGCTAAAAATGGAAAGTTTCACGGGGAGCTGGGGTCCAGTTACACAGCGATACAAGATGTCCTACAGTAAAAAGCCCATTTAAACAGTACCCTGTTGTGAGAACAGTGGTACTATCAATGTCAAAAATCACGCGTCAGACCCCACAAAACTCATGACATTGACTAGAGAATCAGGAGACTAAACAGAAGCAAATAAGTATATGCCCTTCATATTTGTTTATGACTTTTTTGGACTTTCTAGGGTTTGGATTTTCAAGCTTTGCTCTGTCTTCGTGAAGGCTTGGACTATATTTTATTTTGTGCCAAAGCTCAGGTTAGTGATGTGTTCAACCTCAGTGGAGGACTAAAGTCTGTTAGAGTGAGTATTTGCTTGCAGCATGGGCAGGACCAGAGAGGTTTGTGGCAAATCAGCTAAGAGCAAGAAAATGCCCTTACCCCTCAAGATGTGCAGATTAATGAACTTCAGCAACTGATAAATTTGAATCTACTTTTTAGCTTATAGGTTTTGTCAAATATTATATGAAGGGAAACAATGGTTTTCCCTATTTTCCATAATGCCGTTTCTCCCTAAGTCCTTGGGCAGGCTGGATTTCAGCAACTGTTCTGGAGGATTCTCTGGCCTCCAGAGCAGGCTGGAGATGTACGCCTTATTAGCAATAAAAAAGGAAAGCAAAGCCCCTGCTAAATGTGTGCATACATTTTCTTCACGTACAACAGGATTTTCTTAGCACTTCCAATCCAGAGTGGGAAGTAAGAATATCCTTTTAACGTGTCCATCCAAAAAGAGGTAAAATATAGATCTTTCATAGGCTATATATTTAAAAACAGAAATGGTGCTTTTAAAATGGGATGTCCAATATCTGGTGACTAATGGATGACAAAGAGCTTGCAGGGTACTTTATTAAATGTCTCTAGAGACAAAGAAGTCGATTGCTACTCACCAGGTTGATTTACAATGATAAAGATTTCTATTTGTAGGAACCGCTCTGGCTTCAGTCACCTCCTCGTGTGGCTCAGGGTACACAGAGATAGAAAGCTTTGCTTTTTCAAGAGGAGAGAATTTTTCTCTGAGCTAGGACTGACACTATTTTTCTGGTTAGCATGACAATCCTATCAGACTAACGGGTTGACAGCCCCAGAACAGCTCTGCTATCTAGGAAGGGAATGATGAGACCTCGAAGAATCATTATGTCATATTTGGTAGGAGCTTCATTGTTTTATTGGTACAATTCCCTGTGCTGAAACCATTCAAAAATGAAATAAAACGCTTCTCTGCATTTATCAGTTGTGAGAGGGGAGAATGCACAATTTCACCTGGATTGCCGCCAGTGGAGGAGAGCAATGAGGCTGGGACAGAGCCTGGGGAGTGCAAAGGGAACGCTCTGGAGTCACTGGCAAGGAGTCCTTGGAAGCCTGGGTCAGTGACCGCAGCGTATCTGAGTAGGAGATCAGAAACCCCAGCTAGCCCAAGCAGAAATCATTGCTTGTTTCTGTGACACTACTCACTCTACTTGAGCTTTGCTTTCTCGTCATAGTTTTCGGTGGCATAACCTCCTTTACAGCAGTAATTCTCAGCCTGCACTTAAGACACCAGCTCCTGTTTTTTCTGCTGTGTCCTCAGCTCTCTATTAAGTGGAGTGCTCTGCATCTACTGCATCAAGACACGTTGTCCTGTGTCCAGAGTTCAGACGAGAAACCCTGTAAGTGAATCTCCTGCTTCCCTAAACCATGATAATGGAGAGAGGCTGGGAGTATACTGAAGACAAATTAGTAATTATCAAGGTCAGAAATAGAACCACAACAGATAAAAGAGAGCAGAAATACAGCTGCTGATTTGCAAAGCCCCGTTGTTCCACTGCCTCGTGGTGTGGTAACATCCAAGATTGCAGAGTGACATATTTGCTGATGCAATACCAAAGATGGACAAAACAACTGTACTTGGCGAGGGCTAAATAAAGAGGGATTGCAGCTTCAAAGTACTTGCAACATGCAACTTGTGATGTGCTTGTGAGGGTGTCAGTGTGGCAGAAGCCCTGGGGTTTCCTGCAGGATGCCCATTGATATGAATAGCAAGGTCACGATGGATCTCAAGGATCCATCAATCACTGGAGCGCAGACCGCAGGCACGGCATAGCTGGAGTGACGCAGTCACTTCCATAGCGCTGGCTCAGCTGGGCTGCTTGAGCTCTCATGCCTTTAAATGAAAGCAAATTATTACAGAAGGAGCTTTAAAATGTTCTAGCATGACAAAGGTGTGTTATAAATACCAGGTCTTGCATATGCTTCTTCTTACAAAACCACAGAAATTTGTGAGGTAGCTGACTCATCGTTTCTTTGCCCTAAAGGTGGCAAGCAGTTTAATGAGAGAAGATATTTAAAGGCTGTCATTTCATAGGATGAAGATATCAATTCTCTATCTTTCCATGGTTAATCCTGTTAAGGGATAACATGATTTTAGGACAGTCCATTTCAAAGGACAATCTTTTCAGCCTTGTCTGACTGAAGTCTCCGAGTCCTTCATAACTCCCCTCATGCAAAGAAAATGGGAAAATCTCAACTTTCTATTACAAGTGTTAGGCTGTGTTTCAGCCAATTTCACCAATGCATTGCACAGCATCTATATAATTTATAGATGTTCTCAGTTTAACTCACTTATGCAAATATAATGAAAGGGCCGCTACCCAAAGAAGCTTACAGCCTGCCCCATTTGCATACTGCTGTAACACACACCAGTGTACACCAGGCAGAGGTGGACCTGCTCACACCACTGTACTTACCTGCGGCTCTTCCCGCTGGTTTTACCTTCACAGCATCCTTACAGAGCAATGATGTGTTACCTCTGATGTTTTAAATGCGGGGAAATTGAGGAACAAACAGATTAAATGAGTTCCCCAGAGTCACTGTGAAAGGCAAGAACTGAACTCACATGAACCAGAGCAGTGGTAAAAAAATCGCTTTCTCCCTGCTTTGCCCTCTCTTCATTTTCACCAAAAATTCACAGGGAAGGTGTTTACTGAGAAGGTTTTACACTTCTAACTTCCCAGCTAGTCCCCAAGCATTCATTTTTGTCTTTCTGTATGGAACTTTAGCACAGTAACAATGAAAAATATTTCACTTTATGCCAAAAATTAACTAAGGTCTTACAGGTCAATGGGGTTCTCTCAAAGCAGACTGTCATTTCCACTGGGTTTGATTTCTGGAAATAAAACCTTGGTGCTTTAAATTCAGACAAGTCTAGTTCTTTCCTCAGGAAGAGGAAATACTTCTGCAAATGATGCTGAAATTCACTGATGTTATTCATATTTACTGCAACAGCATTTGGGAGCCTGAGGAATGGACCAGAAGCCTAATGTGATAGGAACTGTACAAATAAAGTATAAAGAATAGTGTCTGACTTTACTACTGCTGGGTAGGGAGAAAAGGGGGTGTGCAGCACTGCAACATTACAAAATTAAGGAGTAAGAATATTTTCACATATTAAATGGTGATGAGCTGCAATAGAAACATTGTAAATTACACGGTGGTATCTCAATATTGACAACTCCCTGCTCATTCTCACCTTTATCTTTCAAAACATACTTCTTGGTTGCTTACAAAGCATTTTCCTCACCCTGAAAAAAACTTCAATTATTTTCTATCATCTCTGTGAACAAATAGTTCACTGTAGATTCTGCACTCCAGCAAGGTCAAAATCTATGTGTGTGGATGCTTTTAACTCAATGATAACATATTCATGTCCTGTCTGGGCAATATTATCAAGATTTTCTGAAATAAAGTGGGAAGTGAATTTTTCTACTTCAGTTTATGTTTCTAACTATTCCCTTCTATTTAAATGTTCCTTCAAAGGAGAAACAGCTTATTTCCTTAAGAAATGGTATCCCCCCCACTGAATGTTATTTCTCGCTGCCTCTAAGTAATAGGAGATTTCCTACTTTTTGCCCACTTCTACTCCATAGATTTAATATGTAAACTGGGAACATGCGGAATATATTGCTTGGCACAAGTCAGCGAAGTTTCACCTGTGAGAACACAGTATGAATTCAACCTTTGGCTGCTTGTTCTAAACCACAGGGAGAATCTACACTTAAGTGACGTAAGGTTCACGGATTAGACACAAACCCACAAAACCAAATCCATGGAGCAGCGTTTCGGCTTGTAGAGCTTGCTGCCCCCCGACTCAGTCTTGCTTGAGTCAGTACAGCAGGAGAGCACCTTGTGCCAGGGCAAACGCAAAGGGAGCACGCTGTGCTCCTCTTGTTATGAGGGGCTCCTGGTACTTAGGAGAGGATGCTGAGGCACAAATCCCTTATCAAAAGACTGAGTGGGAAAGGAAAATAGGAACTATTTCATGAAGAAGGCAGAGAAAAAGTGATTGAAGTGCTGGAAGCGAGTGTACTCACACTCATATTTTACAGTTAAACTTCCTTTTGTGCTCCTGAGTTGCATTTAAGCATTCATTTAAACTTCATGCACAAAGCACCTGATATTCCTTGCTATCCTCTGCAATGAATCCTCAGGATTCATTTCCATAACGTTAGCGTATCACTGATCTCAGCGCCACAACAGGTGAGCAGAATTTATACCACAGTTTGCCCTTTCATTTTCACACGTTTCTGTGTAAACCTTGAGAGGTGGGAGGAGAATTATTCCTAGTTCATATGTGATTTCAATTTTCTTCTCTCTCTTTCTTTTTCCTTTTTTTTTTTTTTTTTTTTGTCCATGGATTTGTTTCCATGGATCATTTTATGTTCCAGATGATCCAGATCTTAAGCCATTATTTTCTCTTTGTCACGGGTCAACTCTTTTACTTTATTTTAAATGTAAGGCAAGTTCTATCGCTCTGAATGTGGAAATGCAGCTCCAAAAAACCTCTGCTAGGAGTGGAGTGACAGCCAAAGTTCTGATTAACTTCACCTCTTTTGTAGGCTTCTGCAACAAATGCAAAAGGCTGTGAAATCTTTTCCAGCAGGGTAATGGAGGAAGGAGAATGTTGGCTGTACGTTTGAGGATTATTATTCCTATAAACCCATTCACACACCTATCACTTGGGACAAGTGAAGGGCCAAAGACATGCCAAGCAATTACACAGCTACATAGGTCCGTGCACAAGATATTCCACATCATGTTGGCTGTAATTTGTGCACACTACATTGGCACTAGCTCCACCTGTGTCAGATGGCAGCAGAGAAAACAACTTTTCTGGGAGACTAAATCCATTTCAACTGTGGCCAAGCCATGTCCTTGCTTTGGAAAGTCTGATTGGGAACAGCAGCATCTTTCGATTTGGAGTGGAAAAAAGGTTTACAAAACTCAGACTCCTTAGTTGCTTATTTTCACCTCGCTTCCTGCACTCCCAAACAGTATCAAGATGCTCAGAGCGTGTTGGTGATACCAATGTAACTGGCCACAGCTTCCAGGGGATTTATGAGATAATGTTCAGTCCTAGTCCTGACCTTAGCCAGATCTTTGTGTCCTTATGAGAAATTATTTCTAATCAGGTTTATATTTTCCCTTGCTACTCGTTTGAGTTGAGAGAAACCAGATGAATTGTTTTTCTAGTTCAGCTACAAAGACAGAAGAACCACTTTCTCAAGTCCCCAAAGTTCATGACAGGAAGGACCTTGGCAAAGTAGGAAGAGAAGTCAAGATCATAATTCATGTTTTACAATGTGTTTGCAGCTGTTTAAGGGTTTACAAAAGGTTGATGTGGTGATGTAGTGAGTAGTGTTCAATATTGAACAAATCAATTAACCCCTTTTTCTTTACTGGTATGCTGAAGACTGCCATTCCCTGCTAAGCAGAAGTGACTTACTTCATTATTTTTACAAATATATTTTGAAGTCTTCCTTCCTTCAGTCTTGTAGAGACCCAAAGCCCATTGTTGCCGTAAAACAGACCACAGAAAAATGCACAACAAGGCAGATGAACCTGTTCTGAAGGGTTCCTGAAGTCTAAAAAATGCAAGACTGACGACTAGATAGATAAGGATTTGTTGGAACGCCTTGATTTTGACCAAGGATTTTTTTTTTACAATAAGAGGAGAAATGCAGTCAGTTACCTTGGTGTGAAATGTTTTTTTGACTTGACTCACCAGAAGCCAAGAGACCAAGTCAGAAGTGCTAAAGGTGTCTCTGTTTTCCTGAGAAGCATGTCTGTCCAGCCGCAGTGCCTGCGTGCCGTCTGCAGTATGAAAAGATCCAAGAGAACTTAAAGAGTATGGTTATGCTTCTAAAGACGTACCGATTAGTCTGTTAACTGTTCACAGGCAGGACAAGACAGAAAAGCTCCATCAGTTTAACAGCATATGCCCGAAGGCTGTAACTCTTGTACAAAGATTTCAATCTTGCACTCCTAGAGCTGTGCCCTTGAAAATCGAGTCTCCTGTTGGATGAGGCTGCACAGACTTAGAGTAGCATGAACAAGGCTATTCTAAAAATTAGTTATTGTAACCATATCATCCCATAGGACTAGTTTGGCACAGCACTGTAGCTGCTTTCTGCTATTTGCTTGCCCCAAGAGAACAGATAGTTCAGAATCACATCTCCCTCTCCCAGTAATATTGTGTTTTGTGCTGCTGCTTCTGCTTTGCCATGTATCTGCCAAATGCTGCAGGTGCTGAAAAACAAAGGTGAAAGCACCCATATGGTGCTTTCGGATCGCAAAATCAACTCACAGAATCAAAAGCCCAAAAGGACCTGTTTTTTTTTCCTCCCAGGAAAACCTAACAGAGAATCTATGGAGTTACATCCAAGTGCCAAGGCCTATGAAAGGATTTATTGTGAATGTCTTTTACAAGATTCCTTCCTTGTTGGAGATAGGCCCTTTGGGATTCCCCTTCATGACATTGCTAATCCCATCTATTCAAAATTTATGATGCACATTCCCTAGAATACCAAGATGACTTTAAAAACACAGTGTAGATTGGGGGTTTTGCTAGTTTTATTGTAATTTTCTTTTCAAGATTTCAGAATGCAGGCATTTACTGTACTCACAGGCTTCCTTTTGCAAACATGAGAGCTGGAAACTCACTGCAATTTGCATGCGATGTTGTGTTCAGTGCAAATGTTTACTAATGTTCTCGCACAGATCTGGGACCCAGGGCTTTTCCTGGAATCAGTCCTGCCGAGACTCAGGATCAGATGGCAAAAGTAATTTTGTGTAAGGTGTGTGTGCATGCAAGGGTGTCTGTTCACATGTACGTTTTTTTTTTTTCTTTTTCTGTCTGGTCCTTCAGTCACTGGTTTAGGAATTCAAGGTAGTTTGAAAATATTTTTTCCTTTCCACACACAAACCATGTAACTGCAAATATAGTTTCATTCATGTTTTAAAATCTTTCTAGTCATCTTCCTCTGTGTTTGTGAACTCTGCGTACCTGGAGACTAACTTCGGAGTTACTCTGCAGGTCCTTGCTGCATACAGGTAGGAGGATGAGACAAGGATGTAGCCTAGCTGCCCACCATGTTCTGCCTTGGGTATAAATAGCTTTATTTCATATGTGCCAATTCCCTAGCCTCTGACATCCTTACTATTTGCAGCGATAATATATGTACATCTTCCAAACACATACCTGACTGGGGCAAAAATGGTAAGGCAGTGAGAGACAAGCTTTCCATTTTAGGCAATAATTTAACTCCAATGAAAAACACATACTGGGAGCTTTTGTTTTAAAATGTCATATTATGTTTTTCCCTACCCTTTTCCTGGATGAGTTTAATTGGATTTGGTGTAATTAAGAAAAAAATCCCAAACAACATATAAGTTACATGATACCCTCTTTACGTGAGATTAGTGAAAAACAATTTTTTTATGAGGTTACCGTCAAAGAAATACTAAGGTATTAAAAAAATAGCATTTTTTCTCCCTTCTATTTGCCTTCTGCTTAAAAAAAGAACACGTTCTCTATGGAATATGGTCTCATTTTAGTTTGAAAGCACAGATTTATCTTTCATCTCTGAGTCTCCATGGTGCCTCCTGAGCACAGCAAGGACTAGTTCACAGGACAGTTCCAAACCAGCATTTTAGAAATATAAAGCCAACACCAACCCTTTTGATAAATAATCCATTCAATCCCTGGGAATATCAGGAAAGACAGAAAAATGATAGCACTAATAATAAAAACAAGAGCTGCTGTTATTAACAGAGGAGCTATACAAAGTACACATTAAATGAAGCTCATTTAAACATGCTCTGGTTTAATTAGATTTAGTTTAGCCACCTAAAAAAATCCCAGCAGAACTTGTGGTGGGGCTTTTGCTGCTGCTCCCTGCTGTGAGCCCACCTGTTTCTGCCAGCCTCGCTGCCCTGGCAGTCCTAAAATCCCTTGGTCGGCTCTGCAGGCTGGGGCAGGTTGCAGTGACAGGCTTTTTAGACTGCCTCACTGTGATGTTTGGGGGAAAAAAGTTTTTTGAGCGACAAACTAGCTTTGCCTAAGATTTACCATGTTAGGAAAACAGAGAAACAAACACTGCTAAGCATCGTAACTTTTTTCCAGGCAGCGGGCTTCCAGGCAGGGAACAGACCTGTCATTTCAAGTAGTTTTTCATACTCTGCTCAAAAGGATTTAAAACACTGGTTTAAGACAAACTCTCCCCTCAGTATTATAATATATATATAAATTAATATATAAAAAAAACCCCATACACAGGTACAGCATATATCTGGAACAGTGTCTCTTTGCTTTTGGTGGTATATTTGGATGTGGGAAAATTGTCCTCCTTGGAATAGTTTCCTTCACGGGGAGTACTTGGAGCCTGACCTGAACCCCAAGGAAGCAGCGCTCGCAGCAAGCACCTTTGGTAGCACGGCCTGGGCAGGCAGGAGGCTCCCGTGAGCCACAGGCGGGGACTGACAGGGACTATTTCTATATAAACAAGCCCAGGATCAGCTGAAGTTGCTGTTCATTGGCAAATGAAAATAAAGAGACAATTCAGAATCAAAGGTGAGTCAAAGAAAAAATATGTCCAATAAGAGGAGGCAGCCCAGACAATCAGTCAGATGCCAAAACATGTGACAGACCCAGAGGCAACTCCAAAACAACCAAACCAACTGCCTGTGAAGTCTGCCAAGGAGCCAGATGCTCCTGCTTAAAAATATCTTCCGCTGCCTTGGCATCTGCATTTTCTGCCTGCCGTCAAAAGAGGAGGGAGGGGAAAACAGGAGAGTGGTGCGGGAGTTGGGGGGGGGCAGCAACTAATAATATTTTTGCCATTTTAATTCTAAGTACTTCTGATTATTCATTTGCAGTTTGTCATCATGTCACTGGAGAGCAAAACAAAACCCCATCCTGGCATAGGCTGGGAAGGGAAAAACAGGCAAAGCCCTCTATGCAGAAGGAAAAAAAATGACGAGGAGATCTAATAATTCTGCATTGCTGTGGGTGGCACATTCCTGTTAAGGTGATAAAAAGCTAAAAGCTGCTGGAGCTGGCAGTTTACCACCCAAGAAAGCGCCTGCGTGCCCAGACCCAGATCCCTGGCTGGTGGCAGCAGGGCCCTGGGGATGGAGCTGGGCACTGGATGCTCCAGCTTGCGCACACCCAGGGCATCCCCGAGTGCCCCTGTGCAGTGAGGATGAATGGGGAATGAATTGTACTGAATAAAAATATTGCTGCTATTAATCATCACGGCAGGTTTTGGTTCACAGAAGCTGTGGCTGCTCTACAGAGGCTTCAGGCACGCTGGTATTAACTCAGTGGTATTAACTTACTGAAGATGCAGATACTTTGTTACTGTAGTTGTTGATTAAAACCATTAAATAAAATACATATTCTAGAAACATTGGATTATTCAATAGGAAAAGGTCAAAGAAAAGAACAGTCAAAAAGGAGAGAATTTGTGCAATTTCTGTTAAGGAGAAACTATAATGCAAAAAATATTGTCACGTTTAATTTGTATTGAAGGCCTTTATCTCTCGTATAAAAGTTTTCATAGATGAATATGCCCCTTCAGAAATTAAATTGCAAAACAGTTTTGTGTGTGTTTCTTGATTCTTGGAGTGGGAATCAGGAATCCCATGTGTGGTCTGTCCCTCTGTCACTGAACCGATCGCATGGCCTCGGTTTCTGCACACACAAAACCTCTGTGCTTCTATGGATCGAAGCGTCCCTCACCGCGCCATCCCAAGCAGAGCTGTGCTTCCAAAGCCAGTGCTGCTGGCGCGGCAGGTACTGAATGAGACTCGGAATACAACACTCTGCTGGAGAGTGGTTTTGCCTGAAAAGAGGGTTTGTTTTTGTGAGATAGAAATCAGAACTTTTTCTTTCTTCTGGGCTGCCTAGGTTGGGTTATTATTCAGGAGGGCTCGGGACACGAAGTGCATCGGGGACTGCCTTGATCAACATGCTTCAGAGCAAGAAACCTGGTGCTAAATGAGAGACATATCAGAGACCATCGCTGCCTTGTAGAAAGCAAACAGCACTGAAGGTCAGGTCGAGCAGGGCTGGGGTGAAATTGTGCCCCAGTCTCGAGCTCCTGTAAAGAACAGAAAGATCCTTTTGTGATGTTTGACTCATTTTCCCCCTCGGATGCGTGCTGAGGCTCAGCTCTACAGCGTTTGTTTCAGGGCAAAGTTTCACGACGGCTGGTCGCCGGCAGAGAGGGCGAGCTCTGGGCTCGCAGCTTCTCTCTCAGTCCCTCAAGCAATCTGGCACCCATGGGAATGCCACCACCTTTTCTGCACTGAAGGGTTGAACTCCTTGCTGAAAATCTGCGTTACACCTTGTAGACTAAATTTTGCATACAGAACTCATTTGCAGCGAAATGCAATCGCAGTAAATAAATAAGTAACAGGAGCCAAAACAGCAGTGTGGTGAATCGGCAAGTTTATTTCAAATAAATTGAAAGAACTTGCAGTGACGAATGTTTCGTGTGAGTCTGGTACTGAGATTGTAAGAATTTTGCATGTCTACATAAACTGACTGATAGCAAAGGAGTTTCTAGTCCCCCTCATGGCACACACAAATGTCTGTTAAAGACATAAATATTTAAAAACAACAGCTAGACTAAGAGGGTTAGCTTTCATTTCATCTAATTTGGCAAGCATTAGATACACCCACCAGAAATCATTTTATTTTGTGTAATTTAATAGCAGATCTATTGTAGCATTGCAGTTTCTGACATACCGAAACAAATCAATGTAGCCTTTTTTTAAGTTCAGAATTAATATATTGCTGTATTTCAATATTAGATGAAAATCAATGAAGATTAAAACCTTTCTGGGTTATTCACTTGTTTTTGTCCTCTGATGTCTTCCTGTGTGTGGCACAGTGACTTTGATCCTTGTTCAAATATCTCTGATTTTTTACTTCCCTCATGTTTGATCTGGTTCTCAGGTGAGAAATATTGGCAAAACTTGTTAGAATTACACCTGCCAATGGTTGCATACAGGCTAGAAACATGAAATTATATAAACTGTACTGTGCATGCCCTTTGGATTCTTACACATCAGAATAATATTCCCATAGAAATCAATCTGAGATTTTAATTTATTAAGCCCTCTCTCTTCCCCCCCACCCCTCCACCCCCTCCTTAAAGGGATAGATGGAAATACAGAGGAAGAAGTGAGATAACATCAAATAAAACAGGTTTAGAATGGTCATGGATGACCTTCACAATATGCGTTTTGCAATTTTGGGTGGATTAGAGAAAACTAATGATGGCTTTGAAATGAGCTTTTGGATAAAGCTTGGGAAACTCTAATCATTACAAATCCACTACTTAAGAGAACAATTCTGTGTAGCATGCTGCAGCTTTAAAGCATACATGGCTTGTTTTCTTTCCTCCTCTCAACAAGCTTATTTTGCTTTCACTTATTTTAGTCTTCTTGTAGGAGCCCAGTGACTATTTTCTTTTTCTGCCCTGCCTTTCAGTTTAAGGGAGCCTATTGTTTTTTGCTGTTGCATTGCCCTAACAGTGCCTTTTGCATTTAGTTTAGGACTCATAGAGTTAACAGGCTAGGAAAGAGAGAGAGGGGAAAAAAAACCCCACTTGCATTAAGCCTGAAGCCTGTCACCTTTTCTTGGCAATTACACTGCTAATGGCTGGGTCCCAAGCAAAGTGGCAAAGAATATCTCTTCTCACGTTCCCAACTCACAGTGCATTCCCAAATACCAGATGGTGTTTTTGGAATCCATTTCACTATGTTTGATATGACAATACTTTTGTATAATGTTAAATTATATATAACTATTTCAAATAGCCGATATCAGAACAAGGCAAGAAAAGGAATATTAGACGCTAGCAGGAAAGAGAGAAACTGAAGACTGAAGGTTCTCGTCTCCTCCTGTTGTATCTTGTGTCTCTCAGATTTTTGTGTAATTTGAACAAAAGAGGAAAAGTGGCTCAGCAGACTAGCTCTTGCAGTGGTACTATACAGAAATGGTGTTGTTTCCTTCCCAGAATTTGGTGTACATCTTAGGATGCCTGCCAGCTCTACAGGAGGCAAGTGCACGATCATAACTAGTGCAGAGAAAGCAGGGAAATAGAAAAGGGGAACAAACCCAATCATGAGTAAAAAAAGTCCCACCATTTTCTTTACAGACTTTTCCTTGAAATCTTGGGGAAAAACAAGTCCCAGAAAATTCAGGAATGGTAAATTGGTACACCTCCACTAACTTCAGCGGAGCTATGCCAGTTGACAGGAGCTAAGCATTTGGCCCAAGATATTTAAATTGAAGTAACTTGGATCAATGTATTAAGTCAACCTAAGCTGACTTCACTCAAGTCTTACTGGAGGTGAATCCAAGCCTGCTTGCCCCAGATTAGCTATTCCAGTTTTACGTTAACACTGATGGATTTAGAGGAGGCGGAAAATATCCACTGGAATCAGGCCTGCAGGTTTAGTTGCAGCAATACAATTCAACACGCCTGAACTGAAGAACAGAAGTAGCTTGGCCATTCCTGAGGAGACAACCAGGACCTCAGCTTTAGGGGGGACAAAGGTTTTCCTTTTGTTGGACACACTACAAACGGTTTCTCAAGAACAGGAAGAAAATGCACTACTGAGTTAAAAATGTGTTCAGGGTAATCTCTGTTCCATCAGTCTGCCAGTGATGCCACTTCCGTTATCAGAACCCCTTCATTTAAACACAGGTTAGATTGATGATTTCTAAATGGAAACTTTATTTTGATGTAGCCAGGAACTTTGTTTTCTTCCATCTCAGTTTCAGCTCAAGGCACATTTTAACAACCGGCAAGCTTTCAGGATAAATGCTTACCAACAAAAACACTTCCCAGGGTTAACTATAACATGAATATTGAAGCTGTAAGGACACAACTTTGCAAGTAATTTGTCTAGTTCAATCAGTTTTGCTCCTGCGTATGCCACAAACCTGTGGTGTACATAATCCAAATGAAGGTTTTATTCATATGGCTATGCATGAGCAACTTACCACATTAGTATTTACTTTTTACACAACAAAATACTGATTTTTCCCTCTTGGTTACTTACACTGCCAGCATACAGTAAAGATTACCAACCCCTAAAAGGATCATACAGATCCAGTGACTACTACATAATTAACAATAACTTGTAGTAATGCAATTTAAGAGTCTTTTTAATGGGCATAGATGGCAGAATGTATAGCCCATCTTTCTTTGTCATCCTAGAAAAGGGGCCCCATGCGGAGCTGCTGGTTGCTGAGTGATGCTTTGTAGTCTGTACCAGACAGTTGCACAGTACCAGCTGCATTGGCAGGTAGCCGAAGTGCAAAGAGATAGCTGCCAAGCTATGCTATACAAAGGAAACAGTGCCAGAGAGAAAGGGACCTTTGCATGAAGTCACCTTTGACCCTGAAGCCAGCATGGATCCCATATTCATCAATTCCAGACAATTGCATCTTTCATTCCACCACAAACTATGATTAGAAAGGGCCCATTTGTGATAGTGATTGTTAGTTTACAGTTCCCAGAGATTGGATTATTTAATCTTTAGTTCTGTTGGCAGCAATATTTTCCCTAACCTTTTGTAATGGCACGCCAGTGATAATCTAACATATGTATATAGGGAGATACACACACACACACACACAGAGGCACCTCCCTTCCCCACCAAAACTGCATGAAGAGATAAAGATGCAAAGAAAAGGGAAAAACCACAGCACACAAAATTCATGTTGTTTGGCAAACACTGTGCTGATGTAAAGTTTCAGAATTCGGTCTGGAAAGTGCTGTGTACTCTGTGTGCAGCAGTTTTTCAACTTCTGGCCACAGACCTAACTTTCCTACAGTACTTCCCTTTTGATAGGAAAGCTTTTGCTTTAGAGGACTGAGGTATATCAGAGACATTCTTTTCAGACAACTGTAGATTACTTGATTACTTTTTTTTTTTTTTTTAATTTCTATGAATACTGCTTGTAGTATGTGAAAAAAAGAACATTAAACAGATTTTGAATGGACTCAGGAGCAAACCACCAATGATGAGCAAAAATGCTGAGGGGTGTGTGTGGGAGACAGTGCACAAAATAAAAGCAGCGGGGAAGCGTCTAGGCCTGGATCCTGCTCCTGCTTTCTTGTGTGTCTAGCTTTGATATAGTGAGTCCTATTGAAATCAGTGGCCAAGCTCACAAGGTGCATGTGTATGGCAGCATTTACAAGTTTGCGATCTTAGTAAATGGGTCTTCAACATCAAACTGCACCTGTATCCCCCCAAAACTTCACACAGCACTTCTTTGAGCAATAAAGCAAGTTGCCGGCACAATCGACAAGTAGGTAAAGAACATAAGGTGTCTGAGAATATAACTTGTAGCAGTGATTTTCCATAGCGTTCAGGAGAAAAAGGGGTAAAATCCCCGCCAGAATCAAATGAAGAACGAACATTCGCAATTGGAAGTAGAGAAAAAGAAAGGGGAAAAAAAGGAGGGGGGGAGTCTATAAAACTTTCATCAAAATCTTTTTTTATCTGATCCTTTGGTCTTATCTCAAAGATGTTAGCTGAAGGGAAAAAAAATCCCTCTACCTGAAGGCTGGCCGTATTGTGCTGCACCTGACTTCTGGCTCACATGTGAGACCGTCTGTTCTTTATTTTCACTCTGTATGAAGCTAATGGAATTTGCAGTTGATTAACCTCAAATCTGGAGTAATGATCCAGCCTGGGACTGCAGCTGGCAATGCTGGGGCTATCTGTACTTCTTAACTGAGTAAGACAGCAACAAGTATAATGGCACGAAGGCAAAGATCCTGGATAGATGGGTAAATGTCAGACGCGCATTAAAGGAGTTGAGGTAGTGACCTGGGAGTGCAGGAAGTGTCTCCGCTCCCCACAAAGAGGTGGGAGCACCAACTCTTAGAGAAATTAATCACAAGATAATACAATGAAAAGTGTATGGTTACACTTACTCAGTGATGTTCTACAGGGAACACTCAGACCACAAGATTTACCCTGTCTGCACACTGAATCCCCATGCATTAGAAAAAGGTCGTGTATTGAGGAACAGCCTCTGTAGAAAATTTAGCAGGCACAGGGCCCTAAAATTTCTCTGCAATTTCTGTTTGTGTGTGGAAAGCAAAGTCTTCGTTAGATCCGCACAGCAAAATAAAATTCAGTGTAGAATTATACTGTATTATTAATATTTATTTGTGCCAATTAATTATTCTGCCTGAAATATGAGAAGTGGCAGCTGAATCGCTGCAGATAAACACCACCGGAGAGAAATTCAAGCTTTTTTTTTTTTTTCTTAATAATGTGTTTCTGTTTTTTCCTTCACAATTGTTCAAAGCTTCAATGAACAAAATTACACAAATGTGCACCAAACCTCGGAACTAATTTAGTTTAGCAAGTGCTTCACACATCTTCGTTTACTGAACAATGTTACTTTCAAATCATGACAACATTCTTCCTTCCTTGCCTCATGACTAATACAGTGTTATTCAAGCCGCTCCTCTTCAGACACTTCAGATCTTTACAAATCTTTTCCCCAGCTTTACCACCTGATTTCTAATTAAAATCAAACTGAGAAAGTTCCTTCCACTGATGTAAAACCCACAGCCCCAGACCAGTGACAAGCACTGCTAAAAAAGGCATTGCATGGCTTTCCTTCCATCGCATTGTTCGGAAGAGCAACTTCTTCAAAGGGATAGATGAAATGAGCAGAGAGCTGGGATGAGCTGTGCTTGGTCTTGAGCTCTTATACTGCTTATTGGAGAAATAAGCCTTAATGTGATGTAGTGAAAACAATTTTTCAGTCTAAGGAAGATCAGTCTTTCCATCCTATATAAGACTTGTCAAATTAATGACTAACAGTGGACTTTCCTAACACTACATTACTGTCTGTATTTTATTTATATATCGTGCATGTAAATATACATGTGCACACGCACACACACACGCACTGTGTGTACTATATGTCAACAACTAATCAAAAATTGTTTGCCCACAAGCATATGTGAAAAATTCATCTAAATAATTGTACATTTAATTTTTAATGAAAACCCAGTAATCCACTCAATTTACCAAACTCCTACTTAATACGAAACATTGGCGTGCACAGAGATCTCTCTGTCTTACACAGTGTGAGCATACGTACCACTTCAGGCACCCTCAGTCAAGTTTTATTATAATATTATCTTGATTTTGAGATCACTGCTTTTACTTGTGTGCAGAGTGAAGAAGCATATGCTATATGAGTAACCCATAGTGTTTGGCTTAAAGGCAAAATAAAAGTCAGCAATAAATAAACAGTAAAAAACAGACTGCTTGTAGATGGAAAGACTCCACAGCCTATTAGGTCTTTCCTGTCTTTAGTACCCTAATTCTGCAAAAAGCATATATTCCTAAGTAACTCTCTTATAAAATAATGTACTGCAATTATAACATCTGTCTTCAGATAACACTGGAAACCCATTAATTAACATATAACACCCTTTCTGAGGTACACGAGTGTTATTATTCTACTCTAAAGATGGGAAGGGTGAGATAGAAAGAAATTTAAGTGTTAGATTTGGCACATCTCTACAGAAACCAAGAGAAACACGTTGCGTATCTGCTTGTAAGAACACACACGTCAAAGCAGGCACCTGCACTTTGCAGGTGCAAACACCTACAGCATACAAATAAAAATTCTACGCCATGCTTGCGCACACCCGTCCTGGAGCATGCACACAGAAAACTTGTTAGAACAAAGAAATTTGCAGCACATACATGGAAGTGCAGGTGTTTGATTATTTCAATCCAAAGCACACGAACAGATGTTTGCATCAGACTGAAATTGTCACCATCCTTAAAACTCTGCAGCTCTGTCCTAGTCAGTCTGTTTATTTCTCATATTCCAGAAGGCCTTGTCTCACACTGTTTTTCAGGGTACAACTTTCGCTCATTTTGTCTCCAACCCCTTATCTGTTGAAAGGGATAATAAAAATTCCTAGCCCATGGATCTTTCTGTTCTTAGCCAATCATTCACTTCTTTTATCTACCGACAAACTTTTTTTAGTTAAGGTTTTGCGCTCCTGCCCACTGTCTCTGCATACCACTATTGCAAAGATCTTGGGTTTTATGCAGGATCATTTCCATGATCATTGCACAGGTCTGAAAACAGAAGATGTGTTAGGACAACTTACAGAAAGGTGGACTTCACCATTCAAAGATGGAACAACTAGTTTCATAAGGGCACGTGGCTCCCGTGATTAATGTGCTGTGAAACCACCGACTTTGTCAAGCCGCAAATGGGAGACACCAGGATACGAGGCTCTGGGACATGATGGGCAATGGAACATTAGACTTTTCTGAATCCCAGTGCCACAGGGGCATGTTGCCAGCCTGGTCTTTGCTCCTTTTTCTTGTCTTCCTTTCCTCAGTTGTTCACTAGAGTTTACAGCTAAGTTCCCTGAAATATTCCCTGAAATCCTGGAATTGAGTAGATGCAATCAAAAGTGGTTGCATTGCTGATCACGGGGGACACCTCACGGAGCTGGCACAGAGCCTTGTTTTGTTCAGCCACTTCTGTTATCCTACGGCTCTTTGGCTTCTTACTGTAGAGTGCTTCAGTGTGGAAGAGTGTGGGCAAATGAGCTACTATTCTGCAATTCAAACCACGCCTCTGCTTCTGGAGAGGAAAAAAAACCCCACAAATCTATTTTTCTGTGCAGTGGTCCAGTTATTGGAAGACCAGAGCAGTTGGTAGCCCATATGTTACTGAATGGGATCTTAAGTAATGAAAATGAAAGAACTTCAAAGAGAGATTGGGAAGAGAAGGAGAAAAAAATTATTGTGATTCACTGCCTCTACTCAGGTATGATCTCTTGGCCACTGCTCTTCATAATGCCAGAAAACATATTTTCATATCAAAGCCTGCCTTCTTTTCCATCTCCTTTACAGTGCCTGTGCTGAATACCCATGCTGTGGTCATGCCTTTTCTTTCTATTCTTTAGATGTTCTCTTCTTGACACAAACTTATACTAGAAATTAGCAAATGTCATGGCTTGCTGGGAGCCAGGCCTTCACCAAGGACTTTCCACCATTTTAGGCCTATGCCCTCTTCCTACATGCCCACATACTTCTGTGGAAGGTATTTCCTCCATTTCTCTGTGAAAGACTCTTAGAAAACTTCATTAAGAATGAAAAGAATGAGTGTCTGTAGAATTATACCACGTTTCAACAACTCTACATATCTCCATAGTGAAAAAGTTGTAGCCTATAAAATCAGGTGAGACAGTTACAATCTGTAAGAAAGTTACTATTCTCTTTTAAAGTGTTCAAGAATTATTCACTGATTTTTGAGCACGAGGGAATTCCTTGGGTGTATTAAGTAATGTTTTATGCTAGTTTCCTTCACTGCACATAGGGGACACATAGCTGATCTTTTAAGCCTCATTTCCTTAGGAAATCAAGATAAAAGAAGGGGAAGCAACAAGTCCTAATGCAATGCTTATATGCATTGCAATTTGTCTAAACTGTAAGACCTCATTAGCAGCAGATCAGAAGTAAATTTGAGATTTACTTGTATTTGCTTATAATCCTTGAAAACTTGTTCTGTTTGCACTCTTGTAAAAACCTTTGTGATTCACCTTTCAGTCACTGCCCTACATAACCCATGTTTAACCTCTTCTTTTTAACTTATTCTTTCAAATAGCACCACAAAAGAAAATGTCTAATAAAAAAATACTAGCAAACAGTGGTGCATGTGCATATTGTTTCTATTTGTTCCCAAGAGCAAACATAAATGCTGACTGAATGGTCAAATGGAACAGTTTTTCTCCTTTCTTACTAAACACAAAAGGTTAGTTTGGGTCAATTTTTTATATATATATAAATATAAAGAGAATACTCTTTAAATTTTCTTGATGTAGCCAATAAACCATACTCTTTTAAGATGACTACTTATGAATATCAGCATATTTCCGTGCAGGATCAGGTCCATTTTGTCCAGCCTAATTGAATTCTGGATTAAAAAAATAAATAAGGAAAACCTCCCTCTTATTTACTCACAAATTCTCTCAGTTATGGAAGTAGCCTGTTAGTGACCATGTATACCTGTGTCTTTTGAGTTAGTCATGTCTAAAGCAGAAAGGCCCATTTCAGAGCACTATCTGTGCTCTCAGTTTCCACACTGCTCCTATTGACAACCTCAATCCATGTGTGCAGTTCCAATTGGGTTGTGAAATTAATATGGCTGTTTGCGTACATCAAGGGCAACCTGCACTCCTTTGCAAGCAAGGGCATTGCAATTATTGGTGGTGAAAGTCTACAAGCTTATAGTGCCATCTGTACTATCCAACACTTCCACTCATATCTAGTTGTATTGCTAACTTTGTGTTTCACAGTCTCTGAAAAAAAAACACACCAAAGGACAACAGGCATGCTTATACAGGCAAAATATTTTGAATCTCACTCCATTAGCCGACACATCTATTTAATCTGCCTTAATGATTTTTTATCTTATTGAGAACTACTCTTCAGTAGTCTATGGAAAATAGATCCAGAGATCTTCATCACAGTGAATATAAGTTCTAAAACCTTTGTGCAAAAAAGCTATTGCAGGCTTGTACAGCGCCTGCTCCAAAGGCACTTCAATCAGACCGGCTCCTGCGGCTCTGACATCAGCTGGATTTCTTGGGAGTCTGCTTTTTGTGGGTATATAAAATACAAGTGTATCGCATAGGTGAAGTGTGTGCATGTACACGTACAAAAGGCTCCAGCATTTCCAACGAGTTCTGTAATTATTACCTGCAGTACTTGTGAAAGAAGTTCCTAGTGATGTTAATGGAAATAACAAAGATGTTATCAGTCCAAAACATGCTATTATGACCTAGCATGTTTGTCTACAAATATTAAAGAAACAACTTGATTAATCCTAAAAATCATCTTTAAATGTTAACCAGTGTCAGCGACCACACCTGAGGGAGAGGAGTGAAGCATGCTTCCAGCAGCACAGTGAGATTCTTTTCACACTGGGATTAGAGCACTTTCAATAAACAAAAAATGTTACCTTTTCCCTTTCATATGAAGGTAGTGAAAAAAATATTTACTTCTTTACTTATAAAAAGTTTCAGGTTGTGTTTTTCTTCATATGGAAACTACTGGGACTTTGCCAGCAAAAAGTTTCAGAATATTCTTTTATTTAACCTCCATTTTTTATTATTCACAATATTAGTGGAGAGCTTGCCTAATGTAGCAGGATCAGACTGTCAGAAACCATCACAAGCGTCCTGATCAATTTAAAGATCCAGTCCCGGTGTTTAAACTGGAGTATGTGATTAGCCTCACAGCCTTTAGATTCAGATCAAGGTGTTAGACCTTTCAGGCAGTAACCTACAATCTTTTTCAGTTTTCTTGCACGGTCTGGTATTCAATAGAGTTTTGACACCTTCAAATCTCAATCTAGTGTGTAAAACTAAATGATGGTGAGTGGCAGTACAGAGACACCTGAGGTACGGCAGTATGGCATGGACTGAGGTTAGAAGATCTCCTGTTTATCCTTCACAAGACAGGTCACCCAGATCATACTATTACTTGCTTTTCCCAACTATCACAATGATTTCATAACTTGGGGCCATGACGAGCTCTGGAAATAGCACATGAGCATCAAGAGGGAGAACGAGCTGGCCCTTCAGGGTACAAAGCTGTGCTCTTCTTCATTCTCCTCCTAGGTTAGACAGCTATCTACCACAACGTCCTTCTCCCCCAGCAAAAGCCACGCAAGGACATCAGATCTCTGGCTTCTCACTCAGGGGGTAGCACTGGTTGTCCAGACAAAGTTTTTTTAGATAATCTGGCTTCTCTCTCTAGCCCTTCCTCAGGGTGTCCTAGAGCTACACCATCGTGTTACACCAAATGTGAAAGTTTCTGAGGGGAAGAGGGTTGAACAAGGGTTAACATGGCGCATTCTCCTCTTACTAAAATTATGTCATTTCCCTCCCCCGCCCTGAAAGTATCTGTTGCTTGGTTGTTTACATACTGAAGTTAATTTAAAATATATATTATAGACCTACAAGATTTAAAATTGAATGAGTTCTCATATCTGAAGACATTTATACAAATTTCATTTAAAACTTCAGTGTTATTAAAAACTATTGGTTTTTAGCCACAAACTAACCATTTTCCCCATTTTCCGTATTTTCTCCAGAAAAATAGACTAAGAAAACAGAAGTATCGATACACTGTAGAAATTGTCCCAATGAGTTTATAATCCAGTGTAAGTTACACAGCACTGATAAGTAAAGGAAGTTCAACCAGACAGTTTAATCCTCCAATTTCCTGTCTTCTAATCAGCCACTGACTCCTCTGGCTTTAAATTAGAAACATTCATGGCAATATTCAGGACAGGTGAAGGAAAGAGAGTAGAAAACAACCATGGCAAATACTCACAGGCAAAAGGAGGCCATGTATAACAAATGAAGATAATATAAAGTATGTACAACGATGCGCTGAATACATGTGTTCAGGTTATATCTGGAATTTAGTAACTCTGACAGAAAAGGAATAATTTTATTTAAAAAAATCTATACAGCAGCTGAGCAGTGTATGAACATAGGAGAGTTACTGCATAAACCAGAGAAAATCCATGCTGCAATGTTACACTGTTCAGACTTTGTTATTTTTATAAAGGCAGGAGCAGGATAATTATTAATACATGTATGCTTTTTGATATACAGTAAATTATAAGTAGGAAGCACAAAGCAGCAAAGCCACATATGTTTCAACAGCTAGTGGGGATTATGATGATAAACTTAGATGAGAGTATGTATATGCATGTACGTATAGTTACACTCAGTGATTTAAACAAGAAATACTACTTCTGAGTGTTTCATGCTTCTGGAAATTTTAGCTACAGTAGTAACAATTAGTTTTCCATATGATGAAGTTAAATATTTATTAGATGCACCATTATTTTAAATTTCATTTGCAATGAGATTTATAATGAGGGTTCTATTAATTCTTAATTGATGGAAACACTAGTAACATTTTGAAATTTTCTTTTTTTTTTTTTTACTGTAAAAATTACCTGAGCATTTTCAGCTATTCCTCTGAAAAAAATGGAGCACAGAGGTGTGAAATAAAAGTATTTATCAAGAGTTTCTGTGAAAAATGATGCTGAGTTAAGAACCTTTAAAGTAATAAAATGAACATTTCAAGTCCAGTCTGACTATCTTTACTAAATTCTATTTTAACTTAAGGCATCTAAAGAAAATGAAGGTGTATCCACTGAACTATGTGTCGATAGCTGGGTAATAAAACTAGAAAACAATTATTTCAGAAAATGACTGGAAGATCTGCTTTAACTACCATATTCAATAACAGCAGTTTGCATGCTAACTCATACATGGATTCATTTGAAATGGCTTCTAATTTATTAATGAGGCTTTTTTCTTCAGATATTTCACAAAGGAAACAGTTTGGGTTTTGAAACTGGACTGAGTTAAGTCACATTATAAGTCAAAGTTGGCTCTCAGCCTCTCAGGTAAGTAAACCTGGAGTCGCTTCACTCCTCTTAATGCAGCAACTCCAGGCTGATGGCAGTGTAAACCTCGAGCAGAATTTGGCCCAGGGTCTTTAGTTTTGTATTGTCAATGAGAAGTTTCCTCCAGTATATACCTTTGCTGCAAATGTATTTCAATAACACCGTGCAAAGGAATTTCGCAGACAAACCCTTATTAAACATACATTATAGCCACATCATATTGGCTTGCTAGAGCAAATAATGTAAAAAAAATAATCAGCTTGAAATAAATGTTTATAAAAGTAGCACAGCTGCACATATTTGTTACAAATGCAAGACAGAGTACTGAAACTTTTCTGTGACTAACCCTTTAGTGTCTCTATGGCAGCATCAAATTTAAATAAAAAGTACCAAGGATTATAAAACAATGATAATTTTTCCAACAAACTAATCCATCTCATATATTCAGGCTACCACGCTGGTTAAAGTATTTGCTATAACGTATATAGTAAAAAATACATAATTCCTTCTCACACAAATTCACAGTGTTTTGGGGGGAATTTTCTGCTAAATTTCACATTACAATATAGCCAAAATAATAACTGTTTCTACATTTACTTGATTAAAGCATAAGAAAAAATAGATTAGGTGTCAAAAGATTGCCTTAAAACTGTGGTGACAAATGCAATTATTGCTAAAATTTACAAACCCTGTGGGTTCTACTGAAATAGTTTGAAACATTTATAACTGTCTGCAAGAAAGGAAAATAACGTTTTTCTTTTACTTTGACCTCTTGCTATTTTGGCAAGTAAGATAAAATATATTAGCCATTCCATCAGATGGCTGGAAAGAAAAACTAGCTGTGATGAGGAAAAACGAATTAAAGGAGCATTAATAAAGATTATCTATGAAAGAAAATAAGGTCAAAATTAGAACTCTGCATTTTAAAGCCACCTTTCAAAAATGCAAGCTGCTTTGCCCAATGCTAAAATCCATTCATTTTACTAATCATGCAATCAACCAATCTCCATTATCTCCAGCTAGCTAGCTATAAACACACTATAGACTGGAGTGAAAGAGGGAGAGTGTGAGGTTGAGAGACAGAGAGAGAGAGAGAGAGAGGGAGAGAGAGAGAGAGAGATTACTACACCCAGCCTTTTATAAAGCCGTTTCTTTCATTATAACAGGTCTTTTCATCAAAGTGACACAGAACCTTTAAATTTGGGCATAATACTCCAGTACAGTACACAGCTATAGCTTAAAATGGATTTAGAACCTGCTCCAGAAAGAAAACAAACTCCCTCATTTGACACAAATTGTTTACGATTCATTAAAAAGCAAAATTGCATATCACAGTGCTGGCAGCTGAGTCCATATGGGTGCAAGGGGTATTCACTCGTCTCTTTGTATGCTGGCAGTACCAAACCGAAGTTTAGCACTGTGCAGCTGAGATTTTGTGCAGCCAGACGATGCATGAGGTAATTTTAAAAGCTTTATTTGTCTTTAAAACATTAAAATCTGCTCTCTAGCTTACTTTTGATTAAAAGAATGTGGCAAATGTGATTAGGTTTGGGGGTAAAAAAATAATAGATATCTACTTTTTGTTGTAGTTTTGGATTCACAGTCTGTATGAAAAACTGCTTATTACTCCATCAATAATTGAAACTTTGTATGAAAATTATTTGCAATTAACACATCTATTGTAAAGATCTTGAATTATTAATTTCAGTTAAAAATAACACCTCTTTCATCTAGCACAACTACAAAAAAAGGCTGTTTTAGTGATTTTTTTTTGTTCTCTTAGAAAATAAATGGTGTGATGTTCAAGTTTAAGGAGAACTTTCTGCAATGTTTAATCTAAACAACAGCATATGTGGTTATAAAACTGTTTATTTTTAGGCAAGTGCATTACTAAATGTTTCCAGCATTTTTACATATTATATTCACAGTACTAAAACATCTGTGAAATAGATGTGACTGAAATGAAACTTCCTCGGACACTTTCTATCGGGTGATAATAACTGCCTAATAACGTTTGAGGATACTTATTAAACAATAAACATGAACGTACCTCATCATAAAAGCAGCTGATAGACAATAAAAGAGGAGTGGTAATAAAATATACAAATGGCTTAGAATAAGGCAAAATCACAGCATGATATAATTCGTGTGGTTAAAACAGGTACTTGAAAACTTTGCTTTGAAAATGATAACTAAGAATCAATAGCCTTATTTACAGGCGTTTAACAAGCTAAAAAAAAAAAAAAAAAGTCACATGAATAATCAACAGTTTATGTGCATGCAAATACCCCTTCCCCCTCCAACTTCCCCTGGCAGAAAGTCTAATTGGAAAATCAGTACTATAAGTAAAGTGGTTAGCCTTCCCTATTTCCATTAACCAAAAGCTGCATGTTACATTTCACTGGCAACCACTAGCAAACCTCTAATAGACGGTTAAAAAAATTAAGAGTTTAGACAAAACAAAACGGAAAAAACCCGAGCCCAAACACCTTTAAATACAAGCCACATGATATACACAATGGCCACCACCAAGCTGCAGAATAAAAACCTTCCGGATCTCACTTTTAAAAGTCTTTCAAGTCCTCAGAGGTCTTAAACTTTCCAAATGATACCAAAATTGGTCCGGGGCGGCGAGGGGGAGGGAAAGCCCCCGACTTGTTTCAGCGTATCATACAATGAAAGTGATCATGCCTTGTTTTGTAATTCCACTCGCCAGTCCTTTTTTAACTGATATCTATGTGAAATGAGCTGAGGTTCACGGTCCAGTTAGGAGCGGATAATACATTCATTGTCCTGGCAGCAAACTTTTCCTCTCACTGGAAGAATTCACGCTTGCCACAAGAATAATAATTACAGAAAACTAAAAATGCGCTGCTAACGAATTAATCCCTAACGGACAACACGCTAACGAGGGCAGTAATGATTTGAGGACTCTCTTCCTCACAACAGGACTTGCATCTTCTGCCACAATGGGCTATTGTGCATCCTCCTAACTCACTATACCTCTTATAGATTCAAGATGTCAAAGGTTGTCTGGCCCGGCTGACCATGACATGCTAGTTAACTCGTTCTACGGAGCACGTTGGGACTTTATTGAAACTTTAATTGTGCCCAAAAGCAGCTAGAGCCAGACTATGTGGGATCTGTAACACATGGCTCCAGGTCAGCACAGCCCGGTAACCTGTTCTAACGTAAACACGCGGAGGGAAAAGTTAGATCGGGGTCTCCGATGAAAGGCAGCACCTCGCAAAACACGCTCCTCTCACACGTGATGATTTTACACCACGACACTACCGCACCGTTCCAGGCTTTTACAGTAATCAACTTGCTTTGTAACGGACTGAACTTTCCACCTCCCCTCTTTACAAAATATTGCATGGTAAAAAATGCACACACACGCTAGAAAGCAGCAGATAAAGTAAAACAAACTGAGCGTTAAGCAGCCGATCCAGACAAGTTACTCTGCACAAGGCTTTTTCAAACTACTTCTTTGCATACTTTTTTTTTTTTTTTCCCCCCTTAAGGAGAATTGAAAAAGCTTCTCTCTGGAAACTGTAGTGCACATTAACGGTCTCCTGTTACACAGGGGAAAGCACACAAGTGGGACAAGTGTGAGGCTGCTCTACTGAAGAGTGTGAAAAAAATCAAATGTTAATTTGATAAATGTGAGGTCTGGGACATTTTGTCAAAGAGGGAGGGAAAGTAGAAAAGGGAGAAAAAAAAAAGCAGCCCTGCTGCCAACTCACCATCCACCAAGTTCTGGCCGAGATGTCGTAGCAGAGCTGCCATTTGATGGAGCCGTCGGAGGTTTTCCCTGCCATTATGCTGTCAGCAAGCTTCATCTGATGCTAACTCACGGGAGATAAGACACCTAATTGAGAAAACATTTGCACTGGCATGTTGGGCAACATGTAGCCCGGTCCATACCATATGGAATCATGGGTAAAAAAAAAAAAATCTCCTTGACAATGAACCAATCTCTCACAGACCCAGTGGCAAGGTGAAGTGGAGATGAAAAGTCATCTGCTCCTAGCACTGTCTTCTCCTCTCTCTCTCTCTCCCTCTCTCTCCCCCTCTCCCTCTCTCACTTTTTTTTTTTTTTTTTTTTTTTAAATAAGAACCCACTGCTCAACATCAAAGAGAGGCGGTCAAAATTAGGGCTTCATCACTCAGATGATTTTGGTCTGCAAGGTTTTTCTTTTCTTTCCTCTTTTTTCTTTTTTAAGAAGAATAAAGAGATTTAATAGGACAAAGGCAGGTAGTGGACTGCGGAGGGAGATCGCCACAGGCTATTAGCCTAAAATTTCTGCTTGACAGATGGAACTGCTTAGAGACTATCATGCAATGTTTTGGGTGTTTTTTTTTTTTTTTTAAGACTTTCAGTCTGATTCAGTATCTGTTTATATCGCAGCTACTTTTCTCATGTACGTGACCGGGGGGGGGTAAAAAAAAAACCAACAGAAAAAAATCCTGAGCAAGATTGTGTCTTTCTTTCTATTTTCTTTCTTTCTTTCTATCATTCATAATTGTGCATATAATCGTTTAAGCAGTGAAAGGCAAAACAAAAGTATAAACTGCTCAAGTTTATTTCTTGATTTAGTGACAGATGCTTTCTGAAGGAATAAAATGCTTTTTCATTTTTCAGAGACGTTGAAGTTTTGGCTCTTTGTTCCTTCTTGATTTTAGATACTAGATCTTATTAAATGAATGACTTTTCATATGAAAGTTTAGATGGCTAAAGTGCTCCCTAAGAAATGAACCATTCCTTTCTTATTTTTTTTAAAATATGGTTTTGCAACCGTATTTTTTAAAACTGGTTTTTAATGTTATACTTCCTAATACCATCAAGGTGATAGCCACCAAAGCCTCACAGAGGTTTGCTTCTCCCTCCTGCAAAACTTCTTGCCAGCGTTCAAAATTTTTGTGAGGAATAGACAGATAACTTGGAAAAAGACAACTCCAAAACAGTTTTGAAAAGTTATGAGATCATGCTATTGTCCAATATTAAAATCTTTTCCCAGAAAACAAAGTAAAAGATAATCATACATTTTCCCATCTCCCATTTCTGCATCTTCTGATGCACTGTAAAACCAACAGAAGTATTACTTCCACGACAGCTGACTATTAAATAAGCAGTGAATGCTTTCCTTTTAAATCTGCCGGTTGTATCACACGGAGAGACAGTTGCTTGGCTATGACCACCACCGCTTAATAACAGGGCACTTCAGTCTATACAGTAGTGCCTTTCCTCAAGTGCTCGAAAAAACGAACTTCTGAACTGGCAAACAGACTCTCGCCAGGAATATTTCTTAGGTCTGTTGAGCTATAGCTGATAGAACTTGCTCAGTCAGAAACAGCTACACTCTGCAAATCTTTTTGCAATTTGGACACAAAAGGAGAACATATTAAGAATATCCACTCGATTTTAAACAATATCCATTTCTGTTTGTTTCAAAAAGGGGAGCTCGTGGGCGCACAATTCTTCTTTTGATTATTTTGTGTACTAACTATTGTTTAACTATTTGGCTACAGCAAAATGATAATTTTAGGCTGCATAGATTACAAAACTGTCATTCAGTACAGGACAGAACTAACTTTCATTGAGCTTCAACAATACCTTAAGATTTCTGTGATGTGTGAGATGATAAGCAAATGATTTAGGGTAAACAAACTGCTAATGTAACATGCAGGGGTTAGTCTTTGGTTTTGCCCCAGCCTTAACGATCTGTTTGGACTGCACAAAAAATACATTAGTGCCTGATCTATGCAACTACTTGGCATCTCAGTTTCCTTTTTTGCTCCAGATAGTAGGTACAATCCCACCACCAGTTACAGGAAACAGTCTGACTAGCATGGGAAGTGTTAAGTTTTAGTTTGCGACTGGGGAAAAAAAAAAAAAAAAAAAAGACACTGTGCCAGGAACTGTCCTTGCTCTGGCTGGCCAAAGCATTTATAGTATTCTATTACTCCAGGTTTGTTAATGCTACCTGTCCTTTCTGTGGCTTGCTGCTTATTGAAAAATACCTCCCTCCAAATAAATACCTCCCTCCAAATAATCATGCAAAACAAAGTAAAAAGCTTAAGTAACAACCAGCCTTCGAATCGGTGACAGATTCAATTTTATGCTGTGCTCTCTGCTCCTACCTCTCAAACCAAACAACTTACCCACCCTTCTTATTATTTATTTAGTATTTCATACCCAGTTGTGCTGCATGTCATTCCAGGCAAGTTCTGATAAATCTCTATTTGGTCTATATGTTTTTTCATCATCTGATGTAGTTATAGATCTAGTGACAAACTTTCCCTTGATTGCTATATTAACCACTGCTTCGAGAGTACTTAGGTCTTCCTACACCAATACATGACTTTACTTCCCAATATTAATCATAAACACACCGAATAAATATTTTTTTAGATGAGCATACACTTTTCAGCTTATGAATGACAGAAGCATGAAACCATTTCCTTCCTGACAGTATAGTAGTTATGTGCAAAGAAATGCAGAGTGCTGTTGGTTAACAGCGTTTTAAATTCAGAACAATTAGGTGCAGTTAACTTTGCCATTGTTCTTTCTGATGCTGGGGATGGTGGGTTCTTACCCGTAGAGCAATTATTCCTTTCATAAGCGGCTGTTGTTAATAGCATTAAAACAAGATTAAATACAACATGTTAAATATTGCAATTATTGTGGAAAATAAAATTATTTGGTGAGCATAATGGGGAGCAAATCAAGCATTTAACATGATCCAGGAAATGCTACTCCAAACAATTGCATTTGTTTTATGCAATTTTTCCCCTTTGATTGCTGACAGATGCCGTTTTGGAAACAAACATCTAAGTAGTTTTCCTTCAATCAGGAAAAAAACCACACACCAGAAAATGGCTACATGTTTTGAATTTAACTCTTGTCAATCAGCATTCTGCACAACACTCCCTGTGAATAGTACTGGGACAAAACGATGCCTTCCAAAGACTAATAAGCCACAAAGATGTTTGCTTCTAAATCAGATCCGTTCCGAAGAAAGAAAAAGCCTTCATGCGGCATAGACATTTGTGCAGACACAGCTGCAAAATAAAAATGCTTGCAACATACGAGTGATATTTCAAGTTGGAAATAAGTTAGGTGTGTGCGTTTGTGGGCTACAGGAGAAGAGATTTGTTTCTGGACAGCTTTAGGCCTCAAGCAACGAGCTGAAGTACTTGCCAGTTGCTTCCTGACTTCCTGCTGGAGAAGTGGCCAAGTAGCCACTAATAATTTGCTTAATTGTTGAGCAGAGTTACCTGCCACAGCACAAGCAGTGCAAGCATGCCCCTCTATTTCCCCTTGGCAGCACGTTCACATGAGGATGTTGTTGCTATCAACTCTACAAAACCAGGAATGAATGCTAAAAAAGGCTAATAAAGTATATTAATTCAGATGACTATATCAAGCTGGCATTTTACAGTCTACTGGAAACTGAATGCATGAGAGCATTAGAAATGCTGGCATAGCGGGTGGTTTCTCCAAATGTTGGCTTCTACTATTCATGTCGGTAAAAGAAATGTGGCAGAACGGTGTGCAGGCCCCAGTGCTAGACACATCTTTAGGATCTTAGTGCTCTCTACTAGATTATCTATTAATTGCATAGTATCCACTGCTCATTAACCCTTTCTTTATTCCTTTCACCTCCCCCTATTTCTCCATTTGCAATTGCTTAGAACCTTTTCACAGCTGATGGCAACAGTCTGATTTTATATCTGTTCCTAATTTGGGAGGCGTTTTCCTTGGGAAGCCCGAATTTAGATTACTTACGAAGAGGATTTCCTTATCTCAAACAGCGACAATTAGTTCAAGTGACACGTGAGAGCAGGCAGTTGATTTTTGGACAGCCTCTGAACTTATGCAAAGTTGCTGACAACGAGTGTGTGTTCTAGCTTTTGGAAATCCTATAATCCTGGCTTCAATCAAGAGGATCTGCTGTTGCTGAAGGCGTAAACAAGGAGAGAAGCAGCATGTGACCACTGCTCCTGCACCTTCAAGGACTCCTGAGCCAAAACGAGTGCAACAGCAAAGCTTCTACTGGATGCTCAAGAAGACACACAGATGCTGTATGATCTTGCTGAACCCAGAGAAAGAAGTCCCTTCCCCTCCACAGAAAAGTTGCCTTTGGACCCTGCATTTCCCACTGTAGCTCTGCTATGTGTATTTCTCCCCACTCTCCTCTCACGCCTTTGATTTTCTTCTTGCCATCTGTATTCCCCTTTTGCCTCATCTGAAACAAGCATCAAGATCTTGTTTCTGACAGAACGGTCTGTCAATATGGAAACACACTGACATCACAGACAGTGCTGTGACTTCATGTCTGAAAGAAACAGGAGGAACAGATGAAAGGAGTGAAGGGGAAGAAATGACACATACAAACATTTTTAAAAAATAAGTGAAAATTCTTCTCTATCAACCCAAAATGTAAAGGAACACAAACCAGATTTATTTTTAAGTCTAAATATAACCAACTATTTCATAATCTCTGACCATAACTCAGCACAACATTTCAAGATGCTCTTCACCCGAGTCAGGTACTCATCCCATCAGAGCACGCGCTTTGCTGGCTCAAGGCCTGTGTGACAGCCAACACGACCTCTTGAGAAGGGCTAAACAGGGACTAATCTGGATAAAAGCTAATATCAAGCGTAATGCTCATACCTGGGAGAAGTCTTTAGAGGGAAAGAAGGACTCCTGCCCTGGACCAGTCTAAAACACCTAAGTAAATGCAAATTCATAGAATTAAAAAGAAAGTATTCATCAAAACCACAAACTCAGTTTTGATGCAGCTGGATCCAAAATAGCATTGCTGCAGTGAGGTGGGGATACAAGACACACCCAGATAATATTCTTATTGAGAACATGGGGGTGGACTATCACCTTGCTATTATTTTCTTCTTTTTTTTCCTAGAATGAAATATGAACAGAAGTGTCTAATCTTTATTTCTATTACTAAGGTTTTTTTGTATCAGAATTTGTGAGGAGTTAGAAGCCCCTCACTACCTTTGCTATTTGCAATATGTATTTCAGGTCTAACATCAGAGGGGATCCAGAAGATATTGTTTTCCTGCCATCTCCAGAGCCACTGCAAAACTCTAATAAGGAAATTCATAACTAGTAGGAGAGGAGCTCAAGAAAACGAAAAGGTTAATATATTCTAACTAGATGTTGGGTATAGAATGTCAGATCTGTCAAATTTCATTACAGTTTGCTGCTCAATGAAAAAGATTTGATTTCTTTTGCCACTGTCCTACTATGTTCAAGTCACACAGTGCCAGCAGCAACCAGCCAACGACCACAGGCTGGCACTGAGCGGGCCCGAGTGGGAAGCCAGCCGCAAGGACCATCTGTTTCCGATTTCTAGCGAAGCCAAGATGTGCAGTGAAGTGCATTCCATTCACCCAGCCAGCCTTCTCCCTGCTCAAGTTATTAGTGTTACAAGTGAAATTATCTTTTCCAAACAGCAGGGGAGCTATAATCCTTATGGAACAAGACTTTAAAAAAGGAGAAAAAAAAAAAAAAAAAAGAGGGGAAAAAAAAAAAAAGGACAGAAAAACAGTCCCCCAACACCCACCCCCTGCAAAACATCTTTTGTTAAAGTTGTCGATGACGCTGTTTGTAAATTTAATTGCCATGTTCACGGGTTTCATAATTTTGAAGGATTTTTTATTAAGAACTATATCCTCTAAGGGAAGAATGTGTATGTCAGTTCACAGGATCTAATGTAATAAACCATTCAAATATATTTAGAGTATTATTTATGAATAAAGTTAAAAAGACAAGATGAATGCTCATTTAAGTCTCTCTAACATTAAGCGCCTTGAAAAACATCGTAAGTTTTAAAGTATAATTTAAAGTGAGAATGCATAAACAGTGCTAATTACATGCTACTTACATTGTTTCAATATGTAATGCATATGTTTAACCTCTCAGAGAAAGGATTGGTCTTGGCACAGCAATTGTGGGGATTTAAGGGTATGCTAAACTGATAACTGTAGAATGAGCTCTGACATAGGATATTGGTCTCCTACTGTTACCTAAATGCCAGGTGAAACCAAAGGATTTATAGAAGGGCGGGTGGAAAGTGAGGGGGGGTTGGGGGGGGCGGGGAAGACAACACAATGAGGTGAAACTGAGAAGTTTATTTTCAAAGGGGGAAACATTTATCCTTTGACACCATTCCATTCCAGTGACTTTATTTCTAATATACCATGAGATTAATGATGTGGCTACTGTCACTGTGTCTGATGAACACTGGCAGAGCTATGGAACAGTTGCTCCCCCTACTATTATTGGACATATTTGTAAATTGGCATATATAAGACAAACTTGTTCTGTGTGCCAGCCAATTGGAAAAAAAATCTTTTTCAGGCGGACAGACTTTTTGTTTTCATATTGAATTCTATGTCATGTACAGTTAGCTTAAAATTGGCTGATTTAAAAACTTGTTTAAATTAACAATGCTTTACAGTTTTCATGTCATGTAATAATCTCAATATGACTCTTATGTAAATCAACTGCAGATAATTAAGGAAGTAGATTATCATCATGAAACAGATTTCTGACATTCCGGAGGTGAGTCAATATTTAAGCCTTTGCTCAGGGAGGGCACAACGGCTGAATGTGGCTATAATCATTAACCACCCTATCCCCAAATGATTTATTCTTTCAAAAGTAATGCTATCATAAAAGAAAATACAGAATAGCTTGTACCATTAATTTTCTTAGTCCCTTTAAATTTGTTTTTATAGGTTTGAAATGATTGTCGTTAGTAGCTGATACCACACATAAAGAATAACTGTTGAGTCACCTGAAACCTAAGTACTAGATGAGCCCCTTCTTTGGGTTTTATCCTTTCTCAGCGTCTTCAGAGGTGCAACTGGACACTGATTATCTTTGCTCCAGGACATTATTGGAGCTATGGCTGAGCTGATATTAACACAAATGGTAACTGCATTCTAAATTTTCTGTCTGGGTATTCAGAAACATCTGCTATATCTGAATACATTGCCTATCTTCAAGATGTCCTGTTTTGCCATAAGTAAAATATATTTCAGGCTCTCTAGAGCTGTGAGAAACAACCTGCCTGGATCTCTCCATGCAAGGTAAAGTAGGAAGAGGGGTGCGGAAGGACACAAAGACTGCAAGCGGGAACTGTGGGATTGCTGCAGAGAGTTTCTGTACTTGAAGTCTACAGGGTATGGGCAGAAAGAGAAGCCAGCAGGTAAAAATCATAAAGCTCTGCACACTTCTATCATTAGCTTGGTTAGACATTGGAGGCTGAGTACTGGTGCTTACTGTATACATGACTGGGGTAGACACATAGGTGAGTCTCACATCCCCTCCTTTTGAGTTTGTAGGTAATGTCATGGAACTGAGGACTGTTTTTGGATTCAAAGATTGCAGTGTCACAAGTGACAGGAAAATAATCTTTGAATATATGGGTTTGAGTTTTACTTAGTATCCCAGCTTCTGATAAGGGTTTTCTGCAAGCGGCTCATAGTGGAAAAAAAGATCTTACTATTAATCAGGAGGGATAGACAAGTCCTCAAAGTCTCCCTGGAAACGGTTGTCTTGCCCAGGACCTACCGAGTCCAACAGTGCTGGTGGACTTTCAGGCAGCAGTGCTAAATCCGTGCCTTTTATCATCAATAGCTACATAAAAGACTGCAACTGCTCCTTCCTAATGAGAGACTTCTGCAATGCTCTCTGCTTAGGGCTATTCTTGAGGAATTAGGAATCCAAGACAGATGTGGCAGTGACCATCATATTAATCTCAAAGACCAAATCCCTCAAAGCAAAGGAAATATGAACAATTAAAACAATAAATATACTGAATCATAGGAATTTCCAGTGCCCTCTGAACTAACTCTAGTACTATACGTTAATTTGTAATTCTTGAGCCATGAATAAGTAAATCCTCTTTTGTTAGAGAACGAGATTAAAATGCTACTAATATTAAGACCACTCCTGTTTGCTGGCTCATATGTCTGTTTAAATGCCTGCCTATTTCTTTGCTTCACCTCTTGAGTGTCAAACTTGTCCTTTTGGTAATACCAGCTGAACAGCAGCCAGCATGCTCAACACTGTAGGTAAATACCTAGAGAAGTGCTTTGGGAAGGGCTGAGCTGCATGTAAGCAAGTTTTACAAGCCAGTCCGGTATAATCCAGTGAAGTGGCTCTGGATTATTGAACACTTTTACAGCAAGAAAACACTCTGGTGACTCTAAGCTATACTGACACTCTTGTGTATTTTATGCCACTGGACATCACATCATGGAAGAGAAATCAGAACGTAGTTTCTTCAAAACACATTACTATAAACATATTTTTTTTTCAGTTACCTGGTCATACAGACAAAGGAACTTTGGAGATAGTCTGTAGCACTTGTGTGGTTCCTTTTGTTTTTCAAAACAGGTTTTCAAAATCTGCAGGAGTCTTAGCTGATCAAAAAAACTAACCCACCAAGAAGGGAAACATTTCAGATAACCAAGCTGAAAAGTTTTTGTGAGTTTAGAACGAATGAAAATCTATAACTTCAGACTTTTGATAATCAAACCTGGTGCACTGCTAGCAAGGAGGAGGTTAAGAAGAAGTTCTAACTCTTATTTTTTCTTGTATCCCCTGGACATTTCCATTAAAATTAGACCATACACCTATTGGAAACTTAATTCTTTATTGCCTTAATTCTGAAGTTCTGACTTCTTCCTTGTGATAAAGGACTTACTTTTGCAAAGGATAACTGACTGACAGATACTAAAACACTGGTGGGCATTCTAGGATGCAGATTAAAAGATACAGATGAAGGGATTACACAGTGTACCTTGATGCATTGCAGTCTTTTCCTGGCACAGGGATCCACCATTAAGATGACACTTTCTGTCCATGAAGGCATTTTTGGAGGGGGACCAGGGCCAGGAATGTAACAAATAACTTGCACCCTATGTTCAGCCTAATCATGACCCACCTCTGGTCAATGCTGACAACTTTTCAGAGTTGACTTGCCAGTTTGAATGCCTGTGGGTAAAACTGAGGTGGTGACCCTTATGCTGCTACATTATCTGTCCCTCACAGGCTTTCTCACAGCTTTGTGCTGGCAGGAGTTTGTATGAACCCAGAAATCAGTCCGGGTGCTGTGCTTTTATCTTCATAGATGTCAAGTAATGAATAACTATGAACTTGCCTCCATGCTTGGGATCAGACGTGCTCAGCACTGAAAAGCTCAGGAGCACTTTCAAAGTGTACTTTGAAGCCTACTTGGTAGGAGCAGCTGGAATGTATGTCTGCGTTACCAGCAAGCTGCTCTGATACCGCGAGCAAAAGCACGAGCTGAGTCACAGTAGAAGACAATGCTGCTGACAAAATGTTTTAAACTGCAAACTAAAACAACAATGGGATTATTTATGGACTGCAACTCGTATTTTAATGTCAATAAATGTACTGGATAAATTCCCCTTCATTAGCTGAAAACCTCAGAAGGAAACAGAAATATTCTGGTAAACCACAAGCTTGTTCTTAGCAAATACATGGCTACATTTCCACTGCAGAGGCATATCCAGACTGTGTCTTCACTGGGACAATAAATCTCTGGGAGTGAAAAACAGAGCCTATAAAAACAAGACCTACAAAGTAAGAGTGCGTGACACATGGCCCCCAAGGCTCCAGAGGATGACATTGGAAAGTACTGAGAGTAGCTCTTCTTTCTTTCTTTCTGTTTATGAATGGAAAACATGTTTTCTGAGATCTACCATTCAACTCAAACCAAATTGTTGGAATGAGTCCCCTTCACTATGGGAGGTGTTTGCTCTCTTATCTTCTAGGCTGCAGACATCCCAGAAAGAGCAAGTTGGTTTGACTGCTGTGTGCAGCAAAACCCAAACAAACAACACACACACACACAAAAAAAAAAAAAAAAAAAAAGAAAAGCAGAGAAAAGTGTGTTACACCTCCCTGATTTCTGAGATGAAGGAGGAGCAAGTCTTCCCTTGTAATAGTTGGGTCCATAGATATTATGCATCACTCCACATGATAAGCTGAATGCAGGGTGCTTCCCCATCCTACCTCCTGGCACCTTGCTACTGCTAGAGGCTTCGTGGGGAGAAAGAGAGGACCCAGAGTTGCCGCTGGGGCTCTCTCATTACAGGATAAACTCCATCAGACCAACAGTGGTCAGATTCTGATTCCTTGAGACCGATTTTCAAAGGCATAACATCTTGACAAATAATACTGATGTCTCCTTATGTTTCTAGAGGGAATAGCTTCATCTCAGGATGGAAAATCGAGACATCATGGTTGCAGATTGCTTTTTCCTTCTGCTCCTCAGCACTAATCTGTCTTTACTTTTTCTTTCTAAATCTGTGGTTCTATATCTTACCCTGCACCTAATGGCTTCCAAGGTATTTCCACATTGAAAATGTGGTACTCTCTTATCTGTGTAGCATTTTGTTTATTTATAGCATGACACTAATGACACTTTGAATTTGCTTCAGAGTATTTTTCTTATTGTTGAGACAAGACACACAAGACACAATCGTGTCTGGGTCTAAGTACATTCTTAACCCCATTCAATTTATTTCAGATGCTGAGTCCTCAGGAAGGGGGACTGATGACTAATAAATCAGGTGTTTCTTCCTTCAGTATAAGTCACCTACTGGGATCAACAAAAAGCAGAATATAAAAGTTCTCTTGTTTACATGAGGTAACACAAATAGTTACATGTAGCTGGTAAGAGCGTATTTCAAGCCCTACACTTAGCATACAGACTAAGCTGATCAAGAATACCTTGCTGTATTTGAGCAAGACTAGAAAACTATTTGCTAAGAAGAGAATACAAGGAGAAGAATATGGCTTACACTGGAAGGTAGAACAGAGCACTCAAGTCTGTCCTCATCAGCTTTCTGTCAAGCCTCTGGGTCAGGCTCTATATAGCAATATTCACATTTCAGAAATCCCAGACTTCTTGCAATCTGACAACTATGAACCTAATTCTCAGTTAAGCAGAGACCAGTGCAGATGTCGGGATGGTGCTGGAGCTTTGGGACGGTGCTGGAGCTTTGGGACACTCTCCTGCCTGCATCACCTTCCCTTTCTCCCAGCCTGAGCCAGGTCACTGTTGTGTTCTCAACCATCTTAAGGTAATAAGGCAATGCAAAACCTGTCACAAGACCAGTTTATTTTTCACTGGATAAAAAGTATCCTCACACTCTCTGTAGACAACAGATACTAAAGAAGCCCTAAACAGAATGCAGAGAGATGCAAGTATACTCACATGTAAATGTTTACACAAAATGTTCCAATAAAAAATTTAGAATATAAATCTCAGTAAAAAAAAAAAGAGATTAACTTGACTGACAGTTAGCTGTGGACAAGTTAATCGAGATCATGTTTTGTTTCCCCTCCTCTAACAAAATGTCACCTAGGCTGTCGACTAAAACCTGTTTTTTCACTCATTTTTTTCAAGATTATTTGCCTACACATTAACTAGACAGTCTTGCTTCTGGGCACTTACCAGGACCAGAGCTTTTATGATCGGAATATGAGGATTCAATGCAAATAATTGGCACAACATTATGTTAAGATGAGAGATGCCTACAAATTACAGACACTTTTCAGTAACAGGGCAGATCCTGACTCTTGAAAGCGAAATAGCCATCACAGGAAGCAGAGGGAGAATGGTTTATCAAAGGACAGGAAAAAACATCAGCAGACTAGTGCAAGTTTGCAGGTTTCTCTGATGTAACTAAAATAATTATGTTTCTATAACTAAAGAGAAGCTTGTTGCAAGTATTACAGTAAGATCATTCCTTCTGAGGCTACCCTGTCACAAAAAGGTTACCGATACCTGGCACACATTAGATATATTTACACATGTAAATTTACAGGCACATATCCATGGTCTTTATTCAGAAGTTTATGTAAACCTCATACTGAGTCAGGCTTCCAAACCTACAGTACCTCAGTATGTTCTAAATGAGGCAGAACGAGTTCTTTTGCCCCTCATTCTGTGTAGAAATGTAGAGCAGCACCTTTATGCACACACACATTCTCTCAGAAATGGATATTATATTGCCTAGAGTGCCTTTAAAAAAAAAAAAAAAACAAAAACAAAAAAGAAAAAGGAAAACATAGAATCAGGTTCCTTCTTGTAATTGCTTCACCTGAGAATATATTGATCACCTTCCTAAAGGGAAACAGCATTAGCCAGAGCTTGTTTGTGTTTGTGCTGGAAATCCAGGGCTCCAGTGGATAATCCAACAGATTATTCCACAGTGGATTAACCCAGACAATACTTATCAAAAATGTCACACCACAAATATGAGCCAAGAATACGTTACTGGGAAAGCTGCCTGAAACAATGTAAAATTAGAGAAAATGGGAAAGTATTATGTATCAAACAATGCAAAACACTTGCATGGTCTGTGAACATACATTGCTATAACTGCCTTTATATTAAGCTAAACCAAGTGAAAAAATGCCAAACACCTAAACCCTGTTACCCTCCAGTCTTTTATCAGATTGCGTTATACTGACAACTCCACAGGGCCTCAGTGGGCCTGGACTCACATTCTCCATTCATACCTCTGCCAATATCTCACTGACAGCAGTAGCAGGTTGCCGTCTTCCCTGGGGATGAATACGAAGGGACGGGGCATTTGCAATTCCTGTCCTTTCACCTCCATACATCCCCTTGTCCTACCCTTTCTGCACTTCACTATTTTTCAGGCCTGCAGTCATCAGTTCCTCCAAGTCTGGATCACTTTGCCTGGCAGTCTCAGTAGCAACACAAATTTATCCCATAGGTATTCCCATTCCTCCAGATATCCAAGCTTCTGCTCAACCTCCCTTGCTCCATGACTCCAATCTCTTTGCGTTCTCATTTATTTCTGGTTTCTTTTTTTTCCCCTCACTTCATTCTATTACTCCCTTGCTCTGCCCCACTCTAGTCCTCTGGTCATCCCCTGTCTAGCTCCTGTGACCCTCCAATCTAACCCAGTTAGCTTTCTCCTTGTGTTGCTTCCAGGTCTGCTCCCCCAAAGGGGCAGAATAGAAATTCTCGGTGAGAGCCGCCACTGCTGCTGAATCCAGGGATGCAACTTAGTGAAAGAGAAACTCTGAGTTTACGTAAAAAGAGAGCCTTGAGAACACAGCGATTCACCCCAGGCTTTAGACAGCAGTTCCATTTGTGCCCTACACACACAGAAAAGTCACATACACCCTCTGCTTTGAAACTCACCTCTGTGGCAATCTGAAAGTCAGAAAATGCTTGATTCATCCCACTTAATTGGGACCACATAATACAAAGATATATAGAGACAAATATGGAAAGCTGAATGTGTTCACCAACCTCTGTGCCGTTCACATTCTAACAACACAGATTATTTAGGGTAGGGATCTCATTAACTCTACACTGCACCTAACACAAATAGACCATGAATGTGGATTTGGTTTCTGGACAGCTTCATACTATAAATAATTTTTATGCTAAATAAATACCTACAGAAAAGATACTGGTAAAATCCAACCTGTTCTAAGATTTAGTAACAAATGTACTATTTGGTGCATAATAGGCAATTCATTTTGCTATGTATTTACTCTATTTAAAACATAAAGCACTTAAGGATATTTGGAGTATGCAAGACTATTATAAAATCAATTTCTATTCTGGTTTATAGCCCAACCACTTAAAGTCTTAATTTGCTACAATTCACTTTCTTATATTCAGACTTGTTAAAGTGCGACTAGCTGCTCCTGAACTCTGATCATATGCTTCTTAGAGCTAAACTATTTAATTATTTTCTACCACACCCACTGTCTCCACTTGCTTATTGCCTACATTTACACATTTACAGCATCAGTTCAGGTTGTTTGCACTTGCTTGAGAACCTGCTGCCTCTTTTTCTGAGGTTTGAAGGAGGGAGACTTTGGTTTCACGGAGTGATATCCCATTACACTTTACAAATAAACAAACAGCAGAGTAACTGGCAGGAAGTCATGCCCCTCTGGTGAGCAGGGCTCCATCTCAGCAGAGGGCAAATGAGGCAGCATCATTTTCACTCCAGCACAAAGTATCTATTCTTGACTACTTGACCAAAGGAAGCAAAAGCAGAGGGACGACTAGCAAAGCACATCTGCAGGGCTGTATTTCACAGGAAGTAACGCAGCTCCTCTGCAGATAAGTTTCACTGAAGAACAAAGACTGATTTTGTTCAGTGCTTCAAGAATGATGCATTGAACCTGGACCTAGCTTTTCAGTCCCTGAAAACAAGGCTTAGAGTGAAACCCAATTTCTCCCTCACCCTTGTTCAAATTAGCTGCATGATTTTCAAATTAGCCCTATATTTACCAAGTGAAGAAAGCTTAAAAGACACCCGCTAACCTCCAACTAGCTTTATGTGTTTTATTTATTGATTTTGCAGACTACACACAAGTTAGTGCATCTGAGATAAATGTCAGAGCAACAATAGCTAAACCAGTTACATGAAACTTAGCCTCCAATGCTGAGCTGCCTTAAAGCTTAAGAAACAAAATATTTATGACCAAAACCAAGACAAATGCTGTAATAATACATTAGCAGGCAGTATTGTCAGTGATTGCAAACATGTTTTGAGCTTACATATTTCATGTATATCGTAACCTCAGAGACATACTACCCACTACAATTGCTTTTCCAGCACCTTCAACATTTAACATGAGATAATGAGGTGTGTTTTTGAATGATACAAGCAGAATTAGATGTAGCATGAGCCAAAAACATCATCATATTAAAAGCAAATAGCAGAGCAGATTACCTCTTGCCCTCTCTTTTAGCTTGAGCAGCATATTCCAATAAGTGCAGGAGAGACACTGTCAAGTACTTCTTTATAGTTTAATTTTCTATTTTTTAATCTCCATTGCTTGCAACGAATGCCCTTGCCCTCTTTAAAAGCTACAGAATAAAATTCCTTTCTCTATTAATTTTGTACCTTCTCTCTCAGCAAAGAATGACTGGGGATTTTTTTTTTTTTTAAAAAAAAAAAAAGAGCTCAAAACTTCAGCCCTTCTCTAGAGAAGAATTAGAGATAAAGGTTAAAGATAAGAAGTTTTTATCAAATTTTAAAGGAACCAATAAGTTCAAAGGAAGGTCATTTGTCCTACTCGTAACGATTGCTCATTTCCACTGTGCCCAGCTCTGTAAAAATAGTGGAGCATTTTATGGCAAACTATAGCTAACAGTAAGTGCAGCCTTGGAGATACTTGCTTTTTTAAGGAGGACAGTAGGGTCTCTTCTCAAAATATTTTTTTGGCATTTTGAGAGCAGAAGTTATGAAATGTGATGAGAACAAGGTAACAGTGGTCTGGGGGAGATCCCTGGATTCAAGCAATATCACTACAGTAGCTTGATGACGTGTGTTCTAAGAATTCCCCTTGGTGGCTGTCTGATCTGGAATTGGACTGACTGGAAGGCAAACGCTGTTTGTACTGGCTCGGGACTCAGGGACTGGGAGCCATGTGGGGCAGACAGGATCACCTGGGAAGGTAGGCTGAAGCCTATATATTTACTCTGGCTTGGCAGTCCAGAGCTGGAAGTTATCTTGGTGAAGGAGAAAATATCCAGACCCCCTGAATTTATAGATAGGTGGCCTCTGATTTTTTATCCTAACTGCAGTGGAAAAACTGTCTCTTGATGATTATTGATAGAAATTTTCCTTCAGTTTCAGGACTGATAAGATTATTATTTCTTTTGTAACAAAATTATATTTCTGCAGACCTTTATTTAAGTATTTTGCCCTTGGTATGTGCTGTACATCACATATAGGAGTGCTTCTTATGATTTAGCATATTGTTTAGACATCACATTCACAATGTTGTACATTTCTGTACATAACATATAATTTGCATTAGCTGTGGGACTAAATTTTATTTAATCACTTTCTCCCCTCATGTATTGCAACTCTGTTTCTTGTGGTACTGTTTCTTTTACAAAGACCTCATCTCCCCAGTTCCCTTCCAGTCAGTACAAGCAATCCAAGGGTTAATTTGATAGCAACACACCTAGTGATTACTCTCTAATAATCCTTGCACCCTTTTGTTACAGTAGGCGTTTGGGTCAGCAGATCCCATAGTGGCAGTGAGAAAAAGCTTTGCCTGCATCTTTTCTAGGCTTCCCTGTAATCTTCATTAAACTTCCCTCTTTTATCCTTTTCTTTAGGGATACACAGGGAAGCAGCCCAGCTCTCTAATATACTGAACAACATCAACCCTTAGGCTAGTTTCTCCAGCCCAGCCTCTGATAGATTTAAAATGAATAATGAAAGAATCAGAGACTAATTCATAGCACAACTAACAACTCCATTACAACAGACCTCAACCGGCCACTGAAGTTACTCTTTTGCTAAAGGAATAGACAACTGCTATTCAAGTAAAATTAGCACATCACCTAGAGAAAGCCATTTCATAACGCAGTATGTTTCAACCTTTGGGTTGTGGTTTACAGTAAGTTCTTCAGTTGCTATGTTTTTTTCTGCACACTTCTGTGTAATGAATCTACTGCACAAATATGAAACTTAGGCATCCACTCCAATGCATAGAAGCAATCAACGTAGGAAAACAGACATAACTAAACTTTCAAAAGTTGGTCTTGTTTTTAATTGGTTGCAGCAGGTGGAGATGCCAACACTGGACAAGATGGTTTTGGAAGCAAGATCAAGTGCTTCCTCACTTAAAAAAGGAAAGAAACAGTCCAAAAAGGATTTGAAGATTTAAAGAGACTAAAGCAGAAGTTGTAAATCAAACCAACGGGATTTCCAGATAGGACATGATCAGTAGAGAAAGGCTCACCACTGAGTATTTAGTACTGCAACTACTTCAGTGTGTTTTTCCTGTGGTATTTCCTGAGAGAGAGTATTCGAGATGGGATCCATCTGTGGGAAGTTAGAGCAGGGAGAGATTTCGATTTTAATGGGGCTGGGGGTCTGCACATCTGCCACAGCATCAGCTGATACATGGGTGTAGTGTGTGCTACGGTGCCAGCTGATGCTGCTGAAGGCAGAGGCTAAGCACAATGACAAGACGTGTCCTCTGCAGGGACATCCTTCTTTAATTACTCTGCTTGCGGCCTCCTGCTCCTTTTCCACCTTGCTTTCCTCTCTGGAACACAAAGGAGGAGGGGAGGGGAATAGCAACTGGCTGTCAACTGACTCTGGAGGGAAATTAGGTGGAGAATCCCCTCTGAGATGGTACTTCCTGATCTGCTCTCTGATCAGTACATTGGCCTAAGCAAAGCTGCTGCCTCCTGCTCCTCCTTCTCCCCCTCTGAAGTCCCCTGACAGCCATACTGCTACAGATGCTCAAACAGTCCAGCAGCAGCCTGAAGCCAGGAGGTGAAAAAAATGACTCCCACTCGCTACAGAAGACACAGTTGTGAGAGGGCATGTGCTTTTGGACAGGGAGCTGCTATGAAATGCACTGGAGGCAACTGGGGATGCATCCTTTCCTCTCCCCAGGTATCCCCCAAACAGTCCAAAAGTTTGCCGTTTGAAAAGCTATGCAAAGCAGAATGTAATTTATTGTGTCCAGCAATAAACAAAATATTAAGTGCATTTTTAATGCTGTAAAACCTTTTAAAAGACTTTTAAACCTTTCACTGTGGGACATAATTAAACCTGTTTTGCTATCCGCAACAGGCCTGGCCTCCAAATACATAATTAAGCAGTCACAAATTGCAAAATTGGTTTGTTTGGTTCCTGCACTACGCAAATACTGATAAAAGCTTTCTCATTTGTCAGTTATTGCACTGTAATTGACAGGCTATGGGCAACACAATAACGTGAGTTTGGAGCTTGAAGACTACATCCATGTCTTCCTATGATTTCCCAAGACTGAGTATTTTACTCAGAATGTTCTCTTTGGTTTCAGTGGCTTCATGCACTCAGGTAATGTAGCGGCTACAACTTGAAATAGATTTAAAGCTTGTTAAGCATAAAGGATCTTTTTCTTTCTTTATGAGGCAGAGAGTTATGATTTCCTGTAGCTAATTATACCATCTCTAACCACTGGAAGGATTCATAAGCACCAGCATATGCAGAGTGACTGGCTACATTTTGCAGCTCAATTCTTATAAACACAGATATGTGTCCTGGAGACCAGAAACACCATATGCTCTAGGAAGCAAGTGTTGGGGCTTCTGCACCATGTCACATACTTCTCTGATTCCTCAGACTATCCAGTGCACTGAATATCCAAAGCTTTTACACATAAGCAAGAAATATACTATTATGCGTACCTTGTACCCAGGAGATTTTTTTATTCAGTGCTAATGTGTAATCTGTAAAAATAAATAAATGCATAAGACCGTGCGTAAATCATTTAAGCATGTTCTTTTCCAAGATTTCCAGCTTTTTGGTGCTACCAATCAGCCAGAGAATATTTCTAGCACAATTGTTATTGCTGGAACTTCAATTCTTTGTGGAAAAACCTAGACAAGGATGAAAACAGAACAGCATCAGAAATACCTGAGGAAAGAAAAGAATTTAAGGAGACTGACATTCTTTCACAGGTTTTCCAAACTATTATCTAGCAGCAAGTTAAGGTCCCACAGGACAGTTCAAAATACCTGGAAAGATTATCACTTGCTGTTAAACATATCAGCTAAACCGAAGCTTTTAAATCCCAACTCTGAACAAGGGTCTATGTAAAACATCAAAATCCTTGGAGGTTCACCAGAAAGAACATAAGGAAGATACAATACTTCTATGTGCTTTTGTGGGTGATAGGGGGAACCACAGTCTGCTCTTACAAGAGCAGAGAGCCTGTTCGCAATCTGGATTTGTACTTCATTTCCATCAGGTTTTCCGATGTGCCAAAGACCAAAGGTCCAGACTAATTTCTGGAAAGAGGAAACATCTCTGCTTTGAATATCCTGTGCCAGGGTGTTTTGCCAGCACTTAGCTCATGAAGTTTAAGGAAAGAGAACTTGGGCAGCAAATGAAACTGCTTGAGGAAGCAAGCAGTGGGACTCTGCACTACAGGGTACTCCAGAGGCTACAAGTCTGATTAGTTCAGAAGGTTACTGAGGACAGTATTTGCTAATAATATTAGTTAATATTTGCTCTTTAGAATCAGGCTCCCCTCAATCTAAATTCTTCATCCTTTCCTGTGCATTGCCTCTATACATTAAAGACAGATGGGTAGCTTGCGTTGCTTAGTCAAACATGAAATAGCTTTGCTGTTTAAAGGCCAAAGTCAATTCTACTTCCACCTCTATGGATAGAAGGTTGCACTTTCAAGAGCAGTCAAAATTAGACTTTGGTTATACCTATACAAAATGATTGTCTTATGGGAGGTGGTTTGGATGTATGCTGGTGTAAGCTAAATTTAGCCCCTGAAATTGATGTTTCAGGGATTTTAATGAAGTGATAATTTTATAAGGCTTAAAATAGAATTGGAAAACACTAACAACCTCCTACCCAGTTTTTCTAATATGTAGGTTAGTGTGTCTGTTCCTTCAGTTACTTTGTGCTTTAAATTATTGGCATTAGACTTCTGTGGTTTTGGCAGCCATAGTCAGTTTCCTTTAATTAACAAAAAATGAAAAAGAATTTCTGTGCATTTAAATACAAATCAATATGGACAACATTATACCAGCTTTATCCGCAGAGAAATGTAGACAACTTTTTTGCATCCAGGCTGATTCTGCTGCAGAAGCATTGCTCGATGTAGTGTAATCTGGACACCTTTGCTAAACCCACAGTATTTGTTCAGCTGAGCTACAGCACACTGGAGCTAAAAACAGACCACAATGCACAAGCGAGATTGTCAAGGTGTTCTTGGCACAGGCACAATTGAATCAGTGTTGCAGCAGTGCAAGCACTCTGCTGTCATACCAAGCACTGTGTCATCATTTCCATATAAGCTTTTATTTTCAGGGCACCATGTTGACTGGAATGAAGAAACTCACTCTTCAGTGAGTGCTGGCAGTTGGAGTTACACAGTTTGTCTGCATAAACAGAAACACCTTCACATCTGAGCTTGTAACTATTGCACTACTACATGTTGTTCTCAGAAGCTACAAACTACATGCTGCTCGCTAATCACAAGTAAAGGTCACTCTAGCCTTTCATTGACATCATTATTTTAAAATAACTAAATTAAGTGTTTTTACAGGTTCTGGATCTAATCAAGGAACAAGACGACTGTTAACAGAAGCTTCAAAATGTCTGACAAAAAAAGCTTCAAGGCCTTACTCTGCTACTACTTTGTACTTGTAAGTGCATTTGCAATCAGGTAACACCTTGGTTGTCTGTATCAGCATTTACAGGACCTTGAAACCAGCATGTCTCTGCCTCCAAACATTCCTCATAGAGCAAGAGCCCTGGAATCCTAAAAGATCCTCTTTTAAACAGTGTCATTTTATCCAGCTTCATCTTTATGAGAGAGAGTGGTGGTGGGGCACATCTAGACTTTTCTGTGCTCTGAGCAAAAGTTAAATGCTGCAAGAAGATACAGCTGGGCTGCTTTGCCTGCCTCCTTCCTGCCTCTGTAGTGTACAGGAATTGGACTGTGGGCAGCACACTCAGCAGGCAACACCAATCTTTGTTTTCCCTGTCAGCCCCAGTTTATCTTTTTAATGCTTTGTAGTTGTGAGCAAGGTGGGAGGTGCAAGGTGGAGACTGCTGGTGCAGATGCACTCCCACCCTGCTGCAAAGGAGAATTCCCTGCTCCTGGATACTTTGCCCCCTTCAATCACTGCTGACCTGGGGGGGCTGGCTATGCTTCAACCCACCTCTGAATGAAGCTTTGGAGGAGGATCCAGGCCATTTGGATGGCGTGGGATGCATGTCAGCGCGCTGGGCCCTCAGTAATTAATGGTTCATAAAGATTTCTGGTACCTGAAACGAGCCTGGTTATGTGACTACATCAATCCGTTCCAGGGTATGATCAGAGGCAGGTGAGAGGAACAGCTCTGTGCAATCACCCTCAAGGCTGTGCTTGGGACAGGCTTCTTCCAGGTCTTGTTATTAACCATAACATCCCCTTCATTTACACCAGTTTACAATGAGTGTAAATGGCCCCAAAATCAAAAGCCTGCTGAGGACAGCAGAGGTCAGGTATCTTAGAGCCACACTCCTCAGATTCATATCAACTATTCCTCTCCTGTGCTGAATAAGCAATGTCAGACTAGACAAACAATGAAAAAAGGGGCAGAGAGTCACTGAAGTAAGGAAATTTTCATGGTGGTGTTTGCCTGAAGTAGGAATTACCAAATCACCAAAAACCCCCTAAATCCTGCTGAGGGGTTTTTCAATGCACTTTACCAGCTTATGGTACCATACCAAGGAATGAGATGTACACAGGCATTCAAACCACTTTGTGTGGAAACCAAATAATAGAACACTGACTTTTTTCAAACAGCAAATAATATTCAGTGACTACAGCAGCAAAAGCTGGGTGTGGAAGAAATATTACCTCTGTGCAAGAAGTACTGGACTTCGTGGGGAAAAAACTTCATTCAGAATTGAACTTCATTTACTTAATTCAGAATTCTATCCCTCTCCTCCTTTTTTAAACTAATATTTAAATTTATTGTTTAAGAAAAAAAACTCAAAATGTTTTCTGACCCTTGGAAGATGCTTTATGTCTAATAAAGGTCCTTTTCAAAAATACTTTGATTAATGAAGAAAAAGAAAAGATGAATAGACAGCAAATATTCTCTAATAAGAAAAGTTAATAAGGAAAATGGTTCTAATATTTCTTTCTCTGATAATGGCTCCATTGTTTTGATTTTAGAGGCATAAGTGTAGCATACATTCCGAGATGCATTCCCATGACTATATCACCTGTAAGATTGCATTTTTCATTTGAAAGCTCTTTTACAAGGTCTTTCCCAGAGTAGATGCCCCTGCTCCTTTGATGCGGTTAAGCAATTTTGCACAATCATGTAATAGATTAAATTAGACTTAGTCTTCCTTGAACATTTTTATACTAGGTCTGGGTTATAGATGGAGCTCAGCAACATCAAATCTCATTGAAGAAGCATACTTGAAGGCACTTTGCAAGAAGAAAAGACAAATTAAAATGAGAACACAAGCCTCTACTTGTACAGAACGAATGTGTTTTGCTTTCAGTGAACTTACTTTTTTTCCCCTGCCACCTATGAGCTGGAATATCAAGTTGTGCCATTTTCTACTATTCCGTGAACACCTTTTGAAGGTGGGAAAAAACCCAAGCAGATCCCACTACACTTAATACCCCAATGTAGTACCCCATTAAGGGGATAAAGGCTTTGAGTAAAAATGAAAAGATTGCAAGTTCTTTTGTATAGCCAACAACAAACTACCCATTCACATCACTGATGAAGCATGAAGCCAGTAGCAGGAAAAATGAACACTAAATAGTTGCTTTCATCTTTGAAATTTAAATAGTATTTAATGAAGGCATTAATTAGCAAAAGAAATATTTTGTGGATATTGGCCATAACATATAATAGACTCAGGGAGTCCATCTAAGGGAAAAAAAATACCCTTCATCAGGCAGTCTGCATTTAATAACATAGCAGAGGACATGAGCATTTCAGAAGAAATAAATGTAATAATCAGGCCTGATTTTTTACTACCTGGCTTGTATTTAAGGGCCTGGTTCACGGTGCAAATGGAAAGTTTCCCTTTGATTTCAGAGGCCTTTGGCTGTGTGTTGCTTAATAACAGCTTTGCTAATGAAGTGTGCATCAGTTACCAAACGTGACACTCATTTCCTGGCATTTAAAAACTTTTATAAATATATGGAAAATGTCTACACTTGGATTTTTCTTATGAATGAGGAAGAAAAAGCAGCAGCTGACATGATCTTAGCCAACAGAATTTCAAATACTTTTCTACTCATAATGTATGCCGAGATGAATACTTTTCTAACACTGAAAAGGGGGATTTTGGCACCTACCCCAATAGTGACTAGGGGAAGGGCCTCCCTCTACTCCTGCGCTACCAACCTGCTTGGGCTGCATCACATCCATTCACATCCCCTTTCCTTCAAGTTACTGTTTGCTTTGTTTTACACTGAATGAAACCAAAAGAACTTAAAGTGAAAGTTATTTGGGTTGAAACTGTAAACCACATAAGACCCTGATATAACTTAGGTTTGGTTGGTTGTTTTTTTTTTTTTTTTTACCTAAGCTCAGTCAGAATTCTAGCCAAACTGGCAAACATGATCAGAGCTTCAGGTTGGTGTGTGTGGAAGAAGAATCCTCCCAAAATCTGACAAACAAGTCACTTCTGCCTTATTTTAGGGATTTCTGTGGAGACTGTTAAACAGCCCTATGTAACAGGATTAAAATAAATTTACCTTCCAGGGTCTGAAATTTCTTCCTCGGGGTTTAATGACAGTTTTATTAACATAAGCTGATGCAGGATTAGACTGTAAATATTTAACTCCCAACACTTCCTGGAATTAATCTAGAAAGGGGAAAATTTCAGACTGTTCCTTACCTAAAATAATCGATTTCACCGATGAGCTTATATGGTCCACTCTCCTAATAGGTGATTTCGGAAATGGAACACTAGTTAATTTACTTGAGGTATAATTTGCCCTGAACAATTAGCGCTCTGGCTAAAGGATAAAATTACTTTCACAAAGTCATGCCTAGGAGCTACCCTGTGACAAGTTCAGAGTCCAAGATTTTTGGTACACATCTGGAGTTGACAGTGACTCAATACATAAGGAAATCCTTTTGTATTCATTTGTGCAATAACCTCACTTTTGTTGGCACAGGAATATGTTATCTTTTAACCTGACTTAAGGAGCTGGCCCTAGAATTAGTCTTCATAATTTTGGATAGCAAGTTGGAATCAAGATTATTTTGACAGATGGCATCTAGCCTGTCTAATATGCATTTTACCTGCTCCATAAATATTGATGACTTTAATACATTTGTGTTCTGCCATATGCTTCTTAAAGGTACACTTCCAAAACTTGACTTGGCTGCATGATTTAGATGGAATTAATCTCCATTTTATAGTACTATAAATGAGATCAGAATCATATGCATTGTGTCTGATGTTGGAGGATTAAAAATGGGGGGGGTTGTGTGTGTGAGGGCATGGGGCATAGCTCCGGCAGATTTACATCCCAGTTCCACTCATAGTCCTGAGGTCATGGATGTTACAGAGAGACACGGTGCAGGAAGAAGGTGTCTTCATTATATAAACCTTATTACACAGAACAGAGTTCTGGGCAAAGGGACCCCGTGCCTCCCAAGATCCTGCCACTTGGACAATGCGTGAAGCAATTTATCCCTCTCTATTGTGAAACCTCTCAGTTCTGCCAACTTCTGTGACTGCCATACCAAATGCCTCCAAGGAAAAAAATATGGAAAGAAGAAAGTCTTGTTCGATATCTACCGAATTAGGCTTTTTTAGACCCACAACTATATGAGCATCTCTCAACATGCAAACCGATACACTGTACAGATATTCCTCTGCATAAGCAGTCTTTCCTCCACCCTGCCATTTAAAGAACATTCTGTTGCATGCTTTGTGGAGAACTATTTGCTTTATGTAAGGACAGCTGTTTTGAACTCTGTCATTTCCAAGGCAGATGGGGTGTAGAGTGACAGTTAGTCCTCTTATTAACTTTACTGCTTCTCCACCAAGGTTACAGACTCATTCACAGCACTGTAACAGAAATGGGAGTAGGGCCAGGGCTGCTGGCAGGAAAAGGGGAGATGTGGGCTAGCAAAAGCCCAAGAACCATTCCCCCAGGCTCCAGCAGCCTTGAAAAAGGCAGCACTGCTTCCAACGGGAGCAGCCTTGTGCCCCGTGGCTGGAAGAAGTTGGCTTTGACTCCCAGCAGTTTTTCCTTTGTTGAATTTGCCACCTTGTCTCATCAAGAAAAAAAGCAGCCTTATAGCTACCCCTCTTCACATTATGATTCTGCTGCTTTTTTTCCCACTCTAATTAGAAATTCTTAAAATAACGCCTGGGACATCCTCTGCTCATGTGTTTTTGGAGTTATTCTATGATATAGCTAAATACAGCAACACACAAATGTATGGCATACCTTTCACAGTAAACTAGGAAACAGAACAATACTGCAAAGTTTCATGAAATACTAAATAATGTATTTAGGTTTTTGCAAGAGTAAGAAATGATACAAAGGGAAAAATATTTTTAATCAGCATTTTTGTGGGTTCCCAGTGAAAAGAATTTTTCTCAAAAATAAAAATGGTGAAAAGCCTATAAAAATGATGACTTAATATAATTGCATTTTCTAAAAAACTGGTGAAAGAAATAATTTCCTATTGTCAGGTGCACAATTTTTTCTAACTACTTTCAGAAAAATGAGAGATTACAATTTAAAAAATTGTTAGGATTATAATATTAATGTATACTAATATTTTCCTATTTTCAAACAGTTACTTTCTTTTTTATAAAATCTCTGGTATTATTTGCACCTCTTTACAAGGGGGAAGATAGTACACCATATCCTGTCAGCAAAAGAAGGAAAATGAAATTAGAAAACCTGCTGAGAATATTTGCAGCATGCCTTGCTTGATAAATAATAACTACTTCAGGGCTGAGCATGTAAAAGGAGAGGTTAATGGTCTCTCTGATGCATTGGTACATTAGTAATGGCAGAGGCTCAGTTTGTTGGCACTGAATTCAGACAAGAGCCCATATACAGCACAGTATTTGCAATAGAAATACAGGCAGCTAAGTGCTTTAACTTTGCTACCCGAAGAACATGACAAAATTACTCCAAGAACCATACAAAACTGTCAGAAAGGTTTCCTTGCAAAGTGTATTTATGTAAGCTCTCTTCAAATTAAACATATAATTTCCTAGTCTTTCTTCTTTTACAGGTAAATTGTAAGAGGCTTGGTCTGTGCCTGCTCTCACTAGTTGAACTGGGCTTTCAGCTACACCTACACGTAGATAGAAGCGAGAGGCTTGGTGGAAGGATTCACACAATCAGACGTTGCCGTGCACTAGCTTCCTACCTAGCAGCAGCCACAGAGGTTGATATGTATCAAAACTTAAAACAACAGTGACAGCACTCTCCAGAAGCGCATGCTGCTTGCTGTAGAGGGGTGGGCCATGAAGGATGTTCAGCATAAGATTTGTTTGCCTGAAAAGACTTACACTGGCTATGCAAAGAGAAACTTGATATAAGCCATTCCCACCCGCAGAAGCAAGTGATACTCCGTCCTGATGGAAATGCAGCATACTTTCTATACATGGAACACACTTTTGCTGCATAAGTTAAAGTTTGGAAAATGATCACCTGACCACCCTATAAAAAAAGATATGATTTGGAAGAAAGCTAAAAACATAGGCCTGTGAAGGTTCAAAGATAGGTCAGTTTCTTATTAGATGTAAAACAGCAAAGCATCACTGGCTTTTGTGTATTCAAATTAATTATCACCAGCTAAGAATACATCCTTGCTCTAGTTGATTGAGACACAAAAGAAATCCAGATACCACAAGTAGAGCTGGCATTTCTGAAACCAATAGCAATTTCTGTTGTAGCCCATAAGATCTTTAGAGAAGTCTGGGAGTCAGTACTCGGCTGGAGCAGAGTATGCTAATTTGTGCAGGTGCTAAGACACAGTAGCTTGACAGCTGTGAATAGGAAAAAGAAAAATGAGTGCTTCTCCATCTTTCAGTCATGATTTGACATCTCTAAATGTGGGCAAAGGTTGAATCAGTTCAGAAAGTTGGTTTGACGAAACACCCAAGAACAAATACATAAAGAGGCAGAAACATAATGAGAAATGGCTTTCCTTGAGTGGCTTCTAGGCAGACCAAAACTGCAGTGAGAAAAGCCTCTCTCACAGCTATTTTATTTACTTATTTTTTCCACTGCCACTTTAGCAATAGTTCTGGAAATGCCATGGAAAATTAGAACTACTGTGGCAGTAGAGGTTAACCAAGCATCCATAACCCTCAGAAGCGATGAAGCCTATTTCTTTTCACTCTCGGGTAAAGTTTCTGGTATTGTTCTTGTTTGATTCAAATAATTTTACAGGTATTTAGTTATTTTCATTTTTGCAAAGATTTAGCTGTGATTGCAATAGCAGTGAAACTGTTCAACAGAGTGCAACGACACTGCCTGCTGTACACTGGCACCATGTTAAACAATCACTTATGAATTGCACAGAGGCTTACAGAGAGCCCTGTCCTTAAAAACACTCAAGCGTTTGGATCAGAGCACAGTCCACTGCATTCAGATTAGGGCCTGTGCTGGGCGCAAAAGGTAAATGTGTTCCTTGCTTTGCCCTCTGTTCCTAGCAATGTTTTCTTTTTGTCAGTTTACACCACAAAAGTGGACAGTTACACAGAAGTATCCACATTTGTTGTGAAAAAAAAAAAACCAACAAAAAACCCAACCAAAAAAAACCAACCTCATTTTGGAGTGATAACAGGTAAGTTAGATCCAACCATTCTGTGTAGCAGCTTGGTTTCCCCTCAACACACATTACTTTGCACTTACTAATCTGGGTTTCCAGGTGCCATTTTGTCACCTAAGAACTCAGTTTGATTTTTGTTGTTGTTCTGTTGTTTGTTTTCTCTTTCTTTACTAGTTATGAACCCAAGACAAGATCTTCTGTTTACCTTTTGGCAAATTAAGTTTTTTTACCAGTTATACTGTATTGACTGAATAACTATATTGAAGAAGTTCTGAAGGGGTATTCTTGAAAGACACCTGTAGCCCACAAAATGGTAGACTATTTAATTTTTGCAATTCATTATCTACTAAACTTCAAGTAATTGCATTGCCTGTTCATTTTATCCTGTGGGTTTTTTACCTCATGTCCCAGCAGTTCTTGAATGATCCTGCTCACAGACATTCTCTATGATGAGTCCTTTTCTAATTTATTTTGCTCGAATACCAGAGAATACAACTGGTAATCCCAAAACATAATTTATCTGAAAGATTTAGCAGAAAAAATGTATTTAAAGGCAACAGAAACTGTTTACTTGCAAGGAGATCAAAATTCTTTCAGGCCTTGCAAGACGGCAGGGGTCACAGTCCCTGTCTTTAGGGCTCACACCAATAGCCTTTAAAATGGCCAACACAGCTGGTTTCTGTCTTCAGAATAGAAAAAATTATAACATTTTTGGAGTTGTTAAAGGACTAGCCTAAAGGAAAAGAAAGGGTTACACAGGTGTGAGGCAAACAAAGTAAGCTTTGAGAAAACATCATATTTATTAAGACACTCAAAAATATTGACCTTAAATGGAAAGAATTTAAGTCAGGTCTTCATATTTGCCTGTGATCAAAACAAATGTGTTCATTGCTTCTAGTTTCAAGGTGGTTTGACTTAACATGTTTATAGAGTCTCTCCTGTTCAGTGAGGCAGTAGTAGAGATAATAAACTAGGGACATAGCCCTCAAGAACTCTCAACATCTTTTTAAGAGAAAGAGGACTCTACAGATAACTGAAGAATCCAAGAGTCTCAACTATTTTTCTTCAATCTGGTTGTAATTAACTATTGTAGCTAGACAAGCAGCTCTTCAAAACAGAAATGAATTCAGTTTGGGGCTCAAGTTCAGGAAATTCTTAACTCTGTGAAGAAGAATTCCCACCTACGTTACCCTGCGTTTGGTATTAAAGCACCTCTCTGAAGGAAGCAGGTACTGCAGGCCTGACTCAGGAAGCACACGTGCTCAATTGTAGACACCTGCCAAAGCAACAGCTCTGGTTTTGATGTACCTAAATCATTAAGAAGCTGAAATAGTGAAAACACAAAAACAATGTGTTCATAATTCCTGGGCTGCTGAAGTCTGGTAACAAGCTCTATTTCCATGTTTTCTTTTTCCTAATACATAAACAATTTACTTCTGAAGTCACATGTACTGCGTACTCTGTAACAGAGCTCAGGGGCTTCTTTTATGGTCTGAGGCTTGGATTTGTAGTGTTAATGTATCACAGGATGCCCCCAAAGGAATAACCTTTTGCCCCATTGGTTTGTTTGCTATAGCATTTCTTGGTTTAATAAATAAGACAGCTAACATGAAAACTTTTACTTGTTCCTAAGGTTTTGTTATTGCTATTTAAAATTATTTCATTACTTCAGAGAGCTTATTTCAAATCACTACCATATTTTTCTTTTGTTCATGTCCCCATAAAAAATAAGAAATAACAGTAAAACCTTTTTCTTGATTACCTTCCCCTCAGTCCCAGTACTTTATGTTGAATTGGGTAAGTCACTGATTTCTAGACAACTCCAAACCATTTCAATTACATACTTCAGACCATCAGCAAGTAACATCTTCTCATTAAGGTTTTTTTTGGAAGGAAGAAGCATAATTTAAGTCCTACCAATACTGACAGTCCTCCTCAATTTTAGTCTTTTCTGCAGTTCTCATTTGCAGTATGTGGAATACTCTATTATGTAACATACAATTCTCTAGAGATTTGGATATATATTATTTATGGAGGAACACCTACCATCATATAGTCTTAACCACCTTGTTGACCAAGTAGTTCCACCCAGAGAAGCATTTCATCTTGTTTCAACACTTCCTAATAATGGTTCCAACAGTGGCTTTCTTACCATCTACTTCAACATACAGTAACAGTTCCATTTTCAGTATCCCTTCAAGAAGTGTTTTACATTCTTCTTTATCAAAGAGCTTATTTCTCACCATAGAAGGAGCTTTGAAAGCCTCTACAAACTCTTTCATCAGCCTTTTATCTACCCAGTCTTGTGGAGTGGTTGATGTATAGTCAGATTCAGAAAGCAGAACAACAGTTTTGTATTTTCATTCTTCTGCAGATACTCTACATGACCTAGCTAAATTAAATAGTATTTCTGAGCCTAAAGCTCTTTATTTAGAAAGTGGAAATAATAACACATATGTAAATGTAAAGAAATGCGCGGGATTTTAAATAAAAAGGGTCTTACAAACCTTATGTACACATACAGTGGAGTAATTTTGAGCATAAAAGAGTTTTAACCTTCAGTACATTCATTGTTTAATTTCTCACATTAAGTCTTTTCTGGTTGAGTACAAAACCAGTGACCTTCACTGAATTATGAAAGCTATTGGGAACACTTTATGCTTCAGTCTCTACTCTTACTCATGCATTTCCTGACCGATAAAGACAGGAGGGAAAGACTTAAGTCCACTGCTGATGCAGGAAGGATAGACTACTAACTTCTGCAAAAGAAAGTTGTGCCTTGTATTAATCAAAAAATCAAAGAAAAACATAACCCCAAAACCAAAGCAAATGCTCTTGATTTATTCCTTAGCTATGCATTATCTTGTCTTCTATTTTTGCATGAAAGTATGTCAAAATACAGATGTCACTAGGACAAGCATTTTAACCAAAATATATGTATGATTAAATTGATAGTATTTTCAAATGCCTTTTAGATTGGGAATGGAATACTATCACTAATTTCAGAGAACTGCAGCAGCAGGACAACTACTTAATTAAATCAAAATCACGCTGTTGAATGGATTCAATGTTGGAAATAAACATGGTTATCATTTGTTTTGATATAAATGAAGACCCACGGCAGTTTTCACCCCACTCCCTGTTCCTCCATTACACTTATTTGATTCAGCTGCTCCCTCTGGGCTGCACAGGTGTACATACTACAGAAATTTGGCTTCATGCACATTTACCTATTCCATCCAAACACAAGACTTCTTGGGAAGCTCTTAGCTACCACTTACAGAAAAAGAAAATCACATTATGTAAATAGCAAATCAAAATTCAGCATTAGTAATTCCTGAAAATTCTCTAAAAATCTGCATGTTTAGTGGTAGTGGCATCCCAGAACTTAACAGCTCTCACCCTCTGCTCCCGTATGGTGCAGTTCTACAACAGAAAACTGTACCAGTAACTGAAACTGGTGTCAGCCAGAGCCAGAGGGAATGGTGTAAGATCCTGTTTTGTAAATACCACTGGACCACTCTGAAGTGGGCTCATTTCTAGCTTTGCCTTAAGCATCATTTGAAGGGCTAATTCTGTTTCATTTCCCTTTATTTTCAGCTATTTAGCATAATTAATTTGATCAGCCCAGTGAAAGACTGCTTTTTTCTCTTGTGGTGCAATGATGTAACTTCTTTGACCCCTGTTTCTACATTTTAGGTATAAGAGGTTGACATGGTTAAAAGTGGCAACTGCTGCATAGTTAGCAGGTATAATTAAATTGTTAGCAGAATAATTACTTCAATAGATGAAAAAACCATCTATTTATTTCTAAAATTGAAAAACATCAGGTTGCCTCAATGTTATGTGCATTGTACATCTCCTATCATGTTGCTGCAGTTAAATACCTTTTCAGGAAACCAAATTTATATAACTTTTTGGAAACGTGGCAACTATGACAAAGTGTAGTGCTCCATAATAAGAAAATACTATCTTTTAGGAAAAGGTGATATACACATACGGTATCAGCAGTTCACTATTTAGGAGAAACTCAGTTCTGATTAAGTCCAAACTTGAAGCTACTTTAAGATTAAAGTTTCAAGTTCATGAAAGGTCCAACAGACTTGCAAGGAGAATGCTATTGCACCCTGATGTTCAATCACACTAATTTATTATTTTTTTTAAAATAGAAGTAGTTAGTTCTGTTGCTACGCCTCTGATTAATCAAAGCTCTTAAGCACATGTTTACCTTTAGGAAAGTAAGATGACAATTAAAACAACATATGCTCAAAATCTGTTCCCTCTGAAAAACACTATTGGTGATCTCTGGCATGCAACCTCTCTGTTCCGAGTCAGCTGTACTCACAACACATAACATGAAAATATGTTATTCAGACGGCAGGTAGTATTCTGGCCTGGTTTCCTCCATTCATTTATCATCCTTACCCTTTTATTTGGGTTCTTTTGGAGCAAAGACTACAGCAGGTATGGGATTTACCGGGGTTGCTTCCTCCACTGGCCTATATTATTATTATTTCACACAGAGCATTCAAAGTAGTTTTGGGGGCTATAAATTTATAAGCAACAAGGCAGATAGGTCACAGTGCTATATATTAATAGCACAATCTCATGCTCTAAATTGATATACATATGATGTCCCAGATGCAGTCGCTGTGGTTTGGGCACATGAGCATCCACCTCAGTTTCACACTATCATCCTCTTCTGTCTTTTTTTTTTTTTCCCTAATAGACATGCTATGATAATAATTGGGGTTTTGTTCAAAGCAGTCATTCTGTAAGACATGATACTCAAGGTAATACTTTTATTTTTATTTTATGGGCTCTTGTTTTGTTTTGTTTACAATTATCAGTGCCTGCTGTGGGTTCTCTAGAGAGCTTTTTTTCTGAAGCAGGTGCATTTTCAGCTCATGTAATGGATTTACAGATATTTGGCCATAAATAGATAGTGTTAAATGCTGCTGTAAAAATGAGATAAATGTTTATTACCCAAAAGGTTAATAAAAAAATGCACCTGAGACCCTCTAGAAAAGAATTAATCCCTTTAAGCCTGTATTGAGCCAGTGACAGTTGTGCACGATTCACAAGCAAATTGCATCCCTAAAACATCCTAAAAGCTGGGGGAAAAAAATCTCAGACTACACCACACTAAATGGAGGGAAAGGCATTCATGAGATAGGTACCATTTATTATCCAATTTAAGCACTTAGTAGCAGCATCTGTTTACAAATAATCACTTTCAGCATTAGGTAAGTCCCATGTTAGGTTAGCGTTCCTTCCCAACTTTATTATCAAACACTATGATTTTATCAGAGTAAGACAGAAAATCTCAGCTGAAAAAGAATGAGTTCTAAAATAGTCAACAAATAATCCAAAATGTCAGCAGGATGATGAAACAGCACTTGCCAGGCACAAAACATTTAATGTATATACAATATTTTCACTGAATTGCATAGCTTATCATGCCATTAAACACACTTGACATTTTACTCCCCTTACACCTTGCTATTGAATACAGAAATGACATGTAGTAGCTTGGATGTAAAAAAGAATTTATTTTCGTAGGAGTACAGATGATATCATAACCATCAGACCTCACAGTTATCCATAGCAAAGTAGCCCTAGTATGATCTGTTTACACAACACACAGGCCTTTAATACAAACTCTTCTATCTAGCCATCTTTCTTGGCAGAACTTAGGTTCTCTCAAAATCAATTTCCCTGTGGCTGCCCAGTGTTCTTGAGTGTCCTCTTTTCCTATTTCCACTCATACTTCACTTCTGCTAGTTATGTCTATAAGTCTATTTTTTTTCCCCAAGCAACAGAGCGGATAGCAAAAGCTCTCTATTCTGGCTAGATGTGATTAGTGGAGTTAAGAGTCATTTGGCCCTCTCAGCTTTAAACAACCTGGCTGTCATCTCCCCCTTCTGGCTGGCTGCTGGAATGATACAATAAAGCTGAGCTTGCTTCCCCAGAGGACTCCAGCAACTACCAGGGGTGGTGGACTTAGGATAGCTAAGATAGGTAGGTGATTTCTGCACCGTTTGGTGGGTGGTACTCCGTACACTCTACTCTCATTATTCTTGTTTTTCCAAATGGCTGATGGATTCTGTCCAGATGAGGACTGTCTTCTTCAAGGAAGGATGAAAAGTGTGTAATAATCTGCATTTATCTAAATGACTACTTGAAGCATACACTAGAGATGAACCCAAGTTAAAAGGTATGACTGAGATTTGAAGTTTCCCAGGGCTGCGCTATTCTTTTTGGGGGCAGGTAGTTACTCATCACAATAACTAAAAATGTCTGAGCTGTACCTTAACAACAGATGTTGAAGCCACAATTTCAGCTCCTGAATTTTTAAAACAATGGATGGACAGGCAAGGCTGGAATGCATCTTCAATACATTTTGGTGAAAAGAAAAGAATTGCATAATAGAGAAATATGAGTTTCAGCACTCAAACTGTGCACAGGGCAAACTAGCGAGTCGCAGGACACTTTTTGCTAGTTAAACATGAAACACTTCTGACTCTAGAGTGAAAGTTACTGGAGCATTTACACATTTGTATTTACTTTTTAGAAGGCTAGCATATATAAGGGGTTGTGGCTTTAAATTCACAGTAGGTGCTACAATCTTCGGCACATCTTTTTGCGCTTCTGTTTCCCATTGTGTATAAGTGGTGATAGCAAAGCCTCCTTGTAAAGGCATGAAAAAAGTCACTACCTCTCTGTGAAGTAGTTGGGGTCACAAAATTAAAGTGTTTGAACAAAATTTTGAAGAAAAATTTGGCCAGTTTTTACTGTAACTTTTTGCAGGTCACTATTCAAAATCTGGTTTTATATGCATTTGCCCCAAAAGTCATGTACTTTATGCTGTCTTTCCTCTTCCATTTATTATCACTGATACTTTTCCCAACACTACAGAGTTTTTAGGACAACCACTAAAACCCTAAAAGATTTTTTCTTTTACTAGATACAAGATGCTTGAAGATGTAACTTTTCCTTTAGGCACATCTTTGGTAGTGTGTGAGGGATGGAATTTCAAAACTCCAGTTTCTTTTATGCTATGGTGATGTTTGCCAGAAACATATCCTGAAGTTAATGAAGTATCACAGCATATCAGAAGTTTATGACAGATGCCCCCCAAACTTCCTGATATTTTAAGCTAGTGTATAGCTTCAATTAACCCTGCCTCTGTGTATCCCCAGGTTTGGAGTCCTGGGCTGATGAAATAGCCTAACTCCATCCTGAGATTGACAAGTTATTAATTAGGACAGCAGGCCTGTCACAACCTCTAAGCCTCACCAGCTCTTCCACTCATTCCTTGGAGAGATGTATTGTCGCCTACTATTGGGATTAAGTTTCTCACTCCCAGAATATAAGCCTCAGTCATGGCAGTAGATTGAAAATGACTCTATTAGTATTTTTGCAGCTTATTGGCCTGCGTCTGTTCCTTTTTGATTTTACGGATGAAGTCTTGGACCATTGAAAACAATGGGAGTTTTGCCACTGACTTCACAGGGGCCAGAATTTCACTCTACATATTCTACCAGGAATCCCAAGAGAAAGAATTTAATTAACAAAGTAGATTATCAAGTGCCGTGGAACAAAACCAGCCTTAAAATATCCTCAGTTGTCTCAACAATGGAGATAGTGACATGGATAACTTAGGGCAGGACCTAATCTACATAATCTTGTGATATTGGCTGAGAAAGCAGTAGCCAATGCTACAAATTTTGATAAGCTAATAGCAAATCCCTGTTGTAGGAGAATGCTCAAAGCACTTGGAAAAAACTCACCAGTTAACAAAGCTGTTGGACCTCAACAAAGGGAGTCTTTTACAAGGGGTGACTGAAAGGTGACATTCTTGGGACTCCCTGCAAGTGGAACTCTTACCTTAAGCTGAGGCGCTGGGAGAGCACACAGGATTTGGTCTCAGCAAGAGCTGTATGTTTTCATACTACAGTTTGCATTGTATTACTTTGCATTCTTTAATAAGTCCATTAGCATACAATGATGGCAATCATGCTGCATGAGCTAGCCTCTGTTGGTAGCGACTGCAGATTCTGTTTAAAAGAGTTTTTGGCTGCATTATTTTTACCTTCCACCAGCTCAGGGAGCCAGCAGAGTATGTATAATATATATAGTGTCAAGACAAAAAGAATGAAAAGAAGAGATTTACAGGAAAACATGCATGCTAAAGTTTTGATGAAAGTATTGTATCCCATTAGAAACATTTACTACCAGGTACCCTGAAGAATAGCTGCAGTGCTAAAACATTAATTTTTTTGCAGCTCTACTAGTTTAGAGACATCTGCTTTTGTTGGATTAGATTCACAAGAAAAGCTCTAGCCAATGCCATGTAGGTCACCATGTGGGGTTCTAGCAATTGCCACACTGCAAAAACATTATTTAAGACCAAGTTTTGTGGAGGAGCCAAGGGCCCTCTGTAGCATCTGGGTCTACTGGTTTCTAGTTCATTGCTCAGAGAAAAATATGTGGTTTCAAGACAGAAAATGGAAAGGGATTAATAGATGGATTTTTGTACAATGCAGAGCAGTGCCGAGTCTCATATTCTAGTCTTCCAGGTATTTATCAAACCCATCAATGTATAGCTTTATAGTCACTGTTTTCAAAACATCCATAGGCTTGTAGACACCACGTAGAATTAATACAAGTACAGTACGCAGAAAAACACCACCTCTAGAATGCGTATCTAATTGCACCCCAGCCTGTATGATACCAATTTTCACAGCAAAGTTACAGTCGGTCATAATAAATAAAAAAATCCCACTTTTCCTTCCTACATTTTTCTAGCCAGTCTTTTTCAAAGCACCTCCAAATTAATACTATTTAACTGCTGGTTTTGAGCATTAAAGGACTTAGTTATCTTAGATTAAGTTTCCAGTGAGCAAGAGTCAACATTGCAGACTTATGCATGACCAACATAACAGACACTGGCTATCAATCCCATTAGCTAAGATCTCTAGGACTGCTCAAGTATGGAGACTACATAAAAGCACTTTCCCATACTTGGCAGAGTTCAAGTCCAGGTCATTTTGGCAACACACATGAAGGAAAAGGAGTTCATAGCTGTGCTGGAAAAACAGAAGCCCAGCTTCAGTCAGCCTGAACCCACAAAAAGGGTAAAACTCTTGTCTAAGCTTTAACTAACACTCTGCTACTCTTTACACACTGTTAGCACGTTAGCTGCTAACCCAATCCAGCAAAACAAGCAATCATATCACAACTTGAGATACATACGCTCCTGACTATGTCTAACAAAACACAGAAGGAACTGACCAAAAGCTAACAGCCAACACACCACGTTCACAGAAAGCTGCAGAGGCGCTCAGAGGAGAGACTTCTTCGAGAGGCACAAAAACCACCATTACCATTTTCCTTCAAATTTCCCATCAAACCTTACATAAAAAGTATAAGCAACAATATTTCTTTCTTACCTACCCCATCTACAGTCCTGCCTCTGCTGAGAAGACAACCCAAGCCTCTCCTTTGTCACGTATCAGCAGAAGCAAAAGCTATTCAGGCAACGAGGTGGGGTCCCCAGAAACACCTGGGTGCACCCATGGGCCTTAACTAGGTACACCTGGGTATCATTAGGTTCACCAGGCCCTGCCCTTACCTGCAGGATCTTTATTCCTAACAATGCTGTGTACAAAAGATTGAGTTCAAAACAGCTTTCAGGTTAAGAAACTACTCAAATGCAGAGATTCAGGTTGTCCCCATAAGCATGAAATGGCAAAATGCCTTTTTTTTAACAGAGTCATTTTCCAGGATGGATTTGTATCCTGCAGTGTTCACAAGGCCTGTGTTTTCACAGCATTTGAGGCAAACAAAATGCTCTTGATGAAATACCAGCTCTTTCTGTGTGCAGAATATGGCATTACATTTATAGAGTAAAGGAAGAAGTGGTTTACTTGCCTTGAGGGGAATTAAGAAGTGACAGTACGCGCATAACAGCAAGTTTCAATTACAGCATTTAAATATAATTGCATACTCTGTTAATCTATGTCAGGGTGGCATAATTTTAATATGATTGTCACAGATTCTTTCTAATATTATGAGTGATGTGAGTGAAGCTGAGCCTACTGAAAAAAGTTCAGTTCCAGGTCTTAATATACACTCTAATTCTGTCCGTCAAGTATGCTACAGCAGAGTTCAAATAAAGGTCTAGGGATCTAGAGGATGTAGCTACCTTTATTAAAGTACTTCTATTGTAAATACATGTATGGGTCAGGAGACAGTTATCATTTGGTCTTGTTATTTTTTATGAGCCTACTACTATTAGAATAGACCCTTGTGTATGATGATTTAGATGTATCATGGAATCTTATTTCAAATGGAAACGATGAAGTGAAATAACAAAAATTACAGCTTGACCTCAGCAAAAATGTTCATTTATGCACTCCCATTTGTGCATTATAGAGAGTACTACAGGAGACAATTATAATCTAGGGATCCAAAAGCACTTTGTATATCCTTTATAAACTCCAAACTCCTAATTATATAATGGAAACTTAGGTATACAAAGAACGGAGATTCACGTTTAATAGTTAAATTTCAAAACTTAACATAGGCATTACTGTTACAGTAATGGTAAAAATGTGTGGCAGACTTTCTTCTGGTGTAAAGATCACTTGAAGTTGTTCCTGCCTCCTTGCTCCACCACATCTAGGCTCACATTGGGATTTATGGCCTCCACACTTGTGCTAATGAAACCAATTGTATGGCTGCACTTCAAACTTGATCGGAACTTATCTGAGTTAAAAAATATCCTATTTTAAAGGATTTTTTAGGCAAAGTCAGCTCATTGACCTAGTTTGGAAAGCAGCCCACACAGTTGCATCAACACAAATATTAGTACAAGGCACTGCAGCTCAGGGGCTGGAATGAATGACTGTGGTAGAGAAGGGGAAGTAAACCATATAAAAGGCTTCCCAAATTACTCTCTCTTGCTTGAGAGTTTTTGAAATTTCTTTATACAGGCAAAACCTTCTGATTATATACCTCATCAAATGCTGTAGATATTTTATGGGCAGTGTATATAAACAGAATTTACTACAGAAATGCAGCCACCTCCTTGGAGGAATTTGTTAGTTATATTGTAGTGATGACCACGAGCAACGAACAGAATAAAACAGGAAGACTATACAACGGAAAGCAGTGGGTGGAACTACAAGACAGTAATTATTGAAACTTTCTTAGTTTTGTGCAAATTGTCACTAGATCTTTAGACAAGTTTACATTTCATATTAAAACATCACTGCCACCAACAAAACTATCTCCTAGAGCCATGCTGGCACTTGGGTTGCTGTAATAGTGCAGGAAGAATGCCACTTATCGAATCACTGGATTTTCCTTGGCAGTTTCCCATCCAACACTACAGGGCTTGGCTGTGTTTAACTCCCAAGATCAGGCAGGATCTCAGCCAAAGTTGCATGGCCACATATTTTCTTAACCCTTTGACCAGCTGCCATGTTAAAAACACAAGTTGCACATGCCCAGCTACATAATTGTTTAAACTTAAGATGCTCGCTTCCAGCATTTTATTGTTCCATTTAGCCTTTGAAAAATTGTTTCTGGCCAGTTACCTATATTTGTCAGTCACCTTATTTTCTCTGTAGTCATTTATAGCAGCAGAATAATTTTAAAGTAGATTTTCTTGCATGTAAAGAATAAAAAAAAATTCAAAATACGGCATTTCTTCCAAAATGACACTTGCTGAAGCAATGGCTATCCTCGGGGCTTACAAGAAAAGACAAAAAAAACCAACCCAAAAAGAGATGTACATTTTAGAAATCAGTGAAGCAAGCAAATGATTGTCCTAGGAGCTCTTGGACAGCACTGTACAGAGCCACCATATGCTTCCTAGTGCTCCCCTAACTGCCAGCTGTCTCCACCTTGCCCCTTCCAAATGGCAGAGAGGGCAACCAAATTGCCAAAATTGATGTTTTGACCTGCAGTTATAGGCAGAGAAGAGGCTTGGGGTCAGTTTGATGAGAACATAAGCTACATATAAGTAGAGCAAGGACAAAAGAGGGTCATACCATTCCATTGCTGTCATGCAAGGGTAACTCAGGAAGAATAAAAGTAGAGGCATTTCTGCTAAACCAGGGTGAGTTCAAAACTAAATCCAGGTTCTGAGCTGTGTTTTACACTCATTTTTTCCTTCCTTTGCAGAAAAGGCAAATGTTAAACAATGTGCCAGGCAACAGAAAATCAGGTCCAGGTCCACTGCCCTTTGAATTCATGTTATGATCTGAATACAGATAAGCCTAAAACGAATTGTTGACAAATGTGCAGACTGGGGAATATGTATTACACTCACCATATCATAATCTCCTTTCTCATAATGACCCATTTAGCTTTCCTCCATCTCTTCTTGTTCTCCCCTCTACCATTTCTGGCCATGGCAATGGAGAACCATCACAATAATAAGCCTTATTAGTCTGAGCTCCATGGCACACTGTACCTCATCTCTAAACATTCTCAGTAGTGAGATGCACCCCAGTGAGTGGCACCTATCATACAGAAAAAGCACGTCCTCACTACCTGCTGGACTTGGAACTTATGCTAAAACAGTCCTACTGAAACATGAGGAATGAGTGTGCTTCTAAACTTGATAAGGATGTTAGATGAAAGCCCCTAGACTAAGAGGAGAAAATCCACCATCTGCTAAATTACAGCGATTGCTCCCTGATCCTGTCACATTGCTAAGTATAGTATAGAAACCCTTGAGAAACCTAGTGTAAGGTACCAGCATCATTTACATTGTTGTAATGATTATTTTTTTCAATGCATTGTTATGGTGGTGTATCTGGTGATTTTTTACTATACCAGCTGGAATCCTAAAGCTTCTATCTTATGAAACATTAAATTGGATAGATTATGACTGCCTGATTTCAGTTACTCTCTAAGGTATGCATCTCATAGGAAATTTTACAAATGAAAGCTCTTAATAATGAAACATAATAGGCAGGTGTGAAGCAGAATGTAGGAATACTTCCTCATCTCAGTTATAAACTAAAAGCTTGGGAGAAATGCTAATAAACTCTTAAAAGCCTTTAATTTAGTGTGGCCCAAATAAACCGTGTGCTGTTTGGATGTGAACTTTGAGATCATAAAACCTCAAAAACTCTTATGAATCTGGGCCTATGACATCCTGGAGACAATGAATGTGCCACAGGCCCTAGAAAAGACAAAAGACAGTGCAATTACTTTGGCAATCTTCATCGCTCCCGTGTCTTCCCCAGGGTTTCATGACCATCAGAAGAAAGAGCACCAGGACTGACAACGTGCAGCCAAGCCACCTACTAACAGGCAACACCAGACAGCAAAGTGCAAAAAACTGCTTACCTTACTTTTAACTACCCTTCATACAGAAGCAAGAACTGCAGAACCAGGCTCCTGAGGGCACAGGTTTTAGGTGGGGCATACTATCTGTCTGCATTGTGTCCTTTAACACTTTTTGAATTTCGAACATGTCTTAAAGACAACTAAGCTTCTCCAGGTTGGGTAAAAATCAATATTTGTTTAGAGGAGAATGATCCACTGAGTGAAGCTATACATACTCTAAGGAAGCATTTATCACACAAGCTGACAGTTTTAGATGTTAGAGAATCTTCAGAGGATTGCTCCTTCCTAGCATCCCAAAAGCCTCAGTTTGAGCTTGTATCACCAAAGACAGTCACCCTAAGACATAAATACATGGAGTAGTCCAGTCTTCATTAGCTTTAATTCTTATAGAATAGGTTGTTTCAACTCTCTGGTCTTGGGGCTACCCAAAGGCAGTTCTAACTGGATGCCATAAACTTCAAAAGGCTGTTCAGCAGTCATAGATCATGATGACATCAGGTGAATGTCTTCAGCCCTGGAAGACAACCAGGAATGAAGTGTAAGGCTGGATTGCTGAACTGACTCTTCATCAAATAGAAATTTTCTCCACCTTAGAGTTTCTTTGCATTGCTAAGTGGAACTGACTTTGTGCTTGGTGCATTTGCTCTTGTATCTTCCAGAATCCTCTGCACCTCTGAGAGCTCCTTGGTACAGAATGGTATGAATAGCAAATCAAGCTCAAGTAACTAAAAAAGACGGTACTCCCTATGTATGTACTGAACACAGACACACACATACTCATTATTTAACATCCCACCCCCACCCCCCCCTTCTCCCATCCATATGTTGTTGCTTTTTCTTAATGATGCTTCCACTTTGCCAGTGTCTCCTGAACAGGAGATGCACAACAGCTGGTGAAACAGTACAAAGTCAGGGGACAGCAGCTATTAGAGAAGTTAACTGGGGAAGCCTAGAAACACTAGGAGACATTTTCCATGTCACTGTGCATTCAGCATGGAATCTGTGTCATCACATGGTGCAGCAGTCTTGGCAAATCTGTTCCAAAGCTGAGTCTGCTGGCACTTTGCAACTACCATCATCCCTGCTGTCACTGCTCTTTGGCTGCCTTACTGCAAATGGTATTCTCTTGTCACCTCTGCTGCCACACAGACATGCAGAGCTAAGTTTGGTTCTAGCTTACCTACGTAGTCTGTCACTAGGCTGAATGGTATTATTCTGGACTCCCTTTTAGATTGTATTTGTCCATAATAGGCATCCTGTGAAAACAGGGATATAATTATTTTCTGCTTTTATCCAGGAATAGAGGGAATAGAGGAGGAATTCCTGGTTATCTTCGGACATAACTGTGTTCATGTCAGCTCAGTTCAGATGTTAATTTTCAGTGAAGATCATTAATCAGATAAAGATTCCCTGAACTTCAGGCACTAAACTTGAATTTTTTAAAGGGACAGCAGACCTTACTGGGAACTGTAGTTTCTCTTGAGTGTAAATCAGCATAGGAGCAAGTAATAAACTATGCTGGTGTTAAGGTAATTCGGCATCAGTCAGATGCAGTTCCTTCTACAGAAAACTGTAATCACTGTGGGTGTGTAGTTATAAAAATGGAAAGGCACGAGGACACAGCAGCTCCTGTCTCATTTTTCAAATGTTGGGAGCATATCATACTCCCTACTGTACTAGACAAACTTGTTTTTCTACCATGCTAGTTGTTTTCTGCATTTCAGCCCTGTCACAAGTCCTATTAAACTGTTCATTATTTTATAGATTTTGAGGAATCCTTCAAGGTAGTTACTCTGCTCTGATGCAAACTTTGTACAGACAGTAGGATATTACTTATCGTTCCATTCTGCTGCTCTCATTTACCATGCAGAGGACACACTTGTTCGCTGACCCGTTTGGATTGCAAGCAGCAAATGTTAAAGGGATTTGGTCTAGATCCACCCTATGGGTGTCCTTCTCAGTGTGACTAATTCCCTGTGCTAACATGTACTTAAACACACCCTGAGGATTTTTGCTTGGTTTTTTTCCTCTTGAATCTGCTTGCAGCCAAATCTTTGGGCAAGTCTCAAGGAGGATAAATTCCCACTTTAGAAAGAAACGGGCTTGAATGTTCTGTGGGCTCACAGTAATAGGCCACTTCATACAGCCAGAACACTGACACGGGTCTACACGCTTTTTAGAAAAACAGGATTTAAGAGCTGGATTCATTATCCACATGCCACACTGTCATGCTAGGAAATAAAAATGCAAAGAGTGGCAACCGCACACTGAGTTATCTTCAGAAAAGTAGAACTACTGGGTTGCCATACTATTTCTTCCTTCTGCCAACTCCTGAATAAAGGGAAACAATAATATCTGTACAACCTCTACTCCTTTTAGGAGATTTCCCATCTCTGAAAGTTTTTGTAAGTTCTTCCATTAACCTGCTATTATGTCTCTAATGCGTACTTCTATTTACAAAAAACCCTCAAAACGTTTCAATATTTTCATGTAGAAAATGAAATACTATTCTTTAAATGTTCTTATTTGATCAATTACAGTTTCAGGGTCCAGCCTTCTCTCCTCCGTCCTGTACAACTGAAAAATCTTTCAGGTTAATTTTTGCTGGCTTTGACATACTTTTACACCTCTTGTCTATGTATTTTACTCCTCTCTTGCTCCTAGCTACTCTATTGCAAGAGGGAACCTGTGGCATTTAGGGATAAAGAATTCATTTTGAAACCTTTCCCACAGCAGAGGGACCAAAGGGACAAAATCCATTTGTTCTACTTGTCTCAGATACACCAGATGATACACAAAATATGTAGACATGCATAAGCCTCACTGGACATTCATATAGACAAAACCTGCTGGTGTTGGCTAACAAACTCCCCTCAAGCATTTTCTTCTCAAGCAATCAGAAGACTTCTCTGATACCAATACCAAGTAATTTTCATCTAGTGTGTTTTGACTAACCTAATCAACTTGATATGACTATATGTTTTAAATGGTACAGGAGGACAACTAGAACAGTGCAGTACGACTTGGAGCAATTTTTACTCTAAACTTTACCAGACATTGTCTGGTTTAGTTTATCTTTACGGTTGGTTCTTTAGCTTCTGGCAAGGCAAGTATTTAAGAAATGAACATATGTTGCATAAAATGACAATGCATGTAAATTAATTATTTTACTCTGACATACATTTCTAGCATAGCCCTCTTTCTGTGGAGCAATCTCTATTAGTAGCAATTCTGGCCATGTTCTGCGAAGTCTGTGTGGCCACGTCTGTTAAAATGCAGCTGCATTTCACAAGTCATTAATTACCTGTGAATGCAGGTAAGCAACCTACATGAAGTAACGATGCACAGTAAAGATGAACTTTCAAATAATTGATCTAATGAGGATGGGGAATATTGTAGTAATTAGTGCTCTGGGAGTAGCCATTAGGGTTCATAAGCTGTTTCCATGGACTATTGAGTATCTGATTTCTGGATTTGAGTCACTGATATGCAGTGCAGGTGCTATTTACTCATATGCCTCTCAGATGAGTTGAAGATAATTTTTTTTTAAAGTAAGATCAAGGAAATAAAGCACTATGGTTAACAGCTTGAAAAGAGTGCTAATAATAATCATACTTTTTGCTTACTGCTCCCCAAATAACCTTCCTGACTGGATTTTTGTTCTTAAAAACTGAAATTGAATGAGAGGAAACAGAATCAGAACTGCCTGAAATGTCAAATCTTAGGAGCACAGCTTGGAGAGCAGACAGATGGACCTAGCAAAAAGCAACTGCATATAAAAGTGCTATAATCCGTTGGAGCAGCATGTTAGTCGAGAACAATCAAATTCAAAATTGTTCCTCTGAAATTTTCTCACTGGCAACCAAACATTGTGACTTTTGTCATCATGCTACGAGGATGAATCAGATGGGTGACAAGAGCCAGGGACTGGAGAGAAAGCAGCAGATGTGAATACAGAAAAGTGAAGCCAGCACAAAATGCCGCTATCACTTACGAGGGGAGGTAGTGATTATGGCATTAATCAACATTCCATAATCAATGGCAAAAACTCTGAGGAGTGCCAATATCTATTCATCTTTATTTATGCATATGCCAATCCTTCCTTATAATGTTGTCCCTGGGAGTAGTTTCTAGGTTATAAAGATTGTTGCCATGAAAAGAGATAATTGTAGTTCATGACCTGGAGGCCAAGGTAGTGCATAATAACGCTATTGTGCTCTGGGATGTACAGAGAGCTCTATAATGAGGGTGGAATGTAACCAAATACGGCATTCCAGTGTAAAGTCAACAATGCATTTTAAACAGAAAATTCTAGCTGTGCTATTAGAAACATGCTTTTGCCAGGATGTAATTACACAGAAAACCAAATTATATCACAAAAGTGATAGCATTCCTGCCATCAACAGCCAAAAAAGTACTTTACCCCAGGAGCTTACCAGACCTGTGAACAATGGAAAGTTGTGTTGGAGGGCTGTTAGCCTGGGACTGAATCCTACCTCTGAGCGCATAATGTTTAACTCTTTCCTTGCCTCTTGAGCAATGTTTTCTGTCTTGCTCACCCCATAATTACATCCAGTATCTGCCATATTTGAGACTGAGAACGATTTCTCTGTATAGTACTAAAATGTCCTAGTTATAAGCCTTAAAATTATCTAACAGTCTGGCTTAGCAACCTTTGAGCCTACTGTTTCCAGAAGGCTTCGGCTCAGCACACTGGATAAGGAGCCTCAGGGATGCTTTGCTGGTTTTGGCAAGGACCATCCTAAAAACCTAAACCCATTCTGACTTCTCCTCTTTACTGGTTGCAATTTCATTTTCTGTTTTCAGCATACTTTTAGAAGAACACCAGAATGCCTTTTTTATACTCAGACATACAGATAATAAGTTGCATCACACTAAGTTGGAGGCTGACATATTTTTTTTAAAGACTGGAGTGTTAAAAGTTTATGGGAAGTTTGACTTAAAACTATAGCCTACACCATGCTCCCCAGGGGAAAAGACAAGGCTCCTTTAAAGCTTGCAAATGATGCTCCATTTGCATTGCATGGTATCTGAATATACTGGATTAAGTTGCTTTATGTGATGTTATGTGACTGAACGTAACCAAGTATAACCATATGGTCCATAAAGTAACTTGTGAAATAGACTTGCCTTACCCTGGGAATAGATGTTGCTCTTTTACGATCCCCAAAATATTCTGTCTGAATCACTTGCAAGTTAGTACAAGGGAGCTGGGCTGTATTTTGAGGCCAGTGCAGCAGCCAGTCAGAATCCTGACACCAGTTCAGCCATAAAATGTATTTGCAGGTCAAAGATACAGAACATTCTGTATCATGCTGGTTGCTGTCTTTAATGTTTCCCAGTAGAGATCTGTTCAATGTATAAGAATGCTAAAATACTGTTCCTGGTTATGTTAAACTGAACTCTGTAAAGACTATCACATGATTCTGGTTAGTTCTCTAAGGAAAAGAATAATCTCAGAATCCAGTTCTCCTACACATCTACCTCAAGGATAAAATAATCTCTTTGAAGTGATCCCAATTCATTTCACTGTAGCCTTAGTCCCTGTCTGCTATCTTTGACAGCTAATTCTTTTTCATTCTTTTGGTGTGTATTTTAATCACGTAAAACTATACTAACATGTCTCAAATATTTCAAATGTCCGCTATTTCTGGCTTGTCTCTTGTAATAATGATTTGTAAATCCTAGAAGCTTTCCTGAGAAACCTTGAAAGACTCTATTAGCATTTCCGTGTTTGTCATTTATAGTAGTACTTGGATGTTATGAAGTCACTGGATGTTACTAAGATGGACCATAATTACAAAGTTAAGACTCAGATCATAGTTACTTCAATATCCTGGATTAATCTGAATTTGAAGCCTGGGACTAGGCTATGACAAAAAGATACAAAAGTTTGAAGCAGTCTTCCCCAGGGTAGAGAAGGCTTGCATCCAGAATTTTCATTTAAACCTTTCGCTAGTACCTAATATTTTTTTACTTTGGAGAATGGCTGGGCATAGCTGAACAATAACAACATGCTCCTGTGAGAACAGAATTTGAGTTCGTTGAGCAGTTGATAGTCAGCTGACTCTCTTTTCTTTGTTCTTCATTGTCAATAACACCCATGAAATTCATATTTTAAAATAAATAAAAGGACAGAGAAGAAAGAATGAATAATTTAATCAGTGGATCAATCTAATAATCTTACTGTAATACTGGTAATAACCATTGTTGTTCTAAAGCATGATGAACAGTGCTTTTTGATTAAAGCTGCATGGAAAAAATGCATGCTCTGGTTCTTAAATATCTTAATGAAAATAGTTTTACTATCAGATACATCCTTTCCCAGTTGCCTTTAAGTAATACTAGCTAGAAACCAATGGCTAGGTAAGTAAATCAAAAGGAGATATTTCTGATGAATGGCCAGAGGCAGTTCTATATATTACATGTTGTAACCCTATAATTAAAACCTGTAGTGTAAATTCAAATATTGCATCAGCCATCAACTACCTGTTGACTTTATTGGACCGGTACTTCTTTATTACCTATTAGATTTTTGGGAGGCATCCATAAAGATCTAACCCCCTGCTAAGAGTATAAATCTGGAGATGGTGAACTCTATTTCATTGTGGAGATTTATGCCTTTAACAAAAAATGAGAATATTTGATATTAATAATAAAAATCTTTGCAAATTTCCTAGGGAATTGCTTGACTATATCATCTTGTGGAAGCTACTCTATTCATAACCAGGTTCGTGTGCTTTTTAAAGACTGAACATTCATCTTTTCTATTTTTTTAAATAAGAGAGATTTTGGAAGTCATATAATGTATCTCTCTGCTGATACATGCTTGCATGTGAATGTCCACGTATGTGTAGGAAAGTTTCTCTTTACTTTGTACCCAACGAAGTGCCAACACCAATCCACATACAATTCTATTTGCTCATTTTTTTTTTCCAGTCAGAGAATGTTCCCACAGATATCAGTGGTAAAAGTATCATGCCCTGCATATGAATGTTGGATGAAAAGCATCAAGAGATTTTGTCTTCCCCAGTGCTCAAACAACTAATTTTTGAGGCTTATTTCACCTCCAGAAGGAGCCAAGTGCCTGAACTTTTTAGATTTAAATTATAGTGATGGGGACCAAATACAATTGTCCTACCAGATACTGAAACCTTATCCACATCTGGCACTAACATGCAGTGATGAAACAGGCAGGAAAAAGAGGAATTAGAGGCAAAGAAAGGTAGGAATGGATATTCATTCTTAGAGGTACGCATCAAAGCACTGAGTACTATGTCCTCTTCACAGTATTTTCCACTGTCCCTTAGTTTCTTCCTAAAATGTAATTTGAGCAGGTGGACAGAAAACAATGGAAGCAAACTCATAAGCAATCAAAAATCTCTTTGATTTTATTATATCATATCTATAAAGTCCAATAGTAAGACACTAAATGTGGGAAAAAAATGGAAATTTTTTTTTTACATTTGTCCTTCATACATCAGCTAGATCTTTTTTCCCCACTGTGACTGATAAGCATAGCTAAAAGGGAATGAAGACATGCCAAGCATGTCCAAGTTCTTTATTTGCAAGCTTGCTGTTTTCTTCCTAGAAAGGGAGAAACCTCTGCATATTATGTTATTAAGCTGCAACTAACTAAAATGGTGCCTCCTTCCTGTCACACTTTACAGCAGACTGAGGATGTGCAAATGATGAGACTGTAGATTTATTTTCCCTTATTTCATTAAATATGTATCTGTGAGGGAAACAGGCAAAGCCAGGATTGTTCCCTTAGAATAATTTCATAAATTGCACATGTTCTGCACAGACATTTAGGCACAGACTAAACATTCATCACTCCTTCCTTACATTTTCTTCTCAGGTCTTTCATTTTATTTTTCTCTCCCCTCTGGCTTGTAAAAATTCAAGCCATTTTCTCCATAAAATAATCATCTTCCCAAAATAAGAAAATACAAGCTTCTGACAACTGTATATCATTATGATATTCAAGCTACATAAAATAATCCCAACATCTGTTTCTCTGTCAATTTTCCAAACCCTAACCTACTAATAATATGCTAGACGGATGGTAAAACCAACTATCATGCTATCTGGATCCTTCTGATTAAATAAATGCAATAGGATGTGTGGCAGCTTCTGTGACAACGCAAAATGAGAGGAATAAGATAGATGCAAAAAGAATCACAACAAAACAGAAGCATATGCCATCAATAAGAAAACATTAAAAGTAAACTCCAGAAAAATGATGTTAAGACCAGTAGTTTATCGGAACAGATTTGAGATATTTTGGTTTTTTACAGTGACATAACTTAATGAGATGGTTTCTTACTGGTTTTGAAACCATGGCTGACCAAGAAATTACTGGCTTGGTGTAACTCTCTCTTTCTGAGTGTGTCTAATGCTTGGAAAGATGTTCTTCCGATTGACCTTGACATTTCACCCTGGATACTTGCATCCTGGGACTGCTTTTTAGCAGTGGGCAATCATTTTAGTCTTAGGAATTCTGCAGTGAAGACCATTGTCATCTAGTCATGCAAGAACATTAGGAACGTTCTATTTCATATGACTGTGACCTTGGTTAATGTTTAGGAAGCAGTAGCTAGATTTGATGAAATAATTTTCCCTAACTATGTTGGGGTCTTAGATGAGACAAGAGCGGAAAAAGAGGCTGTCATGACATCCATTTCTATGCCAGACTTGAAAAGACTTTTCTTCCGCTTGGTACACATGATGTGACTAGTGACTGTAACTACATAAGAATGGCAAACTAAATCAAACCGGAGACCCTGCTACTTTAATATACTATCTCCAGTAGTAGTGTGCAGCTGAAAGAAGCATCTAAGAACAGAACAAGTAGAAAGCTAGACAGTCATACCTTCTCCCAGGTTCTGACAAGCTGCATTGCATGAATTTCCAAATCACATCTTTGTATTGAATAGCCCTTGCTGGACTTTGTTTCTGTCAATTTGAATAACCAGGTTTTGAGTTGCCTTTTCCTTGTGGTCTCCACAGCTGTTAGAATGCTGAAACTTGGAAGAATTCATGTTATTATTTCTTCATCTTTTTTGTGCTATTTAATGTGAGAAGTGAAAGTCATCTGCAGCTGCCTCATTCCTCTTCATCAACTCTGCATCTGACTTCCAACTAATTTTAAATTGCACATTCCCTTATAACCCTAATACCTCCCTTTGTCTGTAACTGGCTTTATGAATGAAGGCACAGTGACTAAATCACAGTGATGACATGCCTGCACTGACTTCTTTGCTATGCATTGTGGTATATGACAGGGTTTGTTATCTAAAGCCTCTGAGGATATTAGTTGTCTGAAATAATCTTGCAAAAAGAATAATGTTTAGTGATAGAATTCTAAGCATCAAAATGTAGCTGAGAATGGAAAAAAAATATGATGAACTAGCAAACTTTTATGATAGAACACCTTCTAATTACAATAACGCACTCCAGGGCTCAAATTATCAAATGATAATTTACACCTAGGTGATTTGACAGCACTTGGCCTTTGGCCTTCTGCCTAACAACACAATAGGCGTAAATCATTACCAAGTGATTCACACCCTGTCATGTCTTATTGCTTAATTAATTTGTCTAAAAGGCTTTCCATGAGAACTTATAGCAAATGCCTTTGTTGTACATCTTTTAGTATGGTGGTCAGTACTTGCCCTCTCTGTCATTCTCAGCTCTTATTTCCCTCTCTGTCATTCTCAGCTCTTATTTCAGCCTTCTGTCTTTTAAAAGTGTCCAGCAAATTTTTGCTTTTACCACACAGTCGTTTAAATTTATGCTTGAATTTTACACTCGCTCCTTTTAGGTAAGTTCATCTGTTGTTCTAGGGCTGCCGTATCTGTGGACCTATGGATAGAGGTTAAACTCACACTGAGCTTAAGGGTGCAGAAAGCCTAGAACAATTACCTTGTGGGTCACTGGAAAAATGCACTCAAGCAGTTAAGATGTTATTTTTGTTAACTAGCAACTCTATGTTTACTCAAGCAGGCATATCAACCTCGTATAATCTTAGAACAAGTAAAGCTATATTGTTGAGGTAGACATTAAATATTTTGAATATAAATAATGTATAGTGTACTCTTGCAATCATCCAATCCTAAACTCCAGAAGTTCCAAAGAATAATAAATCTGATGATAGAAAAAAGGAGTTAAAGAAATTCTTGAAGAATGAAATTATTGATAGTCATTAAAGAGGATGATCCAGCTGCAGCCTTGAGTCTTTAAACTACCGAATGCTGAAAACCAGAACGATTATACAGGTCACTATACAGGGAAGGTCACTCTAGCGCTGCTTTTATACTCTATCCTTAGAATACCCTTTCGAGTCCTTTAGTAGGGAGGATGCTAGGTTAGATGGATCAAACATGCAGAAAGGCTTATCTCATGTTCTCATGAACATTGATAACCAGAATTTCCCAAGGACTGTTTTCTGCTAGAAAAGACAAAGAAATTGCAAGAAATATTCCATAAGCCTTTGCAATGGCAATATTTTTCTAGGTGTTTACTCAGGACACCCAAACTCTACACAATCTGCCCCAAATGCTTCCTTTACCAAAATAATTTCCTCATCATACAGACTACCTCCCCGGGAATGAGGGAACAAACAGTATGTGACCAGTCCTTGCATCCAGAATAGTCACTGTTGGAAGGTTCTGGGATCTGGAATGAAGAACATGGTACAAAACTGAAGGTAGGAGTCATAAACACATGACAATTAAGTCAAGAGGAAAACTGGAGAGCTGAATTACATCTTTAAGTAAGCAATGGTCTTCAAGGGAAAAGCACCTGTGGTAATTTTTTTCTAAACTCCTCTTGTTCTAACTATTTTTGAAAAAAAAATCATTGCTTTTGTAAATAATAAAAAGAAGAATCACTTTTAGTGATTAAAATGGCTCTGACTCAGAAGCTGAAGTCCTTTAGCTATTCTTGCAACAACAGGCACAGTAGGACCAGTGTGCCTCTAGCACTTCTTATAGAATAAATAATGATAAGCTTACTTCATGCCTATTCAAATACTTGGTCTTTTTTGCTTTGACTGTCACCTAGAACTAAGCAAATATTTAATGATTGCTTGTTTTGATTTTACTTTTCTGATTGTAGTTTTTCCATGATAAGACCATGATTTCTCTGAGACTTATCTCCTGGCTGACCAGTAACTGGGCTGGAAAGTGTCCTTGAAGTACCTCAAGCGATGGTACAGTTGCTCCTGGCCACATGGAGTTTTTCAGTGTCTGTGCAGGTGAATGAAGAATTAAGTTTCTGTCCAAATACCATTTGTTTTCTTAGATACATCTGCAATTCTTGTTAGAAATTTTATTTTGGAAAACCATCAATCTAAGGAAACACCACTGCCAGGTTATTGCAAACAAAAGAATGGATGCAACTTGAGGAAAATGGAAATCAGCTAAAAGGCTGACTAGGCATAAAAATCTATGACATTTTCACTTCTATCTTCAGATGGGATACCCTACCATCCACACAGAGCAGCAATGAAACCTATCCCTAAGGAACTAAACCAAGACAATTCATATATACCATAGAGATCACTTAAGAGCTTTGAGATAGTTACAGCTTGCAAAGTCTGACCCAGCAACCGAGGACTAAAAGCCTTTTAATCTCAAAGCTACCCCACAGCTCCTCCCTGGTTATTAATGCCATTAATATAAATAACAAAGCAGTGCTAGGAATGCAAACAATAGACACAAGACTACATTTAGCATTTTTATCTTTGAAAATGAAAGTTCACTACCTGCAAACTATATTATGCAAAAATAAACACCTGCAGACTACAGAAATGTACTTCACTTCTTTGACAACTAAAGATGGAACATCTGGGAAAAGCAACCTGGAGTCTAGGCAGTTGGGAATTTGATTGCAAGAGAATATAAATTGCTTCCTTAAATAGAATTTCCAAATTAAGACTATTTTCTGAGAACACCTCTTATCGAAGGTACTTTCTTTCTAATACTTAAAAATGCAACTATTTCTTAACTCAAATTTCAGATCAGCATGTTCCAACAAGCACATTTCTATCTTTTCTTGCCTACATTCATTTGCCCTGTCAATAATAAACAGTTTTCACCTTTCCACTTACCTGAAACTGAGTATCCTGATAAGGTCATGTTTTTATATTTATTTGTGTAATTGTAAAATCAAGATGGTAATGTTGGAATTTGACTCCCTGTTTACGAGTGTGTTGATTCTAATTATGTGAAGATGACTGTGACCTATCTTCAATTGTCTTTCTGTAGATCAATGCCCACTGTTGTCTTTGCAGACATTTGCTCCAGAGCCTCATGGAGGTTTTTTTGGTATGTCTTTTTTTGCACAATGAAAAGGATCCTGCGAAGTAATAGACAATTAAGCCAATTGTGCAGTAGGATGCTTTGAAGAGGCAGGGGATTATATCAGCCCTGAATGTTACTAAACCTGTTTTCATTCAACACTGATGAAGAAGTTAATAGAATTGACATAATTTTTCAAGCAGTTAAGGAATGTATACCATGCAAGCTGTGTGCAATGCAGACATACTCAGCAGTGCTAGAGGACAGCTCATTTGTCTAGACTTAATCACAGTGATGCATGGATGAAAGCCATTAATTTCAGGTTGTGAAGTGCATGTTCCTGCTGTTTATTGTCCACCACCGAAAAAAAAAAAGCTAATAACTGTATTTTTTATTTATTTACTTTCATATAATATCTTTCAGCAGAAGCTGGTGTAAAGGAAGTCACAGCCCAACTCCTGCAGCCCATCCCTGCTGTCTTGCTATTGCCACTGCCTGGTGATGTGCCTGATCCTGGGAGATGTCCCTTACCCACATCACTCCAAAGGTGGAGGGTTTACCTGAAGAAGGCCAATCATACAGCTCATTTTGTCTCCAATAGATAAGGAAAGTCATTCCATAAAGGAATTCCAAAACAGATCTTTGGAAATGGAAGATCTAGTCAAGGAGTGATAATGAGTAATGAGGGGCAGCACAAGGTGGCAATCTTTATTAGGCAGTACAGTTGCATCATGAAGAGGAGATAAGAACAAGCTCAGAACGTGGGCAGTCATGAAACCAAAGTTTTCCTAGGTTAGGAAGAGCTTTTCCAAGAAAGGAACAGCTGTAAAATACATCATTAATACTTTGAAGAAACAGCAGGAAAAATCCCCCCTTGATTCTGAAGATTATTTGTTTAGCACTTTGTCAAATATTTAACTTGTTTGGGAGCATTGTATATAAGGTAGCCAGCTCAACCAATGGTTTTAGCCATTGTCACCTAATGGTTTTATATCATCTGTGGGTGGTTCCTACAGTGCAGGAGAATATGACTTGGAGATGGCAGATGACTATACTTTCTAAGAAGCCAGGTGAGGCGGTCACATACTTTACCACTGTTAATTATCATTGCATTTAGTAGTGACCTTCCTGAATGCTGCCCAGCCCAAATGATTCTGCAGTGGTCAAGCGAAGCATCCCATGTTACCAAGATCAGCTGTTTAGCCCGAAGGAGGGCCAGACCATGCTAATACATAGTATTGCATAGAACACGCAGACAAGCACAACAGTGGTGATTTCAAAGGCAGTTGTATAAAGATCAAGCTGTTCCTTTCATCCCTTTTATTTTTAAAAAAGGAAATTAATTCAGTGTCATTTCATCCCCTACAACTGTTGGAAAAGTACCCATGAGTCTGGCTATCAAGTTAAAAAGAAACTTTATGGGGACCACCCAGAATCTGTCCTTGGTTATCCAGGGCAACAGAGCCTTAATGAAAGATTTTCTTTTTTCCTTGTTTTTGTCTTAAACTTTCAAAGGGATGGAGAGCCCTTTAAGCATTTATGCAGCTGCTCAGACACTAGCTTGCTCTGTCAGTCAGCTTGGCCCACAATCTCTGGCTTCCCTTATTTTAATGCTGAGCTCTTCAGTAGTAACGTTGAGTTCTCAAACCATAAGCCACTTTTGATCTTTTTATTAAAAAAAAAAAGCAGGTCTGAGTGGCTGGATTTTGAAGATGCATATATCTCCTTTATTGATTTACTTATTCTTGGCCTTAAAAAATGTATTCAAAGTTATTGTTAACTGCAGGAACTTGTTTATTTCTTTGACTTCTGAAACCCTGGTTCTTGCATAGATCAGCCTCATCTCTTCTCACTTCACAAAATGTTCTGAACATAAAGCAATAAATGCAGCTTTCCCTGGTAAAAGAAGCTTCTCTGCTATTTGCCAACACTGGCTTTATAAAAACTGAGTGGCAGTTTTCTTTATTCTGTTTCTGAATTCAGATGATCCTTACTTTGCAAGTGTACCGACTCAATTAAAAAAAGGGAATTAAAGTAGTCTATACTAAAAAGTGGAAGATGACAATCTATTTAGGGAGACTCTCCTTTTGAATTTTATTTGAGTACAAGGCTAAGTTTCTGCTCATTAGACCAAATTTTACTGCCATTACACCTGGCAAGCTAATCAAAGGCAGTGTGACTATAGAACTGCAATTGAATTTCACAAGGGTGACATGGCACAGTCAGAAAGATTAGCCTGTAAATGCTCTGTAAAGACTGTATGCAGGACAGTGAAAAAAAACTCTTAACAACATCAAAATAGAATGCAATGTTTGAGCAATAACAGAGCCTCCATATTTTTTTCAGTTTGAACAGAAATTCCAGATTAGAAGTGCTCTTTAAGGTTTATCAAACCTTTGGGGCTCATTTCCTGCATTAGGACCTGGGACACTCGATAGTTTACAAGGAAGCCTTGCAAACGAGAAGATTCATGCAGCGTGACCTAAATGTGACATGAGAGCTCAGCCTGACCTCTGAATTGTATTCTGGTCTCTGTCACCAAGACTTTCTTAGCTCTGGACACCTTTGGTTAGTAGATATATCCAAAGATTTATGATAAATGGTTTTCCTGCTCTTTCATTCTATTCTTTCTCATTGTAATTAATACACTTGTAGAAATAGAAGCTGGAACGAGTTCATTCGATGCAAATGCTTTACAAGCACCTCTAAATTGTGATCATACCAAATTTGCATGCCTGCCATCTGCACATAAAAACCTTGTCTTTGCTCCAGTGAAGCTGACTCGCTGAACTTACAGTCTCTAGAATTGTACATCTCTGGCTATTGCATGGTTATTTGTGTAAACATGGACAATAGGAGTAGCAGCAGCTGCACATGTCCATCTGAGGGCAGAATGCACTCTTAATCTTTAGTAATAATAGTGGCAATATGTGATATTTAAATAAACCTTTTCATCTTCAAAGTCCTCTGCAGGCTGACAGATTCACCCAAGATCTCTCTGATGTGGATATTATTAGCATCATTTTACAGAAACAGGGGACAAAGAAAAACAATGTGATTTGCCCAGGGCCAGTTGTGGGATCACTAGCAAAGAAATTATTATGAATTGGCATTACCCAGAAACTTTGTCTAGAGGCCATCAGAAAATATAACAGAGGAACATGTGCTCAAAGAACCACAAAAAGAGCTGATGTTTGTGTGATGCTGTTCTTTCCTAAGAATTTACAGGGATATTTCCCAGTTGTGAACCTCTCTAAGAGGAGAAAAAGAGGAAAGTTTTCACTGGTGAAAGTCCTCCAGAATTCTCCCATAGGTAGTTCAGGGTGTCACCCAGTGTATTGTGATGTAGATTAGATTGATTTGTTGCAGAAAAGTGCAGCATACTGCAGTGAAAGTGAAATATCACCTGGGTTTTGCTCCACTGCACATTGATTTAAACCACATTGAATTAAACTGCAACAATCTAGAGGCTTTGGATCAAGCCACCCTCCTATAAATATATGATCAATCCTTTTATTTTTAAGGGATCCTGCTTTCATAGAGGCCAATGCCTGTGCAAAGGCTGAAATGCAAAAGAGTATCAAAACTATATTATAGCTGAAATACTAATGCATTGCATCCTGGATTGTACCTCTCTCAGAAGCATGACAATGTTTTGATCTAAGCTTTGGGGAATAATGTGTACAAAAAACCTTTTCAAAAGCTGAGAATAAAAATGGTCTCATTTGATATTTGAGTGTAACAGCTGAAAAAAGTGCCACTCTCATCTTTATTAGCCTGCTATTCAATCCACATGAAGTGAAGATGTCGTAACACTGCTATTATCACCCCACTGGATGTAGAGTGGTAATAAATGGAGAGAAAAGCATAACATACTATCCAAGAGACCTGATCCTGAAATGCACTGAGCTTCTTATTCCAAGCCAGGGTTCCTTTTAGCTGTCCTTGATGTCAGTGGGAAATTTGGGCTCTCCAAAGCTAGTGCACTGTACTCTAGTTTTACAACTCTGTTATAGGTGTACTGAAACATACATTGAAAAGAAATATTTGCAAAAGGTATTTACTCTTTCTTTTTTTATTCTTACATCTCCTGTTAACATAGTATGTCTGGCAACATGAAGGTATGACAGATGAACAGTATGTGAAAAATAAAACCAATATCTGTTTTATCTAGGATTTGTAAATTGTATAAGGTTAAGGATATTCTGCTGGAAAGAAGCACATTATTCTTCTAGAAGTGGATTTGCACTTACATTTTCCTGTAAAAATATCTTTAACACACTCTTCTAAGTTCCTTATGTGGATATATACAGAGTAGACACATATTACTCCAGCAGGATAATATTGACTGGAAAAATGTTTTTTCCTAAGGAACTACATCTAATGCTAGAAATCATCCAGGATGCTGTTGATTTTTCTCTTGTTCTTTATTTGTAGGAGACAGCTATAGGCATACCACTCACTCTCTAATATTCCTACAGAAATGGCAACCATCTGGGTGCTGGGGTGGGTGCACTGAGCCCTAGGGTGCCTTTAGCCAGTTCACTTGAAATCTCGAGTCTGTCCTGTCCTATCACCCAGCAGCAATGGAACATTTGTTCCCCGAAGGGCCGGCACGCTGCCAGCAGCAGGTGTTAGGCTGTCCTCTGGGATGAAGGCAGCAGGCATGAGCACTGATGTGTGCCTGTGACAAGATGTTGCAAATCTGCTCTCATAGCGACGGTGACAGCATCTGGGACAGTGTTGTGAGTCACCATTCTGTAACCATTAAAAACCAGTTGCCATTCCTTTCATAATAATAAATTAAAATATCATTCCAAAGCATGCTGGTCTCAGGAAGAAAATTAAAGAATGCATGTATGGATAAACACATGTGTGTGCACTCGCACGCACACAGCTTTACAGCCTGTATTATCAAACCATGTTCAAGCGATTGTATCTTAAATTAAGAGGTATAGCTGATTGCTAAGGTAGGTTTGTGGCTACTATTCAGACTGGATTTTCAGATTTTCTTAAAGGAAATATAAACAAGCAGAAAATGTTTAAGAGTCTGTAAAAAAGTTACAGACATTATTTGGAACTTACATCCTTTTGAATTCATGATTTTATAATCAATAGATAATTCTAACACAGTTGCCTCTATTAAGTCCAGATCCCTAAACCATTTAAGTTTTAAATTTTATTTACATGGGCTGAATCTGTACTTCTGCCTATATTCAAAGCTAAGCAGGGTATGTGGCATTTTACAGGAAGATTTATATAAACATCTGCATGGAAACAATAATAGATTAGTAGTAGCTGTTTCCAAAATTTCTGTTTTGAAGATGTTTGCATAGATATGTAGGCAGGTGCATAGATATTGTTTCCATGACCTCTTCCCACAGAGATCATGTTCTTCTACTTCAGTTTACACGAGATTTAAATATGGATAAAGCACATTTTAAAAATCTGCAAACAAGCCATACAGCAAATATCCAAATAATGCTGTCCCTTGATTTCTTTGGAGTCTTGTTTCAGCCTGGCATGCTTATCTTTCTAGCAATCTAAATCTGAGACCTTCCATCTTAAATGACTTTTGCTGAATATAACACATGAGATTGACAAACTCAGTGAATGGGTCTCCTGACTGGTGGTCATTTGTCACCAATGCTACTGCTTTAATTTGGGCTGATCCTGACCCAGTTCAGATCAATGGCAGAACTGTTAATGATGTCAACAGAGCCAGGATTTCACCCTTGCCCCCAACACTTAGAATGGTCAGCATTATCATGATGGAGTTTTATAAGCAGTGCTTATCAACATGAGGGGCTTCAGAGGGATGAAGATCAATGCCTCAAGTTGCATTAAATCTAATACAATTTAGCCCATGTAGCTTTTATTGTCATTAGTGTCTCCCCTCCATTCATGCTCAGTCTTCACTTGGTTTAACAATCCAGTGGTTGTTCGCTGCTTTTAGTCTACTAAGTAATTTGCTCACTTGCTTCCCTTTATACTTTCCTATAAGCCCCATTTTTGCAGGTTTGCCTAGTAATATCTCATGCACTGCTGAAGACCAGAAAGCTTGGCTGTGCCACATTTCACCAAATTTTAGTGAAAAATAAGTTATTTCTTCAAAGGCAGATGAGAAATACATTTCAAATGGTCCACCTTGTGGAAATACATTTTACTTTTGGCATTCTCTTTCTTTTACTTCCCTGTTTTAAAATTAACATTTGTTTTATTTTGTTCTATATTTTTTCCTCACAAATGAAATGTGCAAAATAGAACTCTGTGTGTGTGTGTATGACAGTTTTGAAGAAAAAATACTGTTTGTTAGTAGAATAGATTTGGTCAACAATTTGGTTAAAAAATGCAGAAAATATTGTAAATGGCAAAACATTCTTTTCTAGTTCTTTTAAAAATAGAAATGTCCAACTTCAGGGATGTTGATACTTTTTGTTTAATACTACTTCAGAATTTTCCCTCAGAAACAAATATTTTTTATTTAAAGTTTGACCTCAACCTGTAAGAAGACAAGAGCCTCTAGAAATTTTAAGTTATATAAAAAAGGAAACAAAATAATTAATTTAAATTTGAATGATAAAATCAGGGATGATTCAGAGCATATTTTTAATTTTTAAAAAATTTTTTTAGTTTTTATTTTGTGATGGAATTGAAAAATCCATTGATCACGCTGCTATTTTTTTGCAACATATGGCAAACAGAAAATCAGAGATCTGACTATGGTGGCAAGATCAAATACCCTCACCCAAGGTATTCTAGGTATTGTCACCACACTCTAAGCTCATCTGTTACCTATAATACTACCGCTGACTTTAAATCTGTCTGACATGTCAACATTGTTTTATAGTTATTACAATGTCTTCAACATAAATACCTAGTAACACAGAAGATAAACTTCCTAATGAAAAGGAAGAGAGACAGAAAATCAGGCAAAATTATTATGTGCAGCTTTGAACCCCTAATGTTTTTTTTTAGGATTAGTTGTTGGGTATGTGTTTAGCTACATAATGACATCAGATCCAAAGGTGCCAATTACCAGTCACCCCCTCGATCTCAGTTAAGGCTTGGTGATAGGCATCTATCAGGTCACGGTTCTTCTGATTTTTTAGCTGAATTTTAGTTTTTCTTCAGTCTCCGTATCATTCACTCACCTGCTGTGTGTTTAAGATCAAACTTTTGAAGCCAGGCATGTGAATTTGTGCACATACCTCTGCACGCATCAACATTTGAAAATCTGTCCCATCGTTCAAACGAAAAAAAAAAAATCCTATTCCAATGTAAATTGTACAAATACCCTTGAGAAAGCTGAATCATTTATTGAAATGTTTGACAAAGAAACCGCATACTACACCATTCTGATGCATTAGATGTGGGTCTGCTTTTTTTGAAGAAAAAAAGTCTTTGCTGTATATCAGCAGCATGAAGAATTAAAACATGAAAACAAAAGCATATTATTTAAAGAACAGCCTGTTCCCTAAACTGTTACTGTGCTTGATGCCAAACCACATTTTGTGATATATCATGTACAACCTCCTCTTGCACGTTTTACTGTTATGCTTTATATGACTTGGAGTGAGAAAACCCCGATAGTTCTGTCTTAGACTTACCACTGCCATCAAAGACAGGTCCACTCGTAGATCTGGATCACAACATGACAACTTCCTCCGAGGATGATGACTCTAAAAGAGGTGGAAAAGTGTTTGTTTACTTGGCAATGTTTATGAAAAGATATGAGTTAACTACAAACGTGAATTTATAGTGGATCTGTTACCCTTCATAAAACACTTGGTGGACACAGAACGGCAATGATCTTGCTTGCAAAGTGCAGCACATACAAAGTAGGGCCGTAGGGCCACTTCATTCTCATACAAGCCTAGAAATAAGTGACAGTGACCTAAGCCTGAATGTGAATTTACAGCATATCTGCTTTCATTACTGCTTGTATGCAAGTAAGTCTGTAGAGGTAAATGTGAAATAGTTTGTTTCACACAGAGCTATGTTATATTTCATTTACAATGGAGAAACAATTAAGCACATAGGCAACTACTGCAGAGTAGCTCATGTTCACCAACTTCATACTTAAATTTATGCTGTAATGTTTATTTATATGCCTCTATCCTCCATCACTATGTTTACACTAATACGTTTTTGAAATTCATCCTAATTAATTTTCCAAGACATAACTAAGAAGACAAGCCTAACTTTCTGTACCGTGGTAGATAAAAGTGTTCAGTAACCTTTTATAGATCTTGTTTCTAGTCTTTCACTGAACAAACCCTAACTCTGAGATACTAACAGGTTAGGAAAAAGCAGGTCTGAGAAGTTAGCAAGGAAAAAAAGGACTGGAGCTGTCTATGGAAAGAATGTAAGCAGAGCAAACTGCATTTGGAAGCCAATGGGGAAAGCATATGCGAAAGCTGCTGCTCCTGTTAACTGGTCCATTAGCTCAGACAGAGAGGTCCATGCTGTGGTACAAAGGGACCCAGACTCAGGAGCGACCTACAGGGATGTCAGTGTGATGCAAGATCTGTTTTCCATTTTATTTGTGATCCTTTTAGAAAGATGACAGGCAGGAGCTACACTAAAATTATACATATTTCAATGCCAAGGACTCATGGGAAAAGAGATTACAGAATCAATGTTATTCCTTCAGTAGAAATTGAATTCTCTCTATTCACATGCATTATATCTTTAATGACATAATTGCATGCTACTTTTTTCTACAAGTCTCTTGCCTTATTCCTTGCATAGTTCTGACCTACTTTGGCATGAATCAGGGTTGTATAGTGAAGCAGATGCCTCTGGATCTCCACAGATTGAGAAATTTGAGGTAATAAATAAGGTAGAGATTACTGGAAGTGACAGGAAAGTTAAATCCACTTAAGGTTGAGATTTGGATTCTGTAAATGCCATAAGTAAAGTTATCATGAGGTGATAGACAAATGACATAGTCAATGATATATGGTCACTTATATGTACCTCATTTTCAGGGGGCCCAAATTGGTACTCAAGGGTTAGATACATTAAAGTGCTAAACTAGCTGAAGCTGAGGACAAAAGAGGGCCATGCTAGGAACATGTAAAGTTTAATGTGGGTATTTATTTCCATAAAACATTTAAAATAAACTCCAGTATCAGTAAAAGAACAGTATCAACTATGAGTACTTTGAAAAGATGGATTTTTTTTTAGATACACTGAAAATAGAAAGTAGCCAAAACCTAAAGTTCTCTTTTGTACATATTATTATTGTGAATTCAGTGGATTCCAAGAAGCAAAGTGATTGAATTCAATAACTGACTAATATCACTCAGGTGATCCAATTGCTCTGTATTTTGCCTTGCTGCATTTTGAGAAAATAATGGTCATAAGAACCCATTTTCCATTGTTAACCCCAAATTAGTGTATTAATATGAAGATGTAATGGTAAGTATTCTAAAATAACTATAATCTTACGTTAGAATGCTTTCTTTATTTCTTTCTCTACCTCATTTCCTTTCACCTTCTGGTGGTATAAAGAAAATGAAATAAATCTTGTTTGTCACATATATAAACGTTATAATAAAAAGTGCTGTAAAAGAGCTGAAGAGGAAATTAATAACTCTGGGCAGTAAACGAGGCCTGGGACCACACATTGAACTGTGAGGAAAAACAGAAGTATGTCTATACCATCTATCTTACATGTGAATCAAAACCCGACACAGTCAAGTAAAAGTAGCACAATGCATACACAGAAGTTGTGCATTCTTAATTTCAGCTTTCTAATGTTTCAGTCTTTGAAGTTCCCCGTCCTTTTAACGTTCCTTAAATGTTATTTCACTGTAATTACTGTGTTTGCAATGAGAGATTTGTTTTCCCAAATGGAGCTATTCAGTATCAGTCCAGTTGGGGAAGAGAGAGGCTCTGGGAAGGAAGGAAAAGCTTCAGGATTGTAGCTTACCTGTTCAAATCTCTTGCACGCAGGGCAGATCATTCTAACAAAACCAGACGAGTTTTCCTCAAAAAATTGTTCATTCCAGAAGAAAGATGCCTTCACCTGGAGGAAAACACAGAAAAGAGCTGCTGTAAGGGTTTATCCCTGAGTGGCTGCATGTGCTGTCCAGCCCATAACCCAGGGCAGGGCCATGGTGGGGGCACAGCCAGCTCCGGAGGGAGGCAAGTGTGCATTGCACCAGTGACCACTGGTAGGTGAGGAAAACCTTATGGTTCATGAGACAGCGGTGGTGAACTGTGTTTATGTTATGGCTAGGGAAAGGTGCAAGGTTTTGGCTTGTCCAAAAAAGGGAAAACTACAGAAAGAAACAGAGACAAAAAGGAAACAAGTAAACAAATGTGGTTTTACAGAAACAGAGGGACAATTTATCCTCAGCACAGCAAGCAAAAACTTGGAAAACATTTGGAAAAGTCAGAAAACAAGTTAAAGTTGGTTGGCAGACTCTGACAGAGCTGACAGCTAAAACTACCCCTGGCATGTTGACAACAGTGTGGCATCAATCTGTGTGTAACAACCTATCCTTGAAAAACTCCATCCTGGATTTAAGCTAGCACTTCCTAACCTTTTCTCTAACCAGCCTCCAAACTACGGTGCAAAAAAAAGTATTCAGATATGACTTTTAACTTGCTTATGAGCAGAGGCCAGTGCCCCCTTCCACCACCATCATGGCGGCCTCCCTCAGGGCCTGGCTGCCTCCCTCCCACCTCACTGGCCGGCAGAGGCTCCCCCTCCCCAGCTCCCCACACACTCCCTCACCTGGGGTATCCTACCTACCTCATATTCCCACTTCCTTTCTTCAGGACATTTTTCTGTCCCTAAAGCAAGGCTGCAGCAGGAAGATGAGGAACACTGTGACAACATGGCTGCCCTTAAGGTAACCCAACCCACTATAGGCTGTGTGCTACCTGAGGGGGGCCTGAGCACCCTTTCCCCACAAGCTTATTAGTAATTGCTATAGAGTTATTATACAGCTGCATTAGTTTCACACAAAGGCTGACACTTGAAACCTGTGGCTGCTGGTGCTGGCCCTGTACAGAAAGAAGGAGGAAGCAGCCACAGAAGAGTGTTTTTGCTATGGCTGCCAGGGGAGGGATGGGGCTCTCATTCTGGCTGAGCCCCAAAGCCCCTCCTTGCCTTAAAAGCCACAAATGTGATTCTCAGGACTGATGTTTGCTATTGTTTTCTGGTAACGTAAAGAATCTTGAGTGTGTGACATAGGAAGTAGAAAGTTGTCACAGTAAAGTGTAAGCTTAGGCCCAGCACTGTAGAGGACTGAAGGCAGTGGGTTGATTAGCATTGATAACATGCAGCTGTGGCCTTGCCACGGCGGCAGTGGGTTGATTGACATGGATGATGTGCAGCTGTAGCTTGTTTCTGTTAAGTGGTTAAATAGCCCTGAGGAGTGTTGGAGAAGGGGTTGGATGGTGGAGGAGTGGTGTGGTCTCACTTCTGGGGAAGGTGAAATAGCACAGGCAGTAGAGTCTGACTGATGGTAAGGCCTTGATGCAGCCTTGTAGCTTACTTGTGTTGCAACATTTGGTGCCCTGTGTGAGGCTAACTGACTTGGACCCTGACTACAAAAACTGGTGGCTGATGTAGCTGCGACAAGCAAGAGAATTTGTGACCCTTAACAGATGCTGTAAGAGGTGAGCTGTTGACAGCTAATTGATATGGGTGCATTGCAATATTTGTTGTCTATTTTAACTCAAATTGCAGCTCAGTACCAGCCCTTTCCAAGTTTTGTGGTGGTCTGAGATGCATACCTGCATACCATGTTAAGTTGCTGTATGCAGTTGCATGAAGGCATATAAATGCATACCATGGCACTGTTTTCTGTGAAATCTGCAGCACCATCCACCATTTGCTGGTAATGGGCAAAGCAACCCTATTTCCATACAGCTGTAAGGGCTCGTTCTAGCTCTTGGTAAGCTGCTGACTGTTAGATCTCACCTGAGCTGGAGGGGTAGCTGTAAGCACAACCAGCCTTTGCCACCTGCAGCTTCAGTCCCAAGAAAAGTGTATTTGGAATGTTGTTTTCGTGCAACAATCTCTTATACTGCTGCATAAGACACCATGGAGGTTATTCTTTCTGCATTGTTTCTACACCTTAAAAGCAGTCTTCTGTTTTGAGACCCTTCAGTGATCTCAGATTATCTGTATTTATACAGTCCTTGTGGTCTTAAGATCCCTATGTGTTTAGCTGGATGATAAGCAGATAGCCCAAGCTGTCAGTCATTCTCCCATTCTCTTCTATCCATCACTTGAGAGGCTCACCTCACTTGTATATACTTTTATATAATGTCCCTGAGTGATTCAGCTCAAACACCTCAAATACATTAAAGACATCCGTATGTAAAATGTCAGCTTCTATAAGGATGCAATCAAAGGTTGTGCTGCACAGTTTATATGCATGCTGTAAGGACCATATTATTTTGATTACAAAAGAAAGCTGTGCTTTCTCTGTTGTGCTATGCCTAGCTATCATTTGCTGCTGCATGCTATGTTGAGGTTGGTACTTAGCAACTGAGGGGGAGAAATTAATTGCTAACATCTGTTTTATCATTTTTTGATGAATGAAAAACCAAATAGAGACCTTGTTTGTGCCTTGGCCATTCAAAACAATGAAATTTACACAGACTGATGTCATCATGTGTTGCATTTCTGGCAAGAAGCTTACCAAATTATTTTGGAGATATCGCTAAAAGGAAAAAAAATGTATCTCATATATACTGCCACTTAGACAATGTGTCATTCAGCCCAGCAGACTGCAGCCTTTGGATGCATGGCTGTTGTGTCATTGCTCACTGTATTACACGTATTGAAGGTTACTTTTCTTTCTGATTTCACATGTGCTACAGCCATGTGAATAGTGGGTCTGTTTGGTTCCCAACTGCAAAAACAAATAAAAATTCCATCTTTAACACTTAGGAAACTGTCTATTTTTAGTTTGGTTTCCTATGGAAACAAGGCATCTGTGATCAGGCTGTCTCTGTGCATGTATCTGTCCTTGTGTACCCCCTAATAACTTTTGAATCTAGTGGCCTTTTCCAACCAAGTGTGATGAAATGACAGAAGTTTCAAGGTAACTAGGTTCTGACAAATTTCATTAAAATAATTAGCCAGATTGAGGAACCAAAATTTTGATGTTGCCCAGCTGAGGGAAGGGCTTATATCTTATGAGGCTCCAGAGAAACCATGGAGGTGAAAACTGCATTAAAAAACACCCCACTACACAGAAAAGCTTCAGTCCGAGGTCACACTTTTATGAACCTCAAATTCATAAGAAACCAGGCTTAATTCATTCCACTGATCAGACAACTATTTGTTTAATAGTTCAGAGGGCTCCCTTCTCAGTCAAAAGATTAAATTCTCCCCTTTCCCCACAACCAGTGAAGAATGTAGTCCCAGATGTTTTCAAATTTGACCTGTCATTTGGGTCAGAGGATCAGGATCACGTGCTACTAGTCTACGAAATTAAAGCTCCCCAAACACTGCAGACTTCTGCATCAGAAAGCTTCAGGGAATGCCTGGAAAATGTCTTTGGGAATTAACCAGTGATGCCTGCAAGAAGAAGAAAATAATGTAGGACTCGGCTCTCCTTTTTAAGCTGGTAATTAAAATATGTGAGCATATTAAGAAATAAATGCTAAAGATGTGTTGGGTTTGGTTATTGGGAGAATGAAGAGAAGAAATGGAAGCAGTAGCAAGATATGATGCTGAATAGACCTTGGTGTGAAAGGGTTGCTAACTTAGATTGTCTTGTTCCTTTTTAGCTAAATCCATTTTCTGCTATGTCTTCAGTATTCTCAATGTTCTCCAGAGCTGGAAAATGAGCATCTGAAAGAAGCATCTTTTGGGGTAAGGAAACTGGAACAGAACATAGTTAATAGTGCATATGTAAAGTTTTCATAGATTGCTGATTAGAGGTGTCCTGGTTGACTTGGTGCAGGATAACTCTAGAACTGGAGTCACTGAGGAAGAAGGTACAGAGTCTCTCTGAGCTGGATCTGAATCTGTACAGCTATACTTCTGCAGTTTTTCACCCAAATTAATAAGCTCTGTCCCCAAGGCAGAGCTGCTTCTGGATCTGTTTTGTGTAAGTACTGTGTAGAGATTTACTGTCCCAAGCTGGTGCTTTCTTGGGGCTCTTTGCACTGTGCTCGGTTGTACAGTGAAACACGTACAAGATGTATGAGGAGCTGTGACTGTAGATGGTGTGTTACTAGGGGAGCTAGCAAGGCTAGCAAACTGGGGAGAACCTCAGCTTCCACTTTCCCTGGAGACCAAATGTTTTTCAAACCCTGCTAAGGTCTGTATCTTAGCTGATTTGTAGCTCTTTTCCACTTTCTAGGCTTATAAGAACTCAACGTCCTGGGAGACAAATGAGCCTTTCAGTATGAAAATGCTCTTACTAACAAGAAAATATCCCGGCTGTAGAGATGCTTCCATACAGCTCTGACAGCTGCCTTGCCTCTCTTTTTGTGGTTGACACAGAACCTTTGATAGTTGAAGATATTTATTTTCACCATAGTCTACTGGGGAGGTGGTCCCATGAAGTCAAGATTTTGCATTTTCCCCAGATTAGTACTGTGGTTGCCATTTCTACTGTGTAGCAGTCCACTGTTACTTCATCTTATTCTGCATAATGTGCTAGCAAAATAGTTATGCTGCTTATTTGCTATTGTATGGACATCACAATTAGAGGCTTCCTAACTTCTGGTCTTTTATATGGAACATTAAGAAGTGTCTTTGAAAAATATGAATAGGCAGGCATGTTTTTGAGACTATTTGCCTGACATAGAAAAGTAATATCTTTTAGTTCTTACCAGTTTCCACAACACTTACCGTAATTCATTTAAAAAAAAGTTTAGAAAGCAGTGGATATAATTAATGTATTGATCCAGTTTTCCATTATGTTGGTATCACAGGTGAAAAACGTTTTTGATGAAATTGTTGATTAAAACTACCAAAAAATCCATTATATCTAGCTTGCTTCTACCTAATGAAGCAGATGGATATAAAATGAAGGAATGCCATATTGACCTTTAGTAGAAATATATACGGCATATAACTTGATACCTATAAGGTAATTAATATTAATCTGACTTTTTAGTTTCTGGGCTAGAGTTCTGTTACTAATAGCAGCTACATAATGTGTTGTATGTTTTCACTGAATGGGTCATGCACAACTAAGAGAAGAAAAATGTGGATTAGCTGGGGCTGTTCTCAGCATCTCTGAGATACAGGACAGGGAAGAGAAACAACTCCATCTTCCTTCCCAACCCTCTCATACACCTTGGTAGGTCAGAAATGTGCATCGTGCTTCTGTGGGCAATATGTTTTAAAGGAGGAACACTAGACTGCTGACCAGTATGAGAAAGTGCAGAAACAGTTAAAACAGGATATTGGAGGTTTCAGCAACAGTCTCAGCCCTGTGCTAGCCACTCCCCCTGAGCAGGGACCATTAGTACACTTGGTTTGCCCAGCATCTAACATCATAATACAGCAATGTTATTTTACATGATAAGGTAGTGAGGGCTATGTAAGTATGTGATTATGGCTTGCCTAGCATGGAATTACTCAAAAATGGCTTTTGGCTTCAAAATTCAGATCAACCCTAGGTCAAATTAACTTTAAGTACAGACAAGTCCTAAAATAAATGCAAGGAACTGTAATACGCTTTTAAGGAATATTCTATTTGTAAGCATTTTTTTTTCAAACTAGCAAGCCAGTCGGCTTTTTCTATGATTTAAAAAATATCCTGCACATTTGCTGCATTATTTAGCAGCAAGCAGTTGTCCTTCATACACAACTTGTGCCTCGGTTTCTCCTTGGTCATTTGTTAATGCTAGTATTTCGATCCCCAGTAGAAATTAGAATTTTTTTTTTTTTTCCAGGAAGAATAAAAGAATCCAAAGCAAAATCCCATTCTCTTTGTTTTAAGTCAAGTGCAGGTCTTTACAGTCAAGCTAGTATGCCTAGTACTATCTCTGTGCTCACACCTCTTAAAGCTTGTGAACACTTAGAGGGCATTTCTATTGCTCATCTTCAGTCAAAGGTGCCCTCTGAGAGCAAGCTTACAAGGGGGTATGGAAAAATGTCCATGTTGGACATTTCTAGCTATTAGCTGAAGCAGTTCTGTTGCTACATATCTCCACAGAAAAATACACTCCAAATGTCTAAGTAAAGCGGTGAAGATGCAAACCCTTACCCTCTCCTTGTTCAAAGCATGTCCAGCTTTCCTAGTCATCTGAGTGCTGCCTATTTACTGTTTCTACCATGCTGCTTTGTTTTCCCTTGACATCGCTCCCCTCTGTGCTGCGACTGCCACAAGGCTGACCTCAGACACTTCTGTACATGCAGTATGCTGTGTAATAACACAAGAAAGCTCCACGTTTCCAATACTAAATGTATTCTTTATTAGGAGCACTGGTTAGCACTAAGCTGTGACTGCAGCCGGCGCTCCAGCCATTCTCATTCAGGCTGAATCCTTGGGTGCCTTCACTCACACAACCCCTGCTCCTCCCTTCAAATTCTAGACAGGCTGTTATCAGCAGTTGCCTGCCTGCTATATAGACCAAATGGAAAGTCTCCCCTTTCTCAGGATCACCACCTATAACAAGTTTCTCAGCTTCATATTTCTTCCCTGTTTCTTACTTGACTGTACTTCAGTAAATTCCCCTACACTCCTTTCCAGGGTCTGTGACTTCTCCCTTAAAGTCCCACTAAATTCTCCCTTTTCTCCTGCTCCCTTCACTGTCTTATGGATGCTTTACAGCATAGAATCTTTCCCAGTCCCAGATTCTTGCTTATTAGCATCTGACTGTTTCATACCTTGCCTGGCTTTCATCCTACAGCATTCTGATACCCTCGGGATCAAGAACATTGCCCTTCTCTCAGTTCTTCTTGGCCTATTTACATATACATATGTATACATCTATATATATTCCCAAGACTAGATTGTTATGCAAACTGTGTATGTTCAATCCATAAATAAAATATTTTGAGAATATTTTTATATATCTGTCTCTTTACAGTCAGCAGCATAACCACCTCTTTTAAAGATGCTTGCAACTCTTTTTCTGGCTAATATAAATAATGTAAATAATTCATGTATTTAGTGACAATAAATATTCATATTTCATTTGAACCAGACAGTGGTTGTCTAGATTAAATTGAACTGCTTTGGATTCAACAGCTGGCAATCTCCCCATGCCAAATAGGGGATTTTAGTCATACTTTATTTAAAGTATATTACTACCAGAAATGGGAGGTGAGGAGGAAAGGAAATGGACTCTTACACAAACATATAACACATCTGTCTATTGACTGTACTTTCTTCAGACTTTGCTACAAGCAAATATATTTATTTCTGGAACAGACTAAATGGGTGCTGAAAGGAAGAATACAGTTTGCATACTTTATGAGCATAGATAGCTATGTCAGAGTCTCTTAACATTTTTGGAGTTCAATTCTTAGTGAGCTGTATTCCTCTTGCCTGAGGATGCTTAGTAATTCTGGAAAAAAAACAAAAAAAAACACCACCAAAAAACCCCACAAATCAAAAAACTAAACCAGTAAAAAAAGAGAGTAAAGAAACAGAAGTTTCCTTCCCAATGTAACCAAGACCTTTTCCTTATATTATTAAGCTCTTACACTGCATTTTCATTTGTCCAAAATTTTCATCATTAATCAGATACAGAAGGTTCATAAGCATGGAGCAGGAGTGAACTTTAATTCTGGGAGAGATTCAGGGATTCTGCTTTGAACATTTGGAGAAATGGTGGTTTTCTTGCTACCTGTTCCAACCAATTGTGCAAATATGGGGCATGAGTGGGAGGAGAAATACTCATGTTTTCTTTCTGTTTCCTTGGTGTTCATCTACCTTCCTAAATCTGTAAAATGGGCTACTGGGCAGGAGGTCTGGGAGCTGACGTACATTTTCTTGCTCAGGAAGTTGCAGTGCACATGCTGTAACTGTTTTGAGCACTCTATATAAACTAGAAAAATTCAGAAGTCAAAAGCAAACCTTGCTTCCTGACCAGGTGAGGTAGAATCACTGGTCTTTAACAAATCTCAGGTAATGAAAACTGCAGAACAGGATAGAGAGATTTCTCCAAACAATTGCTCAAGTGCTGTATATATCTTCATAAGGAAAGATATGTGTTTTTTTAAGCCGATCTGAGCTAAACAGTGTTAAAACCCTGCTGGAGACAAAGCAGTCGTATCTTAATATGCCTTATCTAGTCAAGGTTAATAATGGGCTTACTCCTAGAATTTCCTTTAACTAGATAATGCGAATTGAACCTGTATGTACTGCATTATGGTACTGGTTCTTGGGCTGAAAATACAGTGTGTGTCTTTGTGTTCAGATCAGGCTATTCTGGACTGGACCTTTAAAGTACAAATGTAACTTTCAAAGGTAGATGGTTTAGGGAGTGAAATTTTGTGTTTTCTCTGATTTCTAAAAGAGCTGGAGATGAGCTAATGGGATGCTTGGGGTCAGAATATGGGGGCAATGAAGTAGGGACAGCTTTGGGTCAGTGGGTTTGCTGAGAGGCTTCCCCAGTTTGCTGGCAGCAGCCTCATAAGTCACAGAGACATTAATAAATCCTTTGTGTTGTTATTTTTGCTTGCTTCTATGTTTTTTCCAGCGTTCAGCAGGATTTAGGGCAAGTAGGATGTGCCAGTAATGGGAGGTAAACACTGAGATGGCCAATGGAAATATTCTTCTTCTTATGCATGCTTACCATAAAACATTTGCAGGTGGGCCGTCTGGAATCACAGCCATGACTCTGCCTGGTGTTATTTCCTCATTTGTTGTTTTCTCCATCTGCTCATTTATTTTCCTGGTTATGGTCGTCTTCTCTCTGTCTCCATTTCCCCCTGCTCATTTGTATAAGTAGAAATATCCTTCCCTCCAGCAACTGTGTAATATGCTTTCTCTTTTATTTGGCTTGCAAATAGGTAGCTTAAAAAGCTGAGACAAGGCAGAAAAGCCATCATCAAATTCCAGCAGATTCTTTATGTATTTAGACCATATTCCTGCAGATTTTCTCATTTTTTCCAGAGAAATGATTTTGGCCATGGCATAGCACAATCTAAACACACAGTAACAAAGCTTTATGCAGGACAGGTTAGGTAGGAGATGAGACTGAAGCAGAGAACACAATGCACAGTAACTGCAGCCTCAGTTACCATCTGACTTGTGCACAGCAGGGATGGGGAACAACTGGGTTTGCTGAGCAAAAGAAGGTGTAAAATATATGGCTTCTGCCTTGCTGCTGAAAATGAGTGGTTGCATTTGTTTGTGATTGATGCCAGCTGTGGGGTGCTTCTACTTTATTTGTGCTTTGCCCAGGAGAATTGCAAAGAAACAGAAGTCTAACCTACTGTTTTTTCCTGGGTTGTGAAGACATTGGGTCTGCCCTCTTAGGTGGTGTAAATCAGGAGCAAATTAATGGATTATGAAGGAACACAAGGAGGGGGACCGCCTCTTTCCTGTCAGATGGTGGTGAGGGCTACCATACTTTCAGTTCCCTGCTAAATCTGCCCTTTCACAAAAGTGTGTGTGTGATATTATGTCATTGTTATTTTCAGCTACTCATTCTGCCTGGAAGTAAGTTTTGATCTGCAGCGTTGGGGAGCTGATGGAAGCTGATGGAAAAGGCACAAGCCTGCATTGCTGGTGTGGACTAAGCTGTTTTCTCCCCTAAAACTTGTGGATTTTGACAATGATTTCAGGATTTCTCTTTAGAAAAGGATTCTCAGCATTTCCATGGACCCACTGTCTGACCTCTGGCCAACTCAGTTGCCTTTCTATGCCTCTCTCTCATCTGTCCCATCTGTTTGGTCTTTGAGCTCTTGAGAGCAGCCATTGTCTCTTAAAGTGTATTTATTTTGTACAGTACCTAGCACTGTGGGGCTCCTGCCTCAATTGGAACCACTGGGTGTGACTATAATGTAAATACTGAGTAATAATAATAGCATATGTGGGGGTGTAGAAACAGGGAGAGAGAGAAAAATATTTTCCCCATTCTTGTCTGCTTTTTGTTGTTCTATTTCCTATTCACAGAAAGCATACAATACTGATTAATGAAAAATTTCTGGCTCCAGTTCAGTATCTGGCTTCAGTACATTTGCTATTTGATATCTGAGATATGTACAACATGTTCACAGTGAATTCTCCAACTGAAAACAGTAGAGTTCAAACCAAGTCAATTAATTCACAGAGTGAATGGATTCAAGCCCAGATTCTCGTGCCTTGTGGAGGCCTCTTTGAGTCTCCTGCCAAAAGATATCTGTTTATAAATGCAGTAAACGTAACTATTTGATACTTATAGCTCTTACAGCCTTATGTGATTTTTTTCCTTGTTATGGCTGATCTCTGATAATTGAGTTACATTTTGCAGACATTTCAGGCATTCTCTGTCTCTCTGCGCTTTCTTCCCCCCCCTGGCGCTACAGCTCAGCCAGTGCTTTGGACGGTTTCACATTTCCTTTCTCTTTGTTGCCTTGGATATTCTGCTGAAGTAAGGCATAACAAAACTGTATCCAAAATCCATACGTACTTCTATCCAGGCTCTGTCTTGAACCTGCTTTGTGGCTTTTGCCCGTGAGAAACCTTACCATTTCTGTGGTAGGAGAGGAGAGATAAAACCTTACAATGAAAATGACTGTTGTGTTCTGCATTGATGATCCAAGAACATTAATAATAAATATTTGTTGAGTAGCATCCCTCATCCCTAACATTCATGCATTTAATCAACTGATGTATATAGTACAGTAGGCATTTTTGAAAAACATTCATCACTTACGTGGAGTATAACAGGTAACATTATAAACCCAAATATTATAAACAATCTGTGGGGAACATCTTTACCCATGTGAAAAATTAAGTTAGAACAATAGGGAGTGGAAATCTGGGCAGGACATATGGGCTAGCATTTCTTTTCTAACGGGAAACATTCAGGATTTCTTTTATTCTTTGATTCTTGCCTTTGTTTATTTTTTATCTCCTTGTTGCATCTTCTCCTTTCTTTCTCCTTCCAAGTAAGGGTGCCATAGGGCTCTTTTAACTGTGCCCTCTTCTCTTCATACCCTTTGCCCATTTTTTTAATCCACCCTTTCAGCATATTCATCTGCTGTCTTTATACACACTATCCTCTGACCTGCTCCTGAGCTGTTTCCAGTCATACGTCTTAGAGCACGGACATGTCTTCCTAGCTGTTTTGCTACAACCGAAATACTTTAAAGACAGAAGTTAACTCCTAACATATCCTTAATATTTCTCTCATCCCATTTGTTCTTTATGATCCTTGGCTGCACCACTCTTCTCTTGCTCCTCATTCTGTAGCCTGGGATGATCAGCTTTGACTCATTCTAGTCTTTGGCCCAGAAAACAAGGATTAATTCATTTCCATCTCATGGACTTCTCATCCATTTGGTCCAAAGGAATGACACCAGTAAAGATTAATTTCCTTGCCCATTCCTCTGACAAAATCTTCTAATTACTCATCCTGTTTTACCTCATCATCCCTACTATTTCCTTAATCTTTTGGATCCTTCCTTACCTTTGTCCCTACTATCTTATGTCTTTTGCTGCAGTACCTATCTAACAATGCTCCACCATAGTACCTGGAGAAGTTGTTTGTTAACCAGTATCTCCTGTGAACAGCTCTGGGTTTTATATTGTTTCTCATCATGCATAATGCAGAGAGTGCCACTGTCTCCTTTCAGTTCTCAAGTTTCACCTCTATGATAATAACAAAATAAAATCAGTCAGTGAAAGAGAACTGGAGAGTCAGGAAAGATTAAAAATATCCATATTTTAAAAGTACATTAAAAATGCATACACCATTATATTACTCCTTCCCCCACCCCAAGTTCTATGTAGCATTTCTATTCTGAATGACAGGAGTTGTTTCTTTCTATGTATTTCTGCAGCACCCAGCACAAGATTGCCATTCTACTATGTTATCATAAATGCTGCTAAGAAGCAGCTGTAACAGGTGAGTACTCCCCAACACTATGTTGAAGCACTAGAATGTTTTATTTAGTTGTCTAAAGAGAGGTAACATGAAGTTTAGTACAATATAAAATGAGTATATATTGTCCTCAATATTTTTAGATTAGGAATTAGAAAACACTTTGTAGCTGCCAGAAGTTCTGGAATGGCCTTACCAGAAGTATAGTGTTTCAAGAATGGCTTAAAGAATTTATGAAAGAGATTGTAAAACAGGATAGTGGCTGTTTTGAAACCACTGTTTCTGATCATGAAGCTTGGACTGTTTGGTTTGTTGATTCATTATCCCCAAAAAGGTGGTGAAAAGAGATTTGATCAGTGAACATGAATTCTGTTGTACTTGTGTGGTACTTGACTAATTCCATGCTGTAGGGCTTCTAATTTCCTCGAAAGCAACAGAAACTGGCTAGGTATGAGATATAGTATGTAGCAGACTAGATGTATCTGTAAGTGTAGTATCTAAAGATATTTTCCTGTTTGTAACGGTGCATCTTAATTGCTTGAGTTGACTGGTGGGTTTCGCTGCATATGCTCAGCTCACGGAATCTGGAGTCAGTCCTGCTCCCATTCAATGGCAGATAGCTTTCCACTCTTTCACAGCAAACACTCAAAGCTTGCTCACGGTCTTTGGGAGACATTTTGTGTTGCATGAAATGAGTGACCTGTGGTCCATTCTGGCTTCAGCATCTGTGCTGGGGTTATCCGCAGCTGCAGGGGCTCAGAAGCATTGCTGCACGCAGCCTTTCCCAGCAGCTCCCGTTGCCGTTCGCCAGCCATCTCCTGCCCGTCTATGAAGGCAGTCGTGCTGCGCCTGGCAGATGCTGCTCAGCTAATGGGAACCCTGCAAAGGGTGCTATAACCTTCGGCAGGCAGTAGCACTGCTGTCAGCACTAGCACGCTGAGCTGTTATTTTGTGGTATATTTCGATATGGAAAGATAGCTGAGGAAATAAGTGTCAAAACTTAAATCATTTCACATTGTAAACTGTTGAACTGCTTTAGTCCTACAATAGTTCTGCTTCTTTCAGTTTATTTAAGTTCAGTCACAGCTAGAAAATCAGTTCCTCAGTATTTTTGCAACCATAAGAGTAAACCTTGCCAGCAGTAAAAAGGAGGGGAAAAGGTGAAAGGTTAAAACAGTAAAGCCTAGAAAATAATGAAACATCAGCATTACTGTGCTGGTAGCAGATCCCTAGAAAACCAGCAAAGAGCAGAAATGATCATGTTAAATAGCCAGGAATAATAGCAGATCTAAGAAAGCTATTTGTACCCTAGGACAGTGCTCCATTGCAAGCAATTCCCAGGAAGGTGCAGGAAGGCTTTTGTTAGAAATTCAGAGAAGTTCAAGAGCAATTCTTTCTTCCATTTTTCTCCTTAGAGCATTTATTAAGGTTATCATTCTAAATCTGCCTCTACTTGTCTTGAGAAATTCTGCATTTTATTCTAAGACAAAACCTTATGTGTACTAATCTAAAAAAGGCATCCAACAGATTCTTAACTGCACTTACCTTGCATATATATAGGTAGAATTTAATTCCAGCACTGCTTATGTGTAGTAGAAAGCGCTTACATAGCAAGCTATGATTTCCCTCCTCCTGCTTAGGAAAGTATCAGTATCACATGATCAGGGCATCCCACCACATGCCATGGACACTGTCTAATTGAAAACACGTGAAAACAAATATCTGGTTATCAACCTCTAACTGAAACAGATTTTCAGAAAACTTTTCAACAATTTCAAATAAACAAAGTGTGTTAATAAAAAAGTTCTGAGCAGGAGGAAAAAAGTCTAAATTCATTCGTTTTAAGCTGTGAATTAATCACAGCTTCAGAAGCGGCTTCTGTCATGCCACAGGTTTGATGTCTCCCTCCCCAAATTTTACTCATACCTTCCCTTCCTTTCATCCTGATGATTAGAGCTTCCCTTGGGATGTCTGCTCCAAGACCTGCATATCCAAACAATCACATTTATTCCAGTTTCTCTACAGATCCCCTCTCTCCTTTAGCTTAGAGCTCCAAAATTATATTCCTTTAAAATGCCTCCACAAAATGTTTCTGTCCATCTATGTCCTAGACAATTCACTCTCTTCCATGCCTTGCTCATCTCTTTCCAACACTTTTACTCAATGTTTTTGTCCATTGTTTTGTTTAAAAAATCGTATCTCTCCTCATTATGTATTAGTGGTTTCTATCACATTTATAGTCAGGTAATTTAAATTTTGATCATCTTTGCTCTACTCTCTTCAGTGTTTTTAGGTAGATGATAGTTCACAAAACTATGCAGTAATGTGAAAAAGAAAAAGTGAAATGAAACAGTCAAAGCTAAAAGTGAGGCTGAGACCTATTTGCAGATGTTCAATAAAGTCAAAAAGAAGCTGATTTGAGGGGATAAATTATTCATAGCTAATTATTTGCTCTTCTTTAATGCTAAATATCCTACATTTCAGCCTCCTGCAGGCAACTCAAGCAGTGATTCCCGAGTTTTTTAATAGCAACAACCACACAGAGTTTTTGAAGTGTTTTTGGTCCCTCCGGGTTGACAGGTGCTACATAAAAAGCAGGCAGGATATTGTTATTAAGACTCTTGAGAATTTGAAGCATAAAGTCCTGTAGAATGAGCTGAGATTGTATCTTCAAAACACAGATATTACAGCTCCAACACACTCATAGGCTCCAGGCTGTTCTTTTGGCACAGGTTTGAGCAAAGAGTAGTGTGTCAGTTGCTCTGCCCCAGGGACTTGGTGACTCCAGCTTGGGGCTGCATTGTAGTTCATCTGCATCTACGGTGCTGTGAGGAGAGGAGATGAGAATGGATCCTTTACCTGCACTGCACTGAGTTCCTGGTTCTCCTATACACACGATGACTTTCCTCTTTGGCCAAAGAACAGTGATTAAGGTTTCTTGTCTTTCTCCTTGCTTTGCACCCGCCCTAAAGTAGGTAAAGATTGGGCACAAAGCTCCATTTTATCATATAAAATGCAAGATGCAGCTTGCCTTGCTAGACCTGCAAGATTTTTCTCCAAACACATAGTTCAAGTCTCAAACTTGCTCCTTTTGGCTATGGATGCTCTGCACTCTGGCCTGTTTTATTCAAGGAAGTTGCTACCTCCTTGTTATCCTGTAATTCAGATTATTCAGAGTCTGTAATATAGTTGTTGATTGCTGAACTAAACTGTACATGTGTAATATACATTCAATCCATTATAGTTGTAAATCCAATGTAAAGATTACAGTGGAAAAAAGACTTGCTTTTCTTTTTTCTTTTTCCTCTTTTCTTTTTTCTATTTTTTTTTCTTTTTCCCCAAACTGGAGATGCTTGTGTTATTTAAATGAACTCAGACAGCCCAAGTCAGTCCTTTGACAACCTAAGCCCTTCGGTAGTCAGTTCTGACTGGCACACAGCCACTCACTTCTGCACTTGCCCATAATGAAATCCATTCAAACACATCAGCTCCATGAGAATGATGTCCCTCAATCTAAGATTACCATGAAGGAACCTACAAAACAGGAAGCTACAAAGTGAGGACTATTTATATGCATCATTTTATTTGCATTGTAAAAGGCTTTTCCAACACAAAATGAGTTCCAAGTTGCCTGTGATAAGTTTCAGGCTGGCTACTGGAGCGCACTATAAATTTGGTATATGTATTTATATGTAGATATATATGTATATACTGTTAGAAGGATATTAGCTCAGTAACTTCAGAGTCATATCAGGCTATGAGAGGAAGTCACTCTGTTTATACAGATACTGAGTAGTATGTTAAAGGGCTTGTTTTTTGGAAATAAAAGCTTAATTTCATTATAATGATGATAACATACAGCTTTGAATGGTATTAGTTCCTGTTTACATTACTCATGGTGTTGGTCTAAGCTGCATTTGCCATCTAGACATAATTACTATTTTATTATTATTTTTTTCACAGTTAAGTGGAGCATTTTAGCACAGCTGAATTGCTGCAAGCCTTGGTGGAACAAATCTATTAGTGGTATGGCTTGAAACAATACACAAAAGAGCCCTGTGTGTGGTCTGCTCTACATGCTTTTCACTTCCTTATGTTAAACAATAAATCTCTGAGTCAGCTAGAACTCAGAGACTAACATCCAACGAGAGCCGCATTTTATCTTTTATTCATTGGCAGGAACATAGCTGTAGGAGGTATTCAAATCACACTTTTATTTAAACAAACACAGCTGGATCACAGCCTCTTAATATAGCAATTCTCTAATGAAAAATAACAACATAGTATTTATCTCTTTTCTTTTGTGCAGCTCTCAATTTGCTAAAATTAGGCAGAACTCAATCCCATACAAAATTGGCATGTTTTCATGACCAGAGCTCATAGCAACTAACTGCAAAATTATAATGGGAATATAATTATAGTAGGGCATGTGAAATACACATCCTTTTGCTGCTGTAAGCTATGTAGGGTTATACAATTATGCTGTAATAACATCATTTATCTTAAAGAAGTCAGACAGCTGATTTCATTTATTTAACTTGAGTTCTCCAGTTATGTGCTGCGTCAGGTTAACATTAATGTATTGCACAAAGTAATACGGTGCAAGAAGTCAGGGCTTCCCCAAGATACATTGTTCCCTTGTTTGCACAAGTTTATTTTCTTCTTTATCCCTTTTAGTGTTCGGAGACAACCAGCTTGAGTTTCTAGCTCTTTGGGAGCCTTGTAAAACATGTGTTTTTCTATCTTTGTGGCTGTACTGCTTGTTCCTTTCTGTAGCTGTGATTTGGGGCCAACAGTTTGTAATTAACTGCAGAAGCAGGTAACTAAATGAAATAGCCGAGTCACCTGGCCACGTGCTGAGTGAGAGTTTGAAAATAATCACCTTGTCATCTACGTGGTGTAATAATACTGGACAAACTTTGCACTCATCCTAGGCAAAACACTGAAATCAACAGGACTTCTGCAAGTCACTCTGATCTTCGATATCCTCAGGATTAAGTTGCATACCCAGAATACCATATTTTTGAGAGATGCAGTATTTAGTGACAATTTTTAAGATTATTCCAGACAGTTATAATACACCAGGAGTTGTGGCTTAGAGCAGCTTTTCAGGAATGGGACAGGGATGTGCGACACTAGAAAGATGAATGATCAGGGAGGGCTGCAAGGTGCTGTATTTCCACTCCAATATGCTGGGAAGTTGTGTGACTCGGCACAGAAAGGATGTATGGGGTAGGGGAACGTCATCTGAGCAAAGTATCTTCTTTAGGAGAGAGAGTTTGGTTGGATATCAGATATCACAGTTATTTGTGTTTTATTATAATAAATAATGATAGTAATTATTATTGCTGTTCAATGGGACAATGCAGGTACAAGCTATAATGAAGTTCACATCTCTGGAAGTATCTTCCTGAGCACTGGGATGTGTATTCCTTTCAAGTCCTGTTCTGTAGTTTGGGATCATGACACCATCCTAACACTGTTTCCTTTGGCTTCTTCCTAATCAAGCGTTTTTAATAGACGACACAGTGATTTCAGAGTTTTAATCTTAACTCTACATGTTCTTAATGTATTAAATATGCCTTTTGTGGCCTGACATAATATGCTGTTATTGATGAAGGTAGCCAGTTTGACTTTTTCCAGCAGCCATCAGTTCACTTTACACATGTAACCCCTGATGCAGACAGGGCTAAACAAACTCCCTGCTCATTTCAGAAAGCCGGTGTTCAGCACACTTTCTATAATGGATTTTGAAAAGAGTTCAGCCTGTTTAAAAAAACAGCCATATGGTTTTCGATACTGGAGGGCTGGCCAGAATGTAAATGAATATGACACACATTGTCAATAAAAAGTCATTTTACTACTGAACACACATCTGTAATTTTAAGGACAGTTTTAGGTCCAAGTCCACATTTGTTCAAGTGTGTGGGGCGTGGATGTCTCATGTGGGGCTGAATTTTGGCATTGTTATTTTGGATTTCAAGCTTCATTTCCCAGTAAAAATATTCATTCTTTTAAAATCAAATTTGTATCAAATATCTTGGGTTTTTGACCAAGATCACTTATATTTGTACTTAACTTATTGTGCTCCCTACTCTTTTTTTTTTTTCAAGGTTTTCCTCTTCTGCCACTGTAGTTATATCTATGGTATAAAATATGAACTATGTTATCCTTCAGAAGTTATTGGTCAATCTTCATCAAGCCCTGTGAGTGTGAGGACTTGGAAGGCCAAAAAATCCCCCAAACACTGATTGGTCTCTAACTGCCAAAATGCAGCCCCAGAAAATAGAGTTTTCTAACAGGGACCATTGATTTTTACTTTTTGCCATGAAATGCAGAACGTGTTCAAAGTGCAGTCAATGTTTCTACAACTTCACTTCCCTTATATAAGTGTGGTTTTATAATATGCACCTTTCTTCTCTGTTTTGGAAACAGCTTGTTGGAGCTGAGGTTATTCATCATGGTGCTACTAAGAGCCAAAAATTTCTGTGTAAATGGTTCTTTGAGAAAGGCTTGTTTCCAAAGGTACAGTTGCAGCTGGCTGTTATATGTCCATGAACACATCTTTGGACCTTGGATGCTAATGTAAAAATACAGTGAAGAGCTCTTGAAACCTCGAGTAAGACAGAATTTGATGTACAACAGGCTATGATCACAATATGAGGCCTCAAGACTGTATCAAACAGAAAGCTTAGAAAGGCTGTGGAAGATGAGGGGACCTCAGGAAATATTATCAATATCTGTGCAGACTCTCAAACAGTGAGGTATAACCTCACATTACAAAAGAAGCCATGGCGAAAGGCTAAATGTGTTGGGACAGTATTTTGACAGGAGAGCAGTTCTTGAAGGGAGAGAGGACTTCTCAGTCAATGTGTTATTCTAAATTAAAAAAAAAAAAAAATGGGACTGTTTAGCTTTTAGTGTTTAATTTTCTTTCTTGTTCCCCGTATCTACAGTTAGCATTTCTCTCTAACAAGGTATCTTTTCTTAGTATCTTTCTAGTGTTACAGGTAGTGAGTGACATTTGGCTTTCCCAGTTTTCATTGTTACAAATCTTGGAAAATTCAACCAGGAGCCACTTGAGTGGAGTAAAACCTTGAGAATAAACTGAGCTTATGAACGTAGCCTACATTGCTGGAGACATTTGGGAAGGTGAGGAATGGAAGAGCAGTCCGTGAGCAAATACTCCCAGAAATGCATTTGGCAGATACTACTACTCTTCTAGGGACTGTCCACCCCCAACTCCAAGTGAAACCCAAATATATTAACTTTGGCATTGTCCTTGAGGAATGAAGCTCAGTCAAAATCATTTCTTTCTATGGATGCCTTGCAGATCATTGTAATGACAAGTAACTTGTCTGGGCACTGTGACAATTTGTAGATTTTGTCTATGGATGTCAACTTTTACTGATCATAACACTCATGAATGCAGAAAAATTCCTTTTGGATCTAATTCCACTATGGTCCACTTCACTATTAGAGATGGGTGTCAAACATTAAGATGGGATAAAGCACTCAGCTGTTCCAGATGTTTATGCAAAACCATTTGAATAAACTAAGCTGAGGTAGAGCAGGCTCAGGAGAACAAGGTCGCTCACAAGATGTTGGATATTTCCTCTTTCTGATTTGACAAAAAATAAATATTCCTAAATACTCTTTCAGTTTTGTGCTGCTATTCCTGATTAAAACCAGGAAACGTGGCATTATAATGGGGAGGTAAATGAAACCAAGGGAGGGAAATCAAGCCACTTTCTGATACTTCAAAAGTGTCCTGATTCAGGTTCTTGGAGAAGTGAGTGGTTCTCCCACTACCAATATGCAGAGCTTAAGAAAAAAAGCAGCACTACCAATTCACAGGTTGGGCAGCTTAAGCCAGAGTGACGTAACTGAAAGAATATTCATTCCCTAAAATGAAGTGTGGTTATAGAGTTATAAAATCAGCATGACTGTGCATAGTGGCAGTATGTTAGTGGTTCTTTTATTATTCTGCATAAGGCACCAAAACAAGCAGGACTTAAAACATGAATGTAAACAAAATTAACAGGGAACAGTGCTGGTTTCTGAGCACTGGTGTTCTGTGCAGATGCTACATTTTCAGCGATCATCAAGAATGGCAGCAATGGAGCCTGCTGATGTAATTTCACCTTTAAGGTGCAAAGCCCTGGATGTCCCCAGGGGAGAGGCATTTTTTTTATGCATGTATGAGAGACTACACAGAGTCTGCATTAAATGCAGACTGGAAAAAGCACAACTTTGGCCATTATAGAAGCCTGTCCAAATGTGCCTCCCATGTATTCTTTCTTGCAGGGAGCTCTGGCCTGTCCATTCAGTTTTATGGTGAAATTTGGAGAGGGTGTCTTGCATGTTTTCCTTAATGACATGGTGTAGGAAGACCTTTTGTTTGTTCTTATGGATGAACATAGAGCTCGTCTGCCAGTACCTCATCAGCAAACACAGCCTCACTCTGTCTGTGTTCCAGTTGGTTCAAATTCCATGTGGCTGCATCAACACAGCACCAATCCCAAGTTAATATATTTAGTCATTGGCAGGGCTTTCCCTTTCAGGCTTGGCATGATGTTAACCAAAAGGCTTGAACCACCTTGGAAAGTGAACAAATTGAGCTCGTGTCTGTTCACAGTATGTCATATAAGTCCCTGGATCCATTGGGGTACTGGGGCCACTTGCACATTGAACACCTTTTTTGTATAGTTGCTTATTTTCTTAATGCGTGGTATTCGGCTGTCTCCCCTCCTCCTTCCCTTCAGCAGCATCAGCATAAGGCTAATTTTGATATAAAACCTGGGGCAAGTTGTCAAAAAGTTTAAAATCAGATTTTTGATGTATTATATCATCATGCAGAAGACATCAAATACATTTTATCAGATGCTTTTGCTGAATTGTTAAAGTATTCGCTGTGTGTTCCCTCCAAATTTGGATGAAATGGACCACTTGTTTTAATGACTTATATGGGTAGCTACAGCAACATGGCACTTTTGTTTATGGCTTACACTTCTGTTGAGCAGTGGCACCGAAGGCAGAGAATATTATTATGGTAGGCAAGGTTTTGAACATTGAGTGCTAAGCAAGTGTCCCTTTAGATGTTGCCACATAGCTGGTTCAAGGTGTAGATTAAGCAATTAGCCCTTTCACATGGTTGCAGAATGCCCAAGTTGGTTGCTCCTGAGAAGTAGAAGCTTTTTTTCTAGCCACTCTCAACAATATCTCCCCCACCTTTCACTGGCAAAAGCAGCAATTAAAGTACTTTGTCCTGTTCCCATACCTTTTCCCACCTGGCTTTGCCCCTAACCCCACATTAGGAAGAGGAATGGAGAAGAAAGGATCTGAGTTCTGGGAAGTTTGAGTATGTAGGTTATGTATCCCTGGTCACTTGCAGCCACAGTGCAAATAGGAAAACTGAGTAAATACTGATTTTAACAATACTTTTAGGCACTTCTGCTTTAAATCACTTAAATCTCACTTTTGAGGACTTCTCTCTATAACCTTATTCATCTTTCACAAACAGCAACATTCCATAAAGCCCCACATGGGGCAGAGAGCTTTATATTTTAATAAACCTTCTTGAATTGATTTCTCCTGTGGGACACTAGGCCAGGAGTGCGTGTAAAGCAAGGCCAGAAAAAGACAGCAAAGCAAGACATCGCCAGCCAAACACGCAGAGCTTCAGTTCCCTCCCACGCTGCCAGCGCACAGGAGGCTTTACCTGCAAACACATGTTGCTACCTTATAGATAGCTGGTTGCTACCTTATAGGCAGGCTGGAGCTCCATGGACTTCCCTTTGAGGGGAAAATACGAAAAAAGCAGGGAAGGGAGTTGCTTCTTTTCTTCCTTCCTGTTTATCCTAGATCTCATTTAGCAAAATAAAAATCAATCAAAAAGAACTGTGGAGACAAAGTACTTGTGTTGTTTTCCAAAGTCTGCTAATTTTTAAATTTTACCTTGGATAAAGGAACCTCTTTGTTCAGAACAGTGCCTTTTCACCCAACCACTTCACTGCCTCATTTACCAACAGTAAATAAGATTTAGAATATATATTGTTTCTACTTTCCAGTTAGATGTGCTGAACTACACAGATATGGAAAAGGAGCACAGGGTTCAATTCCAGAAGGCACTTCATTAACAAAAATGACATATAACCCCCACACACAGTTGGCAGCAACCTGAAAAGGGTTAATGAAAGACCTATTTGCCTCCCCCATCTGTGAAAAAGTGCCAATCAAAAAACAGCTGCTATAAAAGGCTGCAGCCCAGCAGGAATAGGAGTAGTAGGTGGAGAGGTGTTGGAGAAGCAAGCTGTAGGAGGCTAGCCTGCCAAGGAGGGCTGGTGGAGCTGGGAGGGGTAGGAAGACTTGGTCTTTTGCTTGTTCAGTCCTGGCTTGGAAGCTGGAATAGAAGGTGGGTGTGGGGTCCCTGGTTTCCAGTGGGAAGGGGACTGAACTTTCAGGAATGTATGACTTTCTGGGTTTTGGGGAGTGATTCTAATGTTAACTGCTACCATGGAGAGTGGGGAAAGGGGAATGGGCTTGAAAGACCCTTCTCAAATATCTTCCTGCCCTCCATGGAAAAAAAAAAGTCAAAAGTGTTGAATGTGCCCCCCTCCCTCAAAAAAGATAAGTTTCATTTAAAAAATAAGTCTAATAACATATTTGTATCATTCTATCCTCGTTCCACAGAACTCATACTTGCTTCTTAATAATCCCATTCTCACTACTATATTTTGTGTATATTTGTGCTGTTGCTTGCTATGAATGTGCTGCAAATGAGTAATTTTAGAAAAAAAGGGGTGTTTGCTGGGTTAGGATTCAAGCTCAGTAACTTCCCCTTTCTCTCCACCCCTAGATGTGCCAGAGAAACAAAATATAAGCAGGGAGCTAGAACATGATGGGCCTTACCAGGGAGGAGGCAGGAGTGTGGCATCCGTACAGTCTTATGCTTCCTGTAAGACTTCTTTCCTCTGTGAGATTCCTTAGTTACTTCAGCCTTTATAATCTGTCTAGCGGGGACTGTACCCCTGTGGGTGTTGGTAAGTACAGGTATAATCCTGGGATCTCATTAAATTTAAAAAGCAGGTCTAGGGGAAAAAAAAAGGTCATTTAAATTAATATTAGCACAAAGGTGTGCACTGGAGTTGGGAAAGGAAAAACTTAAGGGAGTTGGAAAATGCCTTCAGCAAAATAAGATGTGATAAAAACAATGTGTCAGCTATCAAAGACATTGACTAGGAGCTGAAAATGGCAGTAGGAATACATTAATAAAATGAAAACAACAGCTTAAGGTGTTTAGTAGCTTGTGTCCTTCATATCTCTTGAAGAGAGGGAAAGATGATATGAGAGAATAGGGAATATTCCCCAGACTTGCTTATGTCGTTCTCCAACAAATCTGGTGTGGACTTTGTTAGTGATCTGTTTGTTTCTCAAGTGTTTAATTTTGTACTTATTAGCTTTACCTGTAAAATAGAAAGTGCAAGAAAGAGTGTGAGCCAAATGGCAGATCCCAAGGTACATTCATCGGTACGCTTCACTTCTGTGATTACAATTAAGCTTCCTGCATGTGACAGCACTGGGCTGGATGTTGTGGCTGCCCACTAACCCAGCAAAAACCAGGCAGCTCCCCTGCCTGCACGAAGGGTGAACCATTGAGACTGGAATGGGGAAAGGGATCCCCAGTGTTCCTTGCTGTTGTCCAAAGCTGTTTTCTGCTGGGAGTTGTGCTTGCTATGTTTGAGATGGGACTACTAGAGATGTTATTGTTGGTATAGATGCTTTAATTTAATCTGTCCTATATTATTTAGGTGTCTTTTTGGTGTTGTGATGTGAATCTGCTGCCTTGTGTGGGGTCCTTGCCTGTGACAACCATTCTTGTGCCAGACTTGCCTAAGGCACTTGGTGGTCTCTCAGGTCTGTGCTCAGGATCTTAGGGTGCCTGCAACCTGCCTTTGTTAGTGTGCCTCTGTGGAAAGGGAAACTTGCTGGAGGTTGTGATCCTGGAGGAAATGGGCCATCCTGGGCAAAGGAAGGATTTGTTCTTGAAGAAGAGTGACTCCATCCTATGACTTGAAATTGGGATTATTGATTCTTATTAAAGCCCTGTTTCTCTCCGGTGTTCAGGAAGAGGCAGGTTTAGAGTTTGCTAATGGAAATGAGTAGCAACCCTTGTTGAAGGAATATTTATTTCTGGTATGCAAAATTATCTCTGCTGTGCAGAATTTCCTCAGCTCTGTTACATGTTAAGGCTTTCCTTAGTGTCTCTCTTCTGTGTCAGCTCAATGCACTTTAGTACCATTTTATGGGTCTGCAATAGTTCACATTATTGAACATGGATTATTAATGGCCTGTGTATTCAGTTAAGAATATGGCAAAGGCCATCAACTTAGCTTTTTGTGAAGACTGGATGATGTATTAACAGTGATGGCAGCTGACAAACTGTGCTGTCTGAACTCTTGCTTTTTTTCCTCACCCTATCGTTTTGTCAGCTCACTCCAGGGAGTCCAGCTACCACATTTCCCCTACTCTTTTCAGTAGTCCATGCACCCTTTCCCTGTATTTTCTCATGACTCTACTTAACAACTTGCTTTGCAGCCTGTCTTGCTTTCCCTTCTTGCCAAGAAAGGAAAATGAACCACCTGAGGATGAGCAGGGATTTAGGAGTAGGAGTGGCCTCGGAGTGCAGGACCTCTGCTGCATGCTCCTTGGGTGCAGCCCTTGTTTTCAGCCTGGTCTTGTGCTGGCCATTCAGCTGTCTGGAAAAGAGGCAGCTTTGCCAGCTGAAGAGTTTGTTGGTAGTAAAATAAACCAATCTAGATCTCAAAAGCCACTCTTCATCAATTTTTGCTGTTCCATAATGTATGGAATCATAGTTCATTTAATCAAGTTAGTGTTATTGAAGCAAGCTAATCTCTCTGCACCATGCACAGCTTAAAATTGAACAGTGTCATGTTTAACAGTATTGGTGGTTCCTTCTGAAGCTTGGTATGCTATAGACACTGAAACTGAGAATCTTGCACATCCTGTAGCACAAGAGAAGAGTTGTTCATATGTGTACTTGGATGAATAGATTGGTCCCACGGTGTGTGGGATACTGGTGGCTTCACTATTGGGATGCCAGGATGCTACTTAATACAACTTGGCTCTGTAAGGTTTTAGATCTTCGGTTGTGCCCCATTTACAATAGCTTTGCTACACTACTTGTGTGGGGGTTATTTTTGTCCAGTCACATATCTGGAAATTTAAGTGGAAGGTAAGATAAGTGTGACTGTAGAAGCAGGGGGTGAATATGTGACAGAAATAGTGCCTGTGTTACTCCATCTGGGACCGCCATGGTGTTGGCTTCCTATGAATGAAAGTCCCTAGGATTATTGCTAGCTGCTGCTCCAGCAATTCTAAGAAGCTACTCAAGGAAATATCTTCATTATTCTGTGTTTGTCATGTCTCCACCTCCATCTTTTCAGCTGCTTGGGAAGTATTCTTGGACAAAACATGCTTGACAGGTGGGGGAAAAAAAATCAAGTAAAGGAAAATGCTGGCCTCTTCCAATGATGGAAGTGTTACAACATTGGCTGGGGCTCTAACATTGCCATGTTAGCCATATAGAAAAATGGCGTGGAAAGGAAAGCTTGAGTGTAGTTGGGAGTTCTCACAGTCCTGTTTTTGTGTTATTTGTGTTTGCGACAGTATCAGCTTTTTCCACATAAATACCCGGAAGGCAAAATTTCTTTTTTTTTCTGCAAAAGCTCCAATAAACAATCGTTTGGTGCCTGCTCTGCAAACTGACCCTCTTCCTGAGATAGAAATGTGAGGGCTTTGCTTGTTGTCAATGAGCCTGTCATGGTTTTCAACATGTTACTTTGCAAGAAATTCATTTCCAGTGATCAGCTTATAAACCTGCCATAAGGAAGTGTGTTTTCACACTAGTCTAGTGTACTTCTTGTTTTCAAACTCTCAGGGATGTAGAAATACACCAGATTTTTGGCAGCACATGGTTTAAAAATCAGCACCAACGTATCTATTGAACATCTCAAATGGGTAAAGGAAAGGGCAGGTTTCATCAGGGGTCAGTAAACAACGAACATCTGCCTTGCCAATCTTTTCCTTTACTACAGTTTTGTGCAGTCCCAAAAATCCTTCAGACATATGTTGAACAGAGTTTCAAAGCACCCAAGCCTCCTGCTTCTGTTAATATTTTGGCCAGTGCTTAACCCTATGTAGTTCAGTCAGGATTTTTTTTCTGACTGCAACTGAATCAGATTGGGTGGATTTGGCCAGTATTTCAGTCTGGGAAATGGAGGTTTCTGATTTCCAGCAGGTTAGATGTAGTATGGGCAGAAGCTCTCTAAGCCTCTTGTGCAGTTACCCAGGAAAAACAGATGAGTGAAGTACTAACTGATGTTCTTCACCCCTCTTTGTCAGATCTTGGCATGTGACACTTAGCATTAATGTGCTTATTACAGTACATCCCCAGTGCAATCTGTCCCAATTGGCCATAATAAATAGCTCCACAATGGTCTTCAGCCAAGTAAGTGTTTGACCTAATAATGCATCTTACGCTCTGCCTTGGAGCTCAGCGATGCCATGCTGTGTAGGATACAACAGTACTCTCTGAAGGTCGAGCTAAGCTAGTTTGCCAGTAAGAAATAGCCATCTGGTGACCCCTCACTTAAAGCATCAGCCTTCATTCCATAGATGCGCAGCCGGTGGAGTGCTAGCAGATGCGTTTAATTCTGAGTCTGGGTGTTGTGGTGGTGCATAGGGAGAGAAGTGATCCATAACAAAGCTCTGCTCCAGCCTGTGTGAGGCTTCATTGATAGACTGACACCCAGCAGCAAACAGCAGGTCAGCTCGCGGATCATGAGGAATAACTTACCCAGACTGCTCTGCTCTGTCAAAACATTGACAAACTGAAGCTTGTGAGTAGTCTTCAGGAATAGTCACGAGCAGAATCAATTAAGCTGCCCAACATGGACGTGTTTTCCTTTTAGTTTCTAAAACCCAGAAGGCCACCATCTCCTGGTCCAAGTTCGCAGGTAGAAAATGAAAGGGACCAAAAAGAGTATTGGAGCAGCTGGGACTTAAGCACAGTCCCAAGAGCATTTTTTGGTAGTGTTGCACCGTGTGCCATTCTGTTCAATCCTTACTTAATTTGACTGAAATGTTAAGTAGCACAAATAGCGACTCTGATCTTAGACAGAGGTGTCCACTAAGGGCTGAGCAGAAATTCATTGTTCCATTTAACTTCATTAGATATTCTGATTCTTAAAATATGTTTGACTGTGTCTGAATTGAAAGATGGTGCTCTAGATTAAATGAAAAAAAAAAAAAACAACCAACAACACCCCCCCAAAAAAACAAAACAAACAATTCCAAACCCCCTTTTCTTTATTTTAAATTAAAATCTGTATCAGGTGGGAAAGACTGTGCTGATGCACTACCTTTCATCCTGTACTCTGTAACTTGTCCAGAAGACTGTAGCTATATAACTACACTGTTCTGGTGATGTTTCTCACCTACTCTGCATGTTTTTAAGCAACTGCATGTTGTAGTAGGGTCACAGGTTTATGCTTTTTAGACCTATGTGTTGCTGCCAACACTGATGGAAAGGCAATTCTGTTCATGTCTTTGAAATGGAAAGAGAATTAGAAACGTTGCAGATGTAGTCGAGCAGCATGGCTGATCAGATACTGTTGGGGGGGAAAGCAACGAGTAGTCGAATTTTTGGATTATTTCCCCCCCCCTATAAAATGCAATTCTGTCAAACTGAGGAATTTCTGAAAACAAGCTGACTAGGCAAGTTTCACTCATTTGTATATTCCTTTTTGTGACAGAAGAAGAAATATTCTAGCAATGTCTAAATGTTTCTTTTGGACCTTTACAAATTAAGTGGTTAAATTTCAGCTGCCTGTACTGAACCTTAAGTCAAAATGCAAATGGCACAATCTCATGGAATATTTTGCAAGTATTTTTCTTGGAGAATGCGCATTTTTGGGGTTTAGCTTTTACTCTGAATAAATGAAACAAATAATGAAATCTTTCACGAAGCATAATATCTCCCTTTGTGGCTCTGGTAATAAAGTGTCGGTGAGATTTCCCCTTAAGATATAGAACAGGTCTTAAAATTATTTCAGTTTGGTGAAAAGAAGTATACTTTGAAAAATATTTGCTTACATTTAACTTCTATCATACACATGTCCAGCTTTCATCAAGAAGCCTTTCTGATATATAGTGACTTATCTCCACACCAGTCACAGGGCTAAATATGTAATAACCAACAATGTCTAGTTTGTGAGACAATTCTGTTAGCAAGCAAGTGAAGGCAAAAATCTTCTAAAGAATCCTGTACTCTTTGAGCAAGGAACCATTGCATTTATTCAGCTAACAACTCAGTAAAAACTACAAAGGCGTCACCCTAATAACCTCAGTTTTGCTAACTTTATTGTGATCAGAAACTAAAATAGTGCTTCTTACTGTTGTATTCTGGTCCCAAGTAGTTCTCTTCCAACAGTAGCTGGTTATGTCTGAGAGTGAAAAATATTCAAAGTCTTGCTTGAAACCAAGTGTTGTGTGCTCAAAATGAGTCAAAGCCCCTTGAATCCTCTGAAGGCTCAGTACTATGTGAACATGGATTCAGGATCTGAGTAAGAGTCAAGATGGTAAAATGTGGATTTTTCTTTCACACTAAAGCCTCTTTGAAGAAAGGATTCTCCCTGGCCACACGCAAATGCAAGTTTCTTTCAGATGCTATCATACAGCAGGGATGTGCACAGCCATTGTGGGTCCCAAGTTCCCATCATCTGATACTGATCGTCCCTTGATATCTGCCTGCAAAGTTAGAGACTTTATGCATTTTGATTAATCCTGGTACTCTGGGGCAGGGGTGTGTGAGGTGGTTTCTCCATGCATGTGAGTCAGGTATCTTTTCTTCCTTCGTTATTTGCAATGCAGAAACAAGACTAGAGGTAGACAGGCCAGTAACACAAAGTTTTTAGCAGGTCTGTAATACTGCCTTCATCACAACCAAGATCCAGCTGAACTTCATGTCAGTAGCAAGTCAGACACTTATTCAGGAATAGCCACCTACTCCTGGGGATGTTGTGTGGTACCACCCACAGCCCTTGATTGCAGGACATGAGCACAGCATCCTTCTGTTGCGCCTTTGTTGGATGATTGTGCAAGGATGCGTTGGTGCTGAGCTGAATGACCCTTTCACAGCTGTATTGCTCCACGCAAGGCTCTGTTATTACTGATTGCAAGGAATCATTGTTGCACTTAAAGGGTCGAAGGCTTAGGTATCCACTGTATAATTCTTGTAGTACTGTAGTGAGGGAGGCTTGTGTTAATGCCGCCTCATCTTGGAAGCCTTCAAAGCCTGTCAGTATGTCTGATAGTGTTTGGCACTTAGATATGACAGTGAATGGTAATTTGCAAATGCCTCAAATGGACAGAAAATAGTTTTCATTATTTTTACTTGATTAGGAGTAGTGTCAAGCACCCTGTAAGAGCTCAGATACTAACTCGGTCTGTGGTGTTCCCTAGCAGGTGGCTGTGAGTGGTACAGCATGTCCCATCCTTGGTGCAGGTCTTGAGAGGTTGGGTTCAATTGCTGGGCTCAGCACCGACCTTCTAGGTGACCTTGGGCGGAGGAAGCAGCTTGTTTATTGCCTTTTACAGAATGCTTTGAGAGTTACAGATGGAAATGCTATATAGAGGGAAGGCATGACTGATGTGTTGATGGGTGTTGGGGAAACATGGGTTGCAAAAGAACAAGTGGGTGTAACAAATTAGGAAGAGGAGCAGAAGAGTGGTGGGAGGGGGTAGGAAGGGGTAGTTTCTCTTCTCTGCTGCTGTGGGACCTGGGTGAGGATGTCTGGATGCCAACATACTCCTGCCCTTGGCACCAGGACTTCTGACAAATTGGCCAGTCTACTCTTGTGTTGGCTTTTGCTGCTTCTCTCTGCTGACCAAATGATGTACTTATCCTTTGAAGAAGCTGTAATTACAGAAGAGCCTGGCAGCACTTGCCTGTGGTGGTAATGGATATATCAGCATTTCCACAAAGTCCCTTGCGAGGGATTTACAGCTCTGCCATTAATATTAGCCACACAGTGGATGTATAAGCTGCTTGCCCAAAAGTATTAAAAAGTAGTTTAAAACAGCGTAGCCAATTTTTGTAGGCCTTGTCTAGAAGCAAACTCGCACTGGTTTGATAAAGAGTGATTTTTAATGTAGTTTGGTTAGAGTGTTTTTTTATTTGTATGTACTTGCTTGTATCTGTCTTGAGGGTGACTTTTTTCAGCATATTTTGATCTTAATAGACTAAAGCTGATGCAGAAATTCTGTAAGAATCCTCTTCGTGTGTAGCATCCCCTGTGCCGAACAGATCTGGTATCTACTGGGTTAAATAAAACAAGCTTCTGACCATACAAACGAGGATCCATGCACAGACCTGGCAAGTATTTAGTCAAACTGGTTTTGAATATCACTGCAGCTAAAATGCTGTAGATTGTGCACAGCCACAGCCTAAAACTGAAGACAGGAGAAATATTTAGACTCCAGCTATGTTATTACTATCATGATACTAAAACTGAGAGGAAATATCAGAACCACACAGCTCAGTTTAACACAGACCAGCACAAATGCCCTTTTATCTTCTCCCATCTTCTTCATTACATTGGGTAGGCATAAAAAAAACATTTGTCTTCTATATATGTGAGCTAAAAATTACATGCATGCTTACTGAAATAAACAAAAGCTTTGAATGTCAGAGGTAAAGCTGAAGGCTTTTTCCAATGGATGATCTTCAGTATCAGGAATTCATGGTTCAAAAGGCACTTTCCTCTGGTAACAGAGTCTGAGGCAGTGTTAATATGTATGGTTTTTCCCACTCTGAGAAAATACCTCTGGCAGGACTAAGGGTGGGGGTGGGGGTGTGAGCAAGGAGGATACTTTAGTGTGGAGATTTCCCTACAAGTAAGGAATATGAAGCAATACAGGAGGCCTCGTACTGTCATCAAAGCAGGACTCCTTAAAAATGAAGTCAGATCCTGGGATGTCCATAGCATGGTGGACTGACCCTGGGCTGGTGCTTGGACACTTTCTCAGTACTTTTTTTTTCTTTTGATGTTTTACATGCTTTGCAATCCCTTTGCCTATTTATGGCTTCAGAGTGGAAGTTCTTCTGCACAAGGACTTTCAGAGTGGAAGTTCTTCTGCACAAGGACTGTCCCTTCTCTGCTTCTGTAGCGCAAGTGCAATGGGTTCCATCGGTCACTTTGCTCATCGCTAATATTAACATTTGTTATTACTGATATTGCCACCACTTAACAAATTTGATTAGAAAATGGAGAACAGCATTCCAAGAAAGCCTAACAGACCCTCTTGGTCAGCTCTTAAGACCCAACTTGATTTGTGGTTTTTTTTTTCTTCTGTTTTTGAAGACAACCTATGTTAGGAGTTTAAGAAAACAGAAAGCTGTCTGTCTAGGAACATTATGTGGGATATGCACTATGTTGAAAACCAGAGTGCATGAATCCACATTTAACTTTTTTTTTTTTTAGCCTGTAAAGGTATGCTTTCCTCCTGAATGTAAGGATTATTTTTTTTTTTCCACTTAGGAGAAAAAAAATACCGAAGGCTTATATTAGGATGATAAATAAGCTTAAAAATTCTTGTACCTCTGTGAGCTATAGCTGTAACCTTTCTCCTCCCAAGAAGCTCCTAGTGATAAGCAGTAGTGCTAATGAACAGCTGGAGAAGTGTTCTGCTTTTCTCTTTAATATGGCACAAACATTACAATGAAAACTGAAATAACACTTAAATACAGAATTTATGGAAGTGGCTTCATGCTAAAATTCAGAATTTAATAACACCGCTGCTTATGCTACTATTATGATAAATATTGGCAAGTTTCAAAGTGCTGTTAAATATAACAATGCTAGTATCTACATGAGTCAGTACATGTGAGCTACTGACTTCCTGAAGGGATGTGCTGAATAGTGTAACTAAATAGCAGAAATAATTGCATTTGTGCCCTCAAAGGTGGTCTGAAGGACTAGAGAGGAGAAACTTTATCATGGAGATCCCAGAAAGGAAATGTGGGGGATATGTTAAACCCTTGTGATGATGTGTGGAACCCTTGCGGTGATGTTCCAGCCATCTAACTACACCAGTCTTCAGAGGAAGATGTCAGTTTGGCCAGGAGGCAGGAGCTGGTACATTGCAAGCTTCCAAAAAGAGAAGCTTTTATTAATTTTATCTGGGTTTTGCACTTTGTGTGTGGAAGTTCCTTACATGCCCATGAAAATAATCCTGGCACTTCAGCTTCAACTTGTCAGGCAAAGTGGTAGAGGTCCCCATGGAGCTTGTTTCTGTAAGACTAGAACTGGGGGTGCTGTTTGGTTGAGTGCACACAACTTAATATACAGGAGGATGTTTCTGAGAAGTCAGTCTAACGTTTTAGTTATAACTGAGTAATATTGTAGACTTGTAAGACACTCAACTCATTCCGTATTTAATACTTTCAGAATTAATAACTGATTCAGCTTGGGACATGATGAATGTCCATGTCAAAGTCTAATCATATCTGGCTTTTGTTCCAGCATATTCCAGAGACAAAACATTCTTTTATGACTCTCCTAGTCTATGCATTTTTTAAAACACAGAATAAAAACTCTTGGCAGCAATCCAGTCACTAGAATGATATTCATTCCAGGAATATTTTTAAGACTACTGCTTGCTGTTCATCCTCCTGGTATTCTTCAGTTCCTTGTTCTTCTCTTTACAATTGAGACATCCTTCCCAAGCCCCGCCCCCCCCCCCCCCCCCTTAAAAAAAATAATTATATGGTTTCAGCTTGCTTTAGAAAGAAGACTTAAATTCTAATGATAAAAGCTATTTATTTACCTGTATTTATTCACAAGCCATCACAGTCCTTTAAACTTCACAAAGCAAGTTTGAAGAAAGCTATAAAATCAGAATATGATTATGTATTTGAATCTTCATCCCTTATGAGATACTCACTGAGCTACTACTGCTTCCATTTCTATAGAGAAAAACTTTATCATCTGAAGCTCCAGAAATGGAAAAGAACAACTTTTTTTTCCTGATGATACTCAAGCGTGAATAACTGGTCATTTGTCTACCCTGCCTATGCTTGGAGATGTAACACCGAGCTAATAGAGCAACTGCAGTGTAAGATACTCTGAAATGTCTCAGAAATAACTTCAGAGGTAGTATGTGCACTAGTGAATACTTGGTATGTCTAGCATGACCTAGAGAATCTGGCCTACAGCAAAAGAGGAGTCCAATAGAATCCATCTACTTTGGAGATACTATGACTTACAAAAATAAGCCCGTGCATTTACTTTTGGTCATAAAATTAATGACATTTGAATAACGATGCTTGGAAAAAGATAATTTGATATTAACAAAATGTGCACTCCTTGAAGTTGTTTCCATTATTGATTGCTGGATTATGGCATTTGCAATAACTCAGAAATTTCAAAATGTTTTGAAGTAGCCTTTTCATTTTCATATAGAGATTGCAGAGGTGCTTGTTCAGCAGGATGTGAAGATGAACTCTGCATCCAAATACATAAATAACTGACTAGACTTTTAGTTTTTTCCATCATAATGGTTGCTTCAATTACCACCCTTCTACAGGAAAATATATTTTAACTTTTGGTCTTATAAAGACAAAAATACCTTGGAGATCATTAGTGTTTGGAACGTCTTTCTATAAGAACGAAATCTTAATCTTAAGGCTGTCATATGCAAACTGGCAGGGATCGAACACTTGTACCTGTTCTGACATCAAATAGCACTTTTGTTAAAGTAACAATTCCAAGGTGACAGATTGTAAACTTGTAGGTTATTTTAGGGCAAAAAAGGTCAATATGATCATGTAGCTGTGCTTTGTGGGCCATGGAAATGTAGCCATTCCTTTTGGATGTAAGCCCAAAGACCAAGTCTGTTTGACATTTCAGTGCTCTCATTCTCTTCAAGTGATTTTTCTTCTTATAAAAAAATAATAGCTTTTTGCTTCAGGAGTACTGTATGATTTTACAATTATGTCTGGTCCAAAGACAATTCTGATTTTGTAATTGGGGTGTTCAGATGGATAGAAAATAGAAACTACAGTGACTAACTTTGATCTTTGAACAGCTTATCTGGGGAAGGGATAGATTTTTCTCATCACTTGTAGGCTTCAAGTCAGGATTTGATATTTTAGCTAGGTAAGAAGGCATGAGTACAGATAGTGGACTAACGGGGAAATTCTGTGGCACAGCTTATTGAGGAGGATCTGACTAGATGCACAAATGATCCCTCCTGGCCTTCAGACTGCTGAATTACTTCATGCATGTTAACCATAGTTAACAGTAAATGTGTGCGGTGGAAATTATCAACATAATGAAACGGGCTGTAACACTACTGTATTTTTTTTTATTTTTCCACATGTGAACAAAATGTTAAACAATTAGTAGTATGTAACAGGATAGCACATTACAAATTATATTACCTATGCTTTTCTAAGACAGCTTTCCTTGTGTCTAGTTGTGAAGGAAAAAGGGGGATATTCTTGTAATAACTGCTACATTTGTAATAATTAAGGGTTAAGGTATGTGATTGGTATGAGAGGGGTGTTGACACTGGTGCACTTCTGTGCAAAAATGATGGGTTCCGCTTCCAACTCCCGCCTATTGCTGGCTGGCTAGCTAAAACAAATAACACTGCATGCTAAATATAAATGGCTAGATCCTACTGTGGATCCATCTGCAAACATACCACGTGCCAGTTGCTCTAGGTAGGGTATCTTGGCATGGACATCTGTTTATGGGGGAAGCCTTTTTTTTTCTTTTTTTTTTTTCCCTGCCCTAATTGTTTCCATGTATTTCAAACTTGGGTTTCTCCCATTTCATGGACATGACAGCAATTAGCCAAGAACTTACAATCTCAGCAGAGTTAGGGGAGTAGCTTATAAACAAATCAAAGTTGCTCACAAGGTATGTTTTCTCAGATCCGGTGAAATGGTAAATACAGTCATCTCTCAATTAGTCTGACCAGCGAGGAGGAGATGGGATAACCTGGATAAAAAAACCAAACAAACCCACAGATACTCCAAAACACATGTAAATGAGTCAATAAGATTGTATGATAAAAGCATAAAAGGGAAAAGGTTTATGATGCTTTTGGCTTAGATTCATGGATGCTAATGAGCTCCTGAGATGGGATGTCTACACAACAGGCTGCTATATACCTTAGCCCAAGTCTACTACTTACGGTATAAACATATCCCTGGTTCCACAGCCCTCAGAAATCCCATTTCTTAGTTGGGAATCTGTGTTCATGCACAGGGCTGTAAGGAAGAACAGTGCCTCTCCTGAGTCATGTCTGGCTTGGCTGGCCTCTGTACCAACATCATGAGGACTTCTGGTTATAGGGACAGTGCAGGTGCAGCCCCCTCCGTGGTTATAACATAGCTGATGTGCTGCACAGGCACCCTGCCCTATGGGTGCCAGAGCTCACTACATGCAAGGCTTTCCTGGGATCTAATTTGTGTAGATATTTTTCTATCTGCTCTCTGTATTGTTGTTGCTCTCTCCTACTTCTTTAATTGAATAGCTTCTGTCTGCTTTTCCAATATTATCTACTTGCCAGTACTTCAACTGACATTTTCATATACTTCTCTAAACACACTGCATCAAAATTCAGTCTGATTTACACCAGTGGGCTCTTCTGAGCTCTGAGGAAAACATGGTGGAAAGTGTCTTACAAAAAGTTAACTTGTAAAGCATAAAATAACCAAGTATACTGTACTACATAGTATCTTAAAAGCTGCTGACCCATGGTCATGAAGTGTGCTAGGAAACTGAAGTATACTATTGTACCAAATGTCAAAAAAAACCCAAAACCCAACTTCTAAGGAGTTGCTGTGGTATAGGTTAAGTGATCTGTAGCACTTGCTTTCAGAATTAGTATTTATTAGCACATCATATTTTGGAACATGTAAATATTGTTAACTATTCCTGAACACTTAGATATCTACTCTGGCTTCAAATTCTATTACTACACATTTCATTCCTTCAGTGCAACAAAGTTGATGCAGTTAAGTATGCTTACTTTTTTTAGAATAGACCCTCAAGAGTTAAAGCCCTCTATTCTGAATGGGTAATAATATCTCAAGGTATTTTTTCAAAACCCAAAGGCTTATCTTGGACAAGATTTTGTCTTTCTGCTGCTAACGGATACCAGTTGGCCAAGTGATGTTGGGAGTGATGATGAAGGCATATGTTGTAGGCGTTGCACACAGTTGTAAAGCAATCTGGACCTTCTTGGTTCACAGGCTGTTACGGATGGGAGCCTATCTCTAAGACTGGTTACACCAGAGGGCTCCTATCCAGCATCCTCGTCCTGAGCAGCAGCAATGTTTATGCAGGTAGCTCCATGGAATTCCACTGGGCTCCCAGGAGGCTCATCTTGTGGGAAAGGCTTGGAGAATGAGGCCTTGAATATGTGATAGGTGAATGTCTGTGTCTGCCTGCTCTCTTGGTAAAGTTAAGCTTTCAGCACTGATGCTGAAAGTTTTCAGACTCAAGCCCTTGTCTGGTTTGTCACTGCCAAACCTGGCGAGGACAGTCCTGGTACGCATCCACTTTGTAAATGTCTAAGGAGTTGGGTTTTTAAGAGGAGCCAGGTACATGTATACTAGTTGTCTCCTTAGCACAGAGCCTCTCCAGCACTCTAACCCTATTCTTTAGTCACTACTGACAGGTAGAGGGCAAATTTGCATAATGAACTGTTTAAATATTCAGTTTTATCAAGGCTTCAAGGCACTATTTGTCCTCCGCATCTTCAATAGCTAGTGACCCTATCTAAATCAACATCATTTGTCAAATCAAATTAGGCTTGTTGTTAATTTCAGACAGTGATGTTCATCTTTTTGATGCTTTTAAACAACTCTGAGGTAAATCCCTGTGACATAATGCTGCTTAGATATGCTAAATGAGTCACTTGTTCAATGCTGCAATTGTCAGAAAAATATGAAACTTAGCTCTAAGGTAAATATTGTTGGGTCACTTGAAATGTATGCAAATTTGACATTTCTCTGCTGATTAGCATATCTACACATCAAAGTTTTCTATATATCACATCAGATATTTTTGATTCAGGAGAGTTAAGGTCAGTGGCACTTGGCATACTCTTTACTTTGCATCAGACAAGATGAGAAATGAAAATCTTCTTAGGGAAACTTTCCAGCTCAAACCTTACTTAGCTGAAATAAGAACATTGCAGAGGAGCAGGGGAAAATAGCAGAGGTTTCTGTTTTTCAGTATAAAACTAATAAGGGAACATAAAGAGACAATTTGTTTAACTAATGAATTCCAAAGAGCGGAAAAAGAGGAATATATTAGATACTTGGGTGCAGAAAGAGTAAAAACCTTTACTCTCAGCAATGAATTTGCCTATACAAAGTATACACCTGCGTAGAGGTATGCTTGTTTGCTTTTGAAATCAGTCCTTTTTTAATGAAAAAAAAAAAGGAGATAAGTCCTGTTCTTTTAAAGTTATGATATGATTTGATTTCTGGCTGAAATGCATCAGTGGGAGTTTTGCACTGTTCTTCCACAAATCTATCTGCACATGATGGAGTGCTGCAGTTCACAAGTTCATTAGCTCAGTGATTGCTTCCATAGATGCTAATTTAACTGGTCATAGGAGTTAATTGTCCACATATTTTGTGCATCAGGCCTTTAAAGATCATCAATAAATTGTCAGCAGATTCAGGTCTCCAAAACCCTCTGTAAAAATCCATCAAGTTCAGCGATAGACGGGTCCTGGTTTGAATGGTCCTAGGTTGCCATGTACATCATCATGGGAAGGATAATTTATGTAGCCCCTTTGAAGTCCTGACACCTGAACAGATCTGTGTCAGTGAGGGTAAGGAAGTACATAGCAAGTGGACAGTAGGCACTGAAAAGTCTCCAGCAGCTTGCCGGAGAATAAGCTCGGTGCACAAGCACAGGGACTTTCTGTTCCGCTGCAGTGGAGTAACTCGGTCATGTAGATGTGTATTTCTTTCAAAAAGAGTGAAAGTCTCTCAACTGCAGCATCCAGTGAATGCCAGCAAAATTTTGGTTTAAAAATAAAACAAACATTTTTCAAATTATTGGAGCAGAAAGATGTGTCAGACACCACTAACATATGTTTATTTTTCTTTTTCTCTCCTGTAACTGAAACATGGCCAAACTCTGTTTCCTTCTCCTTTACATTGTGTGAGTTATGCGTGTGTATGTATATACAGATATAAATTTTATACTTGCTCTGCGTGGAGACCTTACATGCTATGTTCTAGGAATGACTGAATGGACTTACTCGACTCCAGAAAATAAGACAAGAGAAATGCTGGTTGATCCATTATTACTGCAGGGCATATAGCACCACTCAACCACATTAGTAGTTGATGTTTGATGATAAATCAATAATAGCTTTTATCTTCTAAGTAAAAGATATTTTATTCTCTTCCGCCTCTCCTGTGATGGGTGATATAAAACCAGGAACTGCACTCACATTCTTAAGGCAAGATTTTAAAACTATTTTGGTGTAAGATTCACATTTGCAAGCTGCCCATGCTTCCCATATTGGCAATGATTTTGACAAATGTAAAAAAGTCACTAATATTTTGACACTTTCACTGCCCAACTATGATACCAGCTGGCTGTGAATTCAGTTATTCATTGTTCTGCTGTATTTTAAAGACTGGTCCAGAGCCAATGTACTGGACCAGCTCCATTCATTCATTTTCAAGATTGAAGTTTCAGCTAACCGTAGTGGCCATTTTTCAAATAGATCTGGAAACCTCTTCCAATTTAACAGGATCATACAGAACAGAAAAAGTCAAGTGTGCATGTAGATTTAAAGCTTTTCTCTTCAAGGGAAGGAATAGATATGTTTCAGCATGAATCAGCCTAGTCTATAGAGGATATCTGAATGCTCTTATTTTTTTTAAGATGTGAGCATTGTTTTCTTTACAGTAAGGCAGGCAAAAAAAAATATCTTTATAATGGTTAGATGGATTTAAAGAGAATAACTGACCTAAAGGATAACTGTTCTGAATTCATAAAATGAGAAATTACTTCACTGGACTCATGCTGTCTGAGACTTATAGCAACTCAAACATTACTTTCAAAGAAACTAAAAAGAAACTTACACATTTTTGGCTCCAGATAGGCAAATACAACTTTAAAATGGAAAGAGATGGAGCTCTCAGAAGTCCTTCGTGCACTTGCCGTGCAGACCAAAAGTGCAGGACTCTTCATAAGTCTAATCTTTTCTGATCTGAGCATCCTGGAGAGCAGGTAGGCATCTAAGTTAGTATGTCCTTTTGAAGTGCGCTTCTTTCACAAATATAATAAAAATGTGCTTACTTAGTAAGTCTTCTTTATTATGCCTGCTAAAATTTTACACTATTTTCCAAAGCCAGTAACTATTCATCCCTCTGGCTTGTAATGCACTGATTAAAAAACAGATTGCCAGCAGTCATCTGCTATTGTCTGGCTTCTTAAATTCTGTATCTGGTTTAATTTACTTGATTGTTCCATGCACTATTCATGAGTTCTATAATATTCCAAACTTTAATTTCAACAGATTAATTCTTACTAATTATTCAACATATGAACCTGCACATGAGAATTGTACTGTATGCACCATCCTGAGGCACAGAATGCAACGTCGAATCGTTTTCTGATTTCAAGTGGAAAACAAACTAATTATGTGGAAATATGATAATATATTGTGCTGCAGGGACCAGCCCTTTGTCTGTTTAGAAATGTTTACTTATGATCGGCTCCCTGTGTTATTTCTTCCAGGAGGAGCTGCCCTTTCTTAATGCATAAACATTATTGACTGGTCCATGATTCTTTACTTCAAGAAAGCTGATTTACATAATTTTATATTACTTCCGTCTGGTAGAAACAAACAAGACATCCCAGGAAAGTAATAATTGAGCTAGCTGTAGCAATCTTCTGTAAAGATAAGATACGGAAGTCCTTGGAAATGAAGGATCACTTATTTCTCTTTTATTTCTCCTCCTTTTTTTTTTTTTTAAGCTGTCATGCAGCTTTACCTCTGAGATGCTTGATTTGATGTGTATCAGCATCCAGCACTTCATCACAGCATGGGGTGCAAATCAACCATCAAAAAACTGAAGCAGAACACGCTTTCTCCAGTTTGTTGTCAATGTATCCCAGTTGAACCTAGCTGGGTAATGTTGGTACTGTGAAATACAGGGATACTGATCGTTCACTGTTTGGGAGAAGTGCTGTGAAGTACTCTCGCGGTCAGCGAAGCTGTCAGCAGTCTGACCTGTGGCGTCTCAGCCCTACCAGGCTAGGAACTGTGGCAACACAGCAAAACCCCACAGTAATGCTGCTCAGCTGGAAAAGAAATGATTGCGTCAAATATACGGCAGGGGCAGGGGAATAAGACCCCCAAAAAGTAATACATTTTTGCTTCCCATTCCATGTGAAATGTGATATATGCTAAAAACTGAAAGGTTGAAATATGTCTTCAGAAATTAACCACCAGAGAAAACTAAAAATAAAATAGAGGAATTGAATTTCTCAGGGGACCCTGATCATAAGTGCCATTATGTAGCAAGTCAAGGCTTTATGAAAACAAACACCAGTAACAATGGAGGAAGATAAAATCTGGACCCTAGAACTACATTTTAATTGATCTACCCTTTAACAGACCATGAGACATCACGGTTAGCATACATCATAATGCTTTCATTCCCCCCAGCTCTTAAATAACAGGGAGGATATCTAGCTTTCCATGCTTCCACCTTCCCCAAAAATTTTTAGTTTATGGATTTTACATTATCTAACACATTTCACTATTTATCCCATTTACTTTTTTGCTTTATAATGGCAAAAGAATTTTCAGATAGTCTACTTTCTGATTTATCTGTATTTTTGCTATTATTTCTACTGTGTCTTCCCTAAAGACCCTAAGGGGCAATCAGAGGTATATATAACAAAACCCCTGTCCTAAAAATTCCCATTCTAGGATACAATTTCTGGATCAAAAAAGAAGCCTGGCATTAATTTAGTAGTTTTATTTAGTAATCCTAATAGAAGTTTGCAATTATGTTATCCATATCTTGAAGTGTAAAAACTGAGTCAGTGCTGTGACCGGAAGTTATTTCACTCCTCTCTGAAAGAATGTCTTCTCTCCTTTGTGCTGCCTTAGTATCTAGCTGAATGTTGGGTTAAAAGTCCCCTTATGCTCTGCATCTGCCTGTCCCAATCCTGTTGCTCATTACTGGTTGAAAGGAGAGATGGAAAACAACTGATCTTGGGATAAATCCCTTCATTTGTTCCAGCCACTGGATTTCTGAATATTTTTCCTGCCACAAAGAAAAATGGAGGAATCAATTTTTCATAATGAAAATGTTCCCAGAGAGACCAGGACAGCTCAGGAAGGATGTGCAAATTCAAAGAGGCAGTGCAGAGGGGAATTTTTAATATGAATTTTAGATCTTGCATTCAGGTTTGATACAAATCTAAAAAGTATTGTTTTAAAAGACTCTTGTATGGATTTCCTGGTATCAGTTAAAGATGGTTTTGTTTGCACTTCATGAAGTGATCAGGGAACAAGGAGAAAGATGGGGTTGTATAGATGTGATGGTTATTTTTCTCTTTTGCGCTCAGACTTGAAAAGTAACTTTCTGCTTTGCTCAGAAATGGGGACCGTGGAAAACTTCCTTTGGAAATGGCTGTAAAGCATCTTTTAATGGTATTTAAACAATTGAAATTTAAATATCATCGTAACCCAGCAGATTGTGTTTTCTCTCTGTTGCAGTAGTGCTCAGCGTGTTGGAAAGGCAACACAAGGAAGCAGGGGAGAAAGGAGGATGTTTCCCCAGTCCCAGAGTGTACACGGATCCTGCTACAGGCTGCTGTTGTACCGCTGGCTTGAGGCTGTGTTCTCATCTGATCCCCAGCTCAGCTGTGTCAGATCAGGTCAGTCCTTGGCTGAGGGATGTTCCTGGAAAATAAAATCAGGGATGTGTTTCCATAAATGAGAGATGACTGAAGGCTAGGGCTGGATCAGACACCCCCGGCCAGGGAAGAGACCTTTCTGCCACCTCTAGCCCTACACCTGTAACCAAACCAGCAATGCTTGCTGGCAGTCTGTGGAGTTGATGATGCTAACTGTGCAGCATGGTGCACTACCCCTTAGAAGTGCTGTTGCTCCGCTTCACAGGTTGGGAGTGATGTGGTGAAATATCTTGATCAGGACCAGGTAAGAGTATGTCTGGCAGTCCAAGAACATGAAACTGTATCTTCCATGTCCTGAGCTACTGCTGTGAAAAGGGCGGTCCTTTGATCTATGTGTTCTGAGTCCCTTTAATTCAGCTTTCTTAAATCCTGTGCATCTTTTTGCAAGAAGGCAAGATTTTCAGATTTTTTTTTTTTCCAGCACTACGATTTTATGTGAGTATAAAATGAGAACGGGAGGATTTTCTCACACTTGCCTGGAGAGCTGGGAGGGCTCTGGGCTGGCCGATGCAGTTGCCTGGGTAGTGTTAATGTAGGAGATGCAGGACTTGTTAGAGGTGGGAGGATTGTTGCAAAGCCTGAAGTCTGTTCCTGACCGAGGGTACCACCATCCCCTTCCCCCCCTCAGCACAGTTTAAGCCCTGAGCTGAGAGCAGCTGGCAGAGCAGTGCCTCTTGCCCATATGGGTGCATCCCACCGAGGTCTCTGCGGATGATGGGGTGTGGAGTGCTAATACATGTGCCATCAGTTAATGCCTCTGCACTGGCACGGAGCAACTTGTTAATTCCTGGCATCTCTGAACACGTGACCGAGTTGATTAAGTTTTGATGTCTTCTGCGGGGGCCGTTGAAGGCATTGGGAAAGTTTGCTCTCTGCTGCTCTGACCTACCTTGAGCCTCAGGCATTCCCTGTTTGAGAAGCGTTCTGGCTCGGATTTATGATGATGTTAAGTGGGTTTGCTTAAAGCAGTGGGGCAAGTTGCATCCTTGCTTCTGGATAAAGGGAGTTTTTCAGTACCTCCTTCTGGTTATGTTCAGACTCCCCCTTTTTTGCTTTCCTTCCTCTATGCATACCTCCTCATAGAACGGCAAGTTCCTCCTCTCAGGCCATTTCTCCCAGGTGGTCCCCAGCAGATTTACTTTCTATCTCCTTGACATTCATTCCACTCCTTTCACTGCATCAGCTCCTCTCTGCTAGCAGCCCAGGGCTTGCAGGACATCTTCTTTAAAGGACAGGTTCCTGCTCCACTGTGGTTTGTCATTACCAACTCATAAAAACCTCAGGGAAGCTAAAATACGGTATGTCCTCAGCCAGGTTATCTGAGCAGGGCTGTGCCTTGAACCCATGCTGTTTCTGGTGCACACACCAGCTCCTGCAGGCTGGCACTTTCCTAACCAGTTCACACCCTTTAGCCAGGATTTACGGACATTGGTTAGCCTGGCTGCGCTACCAGAAATTGCTGTAAATAAGGTGGTAAGCATGCTCAGATTTATCATACACATTTTTTTGTGGTGTCTGCAGTAGGTGAGCTGGTGCCACCCATACTGCATTTCACTGGAAAGAAGCCTGCCACAGTTAATAACTTAAATGATATATACTGCAAGAGTTCTGTTGAGGGGGTGACCGATCCAAAGCCTGTTGAATTAAATGCAAAGAGTAGCTTTGTCTCCAGTGGGCTTTGGGTCAGGCCCAGAATCATGATCATAATATACTGTCTTTTTTGCATAATTTTGTGAGAATGGCTTTTTCTTTTGTGCAACAAACCATAGCTAAGGGGAGTGGGGAAGAAAGGAAGGCAAAGACAACCACAGAAACTGTGCTAAAGGAATTGAAAATGAAAAATGCATTAAAAATTTAGTACGTGAGCGAAAACAGACTACTTTGCTCTGGAAGGGTAAAAGGGAGGAAAAATTATTATTTTAATATGTACCAGGCAAGGACAAGCACAAATCTGACCACGTCTGAGAGCAGCAGAGAGCCACAACCTTGGCTTACATTGAAAAGTTCTGGCAAATATCTCTGTTTAAAAAGAAGGTGTGAGGAGGAAAGAGCCAGATCTGGTGCATAAGTCCCTACCTGTTTCTGTGAAGCTATATGACACTTAAGTTTTGAGACTTATCTGATTTGAGTGCATATGTTTGATAATAGGAAATTACATGTTTATGTTCATTGCTTCTGTGACTTAGGAGTCTTTTAAAGGAGTTAGTACAAATGGTTCTGCAAGATTCTGTCATTCTCACCAAAGCAACCCAAGAATTGTTGCACTCTGTAAGGCATGTAAATCTAATGGCACTGGGAGGTCATGAGACATGAAGGTAACTGAGATTGCTTGCTGGGAAAGACAATTTTCTCATGTGAGCAGGGTGAGTTTGGGGTGGCTCCATCTGCACAGGCCCTTGGCCATGCAAAGACTCCCAGTGAGACCTGTTGTGTCCCACCCAGTCATGTCCACCTGCGAGCATCACCTTGCAAATTGAGACTTTAAAGTGGGGTGGTCAGACATCCTCTCAGTGTTTCCATATGTTTTGAGTTTTTCTAATGGGGTCCACTTGAATCATCCATGTTTTTTAATAATCTTTTTTTTCACTGGGAAAAGTTTTCTTCTAGGCGCTAAGAGACAAATCAAGAGAAAATCTGGTTGTGCCTTTCAGGACTCTTGAGTCAGTTTCTTTATGGAACTGGATGTGCCTGTCCACTGTATGGAGACTTCTGGAAAGAGCATTATTGTGGAGTCTCTTAGAGGAAACTGTTCTTCTCTGGGTGATTTTTTTCCTTCTAAAAGCCACTGTGCAATCAAGGAGGAGACACATACGTGAAAGCGGGAAGATGCAAATGCACAAGTCGAGGCCATCCACATTAAACACCCAAGAGGGGGAAACAAACCCCCTCATTTTCCTGCAGGAGTAGACACGAGCAAGAGATGTCAGTGCAGCTATGACATCTGTTTACATGGGGATTTTATGCACCTGTTCGCTAGGCAATAACAAATGCTTACCATGGTGGTAGCTGTATCACACGGTACATATGCTGCTTCTGACATACATAACACCTCTTTAAGGAAACACATGGCCCCATATGTCATGAGAACTTGTTTACATTCTACAATACAGTAATGGAAAATATGTTTCATAATAAATGTTTTCATCATTTTTGCGTTTAAGGAAAGAATGGGAGTTTTACACCCTAGCTGTCAAGCTGAGTGTCCTCCCTCATTGTTCTCAGTGAGAGATGTGTGGCTGTGGACTAAACTTCCTACAAGCTTTCAAAGAAGTTGGGGTCTCAACTGGTCAGTTTTAAGAGCTGAAACCCATGGAAAACATAAAATTAAAAGAAGTAAGATTGGAACATATATTTGGGTGCAAATCAGAGTATTTATTTGGCATGCTATCAAATGACCTATTTCTGGTCACTTTGACAAGAGCAAATGTCACATATTGCCTGCGTAGAGCTCTTGAGATACTAAAGCAACCTCAGGAATGGTATTACAAGAGCTTTGCAACCCCATCCTTTACTTCATTCACCCTGGAACCAGGTATTACTTCATATGCATAAAATGAAGCAGGTTCCTGCTTGAAAGTTATCTAGTCCAACCTCCTGAGAAATTAATTTGAATAGTTTTTAGCTTTGATGTGGTTTGGTTAAGATTGTTCAGATTTATGCTGTCATTTTAAGGCTTTTCCCTTCTAGTTCTTCTGTTTTCAATTGTCAGTGTTTCCACCATGAAAACTGCTTGTACATGGGAGTCTTTGTCCTCCATTCACTCCTCACTGCTGAGGCAAGATTTTGTCCTAAAATTAAACTATCAGTACTGTAAGAACTCAAAAGAAACAGCTGTTACTTCCTATGAAAGACAGTCCAAGAGCTAACAGTTGTTATGATAGGGAATTTTTCTGTTGATACTTTAACTGTCACTTTCAGGTATTTCTTTTTGTGGAGTAAGCCAAGAGTGAAAATCAGACTCTACCTTGTTAGGGGAATCCACTTATTTACAGAGAAAACTGAAGTGTGAATGTTAGATGGGTAGACAAGCAACTTTTATTATTTTGGTGTAAGGAATGATACATTGTTTGAATACATCTTTTCTCTGTTTAGTCCTTCTACAAAGCAGTATTCACTACTATTTCAGCAGTTCACTTCATATAAAAGAATGGTTGAATAGATCATTTATTCCACAATATAACAGCCTAAGCTGGTCTCTTTGTGCGTAGATTTAGTGTTATTTAACAACAAAGAATTTTTATGAGTTTCATAGCATGTCCACCCCAAGTACTTTTTACAACCTTTTGTCGCCTCTACTTCATCTATCACATATATATAGTAAATAATTTTTTTTTATTTATTATATTTATTTTAAACTGCCTCCCTGATAACTTCTTTAAGTGTCTTTAACTGTGGTCTTGTGAGAAATGTAAACAGGGTTTGCTTATTTCTTTTTTTGCACTGGTTTAGATTTTACGCAGCGCAATATTTATTCCTCTCTCCCAGCCTCCTTCCTGGACTGGAAAGTCCTTGTCTGTTTTGGCCAAGCTGGGACGAGTGACGTTAACTCTGTGATCTGACAAACAAGGGCCACAGAGCAATTCAAAACCTTCTTATGAAATGTGTCAATGGTAAAATGACAAAAAAGTATAAAAATAGATTAATTTGTGTTTTTAGTGACATTTTCTGGCTTATACTTTCTCGATGTTAGTTTCTGAGTATCTTGGGGCTTGTGCAATATGTTAGGGCTTGAAGGTACTCTTGCCCATATGTATTTGGGGACAAAGATACATATTTTGATTACTCTATGAGCTGAGCATGTGTTCTCATATTTTCTGTTTCAAACATGCTGCTCCACTGTAGTACCACATGAAAATACTCATGCTAAAGTAATCCATTTTGCAGAAAGTCAGATGTTCCCAGGATAGCAAAGAGTAGCTCTGACCTTCAGCATCTGCAGGGCAAAATTTAATCCTACTCTTGACTCTGACACTTACAATGTCATTGCAAAAAGTTAAAACGAAACACCTCCCAAACCGTCCGGTCCCTGCAGTTCACATAATAGAGAGAAATATGATATATTCTTTTAATACCCCAAGAAGCCTAAAGCCCTAATTCAACAAAGCACGCGTCTCATTGACTTCAAGGATGCTTAAAGTTAACAATGTGCTTCATTGCATTGTTTAATTGTGGCCATAGATAGAGTGATAATGCATACCCAATTAAAAACTGACCTGGCTAAAAGCATGGGCTTAGCAGGCTTTAATGGTGCTCAGTTTCATTTATAAATAATACCACTTTCTTAAAAGTATCCCTGTAACACAAAAGAACATAAGAGGTTCTTTTTCTCCCTAGGATGAATTCTCAGCTGATGGAATCATACCTAAGATTCTATTTCTCCCAATACCGAAGCTTGGTTTTCATCTCACAGATACATATATATACACACACATATATATAAAATACATATATGATTGTAAGCTATTTGCACAATTGGGCCCAAGACTCTTTTTGCATTTATAATTGTACATGGAGTAAAAGGGATAGCAAATCTTGTTTGACTTAAAATTCTTGGCAGTTGTTTCTTACTTTTAAACACATTTTCCCCATTTTTTTTGTTTTATTCATTACAACTAAATAAATAGAGCAATGAAAAAAATACTGGGGACTTGTTTAAGTGTTGCATCTTAATCCATCTATTTATTTTTTATGTCTTTTAGAAGAGGATGGTGTTTTCAACTGCAACTGTTTTAGAGTACACAAGTACCTTTTAAAACAGTGATTGTGATCCCTGTGTCAGGCTTTTGTACATTAAATATGTTACTGAAATTGGCAGTGAAATTTTACCTATTCATTTCTCCTATAGACTTTACTGAACTGGTCTAACTGGATTAGTGCACATGCACTCAGGTATCTCACAGCAGAGTGCTGACAAGCTTTATGAATGGAAGAACGGCATCATTTAAAAAAGAAGATACCTTGAAATCCCTACGGAAGAACAGTTTCCCAGTATTTTGTGGCAGCATACAGTTCCATCAGTTTGAAGCCAACCTTTTTTGACTTATTTTCAAGTCAAGAAACAATATGATAACAACCTACAGAAACTTGGCAGGATAATTAAATAATCATTTTTCTTCCAATGTCTGATCAAACTGTAAAGAGAAAAATCACAAAGATGAGACATTTTATTTTGCTATCATATGCGGTGAGCAGTTTCTGAGAAATATTGTTTCCTCACTACAGGGAACCAGCACTCACTAATAGCCGAGCCAAGCAAAATTTCTGAAAATTGTTATTGTAATGTTTACATAATGAGATCATATTTTTTCCCTTATGAAGTACAGGTGCAATATCTAAACACTCCGCTCCCAGAAGTGCAACTTTCCAGCCACTTCTTTCTTAAGCAGTCCTTGCAAATGTAACCAGCCAGCTACTAATGGGCTATTGACAACTTTGGTAAATATCTTTTTGTTTGGTTGGTTTTTATTTTTTGCCTCCTGCAATCCTACCAATGGGAAAAAAATCCAAAACCAGCAAAAAAAGCGCCATCAATTCCAAATCTTTCTGCTCTTGAATTTTCTTTCTCTCTCTTTTTCTCATATTTTATTTTTTGAGGACCAGTCAACCTACAGAAGAGCATCTGCTGGACCCTGAGTGGGGAAGCAAACATGCGGAAGCATAGCAAATGTAAAAGCCAGGAGTGGGTCGGACCCCAGATGGTGAGTGTTTGCTATTAACAAGGAGGCTCTTTCTCCTTCAAAAGAAGGGAGGTAGCACCCTCTAGCACTGAGCCTTTGCTACCACTCCAATGACAGGCACTGCCAAACATAAATCAGAGCGATAACTGTCTCTGCTGGGGATTCAGACCCACATTTTCCTGCATGGAAGATAAAATCTTCTCTGGTTCTTAATTCAATCACATACCCAACTGGCAATCTTGCATATCAAAATGGGAATCCTGGGAGGCTGCTGGTATATGCAGATCAACAGAAGCTAATTAGCATTTACTTGCAGCCATCCTTAACTGATTGGCAGCACAGCTGTGGGGACCAAGCAGAACATGCTGAGTTGCATATTTGTATGGCCACCTGCCATTTGGTGGGATCCAAAATAGTGTAAACTACCACTTCACAATAACTCAGTGACCTTAGTTTTGAAGTAATATTGAACAGACATATTTGACTAAGTGTATAATTAGTGCTTATTTCACCTGACATACAGTTCAACAATAGGCTGTGCAGCAGTACCTTCTTAATTTGACATGTTGATGTCTTAATTGAGATTGACAACTTGTTACAGAGGTACTGTATTTCCAACGCTGGCTGAGATCTAGCCATCATCGCCGACTTTCCTGAGCATATGAAACAATGCACTTTTATGCCTTAAAACATATTCCAGCTATTCAGAACGAAACAATCAAACATGAGGAGAGCTCACTGATGAAAGCAATGGGTCCATTTCTTGCAGAGGTTTTATGTGAGTACTTTTATTGCTTTGTTCAAAATATGCAGTGGAATGGGGTGTGACCCAGAAAATAAAAACGTCGGGAAGCAGAACAAAGAAAATAGAGGGGGAAAGCACGTTTAGACAGGAGGAATGTCAGCGTTGTAGGCCAATTCACACAATGGTGGTGAAGTGAAAATGAATGAAGGCTGTACCAATGATTTACTGTAAGCCCTTGAAAAGAGAGTGGTGCCTCTTGCAGTTAAGCAAGCAAAGGTCTGTAGCCTGGTTGCCTAATCAAGAAATCTAATGTGGGAAATCTGGGTTAACTGAATGTTACGATACCTCTGCTTACAGGCAAAAATAACCAAAACTGATCAAATTTGTGTATCTGTGACAAACCGTATATAAATGACCTCTGTGAATCGGCATGTGTGGCTGGACTGGCTTGTAGCAACAAGGAGTTTGGTCCCATTTCAGACTGCATGCTAGAGAATTTAAAAAAAAAAAATGGGTCTGATAAGTGATAGGAAGGGTACATCTAGGATTGCTGATCTATGTGAACTATAGTGAAATATGTAGGCAGCGCCATAATACTTGGCAGAAGACGTAGTAGCGTAGTGATAGATAAAAATGGAGTTCTTGTTTGTGTGTTTCCAAAAGTGCACAATAGCCTATGGAAAAATACGTCACTTCAATCAAAACTATCATCATTCCTGTGTCACATGTGGACAGAAGCAAGATTTGGAGTTCATCTGCTATTTTTTACCTGAGGATAAGAAAGACTCACTGTGCCTTAACCATTACCTTTCTGTCTTGGTGTCCTTGGGATAAGTATGTTCAGAGATACTTTGGAGGGATGTGACCATAAGGCATTTCATGTTCATTAAAGCACACACCTGTAAACCATGTTCCAGGTAATGCAAAGGAATAAGAGGCCAAGTTAACAAAACCCCTCTTCTGTGCCCCCATGAACTGAGAGCTACACACAGAAAGAGCTTACCTGGCCACTAAGTCCGGGTGACCTGCCTCTGTAGAAGGCATTCCAATAATTGCTTGATGTTTGTTCTTTGCTACGTTCTCCATCATTTTGTCAGTGCTCTTCAAGCAGAGGCAGATGTTGAATGTTACAGCAGAGGGAGAGTGATTCTGTTCTTGAGCCCTGGTGTGAAAGCTTTGCACACATGGCCCCAGAATTGCCTTGGCTCTTTCTGTAGCCACACTGAATCAAACCATCTGCCACATTCAGCTACTGGAAGAGAAAAATATCAACTTGACTAGTAAAAAGCCCTGCCACATAAGTAAATACTTCCGAGCTAAGGTTTTGTATGGAATTTATCATGATTGCAATTGATTTTGCAATATGTAGTAAATACTGCAAAGTGTTGTAGGTGGAGCTTGCTGGCCCAAAGGCAACTGGAGGTAACAGGAATTCTCCCGCTGTCTTGGATGTCCTTTGGATCACACCCATAATTATGAAATTGTGTAGTTCTGTATCTAGACATAAACAGGATGCCCTCAGGCTAGGGAGGTCGTATGTGTCAAGAGTCTTGCTCCTGCCCAGACAGATGTTGATTTCCAGAAAGTTACTTGGACTCTTTGTTTTGTGAAAATCTGAGCAGGCTTGGTAGCTGGTTGAATGTAGAGTGGAAGAGTCATAGGAATGCAGGCTGATGGGCAACTTGACAGCCCGTTGGGCAGGTTGCTGCAGCTCTGAGCTTCGTGTATGTATAGGAAGCCAGGAGCCTAGGAGCATTGGCTTCTGAGCCCCGAGACTCCCATTTATCTGGGTCTTCCAAGTTCCTGTCTCTGTATTATGCAGCCAAGTGGAATTTTAATTAGAAACTTATCCAAATTATTTGATAATTTTTCAAACCTTCTAGATTTCTTTCTTTTCCTTCCAAAGCAGAATGAAAACAAACTTTGGAATATTAAAATAATTCCTGTGCCAGAATTACAGATCTTCGTCCAGCTCCACTTCTAAATTTGTGTCACAATAGGGTTTGCGACTGAGCTATGTTGTGTTGCATCATGCTGCGTGAATGACAGACTGACATTCTGAGTGCTCATCACAGTGCCGTATATGTATAAAGATGTTCTGCGTTCTGCCAACAGACAGACATGGTTGTTCGAGAAAATGTATACTTGCTAAACCATGGTAGTAGTAGTAGTAGTAGGGGCAAAGCAGTGAATTCATTCTCAGTCAGCCTACCATTGTGGTGCTTGCAGGAGCGAAAATCTGATGATGATCGTGGTGTATGGTGTGTTTACTCAGAGGGCTGGGATGCATGGTCACATACCTTCCTAAAGACATCTGAGCTGGCAGGTGCTGTCAGCTCCGTATTGGGCATATCTGATATAACGGCTGGTGAAATGTGCTGCTAAAGAGCTTCTGATTACCTTTGACCCTGAGTTTGTAGCAAATGACAAAGAGGCAGTGTCATTTGAAATTGCAAGACTGTGGTGAGCTGTGAGAACATCTCCAGGCGTTCCTGGGGAAAATACTGATCATGCGTTGTGTACCCCAGGCAGTGCTGCATAGTGTTTCGTGAGACTTTGACCAGAGCATGGCATTTGTGCCGTGACTGCTCTGTCGTCTTTCCTATGAAATGGGCTCTCTCTTAGGAGGCTCAAGAGGCTAACGAGGCCCAAATATGACAGAAAGCTACTGGATCATGCAGAGGCATTGCTGGCAAATATGTTGTGCCATCCCTGATGTTGGAGAGGGTGACCTGGCTAGCATTAAAGCAAATTATATGTATCTCAGCTTCCTGCTAGGGAAGAAAGTCACCCTACCTGTTTAGGAGTATATTCTGGAATTTCACTGAGTGAAGTGTCCATCTCTCACATCCAGGTGAGATCCCATGAGCAGCAGGACAGTTCCTCCATCAGGCAGGCTCTGGGGCAACCCTTCATTAAGATTTGTCCTGATCTGTGGTGATGCTTTAATACATAATTGGACAACTCCATTTTGAAAGCCTGTGCCACGAGCTGAAGCGGGATGCAGTCCTCATTAAAGACTTTTGCTTCTTTTCCACTATGCAAAATAACAAAAAAGACTAATCTTAAAACTGCTCTTAATGAGTATAACCAAAATATTAACAGTAGTAAACAAGAATACATTTGCTCATAACTTGTCATATCAGTGTAATAAATTAAGCCAGAAACACATTAACATTTGACAGCTTAAACAATGCAGGAAAAAATACAAACCTCACAGGGACTATGTGAAGCATGTTGGCAGTCTAACAGACATTTTGAGATGTAGATACATATATCAACCTTTCTGAATTTAGTCTTGATAACTCCTTTTCCTCTGTGTGCCAAAACACTGCCGTGTGAAGACTAATGAGTTCCAGATTTGTTTATCTTTGGTGGCTAAGGCAGATTCATGAGCCCCTTGAACCTATTTTACAGCGGCCATGTGATACCAGCGTGCAACACCAGAGGCAGAAACGTCTCTTTTATGCTGATGGATATATGGCGTGTTAAAAGATCTTACAAGAAAGATGTGCTTGGCCATCTGATACAAGGGACCATGTCAAATCTGTTTTGGATGATCTATATGAGTGAATTGTCCTGCCTGTTAGCTTTCATATGTGTTTTATGTTTATGTTCAGAGGTGTAATAACAAATGCTGAGAATAAATCTCACACATGAAATAGGGATTATTATGTCTAACAGCAAGACTTCATGTCGTGCACTCACCAGATTTTTGTATGGGTGATTGTTTCTTCCAAACTTTTTTTCATGCTGTGTAAGCTCTCCAACAAACATCGTAGCTCAGGAAGACCCTGGGCCACCTAAGCAAAACTTCTTCCTTTTGCTTTCCCCCTGTTTAAGCTCTACTTTCTGATTTGGCTCTTTAGTATTTTGCTTTGCCATTAATTGCAGGGGGTTTGTGTTTTCCTGTTTGCCTTTCTAAGATCTGCAGCCATTACTGGTGAAAAGAGGGGTTATGAGTATGCATCTTTATCAAAGTTAACACAGAACAGTTTGTGTAGACTTCAGAGCAGAGTATTTTCCTGCTGGAGGTCCAAGCTGGTGATTTCTTAGTGGACTCATCTTTTCTCAGTTCAGAAGAGGATGGTCTTGGATCTATCATCCCTTCAAACCTATGACTGTTTTTTATCTCTGGACAGGACCAAGCTGGTGTGAATGCACCTTAAAGCAGAGAACGGCAGATGAGAGTCCCTGGACAACGGCCGGTCGCTGCGGTGGAGCTGCCTCTCCTGCTGTGGTACCAAAGGTGTGGCTGGGGGCAAGAGGGGCAGCTGAGGCACATGTCCAGCAATAGCTGTAGGTAACAGAGTAAGTTTAAACAACTCTAACGAAAGCTTGACTTTCTGCCTTCAGACTTCTTACTTATTATTAGAAGTGTAGCAGAGGCTCTAACATACCCTTTCCTTAGTTACAGTCCAAAAATAACTTTTTTCTCTTGAATTTAAATGTGGTGTACATGTTTAAGTAACTTTGTTGTTCGTTTCTGCCTGTTTTAGCAGATGCATTTGGACTAACTACTTCTGCAGAGTAATTCCTTCTTTAGCAGAGACTGCTCTGTATCCTCCTGTTTCTTGTAAGTAATATTTTTACATAATTTTTGACTGGTGGGGTCAGGTCATATTTTTTAAATAAGCAGCAAGAAAGGTCAATAATGAATCCTCCCTCCCCTTTATTCCGGTTTGAGAATGATAAAATTCAAATACAGCTAAAGCCACACAAAGATTTCTGTACAAATATGACAGTACATAACTGTCCCCTGGGCAGGAGGAGATGCAGTGCATTGTGTATCCTTGTAGTATGTGACTTGGGAAGGAAAAGGAAGAGTAAAGAAAGGTTTGTTAGAAAAACTGACTTACATGCAGGGTACATTTTTGGGGTTATTACTAAGAAAACCTTATTTGAATAGCTTGCCGTTTCAATATTTAATAAGTAATCTAACACCTGGACTCTGGTTTTCCAGGAACTGGTCTTCAGCTCTTTCTGATAGCAATGCTAAACCAAGGTCAGAACTTATTGCATAGTAAAGAGAGGTAACAAACACTTTTGGGTTTCACTGCTCACGGATGTCTCTGTTGCTTACAGTGTGCAGCACGCTCCTGCAACAGCCCGATCCAGCCTGGAATCCCCACGTGCTATGTGTTGTATGAACATGTGGTGAGAGACAGTTCCTGGCCTGAAACATTTATGATCTAAATACATGTGGCAGGTGAGAAGCGGATAGCAGAGAAATTTATTTTATTATAAATGGACATCTGAATCAGTGAGAGGGGGAAGTGACTCAGCCATAGGCAGGAATTTTGCCCACTCCATGTGGTCATGGAGCCTCCGCTCACAGGTCATGCTGTTCTCTCCAGCTCTGTATTTCATGGCTGTAAAAGTAACCATTTAAGTATGATTTTCTGAACAGAAGAAAAATATTAAAAGAAAAAAAAAAATCTCACATAAGAACAGTAGTCCATTTCTGTACCACGAGCGATGACTGTTCTTGTTCCAGTAAAAGCCAGACCTCCTCATAACATACCTTATAACCTGTTAATTATAATTTCCTTCTCTAACATTTGGATCACACTACTAAATATTTTTAAATATCTATATATGTGTTTTTTAAGCTGCTGGGTTTGGGTTACACCTTTTCCATATGCCCAGCCCACACAATCCCATCAACACTTTCACACACCAGTCAAACACTCTATATTTGTGTGAAACTCACTGAAGGAAAAAAATTCCTATTACTACTACTACTAATACAAATTCGTTTCTCACAACTATTAGTATTTTCCTGAGTGCTGCTGAATGAATTTACTGCAATTGAATGCCTAACTTTTTGTTGCATTTATTCAATGAAGATTTTTTTATTTATATTCATAATTACTCCAGTCGCATCACCACATGCCTTATTTTTTCCTTTTTGCTTGACAAAGCTCCCTTCACAAAACTTAATCACTTTCTGTATGAACAATCCCCAAATACATTTTATTTTCTGTTGTTACTGGGAATCATGTTCTGAAAGTTGATATACATTGCAGCAGCAGGTGTTAAGACAGGCAAGTAGGGAACAAAAGCTCTTAGTGCATGAAAAAGTCTAATAATAGACAATTTGTTCACCTGGCACTGGCTGCATAAGCATTTGAGATGAGCTCATTGTTATTTGGTGATGAGCTTTCCGCTGGTCGTATGGATGAAAATATGGAAAATCCAGGTTGTGGAAACAAAGGTTTGCTAATATTAGAACAACATTAAATGGTGCATGATAGAGCTGGGGAGGTTGCAGGATGAGCTGCGGGGTTTAAAGCAGTGAAACACTTCCATAACTAGGAAAGCAATCAATAAAGACACAGTTGTGTATATTCTTGCAATAAAATTACATGTGTAAACATTTTCAATAACTCTACAACTGGGCAAGCTGTTCAGAGCAGGTTTACACTCAGAAGTGTAGTTCAAGCTTTTTCCAGGCTCATTGAAAATGTGGCCATTAGTTAGGGAAGCTCACCATGAAAAGCAGAGATAAGCAATCTGGTCAAAATTGAATCATCAATCCGTAAAGGCAATTCTCCACAGCGGTCTTGCCGGAGCTGCCGGAGCCATGCGGCAGTGCTGGGAGCACTGCTACATCCCACTAGAGTCCCAGGCATGAGATACGCAGGGGTTTGTGTCCACACCCAGAGCAGTCGGTGTGAGGAAGAGGACAGTGATTCCTAGGAGCACTTTGAACATTTCTGTGTGTTGCTGGTGTTGCGAGCATTTGGGAAGCCTCAAGGAGGGGAAGCATGCCTGCTGTGCGGGAACCTGAAGGAGAGCAGGGATGGAGTCTGTGCTTGGCTGTGGTTCCACCCCCACCCCCAGAAGACACAGGGGAAGCAGTGCTTCAATTAGAAGGGCAGCACCAGAGCTGAGTGTCCCTAAACCACCTTCTCCTTAGCATGTACCCTGCCCCTACAGAAAGATCCATATCTGCTCCCCCAGGACAGGCAGAAAAACAGGCATCCTTAACCCTGAGGTTAATGTCTTTTCATGTGCTAACCTTCTAAAACTGAGGAAATCTCATTAATTATAACATACAGTTAATTGTCATGATTTTGCTTTTGGAGAGCAAAAATCTATCTGATCTTCTGGATTTTCTTTGATTTCCGTAGGAAATAGCACAGGAATCTGTTCCTATTTACTCCTCTAAGCCATGCACACAGTTGTTTGCCTGGATCCCCAGGAGATCAAGGATGAGGAGACTAGCAACGCCATTGGATCTCTTTCCTTAGGCAGGCTGTGGAGATAAACCCAGCAGCTACAAACACAACTGGTGAGCTCCCTTTTGGCTTCAGTTCTAGTAAAACTTCACTTCATGAAGTTGGTTGACCTTCTAGTTCAGTTGTTAATCAAAAGTCTTAGTTCCTTAAGATTATGGTTGCAGTTTTCAGGAAACAGTAGTCTTACAGCCTTCACAATTGCCGTGAGTGCCCACCACCATGCAGTGCATTGAACTCACTTTCCCAACCATAACTATTAGGGCATGTTTTGGGCCAAAAGCCACCTCCCTATTAAGCTTAAACTATGGTGGATTGACAGTTGTATTGCTGCCAAGCAGGACTTACTTCACACCAGTGCAATTCATCAGCATCAGATCTGGTATTACAAACATTTATAGCAGTTAAGCTCATCCAGCAATAGGTCAACATAACCCTATACCACCTTCCCAAAAAGAACCTAATTAGAATACTGGATACTGATGAATTTAACAAAAGTAGGCAATGGTTTAAAAAAAATAATATAACTGCTTAATACCTCACAGTTCAAATAGTAAATATGCTGGAGCAGTTTGTAAACATTTATTAATCGGTTCATGTGTTGGTTGACCAGAGCAGTTGTGCAGTGATGGACTTTTGTGCAACTGTGCAGGTCTGTTTGGCCCATGTATCATTGAAAAATTGAGGATCAAAAAGTTAGCTTCTTCATATCTGTTGTTTTTGTTCTCTATTATTTTTTTTCTTTTGAAATGTCAGCTGGAATTTAGCATGTAAGTGTTTTGGTATCTAAAGGGAGGCCACAATACTGAGCACGGATCAGATTGCTTTCCTTGCAAAACTCCCCCCTTTGCATTCCAGCCTGACAAAGTTTTGTTGCAGTTACTCAGTACACAGATAATTAAATGCTTTAAATACTAATTGAAACAGATGATGTTTAACTGTTGGCCTATGCTGTTTATTTATGATGGAAGACAGCAGCAAAGCAGAATCATCTATTATCATTATCAGCAGTGTTTCTTTTCTTCTCTTTTTATCCAAACAATACATATGTCCAGGCACTGACTTGGTTCTTGCAAACAGCCTTGTTTCCAACAGAATCTCTTCCTCCACCTTCCTACTGTCTTATCTTTCAATTCACCCTGAATCTACCTTAAAACAATGCATTCCAGGTTCCCTGTGGTTTTTTTTTTACACTTGAAACCTCATACTTGAATTTTTTCAGGCTAGAATGCTTGCAGCCCCTTTCTCTGTATGCAGAGGTGCGTTCCCATTAATCAAAGGAAAAGCTGAGTAAAGTAGTACAATCCACATCCTCATTTGGAAAATTAAAAGGCAGTACCATTATTAAAAGGCAGTTCTGCTAAATGTTTTCTGATGGAGGGAGAATTGGGACACACTATATTGTCCAGTGACTTTGCCAAAAATGTGACACCAAGAGACACAGAAAATGAATGTATAAATAGTAATTGTTCTGAAAGGGGTAGTCATAAATCACAAAGTGAGTTGCAGGACATTTCTTTCTCGGTGATACTTGAAAGGTGATCTACCTTGAATTAAAAGAAAATCAGATTTTCTCTTTCGGTTGAGTTGAAATGATACAGAAACTGGAAACCCAATTTCCCCGAAGCAGAATCCTATGCAAAATATGAAGCTCTTCAGTAAACATTATGCCAAGTTTTGCAAAAAGGAAGGGTTCGTTGAAGAGTGCAAACCAGCAATTTGTTGGAGTAAGAGGTTATTAATCATACAGCACTTAGGGTTAGCAATGCTCTGGCCTTGAATCAGTGACGCACTACAACATATTGAAACACTCCAATAAGAACAGATAAGTTGCTCTGTGAAGTTCTGCAAAAGATCTTGAAAGATCTTTTCCCCCTTGTAAAACAGCCTGTGATATAATGAAAAGAATTCTATTATTTGTTGTGATCATTTATCAGCAGAATTTGACCTGTCTCATGTTGTCTGTGTAGATATTTTTCCCAGTATTCACCTACTGTGCTTTTGGGAGGAGAAATTACCTGCAGACCACCTCTTCTTTTTTTTTTTTTTTCCTGAACAGCATCTGCATTGGTATGTGCATAACCTGGGAAGAAGAACTGCTGAAAAGCTGGGATCTGAGAAGTTTGCAGGATGGCTGAGCACCAGACCCTGTCAAAAGTCCTTTTTTCCTAACAGCTGGGTCCTGTGGACATGCCCCTGGTGACCTAACTGTCTTAGTTATTAGACCAGCTACAGCATTTATAGGGCACTTGAAAGCCTGGGTCCTCTGTATTTCCAGAAATCCTCTAGTCACCTCCTCTTCCAGGGGTCTCTCCACGACCAAGTTTCTGCTGTGCCTATAAGCAGTAGTGTGTAGGTTGGCATCAGTAGCTGTAACTTGCTGTAATTGCATTTGAAAGTAGACCCTTGATAAGATTTGGAAATGGGGACCGGCTCAGTTATGCAGCTATGTGACCTTATTTTATTTGCTTTGGTTTCACAGTCTGACTCTTGTCCTGCTTGTCGTTTGTCACACTCCTTTGTGCTCTGGTTTAGATCAAATTTGCTCTTCTATGCTTTCTGTTCATATAGCTTAGGATATAGGGACAGCCCAGGAAAAAAGCCTCTGGCCTGAAAAAACACAAATTTGTTTGGAGAAAGGCAGTTTTGGAAAGGCAGGGGAAGAATAGACTTGGCAGTCATGAGGAGGCTAAGAGTGAAGGGGATGTGACTAGGACTTGGTGCATCTCACCAGCCCTTTCGATGGGTTGCAAGGAAAACCCAGACATTTTTAAGCACGAGCATTAGCCATCAGCTGCTAGCCCACATAAAGGCTATTTGAAGACTACTGTATTTTTGGTATTCCTATAAATTTGTAGTGATCAGATGATAGCTTCTTTCCTTGTTTTCAAGTATTATTCTGGAATAGCTGTGTGTCTTTTTTGCACTGGGTACTTGAACCCCAGCTACATGATGTTGTGATCACAGTTGTGATGCCCAGGCAGCCTTGACATTCACAGCTATTGATGCACTTTCTGATTTCATAAGTCGTTCTCATTGGATGCAGAGATTTCCTCAGTAGCAGCAAAGAAGCTAATCTGGTTGCCAGACTGACCGATGCAAGGCAGAGATTTCTGAAGCTCAGTAGCAGGAGTTGAAACAGTTGGTAATTTAGGAGTTAGCTGTGTATGTTTCTTTAGTATAGCCTGCAGCTCAGCCATTATCTGCTAGTAAATAGGTAATAAATAACCACTAACAGTGTCAGCTTCCTCCTGATGATTCTCTCATACTATATTCTAAGTCTATTTGTGCCACAGGAAAAATTACCTGGTTGGAAAGGCGGGAACCCCAGCCAGTTTTCCCTGCTGTGTGGAATTCATGCCTCGGGCTGTCCTCGATAACCGAAGGACTGCAGGTAAATCACCGCATCTGTAAGGGAACTTCCAGCCAACTTTGCTGTGTCTCTTATCTTGTGCGTATCTGTGTGATCTGTGTGGCCGACCTGGTCCTCGGCCAGGGATCATTCTCCAGCTGAGAATTTGGCTTTCCAGTAGCAGTCTAGTCTTTTTACAAGAGCAAGCAGTCACGTACGATTGTCTTTTTTCTCATTCTTTCCCCTGTATTTAATTTGGTTTATCCACCTTGCTAAAACAGGCTAAAAGGTATCTGTCAGAAGACTGATGCAATAAATTTTATGCTATATCTCCAGTAAGTGAAGTATTTTCTGCCCATTATTCATCCAGCTCCTGGATTTGGACAGAAGGTTTGTATTAATAAAATATACACTAATATCAAAACATTTTTTCAAGCCAAATCTATTAATTACTTTTCCATTATCTGCCTGGCTCCGCACACGAATAAATGAAAAGAAGCAGAGAAGACGGAGACATGACACAATCTGTTATGTAAATCACCCTGTACATCCCAAACCCTCTTCTGGGCCAGTGGTAGCTAATCAATGACAGGTCACCCAACAGTTCTTTAAGTTTTTAAATTGATATAAAATCAATCCAATAATATTACTTGAATTAATAATGAGTGACTCATGACTTATATCAACCTGTTTATTTTTGGCAAAAGGGACCAAAACTCGTGGCCACTTTCAGGCTCTGTGCTCAGAAAGTTGTGTTTTTTCCTGCATGTGGATAAATGCTGAATCCTTCCTTAATAGTTGGGAAAGATTCAACGCTGCATTGCTTCACTGCACAGTCTGTTTCCTCACCCAAAGGCACGAGCCATTTTGTGCCCTCACACTGTGGCTGTGGAAGGTATCAAAGATCCCAGTTTGCTCTGGGACATACCAGTGACATTAAACCCTCTTGTATTTGCCAGCCTCAGGATTTGACTAACTGAGTTTTGGTAAACTAACTGACTTAGAGTACACTGAGTTTTCAGAGGCATGAATGCAGATTTGGAAAACTCACTGACATCATGGGTCCTTGCTAAAGATGCATTTCCCCTTTGCTGGTGGAAGACAGCTCCATAAATGTATGCTCTTAATGCATCTTAGGTCCAGAATATGTTCTCTCCATGTCCACTGAAGCCTTCGTGTTTCCTCCTCATTACGTTAACTGGTGGCCATGTGCTGTGTACTCTGCTTGCCTCCGCTTGAATTTTGCGTTGAGCTTTCAATTAGCAAGATTCAAACTGATTATTCTGGCAGCATTTTCCCCTCCAGAAATCCAACCCTTACTGCACATCAATTTTTAAAAAGCTATTATTGATACTTCAGGAATTGTCAGGGATCTGCTCTGGTGTGCCTAAGGACAAAGGGAGAAACTCACCTGGCATTAGGATAAAACTGCTTTCTGTATCCATTGAGTTGCATGCACAGGGGATGGCAGGCTCCTCCTGGAAGACCTGTCTTTGCAGTCCCTAAGCAGAGACCAGGAGTTTGATGAGAGACCGGTAGCATAAGACTCAATTCAAGCACGGGTTATTTTGGTGACAATTTTTTTAAAATGCATGAATATGAGGTGGGCTCTCACATCCACAACTTTGAATCACTTGAAGTTTGCCAGCCCTCATGCCTTTCATTAGTCAAGGATATTTACTTCATTTTCCACCCATTTTTTTTCCTTTTTTCGCCTCAGCTTTGCTGCCTTCAAGGAAACAATATGTTGTAGAGAGGCTGTTTTGCCCTTAGAAAGCATACGGATGGTTATTTATCTCTGATGCTGTTCTGGTGACGTAGCCTGAAACTCAGCCACTACCTATCGGTAATCCAACCTATTTTTCCTAAGCAAATTTAACCCTTTATTTGTCAAGGGAATTATCTCTTCTCTGCAATGTTGTCGATCATACTGAAATTTCCTTCTCTGAGTCCCAGCATGCAGATACAAGCCTGCTGCCTCAGTGGCGCAGTCTGAAAGACACCCTACTTTCTCCTGAAAGGAGTTCAGCTAAGCTTTCTGACCACAACTATCTAAAAATGTTTGGAGCTTTTTTATTCACTATACATCATTTTGATTAATGCCCTCATTACTCCAAGCTGTTACTGTACACGTATGTATTGGGTTTTTGCAGTGGTTATGCTGTTACTGTTTTGTTACTGATACAGCAATATTGCAAATGCTGGCATTATTCACAGAAAGGCAGTTGCCTTGTGTTAATCTTTGAGCAGACCAAATCTGATCTGTTGAGACTACTCACAGGGAGTGAAGTCCTGAAATGGGTTTTGGGACTCAGGAAATGGTTCATATGCAAGACTTGTATTTTTCTTTTCAGATATATCTGAGAAATAATCAGGTAAAGTTAAACCAGCTTAAAGATGGTTAAAGAAGTGCTGAAGCTGGAAGACTGTGTGGGCTTGTGGGTGTGTCCTCATGCCTCTCCAACTTTTATGAGACCACTCTCCATCGTTCTGAGTGAGTTGCAAGTGCCTGAATCGCAGCGTGGTGCTGCAGGACTGGGCTTACTCCCATTAAAAGTCCCTGACTGGAGAAGGGCGAGAGCTGCCAACAGCACATTTTGCGGACACCCTCTGGCTCCAGAGCCTGTCCCCAGCCCCATCGGTGTGAAACAGCCCAAATATTACTGACCCTTCCAGGCATGATGTAAAAAACCATCTGTATGCAACAGCTTTGGAGGAGGCCTGATGGCATGGGATTTGGAGCTGGGTGGAAGGGGCTGTATTCTGCCACTTGATTTATTGGCTGGTCAGATTAATTTGCTTTGTTGTGTAGGAGGATCATTATGTTGCCAGGTGTTTATTCCAATTTGACTGTGAATCTAGCTAATTGCCAGGGCACCTAGAGCTTGTGAATAACCTTTTATGAAAACAAAACCTTAATCTAAATGTACAAAACAACATGAAGCATCTTACTAAACAACTCTTTAGCTATTAATTGGGAGCCACAAAGTGGAACAAGAATTTAGAACAGGCTGAGGGTGTGGACCCAGCAGCACATCCATCCTGCAGCAGGGCTTTTGCCCTGGATGCACAGGTAGGACTTGTCTCAGGGCTGTATCCACAGAGGACGTGCAGCTTTGGTAGTCTTGTCTCTGCATGAGTACGCGGCAGCCCAAGACCAGGAAGCCCCCTCCCTTTCCTTTGCTTCCCAAAGGAGGAGGTCAGTAATTCACCTGGCAGTGCTGGGAGAGCAGCAAAGCCAGCAGCAGCTGGCGGGATGGGCTCACTCCCCAGGTCCTGCTGCCCATCCAGCAGCACATCCAGGCACAAGCCCTGCGCAGCCCGGCAGGGAGGGCCCAGGCCCGGGATGCCGGGATCCCAGATTTTGTCACTGGATATTCCAACACCTGGTCTGCCTGGCCTTGTTCAGCATCTCCTCCTCATCCACCTGCTCTCCCTGTGTGGAGTGGGAAACACTTCTGATGGCCAGCACAAAGAAAGCTTTGCATCACCTGATGCATCATCCACCTGAGGACCCACTTGCTCACCCATTTGAAGCACGTTGTGGCAGGACTTATAATTTTATTTATTTTTACTGTTATTCTAACAGTTTACAGGTGGTGTCTTTTTTTCTTCTTACATTGCTAGTGCAATTGTTAAATGTTTGAAAGCTGCTGGGCACATCTGAGGGTTATGTCCTACTCAGTCTCTTAAGAAATGATAACTTTCCTCCAGCTTTTTAGCATTGATGCAATAAATTATTAACCCGCCATAGAATTTAATTGCACAGTTAAATACATCATTTACAAGGCTTTTAGCATGCCCTGCTAAATTCTCCAGTTTTTCATCTAATCTCTGTAGGCCGTCGTTACATTTTCAGAGACCTATATGGGTTTCATTCCAGTTAAACATATTGGTAAATCACAGCAGGGAGAAAAACCTGACAAGTTTCTCTAGAAATTTTCGCCGCAGCCTGAGCTCCTAACCTTGCGGCTTCGCGTTCAATAGGTCAGCTGAGACGCCATTTGTCACTGCTCTTTAATTGCCGTGGAACCTCTAATCCAGGCCACAAATTCCTCCCTGCCCGTACTACTTTTTACTTCAGAATGCGTATCTAATAGCAACCAAGGACTTTTCCTATTTTCTCACTTGGAATCTGTTTTGGGAGCTTGGAATTGCTATCTAACGGAATCAGTAACATCTGTGACTGTGGGGCAGCTTGAGTGGGAATAGTTAGAGGGTTAGACAGATTTCCTGCATTTTAAGGCTCTTTTCCTCTGAAGAGACTACTTTGGGACAATCCAATTGCATTTAATGCTACTTCTTTCCTTTTTATTTTTTCCTGTTGTTGTTGTTGTTTAACCCCATCTTTTCTCCCCTGTTCCTTCTCTCTCCCCTCCCTCCAAGTTGCTTAGGTTTAAGAAGTAAAAATTATTTTAAGGAACCACGCCAGCATTTTGAAAAGTTTCAGTTTCAAATACATGAAAAGGAAAAGTCTGAAGGGATTCCTAGAACTGTATTGCAGCTTGCAGGTATGGCTTTGATTTTCCTTTTGGCAGGCTTTCGCCATTCACTCTTTCATTGCCCTTCCAAGAAATGCTACTGGGCGCCTAAAGACCAGTACGCTTCTTACACTTGGCAGGAGAAGATAACAGTAATGCTACAGTTTGTGCTTTGAAAGATTAAAGGCAACATTTATTCCTTACAGTACTTTCAAACTTCCTCAAGTTAATTTAAAATCCATTTTAGAGAATGTTTAACTACTAATACTGGATTTATTGTATTTTTTTTTAATTCTGCACACACCGTACCTGTTATTTAAACCAAATAAGAAGTGGATTAAAGTCAGCGCGATTCTTTAAAGTGCATTAACTGCTTTGAGCAGTTCTTTTTTTCTCTTGGAAGGAATACCCTGTGCCTCCATGACTGGTTTCTTTATGATATCTCTGTAAAAGTTCTGGCAAGAAGTGACCATACTTTGAGACCAAATTTCCATTTTTCAGAAACTTTTTGCTCCTCCCTCCCCTTTTTGTGGTAGCCAACCTCATTTTTAGTCAAGTAGATGACAAGTGTCCCTTCCCTGCCTTGTGGGGTGGCTGATAAATTATTCATACGGCTAATGAGGATTTTGAATTTTCAGGCAAACTGTGATGGCATTTTTAAAGGCTTGCATCACTTCTGCAACATTTCTCCCACACCTGCATGCTTCAGGCAATCAGGTGTTTAAATTACCAATGCAGAGCTTTGCCCCTTCTCCACCTGCAATTGCTTTGCTCAACAAGGGAGTCTTGTGGCTATTTCGTCTGTTTGAGGATTTTTCTGTGCTAATTAGCATGAGGGGAAAGGGGAATCCAAGAGGGCTGTGTTAATTAGTAAAAGGGATCACATACTTTGCCTTATATTAATTTTGAAATGACAAGACACGTGCACTTTTAGTGGCACTTGAATGTATGTTAGCATTTAAGGTCCTTTCATGGTTTTTTCCTTCCTATGGATTGATCTTACTTTAGTGGGAACATATCAGGAAAAAAAATCTCAAAGTAAGGAAGCTCCTGCTGAAGCAAAGAGCTACATGATGTGAAAGGGTTAATTATGTTTATATTATATGTTCTGTGAAAAAACTAAGCCCCCCAGCTAGCAGGGGAAGAAAGGTCACTGGAACTGAAGAAATAACTGACTCAGTGTCTTAATTCTGAAGGAAATGAGCCCTTTGGAGATGAGATGGATTTTTTGATCTAGATCAGTGAAAGGCATGTAACTATGAAAATAAGCTTTTCCTGTTATGTTGGAGAATAAAGCAGCGAATTAGGACTGGGGATTGAAAGGCAAAATAAATTAATTTTCATTTAGTTTTGTTTTTACCTTTTAATGCTCCACAAGTGATGGGCAATGCTGGATCATTGTCCCAGACTACCATCCACACCATCCTTAAGAAAACTTTGAGAATGAAGGATTAACAATAAATGAAATTCTCCTTGTATGTGGCAGCCAGCCTTCCATGTCTGGGCTGTAAATAGCCTTACCATCACTGGTCTACCAGATGGCACTTGGTTCTGACCTTCTTGCATCTCCTCTTGTACCCACCGCACATGAATGTTTGAACATGAAGGAGATGGTGGAAGGCCTACTGTCTGAAAAGTCCTGTACAGGGAATTGTGTATGTATGTATTGCACTTTGTATATGGACCTGAGCTGCTGTTTGAGCCCAAACGTGCCTTCAGCCTACCCTTTGTGGAGCTAAATTTGCATTGGCTTTTGCTGAACGTGAAGATTAGAGCTTGTATCACTGCTGGTTCACACCTTGGTGAACAACCTAGATAGGTTGGCCTACTTCACCTCCCTAGGGCACTTCTGTCTGTCCTGCTTGCCCTTACAGGTATGTTTCAAGAGTGCAAAATCCTTCCCATATATCACTTGCCACAAGGAAAAGTCTGACCTATGGGCGGCATGCAGCAGGGATGCTTATGCAACAGTTTGGGCTTCTACAGCTGAATTATAGATGGCAAATCGAGTTTGGATATAAACAGCAAAAAAATATCTTAAACTTAGCTTATTCTTTTACTTGGCATCATAGAGTTACTGTTAACATAGTCTTTGTAGTCATGGGTGGGTACACAAGAATTCATGTGTGGTGGTAGCCAGTCTTTGCCATAGGTTGTTTTGGTGAACCATAGGTTGTTTTGGTGAAGGCCATGGTAGCTCTTGTGGGGCTGCCAAGGGTTTAGAAATGTGCTGAGGAATCTAAATCCTTGTAGAAACTGCAATGGTGTTGTAAAGTGTGAGCCCTGTAAATCTTTACAGATTATTGGTCACCTGAAACAAATATACTTGAGAGCTTTGGTGCATATGCCAGTCATTCTTGGGCAATAGTTTTGTTCTGAAAGAATGCCAGTTGAGCAACTACAGCTACTTCACATCACAGCAGTAGGCACAGAGCACGTGTAGTGCTATGCTTACAACAAAAAGTGACCATTTTGAAAAAGAAGATCACTGTGGAAGTTGATCAGAAATGCAACAGAGGATTGTTTTTAATGGCTTTGGGGGGAATATTAAGATTTATTCCTGTAAAGACTTACTCAGCATGTTGCACAAACTCCTCTTAGCGCACTAATAAGTCAATGTGTTACTGAATGCTTAGCCATTATAATTACAGCCACATGTTGTCCTTTTTACAAATAGGTCTGGCTTAATTGCATCATTTTTCAGCAGGATTTATGTGGTCCTGTTTAATCTAAAATTAGTACATGCACAAATGAAGTGCAAACTATTTTCCATCACTGAACTGTGAAATGTTCTCCAGAATAGAGATATACCAACGTGTTCCTAAAAAGATGCAATAAGCAGTCAGGCAACTTTGTGATTTGTGTGCGTGTCTGCACCTATACAATTTTGCTAAAAGTAAGAAAAAACATACTAAAATATACATTAACTGCAAAATGAACAAAAAAGTCAGTTAAATGATCTAAATCAAGCCGTCTTTTGATTATCACCTGTAAAACAAAGGATGGAGGAAATCATAAATCCATCTTGATATTGCTAGCTTTCAGCATTTATTAAATACAGTAAGAGCTAATGCATTTTATATATTACATCAATCTATCACATGTAAATATATCACATTTATAAGATGCTCTATAGGCCAAGATTGTGTTGGCCTAACTTCTAAGTTACTGTGACTAATATTCCATATTACCTACGTAGCTTTGAGGGCCTAAGGATATGTGTAGGACATAGGGGTTTATGGGTTACCTAAACCTAGGTCAGGTACAGGAATTGCAACACCTACATATTGATTTGAAGTTTGGAACATGTATGATTTCCAGGGGTGTTGGAACTTAGACATTATAATAGAAATGCATGACCAAATCCCAATTAGACCCAAAAGCCTAATGCTGGAAGCAGATGAAATCCTCTTTCAATCTGTATCTGACAGGGAAAACTGACTTCAGTAGAGTGGAGATCTTGCCATCCAGACGGGAGATTTCCTTACTGTTGGGGGGGGGGGGGGGGATTCTTCTGGTTTTTAGTGGGTAAATCAGAAAGCCAAGAAAGGTCCACACATTTCTTAAGCACTAATATATAAGTGCAAAGGCTTGTTCTAGCTCTAAACATGGCAGCTTCTCTATCATATTTTTTTTTCTGGTATCATCTTGGTGAAAATGTGTAGCTGCAATGTAGATAAATGCAACTTTTGAAAGCTACTCAGTTCTCTGTGATACATAAATTGGATAGACGGTAAGAGAAAGGCTCTATTAGTAAAAATGTATGAATATTGAAAAGAGTCCTTTTGGATGTTCCTGATTTTTATGATGTCAAGGTATTTTTCTTTTGTATGTCTCGATGGACCAAAATTCCAAAGGTTTACTCGAAGCAAGGTGCCTAGTGACCTGAACAGTATGATTTTAGCCATGACAAATGCTCATCGCTGTGGGTATGAATAGGTTAACATACTTACAAACAGTACCTTGCAGGTCACTTCCATTTCTCTCTGCTTCAGCATGTCACCACAGTAATTCACACTCTGAAACCTTAAGGCTGTATCTGGTAACACGCTGCAAGCAGAAGCTTCAGCTGAGCTGTCTGTTAAATAGTGCCAGTCCTGAATGAGCACAGTGATCCTTGATGGTTCTCACCCTCCACGAGACACCTGTCTGTTACTCTGTTTGGCTTAAAGTGACATTTATGGTGGTGTGCATTATCCCAAAAGCTGGAAGATCTGATAAACCAGTAGTAGTCGGCTAGACTCATCGTTCCTGGCAGCCCTTTACTCTAGATCCTTTGAGATGACAGCGAAGATTTGCCTGAAACAGGGCCCATGGTTTCTCCAGTGCTTCATGATCGTGCTGATGTTTGAACCAAGGTACCAACCTTGACATCTCCCTGCTGTCTTCTGCACATTCACAACTTCTGCTTTTCCTGAGAATGTTTATTTTGTAAATTAAAGGCAAGTGCCCAAGCTGAGGGATTTGCTAACATTTATAAATTGTTTTTGTACCATTTACCTGGTATTTCTCCCACAGACTTTTCCAAGTGTACTTTTATGAAAGCATTGAAGCACCATTAGCTTCACTTGATAAGAGCAAGTGTGATGCAGGAGTAGAATGCAGGTCCAAGAGTCACACTTGGAAAAACTGTATGTGGGAAAAGGAGACACCGTGGAATTACAAAGAACACTTTCCTAAAAAGGTGTGAAATCTTCCGTGGATGTCACACCACTCTGAGTGAATCAGGCTTGACATAAAGTCCTTCCTGTTGCAAATGAGTTTTGGACCATTTTGGCTTCCTGTGCAGGACATACAAATCTTGCAGAGAGCAGGGAACTGTCCTTGAAGCATAGAGCTTGGGTCTTGTAAAATAATGGTCTACTAAACAAAAGCAAGGGTAGAAGGATGCTCTGCCATCTACTATGTAAGCTAGTAATTATGAGGTTCTGTGATTTTTGGTTACTACCACAACTGAATAAGGTTGGTGGTTTTTTTTGGTGCTGTATATATGGGTTTGAACATCTCCAGGTAAACAGCTTACGACTCCTCTGATTCTGTTGTTTCTCTGTGATGCTGTATATATGGGTTTGAACATCTCCAGGTAAACAGCTTACGACTCCTCTGATTCTGTTGTTTCTCTGTAGCATGTTCCTCTCTGCACAGCGCGACCTTAGCCTGTCTGCATGCCAGGGGAGCGATCTCCATCTGTTGAACACTTGTCAGATGAACTCCTGACCTACAGTGATCTAACACCCTGCAACACCTGCAAGCTGCTCAACCATGGCCACTGGGCCACTGAGTGACATGGAGCAAGATGCACCCGCAACAGCTTGGAAGAAACTGGGTCACTTTTTTATAGGCTTTAAAATATAATACAAATCAAAACTCCTGATAGCGGTAAAGCTGGAAGCAATTTCAAGCCTTTCTTAAGCAGAAAGGCTGCTCTTGACTGTTAATTCCCAGAAAGAAACACTGAAACACTAACCTGTCATCCACTGACCACTTCAACGATGTTAAAGGAGGCACCTGGACTCGAAAGATAGATGCTCTGCTTGGTTTTCTCAGGCTGGATATTCTGGTATTTCTGATGTATCTTGAATATATAGAAGCAGCAAAACTTGTCTCGGGGAACAGAGGCATCAGCACAGCGAGGGGACAGATGGTGTATGTTACCGAGACCAAACTACAGTTCGATGTTCCCAAAGAGAGCGATTCCTGCAAGGTAGGAGCAGTTTTAAATGAGCCAGTGAGACAGAAAGTTAGAAAACAAATGCTCTGGGTGTGGGATTGTTCTGATGACGAGGGATGGGGTGGTCCTCTGCCCTGCCAAGATGCTGAGGGCAGTGCCTGGGCGTGGGAAATCGGTGTGGGGAGAGCTGTTGTCTGGAGGGCTCAGCTCCGGCAGACTTGAGAGGAGCCAGTGGAGAGATCATCACCCGCTTTGAAGACTTAGTAAGTCATTTTAAACCGAAGTGCAAGTGTTGGTTTAGGTAAGTTCCGTGTTTTCAATGGGGAAGGTCTTTTCCCAACATGCCCTGCTAACGAATGACATTCCCTGAATTGTGAGAGTTCATAAACCTTTCAGAAAACTTCTGTTTGATATTCAGGCTTTATTACAGTACATTGATATGGTTTTATTTGCCATATAGTTGTTCCTAGTGTAATTGTTTTTGCAATTAGAAAAGAATATAGACTAAGTGATAGTTACAGTTTTGTTTACTGTGTTGCAGAAGACTTACATTTATATTTTGCCTTCAAATTTTGCAATTTAAAAGAATTTTTAAAACTGTAGAATTTAGAGGGAGTGTTTCTTTATCACTAATTCCTGTAGGCTGTCTGCAGCTAGTCTTGGCTGCAGATGAACTTGAAAAGGATACTTATACGCTCCTGGAATATAAATTAATCTCTAACTTCTCTAAGTTGAATTCATGATACCCTTTTTTATCTTCTCAGAACAAGAGAAGACATCAGTTAAATTGTCACAAATAGACCCTAAACTGTTGCGAAACAGCATCTGATATCCTAGATTAATCTGAAAGGTATGTTTTCAGATTTCAAAAACCTCTCCTTAACCTCCATTCCACAAATAGCTTTACGCTGAGATGAAGTGTAGACAAATACACAATAGAATCTAAATATCAGTTTCTAATAGGAACTGCTGAGGGGTGTGTGCTATATCCTCTCATAGCAACCATAGGCCACATCTCAGATTTGGAGGCTGAATGGATCCTATTCAATCGTTTCCATGGTTGCACAGAGTTTCATGTACCCGATAACATAAATATTTCAGTCCTTAATAGAATAACTTGTACAAAGGTAATTTTTTCCTCTTTATTTCCTACCTTAAATTATTACTGTGTAAATGATTGAATAAAGTTATAACATGAAAGTTATTACATTCAAACTTCAAATGTTGTTGAGATTGTTTAGCTTGAGTTCAAGCTGACAGTACTTATGTAAGTGAAATTTCAGGTGCCTCTGGTTTGACACTGTAGGATTTGGCTGGTATAACAACAACGTTTATTTCTTTACTAGCTTGTTAGTACCATTTATCTTAACAAAAGCTTGACTGCCACTTCTTGTCTGGCAAAGTTAAGGATGCTGACAATAGCTGACCGTTTTTGGAAGATAGTGCGAGGCTGAGAACTTATAGGTGGGATGTCAGCTGCGGTAATGTGACATATTTTAAGCCCAGTTAAATTACATTGGATCAGTGAAAAATTGTTTTTTAAGGGAGTGCCTCCTTTTGTGTTTTAATACTGATGAGTCGGAGATGATTATTGTCCTTGCCTTTGCTGTCACCTAGGGTTTTCAAAGGCTCATCTCTGCTGGAAGTTGTCCACTACCTCATTTTTTATGTCCTGAAAAATTCAGCTGTTAAATGTGGTAGCTATTAGGATAACAGCGCTTCAGAACTACACCTTAGCCAACAGTTAAACTCCCTGATAGACATTGCTTTGCTTGGGCAGCTCCGGGAGACTGGGGCTTTCATACAACTTAAAACTGTAAGTGCTTAGGCTGTATGAATGATTCCTTTCAAAGTACCAATAACTTGTAGGTGCTGTCCTTCTGGGACCAGCCATGGCTGATTGAGGGGGTAGGATAACAGGGAAACCTTGCTATGGGGAAGCAGCATCGTGTAGCTGTCCATTTGATTTACTGGAGAAAGAAATGTTCTGGCAGTCCCATTTGACATTTCAAGCCTCGGTGGGTATATCCAGCCCTACTCAAGCATAGGGTATAAGTATCCATCTCAGTACCACAGAATAAAATATGCAGAGGTTTCAAAAGAGCTCTTCAGAAATACAACAGAGAGCTTAAAGAAATTGTCCAAATGTGTGTGACTTTGATATTTATAATGGTTAGTTGCTACTGAGATGTAATCAGCGCTGAGTTTTGGCCTCTGCTTTATAACTGAAAGCCTGTGAGAGTGCATAGAGCACCCTAAACCTTCCAGTGATTTATCTGAAGTTTTTATTATCTGGCTCACAGATGTGTATTAAAGAACTGTTTACAAAGAAGAGCTCAATGTGCAAAAAGGTTAAATTCTTAGCTTGTGTAAACTGTTGTTTTCCCACTGAAGTCAACAAAGTTGCCTTGTGATGTACCCCAGCAGAAGATCTGGTCTCTAACGAACATTCGATGTAGCGTTCTTGGCTGCGTCCATGAATATTTCAGAGTGTGCTGAAGCTGGGCTCTGAATGTATTCATTCATAGACCACTGTATAAATGATCAAAGGAGAGACTTCTTGATCTTGTATGTAATAAATCCTCTGCTTTCAGGTTTAGTGAACTGGAGACTATCATAGAAATACTTGTTCCTCACGTACAGATCAGGAAGCTGGAGTCAAGTATTACTCACACTGGAAAATGCATCTGGAAGCCCATGAACTGCTTGTCACATCTGACAGAGCAGACAGAAGCATCTCAGCCTTCATTTACTGTGGAGGTGTGCATCATGTCCTTGGAGACATTGCTTGTTGCTTGAGGTCAAATAGCGGCAGAGGAGAAAGGGGTATTTACCTGAATATCTGAAAAATGCAAGCAGAAGGAAAGGCGACTGATTTGAAAACAACCAATATGTGTTGGGATAAGCTTATTTTTGGATTTCAAACCATGCATTATAGAAATATTGCCTAGATTTTTAACAAGGATTGTTTTAACAAGGATTTCTCTTAGTTTGCAATTCATCTAGGGGTTTTTTTGCATCTTGCAGGTTTCTTTACAGAACAGTGGTAAATCCTTAGAAAAAAAAATGATATGACAGTTTTTCTTGGGTTATGAAAGAAGTACAGAATGTCTTTTGCCGGCCATCCAAGCAGTTGTACTCACATAAGAATTGTCTTAAAGCAACACTTTCTAAGGTTGCTTACAATCTGAAGATATTAGAGAAACCTGTATAAGGAAGACTAGCAATGAAAGTAAAGATCAGAACTTTTTCACCCTTTCAAGGTTTCTTAAGGGGATGTTAATTCTTCAGTAGTGTACAGCAGTGATTCATGGGACTGACAGTGCTCAAATCTGATCTCAGTCAAATAAACACTTTAAAATATTGTAGCAGGGGGATTTGCTTATCTCATGTACATCGCTGTGAATGTTCCCTATGGTACACTGGCTGAAATTTTTTAAAGAAAAACCATCTTCACCAAGGACTTCTGTGATGGATACCCCCCTTGCAAAGGGCAGAGAAACAGTGACAGGTGGAAAATACAGCCTGGTGAGGCAATATTTCCAAAGAGAAATACTTTTCTTTCAGGATAAAATATTTTAACTTCAAATATTAACTCCTTTCAATTCTTTTTTTTTTTCCCCCTGTAGAATTGCTCACCTTACACTGACAACAGTACAGTTTGCCAGAAACTCTAAGCGTGTGCCTGAAGATAGACACCCACACACTTCCAAAGAATCTCTGTAGGACACTGATGCATAAACTTACTTTCATACTTCAGTTTGTATTTAGTTAATATTTTGCCTCTCCTTCTCCTTCTGTTAGGGAGAGTTATCCAGAGCTGCTACTACTGTTTAAACATGAGTGATCAGAGTGGTTCAACACTGATGCTTTAGCATTAGTTGAGATGTGATTTCTTTAAATGTGAAATAAAGCCCTTTGTGAATTGTTTCCTTTAGATGGCAAGCTAAGTTATATTGCCCTAGTTACAGGCCTGCCATCCAGGGTCAAAAGAATTATGTCGTATAAAGACTAACAGTGAAGACCCGGGGTATGGGTCTGCAATACCAGTACCAAAGCCCCGCATCGCCCAAGATGGATGACACTCCCATTCACTTAGAGATCACAGATAAAAAACAGTCAGTTTCAATTGGACAGCAGATATTGGCTGTTTGACATATATTCAGTGATTTTCTAGAAAAGTAGTAAGGTCTTGCCAGCTACACTTAGGCTGTACTGATTTATTGGCCCAGTGTTGCATTGCTGGGCATGAGTGGGGATGTTGTGGCTTCCTGGTACCTGGACTCGTCATACCTTTTTATGATCAGCAGTCTGAAGTGCCTTGCCATGGCTAAATGACATAAAAAGGAAACAGTGGTCCATCACAATCCTTGGCCATTATCAGCTATACAAAGTATGTAAGATTGCCTGCCTGTATTGAATTTATGTTATTTATTAAAAGTAGAGCTGGGGTAGTTTGTTAACATCTTTTTTTTTTTTTTTGCCTGCTAGCTGGGTGATCATCAGAAGTAGCTATGGCCACTTCTGCACACAAACAAAATCACTTTTGTGAATTTCGAAAACCCCGTGGGTTGTCACCCCTGTGGAGGGTGTATGCATCTTTCCCGTTCAGAATTCAAGTTGCCTGGATGAACAAGCGCAAGCTGGGATTTTTATCATTCGTGCCATGTCTTCCTACACTTAACTGACATAACTCATAAAAAACCAAGTACCAAAATATGCCAAATTAGTGATTGGATTGCTCTGTGCATCTATGCTAACCTGTGTATCACCCCTCTTTGTGCACTTGTTTAAGAGGTTAACAGAGAGTCCTGCCCTTTTGAATGGGAATTCTGCCAGCAGCATCAACTGGGACAAGATTATTGACTGTTTGAGGCAAAGCTTAGAAGATAATTGTTGTGTTTAACAGTTAATTCTATAGCATTATCCCAGTAACTTGTTAGTGCATCTAAGAGTTGCTTGATGTCTATATATATACACACCCACACATGTGCACACACTTGCCTTTGGGAATTCACATGCTTCTGCTAATATGTATGCAAAAGATTCACTGGGCTTTCTTATTTGTAAACAGAAAATGTTTGGACTTACATCCTGATAAAGGGAGCTATTACAAACACAACATGAAGCTGCGTTTATATCTTATGTTCATCTTAGAAGCTTATCAGTTCAGCCTTGCGCACTTACAGCCACGGTTCAAGACGCTGAAGATGAAGAAATGCCAAAAGACAAAGTAATGTTGCATGTTGCTACCCCCTGCCCCCACTACAGGGATAGTTCACCCATTTGGAGAACTGTACACAGACCATTACATCCTTCACTCGGCAGGATCTGTATGATCTGAGAATTGCTACCTGCCACCCGACGTGTCTCATGCTGGGAGACAGGTCTATGAAATAACGGAGTCTGGCTGTCTGCAGTCAGGACTGCTGTACTATATCCAAAGCAAGCTTGCCAGTCAGCAAATGCTGCATTAATCTTTCAGGGAGTGTTTGTTTTGCTTGTTTTGCTAGGCTGAGTTTCAAGCAACTGATAATGTGTTCATGAGCAGTTCTTCTGTTACAGTCCATTTTTCAAAAAGTGCAAAGACTGATGCTCCCAAGGTTGGGTGGAACATGGGTATGAAGGGTTATATACGATGTCACTTCAATGTGTGAGCTTACGGTGCTTTTGAGTACACGTTAATATATCTGTGCAGGTACATTTGGGACAGTGGAGTTATGGCTCTTTGAAGCCTGCTGAGTGTTTTTACAAATATGCCTTGGACATGGTCCTTCTCTGTTGGCACTAATTCTGCTAGTGGCGTTACCTCACTGCAAATGAGATGTGCATTTGTTTGCTTAGTAGTAGTCAAACCTTCAGACTGCTGAAGGATAAGGCAAAAACTTTATGGCTCACATGTGTTTAAATATTGAAATACCTGGAATTTCAGGAGGTAAATGACAGTGTGCCTGGCTTGTTCCCACTTGTACCTGCAGTGCTGCTGCTCTGTCCAGCTGTATCACTGAAGTTACCGTTCTCACAGGCACTCAAGCCCCATCCTTCTAAGTATTTTTCATTTAATTGCTCCAAGCAAAAATTTAGATACCAAAGTACCATTTAGGAGGTGGAAAAATCAAGTGTGATTCTGGAGCTTCCCGTGTAGGGCCTTTAAATTAAGAGACGTTTTTCTGTCTCTTCTTTTTGGTTTCTTGAAGATACTCTGTGTTATTTGTTGACTTGCAAAATAAAATCTAGCAACGTTTCTACAAGTCAAGAGAATTTTAGCATCCAGGGTGAGAGCAGAAGGATGTACTGTGATCTCGAGGTCTTTTAGTCTGTTTACATACTCTGAAAGAATGTGACTGGGCATTCAGTCTGTTAGTGATGCTGATCAATGATGATTTTTACAGTGTTGGGATAAGACAAATCCAGTGGATGTTTCATGTGCACATACTTCCCCTGGAAACTTTTGCTGAGAAGGGATCTTAAAATCTATTCTGCTAAGAGTACTCCAAAGGAAATATTACACTTTTAAGTGTATTTTTCATGGAAATACATTTACCCTGTGTTTAAATTTAAGGCGGAAACGTACTCAGAGAAAGTTACACGTGGGGAGAAAAGGGGAATAGCTCAGTGCTCTTCTGTTTTCTGGCTTTAATTTTAAAGAAATTTTCCTCTCCTTTACTGTTACCTTAATCTTGCACCTTTTCCTAGTCACAATAAAGATGATTAAAAAGGTAGAAATGAAAAAAAAAAAAAAAACCAAAAACGGTTTCGAAATTCACCACTTTGGGGGCTGGGTTACGCACATTTTTTTGTTTCTTTTTGGTTTTGATGTTTTTACTCTAAAGGTCAAATCGCTTAGTTAATATACTGGTCTGGAAGGACTGCAGGCTCGTGCAGACCTGGCATGCAGCAAACAGGCTGGCTAAATGGGGAAAGCTGGCACTCTTCCTCGCCTCCTGCAGACATAAGTGCCATGAGAATTCCCTCGATACGGGGAAGTGTTGTGGTATTAGACTCAGCATTTATTGGTGTGATAGCAGGATAGTTCTTCCAGGCTCGAATAAACATTATAAAACCGCGCTTCTCCAAATCCATTGCTTAAATTGGATGTAAGAGAGGGTTTAGCATCTTCTATTTTGCTGTGAATCTCTTTGTGAAGAGTAATGCAAATCCTTATGATCAGTCCTCGGTTGTAATATATATGTGTATCATAGGGCTCAGCTTTGTAGGATGGTCGTGCCCTATTATGTAGCATACTTTAAAGGCTGCTGGTAATGATAACCTGAATACTGTCCAGCTCTTGGTGACGGAAGGTCCCAACATGGACGGATCACAGTGCGGGGTATGATGTGTCAGATGTGAGTTGAACTATGGGATGCAATGCCTACAAAATACAAGCATGATTTCTCTTGTAAAACTTATCCTCCTAATTTCCTTAAGCAAGGTTTGATTCTTTTGCACATATTCTAGAGAAAATAACATAAATTCTTTGGAAAACCAAAAGATTTTGATATCTTTTGCAATTCCTGCAGTGAGAGCATACAGACTTCAGGCTGATTACTAACTACAGTGCAATGTATATCTGAGGGTGAAAAAATAATCGTGTCATTTCTTTGGAATGTGATCTAATGTTCACTGAAGTGAATGAAAAGGCTCCTGTTGGGTTTAAGTGGATCCAGCCTTTACACGGTGAACAGAAGACGTGTGTCTGATCTGTTTAAATGTGAAAATGTTATTGGTAATTTATGTTGATAGAAAGAGCACATGGTAGCTTTCTTCCTGCATTTATATAACAGGAGGCAAAAGCCTCAAGTGCACAGTTCAAAAACTGTAAAGATGTAGTTGCCTATTATCAGCATGATGACAGGGAAACAACAAAAGGTTAGGCTGTTTTAAGAATATTCGATGGAAGGCAAAGCATTAGGCACTGGTTTCCCATTAGGCACTGGTTTTCCATTGCCATCCTACCCAAGGATGACAGCTTCCCATTCCTGGTAAACAGTGTCATCTTCAAGCTTTCAAAAGGGGAGATCATTCATACTGAAACACCCATATTGATGATTTCTGATTTTTATTCAAGTGATGATTATACTCTCTCTAAAATAACCGAGCTAACAAGTGCAGGAGAGGTTATCAAGGAATCCTGTGCAGCTGGGCCAGGCAGGGTGTTGCAGTCTGTGGAGGTGACAGTCTCCTGGTACTGCTCAATAGCAGAGCAACTAACATTTGGGAATGCGGGAGTGAGTTGTCTACACCAGCTAACAATGCATACAGCTGTTGCCCCTGTGTTATGATGAGTGAGGTTACCTTGGACTGGAATGAATAGAGGACTAATAGGAGAAAAGAAAAACAGCAAATGACTCTCTAAAATGATCTGTGATGGATCCTGTATTTTTAAGATGTCCCTGTGTCAATGTGCTTGCAAAGAGATATCTCCTACAGCCTTGTTTACCATCATTATTTTGGAGAGGAGATTTTTCAGGACTCATATGAATTAATTGTAGTTGATAGTCAAGAACCTCTTAATCTTTGATGATCAGGGAAGTGCAGCTGCCTTTTTTCTTTTTTTTTTTTTTTTAAGATGACATAACATATGAAATATTTGTTTCATATACATGTTTCAAAATACATGCAGAAGAATATTGCATAGTAGGAAAGTGTGCAGGAATAAGATGGCTGAAGCTGCTCACCTGTAATAACATGATGCTTCATATGTCCAATTCCTGTTTTACATTAATGACTTGATTAAAATCAACATAGTTGCTCTGGATTTTCACCAGTATTAAAACAGGTGAGAGCAGAGGCAAAAAGACCAAGTGACTTTTTTTCTTTTTTAAGTACATTGATTCAATTTGTTTGTTTCTTTGGAACACTTAAATACAGAAAATTAATAGAAATGTCAAGACACTGGGAAAAAACAACATTGAAAGGGAATTTCCATGAATTGATGAGCTGAGAGCTGAGCTGGTACCAGAAGAGTGGGATCAGTCATTGGTCAGATACTGTATGCTGGATCTCCACGTTTTTCAGCTGTCTTCAAGACTGATGCCTCATGTTACATGAGCCAGAGAAAGCCTGGAACTACACAACCTGTTGTCAGAGAAACATGCACGACCACAAAGCATGAACTCCACTCTCCAGACACCCAGTCTCCAGGCAATTAACTTCTGTGTGCTGCTAGTACTTTGTTTCTTTCACTTCTCCTGTGTATGTATAAAATTCTTGAATTATACTTTACAAGGTGATAGGAGAAAAATCTAACATTTATTTTGCCCTTCTGCAGATTTCTACAGTGTAGGAAAGCTAATTTTTACAGTCTAAAAAGCAACCAAACAAAATAAGTCCTGTTATTCCTCACATGACATCTTTCAGGTAAACATGAAGGGCATCTGACATAATTTGAATTATTATTACCATTTTTTAAAAAAATATCTGTTTTCATAAGCAGATGTTGGGACAGGCATAAGAATAAATCTAAATGTTGGAAATTTGGAATCTAAATTTTGACATTAAAGTACAAAAACAAGAGCACAAAAGTAGAAATTTGGCCTGGGCAGAAGTCTGGCATCACCTTCTCAATCCCGCTTCTGACCTTTCTTTAAGGGGAAATTGAATATTGTGCAGGTTCACTGCAAAGAACAACGTTCCCTGCCATATGCATGTCCCTGTCAGTGCATATACTTCATAGAATCGTAGAATCATTTAGGTTGGAAAAGAACTTTAAGATCATCAGGTCTGACCGATAACCCAGCACTGCCAAGTCCACCACTAAACCACAGCAAAAGTACCACAGCTACGTGTTTTTAAACACTTCCAGGATGGTGATTCCACCACCTCCCTGAGCAGCCTGTTCCAATGCTTGACCACCCTTTTGGTGAAGAATTTTTTCCTAATATGTAGTCTAAACCTCCCCTGGCACAACTTGAGGCCGTTCCCTCCTGTCCTGTCTCTTGTGACCTGGGAGAAGAGACTGACCCCACCTGCTTACAGCCTCCTCTGTTCCCTCAGCTGCTTCTCATCAGACTCGTGCTCGTAAGACTTGTTCTTGAGACCTTCTCTGTGATCCTTGCAAAAGGAGGCCACTGATTTTCTTGCTGTCTCACTGAAATTTTCCTGTGTGGACACCAGTGCTTTCCAGAAATGTAAGTGTTTTTCATTTTTCTAATGAACAAGCTATATATTTCAAAGACCTACATAAGCTTCTGGGTGCATGTTCACCATAGCAGACAGTTCTGCTTGCTCCTGACTCCCTGCAGAGTAAGAGATTTGCAGTTTCTGTGCCAAACCAGTCAAACCCCACATCTCACATCGTTCACTAGAAAATGAAAATGGTGAGCTGTACATGACGCTCTTGTTTCTGTTCCCTGCCAGCACTTTGACACATCTGGCAGGGAAGTTCACTGTATGAAGTGTTTTCTGCCTTAGTGAGATCTTTTTATGATGTTGCTTGAAAAATCCAGGTTTGCCAATTCCTTTGTTGTATAATAAGCTATGCAGTTTGTTCCACACATTTATTGCCTGGCGGCTTCTTGTAGTTTTGCAATTTTCTTGTGTTGTACCACTTGGTAAGCAAGACCCCGCTAAAGTCAGAGCATAAAGTTTGTTCAAGGTGCTCGCGTATTTTGAAAGTAGCCAGACAGGCATTTTCTACACAAACGCAAATTATTCATTGAATTTATTCCATCTGGGGTTAGTACGTGTGCCTGTATTCTTTGCTAAGTGTTTTAGCAAATACTGAAATCCCAGGTATGTTAAGGGGATCAGCGAAATTCGTGCCAGTATTAAATGAGTATTTGTGGAAAGTGAATTTTAAGTACACTGTGTAAAGCCTATAATGCTTAAAGCTATTTTTTTCAGGTAAATGGTTAAACTCTGCTCTAAGATCAATTTGTCCAGAACAGTAAGAAAGGAGAAAAGAAGTGAAAGTACACTTGTAGTGAAGAACATACAAGCATATGAGAGGATTATGTGGGAAATTAAAATAGGCAGTTGAAGTCTTAGAGGCATTCAAGAGACTTCATTGCTTCCAATAGCAATTTGTTTATGGAGACAAATAAAGCTAAACCTATTTGTTTTTTTCAAGTAGCTCTAGTAACTTGTAAGATTTGTGTCAGACTCCAAGTAGAAAATGATCGCAAATTACATTCCAGAGAATAACAATAAAAGCTTGGTAAGAGGAAAGCAATACTGAAGCTTCTTCAGTGAGCTCAGTAGCTTTAATTGCCTTTTTTGGAGGATTTCATAAAACTCTGAGCCCATTTTCTCTTCTATAGAAGTATTGCAATTCATCTGCACTGGTTTTTTTGCTTGGTCTTGTTCTTGTCTTTACCAAACTCACATTTCAGCTTTGTGCCTCTGGTTATTAACCCTGTGGATTTCTTTTAGATATGAGAGAGCTTGTTTTCAGTAACCCATAAGCCTCCAAAACCACCACAATAGAGTGACACTCCACTCACACCCCGCTTTTAACGTCAAACAGAAAAGCATCCTTGTGCTCTTGTATTTCTAGGAAGTTACAGAAGCTTCACTTCTGATGCAACAGCCTTGGTCAGAAGTGGGTAGCCTTTTCCTCCTTGGGGTTTTTGACCATCTTTTAAACTGGGAGGAAGGGATTTATCCTCAGAAAGAGATAACATTCTTCATAAGCTTATGCCCTGTGGATAGTTTGTGGTTTCCCAAGGGCCCCACACTATCCTTGTTATCTAATAGAGGATGGCAATACTGGGAGATGTAGAGGCATAAAACCTTTCTGGGGCAGGGAGATTAAGAAAGCTTTTCATTCTCACTGGTGTTAGAGGCCAAGAGAGATGAACTAAATAGTACATTATCTGCTTACGGTTTTACTCAATGGACTGGGCTGTATTGTATTTTACAGCAGTACAATGGGAAGAAATATATCTTTAAGCTGGTTTTCTACTCACTGCTTTGATTCATGGTGGCAGGTCAGAAATGTTATGGCTCACCTGGTAGTCTGAATGATCTTTCATCAAATTTTAGCCTTGCAAGTTGGACTCCACATCCTTTTAAGTACAAGCTTTTCATCAGAGGACTGGAAATGGTTACTTGTGCCAGTTAGACTCCAGGAAGTCTTGTTAAGCTCTAAAATAGGGACTTGCAGAGCCTTTGGATCTGCTGACAAGCATTTCAAGCCTTTAAATCTGCAGGGCAGAACCTGAGGGAGGAAGACTCCTGTTCCAAAAGCACAGGCACACTTGCTTAACATCAGAGGACCTCTTACAGCCCCAGACAGCAGGCAGGTTCACTGGTGGAGTGGTCAGATCTTGGCAGGGTCCCTCTGGCTGCTTCATGCTCTCATGAGGATCTGGACATCTTTTCTAATGAAGAAACCTCCTAACCTCCTCTGCCTGGGCTTGTTGATCTGCATTGACTTACCATGGTGGAAGCAGCTTTGTTTGCAGGCTTTTAAAAACAGTTGCTCAGTTTGGGTTCTTCCTTTAAAAATCTCCATCACTGATTTACTGCTTAAGAGTTTCAAAAATAGACACTGCTGTGGGATTTGGGGAGAAAGTGAAGATGATACCTTCTCCATAATTGTGTAATTGTTTCTGATAATTCATATTTTTTAAGAACTGTTTTAAAAAGGAGCCTTCTGGTTTTGCGAGGAGGAATCCTGACAGGGCAGAGGGAAGGAGGTGGGAGGGGAGCAGAGGTCAGGGAAGACTGTGGCATAAGCTTTCCCTTCTGTTACCTGCAGCCACATTTAAACCAGCTGTTGCTGTATTAAAGAGGATTTTTTTTAACATCTAAGATATATGCATAAAAATATGATACATTCATTCTGTCACTTTAACCAAGCATTTAGAAACAGCACCCTCTACTTTAAATACTTCTCCAAGGTAGAAATGACTGGAGCTTTTCCCCTGCCATCTCAGCTGGGTGACAGCCCACATGGTAAGGAGACCTGGTTCAGCACAGCTGTTCCTCCTCACACAGGTAGGGATTCCCAAGGTTTGCTGTCCTGCCCCACCAGAAGCTTTGGCTATGGTGTATGTTCTTTAGGTTTTTGCTGTCTCCACACCCTCATGTGGATGTCAGTCATCAACCCTCTTAGGTTTGACCACCTCCATCTGGCAAAATAAAGCTGAGGGACTCTGTCCCCATGGCAGGTCTTAGTGAAACACCAGCGAAACCATGGGGACTGATGGTGCTAAATCCCAAGTCCAGAGCAATATTTTAAGTGGGAGTAGCCAACATGATCAATGGAGAAAGTGGGCAATGCTGGACCTTAGTTCTTCCCTTGCTCTCCTCCCCTCATATTTATAGGTTTCTAATTTCCGCTGGATAATGAATATCGCTCTTCATTATAATTATGTTAAAAGGTACCAGCATGATGATTCAGAAACCCTTGAAGATATAGTCATATTTTCAGCAACAGATGGATTTAACACTGCAGATGGAGTGTTAAGAGTGCAGGTAATAACAAACTCAGCAATGTACTGTACTGAAATATAATTGGAAAGTATTAATCATATATTGGTTACTTCAGCTTCACTAAGTAGATGTTTAATTTTCATCAATCTTTTTACCAGATTCCCAGAAAGATTTCTGTGTAGACAGAGTGTGGCTTCTAGGTGAAAAGATTGCCCAAGTTATTAATGACTAAGGCCTTGATCTTGCAGGCGTGTGCCCATGGCTTACCCAGGCATGCAGAATAAAAATCATTTGTGTTAATAAGGCTGTCAGATGGGGCCTCATTCATATGGCCTAAGTTTCAGCTGGTGACTAGTCAGTAGTAAAACTGAGACCCCTCTCAACTTGGGGGCTGCTGGAAACTCGTCAGCAGGAACAACTGGCTGCAGGATTTGGGGCAGAACACGGGCAATTTGAAAAAACCCTTCATAGAGGGGAACCATGAGTCTAAGCTTTTACAGGACTGGGAGGCAGCATGTAGACAAAACTGGGAAAGGCTGGGTGGGGGGTTTTTGCCATTCCTTATTATTTTTTCTAAGGATAGACCTTCTGAAATTATATGTATGCAGAGAAATGTCTGCTGCTATTTCCATAAACCTGTCATCTTAATGTGTTTTTTTAAATGTGCCTCTTCCTAGAGGTTGCATTTGAAGCCTGGGTGATTCAGGGGAGTTCCTCCTCTAAGCAGGCCATGCAGGACCAGGGTAATCAGTATTGCCTGGTTGCAGACCATGACTCTGGTTCTATAATTAATGCTACTTATAACTAGAATTTCATTTGTAGGATCAGAAAGCGGTCCATGCTCTGGTGTGCCACCTGGGGATGCAGGGAGTACTGTAGGGCACCATTCCAGCTCATGCAGGGAAAATCAGCTCTTCTACAGCAGGAATATAAAATGTGATTTTTGGTGAAAACAGAAATTTTATTCTTTTGAATATATTTTTATAGATGGTTTGAGTTCACAGTCTTCTCCATGGGTTCAGGCATCTGGTGAAGCTGCGCCTCCACTGATTTCCTTATGAGCTTTCCTTTCCCTGGTGGGAGTCCATTGCCGTGACTATGGACTGATCAGGCTTGTAAACAACAACATGAGCGTTCGACACCTAACTTTTAAGTTTGGCTGAATGCTTTGGTCTATTGCTGAACTATTTAGTTTTCTAGCTATCTGCAGACCCTGAAAATGTAATGAAAAACTGTAATTCACTCTGGAAAGTTGACTCTCACTTGATGGTACAACATCTTTATCTTACCTGATGGGAAAAAAAGCTCAGGTAATAAAATTCAATGTGACTGGAAATAAAATTAAGCATGACTAGAAACCACAGATGAACATGCTTAATAATGCAAAATTTGTGTGCTGTCTACTTTCTAACAGGCATTTGTAAGCCAGAGAGACTCAAACAGGTACTGAATGATTGACCGTGATAATAAATCAACGGACTGTGAGTATAAATGACTAAATATGGTGCCTCTTTAAGGGTATGGGTCAAGATGACTTGTTTGTAACACAGGTGCCACATTGCTGTTGTTGGCGGGGTGGGGGCAGCTTGTCGCTAGAATGTGAAGAAAAATAGTATTTTTGCTTAATTTTCAATTACACTTGGACATAATTTCTCCCTTATCTTCCCTTGCCATTTTGTCCAGATTATGTGGATGAGCAGTGAGACCCAGAGCTGCAACTGGGATTGCAGGCAAGGATGGGTGTCTGGAGGGGGAGGATCAGCCAGAATCGCTTCTGAGCACCTCTGTGCAATGGATGCTGACGGTGTTGGCACAAAGCTGATGTATGCAGCTGCCCAGGCTCTGACACATGGGGTGACACAAAGGACAAAAGTCAGGGTGTCTCAGTTTTCCCAGTTGGATGCAATCTGGAGATCCTTCTCCTATCTGCATACTGGTAGGGTAGACTTTTCATCTTTCTGGCAATGTTCAAACCTTCCTTCTCCCTTTCCACTCCCCCCCCCCCCCCCCCCTTATTTACGAGAATTAATTGAATCAGGTGATTTAAATTGTTGGGCATCTTTGTTGTGATTTAAGTAGTATGTTTTAAAACTTTTTCTGCATTTCTGGCATGGAGTTATGTTGCTTGGGAGAGGTTCAGTCTCATTGTTTGTGGCAGGACAGGACATTTGGTACCCATTTGTGAGGAACAGGTGGGTAATGCATTGCCTATACACATAATAATGTAACTTAATACAAATCAAGAAGATGTCTAGGTCTGTAGAGAAGATACCAGGAGACGATAGATCCCCTTTAATAAATCATCTCACACTTCACTCTGGAAGGCTTAAATCTAGCTCAACCAAAGGGGATTGAGCAAGGAGGTGTAACTTAAATCACTGAGACCTGTGAATCCTGCAGAGCCTCTGTTGTCTCCCCACTGACCTTGGGACTTCTACTTGCCCCTGTTTGCCCTGCATCATCTTAGGATATGCTGCTTGATCTTTCCAATTACTGTGATGATTTTTTTCATTTGTGATTCATGACAAAGTGCTTTCAGATGAAAACTGTAATTCACACAAAATCACAAACCACCAGCTTTATGAAGGCATTTTATTTGCAAGCTCAAGCTGTGTGAAATTTGCTAGATGTATCAGAAAATTAAGGTAAATATCTTGTATTGTAAAACTTGCTAAATTATTGACAAAGGAAAAATGCCCTGAGTTAATCAGATGATTTTGTCACCATTGGTGCCTCAAGGATGTAGAAGCAGCAGATCATGCTTTAACACTGGTCTGCTCTCATCATTTGGAAGAGAAAACAAACATTCCTGCGTCTCAACTCCTCATCAGTGTCTGAACTTGAATGAATCAGCTATTGAGCTGAAGGAAATGAAATATAAATTGACATAAAGAAAATGTTCTCCCTGCAGCTGCAGAAGCAGCTATAGTTGTTAAAAGCTGATTTTTATCCCTTCAAAGACCAGTATTTTGGGTTACACCATCCTATTCAATAGCTGGACTTTCTATAAAAGTTTGGCCTAAAGGTACTGATTTAATATTATTTTTTTTTTAATTTATTAAAGTGACTTTAATGAAAGACTGTCTTAATTTCATTTGTGACTTCTGGCACACATTTAGAAAGGAAAATCAGAATACAAGCTACTTGTTTTAAATGTTGGTCCTGTTTCTTCCTTGTTCATTATCACAAACACAGCATTTAGAATTCTCACAGAGTAATTTAAAAAATATGAGTTTGGGGTTGGTGGGTTTTTTTTTATTATTTTGAAACTTGTAACTCAGTAGCTTGTGAGTTTGTGTTGCAGAAGTGCTTCTATCTGGAGGTCAGACAGTTGCATTTACTCCCCTTGGTTTTGCTGGACTTGCATGCACAACTGTGCAATGACACAAGATGGTAACTTACTGCGCAGGCATCCTAAACAAACACTAAATAGTCTGTTTTGAGGAGGGATTTCAGACCATTTAGATTTCCAGGACTGCATCCTGAACCTCTATGGCTGCTGCGTTGAATTACATGGAGTAAATTCCTCCAAATCAGGGTACCGTATTATCTTTGTTGTCTTAAAGGGAGACACTATTTAAATGTTACATTTTTCTGGGCAATTTCTTTGCTATGCAACTGTCCTGACTTTATTTTGAAACCATGCTTAAATACATAAAGGAACATGACACAGTTTCTCCCTGCTTCTCTTCTCATGTATGCTTGGATACCACTATGATACCATTAAGAGAGTATCATCTTCTAAAATGCGTTCATTGTACAGGGGAGAAAAAAGAAACAATTTTTTTACTGGTGTTTTGGAGATGCCTTGTCCAGACCTGGTATCACTCAGTTCTCTACCACAGCAACTTACTCTACTGTAGTACAGGTATCAAACTTATTATTAAAATTAGTTTATTGTTCAAGCCGTTGGCATGGAGAACTCCTCCAACATGTTAATCTTTCTTTCAAGTTCAAAACCTGCTTCTTTCCTTCTCCATCTACTTTTAGGGTTTCTTCCCCGACCTGTGATGGCAGCATCTTCTGGGATAGGAAAGAGCTTTCCTTGCTGTTTTGCTCTTTCTCCCAGCAGCTCAGTTAGGCAAAGCAGACTTTTTAATCACTGCCAGTGTTGCACTGCCCATATGAATACTGCTCCTCATGGGTATGTCTTCTCTAAGTGGATGGCTCCTAGTTGCTGTTGAATAATATATATCTACCTTGAGATCAGCTGCATTGAGCATTTGTGGAAGTTTGGTCTTTTCCTATTGGATCCTCTAAAAACTATTCCCTGAGATGCCTTCAGTTTTCTTAGAGCCTTTTTTTTTTTTTTTTTTTTTTTTTTTTTAATTAAAGATGTAGTTGATTTTGGACATGACAAAAAGTCTCTTTGGTACAGCATTGAGACCTGCTCAATTTACAGGATTGAATGCTACATGTAAACATCTTTCCTTACATAACTGATATTTCTTATTTTAATAGAGTACATTTTTAAAGCTGAACTTTGAAGCTGATCCCTCTATGATGTTTGGTGGTGCTCCCTAACTAAACAGAAGCCTTTTATTATTTTTAAAGGAATTGTACACCATCAGATGAACAGATGCTAACATGCACCTGTAGTCTGTCTCCACTGGGAAACATATTTACTGCTACTGTTTAGAAGTGTTCAGAAAATTTTTGAACCAACTTCATAATGAAAGAATAAGCTTTTATGTGAAAAAGCTTAAGCGAAAAGCATCTGCTTTGTATGTCTAGTTTTTTGGGTGGTTTGTGTTTTTTTGGTTTTTTTTTTTGGTTTTTTTTTTTGCTAGAACTAAAAATTGATGTATATCTTTTGACTTGAGAATTTCTGTTCAAAATACCAACTTTCTGTGGAAAAAGGCGATGGAGGAGATTTATCTGAGGACTTGTCAAAATTATGTCCAGACATGGTGATGACAACTTCTGTGTTTTAGCTACTTATCATAATTTGTTGATGTTTCAGATACTCTTGTTTGATATTTGTATTCATGTGGCTGAAGTAAATGGCTTATTTGGGGTTTATTCTTGATTTTGACATTAACTTTAATTTTCCAAGACGTTGGCCAATTTTTTGTGCTTTGTTTTAGGAGCTGGTGGATGAGGGTAAAGGTGTGGGGTAAGCGAGGCAACTTGGAGACCTTTTAGCCTTAACTCTGCCATGCTTAGTGCTCATATCTCCAGTCAGTCATGAATTTCCAGCATGAATTAAGTATTGTCTGTTGTAGAGCACTGGGCAGGCATCATCTGGACACACAAGACCCAGAAAGACAAAGTCCAACCAATACAAGCATAGAGAAAAACTAACAGCATGATCAGAAGAATGAGGGGTCTATCATTAGAGAGGATTAAGAGTTGGGCTTATTGAACTCAGCAAAACAAAGCCTGAGAGGGAGAGTTACCTCCAGGTATCTTGAGGAAATAAACAGTGGGGGTAAATAAACCCTAGACTATTTAGGCTAATAGGCACTATTGGCACAAAACCAAACAGGCTTAAACTCCTATGAGAAAATTCAGGCTAGCAATTAAAGGATGGTTTCTATCCAGTAGAGGGGAAAGGTTCTGAGCAGCTCTCAAATGGAGGCAAAAACCTGCAAAATTGGAGCATAGTCTGTCTGTGAAATGGACTTTGCATCCTGTTTGTTGAGGGCTGGAGGGGACAGAAGGTGACAGTCAGATCTCTGCGTGCTCCCTTCAAAACTTTAGCTGTGATTATCCCTCCCACCACCAGCGAACCCCCTACAACCCACATTTTTATAGCTCTGTTTCCAGCTCTTCAGTTGGTTTGTGTGGGTTTCTGGACCCGTGCTCTCTGCTGCTCACCAAGGCATGGTCCTTGTGCGGGCACCTTCCTCCAGCTCTGAGGGAGAGACAAGTGCAGTGACTAGTTGCTCTTTTGATGAAGCTCTTCATCCACCTTTATCACCTCATACTGCTCTCTGAGTTCCTAACCATCCCTGCCTGCTGACAACCATTGGCCTGAGACTCATGTGGGTACCTTGAACATAATTTCACTTCACAATTAACCTCAGTTACTCTCTGCATGTATTTTTTTGAGTCTATATTTAAGCCTGCATTGTTTTGGCCCAGACTGCAGCAGCAGGACTTATCCTGGGCTGAATCAAAATCACGCTGTTTCCCCAGTTGTAAACCCCATCATTTAGCAGGTGGAGACTGTCACGCTGTCACAAACTGGGTTGCATGGGAGCCAGCAGCAACACTCTGCTTCTCTAGAGATGAGTCATGCTTTTTCAAACTATTTGGCTAATCAGTAAACTGAGATCTGCTGCTTTACAGACAATATTTAATATTTGCTTTGCCTTTGTGCAGCACTTTACATTTTGGATCCTTTGCCATTAGGATTCAAAGCATATAGACTGCATCTAATCCAATTTATCCTGTTCATCTTGGCAATGCTTGCAATGCTGACAGCTTAAAGAAAACACTTAATTTGACTAAGTGTTTTCAGTTTACTTCTCAAAATATTTGAAATCATTAAAGCCAGAGTACCCCTGCACTGCAATACACACAGTTCTGACCTACTTTAGCAAGTTAATTGCAATTTGTGTGATCCTGCCATCTTTCCTTATGCTGTAGGCTGAAGTAGCTTACCTGGTTAAGACTGGGCTAAGTGTTGGAGAATAATTCTCTTGGTATGATGCTTTTTAATCTGACTTTTAAAGAAGCTCTTAGACCGAAAGCCAGGAATACTGGGGACCTGGTGTGACATGTTGTCTCTCCTGCCTTGCTGTGCTGAGTAGGACAGAAGGGGTGCTGAAAGCTGAGCTTCCCGTGCAGATGCTCTCCTGCTGTAAGGCTGTTTGAGCCCATGTATTCATAGCTATTTGTATTCATTGCTACCTGCCAGAGGTGAGGCACAGCAGAGGGATGTAGAGCAGCCCTGAAAGTGCCCTGATGAGCACAGGTGATTATGAACGGTGGTTCAGTAGCACTGGAGCATGCCAGTGCTGATGGGGTCACAGGCAGAGTCCCCATCCTCTGCACAATACACCCATAGCTGAGGATTTGTCACAAACCCTTCTGTGATGGCATCTCACCCTTCCCCTGCTGCAACCCAACAGAAAGAAATGTAATCTAGGCTTACTGTAATTGCCAAACACAGATCCCAGACACCGAGCAGGATGGAAAGGAAGGGAGAAAGCATACAGGAGAATAGAAATGGACCAAATGGATTTATCAGTGTGAGCAGTAACACGTTATGCTAGTGTGAGGCAAGTACAGTTGCAAATGCTATCATAGATAACACTGAGGTGGCATAAGCACTGATACATGCTAATAAGCAGAAAATACATCCTGAGCTCCTCAGTGGTCTTACACCTTGGCTAGCTCATGCCACTGTGTTTCTTCTGCCAGGGCAGGTTACAATAGCTCATTTAGCTGCTGTGCCTGAAGTTTTGGGCAATGTCAATACACTCCCAACATTCTGGGTGTCTTATGATCCAGTTTGTCATTTGGATTCATGTTTACTTTAGTTAATGATAAAAAAAAAATGTGAAATATTTATCTAATCCTAATTTCTTACAAAAATTGCATTTTAAAAATCCTGTTATGAATGGCTGATTTTGAACTACTGCATAGGACCAGGTGATTCAATATTGTGGTTTGGTAGCACTGGAGCATCTGTCTGCAATGATGAGGCAGCCTGAAATTGCCAGTCATTGAAGGGCAGGTGATATAATCATACTACAACAACAGAGAGATAGCTTCACATTGATGTGATATAATTTTCCTCTGTGATTTCCCACCCCCTTTTAAATGATTTGCTCAAGACTTCCCTTTCAGAGATGTGTGCTGGCAAGTTGCAATACCACAGAGAAGGGAAGGTCCGGAGCTGCAGGAGTAAGGAACTTGGAAAATGCAACTGGTGCGGAAGAGCGAACAAGGTCACTGGTGACAAGGCTCTGCTCCATCTGTGCAGGCACACTCATGAGCAGAAGCATTCCAGCAACGTGGCATTTTGTCACATTATTCCTTTCCTTTTAAATTTCAATAGCTAGTTATTTGCCTGCCTTTGGTTAGGAGACAAAGCCCCTCTCTGTGCAGCCACACAACGCCGCTATCTCATGTAATGGAGAAATGAAATGCAAATTTCTCCGATAAGGCAGGAATGGTGCTTGTCTGGGGAAGAAGGAAGCATTGTCTAGCCACAGGAGCAGAAGAAGGTGGTGTTGCCTGGTGCCTCTGACAGTCAGTCCCAGAAGGTGGAAGAAACCACAATTTGTGGAGTCTTCTGATAATGCTGACATTAAACCCTTCAATGTTCCCATTTCATCTTTCATAGAATAGGGATAAAAATTACTCTGCTATTTTGTGCAATTCAGCAAAGCATTTTAACCTGCACTTTTTTTTAAAGTACACAAGGTGATCCCCAACTGTCTGCACAGAGTAATACACATGCTAAAGCATTTTGTAACATTGGGTCTGAGTAATTTGTAAAGGACCTGGAGAAGTTTAAGTGAGGATCATTAAAATAACTGAGTAAGAAAATCAACCATCCTTTTTTTTTTCTTTTTTTAAAATCCATTTTTCAAGGAAGTGGGAATTTTTACATTAAATGTCAATATTTTTCTTTACCTTTTTGTTTATCTGTGGTACAGAGTAAATTGCTAGTAAAAAAAATAGTAAAGTAAAAGAAAATTAATGCTGGAGCAATGGTAAACCTTTGCGATATCGCTCTGAAATTCATTTGTTCAGCATCAGCACCCCAATAAGAGCAGTACTAACATGCATCATGCACACGAAGAGCTATTCAGAGTTGAAATTGGTGGCTCAGTCAGGGGACAGCTTAACCTCTGGCATTAGCTAGAACTGGGCAGCAACATGAGCCAGTGCAGTAGTGCTAATTAATGCACCCTGAAGGGACACAACGAGGCATTGGCCCTGTATACCTGAGACATACTTCTGTCAGCACTGAGGTGCCAATTAGCGTTCTTTCATAAAAATAACCCATGTTAAAAAAAAATAGAGGCAAAATTCCAAGTAATATAGATAAAACAAGATTTAGACATAAAATAATAAAGTGGACTCTGTAATGCATCTCTCTAGTTCATTAATTCAATCTAGTTCAAGGCAGGATGAGCTCTGCTGTAGCTGCTGTTATTGAAATGCAGAAGCTTCGTTCCCAGGCTGGGCAGCAGCATCTTTGCTAACCTCGTTCACCCTGCCTGGGCTAACAGCTGACAGCACTTGCACCCATCATCTCGGGGCGATCTCCAGTGAAAAGCAAGGATGAACATCTCAGGGCCACCACCTGTGCAGCTAGCATGGGTGTATCTGGGAAAAGATCTCTGCCTACACTGGTGGTGGGCACAAAATAAACCTATTTCAGACTGGACAAGAAACAGGAAAAAAATTGATCCTGTTCTGCTTCTGGTTTAATATTAGTAGTGCATTGTCCTTTGCAGGCATTCAGTCTCGATGAATCTGGGGATAAGTCACCACTTAGCAGTCCTCAAGCTGAAAACCACTGCACAGAGAATCAAGATGTCATGGGAGTATGGCAAGCTCTTGGCTTCATCAGATGATCCATTCTTGATAACTGAGGCCAGGAAGCAGTTTGTCCAGACTAGCTAGAGTCATGTTAATCTGAGTTTGTCTCAGCAGATGCTTTTGGGGTGAATGGGGGATCTTAAACATGTATCTGTTTGAAGTATCTCAATGTTTCTGATGAAGACAACCCCAAGGACATTAACTTCGCGTCAAAGACAAACCTTCAGCACAGCTTGCTAGAAAACGCTCTTCCCTCAGCCAGCTCCAAGATCAGTGCTGGGATTGATATGTAAGTATATACCCTACAATATGCTACTATTCCTCTCAAAAATATTTTATTGGAGTTTAACGTGGTAATAGCACATAGTTGTATGGACGCTACTTCACAACTGCCTGGATGGTAGGAGTGAGGAACCATTTGGCAAATCAGGCCAGACCAAATGGCATTCATTTGGTTAATCACTAGCTATTAAAATAGCATCAAATCATAGCAACCTATTTGTTTATCATTCAGTGCACAATTTTCTGCACAGTATATTCATAACTGCTGTACCCAAGCTAATTTTAAATGAGCCAACAAAACTACTTTCCAGCTCTTTCCTGGGAAATTGGTCTGTGGACTGATGATCTCTCTGCTTCTGGGGCTAAGCCCCCGCAAAATTGGAGATGATGACATTGGTGTTTAACTTTGAAATAAGCTGATTTTGGATTTAGACTAATTTTTAAAGCTTTATGTGGTTTGAATCTCTTGCATTACTCCAAAGTTCATTCAACTTCCAGTACCTCCAAAAAGGTTATATCCACTATGTTGTCTCAGCATATGAACATTCAAACATCACTGCAGATCGCTTTGTGATTTCTGTTAGAGACAATCTTCAACAGTTCCCTGGGGGCTCCTCTTTGTCACCATGAATTCAGCAAATGATGAAATCCCTTGTCTTCAACTCAGAAATATATCAGTAACTTTGATTTTGGTCTTCAAAGTGCTGATCTTCTGTTTCTGAGGGCTGATATCTCACTGGTGGTGTAGGAGCCCTTCGCAGTTATAGGGAGCAGAACAGTAGAGCTGTGGTCTCTGCAGTGACTATGCAATTTTAGTAGTAATGGCAGAAATGGATGAAAGTGTGCTAGTCATGAGTAGACAATGAAGTTCTCTCATTGTATTACAGTAGAGCTTAGGAGTTGTAGTGATGAACCTCTGCTATCGGCAAAAGCTGAGGAATTAGAATACCTTTTTCACAGAAATAAATAAATAGAGGGTTCAAAATTTCTCCTCTGGCACTATTTATGTCCTCCTAATCTAGCTTCCTCACCTTTAATGTAGCTTCAGAAAAATGGGGATAAATTCTGGCTCTGAAGGCAGATCTAGTCTTGCACATATTCCCACAGTGTCCACACTCTCATGTCAGTGAAACAGGTATGTGCTTATTTTTAGGGATGCGATACAACATGGTGAAACCTCAGAGCCATCTTAAGGCTGGCTGAATTGTTGGTTTGGCATTTCATTCTGCACATCAGCTGACTGGTCATTTTATCACCTGTTATGAAATGAAATTAGATAATCTCAATGCCATATGATATACAGTATTTATAGTTTAGTATGTTTTCCATATATGTGCGCTAAAGCCTGTTTCAGGGTCTTTTTAGGGTCCTTGTATTTACAGGATTTGGGTCTTGGGTGAACGAAGAAATTGACAATTGCTAACATTTGATTTAAACCGATACATTGGAGGCCACGTGTGATCTCTCATTAAAGTCCATTTATGCTTTCTGTCCTTCACTAGGGAGGCTGTCAGGGCTCTCCAGGACCAGACCCCATGTCCACCCCACTCTGCTACCTCTGGTAGCAATCAGGAGGGGGTGACCCTGGGGGATGGAAGGAGAAGCCTGTTGGGAGGCTGGGGATCCACGCCCAGCTCCCCTCCCAAATGACCAGAGGTGTGCAGTGCCTCCTCCAGGTCTCTGACACAGGTAAGCTTAACCCTGAGGCACTTCTCCAAGGATTATTGCCTGTGTTAGGTTTAACTTCAGATTTCTTGCTTTCCATCAAAATGCTCTATTCCCCTTGAAATCTTGATAAATAAGGAGCTACAGGATTAATTATGTGGGACATTAGTCACTCAATATGTGTCATTATTTTTTCAAAACAAGCCTAAATGAGCACCACAGAAGGGTCTTAGAGATCTCCATTTGGATCTGATTCAAATGTAATAAAACAGGAGCACATTCTCAACCCCAAATATCAGTTGCCTGATACAGGTACCTACACTGGAGACCTTAGTGAGCTGTATGGTGTGAATACCCTTCACACAATTTCTTGGCTGCTTCTCACCAAAAAAGACCCCTGCGCATATCTTCAGCTCCAGAAGAAGCAGGAGCAAAGCTGTGCTAAGCTTTAGAGCACACACAATTTGGTCTACTTGAGACCCACATCTCACGTCCCGCTCCTCACCTCTGTCTCTGCTGCCATGCCTTGGGCACCCTAAGTTCTAATGGCAGCCACAACAGAAACTGGCTGAAGCTGGACCAAGAGTTTTTAAAAAGTGGTAAATAATAATAATGAACAACAAACCCTGAGAGAGGAGAAGCCATGTTCAATTGCCCTGTAAGAACCCAGTGAGCACTTGAACAAAGAGGAGTTAATAAATGTTACAGTCAGGTTTTTTTGGATAGGATTCTTGCAGAATATGATTTCATAATCCGCTGTCTCTAGTGAACAACAAGACCTCTGTAAACACTCAATATTCAAATAGAAAATTGTTTCTTGTAGGCTTCCATGGCACAAAATAAAAGCTCTGTAAATCTGGGCCTCCATATGTGGTTCTCAGCTGGTGTAAGTCCCTGAATGAATTACATGTGAACAGAGAAATTAATGCTACACACATGGTGGCCAAACTTGAAAGGAAAAATTGCAACTGAGAATATACTGCAGTGGATTGTGAAATATTTGAAGATAAATGGAAGCTTGAGTCCTTGTTGATATAATGCAACATTGATGCATTTCAAGGGATACACAACTATCACAGCGAGGTAGTACGATACTGAGATCATGTTTGGGAGAGTGAGAGGACTCGCTTTTTAAAATCAAAGACTGAATATAAGCAGAATGCAAGATAAAAAGGTAAATATGTAATATTGATTCTCTAGCATGATTTTGAACACAATTTGGGTAAAATACTTCCCCCTTTTTAAGATCTGGCGACTTACTGTTGCAGTAGATGCATATCCTGTCCAGGTTTTGAAGTGATTGTACTCTAAAGCTGCTTTTGTTAATCGGTCAATGTTGATGGTGATTTACCCAAGTGTTTTGGTACTTTTGAAACAGTTACGGTCTTTTTGTGGTTTTTTTCCCCACTACTCTCAACAGAGGAGGAGGGAAGAATGTGCATGTTACAGTGAATTCTAAATGAGGACTGTGCCTCCCCTGTTTGCAAAAAGCCAAGCAGAGCAGTAAAAATAATAAATAAAACAAATGAAACCCTCTTTAATCCATTCATGAGCTTGAGTGTTTCAAGTAGGCCATAATATTAAGACAAAGAGTTCTGAAAGAGATGCATCAGAGGAAAGGGCTATTGCTTAAACAATGTCAGCCTATTTAATTGAATTACGTATTTGTCAGCACTGTATTTTCCCATGTCCAGGATTCTTACTGTTGATTCAAGGCTTAAGGCCTAAATAGAAAGGGCAACAACTGCCATGTATTTTGATCCCAAACAAGCTGTGTCCTTTGAAATGCCAGAGCTCGACATCTGGAGAGTGCTTTGCCACGACAGAGGGCACCAGCCAAAGAGGTAAGGAAAATATGTTACCCCCACAGATTTGACTTTGCCACAGCATACTAAGGGAACTCAACTAAGAATTTTTAAGCCTGATGCTATTTTTGTAACAGTTTATTTGTATTTATTGCAAGGACAACTGAGTCAGGGGTAGTGGACCTAGAACAGGGCCAGGAGCCAGGAAGTCTCAACTCTTTCTTTGAATTGATTTGACAGGGGTTTTTTTTTATGGATAAAATCTATAGCAAATGTCCATTGCCTTATGATCAAAATTTAAACTGTATTCCTTGTTGATCTATTGCACAAAATAAGTGCTTGTATATCCCTTCCCTCAATGGATATCTTATGCCTCATAGTCCACAGCAGGGCTGGAGGGAGCCACTGGCACGTGGATGACAACAGCTCAGGCTGGAGTGGGAGATAAGTAAAACTTGCAAGCTTTAGGCCAGGGTATCTGCTCTGTTTCTGTAGAGAGCTTGCCACCCTGGAATGCCCCCCTGCCCCAGTCCCCTTGCTACTACTACCTTATACATAAGAACAAATAGAAATTTGACTATTCTTTCTCTTTGCCCATACTGGTTTTGTTGATAGATTATTTTGAGGATAAAAAGTAATTATGAAAAGCACGACTGGTCCTCTGTCCAACTGTTTGAGTCATGTTTGCCAAAACTTTGGGAGCATGTTCCCACTGGAGTGTCAAACATAAACCGTACCGTAGCTAGAGTAAATGTGTTGGCAGGGCACCCTGACTTTGATAGAGATGACACTACAAGAAGGATGCTTGAAACTGGTCCCTCCAAGCAAGTCTCCACATAAGAAAACACTGCTGAGTCACTTTCTAAAACTCAACAAAATACTTTACAAATCTTACTGAGTGATATTTTCCCAATTTACTGTGCCCAGGTCCTCAATCACCTTTACAGGGAGTGTATATAGCCCAAGTACCTCCTTTTCCCTCGCACTGTACTCCAAATGTCCATGCATGTCTATATTTTTTTTAGAGGCTTGGAACAGCTCTTCCCTGATCCGTACATGAGTGACACAAATTAATGCTTACTTCTGTTTATACTGATGTTGGTGGCATAAAATAAGTTGACTTTGGTGCTGTGGGATCATGCTTTCAATATCCTGAATGCTGAGTAAAGAATCTGGCTGGTTTAGACTAAATTGCACTTGTGCTTGAAGGATCATGACAAATGTGACCGTGGGCACCATGTTCTTTGAAACACACCATGCGTTAATTGGGCCAAATAAGTCACGTTTTTATCTGCCAAAATTGGTAAATATGGGATGCAATAGAAGCAGTGTGTGTTGGATTTATTTTTTTTAAGCTTTCATTTTTGGATTGGGTGTTTTAATTGAATACCTTAGTGAAATACAGGTAACCAGGCTCAACAGAGCAATGATAAGGAGAAATTCTGTACTTTATTGTCCATGCAGGGGTCTGAGCACTTTAGCTGATAGATCTTGAAAATCTTCAGTACTTCAAAGTACACTTGTCCACCATCTCTCTGCCACTTGCATCAGCTTTTTCCAATGATTTTTTCTGTCACTAGAAGAAGTGTCTCATTTCGCCTAAAGTTCAAGGTGAGATGATATTTCTTTCAGTTGGCTCTAATTCTCCCATGCTGTGTCAAGGCATTACTTTTCCTCCTGCTGAACACACAATTTTAGCAGCACTAATTGTAGGCAATTTTTTAAGAAGTGCTAAAATAGGTTCCATAAATAGAAATGTTATGACCCAAGGAAGTGACTTACCCAGGTGGAAGGGTCTGCCTCTAGTGCATCTGTCAACCCGGCTCCAAAAAAAAAAAAAAAAGTGCAGCAAAACTCCCTGGAGTTTTAACCTGCCTGTATACACAGTGGTTTCATTCATAATTCCGGTTCCATGGAGACTAGGACCACAAAACCAGCTCATGGGGGTGCTTTGGTCTGTCTAAAAAGCCTGTGTGGTCCTGTTACCACAGCACTAGAGTCTTCATTTGCCCTCCCAACAGGTTGTAGGAAAAGAAGTGCCACCACCTCCATTCACAGAGCAAGAAGCAGGATGTAAGCAGGTTGAAGAGTTGTGTGAACTAGCTCAGGGATAATGTCAAAGCACTGGGCTAATCATTAGCTTATCCTTCTGCAATAGAGCAAATGGGCTGTGCAGTGACACTGAAAATTTGAAGGACGTTTTGTAAAGTCTTAAAGTCTTTTGCCGCTCTCTGGCTAACTGAGTTCAAAGACAAAAATGTTTCTGTGGAATCTAAAGATTTCATGTGCCATCTTGCTTAATTATTTTACGAGGCTTTTAGTTTAAATATGATTTCAAATAACACCTGAAATACTTTAAATGCTCTTTTTTCTTTTAAAATACTGCTATTTCACACATTACTTTTCTCAAGTTTTGAGGGATTTGTATTTATTTTAATTGAAGCACTTATTTTTTTTTTTCTTTTTTGCCCGTCATGCAGTTCCAGGTGCTTTTAAACTTTTAAACAGTTTCAGCTCATGTCCAAGCTCTGGTTCTGATGTGTACGAAGAACACGGCTGCTCTGAACCCACCACCTGTTAAAAGGATGAATATTAACTTTTATTTTTTCAAAGTGACTTTTTCATTGAAAAAATAAATATTTAATGAGCTATTTCTATCCAAAAGGGAAGGAAAAAAAAATTTCTGCAGTTTGTTCCCAAGCAAAACTCACGCTGGCATCTGGTACACTCTCAGCAATGAGCTGGCAGCAATTAGTGCTAACACAGGACACCCTTGGGGGGTACTGGTCTGCACCCCCAGCTCTTCTCCCAGTCCTTGGTACCTTACCTACACCCCTTAACATCTAGCCTGTGTCCAGTATTTCAACTGGAAAACATCTCTGGCTGTGGTTCTTTATACAAGTCCTTACTCCATTGATGTATTTGGGTAAAATTTGGTTCTACTAGCATAAAACCTTGTAATCAAAACAAATGGCATTTCTAATTGAGCAAGGCCCTCTTGCTAATGAAGGGCAGCAGTGCTGTTATGATCACTGGTTCGTGTTTCTCTCCCTGTTCAGGATACTAAACTAATTTATTTATGAAATCAAAGCAACCCACCAGATTAGCCATATAACTAGCTAGCTGCGTTGTTTAGATTCACTTGTTTGCTACCTCATGACATCCAAGTGAACAAGCTATATGTCAATGAAAGCGTTGGCGCTCTATCGTATATTATAGACTAGTCTGAAGTGCAAAAAAAAAAAAAAGATCCTGCAATGGGGCTACAAGCAGTAATATTTTTTTTCCAGTGAGCATATGCTGCGAGTGGGAAAAGGACCGTATAATGTAAACGGAGGTTTCATTAGCGATGATATGTGGCAGTCCCCGGGTAAAGGAGGAGAAAGCAAATCTGGGAGTCGCCTTCGCAGGCTTCTACGCATCAGGAAGAGGCACGTGAAGGGATGTACTGAGGGCAACGACAGGATCTGCTCTTCCGCTCGGCCACCCCGCGGCCTCCCTGCAAAGGCAGCATGCTTGGCAGGCTCAGGCAGTTTGGATGCAGAATAAGTCCCTCTCTGTGCATCTGGCCTCCAGAAACCACTTTTTGCAAACAACAGGCAAGCAACTCACTTCCACTGAAGTTTTAATATTTCTATCAGAAAAGGCAGAGGGTCTGTTGGGAAATACTTGTGGTCAAATTTTCCCCATGTACCCATCATTCTGGTTTGGAAAGTTCTTGTTTGTTTTTTTTTTTGTTTTGGTTTTTTGTTGGGTTTGTGTTTGGGTTTTTTTCCCCCCTAGAAATCTTGATGATTGGCCTGGCTGTGTTTCCTCTCCCCTGACTTCTTCCTCACAGCAGGTCGGGGAAGGTGCCCTGCTGTTTCACGGGGACTGACCAGGCTGCACGCTGAGGACCTCAGCTGAGGGTCTCCATCCCGCCCGCCCGTGGGCTGATGCTACCGGGACTCTGAGGTGCAGGTCCTGGCGGCCCGAGTTCAGCAGGGCTTCCCCAGGGCTCGCAGGTTTTTTGAAGCAACGAGTGAGGGCACCGTGGCCGCCTTCCCCTGCTTTTTATTGTTTAGCTGCTTGGCGCCGCGCCGGGGCTCCCGCTCCGAGGGACGGGGCGCGGGCTCCCCTCAGCCAGCGCGGGAAGCGCGGGCCGCGGATGGCCTCTGCTGGGAGCCGCCGCGCACTGCAGCGCCCGGGCCCGCCGGCCCTGCCAGCGGGCGCCGCCGGGGAGGCGGGCGGGAGCGGGGCTGCGCCGCGCCGCCCGTCCCCCGCACCGCTGAACCCTTGAGCTTCGAAAAGCCTTTGGGGTCCGCAGGTCTGACCCATAGCCCGGCAGTGCCAAGCCCACCGCTAAACTGTGTCCCCAGGCGCTGCACTGATGCAGTTTTTAAACACCTCCAGGGATGGTGACTCCGCCACCTTCCTGGGTGGCCTGTTCCGGTGCTCGACTGCCCTTCTTTCTGTGAAGAAATTTTTCCTAATATCCAGTCTAAAGCTCCCCTGGCACAACTTGAGGCCATTTCTTCCTGTCCTGTCGCTTGTGACCTGGGAGAAGAGACTGACCCCACCTGCTTACAGCCTCCACTCAGGCAGCTGTAGAGAGTGAGAAGATCCCCCCCCCGAGCCGCCTCCTCTCCAGGCTGAAAAACCCTGGTTCCCTCAGCTGCTCCTCATCAGACTCGTGCTCATAAGACTTGTTCTTGAGACCTTCTCTGTGATCCTTGCAAAACGGGGGCACTGATTTTCTTGCTGTCTCACTGAAATTTTCCTGTGTGGACACCAGTGCTTTCCAGCAATGTGTTTTTCTTTTTTATAACGGACTTGCGGTCTAGACTCTTTAGCAGCTTTGTTGCCCTTCTCTGGACATGCTCCACTATGTCTTGTAGTGGGAGGCCCAGAACTGAACACAGTCTTCGAGGTGTGGCCTCACCAGTGCCTAGTACGGGGGATGGATGACCTTTCAGCAGACCCCTTTGCTTTTGCTTTATTTCCCCCCTGCCCTTGGCAGACCCCTCAGGAGTTGCTGCTCCAGAGATACCAGTGCTTTCACTGCCCTCGTGCCACAGCCCAGTCGAAGGCAGGCAGCCACCCAAAGGCATCTGCCAGCACAACTGCCTGCAGACTCACTCCACTGAGGAACCAGATGCAGCAGGAGAGAGGGAAAGAAAGGCGGGGGGGGGGGGGGGGGGGAAGAAAAGAAAAAAAGAAAGAAAAAATCCCTTCCGCAGCTTGGCATCTGCGCAGCGCACATGCCAAGTGATGTGGGAGCAGCGGGAGAGGAAGCAGCAGTGGGCTGGGGGCTATTTGGCACCCCTGCAGCCTGCAAACGGTTTGGGTTTGAGCTGAGAACCAAACAACGTGCGCTAATGTAAAGTGTGTGTTTTCTGAAATTTGAAAAGCCTGTATTGAAATTAAAAAAAAAAATGCCAACTGGTTGATTCTGCAGGCTGAGTTCAGCAGAGTCAAAATCCTCCTAATAAAGGGGGGCCTTTCGCATGCAGGTACGTGGGGTGCGGTTGCAAGGAGAACCCCCTAACTTCTACCAATTTCAGGAGGCAGGAAGGTGTCCCAGGACCATTCAGCACTGACGATCGGTTCGTACCCCTAACAACCCACCAGACTGTTTAATGCTCAAGCCTGTACAAGCTGGTGTTAGAAGCCTCTGGAAAGTTTGCTGTCAATTACTGTGATTTCCTCTTCCCAACAAAGACTTAAAAGCTGAATGGATCTTTTCAGTTATGTAAATGCACTTTTCCATAAATACTTATTTTGCAGCAGAAACCAAAAAAAAAAAAAATGCCTGTGGAGGCTGGTGTGTCTAGTTAGGGGCTGATCTAATTCCGCTCACATCGGTGAGGTCGTGGGGGTATTCGGGCTGGCAGCAGCCTAGGTCAGCTCTGAGCGTGGGTGTCCAAGGCTGCCTACCTGCTGTGGATGTGGGCGCTCCCAGGATGGTTTGCAGGGCATTTCTGCAGCCCTCTGTGCATATTCTGTTCTCTGGTGGGCAGCGGGACCAGGATAGGATGTGTTTTTCAATATTGCAAAATCTGAGTTGAATAGGAATTGTCTCACTGCTACTGACATTTTAGGAGAAAACCTTCCCCCTGCCCTCAAATTTGAGACGGCTATATCTGCGCCAGGGCCATGAAGATAAATCCATTGCTCCTTATATCTGAAGAGCCAGAGGTTTATTCAGCTCCTGGTTTGCCAGCATGGCTGGACGTGAGTTTTTTTTCTCTTCACTGCAAAGGCTGTGTGCTGGGGAATAGCAATGAAATGATTGAGACTGGGGGGACTGGACTTAAGCTTCACTCTCGAACCGGTGGATATCTGGTGGCTTCAGTAGATGATGATGCCTGCCACCAGCAACGTGCTTTTGGGGACAGCAGTCTAAGGGAAACTGGGGCAGGCTGCCTTTATGTGGCATCTGAAAAATCCTTGGAGAACAAGAAAGTGGTAAAGATTTTGTTTCTGTATCTCATTAGTTACCCAGGGTGACTTTTAGTGGATTAAGCAAATTATTTCCAGGAATGTTTTTCCTTTAATGCAGTCTTTGCAATTCAAAAACCATTCAAATATTCTTTTTTTTTTCTTTTTTTCCCAGTGCATGCAAGCACCTGAAGTTCAGCAAAGTCTGGATGTATTTACCTGTGTACACTTAAGCTGGTGACTACTCCAGTGCTAGTTAAGCCTGTTCTGTGAACAGCTTGATCCTGTGTTTCCCCATTACCTTGCCCCAAAATGCGTTGAAGAGCTGTGTATAGGTAGGAACCTGCACCAGGTCTCCAGGAGCAGTTTCAAATCTTCCTGCGGTCACTGACTTTTTAGGTTACTTGTTAAATTTGGCTTGTGCCCGCCTGTGTTTTCCTATCACATCAAGGGTTTGGCAAGCCGAGGCCACTGACCGAGTGTGAAGCATTTGGATGCCATGGAGACAAGGGCTATGCTTGTGCCCAGAGAGCACGGCGTTTAGGGAGAGCTCTAGCCTTGCAAAGCAGACATGTTGAAGAACACATCATGTATGAGTCTCTTTCAAGTGCCCCCAAAATTTACTGGAGAAATTGCCAGTGATCGAGGCTTCCTGCAGGGACTGCTCCAAAGTGTGCTGAGCTTGGCTCACTCTCTGTTCCGTAAGTTAGCTGGGGAATGACTTCCAGAGCCCCGTGGTGCTGCTTCTGCTCTTGCATTTGCCGGAATTGCAGCAAGAATAAAGCGTTCACCGAGGGCTGCTAAATACGGACTTAACCCCTTGGGAGGGGTCCGAGCTATAAGTCGCTGTAGGCAGAAGACCACGGAAGAGCAATATCAAAGTCCTCTCCCTAAGAAAGCGCTGCTGTGAGAGAAAGCAGCTGTGAGGGGACCCTGTCAGAGGGGCAGCACCCAGTTTGGGTGTTGGCATTGGGCTATGAGTTGTATGGGTTTGCATGCAGCCTTGCCAGGCAGGTCCCACTGCAGGACTGGGCATTGGCATTGCAGCAGCAACAAGGATTTCTTTCAGTGGAAGCAGGATGAGCTTTCTGGGACACCAAAGCTGTAGATTTAAAGATAGATCACAACTGATGTCTTAAATTCCAGGGAGTTGGGATGCTTTCCGCCCCCCGCGCCCCCCCCCCCCCCCCCCAATAATATGATCTCTATGTTCTAAGTTTTTAGAGAATCCAGGGTTTTCATTTTAATTTCCTTCTCTTTCCTGTAGGACTGATGCTGCTGTACATGCATAATGACACAGAGAGCCTAGAGGATAGTTTTACCGTGCAGCTGACAGATGGCAAGCGCACAGTCCAAGGGACACTTTACATCTACATCACGCCAGTCAACGATGAAATCCCTCATCTTTCCAGGTTAGCTATGTAAGTGACATTCAGTGCATAAAGACTTAGAAAGAAAAAAAAAAAAAAAAAAAAAAAAAAAGAAACGGAAGTAACCTATCTCCCCACCAGCATCCCAAGCCCACCCACAGTACAGAGGGGATACTGCTTTTACTGCATGTGTTATTCCTGAAAACTGGTTCATAGCAAGGCTGTGAATGCTGCTGCCTGGTGCAGGACCATGAAAAGTCACACAATACCATCCAGCAAAAACCATTCATCCAGAAATAGCTGGTTTGTGGTCTCTGGGTGGAGGCTTGTTTGTATTTAAGTTAGTGGCAAAACTGGTTGTCTTCAGTTACGATAGAGTTGCTCCTTTTTCACACTCTACATCTCTCTCCCACTTCCTTTATTCCTTTCTGTATGTATTCTCCATTCCCTTTAATCTATTTTTAACATTGAATCTTGTTGGGAAGAACATGGTGGGGGTTATTTTTAATATTTAAGGTCCAAAGCCAGTTGAAGGCAGTGTTAATGCTCGCGTTCCTTTCAAGAGAGCCAGAGTGCCACCTCTGAGATTAAGGCTTCAAAGAAAGAGGGGGGAGCTACATGGAGAGTAATATTAATTAATTGTCTGTGTTCATGAGCAGTAAAGTCCTTTTGTCATCCTTTCGCCATAAAATAGTCTATCATAAGGTTTTCGTATGGGATGACAAGTCTAAACCCTGTCATGATTGTGCAGATATGAGCTTTTGTTTATTGGTTTGTGGAACATAGGAAGAAACAAGGACTGGTGACATGTTGTGAGACTGAAATGTGGGAATTGTGGTTTCACTCACTTCATGACTGTAACGCATGTTTTGGCCTTGATTAGGGTTTCTACTCTTAAGAATTCACATGTTGAAAAGAAAATAAATCCTGTGGACCTGCTGAATCCCTCCTGAAATGCCAGATCCAGTCCAAAAAATTAAGATTAAAATACTGATTTTGATTCTTGCCTTATGTAGACCCTTTAAAAGATCTCCATGGGCCGTAGGGGGAAAAGCATCAGTAAGGCTAATACTTCAGTGCCCTCTCTGCGTAGTGATGGTAATGACATTTTCTTGACTCACAAAAATAGTTTGTAGAGCTAAAAATAATTTCTTTTCTCATCCCACAAGAACTATTGGGACTTGGAAAATAAAACTTTTCTCTCAACAATAGAAGAAATCAAGCACAAACTTATATTCAGGTCCAGCTCTTCCCACTAGCAGGGTTTGAATCCCCATTTTCAGGACACTAGAAACCTGTCTCATCACAAAATACCTGGTGAACTTTTAGCTGTGAAGATAAATACAAGCTCTCTTTTTGAGGCATAAATCAGTGCACATATGAAATCCCACATTCTTCTGCCTGGGTGCCTGAGGGCCCTTTTATGGGATCCTTTTTGCAGAGGAAAGAAAAAAAAACCCCAGTGTGGTTGTCCCTCTCTGGAGGGGAGCAGCAGCCTGTGGTGTGCACAGGGAGGGGATCAACACTCCAAACAGCTTTGGCTGTGTTCCCAGAGCATCACGTGTGTGTTTTGAAAAATTTCATATAAGTAGTAAACAACAAGAAGTGATAAAATGGACACGTGTCCCTGCTTCATACCAGCATTTCCTTAGGCGCTTGCGGGTGCAGAGCCATCAAGCCCCTTTGCTCGAGGTAGGATGCTGCCCCCTTCCCTATCCTGCCAGGTCCTTGCAAGGTTCAGATCTGCTGCTGTGCCTTCTCCTTCATCCTACTCTTCTCTGCCTAATCCCTTGGTCTGGTTTTCTTATGTTTCACATCTTTCCTTACTTTCCCCCATTTCTTGCAATTTCCCTGTTGTCGTCTATCTCAGGACAGTTCCTTGCTGCTATTTCTGTTTTCATGCACGTGAAACAGCTTTGCTGGATCCATATGTTTGTTCCTTCCTAGTGTGAGCAACCCCATGGAGACGCCCCTTTTTTAGTCTTTTAGTGTCCATGTTATTTTTTAGTCCATCAGAGGTGAGCTTCAGATCTCAAATTTCGTTTATGCATTCCCAGTCCATGGAGCACTTTTAATAAGGGAAGGAAATGTGCCAGTATTACCACTTTCCACCAAGCTATGGAACTGGGAGCGTGCACTGCTTCTGCACAGAGCCATGAATCCAACTTGTAGTTTCATCAAACCCCGTGAGGCTGAAGGGCACCATAAGAAAAAATAATGTACACGTACATGGTAAAGCTTTCTGTCCCAGTCCCATGGGAGCAGATTTGTTGAAATGTTTTTAAAAAATTCTATCTGCTTGATGCTAAGATAAGCTTGTTTATGCTTAATAAATTGGAGAAATTGTTAAAAAATACTCCATCCATATGAAAGCACGAACCCTGTACTGCTGCCAGGAGATGTGGGACCTGTGGTGTCATACTGAGTAAGTGATGGTCACACAAATTAGAAAAGCTTAGGTAAAGATCCCTCGCTACCACAGTTTTCCCCAGGTTGTGAAAATGTAACAGGGAAAATACTAAGCAGCATTCAATCTTTCCAGCCAGATCTGCCTCTTTTGGACATGATCACAGGCCGTGTACCAAGTGGTGGAAGAAAGAGAGACCAAAATAACATCTTTAAACAGTTTGAGCTCCCTCTTCCACCACTTTGAAATTAGAAGTAACTAAGAAATAAGGAGCCTCAGGAGGAACTGCTGCCCATTGCCCTGTGCTGGGTGCTCCATCAACACATCCGTGCCCTTTCTGCTGCAGGTCATGCAGAAAAGCTGATGGCCTTGCATTGTAATTATGGTTACCCAGCTTCATTATCTTACCTATTTTTTACCCAGACTCTCTCCTTGGTACAGCTGCTTTTCCAACACCAGCCTGGAGAAATCTGTCAGTTTCTAGGCACTTCAACTTCTGTCCTGAGGAGCAAGGGGGTAGTTGGAGGTGTTGGAACATAAATTGTGCTTTAAGTTTGGATGAGAAAGTGTGTGAATTGAGTAACCTCTGTGTAACGTGGAGATACACTGAGATGGAGGAAGCCTGGCTTGAACCATTAAATCCCCCTTTGTAAATGGACAGTGACTTCAGCTGGTGTTCTTTTTCACTGGTGTGTTGTGTCCCTTCCTGTTTCTTTTTTTTTTCTCCTCAGAAATATGGGTTTGGAAGTTGAAGGAGCTGAGAAAAAACATTTTCAGTGCTGGGTCAGAAGCAGGCTCGAAAGATGGTGCAGAGGATTAGCTTGACTGAACTGTCCCTGTGTGCCCAGGTCTGCAGTTGAAGGCAGTGGTAGCTTTAGGGCTTTTATTTCTCCCTTTCCTGGGGACAAGTGAAATCCCCAGCTACCTCCTGCAGCAACAGACTTATTCTGGAAATGGTTTTGTTCTTGACTTGGTTGATGGGGCAAGCAGCAAGACCAAACATAGGATTTTATTTGAAACTCCTGGTTTTAGGTTGCTCTGCCCCTATACCACCTGGAGCTAGCACAACACACCTATGTGACATCAGGTCAAGCTAGAAGCCATCCTCCAGCATCGCCCTGAGGCATCCCAGCACTGCTGGGGAGTGACTCGGGGTAAAATCTTTGCCTCTTGAGCTCAGACCCTAGAAACTACTTGTTACAGGTCTCCCTCCACCATTCCTCTCTGTAATGACACGTTTTAGTTGACTTTTATATTGGTTCACTAAGCCACTGTGCTGTCTTCTTCCTTTTATAATTAAGCAACTCGAGAAATCCTTTGAGGTCAATAAATTCTGAGGAGGCTTACATAAAACAGAATATAAAGTGGAGAGCCCTGCCATCAGAAGCCAGTAAAAGTCAGCCTCTTTGTGCGACACCTCTGCAAATGGCATTATGTCATTGCCTAATATTAGTAAGAAACAGTAAGATTATGTTTTTTGTTCAGAGCTATAAAAAGTAATGAGTCTCACATAATCTGCTGAAGGGAAGGGGATGGGGAGAGCATGAGAGGGGAGGAAGGTGACTGTAAAAGTGAACTTCCATTTTTTTGGCCATCCTGAGTACATTAGGAAATCTAGCTCGTAACACCAAATAGACTTTAATGTGCTCTGTCCCATGGATTTAATTTATTTTGTTTTGCTTTGCTTGCCGGGAACACACACAGAAAACCTTTCAGGAGTCAGGTGGTCTTGTTTCAGTAAATACAACTTAATAATCAGAAGCTGGAAAGTATTATGGGGTGGGTGAGGATAGTGTTATTCATCCTGGGTCATGATACAGTGCTGCGAGTGTCTCAGATGCTGCTGCTCCCAGCTTGATGAAGCCCACAGTATTATTCTCAGTCTTCAAAATCAGGGTGACATATTTCTGGCGCTAAATATTTACTTTCTCACTGTCGGAATGTAAGTGCCCAACCAACAGATCTGTGGAGTCATTCATTTTGGGAAAGGAAAGAAGCGATCCTCTAAGGGAGGCTTTGTGCTACCAACCTGAATACGCAGGTTGTGTGAGAGTTAAATATGAGCTGTGAGGGCTGGGGACACAGCAGACCGCTTGCCCACTGTAAGCCAACACGTTTGTGAGCAATAATTGGTAATAAGGACCGGGCTTTACACGGGGAGTCAAGCACTATAGGCAATAGCTAGTTGGCTTTTTGTCCTGTTTGGTCCTAGTGAAGGTGGAAGGATATCAAAATGGGGTGGGAAGAGAGCTCTGCAGCCTGTGCTTAGTAAATACTGGTACTAAATCTCAGACTAGGGTGAGGCAGGGGGAAATATTTTAGCAGTGATATTCTGCAACCAAGAGATAGGAAGGCTTTTTTTTCACACACCATAACTGTTCACTAATGCATGCATGAACTAACTGTCCTTTCTGTCAAGTGCCTTCATTAGTATTCTTTTTCTTTCTGTATTGGAATTAGACTGAAAGAGAGATTATTCTGAAAGTTGGCTAGCTATCAGTTAGTCCAATTTTATGTTTTTTTAAATGTGTGCTTTTTATAGGGCTAAAAATTGGTCCGGAGCCTCTGCATTAGTAGGAGCTACTAGGGCTGGTGGCTGTTAGCTCTCTCTTTAGATCCCCAGTTGATTCTCATGTGCTGTGGGATATTCATCCCAAATACATGCAAGTCCCTCAAACACCACTGAGCTTTTCTGGAGCTTGTCAGTGCTGATGAGCAGGGAATAGCATAAGAGCCATCAGCGACAGCTAGCGTTGGGATGCGATATAATCAATATTAATGCATGGAAGTGCATGTCCAAAAAACGAACAGATATGGTGGCAGCCCTAGAAGGTGTTTCACCTTAGTGGGTTTTAAGTGGTTCTGGGTTGGAAAAGATGCAGGGGTTTCATGTGCTAAGTGACTTCCAGCCCATTTCTGCTCCTCCATGCTCTAGTAACACCAGGCTGCTGTTCTCAGGGTACTGCAGTCCTGCTTCCCTTGTGTATGTCTCAAGTGATCCCTCTCTACATATTTCCAAGAGATCACTACTGTTTTCTAACTTGTCTTCCAGATATATAGATATATATTTATTTTTTTTTACCTTGCCGTCGTGGCAAATCAAAATTATCAATAAGGGGCTATTTGCTTAGGACCATCAGAGCTGCTCTTGCCCTTTTCTCTTTTTCCTTTCTGAAATTTTATCTAACAAGTGAGAACCTCTGGATTTACCCAGAGTAGCAACGTATGGGGCCACATAACAGGCATGTGTGGGACCAGTAACACCTCTGATAATGTCAGCAAGGGTTGCCAGCCATCCAGAAATCTTGCATGGGCCACAGCATATGTATGGTGCATGGCTTTATAGCCCATGCACTGCCGATCCAAGGCTTCCTGGAGTGAGCCAGTGCTGCGCAGTTGCTTTGCACATGTGCCGCAGGTTTGGCACGTCTTCGAAGCATTGGACCCTGCTTGTCCGTGCTGCTCCAAACACACCCGCTGTAGACAGCTGGGAAGCCCCCACCAGCCAGATGGTCAAAAAGCTCCCTGCACCTGAATCCTTAAAAGCATTTGTGCTCCAAAAAATTGTTTGTTCTCCAAAAAGGGTTTAGCCTAGACATGGGCAACTCTAGTTCTGTGCAGGGGGCTGGTGTGTGAAACCACACCGTGTCCCTTTGCCCATCCGCTACAAACATTACCGTGTCACCTGGGGTGTGAAGCTGCTGCTTGTGGTGTCTAGACTTGTGATTACTGAAAATTAATTAAACTGAAGGAAATTAGGCTGGAAGGGGAGTAGGCTCCTGGGAGGGGAAAATGGAAGAGAAAATAGGATGCTGATGTTAACCCTTTCCAGCTACTGAGACAGGAAGGGCTCTTAAATGCTCTCAAGGCCCTTGAATATGTGTAGATAGTGAATTGGTGTGATTTCAGGAGCTCTGCTCCTTACATGCTCAGACCCTGTGCAGGCGGTGTCTGTAGCCCAGGTGTGATGAACACGTCAGAAATGGGCAGCCTGTTCTCCCTCTCCCTGTGTCTTTTAAGTAAGTCTTTTTATTGCTAGCCAGACCTGAAATAACTTGCGGATCAGCAGTAGGTTTGAAACGAGCTGTTCTGATTGTGGATAAGGTCAGGGGAACGAAGATGCTCAGATGTTAATCTGGTAATAAATCAGAGCTTTACGGGGACGGGATGGGAGGTTGGATGGGTGGCAGAGGGAGGTGGTTGCTGGTGGACTGGTCTCCTCTTGATTTTGCATAGCCTCTTACCTGCCCTTCTGTCTCTTAAAATCTCCCTTATATAGCTTTTCAGCATGGTATCGGAGTGCTTTGTGCCTTCCCCTTGGCATACAGCCACCGTCTGGCTAGCGAGCAAGTACAAACTGTAACACCTGGGTGTCAGCTATGAACATTAGGGTGTGCTACAATGGACCCATCTGTAGTACTTGGCACATGCCGAGGATTTTTATATGTGGTTGGCTGAAAAGCAGGATCAGAGAGAGAGAGGAGGGAGAGCAGGGGAAGAGGACTCCACTGGGCACGCGGAGAACATCATTTTGGCAAAGGTGCCAGTAGGTTTCCATGGGCTTGTCTGCTTCTTCGCTCAGCTCATGCGTTCGATAAAAATATCCAGGTTGTTACTAAGAAAAGCAGGGGTAGATTTCCCCAAAGAGAAAGCTTAGAAGCCTCATTCTTTGTCTCTGGAGAACAAATCTAATGCTGTAACTAGATTTCATAAAAATACATTTAATAGTAATAGATATAATAAAAACCTGAATTAATAATAACAAGTTTTATTGTTCTTCCACATGAACCAGGTCCTGTTGACTGACCCCCTGAACACCACAGGGTTTATAGCTGGGTTTGGAGGAGGGAGTGCTCTGCTTTTTAGGCTGTGGCAGCTTTGACGGTGTTGTGTCCTAGAATAAATTACAGTCAGGAGGGTATGGACAAGGGCTGCCTTTGGTAACTCCACCCTGGTATCTTGAGCCCAAAGAGTCATAATGGTTTCCAGTTTTACTCAAAGGATGGAAAAAACATGTCCCTACCTGAAAATGTCTATGTATCCATAAGAAATCCCAGGTAGGGAATGAGTTTACAGCAGTAAAAGGAAATGTAGCCTATTGCATCAGGTTCACCTAAGTGAAAACTGCAGTGCACTGAAAGGAGAGGAAACGTGGTTTTTTTCCCCCTTTATCTGGCACTGATGTGTTTTAAAATGCATGGGCAAAGTTTGTAGTTTATTTCCTCCAAAGGGGCCAAGTCCTCCTGGCATTCTTATGAACAAGCTCATTAGAATAAAATCCATTATGCGCATAACTAATGACACAAATTTACAAATCTGTTGACAATTATGACCACATCCCTCATTGCATTTGCTTGTAGCTCACTGAAGTGACCAGGTGAAGGAGTTCAATCCAGAAGTTTTACAGCTCAAGAGCTCCAAGTGCAGCCATGTGAGATATTTCCCAACTGGATTACAAAGCTGTCATTAGGCAGGGCAACTCAGGAGGACCAGGGCATGAGACCGTAAACTGTCCTCAGGAGACTTGAAGTCATTTTGAAGGCAGGGCGAGATATTTCTGGCTGCATAGACCAGGATTTTTTTATTATTTTACTTTGGGGGGGCGGGGGAGCACATGCGCATGCACACAAACGAGGACTGTTCCAAGTAGTGCCTGGCGTCCTCTGGAAATGAATAGAAATCAAATTGAGACGCTGGTGTCCTCCGAGTGTTAAATATTTCCAAGTTCTTGCCAGGCGGGTGTAATTTATTGAATGTAGGTTTTGTGAAATAGTGCTCCTGTCAGGGGGAGATTGGCACCAGAGAAATGAAGGCGGCTAATTCTCAGGGGGTCCTCCCTGGCAAAAACCCTCTATTGAGTCCTCATGCTACTTGTGCTCATAACTGCCGAAAAACCAGGAGTGCCATCTGCAAACTGTGATTCATAAACACTCTGTCAGTCTGCCATCTAGCCTGACATCATAAAATAACAAGAAGCAGCATTGTAATAAAGAGAGGAGGTTTGCAGTCGACCAATTAAATGCATCTAATTTATTTCTGTTACAGCTGAGGCTTTATTTATTAGTAAACAGCTGCATTTGTTACACTCCCCCCCCCCCCCTTTTTTTTTTTCTCTTTACTAGGAGTGTGCCAACTGGCACTTTTGATAATCCATTAATCCTAAATAATCATCTGGATACTTCATGGTTGGTAGGAAAAAAAAATAGCAAAATAGGTTATTAAAAGTTAAAATGTAACCTTGCAAGGAGGCTGGAAAGCGCTTCTCTGCCTTGGGTTTGTATGAGTTATGGCGAGCTTAAGTTTGCAGGCCAAGTCCTACGCTCAATTTACACCTGCAAGTAACTGGCACGACAGCCAGCTGAAAGGGCTATAAATCCTGGAGCAGGATCTGGCCCTGTGGATATTTTTTTTAAGGACAGCCTGTTTGTGGTACAAGAAGATCATTTGCCTGTTTGGTTTACTTGCCTCCTCCTTTCTCAGCACTAACTTGATTCTCAGCACAGCTAAAAATCTGCTAATTGGTTGTCAAAGTCTAATTAGCTGATACTACAAAAAAAAAAAAAAAAAAAAAAGATAAGTTTGCCTTTTATAATTGGAGTTGACCCCCCCCCCCTCCCTTCCCCTCCCCTTGAACCCCCTGGTGTGTGTTAATTGAGCTCCAGGACTTTCAGTGTATTTTAATGCACTCTCTTTTTCAGTGCCCTGGAAAGCTTTGCAGTTAATGAGACAATAATATGTACAATCAAGTAAAAATGTAGTAAAAAAATGAGGCAAAGCCGTATGGACTCAGGATAGTGTGAAGGTGTGTGGAAGGAGGGAGCAGTTCATCAGCATCCCTAAAGCAGCTTCATGCAGTCAATAATGTCCCGTAATTTTTAATTTACCTTCCTGAACATTTCCTTCCCCTCACCAAGGGGAATCCTTTTTTTGCTTGAGAATGTGTTTTACCAGTTGAGGGAAGAAGCCTGTACTCTGTGCAGGAGTCAAATGAACACAGTGAGGGTCCTCAAGAGGCCAAACAAGGTGAAAAATAGGTCTCCACTACGTTTTATTCTCTCTGTATGTGTGTATACAGATATAAATACAAAATCCCCACTGTAGCCAGAAAGCAAGCCCACCTTGATGTCTATATGGGCTGTCACACCTCCATCCTGCCCTGTACCATTCTTCCCATAGGACCCCAGTACCTCCCAGTGGCAAGTTAAACGCTGTGGAGAACATCTGCCCTGTACTACTCCTGCCATGGCCACCTCTGGGGGAGCAGCGTGTGCTTTCTTTTGGTAGCTCAATTTTAAAGCCTATCTCTTTTTATATATTAAAAAAAAGCAGCATTAAAAAGAAGTGAGCACAGGTGGGTGCTCTATATATGGGTGCTCTTTTTCAATATGTACAATAACATTGAATTTACTTACTCAGTCATGTTTTCCTCTTTATCCTCCTCCCATCTTCCTCCTCCACACCTGCTTTCAATCAGTCCCCTCTGCCCCGCCTGTCATCCTATCCTCTCTGCTGCTTTTACCACAAACCCACTAATGTTATATTTCAAGTCAAACTTTCAAGCCCACGACATTTAAGCAAGTGAATCAAAAAATCTGAGTGGCTTCACCAGCCTTGCCAAGCAGGGAGCTGACATGGCCCCAAGGAGTGTGCAGAGGATGCTGGTGACCGCTGGAGTTGCAGCTGGTCACAGGGTTTCACCCGTCCTAGCAGTTGAAGTCTGTTTTTTTCCTAGACTCTAAAAAACAAAACCAAACAAACAAACAAAATAAACCACACCATATTAAGGCTAAATGTTGCTGCTAGATGAACAACTTCAGGTGTACATGTCTCCTTGTCGTATGTCGTATATACTTAGTAGTGTGTACCCTGACCACAATGGTTATCAGGCCGAAAAAAAGAAACAAATAAGAGAAGTAGTGAATCAAACTACCTAGAAAACCAGATGTGTATTTACTTATTCTTTTGATTATTGGTATAAACCTGGAGACTTTTTAGGTAAGTTGTTTTAATTAATACCTGCTTCATGGTAACTAAACTGTACTGGTTGATGGCTGACATCCCAGTTCAGCCATGTGCTCAGATCAGTGTGGTTTAAGTATAGGCTTGAAAGCTTCATCCTTGGTCTCATAATTAGGGACATAAGGAGCCTGATTTTTCCCCCAGCATTAAGCAGTGGGAGTGGTAACCTGCTGCTCAAAGGAGCAATCAGGAGGGTTCTTTCCATGTTAAGGGTCTGGGGGCAATTTCCCATCATTGCATCTCTGGAGCAGATCTGATGAGGTTAGCAAAGGTCAGGCTCTGATTCTTGAAAGGCTTTTGGTGTTTTTAAGTTTGACAGACTCCTGTTTGCAGATGCCATTAATGGGGCAACGCAGCAAGGTGGCAGGCAGTAACAAAAAGCTTTTCTAATAGGGACAACCTAGGTGACCATCACTGTCCTCTGCTGAGCATCTAAAAAATGGGAGTTTTCTCACTATGAGAAACCTGGCTCTTTTTTCCATGTGGGCAAAAATGAAGTAGGGTTAACTGCACTTGCCTGTTTCACTGTTGCCTCCTTATTTTATCTTCTTTGTTTGGAGTTCATGTAAAGAAAAAGAGTCAACGTGAGCACTGCATCTACTCAGTCAGCTTGGGCTTGACTGTGGACTTCTGTAACCCTTGAGCAGAGTGTACGGCAGGTTGATGTCCTGCATCCCTGGCTGCTTCCTACAGTGTTGTCCCATCCTTTGCCTTTCTAGGTCCTCTCTCCTCTGCACTCCTCCTTGATCTTAGATCACATTTGAAAATAGCCTGAAAGGGGTCCCTATTCAGTGAGATCTCATCCAAATTTAGTCTTTTTCAAAGATGCAACCCAAAAATAAGAAGGACCTAATTTCTTCTCTAACACAGCACAAATGTGTTAACCAATGCCACACACTCCAAGACTGCTGGGTTTTGATAAGACTCATTGCACTGGGGAAGGGGCTGGGTACTTTTACTTTTGATGATTTTTCTCAAACACAATCATATTTTTTGCTATATGAAGGCAAGCTAGCTAATTGTATTTATATTTTGAATGACTACAATGTCCTTAGACTGATTTCCTCAAATAGTAGTAATTTCTTGAATGCATCAAGTCTCATTCATGGTTTTCATTTGCTATGCTAGCTGCAGTGGAGAAGTGGTGTTAAAGGGGATGATAGCAAAGGTGAGCCATCAAATGGGGTGGAAAGCATGGAAACTGTTGCAGATTTTGTTGTGGAAATAAGTTTTTAAAAAAACCAAACCTTGACAAGATGTTGTTGGCATCCATCTCCATTTAATAGACACCTGTTGTTTCTGAAAGTCAGTTGGCAACATAATAATAAGGCAAGAAACAGAAAAAAAGCTCCTGCGGAGTCTGAGCTAGAAATGCCACTATTGTATATTGTCATCACCAGGCTGACTGACAGCAATGGAAGCTGATTGACGTTATTCTCTTGGTTTTGCAATATCCTTGGATAAAAGCTTGTCTCTGCCTCTGCCTTTGGCAGGTCAGCCATTATGCTGCCACCCTGATTCAGATAAAAAACAAAGAGGGTTATGATAGAAAAGGATGAACTGGATATGACTAGGTAAATCATCGCTGCTCCTCTTCTGAGAAGACCAGTTGTTCAATTTTCTAGCAGCCTCAGTTTTCTGGGGCTACTCCTTTGTAAATGTGAAAATTGCTCTGGCCCTTGGGTGATACGGTGGAGCTCTTCATAAATAAATCTACTGGAGCCAGAACCTCTGTTGCTGAGGTTACAGAATCACTATTGGCTTAAAACACAGTGTTTGCGCTTAATGCTTAGTTCATTAACACGTTCTGTCCATTGGCTCGTTTGGATCTATTAACATAATTGTTCTTCCTAAACAACTGGGTCATTCTGTCTCCCCAAACAGAAAATCAGAGCTGGCTTCAGTATTTTGGACAAATCATGCAGACAGATAAATGCATGTGCTCCTCTATAAACTCACCTGGGCTGAGATTAGATAAAAAATGTTGCAATTCCACTTAGCATCAGCCTTCAAATGAGACTCACTGTGGAGCATATTTGAAAACAAATGAGACAGCTCTGCAGCTTTTTCTGTTGTAAATGTCCTGTCTGCCTCTAAAACCTAAAGTAAAAATATTTTCCCAAGCTATTTTGATAAAATTCTTCTCCTTCCCCTGAACTTAAGGACTGACTGTTATCCCACTCTCTCCTTCTGGTCTGGGATGTAACAAGGAATATTTGCCTTTTTAATTTCTCTCCCTTTGGTTTCCCCTTTTACTCATTTCATTTTTTTTAGGTGACATTGTTCTACTCGCCAAACCTGTAACTTTAACAGAGGGTGACAGGGTGACCTTGACGACAGATGTTCCTGTGGCAACAGATGGCACTAGCAAACCCGAGAAGCTGCTGTATGCTGTCTCCCTGCCACCTGTGCATGGTCAGATTGAGCACATCAATTATCCCGGCATACCCATTTCCAGTTACAGCCAGTTGGATGTGGTGGCCCAGAAGGTCTCCGACGTCCATGACAATAGCCATGGAGCCGGTAAGGAGTCACTCAGGTGAGAAGACCTGCCCTTTGCACACCAATGTGCTGAAAAGCCCTCAGCCAGCGAAGGGTTAAGCTTGCCTCTCTTTCTCCCCATACCACTCGGTGCAATTTTGATGACCGATATGGTTGTGGGGAAGAGACTGCTGCAGACAGTAACATGATGTAATTTTATCATTATGGCAATTACATACTTTATTAACTGTAATAGTGAAGTTGTACCGCCAAAGGCAATAGGAGTCTTGCAGGCTTAATTTTGGGGTGTACCAAGGTAGGCTTTCATGATCAATTAGCAAGTGAAATTGAGTGATTTAGGTACATATAAAGAGTTTACTATGTTTCTCAAGGTTGCCAGTGGTGGGAAAGGAAAAGCAAAAATTCCCCATCTGTGGCTGTTGTTACTTTCTGGGCAGTTCGTTCTCCTGAAGGGGAAAAAAAAATAATAATCGTAACATTGTCTGAAATGATCAGGAGAACTTAATCCAGATGGTGGTGTCATTTCTAAGAAAAAGCATATGTTGGCCATTATGATACTTAAATATAATGGTTTTACATTCCTCTAGTGGGCACAAAAGGCACACAACAGAGTTGGCGGGGTTTTTTAATCTTCTGAATGGTGGCAGTGGTGGTGGAGTGGTGGGAGATTTTATCTTCCAAATGGTGTGTTTCCCAGAAGATATGGCAAATTCAGTTGAAGAGAGCCTGCTGTAAAAGCCATGCTCCTATGTAATGTAAATTTGTGCCTTCCTCTAACCAGTAACAGTGGAGAGGCTTAATTTACTGGGCCCTTCAGATTATCATCATTTTATATATATTCTTCTGGCTTTTGCTTTTTTCTTTTTTTTTTTTCTTTAACATGTTTTTCTTTCTGATTTGCTTTAAAAGTTATTTACGCTCCCTTTGCAGCAAAGTGGGCACTATAACTAATTTTGTTCTTACCATGATTAACTATGAATAATTTCCTAAGAAATGAGTCAAATTAACAAGGGGAAGAAGGAATCAATAAATCATGAAAGCAGCCTATTTCTAAGTGGGGTTAAAACCACCATTAAATAAATCACAGACTAAATGATGACCCGCTTGGATATGAGGAGAGGGGGGGGAAATATCCATTTAAATTGCAGTGAAAGGAAATATGAAAGTGTGGGCCAGCATCTGTGGCCCCCCCATGCCACGCAAGGAGGGGTGCACAGGAGAGAGAAGGAGCTTTGGGGAAGGACCCGGGGATAAGGCAGAGAGGAGAGATGTGGTTTCCCTGCATTTCTTGCTACAGCCCAACTGCGGGGAGGCAGCCAAGCAGGGATCAGAAAAGCTCTGGCTTTTGGATGTGGAAGCATAAATGTTGTTTAATAGCACCTTCTGCCTCCATCTCTGCTCTGCACGGGAGCTCAGGAATGCAGAGGCTGACCTGACCTTGCTTGAAATATCTGAACTGTTTTCACTCTGCTTTGATATTTCATTTTTTTTTCATTGGCTTTCATCAGGTTAATCACAATTTAAACTATTTGGAGACAACTTCAGAATCAGGCCCAGCATGCTGCTTAGGTGCTTTATATTATGTGCTTTTAATCTGGCATTAAGGATCATACTTTGCCTGACGGCACACAGAGTGCAGTAATGTTACCTAGGGCTGGATTTTCATCTTTCTTGCCCATTGAGACTTATAAATCTAAATTTTACACAAGGAATGCCATCACTTTTGCAGGAGAGTGGCTCATCCATCTTTACACCAGTATATAAGACACCTTTAAACTGTAGAAAATTAGGCAGAGTTTCCTTCTCAAGTTTTCTGGGGGAAAGAAGGGATCAAAATGCTTATTTGTTGGTTAAAAGAAAGAAAAAAAAGGAAGGAGAAGCAAATCAGCTTGTAACCTCCCATTTGCAATTCTTTTTATGATCTTTTCTCCTCCCTGAACACATGTATGAAATGGCACCAGCTCCCTGCTCACTGGGAAGAGGTACCTATTACCTTGTGTTATGCGCCAAAGATTGTCAGCTGGTTTAAATCAGTATATCTCCATTTGCTGAAATGATGCCATGGCCATTTAAACTGTGGCTTATAAAGTCAGTTCATAAAGTAGCTGAGAGGGTCTCTTTCCTAATGTACTTTGTGGCTGTGGGAGCTCATCTCTTTTTTTTTTTATTTGTGGGACCAGGGAGCATCCTGTCGACTCCAGGTGACATGGTGTCTCAGGACCTGTTTGTCCTCCCTCTCACCTGGCTGCCGTGGGCAGGATTTGGTGAAGGACTTCTGGCAAAGCTATGCATGAGATCAGAGGGCCAGAAGACACAGTGGTCGCTCCCTGCCCACAACACCTCCAGCTGTTGGTGAGAGGAGGCACTTCAGAGCTTCCTCCAAAAATGAACGTGAACCGGTGAAGCCTCGTGCCTTCATCCGTCTTTCTGAGCTGGCACTGAACCAGGGGAAGCACACAAGCATCTCCACCCCAGTGTCCTCTGTGGTGGTCTCAGCAGGTGAATCATGCTTATCTAGTGCTTCTGCACTGATTTTTAATCTTGGTCTTGCTCTTTAATAATAGATGCTGCTAAACAGAGTAGTGCTTACAGAGCAACTAAGAATGAAGCTTGTTTTTTCCTAATCACTGTATAAACACAGCCGACTGCATGTCCCTGGAGTAGATGGACATGTGTGGGGAGGACTGGATCCATGCGACAGCCACAGAGCTCATCTCCGTTTCCTGCTGCTTGTGGCAGACAGAGAGATGGGGGCCATGGAGAATAGGCAGGGAGCAGAGGAGCAGCAGCGGGGCCAGTGCAAAGTGAGCTGGTCCAAGGAAGGGATTGCAAAGGGCAGGACCGGAATGGATGGTCCAGTTGTCTCCTGCCTCCCTCCTCTTCACATTTCCTTCAAAAAAAGGTGTTTATGAGTAGATATGGGACTACCTAGCCCGAGGATGTTGGTGGCCAAGTTCTCTCTGAGGAACCTGCAACTATGGCCTCTCTCAAATATGAGGGAGATGCACCTGAAAGGGAAGGTGTAGGAGGAACCTGAAGGATAGGGCACCTGCTGCCTTTCTCCACCACAGGGATGTGAACGGGTCCAGCAGCTTTGCAGGGAAGGGCTAGGGTTGAGGGAGAGAGACAGGGGACTTGTCTTTCAGACATGAAGGGGTTAAAACACAGGGATTTTAAAAAAAATCCTTAAAAATACCCCACACTCACACACACACACTCACACACTCACAAAACCCTGCACCCTAAATTAATTTCTGCTGGTAATCTATATCGGGTTAAATAACGCCTCATTATTCTGCAACACAGCTGAGGCTTCTCAAAATGTTTATCTTGTTTTGTAACTGGTACCTTCTGGCATATTCCAGTGCCAACTCTCCTAGCTCTTGCTATATTTCATTCTCACTATTTTTGGAATGGAGCTGCTGGTTCCAGGTGATTTAATAAATTGCTTTTTTTTGTGTTCCTTTTAACTTACCCATCTGCTCAACACATGCGTAACTTGCAATCTGTCGGCAGTTTGCAGAAAGACAAACTGTCAGAGCTGCATGCATTTGACAACTTTGTTCCCAATTAGATTAGTGGTAATTTTAACAGATTTCAGGGCAATCGAAAAAAGGGATGACATGTTATTAAAGCATCAATTTTGACAGACCCAAGCACATACAATTTCAGTGTAAATTATTTTAAATGCTTTAATTAAAGCTATGAAAGATTTACCCTTTTAAGCGGTAAGTGATTGCAAGACAAATATAAAGGGAAAGTGGATAACAGAGTTTCCTAAATGGTTTATGCTGCGCATGGCAGTCCACAAGTCACCACCACCATAATCTATGACTGTAATGTTGGAGGCATAGTTAATTATTCATAGCCTCATCTCTGGAGCAGACATGATTAAGAACATGAGGAGCATTCAGAGATCTAAGCAGTACCTATGCAAACCAGAGTTCAAGCCCCTCTTAGATCATTGCTCTTAGGAAACAGTTTAGGGGTATCTCACGTGGTGGATATTTTTATAAATACGCTTTCATTTTTGCCCCAGTTCGGCTCTGGTTTAGATGGCCAAAACCCAGTGCTCGGGGTGATTGCAGATTTAGAGCAACTGGGTTTTTTCTATACTTGAATACACTTTACAGGCTGTACAAGTCCTATTTAAAAAAAAGAAGAAAAAAAAAGAAAAAAGAAAAAAATTACAGCATTTATTATTTAAACAGAATACAGCACTCTAAATTCACCACTCCAGGAGCACTCTGCCACATGTGTAGCCCATTTAACCATTTAAATGATGTTGTGAATTATGGCCCCCTTCCAGCAACCTTCATTCAGGCAAGGCTGACCTTGGCTTCATGGCAAGAGGGCTGGCCTTGGCCCCTTTTACCCAGCCCTTGGGTCCCAGCTGGAGGACCATTGGCCTCCCTGCAGTTGCACCTTGATTGTACACTCAAACATTGGTCTGAATTAAGAGTCGAAACCTTCCAGGACGATCGCTCCAAGGGTTTTGTTTGTTTTCTTTGTGGCTGACTGTGCAGCGCAGAGCTGTCTCATTTTCAGATTGTTAAATGTGCATATTGCTTTAGTGTATAAACTATTGGTCCCACAACCCGCACTGAAAGTTTATTTCCTTTTTAATTCAGGGACTGTAGGGCTTCCTGATGCTATTTGGAGGGAAAAGCAGCAAGCACACTGTTCCCACCCTTCCCTGCTTCTTAAAATCAAGCTTGCATGCATCTGTTTTGGGGTTTTCTTGCTTCCTTTGGGTATGGGTATGACTTGGTATGACTTTCTGAAAAGCTTATAAGTTTTTCTTTGGAGGTTGCTGACCCAAAGAGTTGCAGTACCAAAATGCAGTGGAAGTGAGAGAAGCTGCTCCAGCGAGCACTGCAGGAAGCTGGTCAGAACCCATGATCTTGTGCACTTTCCAACTGTTTTGACTGCTGGAGTATATGGTGATTTGTAACTGGCACAATGAGGCCAGCAGATAAGATGAAATCCTGATGGAAGCATCTCACCACTTTTGGGACTGGTTTTGATCTGTATGCACGTACTGCCAGTCTGTTCTCTGATTTGCAGATCTGTGAATCAAACTTTAAAGGGTTTTGCAGTTGGGACAGCTCCTAAATCCTCTCAAATCCCTTCCTCTGGTGCTCTTCTCAGCTGGTGTGAATCAACAAGGCTCCATTTAATTCAATCAACCTATTCAAATGTGCACTGGTTTAAGATCCACTTTATTGTGTGTCTGTCGATGAGTGCTGGCCTCTTGGGATGCTTGAGTTTGCCATGAAAAATCACCTTCCTTCTTAAAAAGTGAAGGAGACTGTGCATGAGAGATCAGAGTGTAAGAACAAGATTCTCCTGGTCAGCCCCCAAATTGATGATATTAGAAGGCCAACAAGAGGATGAGACCAACGTGATAGATAATGGGCAAGCAGACAAACATGGGCAACTAGAACAGATTATTTCAATACTGCTTGCAGACCACCAGGCTCACACATAACAAAATGCCTGCATGGTGGACAACAGCATGGGAATCCTGTCCCCAGGTAGCCCTGCACAGCCTCTCAAAAAAACTTTTGTGCAGATTTTCTCCTCGACCTCGTACAGCCATTTGTTTGTGAAAGAGACTGTTGTACATGGAGGCCAGTTTAATAGGATGACAGTATTCCACTGGCAGAACGGAGGTGCTAGGAAATTTGGAAACTTTTATTTCATTGGTATGGAGTCAATCATGGTTTTCTTGTCAACAGACCAAGAAAGGAGCCAATAGGACCTGTAATGCCGATGAGTCATTAGCTGTCTACAGTGGTCTTCTGATGCACCACTGAATAGTATTGAATGGCAAGAATATCATGTAAAGGCTAAGACCTGGCATGAAGAAGGTTGGAGTAAGCAATCTTTTGAATCTTGTGGCCTTCTCCTTGCTCATTAGCGCTTCCCCTTCCGAAGGAGCTCTTAATCATTTCAGTTCAAAACACGATACACTGGAGATACTAGAGACCTCATCTTTATGATGAATTAGAGTCATGATCGGGGCTCATAAAGCTTGAAGTCTGAAAAGTCTTCCAATTTTTAGTAAAATTATCTAAAGATTGTGGACCAATTAGAGTTTTTGAGATCAAATTACTGATGAAGGTAGTCTCTGTAAACTAAGCAGAGACCTAAAATTGCTTAATTAATCAAGTCACATACAAAACAGAGAAAAAAACCCTGCTTGCATACATATTGAGCTTTGCTGCCTAATCTATTTTATAATGTTTTGCAATTAACAGGCCAATGTTCATCAGCTGATAAATAATTAACAGCTGTTGTTGTTTCTAGGGCATGACGTAAAAGGCTTACATAGGACAAAAACTAGCTTGAGTTGTTTGCCAAAACTCTGACCAAACATACACTTACAGCTCACAAAACCAACTTTCTCTGAAAAATTGCACTTCATGGTATCTTCAAAGGAGTCCTTTTTATGAGTCTGCCAAGCTTACTAGAAAAAAGTATTAACCTGCTCTTTTTGTCAGCCAGGTACTGGAAATCTAAGATGAAGACTTCTCTTTTTTGCTGGCGTTATTCAGACAAATCAAGGATTCAAGTGTAAATACAAAGGTTTTTTTATGATTCATCTGCAGCTCATTAGTATCTATAGTTTTCCTGACAGTACACACAGGGTTCTTTGATTGTTGCTCAAAATCCTCTGATCTGGGAGGAGGGAGATCTGGATTTGGTGAGATGCGACCACCCTGAGCGGGTTTAAACAAAGGTAGTGGTCTAGTTGCTATTAATCTGAAATAACTAAAAATCAACTTGCTGTAAACTCTGGTGACAAAGTAGAGATGCAGGAAACAGATCAATTGGGAACACCCTCTGAATGCATCTTGCTGACTGTCTCGTCAGCTTGCAACTCTTTTATTTGCTTACTCACATCTTTCAAGTGAGAGATGGGTCTGCATGAGCCTTGAATGCCAACAAGAGCAATACCTGCAACTGGATTCACACTGGGGGAGAGCTCAGTGGCTTCCTCCAGAGCTGTTCTGATTTATTTATTTTTATACTACAAATTCATCAAGCAATTACAAGTGCTCTTGCCTGAGAGAGGGGGATAACTCCTGTTTACAGCACGCACAATCATCTATGATTAAGCAAGTTCATACCATGCTCATGCAAAAGTTCAGTCTCCCACACAGACAGGCTTTACTCCGGTTGTAAAGGCTTCTACTGTACCAGAAAAACATTTCTCTTGACCGTGGTTTTTATACAATAGTTTCACACAGTTATTCAGATATCCTACCTTCAGGCCAAGGAGCATCAGAAAGAAAAGGGCCAAAAACTTGAACATGTCTCCAAATAAAAATTGTGAAGCTATTGTAGACAGTTGAGGATAGATGTGATGTATTTGTGGCAGTGAGTGTCACTGAAGAGGTTTTCTGTAACATTTTGTACTATTTGGAGTTTCCTAAGTGTTGCAGGCTTCATGCCCAGCTATATCGGTTTGCTGTAATACAGCCAAGTGACCAAGGTGTGAAAAACTAAGGCCAGGTCAGTATCTGCCAGGATGAGATGCAGTCTCTCAGCCAACTGGGGATGGTTGGAAGTGATAATTGCTGCTATGAGAGAGCTGAATGTACTTGTGGATTCTTCGGGGGGTTTTGTATATAGGTGCTCAATCATGAATGTGTGCTTTAACCACAAACTTTTCCAAATTCTCTCCTCTGCATGTTGACATCTCCTGTCACTTGGGTTCAACTTCACCTACCTGTTGTGTATCTCTCAGGTTATCTTGACTCAGCATTGGGACCTCGTCCTGGAATTGGCATGATTGCATCTGGGGAAAAATAGAGATGTTTGTTTGCTGTGCCTTGCCAGCACTAAGAACACTTACCCTCACTTGTATATAAATATTGAAAGAGCTGGAGATATGTCTTGGCCGATTTGATACCCCAGGGTAAAGAAACAGGCTCAGACTTTGCTCTGGACTCACGTTGCTTCTTGCAGGTGAGATGGCAGTGCCCAGTCTAAGTGGTGTTGTATAAATACAGAGAGACCGGGAAGGATTAGAGTGGATCATCTTCCTCTCTGTTGGTGGGAGGGGACCTCGAGTTGGTGGCAGCAGAGCTGTTTCAGCTCTGGGTCTGGTGTGAATCTGGTTTGTGCTAGGGTAGACCACAGGTCACAGCAATACAAGCATTCAGCTTCCCCGTTAGAGCAGTCTAACTATCCTGATCAGACTTCAGCGCTTCATGGTGGACATCGGTTTACTAATGTACGTAGAAGGGACCTCTTTAGAGGTGGCTGAAAGAGCAAAGAAACACTGCTTTTCTGTATTACACCAGGACTGTTTGGTTCAAGAGAAGAACCAGTCGCCTGTGGCTCCTCCTCCAAACCATGGTGCTAAAATCAGGATCATTCGTGACTCCTGTTGACTGCTTGTCTCTTATAAAACTCTGGAGAAACCATTGCTGTAATATGATCGCAATCTGTATTACCAGTGGTTGCAGTGCCCTCAGAATTAACAGGGAGGCTGAGCATGCAGTCAAAAGTGGCTTAGATCGGAAATTACTTGAGATCCTTAGCCAAGGGTGGCCTGTGTATGAACACAAAATCTGTAAGGTTTTGTCTCTCATTTTCTTTTGGTAGTAACTTAGGTTTTATTCTTTCTCCCCCTTTATCTTTCAGACTTTCCTGAAAGCAGATTGTGCATCATCTTGCAAGAGTAGAGCTCTGTATTTTAGAAAGGACAGATTTTAAAACCAGGGTAGGTCTCTCCACCCCAGTGGGATGCGTACCAGCCTACTGGCAATGGGGTCCCACCACTCTCCTCAAACGTTCCTAAGCCTCCTGGTACATATATAAGCCCTCCATCTCACCCACCGAAGGAAACCCTGTGCCTTTAAACGCCCTCCCCATGACGGGTGCAGACTTTTCTGCTTATTCTGAACTGACAGGTTTAACATGTCGCCTGCCTGGTCACCGGAGAGAGGTACCTCTGGCAAAAGTTCAGAAGTCAGTGTTTTGGAAAGATTGGTTTGACCAGCTCTCAAGTGAGAGCAAATCCCAGACCAAAGGCAGTCAAATCTTCAACGACATTTAACCGCTGTGGTGCTGTAGCTTGCTGGCATCCTTTTAACCTGGAGAGGAGTGTTCATTACGTTTAAATCTTTAAGTTTTATTTATTATTTCTTTTCTGCTCTGTTGGCAGTGGAAACCTGGGGTGAAAGCAGGTTGTTTTGACTTAATTCTAATTAATTAATTAGCTTGTGTATGGTTCTGGCCCAAGACTACAGGAAGGACTGGCACTTTTGGATGTTGCCTTGGTATCTAGCCTTCTGTAATATATGGCATTGCAGTAAGAACACATATTCCCTTATTGCCTCTTCAGGGCTTGTTATTGAAGGGATCTTAAGATTTGCTGCATCTTGCTTTAAAATTGCCAGTTCACAAACTTTTTTTTCATCCTCTGGTATTTACATTGAAAGGTAACAATTTCTTGAAAAACAAATGAACAAAAAAGAGCATGCAAACAGTTAATAGTAAGTGGTGCCCAAATTACATATTTCTTAAACTCATGGCCTACTTTACTAATCAGTTGTCATAAGATGTCAGATGGGGACCCATCACTGAAGAATTGCAGAATGCAGCCAGTGAAGCAACTAATTAGTTGGACAGTGGCATGGAGGTGTGTGTCCCCAAGGAGCTGAAATGATCAGAGCAGGTGAGGAAAGTTTGGACGGATCAGTATCTCTGTAGTATAAAACCCAACACTTGGCTGAATCACAGGGATGCCAAGGGTGAGGGCAGCACCGGTCCCCCATCAGGGACGTGAACGGTAAGGGACTGCAGTACTGCCGTTTCCAGAAAGAAAGGCAAGTCAGCTGAACGCTTGAAGTAACATGACCTGAGATGTGCAGGAATTAGAATAGTTGAGCAGTTTCTGGGTTTCATTAGGGAGAGCTGTAGCTGGCTAGCTTGCTCACCGATGGCTTGTTACTCACTCCTGAAGCCTTTGCTCCCCTGCCACTGCAAGAGCTAGCGTTGGTTATTCCCTGCAGGCACCAGGCATGCCAGCCATCACAAGTTAGGTGATGGTCATTGAACCAGCCAGAGGGGAGGGTCCATTAGTTCTTGCTGCAGCTGGGGACAAAAAACAGCAGTAAAGGACCCTCAGACTTCTGGAACAAACATAAAAGCCTCTGTTGTGAGCTAAAAGACGTAAAAGACTAAAGCTTATAAACTTCTGTAGGTGGCCCATACACTCCTTTAACACAATTGAAGTTGTTTTAAGAGTGCTATGTGACTTTGTTCTCTCTTCCCTTCATCCTACCCCTTTACAGGTCCACCCCTGCTGCACTTCTGAAGTGTTGACTCCCTATACAAACTCCAAAGCTGCAGCAGCAAAACAGATGCGCTCCAAAACTCCTCCAAAGGGAAAGCCCCACCACCCCACAGGACCTGAGAAGGGGTCAGCGTGGGACACCAGGAACCTCTTCACATCAGCAATTCACTCACTTTCACAGCAAAAATGAGGATCTCAGCCTCTTCTCTTTGGGTAGGTGGAAAACTCAAAACCAAGTATTTGATTTGGGGTCTTTAGTGCAACAAGTCCTCAGTAGAAAATCTTCCTTTTGGTGCTTTGATTTTCAAAATGTTATTGCACATTGTAGGAGCAGTTGCACAAGATTACAAGAACAGTTGTATTAAGTATTAATAAGTCATATGAAGCCATATGGTTGTACAGATTAAGCACAGCTATGTCACAGGAATTACCAGGAGATTCATTTCCAGACCTGCAGGTCACTTTTGGAGCCTTACTCCTGTAAGTGCTTAATTCAGTGCAGTGGACAACTGCCACCAAATGGGACTATCCAGCGTTCAGCCTGGATCAGCAGTTTCAGGACTGGCCCTACCCAAGGAAGAGGATGCTGATGGAGGACAGTGATCCTCCCGTGATTGTGTGGCCAAGGCTGGTGGGTGGGTTTGAAGGATGCCTTGCACAGGTACTGTGCACCACATACACACAGCAAACCCACGCAAATGCTGTCTGGAGGTGTAAAAGTAAAAGGACACCAGTTCTTTTCATCCTGTTGCATTCAGACAAGGTACTTGCTCAAGGGACAGATTCTCAGTTCCAAAAAAGCTGTTTCGACCTTTGAGCTGCCAAATTCCTTCCCCCCATTACCTCCCATCTTTCTCTCCATTATAGCACAGCTACTCTGAGTCATTGTTTATCTAATTTAATTAACATTTGCCAGTGCCTGCAACCTAAAACACTGTCTTAAAACATTTGCTTGAAAAGCCTCCTTGTCCCAGAGCTGTCATTTTTTAGCATGATGGATAATGGATAGAAATAATTATCCTGAACAAGGTTAGACAGCTTAAATAATTTGAGTTTCAAGGAATTAGTAAGCTTAGCTAAACATCTTATTTTTCAAGACATTAATAATAAAAGCACAGTGATGACCATAATGGATTGTAAAATCTGTACTCTGCTAAAACGTATGTGGTCTCTCACAGGTAGCCATGTTTGCAACACTTAACCCAGGGAGATCTAAATCAGCGCATCATGTGACGCATCATCAATCCCTGTGTTGAAAGGACTTCAGGTAACTTTGAATCCCAGATGAAATGCTTCCAGGGCTGTAAGTGCTGGTGTCCAGTTCAGCTGGTCCAAGTGGGAGGGCAATGCATACACAGGTCCTTGGGAAGACCTGGGTCCTTAGAAAGCCAGTGTTGCAGCTGTGACCCCTCTAACAGCCCTGGGAAGGCCAGAAGAAATCAGAAGGTGGAGACTTGGTGCAAACAGAGTGAGCTATTTCAGGTTTACAGAGGTATAACAGAGAGTGGAATTGGGCTCACTGCCCCTGCATTATTTCCCCAGTCCATAATTTTGGGGAAAATATAAGTTTTTAATTAATCATTGACCTTTAGCTTTGAAGAAAAACAGAACTTCAGCATGAAATTGCCAAAAAATGAGAGTAACAATTTGTAATTGCTTGATTTCGCTCCTATAAACCCAGGTGCAGCCAGCCCTCTGCGGTGCTTTGCACTGCGCAGAAGTGGGCTCTCCTCCAGGGACTCTCAATCCAAGGCAGACAAAGAAAACACGGAGAAAAACAAGCATCTGGCAGAGAAGTGCCAAGCTACATGCAATGGGACATGGGAGAGGCCTCCTCTGTGCCCTGCACATTGCACTGTGACACCTTTCAAATAATAAACCTCCTTCACCCAGTGAGATTCACAGACCTGATGTTGTTCCCCTCAGTGCAGAGCAGAGAGTCGCATCCTGCTGCCCATCGGTCACAGTGAATGCTCTCAAGAGCTGCCCAGCCATCCTGCATGGACCCGGCCACGGGAACCAAGTCTGGGTTATAGGCTCCTGTAGTCTAAGTTGTTGAATGGATCAATGTGATGGAGATTTCTGCTTAAGGTAGATTTTTTTTTAATTCTCGTTCACCAAGTTTTTCTATTTCTGGGGTCTGTAGGCAAATTAAATAAAAAACTTCGTCCAAAAATTTCCCTTTTCACTTCTGAGAGCAAATAAAAATTGTCTTTGTAGAGATCAAGAATTTGCAGACCCATTTGGTAAAATCCAAAAGTTTCACTTTGACACTCACTTCTTATGTTTTAAAATTTGTTTTTTAAAGATCTCTGCATCAGTGTAGAACGATTTAAAATTCCTCTGGCAAAGTGCAGTTTTATTGCTCCAGAGCTAGCATAAAGCTGAATGGGTGGCTGTATTTCAAGCGAGGAGCTGTGGGAGAGTGCAGCTTGCAAATGGCAATAGAGCCTAGAAATTGAACTCTAGCCTTTCTATTCAGTGCTCTTTTTATTATTAAGTCACAGAATAAGTAAAATGTTATGGGGACACTTTAAATCTACACTTGTTTGTACAGCATCCGATGAATATGTGATGGGGAAAGAAAATGAAAAATGTGGGGATGCTGAAAATAAGGAAAAGATTGGAAGTTGAAGAATCAAGTATGTGGGGATGCTGAAAATAAGGAAAAGATTGGAAGTTGAAGAATCAAGTATGGTAAATTATATGATACAGTAAATCTGTAATACTAACCTGAAATACAGGAATACAGTTTTGGTGTGCTCTCATGGTTGTGGGGTTTCTTTGGGGTAGGTGCCTTCTGCTTGGTGGTTCAGAGGATGGGACATCTCTGTGGCTCAGCAGAAGGCAGCTATGGCCAGATGCTGCCTCAGCTGTAGCAAAAAAATGTTATTTTAATATCTAAAGATTCATTTTGTTTTGATTTTCTTTTCAGAGATGAAATAAAATGGTCCAGAATTGAATTGCACAGAACTTTTTATCATGCTCATGAAAATGCTGGTACAGGTGGCAAAGACAGGTGAAAATGTGGAGCCATCATTCACACCAGCATCACGGTAGGATATGAAAAAGGTTTGGGTGGAGGATGCCTGCAGGCTGCTATTAGCAACTCCTAATGATATGAAGACTCAGTGTCTGGTTGATGCATCTAATTTAGACTAATGAGTCTTGTTTTGTTTTTAAGGGCCAAGAATTTTCAGCTAGAGCTGGCTAAGGTTCACCTGCAGGACTACAGTTTAATGCGGGTGGATCCTGGTACTGTGGTTACTGTATTGTTTCGTTATGGCTCTTGCAGCCATCATTTTAAAAAGGCACATACTAAATACAGTTCAGGGGAGAGATCTGTAGTGCCTCTGCCCCTGCATGTGAGCTGGGCCAGGGGAAGGCTTTTCTCCATGAACATTCCTGAGGCTGCAGATCCCTGAGGAGCTTTCTCCATGATGCTTATTGTTGCTGACACCAGTCATGACCGTGGAGGAATGAGGGGGCAGAAAGACATTCATGCTGCTCCCGTGCTGCGGTGAGACCCCACTGCCTGTTCCTTCCACTGTAAGACAGTGCAGGTAATACACGACCAGCATTTACCCAGTGTTTCCCATTGGGATCCAGGCTTTCTGAGTGTTTTGGATAAGTATCCTTAACCAGACAGGTGTCAACATCTCCCAACATGGAGAAAATAGGAAGAGGCAGAGGACCGCAGCCACTTTTAAGGCAAAGATGACAGACAACCACCCATAACGCTTGCACTATGAAGGCTGTGATTTTAAGAAATGGCCTGCGATTTTGGAGTCCTTAGTTGTGTTTTTATAACCCAGGATAGGAGACAGAATGCAAATAATGCTCCTATTCCTATGTTCTTGAGTGGGATGGAAGAGAAACCTCCTGCCCCTTGGAGCAAGAGAAGCCAGCTCTGCCTTTTTACCAGAAACAGAAATCAAGGGAAAGGAACCGTAACACATGATGGGTATTTGTTCCTTGGGTTTTTCTTTCAGTAGCACAGTTGGGGTTTTGATGTAATTTGTTTCTCATGCTTGTGGATGTGTAATATGAGGCAGAGCACTTATTATTGGGGAGCCACAACCAATAGATGAATAACACGGTTGGGTGCCAATGTTAGCGTTGGCTCTGAGTAACCATCATGTTGGTAACCTGCATTAATTGCTCATGGCAAAACCAATGGGTTGGTTTTCCTTAGCAACTACTTTGTAATTACAGAGTGAGTCCAACAAAAGCAGTAGTAAAGTATAATTATGTAGTTACTTTTTTTTACAGTTACCAGGTCGTTCTTGGAGATATATATCTATAATTAATGTGTTGCTGCTGTGTGCTGGGTGGCTGGGAGAAGCCAGGCTTTGGAGCATGAAGTAGCTGCAGTTTCCTCTGTTGATGTTTTTTTAGGAGGTGTAACAGCTTCTGCTTACCCTTTTTAGCAAGGAGGAAGCATTGCTTTGCCCCCTGCCTTTTGGTCATGGTGCTTTGGACAGTTCTTGACATGCCTTTGTCACCTCCTTCCATCTGATGGCACCTTTGCTTCTTGCCTGCCCCATGTCTGTGAAGCATTTTTGGTTGTCCTGCAGAGATTTTAGCCAAACACCATGGCAGAAAGTGCTCTTAAGACATTAGGCAGCACTGAGGAAAATGTGTGTGAGCACAGAAAACTGTTGTTAATAAATGCAGCTGTATTTTTTAAAGACAAAATGCAGAATGGATGCAGTGGATCTGCTTTGGTCATGTCCTGACTCTTCCGCACTGTGCATGATGCATAGAGCAGATTGTTTAGGATTTTTGTCTATTGCAGGAAAAGGAAATTTCTGTGCAATCTCAAATTTTCCACATGAAAATTTCAGGTTTGTTACTGCATATTCTGATGGGGACAGTCAAAATGCAGATCTTTGTTCTGGATTAGTTTGGGATCACACTGATGTGCTGAAGTCCAGCAGCCTCAGCTGAATACCCTCATCTGAGGACATCATGGTGCCCCATTGTATGTCCCATCAAACATAAAACAGTTCTGACTTTATTTTTACTCTGGGGAAAAAAAAAAAAAAAAAAGCGCAGTATTTCAGCATTTGGCTGAAAACAAATGCCAGTTGATGTTCTTTATGTCTATTAAATAGGAAATCAGTGAATAAGAATGCGTGTGAAAAATGTTCTTTAGTAATTTGGGGTTTAGTTGATAATAATGTCGATCTTTTACCCAAAATTTGAAATTCAAGCAATTAGCCAACTTATGTAATATTTAGAAAACGTGTGATCTTCTGATTATTCCAGTGGAAAATGTTTAGGAATTTGCAGACCAGTCTCTCTGGTGAGTTTAGATGGAGGGATTCAGTCGAGCATCTGCTTAGGTCCCATTGATGCTGTAAGACCTAAATCATATTCCTAAATAGCAGTGCTTTCCCAGATGAGGATTCAGGTTGGAAAAGTGCCTCCCTGTTGAGTCTATTTCAAGCCTTTCTCACCACTTGTCCTTCAGTGGGATGGATGTCCAGGGGAAGGGAGTACTTCCCCCAGGTATCTCCTGTTCCCTGCAGCTGGATCCAGTTTTGGCTGTGAGTTGGGCACAGCCCTCACAATTTAGGAGGTGGTTCCCATAAACCCAGAAAAAGGCTAATTTCAGGCTGTTAAGAGTTTTGGCTCTCAAAGCCTTGGTTCCCCCCTTCTGCTTTCTGCTCAAACCCTGGCAGGCAGGTTTGTGGCTGCCTAATGTGAGTTTACTCCTTGTACAAATCTGGGGTGTTGCTGAATACTACAGAACTGCTCCACCGTTTGACCAGGGTATGTTAGGTAGGACACTTGCCACTATCTCTCTGCTGAGCTTTCAGTGATTTTCAAAGGACAATTGACTTTTTCTAAATTTAAAATGTATTTCTATGGAAACTGTGAGGCTAGAAGAATGATTTGAAAAAGTTTAATACCTAAAGGCAGATAAGATAACGGCAATAGACAGATGTACAATGGTGCGTGGGATATCCCCATCACCCTAAACAGTTGAGCTGAAGGTGTAGGCAGGTGGAATGGAGGCTATGTCCAGTGTTCACCACTCAGCCTGCATGCCCTGTGCACCCCTTGCATGGTGCTTAGCAGCCTGTCTTGTTCCCTGGGACCACGGGCAGTCACGGCCACTGGTGCTGGGAAGCAACCTGGGCAAACTGGAACCATGGAGTTGAAATGGGATGTGATAAAAGCACACAGAGGAGTAAAGCCTGCGCAGCTCACTTGGTGCAAACTGCAGTGTGTCCTTGTCTGGGTGCGGAGGTCGGTGGTGGTGCAGCACTTCCACAGCAGCGCCTGCATGGAGGCTATTTCCGACTCCCATAAAAATCTTTATGTCCCTGTGATCAGGATTCTGTGATGCAAATTTGCTGTGTCAAAGGAAGATGCTGCTGTAAATGAATTAGTACAAGAAGAACTTCCTATTTAAGAAGTGCTGACTCTGCACTCTCCCCTATGCCCTCGCTTTTAAAATTGAAGTCTGGGTTTGCTGCTTGCTATGATCTATATTTAGATACTTGTAAATGAAGTTTTGCAGTCACATGGCTACGTTCTTGTATGGCTTCATGAAGCTGGTTTTTCACATTACAGAGATTTATACGTTTGTGTTTACATATTGCAGGTGTTTCCATAAAAGCTTGGAGTAGCCACATTAAGGAGGATGGCCTGAAAGAAAACCAAGAAGTGTTTAAAATTATACCGAGCACACCTAAAAACATTGTCCTGGGGCAAAAGAGTGAAGTCTCTGCAGAAATGAGGGACTCACAGACAGGTAAGATTGATGGATGTAGGCTTTTTGGGAACACCCCCTCCAGGCAGAGGGTTGAGTCGTGCAAGGGGGCAGCATCCCTTTCGGGATGTATCTCATGCGATGTCCCCAGTAAGCTGCTGAGCCCCTAGCAGAATATTTCAAAATGTCAGAGAGTGCTGCAGTGCTGAGCTCATGCTATGTAAATGATAGTCTGATGAATTATGTGCTGTACACACTACACACAAATCCTGTCCAACCAGCCCTGGAAGAGGAGATAGTATTCTTGCTGGTGTGTCCTCTGCTCCAGGAACCTTGCCAGGAGGACACACCATAATTTATGCTCTGCTGATGCTTTATAAAAGTTGCAGCCTGTACCTTGGCTGCCGTGCTGCTGACCCCAGCATCCATGTCACCCACTGGCCCCTCTGAGCCTGGTTGCTGCCCACATCCTCCTGTGCCTATCCTGAGAAGGCTGATGTGTCAGCTAGCCCTCTGGCTGGCGCAGGCAGAGCAGGCAGGCAGCCCTGCCTTGCCTAGGCTCAGCACCACATCAGACAGAAGGTCAGCGCTCTCCCTTCTTCGAGACTGCACCCAGAACTGACTCGACCTCAGCTTTGCCCTCCTGACTACTGAAGCCTACAGCCTGACAGAAAACAAGGTGATAATTCATAGGGTTCTCCTTAGCTGAAGAACCAGTCTCTGCTAAGTAACAGCTACCAAAAGCAAAGGATGATCAGCATTTAATTTAACTGGGTTCAGGACTCAACTCACCATAAAGCTTTAATGTAGCATCTTCAAGGCACTGCCTGGGAAACAGGAGGTTTCCCATGGGAAGGGGCAGGCTGACTATGGGAAGCATAGGGAAATTTCACAGTAAACTAAAAGACTTTTGAGACATTGAAGGGAGATGGCCGAAGCTTGGGGAGAAAGAGTTTGGCTGTGGGGGAAGAGTGCTTTCTTTCACTCTCCATCCCTTTTTCGATGGTGTGCTGTAAGCTTGGCCCAGGGAGGACCGCTGGGCAAACCCCACGGTGGCTCCAGATAGGGCAAGGCAGGGTGCAATGGGGGGCGAGGGGGTACCCGGGTGGGTCACAGGGCCGGGAGCAGCCAGGCGGATAGGTGCCCGGGCCAGCACACCCAGAGGTGCCAGCCTGCCTTTTTTTGGAGGTATCTGCCTTTTTTGAGGTTTGTTGGGGAACTGAAAATCTCCAATTTCCTGCTGCCACAACAAGGCTGGGTGCTGGCCCAAATGTGGGTCAAGAGTGACACCCTGTGGACAAGTTGCTCTCTTCGTAGCTCCGCCAGGATTTCTCTTCCGCTGCCTTTTTTTTTTTTTTTTCCCTTCCTCCCCCGCTTTGGCTTTCTATCCCCCCCCCCGCCCCCCGTTCCCTTTCTATCCCCCCCTCCCCCCCCCCCCCCCCCCCGCCAACACTTCCTTGCACACTCCTCCTCAACCCCCACAACTAGCTGCTGCAAGCCGCGCGGTGCGCCGGGACCAGCGTTTCTCAACTCCGTACAAGTGAGGGGCTGAGCAGACCCTCAGATCCCTCCCCCGTTTCGTTCCTTGTTGCGTTTTCCCCTTTTTATCCATGGTTTCATCCGTGCGGCTCAGCGAGGGGCCGCCGCTGCCGACCCCGCTCCCCGCCGCCGCTCGCCCCGGCTCCTCCGCCGCGCAGCTCAGCAGCTGGAGCCGGCTGCGCTCCCGGGGCTCGTAAATCTACTGGCTGCTCGCAAAATTTGGCAACTATGAGCCCAGGCTGTCTGTTAAACCGTGAGAGAAACTGCGTGGGCTTCCCTGCAGCAAGCCCCTCGCCCTCCCTGTCCTCCGCAGCAACCCGAGCTGCCCCACGCTGTGAGGGTTCCTGCCCAAACGCGAACACTTCTCCCTCCGCCAAAAAAAAAAAATTACAAAGCCTGCTTATTTTCTGGTCACTGTTACAGTCCCTTCCCAACCTTGGACTCGTTGGGCTTGCACTGCATTGTCCTGATGCTCTTGGTGTTATCACCAAAGAGGAAAATCTGGTGTCCCAGAAGAGGTTGATTTGGCACCAGCTGATGACCTGGAGAGGGTACGGCTCTATTTTAAGCAACAAATAATTCAATTTTATATTGGTGAGAATTTCCTCATCACTCATTTCATTCTGCAAGTCTAAAAGAAACCATAAGGTTTTGGCACACCTGAGTGGGAGAGGGGTGTCAAAATCCATCCAAGAGTTTCTGTCTTTTCTTACCCCCAGCAGTTTAACCCTGCCAAATCTGCACAGACCTATATATATACACACACACACACAAACATCCAAGGGCAGGGACTGGATGGAGATTCCTTAATACCCGCAAAAGAAGCAAATATAAAGGCAGTATTTTTTTCCAATTACATTTATATGCCTCCATTAACTCTACTTTAGCTGGCATAGTTTACATCTTCCAGAAAACCAACTTCAGCTGCACCAACTACCATCTGTTTTGCTGAGAGGAGCTGCAGGTTTTGCCTGGATGGCCTATGCAGATTCTCTGCTTCTCCCATTGTATGCAAAATCTTGAAGAGGTGCCCTAAAGCAAAAAGTCTTCCTTTATTTTTATGCCCTTATGCCATTTTCAGCAATTCAGACCTGAGCATGCATCCTATCCTTGTCAGATGAAAAGAAAGACATCAGGTCTGTTAGTCCAGCTCTGGGATTCTGTAGAACAAGGTTAGGTCCAAAAAAATTGGAGTCCGTATTTTTCCAACCATACTCATGACGTACCACGTGTTGTACTCTAGCCCTTAAAATTAGGAGGCTGCACCTGAGCAGGCTTCAGAAGTGCTCAGGAGGCATCAGAAAGAAAAAAAAAAGGTAGGAAAAGCTTCAAAAAATTTGCATCGTCCTGGGAACTTCCTAGTGAACATCAGAAGTGGGAAGATCCACCAGGTAAAGAGTGTGGGTCAAGGAGCTGCTGATGGCTGAAGAGTAGGTTGGTTGGTTGGTCTGACTTCAGCAAGTGAACAAGGAAGGTTGTGGCAATGCTACTGGGCTGTGGAAAATTGGGGTTAGGGACCCCAGCATGAGTACAGGAAGCCATGTGCCATCTCCAAGATGTGGCAAAGCTGAGAAATTCCCTCTTCTCTTTTAAGATCCAAGGCCACGTCTTGGTGAGAAACATTTCAACACAAGTCCTGCCTCCTTGGTTGAGATTAGGCCACTTTGGCCACAGGAAGGTGTCTTCTTGTGCTCCTTTTGGTCTTATGGGGTGGTGGGACAATATGTCTGTGTGCCATGGAGCAGGTGATACAGTCCACCCCAGAGGAAGCTGCCACTCGCAGGAAATTTATTACTCATAATCTTCATCATTGTATTGGATGGTCTTGCTAAAGATGTGCAGCCCCAAGTCCACCTGGCACCAGAGGCTTGGTGGGAGCTGTGCAACAGCCCAGCTACGACAGTTACTGGCAGAGTTAGAAATGAGGTCAGGCCATAATGGTACATTTTAGAATTAAAATTTTGTTGATTTGAGGTGAATAAAATAACTGTGCTGCCTAGTTTTCAAAGAATCATTTAGTTTTTTGAAAAGTGGAGTATGCTTTTGGAAAATGTGCAGGCATCTTTCAGGATGAAGAGCTCCATGTGCAACAATCAAGTTCTTACCTTTTAATTAACAAAGCTTTATAAAGAATTTCAATTCAGAATTACTAAACAAAGAAACTGTACAGGCCCCAGATGGGATCTAAAGTTTCCAAAAGACATTAAAAAAAGAGAAAAATACTGGGCCACATGTTTTTTCTTATGTCTCTTGAGTCCATTTAATCCAGACATCTGACACGCAATTCAAATTTCCAATAGTTTTAGGTAACTATGTCCAATTTAGAAACCACAGCCTTCAGCTAAGCCTACCTACCTCCCAAATCAATCCGGAAAACCAGAGCACTTGCTGATACTCTGCATTTTCAGATTTGCAGAGCTTTGTTGTGCGTGTTCCATGTATACTTGGGTTGAGTTTTCTGGCTCTGTGCAATCCATTTAGATACATTTCATAGACCTGCAGTCAGTGGTCACAGTCAGATAAATTATAGTTGCTAATGGAGAGCCTGTTTGTGCTTTCAAAGAGTAAAACCACTATAAAATTGATCTCCTCTGTTGAGATGCCTTGGACAGTGGTTGTTGTATGGCAGTTCAGATGAGATGGAAGCAAAGGGCTCCCTGTGGATGAGGAACTAATGAGTGTTATTTTTGGCTCTGAGACTTGGGCTGAGTTCTTAACCTTTCTGTGCCTGAGGGTTTTTATCTCAGAAGTGGAGATTAAACCGCGTCTTCATGGTGGGCAAAGCCAATCTGCAGTGGAAATCCTGAGTTCAGATATGGGCAAATAACGTCCTGCTATGTGTCCTTCCCTAATTCCCTGCAGCAGCCCTCCTTGGTGAGGATTTCATGATGTTTAGGAGGAGGCTGGTAAGGCAGGGGATGCATTAGGTGCTGCTTTCCAGGCCACCCTTCTCACCTTACTCCCTAAAGCTTGTGTCATCCTACCCCACAGACCCCAGTGCCCCAGTTGAGCTCGTACTGTGCCATTGCTGCAGAGGTTGGCATCAAACATCCTCTCTTCCAGGGCTCCAAGGAAATACTAGATGGTCAAACGTTACTTCCAAGAGAGCTTGGCTGAACAAAAATTATTGAGCAGATTCTCTGCTGCGAAACCACAAAGTCAGAAGAGATTTTGTCAGTCTTCAGCAGTGAATCCTCTTCAGCTGGTAAGCGGCCATCACTTTATCCTGTAATCTCTCATTCATCTAATCTATTTTTATCTTTCCATTTCTCTTTCCAGTGGGAGCGCTCGTACACAGTCGCAAACTCTGCTACTGGGGAAAAAAATAGGATTTGAATCAAATTTATTGCTGTTAATTTCTTTCAAATGAATCATGAATCGGAGGGGGCAGCTAGCAGTGGTGAAATGTCTGTTCATCGGCAGCGTAAAAGAAGCTTATGACATCGGTGATCAGGGAAGAGGCCAAGAGTGGAGCTGGTCCCTGGTAGGATTTAGGGACTGGGAACATGGGAAAGCAAAGGGGAGAATTGAAAAAGTTGCCTAAACCATTTTGCTATCCTTTACGGTTTTCCTGAGCATCTCCCCCATTCTCCTTCATGCAGAGGTGACCTGAGCAGAATCAATATCCTTCCTTAATAATAAAAAGCAATAAAAGAAAGTATAGAATGAATCAAGACATTCTCAGCTGATGCCTCATTTGGGGTGATATTTATGCCCTTCAAAACCAGCGGTGCCAATTGCTGCAGCCCCATTGACTTGGGAGGACTTGTCCTGATTTTAAGGAAGTGTCTCAGAATGCAATGCATTTTGAGCAGAAAACTAGTGGCCAGATTATGGTCCCCCGGTGGGAACACAACAACAGACTTTCATCAGCCTCTTTTTCTGTATATATGAGGGCTGAGAAGTAAGGAGGGAAATGCTGAGTCTGCTAAAAACTGATCAGATTCTTGTGGGTGCTTTGGAAGAGCTGGTATACAATTATGAGGACATTCTTACTGCTGGCAAATTAACAGTTTAGAAAAATTGCAGGGGGGGGGGGGTGAGTGAGAATGAAGACATGGAAATTCTGTTAATGAAACAGAACAATGAAAATCAAAGCTAAAGATGGAAGGAACTGAGTGGGCCCCATCCAGTTCATTGCCTGCTAGGCTGGATTTCTGCCTATGGTAATTCATGCCATAGCCCTTGGAAGTGAAAACAGATTTCATTTACTACTGAACAGTACTACTCTGTGTAGACAGAGTTCATGGCCTCACAGCATTTCTGAGAAGGTATTGTGGGATTATTGCTCCCACTTTGCAGATGGGCATGGCAATGCGGCTTGAATTCTTCGATTTAGGCCCTGGCAATGGAGAATCTGAATTAGGACTTGAGTGTCTGAGGGCTGTCCCTTGTTTCCTGCTGTCACATTGCTTGGCCACTCTAGGAAGTATTGCGGTTGTAGAGGTCCTGGTTAAGACTGCTGTTCATGTGTGCAAGGCTCTGCACAAAGATCATCCCTGGCATCAGGGATTTATGCCTCAAGGGTCTGATGGCAGAGCTGGACATAAGATGCGCCTCTGATCGGCAAAAATCAGCTTCAGCTTTAGCGGCACCTTAAGGGAGAAAAGTAATCTGAAACTTTTGGCTTGCTTTTCTTTTTCACTAGTCTGACTGGTAACAAGGAGAGCCCAAAGCTACAGCCTGCCCTACGAACTAGCGTCAAGATAGTGGATGGCAAGTCCCTGCTTGCTCACATCACCAACACTGCCGCAAGCGCAGCCTTCCTTGAAGAGCTTTGGCTGTGAAAAATGCACGGTCTGTTGCAAAATAGCATAAAGCAGGTAAAATTAGCATTTGGAGAAAAGTTCTTATGGAAAAAACTATACATTCCCTGAGAGCCAAATGAAAAAAAAAAAAAAACCCAACCAACAACCAACCCTCAAACCCAAGCTTGCAGAGTCTGCTGTAATTTATGATATACCATATGAATCTAACTATAGAACTTCATTTAAAAATTTTATAAAGACTGTAAATCTACAGTGGAATGTTCTAGGGACAATCTGCTGGCAGAAACCCGCACTCTGCAGACTGACCTATGGGAGAACCAGTTTGTCAAGGGCTTGATCCGAAGCCCACTGAAGACAATGGAAATACTCTCATTGACGTCAGTGGCCTTTAGATCAAAAAGCCCCCAAAGCCCAGCATGGAAAAACGAGTAGTAAGGAGAAGCAAACTGCTCTAATCAATAGATGCTGCTGTACGAAAGTCTTTAACAATAACTTAATGGGCCATGATGAGCTGCTTTGGACACTTTTATTTTGTATTGTATGTATCTTATAATCTTTCTCCTGAAACTTTTAGTGGAATTTATTTCACTGGAGAATCTGGGAGAACATCTGCTGCAAATGATGGGTAAAGACATAAGCTGTTGTGGGTGGGGTGAACCTCAGGAGGTTCACAGTTTGGGTTTGGCTTCTGCTTCAGATTCTTATCTGAACTATACAGATCTCCTGTGGCTGAAAAAATTGGACTGGAAATCACAAGAGTACAAGACTTCTTGTGAGATTTCCAGCACTTTTCTTATGGTTTTGACTGAACACCAGATGTGGAAAAAATATTTAACAAAACTGGATCCAGTTTTTTTCATGTCTGGTTCTAAAAAGGGATGAAGGTTCAGGAATCTAATTTTATCCTTTCCAGTTTCACTCCTTGGTAAGATTCAGTTTAGTTTAAAAAAAAATCCAAAATGCAATTTAAGCCCAAAATGTAGCTATTGCAACCAGTCCCCAAAGAATCGTTCAAGTAGATGAAACTCTAAACATTACATTGACCGTGAACAAAATTAAAACCTTATGTCTTTGGCAAGTGGAGTGCAAAGAATGAACAGGGTGAATGGTGACCATTAGGAAACATCCACTAATATTCTTACTCTTCAAAGATTATTTTTATTTGCTTTCCGTGGAAGTGTATTTACATTTTTGACCCTTTCCTGCCTGCTTCCACCAAACAACCAAGCTCTTAGGCTTTGCCTAGCACAGATATTTTTAAAAATACTTGAGCAATTGTGCTTGCCACCTGGAAATTTTAAATTTTACACCTGACTGCAAAACTTCCTATTCATCTAATAGACTTTGCAGGCTGCTCACACAAGCCTACATTACCTTTTGGGTGTAATACCAGTACCGGGATGCTGAGTCACTAACCAATGGCAAGTTCTTCTGATCCATACATTCTGTATGTTCTTTGTGGACAACTCACAGCTAGAAAGGAGGGTCACTTTTTTAGGTGGTTTACTCTAATTGTATCACCTACTCACGCTTGCTTTTAAACTGGTGGTGTTTCGTTAGAGAGGGAAAGAAAAGGGGGTTTTGAAGCCATATAGTGAAGATAGGTTAGGGGAGCTCTTAAGTCACAGGAAGATTTCATGATGTGTGTAGGCATCTTTGGGTGATGGAAAGTGGCCTGAAGTAAAGTGAACGACATATCTCAAAGGATTTGAATCACAAATGCTGAGAGCAAAGCTGAGCAACAGAAAATCAAACAAATAAATGAGGAAAAAAATTTTAAAAGTGTCTGTGCTGGTGCTGACCTCACTCACTCCAATATTTTAGCACTCATGATTCCCTCTGAAATTCTTTGATTCCATTTGGAACAGCAAGTTTGTCCCTGTGGGGTACATAAATCCAGGCTGAATGGAAACTGAGCCGGCGTATCTTTTAAACTCCTCATTTGGTGTGTAGTCTCACATGCAAATCAAATGCAACTGATGAAAAGGCAGAATATTGTCTCATCCAGAAGCTGTGGAGCAGTGAACCGTAGCTCCAGCACCCGAGGAGACTGCCTAGAGCTCACCATGTCTTGTCATTTGACTGAATTTTTGGCAATATTGGGATATTTTCTCGAAGATCCAGAGCCAAGCCTCCTGTGAACCTCCACTGTCGTTTAACAAATAGCAAATAAACCAATTAATAGTGGCAAGAAACAGCTCTGAAGTGTGGACACCAATGCTGGAAAAGGACAGGGAAGAAAAACCCCAGGGTGTGTTTTTAATCCTATTATTTTGGGAGGAAGGAGGAGCTCTGGTGAGATTTCAAAGATTTTATACATGTCTCTTTGGGCCTGGGGAAGGAGCGGCTTGTGGAGCGAGACGTGCCAAGACCCTGTCAGTGCCTCTGCTCCCACTGGAGATGGGGCTCCTGGCCCCGGCGGGAGCAGGACAGGTTTTGTGCTGGGGGATGCAGCTTCCTCAGGAGCCAATTTCTGTGTGTGCATGGGGAGGTGAAACCACTCTGCTTCTTCCTAGAGGTCTAGGAAACGTCCACCAGGATGGACACTCCAAGAAAAATACTGGGTTTTGAAATGCAGCTTGGGTGAGCACTAAAAAAGGCTGCAGGAAAAGGGTAAGGAGAAGAGGGAAGCCCTCCCACTGCTCTCCCCACACTTTGCTCACAGGGCTGTTACCTCCAGCCCATGTGGAAATAGTTACCTCCAAATAACACATCCTGCGGGACTATTTCTAGTCATTTCACAGAAGCCTTATTAAAAAAATAGAGACTTTATTAACCTGAGATTCAGGGACTTGAATTCATGATAGAGGCTGTAAACTCTCAGCCTATGGTTCAGTTTTACAAGGACGATTTGAGGGTTGGAAAAGGAAATCTTGTGGAGAGAGGCTTAAGGAGCTCAATTTGGTGAACTTAGCAAAAAAGCAGATCACACAGTGACCTGACTCTGTGCAGTAAATGCCTTTGGAGGAAAAAATACCGCATACAAAAGGGCTTTATAGTCTAATGGAGGAAAACATAACAAGATGCAATGGCTGGAAATTTAAGACAGGCAAAATTGAGAGACTGGGAACGGAGAGGGGGCTGACTGCTGGGACAGACTGTTGAAGGGGGCAGGGGATTTGTCATCCTTTTGCATCTTGAAATCAGAACTGGAGGCCAGCCCAGATGACTTTGGTGAAACATATAGTAGTAGGCTCAATTAGCAAGTGGATGTGTGAAATTATTTTCTTAAGGATTTATATTGAGCGTTAAACTAGATGATCTGAATTGTCCCTTTCAGCCTTAAGATTGAAGGAAAGATGCCAGAAAAGGAGCTAGATACCCAAACTCTACCAATCTGCAATTGCTGGGGCCTCTGGGCCCCTTTGGAAATGCTGTGAAAGTGAAAGAAGTGCTGTATTCTGGGCACTGGGCTTATGGAAGGACAGACAGAATTATGCATGCCATCACATGCTGCTAGCACAAACCCATTTGTAGCTGGTTTTCCTTCTTGGCCCCCCCAGCACACTTTTCATTTTTATATTTATTTTTTTGAAACTAAAAATATATCCTCAGAGGCATTAGTCATTCTGCCCACATATTAATAAATTGCATAATGATGCCACCAAGCATCCAAAAACCTTTCAAACCATTATATATTATTCCTTTCAATAATATTCTAAAAGGCCAGTGAGGCTTAATGGAGCCACATGGTATTGTATTTAATCCAGAAATCTGGAACTGTCTAAAATCTCATATATAAATTAAGATAATATACATTATGTTTTTTCATTTAATTTGGTTCTCCCCATTTGGGTAGGCTATAACTCCATAGGGCTATGTCTTGTGCAAAAGATTTTCGTCTACCGAATCTTAGATTTGTAATGTTGCTCTTGCTTTTAATTGCTCAGGGCTGTTCTCTGTAATAACTCAACCAGTCCTTTGCCAGCTAAAGGAAAGTTTAATGAAACCACAGTTTAACTGGGCAAACTTTAAAAGTCATGCAAGTTACAAGAGGTTTCCTGGGACTTTTCCTTATGGTCTCTCCCATACGGCTCCTTTTGTGTTGCTGCTGAGAATCTCACTGCTGTGCAATGGAGATGGTGAGCTCTGCAGAGCACTGAACACTGGTTTGCAGGTGTCTCCTTCTTGACTCTCCTTGGACTCAGCTGGGTATCTGGCATTTACACACAGGAATTTTTAGGAGATCAGGAGCTATTGAGTGAAGAAAACCAAATCCAAATGCAAATATTTCCCAGTCTGGAAAAACATAAGGGCTTTAGATTTGGATTCTGGAGCTGGGGCTTGCTTTCATATGTGTCAACTCTGAACAGGTCCACCTCTGCTGTACAACTTCTCCAGAAGTTTTTCACATACTTTGCCAAGTCATGGCAGATGTCACAGACTATAAGATACAAAGCTACCTCTTTCTCCTCCTTTCTTTTCATCCTGAGCACCCTTCATGCTTTCAGAATCTCTGGCTATCACTGCACTAGAGTGAAACAGGGCTGTGGAATGGGAATGGTGTAGGTCAGGACTAGAATTCATGATTCTTCTTTTTCAAGTCTTATGATTTGTAAACCCAAAAAAGTGACCAAAAAAAATACACACCCATTTGCTGGATTTAGAGATAAAGTGCTCCAGAAGGTGAAGGGAGAAAGTAAATGTTCTTGGGTATATTCTGCTCTGTAGTTTGACATCCTGCAGCAGAAGAAAGCCAGGTGTGGAAAGTGAGATGATTTCTTGTGGGGATAGTGGAGCAGATGCAATGGAGGTGCTGAAATCTGGGGCATACCTTTCGTTTGAGAGAATGTGTAGGAGAATTAAACACAATCTGGGAAGTAAGAGGCTTGTGCATTACAAGTGAACAGCTTTGAATCATATAAGCCCAGGTTTTGGTTGATCATGTGAATTAAACCTCCTTCAGGCTTAAATACTTCTCTTTGTCATTTCTGGTTTGGGTTTGGTTTTGGGGTTTTTTTCAGTTGGCTTTGAATTTTCCTTGGCTTCATCAGGACTAGACATGACCTTGGACAGAAATATTCTCAAGGCTATATAACCTGGTTTTGACAAGATTTTGGTAGGAGCAGAGGCCCCTTGCTCTCCCCATGTCCACAGAACTGGTCCAGTTTTAGAAAGCTGTGTGACAGATGCTTATTATATTGACAGCTCTCCTTATTTTCTTTCCCTCCCTTCCCAGTGCCCCACTCACCAGAAATGAAATCTACAGCTTTCTCATCACTTGATGGAGTATGGGCAAAGCTGCTGGGCTTGTGTGTCCTAATGCCTCTCCAAGCTGGGCTCTGCATTGCTGCTGCTACGCAGATACCAAATTGCAATTGTAATAAACACCTCTAGGTGCTTTATTTGTTAGACTGAGAGTTTCCCTCCTAGAAATATCTGGGAAATATAACCAGACCTGTGTTGGTGTTCTTACAAACTCCAGCATGGAGGGCAGCTCGGATCACAGCAGGATGCATCACATGGGAGGCAGGAAGATTATCCATGACACCATGAAACTTCAGCAGCAGCAGCTGTGAAGAGAAAAACAGGAGTGAGTGTTGGCCCTTGAGGCCACTGCAGCCCCATCACCTCTGCCCAGGAGGCACTAAGCTGTATCACACCTCCCTTACCACCTCAGTCCTCTCCTGGGTCCTTCAGGACCCACATTTAAAGTCCAAATTTGCTCCTGGGGCACTGATCCAGCACTTGTAAAATGTTATTGTAGGGGGTAAATGAAAATTTACTCACTTTTGAGCAGGACGGCAAGGTAATTTTCTTGCAGTCCAGTAATTCCCTTAGTTTTTATTGGTGGTGTTATAGACTAGCTTCTCCGTGGTGCTGGGACTTTGCCTATATTGCATCCTTCTTCCTATCCAGTTCCAACAATAAAACCCTCATGTTTTTTTGATCTCTGGCTTTCATGCTTGCTGACACACTCTGGAAAATTTAAGAAGGGTGCAAGGAATGGGGTAGTCACACTTGTTAATACTTATCCTGTTGCAGAAGGAGCAGGGCTGACCTCAGAGCTTGGGCTTTGGAGAATAGTTATGAGAACGATTCCACTCAGCTGAAACGAAATCTGCATGCAAAGCTTGTTTGGTGCCTGGAAAGAGCTAGAAGGAAATAAAGGTCTTATATGATATATTTCCACAGTTAATGTTTTTTCCTGTTTACAGAATCTCACCAGAATACTGGGGGTTTTGTTTTGTTCATCTGTTTTTCATAAGGATAAATATCCATGCAGTTTAAACATTTTCATTAGATTCAGACAAGAAGGAGGATGTGGGGCTATTTTTTTCTTTTATTGTTGATATCTCTCTCTCTCTCTTTTTAAAAAATGGCTATTTCTTAAAACACTCCTCAGAAATAAAGAGTCAGGTAAATCAAAGAGACGGGGAAAGTGATTCTCTTTAATTATTTTTAGAGCAATTTTGAGTAATGTAGGCTAAATTAAAAAAAATACACAAGCAAGATATTTTGGCTAGGAAGTATGTGTAATGTATGAACAGCAGGAAAAAGAAAGCCTTCCTTTCTAAATAGAAAATCTTTGAAAGTAACAGGGGGAAACTGATGGGAAGGGCTGAAGTCCATATATTCCCACCTCCTCCGCCTTGTGCTCTCTTAAAGGTGAGCTGCAAAATGCAAAAGAGAAATGTGTTAAATTCAGATGACTCGCTTGGGTGTCAGGAAGTGGCTCGAACAACCACACAAAGTTAACTAACACATTTCCAGGTTTTTTGTTCACCGCCCTACCCCCAGTCTTCCCTGCTCTTCCCATGAAATCTGTTTTTTTGCTGCTGTGGTTTCAGCCTCCAGGTGGGAGCGCAGCCACTTGTCCACCGGAGCAGCACCCCAAGACCGCCCCCCCCCCTCCGGGGGCTTGCAGGGAGCCAAGACTTTCTGGGAGGATTTTACAGAAAGTAAGAAAGGAGGAGAATTTTTAAAAATGTATTCCTAATCTAAACACCCTGGCTACAGGAGAAACAAGACAAGCTGTGAGGAATTGTCTGGTGAGCTTGCTTTGCCATTCATCTTTTGTCTGGTCAATCCATCTTATTACCATTCACCTGCTCTGCTCTAGGTCTTCTTCAGCAACATGGTTCCTGGCATCCATGGTGTTGAGTACTGTGGCCACAGGAACCCAAAATGTGAGTAATGCTGTGTTTGCCAATGACTGCTTTCAGTTGTAGGCATGGAGAGAAGCAGTTGGATGTGGGGAAATGCTTTTTGAGCTGCAAGTGGCAGAATATGTTTTGCAATTCAATGTGTGAGATGAGAGTAAGTCTCGTTTAAAACACTTCGAAAGTGGATTAGGTCACCAAAAGAAAGTGTCAAAGGCAAGACACCCTGATCCATCAGAAACAATGCCACTGCCTGTTGCAGTGTTTCCCATCCCACGGACCAAGCATCCTGCAGAGCCCTCCACTGCAGCAGCCATGCCAGGGAAAAGGCACAGATATGTGGCTGTTTCTCATTAGCTTCCCCTTTTCCCTTTGGAAATGCTCCCCGTGCCTTTCCCCCTGCTGCTTGGCAGTAGGTGTGCTAGGGAGATGTTTTAAATCTAAGTGGGGGTTATCTGATTTACAGCAAATAGATTTTTCATTTGAAATGGCAACACACAGCATCCTGTGCATTACCTTGCTTCAATATAATATATACATGCACACATGCCATGCATTTATACCTAGGATATAAAAATATTATATCATTGCAGTGCTGTGTATGTGTCTGCATAGAGCTAATTCGTGTACAACAGCATGCTTATCAAAGAACACTCCTTAATTGCATATTAGTATTTTTTAATTAATGATTAAGTTGTAAGACTCTGTCACAAGTCTCTCTGCTGATTTATGTTCTCTTTAGCTAGTGAGAATGACTTTTGCAGCAGTTCCTAATTTTAGTCTTCTGTCCTTTAATAATACACGAGACCTCCAAATCTGGGGGCTTGTTTAAAGAATAAACCCAACTATACATCTGAGACTCTTTAACTAAGGAAAGCCAAAATGGTGTATGAAAACAACGGCTGCTTTCCCTCTCTTAGGGCCACTTTGATTCTGTTTTCCCCTCTAAAAAATTTATCAGAATTGTTCACTCTCTATTATGGCCAGAGAAACAAGCTGTGGATTTGGAAATATCTCTGTAGCTTAGTCTCTGGAACAGAAAGTAAGTAAATTGAAATAAAAAGAGAAAGTGAATATTAATTCATGTTTCTCCTTTGGGAGAAAGATTTAATGAATTTAAAAAGGAGGTTCTGCTCCTACTTCACGTCGAATTTTATGAAGTTGCCCAACTTATCACGGCTCAGTGGAGGAGGCACAACATTTGATAAAACCATAACAAGAGAAATTCAAGAAGCAATCCCCTTGCAAGGAGGGGTGTTATTCGTGCAAAGGATCACTACTCCTTCCGTTCTGTAGCTCTTTTTTTTATTTTTTTTTTTCTTTCTGGTGTAAGCACTTGTCAGCAATGCTGAAGGAAAGAAGTTAATACAGCAATGTGGGGACTTTGGGCCAAATGCATGAAATATCTGTCAAGACATTTGTGGAGGTGTTCAGGATGTGTCTCCCATGTTCTCTGGCAGGAGCAGCAGTGGACCTGGGCCTCACCAAGGGCTGCTCCCAGCTCCACCTTTGGAGCCACCGGTTGGTGACACTGAAATGCCTCCGCCACAGAACATGATGACAGCGTGGCTGGCTCCAGGTAGGTTTGGCAAAGCACAGCCATGAGCCCTGGGCTGATGTGCCTGGGGGTCTGTGCACTGCCATGTTCACAGTACCTTTGGCATTATAAACTGGCTAGCCTGCATTCCTTGTTTCATAAAGTCAGAAAAAAACCAAGAACCCAATGTTTTCACCCTGCTCCTTTCTTTTTCAAAGTGTCATGGCAATTTTCCCTTCACATCCTGCTCTGGCAGCCCAGTAGAAAGATGGTGATTTTGTACTGTGCTGTCTTACCTGAACCTGTTAGGCGATAACTGGACACTGCAGGAGGTGAGAAGGATGGGATGCAATTTAGCTATGGGAGAAGGGTTTCTACATTGAAGTGCTGATGCCAAAACATATTCCTGCACACCGCTGCAGTAGCAGAGCTTGTGCAGTGAAGGGTCAAGGCAGCTGCTTGCATTACTGCATTATCCTGCATCCCTCCTGCCTTCCCCCTGAAAATCCTGATCATCTGCCATGGCCACACTGATGTCAAGATGTTATGACCACAATTGCTGCAAGTGGCTTTATTTTTCATCGCCACTTACCTTTTCTGTTCTGTCCACCTTGCTTGTGGGTGGTGCAGGGATCTTGTTTTATGTATTACTTTCTTAATACAGTGCAGCCATGCCATGGTTTCCCTTTGGCAGGAGGGACTGCATGGCAAGACTCATGTTTACAATACATCATGGTGCAACAAGCATCTCCAAAATGTCCATTGCTATGAGAGCCTGTCGCCTTCTCTTTGCAGCCATCCTCTCCCATGACATGTAATGCCCCCCCCCCCCCCCCCCCCCCCAGTTACCAGTTATTGGAAGTTTTGAAACTTCATAAGATGCAGTGGCTTCATTTAGACAGCAAAGCTGTGTATTGAAATATGAATTAGTAGCGTGTGTATCGGCAGGATAGACCATCTGCTATGCTCAGCACCCGGGTTTGAAGCTGGTTGGCTGGCAGGACAGCATGTGTTTACAGAAAACCCTAACAGTTGTAAAGGAGCCATTTAGGTTTATCGTGTCAATTCCTGTACAACTCCATGAGGAGAGATTCCTTTCACAAACTCGCATAAAAAAGATAGATAGACTAGTTTTGACCTCTCTCAAAACATTTGACGGTTGAGCTTGTTGCAAGGATAAAATATCTAGAAGAGCAAAAAAAAAAAAATATCTTGTCATTTCCCCCTCTTAAGCATTAGACTCCTTGAATGCAACATCCATTCATAGCTTAGTTCTTGCATTATAATTTAACTGCCTTTTATTTTCCTTCTGAGATACAAACACAGGAGCTGTACATGATTTTCATACCATATTATGTGAGCCATTGTGAAAAAGCTGTCCGGAGTAATGGCTCCATTTCAACATGATGCATATGCCAAGATACAGAGATCATTTATTTTTCTTAAAAGTGAAATGAGGATGAGATTAAAAACGTTATGTTTTGCCTATATGAGCAATATTCCTCTAATCAACTGTTCCAAATATATTGCCTCTTTGTAGCTTCTCTGTAATACAAATCGTCCAAGGTAAGGCACGTTGTAGCACACCAAAGGGATTTATGTTGCCACATAAGCATCCCTCTTACTGGGGCTATCACTTGCAAAGCACTAATATACCAAGGACAGGGCAGAATAAAACCAGATTGGCCCTGGGGATAATTCTGGAATGAGTGCTCAGTTACTTTCTCATACATGGAGGAATTACTAAAAAAACCAAACGATTACACTCTTTACTGAATGTGCTGAAACCCTTGCTACTGTTTAACAGGCATCTATATTGTACGTATAGTTCATGTGCATATGGAGGCAGAGTAAAAAGGGACCATTCTTCTATGTAAAGCTGAGGCTGAGACCAAGACCTCTGGTCATGGTCTCCCATGCGTGACTGTGTTGGACCGAGAAGACAAACTAAGAAACAGCCAGATTTGAAGCATCTCTGAGATAATTCATTCCAATGTGCAAAAGAGAAAAAAAAAAAAAAAGTATCTTAATATATCGGTCTTAAGACTTCAATCATTTTTTTTTTTAAAAGTGCTTGTTCCTTTTGATGGAAAAACCTATGAAGCAAAATGAAAGCTGACAAGATGAGAGATGCCAAGCTGGGGGAGAAAGCTGGCTCTTGCAAACATACCCTGGCCAGCCACCTGTGTTATTAAGGCCCCAGGTATGGATGCTTTAGGACTAGTAACACACAGGGGATCATAAGCTGCATAAAAAGTGAGTGTAATTGCTATTCTAAATAGGAATATAGTATGCTGGTAATTCACAAAGAGCCCTATGGCTTATATGAGGTAGTCAAGCTTGGGTAAGGACAGGAGACTGGTGGGATGAAGGGAATGTTACCCTTATATAGCTCAGGTGTTGTGCTTATTAAAATCCTCTATCTAGGTCATGCCTTGAGCGCTTAGATAAGAAATACAGATAAGGAATTGTTTTTACTATCATAGAGGTTTAGATAACTTTCTCTTGCAAACTTGTGTATATATAGGTCCATATAGATGTGTGTGCCTATGCATATGTGTGTACATGTAGACATAAGGTCAAATTTCCTTTATCCTGACCAACAGTTGTGTGCTGGTGAGAGTCAGGGAGTTGGTGCTCAATAGTGGAGGAGCAGAACAGGGTGAATCAGGACTGTCAGCCTCCATCTCCAGGAAGGCAGCAGATAAATACAAAACCATGAGCACAGGTTGTCTGCTGGGGATTGCATTTCATATTTAGGTCATCAGGGGGTGGAGGGTGTCTCCAGACGAATTGCAGAGGGTCACTGCAGGGGAGTTAAGTACCCAGGACCCGGTTTGGGGGGCACTGCATCACCTGCCACATCCCTCGGTGACTACAGGATGCTGCAGGCAGTCCTGGCCCATTCTAAAAGCAGCTTGTTAATGCAGCTGGCTGAGCAGAGCCCTGGAAAGCTACCTTGCAGAGAGTTTGGCAACCCAGCTGTTGGGTCCACCTCTCTGCCTTTGGGTGACCACCTCGACTGTTTGCATTAAGACACTTTCTTGGGCAGACCGCAGCAACCTTCTTTCAGAAGAAATGGCCTGGCCCGGGAAGTCTGCTGGAAAAGAGACACTTGGGGGAGTTAAGTAGCTGATTCAGCTTGCACAAGATGCCATGGACAAGTCATCTGTAATGGAGCCTAAGGCTGGATCTTATTTTACATTTGCAAATATCACAGTCCAAAATTTCATTTTCATATTTAATGCATGTGCCTTTAGTTTCTTGTTCTGACTTTGTTCTTGATTCAGCTTGTAACTCAAGGTAACACATGGCTGCTTCACCCATGGACTAGAAACACAGTGACTTTGAGTGTTTCTATGTGCCATTGCTCTTTCTATTATTGTTAATGTTGTTGTTGTTATTGTTATTATTATTATCCACACTTCTTTTGGGAGTATTGTTCTAGTCTGCTTATTTCTGTTAGGTGGTGGGATATGGTTTAAAGAAAAGAATGACAACGCCTATGACAGCAGCATTTTTCAGACTTTTTCTGAGCATCCCTCAGGAACGGCTGCGGATGGGTTTGGTGCGCTTCCCTGCAAGGAGCTGAGTGGTGCAGCTACACCATATCATCTCGCTGCCTATTTCAGGCTGTGTGCTGTACCCTTCTGGGTCAAAGCGAAAATTGGAGAGGATCGCAAGCCAAAGTGTGGAAGATGACTCACTGGATTATTTTCTACTTTTCAAATATAACCCTTGCATTCTTGCCAATATATCGATACAGTCAGGCTCTCCCTCCTGCAGCAAGCCTCATGTATTTGTATTTACATATACTATGTAATGCCTTAGTCAATATTCACCCATTTTTTTTATATTTTGTTTTTCTCCCAGACAGGCACTGAAAGACTGAAACTGCAACCCACCTAATACAATTTATGTAAATGCAATGTACCAAGGGTTCAACTAGCAATGTCTTTGGTAGCCATGATCCTTCTTTCAGGACTTACTGAAACTAGTCAGAACGGCTCTGGAGTACCGGGCAACCCATGACCTGTTTGACTTTCAGGAAGGAGAAAGCAGCTCAGATGAGGTATGTTCTTACACGGAGACAGGGTGAACGGGTGACAAAAGCAGTGCAATCAGAGCTGGGAAGGAAGGTATCTTTGCTCCTCTCCTTTGTATAATGACGATGCTCTGCAAACCCCAGCCCAGCTCCGATCTGCATCTCCCACTCCCTGTTTTGGGAGGGAAAAAGGGGATGGGCTCAGGTCTGAGAGGACTGAGTTGAGGCTGTTATTGGGGAAAACACAAATACAGGGCTCACAGTAAGGAAACAAGGTTGATGGTACCTCAGTGGGAAACCTCACCAGCAAAGCACTTAATCTCAGGGATCATTTTATTTTCAGAATGTGGGACATAAATACACAGTTAATTGTGACCGGAACCCACAGCAATAACCTGTTTATGGGAAAACTCTAGTCCTAATCTAGGAGAACTGTAATCTTACCCTGCCATCTAAAATTTGTTGCTTTATTAAGATTACATTCTCAGCCAAAAAAAAAAGTGAGTTAGTTTGATATGTTTATTGCCCTTTGTCAGGATGGCAATATTTTTTTCTGCTTTGAAAATAGATGTTCCTGCTTATATGGCTGTATATTTATCCTTTCTTTTAGTTTTTTCATTACTGTTCCCTTTAATCATTTAATGAGGAGTGTTCAGGTTCCTGATGATTTAAAATTATGAGTCGCAGAGACACTGGCAATATCTTTGCTAGAGTAACGCTGATCCTCTAACTTTAAGACTTTCAATTCAAACCACATGTTTTTGCCACTAACTCCAAAAACAACCCCTGGAGTTGTGTGACTGTCACTAGAATATAAACCATAGCTATTCTGCAAACAAAAGCCGCAGTATTTAAATTGTGATTATGGTCAGAAAAGTGACTATTTTAATCATTGCTCTGGTTTACTCTGGAGATCTGCTCCCTTTGCACATTCCAAATATCTCTGCAGATTTTTATAGACTGAAAGGAGATTTTACTGCTTTCCACTCCTCTCAGTCCTACGGAGGCCAGCCAATGCAGGGCAAGTGAGTCAGATTTGTTCCAGGCTCACACATCAGCGGGAGTGTGAGCTGAATTCCCCGGCAGGACCTGTCGAACAGACGATGTGCCCGCCAGGACAAGCAGCCACGCTTTCATGCCCCCCAAGAGCTCACAGGGTACAAGGCAGTTAGAGGGGGAGCAGAATAAAAGACCAAAACTGCAGTGTTTTCCGATAAATTTGATTGTTTTGAAAAAGAAAAAAAAAAATCTCAAAAGGCCCTGTGGTCTGGAAAGGCTTTTTTGAGTGCAGCTCCTGGATGCCACCCTGCTTCAGGGGTAGGAGCTCCACACAAAGGAAAAAAACCAATTTTTTAAAAAATGGCACTAGGTACAGAACATGATGCAAAAATCTCAAAGGGATTTTCTTTTCCTGCTGGCTTTGAGGAGATAATTCAGTCCCTTTAACATCTCCCTTTTGTGAACACTTTCTTACAGCCTTCTGGGTGCTGAGCTTCACCCTCTTTGGACTCCTACAAACCCAGTCACTGCCTTCCCCCTGACTCTCAAGGCCCGTTTTTGTGCGTTTGCTACATCAAGAATCAAATCCTATTTAGAGGGTGGCTGCTTTAACTCTCTATCTGCATTTATGAAATGTAATATATATATTTTGTTTCTGTGAAAATCTCCTATTACAGTATTGGGAATGTTCTTCTGATATATGTGTATTCAAAATATATGTTGGTAGGAGAAGACCTAATTCATTTTAGATGGTTTTATTAGGCGTCTCTTAACAAATCCCAGAGTATGTAAATGAAATATAACTATACGTACATATTCATCAGTCTGCTCTTGGAATTAAATATGAGCGCTGTGACATTTGGTTTTAAGGAATGACTAATTAACATGTGTGCAGGATGTTCTCATCTTCCTGCTTTGGAGTCCCGGAGTCAGGGAAAAGCAGACAAAACATATTTCCACTCTTTCTATCATAGTTTGCAAAGCAGAAAGCTGTTCATGACAGCCAAGAACTTCTCAGGCTTTTTTGTACCTGTTGGGTGCTGACATGGGGCCCCTTCTTGAGCATTTAGTGTTGTTAAATGTCATCTCGTCTGTGCTGGGGCCAGAATCACATTTAAAAAAAAGTGTTGCATCTGACCTGGCTTTTAATAATTGCACCAACAAGTCACAGATCACAGTAAAGAGCAGGACAACTTCTGGAGTACAGCCACTGTTGCTGGTGAATTACCTCCACCACAGGATGCTGTAAAACTGGGCTGAGCCCTAAGATGTTCCCCATTCCCACCATCCCAGAGGTGCTCTCTAGGAAAACCTGGGCTGGATCCTGCAGGGGTGTTTGGGGTTTGGCTGCCTCGATGCCATGCTTGGGAACACCAGGCTTAACTGCACTGCTGGTGAAAGTGCAGAGAAAAACCTACTTTTGTTTTCAGTGGGGCTGGCTCAAGTCGCTTTTGTGCGAGAGCGTGTGTGCAGGGCACACACTTTTTGCAGCAGAAAAAAATAACTAAAAAACCCCCAACAACTCACCATAATTTCTTTCTGAGGGTGCTGTGGGAGGGCGGGCACACCATGCCGCCCCATCTGAGCGCCCCGGAGAAGTTGACCAGAACAAATCTCAGCAGGAACACACAAACCTCTATTATACCTTTTAAAAAGCTCCCCATTGAATGCAACCGGGCAGATGGGAAGGGCCCTTTGATTTCCTTTTTCTTTCTCCGCCTGAGTTCATTCTCTCCCTTTGGGGAAGCCAGGTTCAAAGACATGCCAAATGCATCAAAACCTTCCCAATAAAGTCCCTTTCACCTCCTGGTGGAGCGGGAGCGTGCTGGGAGCGCTGGGTCCGCCAGTGACTTTCAGGACTGTGTGTGGCAAATTGTGTGCACAGCTCCCAAAACAATGCCCTGAATCGGACATCTAATTCCCTGGAAATTAAATCCCTCAGCTGGTCAAGGAAAACAGGAGCCAAAGGGATTAAACAGTGCAGCAGGGAGAATCTTTGGGGCTTGATGGGGCGGGGTTTGGTTCTTGTGGGTTTATTCGTTTTGGGGGGTTTTTTGGCAGAGGGGTAACAAAGTAGTGCTTTAGTGTTTCTTCCATCCCCATTTTAATTTGAACCATGCATCCCTCCCTTCTCCCCGTAATCCCTGATCCTCACTGCCACGGGAGAAAAATACTTGTCTCAGGTCTGTGCTGATGACCCAACAGGTGAGCTCCTTCCTGGCAAGCACTGCTCTGTTTCTGGCTGCAGAATTCATTTCTGTGGCCATGGAGTGAACGAAGGGGGATGCTGCAGACACAAACCCCCTCCCCATGGCTGCAGGCATCCCGCATCACGTCAGGTCCCCGCTAGTGCCTGCAGCTCCCAGCAGCTCCCTGGCGATTTGCCTTTTCTCAGTCCTGGGCTGTTTATCCCGGTACAAACTTGGCCAGGGCTGGAGCCGTTTGGGTGTCAGGGAGGCCAGAAATGAGGCTGAGGCATTCCCATTGATTTTTTGCTGCCAGTTTATTAAATATGAGAAGGTCCAGCCATGGATGCTCTGGTACAGCGCAGCGAGTGGCTGGATGCTGGATAAAAGCACAGTCTCTGCTCCTTAGGAAGCTATCTTTCCCCACAGGGCTACTTTTTAACTGCTACAAGTCAAAACTTAACGGGCCTAGCAGTGGCAATTTTTTTTCCCCTTAAAAAAATCAGTTTCCTATGTATTTTTACTGACAAAAGCCTGAAGCTTCCTTTATATGCTTTATTTTCTTTCTCCTCTGGAACGATCGTTAGACAAAAGCAGTTTTGCTGCTGGTTAATCAAGAGAGTGATGTGGCCCTGCATTTTAATCCTAAACCAATTAGCAGGATTTGACATCATGCCATTAGACTGCTTGAAACAAAAATCAAGGACAGCGTAATGCAGCTAGAAAAGAACAATAACCATCAGCACTGCCCTGTCAAAGGGGAAGGAAGAAATTTGGCTGCGTGTGTAATTTCCAAGCAATCCCCCTTCCCTCAAACCTGAGCATTCAAATGAGGGAGCTAAATAATAATGAGAGGGAAAAATGTGCAATCTGTAATCACATGACCTTAAACTGCACCAGTTTTAAAAGCAGAAATCACTGTTCTTGCTCCTGAGCCGATGCAAATTGGTTGCAGTTTTAAATCCTGAGTTCTGTTTTATGATTTCTTGAGCGGGTGTTTTGTGCTTTGCTTTGCAGGCAGGTTGAACGCACGCCGGGAACGGCAGCATCTCTGATGCAGCTGTAGAGTGAGGGACCCTGGTGTGAACATGCCAGCATCCCTAAGAAACAACTTCCCGGTCACGTAAGTATCTGCTTTGCCCAAACCACCCTAAAATAATTAAAGAACAAAGCACCTTTTAGCAAATGTACTTTCTGCTGGCAGAAATGCACCTTACAGCTGATCCCGCAGCGGTAGTGCAGCCTTAGCCGGTGGCAGGGACTGGAGCTGGGCTGGCAGGCATTAGCCTGGCCACGGCTACTGCCGGCAGGCAGAAATAAGCCTGGCGAAGATGTGGTGAGAACAAAAATGCAGGCAGGCCCTGGGGTGCAGTATTTGAGGGATGAATGCCTAAAGCACATCGGGGACTCCGCGCCTTGCTGCGCTCTCGAGGCTGGCAGTGGAGAGCTGGAGCCAGGAGTGAAACCCAGCGTCTCATAAAAGCAGCATATGGATGGAGCACAAATGGATGGGGTTTTATGTCCTGTGCAATATTTTCATTGATATTTATTTTGATTTAATTTGGCTAATGTGCAGGAAAAATGAAAATGCGCTATGCTACTCAACATCTGATGAGGAGACGAATGCTTTTTAAAATTAGTATTCCCACATAGGCAGTGATCTTTAAGGTCTGCCCAGCAACTGTGCTGGAAAATCATGAGTCACTCCATGTAAATCATGAGATGACCCTCAGAGCAGCAGACTTTTTTAAAAAATGTTGAATTGTTTCAGTTAGCATTACAGTTTCTAGTCTTTCTGCTTCAGCCTTTTGTCTGTAACTTAATTTTCCTTTTAATAAAAGTGGAGTTTCCAACAGCCTCAAACCATTTCAAAGAAAGGGAGGTTTTAAAAAAATTAATAAAATACCATGAGATTCATGATAAAATGGCGAACAATGGCAATGGTTGTTATCCCTGCTTTGAGAGAAGAGAGGTTGAAGCAGAGCCAGGGAGGACAGGAGCGATGGTCACTAACTGTAGCGTGAGGTTGGAGACCAGGGTGCAAATCTCTGCGAAAGACTTCCAGGGTGAACCTGGGCAAGTGACATAACCCTTCCTCTCTCGTAGCTGCCATCTGCAATACAGGATAAAAAGAGTCCATTTCCTCCACAGGGACCTGTAGAAATAAATGCCTTAAAACTGGTGAGGGGCAGCAGCGATGGCACGGCCACATGCAGTCTGGGAAGTAACAAAAAATAGTTCTGCAAAGGTGGTAGCAACAGATAAATCCTCTGCCTTCCCACCAAAGCAGCACTCCAAAGCTTTGTGACTCTCAGTTTTGGGGGGATAAATTTGTGAGAAGAGGTTAGGGTGGGTAACGTGAGCAGGGGCTGAGGGACACCCAGAGCATCCCCCCCAAACCCCGCGCTTCACCCCGCTGAGGCATCCCCCCAGGGCTGCCTCCCACTGCAAAACTGGGATTGTAATGTCCCAGTTCCCTCGCCTGTTAATAAAGGAACAAAAAGCGCATTTGCCTCCTCAAGGGTGTTGTGAGACAAAGCTGGTAAGTGTTGAAAAGAAACCCAAACCGGAGGAGAAAGCTGGCTTTGTTGCCTTCGGACACAGACCACCGCAGACCTTGCTCAAATTTTGCTGTAACATCTCTTGAATGAAAACGTGTTCTCCCAAAAAACCCATCAAACACGTCCTGACTTGAAACGGCTGCCAGGGTAGTGAAAGGAGCCGCAGATTATAGATCCTCGGGGCTCTTGTGGCAGCAAAATGTTTGTCCCGTGGATTTGGGCTGAATCCAATGTATCCAAAAAGTGCTCAGAGTGACTGTTTAACCCATCCTGTAGGGAAAAAGAAAAAAAAAAAAAAAAAAAAAGAAAAAAAGAAAAGAAAAGAGCTAAACAAACCAAAAAGGCAAAACAAGAAACAACAGCAAGAAAACCCCTTTATATTAAAATAGTAATAAAATTGAGACACTGGCCAGGGAAAAGGAAATTCAGAACGTCAAAGGGTAAACCTCAGCCTGATTCTTAAACTGAACTGGAAAATAAAGGAAAAAAAATAAAATTAAATTCAATTGGTCAGACTTTGTAAACTGGGCTTGGGGCTTAATAAAGTAAAGTGCTCTCCGAGGACAACAGCAACACTGAACTTCTGAATCTTCAGAGCTGGAGAGGGCATCTTAAGGTACCATGCAAAAAGATAAGATATCATCTAAAAGATTACTGATCCCGTGTTTCTTCTACCCTGTATCTCGCTGAGATCTACAAAAGTGAAAGCCACATGCACATTTTTTAAACTTTTGTTGATATCACAATGTGCATACTGTGATGACACCCTCTGGAGGAAAATAATGATGATTTTTCTTTTAAATAGGAATACGTTTGAAAAAATCTGTTCTAATCTAGAGAAAAATCTAAGAACAGTAAAAAAAAAAATCTCTAATCCAAGACTAGAACAAAATTATCACAAAAGGAAGCAGAGGAAGGGGTGTACCCATAATCTGCTATAACTGCAGAATTAATTACTGGAAATGATGAAAGAAATGGAAGCTTTAAGAGAATGGTGGTTTTCTGCTGTATTCTGGGCAAGCAAATATATCAGTCATCTGAGATGGTAACAGGATTCAGAGAAAACACTGCAATTGCTTGGTGGATTCCAGGTGCATATTATATTTGTAAATACAGAGGTTTTATCCTTAGTAAAAAAGAAAGACTTGCCTCTCTGAGATCTTTGGGTTTGCTTGTTTAATTCCTAGCCTCAGAAAACAAAACCTTTTTTTAATTTGAATTATTTGTCCATTTTTGGTTTTCAGCTGCAAAGTCAGTCTCCTTAGGCTTGCATTAATTTGATGTGTATCCATCTTAATTCAAGCTGATCCATTTTAATCTTGGCAGCATATCGATAGCAAACGGGGACAAAACGCCATTCAGTGAACTCCACCGTACCAGCAACACCAGAGACAAAACAGAAAACCTGGGGATGTTTCCTGGAATCGATTCCTGGGCTGCAGCTCAGTCTTCGTATGTATATGATTTTATTTTATTTTTCTATAGCCGAGCAGTTATCACCATAATTGTATTTGTAATTTCAAGGGTGCATTATCATACTAATGGATGATGAGCACTCAACAGTCACGAGAAACATTAATTAAAAAAGAAGTCCTCCTGTCCTAGCAGGGAGATTGTTCCCTAATCCCCATTATGGAAATCGGTTAAGCCAAGAGAATATTTCCTTTATAGTTTCAGCTCTTCAGAAAGCCTTTGATGTCCTAAGCCAAAGCAACTACCCATCAGGAACTGAGAGACGTACTTTGTTCCCCCATGCCAACTCTTTACTTATGTCTGTCATTTAATTTCCCCCATAATATGGGGGAAAGTCTTAGCCAACATCTTCATTTTTGTTCATTAGTGAAATCATGGTAATAATACCACTTTGCACTTAGCTCTCTCCTAGGCACTTTGGAGGTGTCTGTCACTGTGGTGTGTATAGAGAGAAAACCCTCCATCCAAAAATCACCAGTCAGTAAAGTTTCTGAATATAAAAAAGGTTGAAGCACTACAGGACTGTATTATTATCACTTAAAACTCTGAGAGGCATTAAAATTATGAGTGTGGGAAAGGTGTAAAATGTAGCTGGCTGCCTTGGTATCACTGGGGCTGTCAGTGAGCTCTGCTCTCCATCTCTGCCCCAGGCTTAGCAGTCACTCTTCTCACTCGGTCTTGCTGTTTCTTCCTCAAATAAGAGGTCATTTTTTTGCTGTGCCAGAAGGTGCTCTGTGCATCCATTATTATGCTGTCCTTCACAGCTTTAATCTGCCTAGGTAAGCTGCATCCCTAAATAGTTTGAAAGGCGATAAAATAGGTACACAAAAAAATTACCGCAGCTTCTATGTTCTAGAAGGGGTGGGGTGAGGGGGAGGGGGGATGTCCTGAAGAGTTCTCTTTATTAATATGAGATGGCAAATATTTTTTCCTGTTTATTAAATCATGTGAAAGGTTAATTATGGTTAGCGACTGTGGGTAGAAAACAATTCTTGGAAGATGCTTTTGTAACAACAGGTTGGCAGTATGCAGAAGCCATCTGCTTCCTGCAAATGTTAAGGTACAATCTCAAACTTGTGAGGTTAAAAATTACAGATTGCAGAGTAGTTTGGTAGAAGGAAAATCCATGTTGTGTTGATGTAAAGTTGCTCAGTCTCCTTGACACACAGCCTGGAAGGAATGCCAAGTTCCCTAAAGGACGGTATTTGGCTGGAGAGGACCCTCGCTTGGGGTATTCTGTACTAGCACTGGCTGTCTACAAAGCTAATTAAGCTGTTTTTGTGCAGTGATTCATCTTTTTTAATACAGAAATTAGTTTCAAATCCTGACCCACGAAGAAGAGTGGATTGTGGATATAATATTCTGCTTTCAAGCAGGGAATTCAGCTTCTTCCATGGAAGAGAATAAAATGCTGGCATCGTTATCAAGGTGATGCGCTCATGAAACTTGTTGCTTCAATCCACCTAGTCGTGACTGCAAAGTCTTCATGGTAAGGACTGTCTGTTTGAAAAGGAAGAGCTGTCACCCTCATTTTATAGAGTAAGCTCGGCAAAAAGATATTAAATTATTTGTCCAAGAGCATGCAGGGAGGTTGTGGCTAATGGAATTAAACCCAGATTTTTCAGATCATAGTGAAGTGCCTTAACCACAAAATGATTCTTCCTCTCTGTGGGTCAGCTACTGTAACTTCAGTATTTGGGCTGGGTTTTCAAACGTTTGTCTTTTTCCAAGGATCGAGTTTAATTCTGCTGAATTTTCCACTTCCATGAAAAACATCGCCCAGTTTATCTTTCCTCTCTACAAATAACTTTTCCCAAATTTACTTTCTCCCCACCAAGGAAACGCAGGCTGAGACACCAGTAAGAGGAAGGATGGGGAACTGCCTGCACCAGGTCTGTCCCTGTTGCTTTTCAGCCAAATAGGCAGAAACATTTTTATTTTTTTTTCCCCCCAGACACTGATCTGGGGCAATGTCATGCAACCTTCAGCCCCTTTCCTGCTCTCATAATTTACTTACAAGACCTCCCCATGCTTGCCCCCAGGAGCTGGCTGCTGAAAGTCTGCCGTGTAGAAAAGGCTCATTTCCAAATGTTGCCGGTAACGGAGACACTGAGTTGTTTACTGTGCAATAAAATGATTCAGGGCCTCATTTCTAGTGCCTCTACCCTGAGCAATTTTGTCAAGGCTACGCATGTGTACAGGGCTCTCTCCTCCAGCACTGCCTTATTTTTTGACAGATGCTTTCCAGCTAGATGGCTTCTTCTTTAAAGCATTCTGTAAAGTGGTTTTATCTTCCCCCTTTGCGCTGGAGCTAGTGATCCACTCCATTATTGACACCTCCTGCCAAGAACGGTGACCTGCTGTTAAAAGCCCTGCGGGTGGAGGAGGAAGGGGCTGACCCCTTGGGCAATGCTGCAGAACACCTTGCCATTAACTCCCGGTCATTTATCACAGCCTTGCTGCCCGGTGCTCACAGCATGACTGCCCTCACCAGAATCGTTAGCGGCAGGACCTGCACTAATCTGCATTGTCCCCTTCTGCTGCCATCAGTGCTGCGGTCTCATTGCATGCACGGTCCTGAGCACGGCTTCTGATGGGCTGCAATTGATGGGTTCTTCTATTTCTGGGCTGAAACCACTGATGGTGAAGAAGGAGCCAGCTTTATTCATCTGCCTGTCATGTTGTCAACAGGCCTGGACCTTTCTTTCTCTTCTTCCTACTCTCATCTCTTCAAGGAAATTGAAGATCTTTACGGGTAATATCAGTAACGCTTTTATCAGGCTTTCTGGAGCGCCCTGTGAGAGTTGGCTGCATGTGAGGGACTGAGGCATATAGAAATTAGGGATGAGATTTTTCAATCCCACCAAAGGGATTTGGATGCCCAGCATCCATTAAAATGAGTAACAGTTCCTGTCCCGCCCTAAATGGCCGGAGCCCAAATTGCTCCACGAGATGGAAACCATCTTGGTTAATGCATGGACACTTAAGCCCTCAGCGTCTGACTTCACTTATATTTTATTTCCAGCAAACTTAGTTGATCATGTCCAATGAAACACTTGCACCCCCCACACACACCCATTACCCGCTCCCTGACAGCTCATCGGGCCATCGCTTGCCAGCTCCGCTATCAGAGGAAGGTGATGAAGGTAGCTAATTTGTTTGCAAGTTGGTGAATGATGTAAAAGGTTCCTCGTCCATCATAATAAAGGCTCTCGAAAAAAACGAGACAAATGGTCCTTCCTCTCATTTCGCCTGCACTATATGGGGACATTTGAAACTGAGGGAAAGTTCAGTGTAGCCATATGTATGGAGGGATGCACACAAATCACAGCTGCTGTTAATTGGATCCAGAAATCTAATTGGTCCCTCATGGTTGGCCAGCATTACATATAGGGTCATAGCAGTGGTGATGTGGGATCCGCAGGGACTTGGTCCACTCAACTTGGCAGCCTGGTAACAGGGGGCCGTGCTGGCACCATGGCCCGGGCCAAGCTGGGGTGCTACTCTCCTTAGCCAGGAGCGCAGAGCTGCCCCAAGCAGCTCAGGCTGCTCTTGCTTTCCCTGACCTGCCAAGGGGGCTAAGCCGCTTGGAGCATCAGCATGGGTCGCTCACTAAGCAGAGCAGGCATCCAGGGCCCTGCCCAACTTGAGGGGGGGTGAGGACATAAAATAATATAAAATAACATAAAATAATGTAAAATAACTCCAGGTGGTTGAACTGATTAATGCCTCACCCAGAAAGCATCCCTACACCCAAGCGTTGAGAAACACCTCTTAAATTGCCAGAAATAGGATGTTTCCTGCATCCCCTTCCTGCCCAGTGTGCATTGCAACCTGCTTCTCTGTGCTAAAGACTGTTGGTCTTTTTTAACCCTTTTTAGGACCATTATCATACCATCCACCTCCACATGTGAGCCGAACCAGTCGCTTGGGACTTGGACGTTCCCAAGGTACGTAGAGCCAAGGGGCCTGGGAAAGTGGGGAGGAAAGCCCCAGGTTTTGGTCTCGGGTCCATTTTAGTCCTGGAGAAGGCTCTGAGTCTTCTTATATTATGCAAATCTCCTCAGCCAATCCTGATTTTAATAAAGTTGATTAATCATTGTGCTGTGGACAAGGACAGTTATTCCCTGACTTATGCTATGGCGTTTATTGAAGCTGTATCCTTAAATGAATTACTGCAGGGATCATTAAATTTTGACTTAAATTGGACATAGTAAGCTCATTTAAAAAAAATAAAAAGCTTAGCAAGTTATATATAAACTAGAGGAAAAATTAATCTTCTCAAACTGTCTCCCATCTTCTTTTCAAGCAGGAACCTAAAGGGCAGATTTGCAAAGGGGACTTTTAATTTGCACGGCAAATTTTCACGAGGGCACTTTGAAGCTGCATTTGTGCAAATCCTAAATTGAATTGTGGGCTCAAGATTTGGTGCTTTATCCTCATTCAGCTCAACGGGTCCCCAGATTTGGGGTTGGCAGTAGAAATACTGCTCCCCTGGAGAGAGAAGGGGAAAGCTGTCGCCCTGCCCCTGCGTAGTGCCAAAGGGCTCAGTGGGAAGTGGATGTCACTCCATGAACAGGTAAGGGTCGATTTGGGGGGAAAACAGGGTGAAATGGAAAAGCTGGCAGCATGTGCCCGCTGCCTTTGCCATGGTATCATTGGGAGCCATGCCCTGCACTGCGGGAGCTGGAGGGGAGCAGAGACCCAGAGAAGAGGCAGGCAATTTTTATTGGGATTATGCTAAAAGGTCACATAAAAGATCCCACCATTGGTTGATGGCTTTAGGGTTGGAGTATTCATTCACTGAGGGTTTTTAGAGGGAGTATGGAAATGTTGAACATAGGTCTAGTCTTTTGCTTCGCAAGCATTTTAAAACAGTTCAGTACTTGTTTGTTTGATTCTCCATGTATAAAACTGTTAACGTTACTCTTCGGTGCTGAGGATACCCACAGGAATGACCACGGTGCCTTGATGCACCGGGGCACGGGTGGGAAGGAGGTTTCCAAGCCCCTGTCCCATCTGCTGCGGTTTCCTGAGAGCATCCCTGAGAGCAGAGCTAGGCAGACCATCAGCCACTCAGTTTGGGGTTCAGGGGAGCAGGTACGACCCCACTGAGTCCCTCCAGATGGGATAGTGCCATGCAAAACCCCAAACCCTGAAGCCTGTGCATAGCAACATTCAATATGCATTTATCAAATAAAAGAGGACTGCACCTCTGCCTATGGATATTGGTTTCCATTAAGGGGGGAAGACTATAAGCAAAAGTAAGGTGATAAAGCAGGGGGCTTTGAAGTAGTAATATCCAGATCCCTCTTGATATCCAGCTTGTACATTCAAGCCACACTTATTCATCCCACCTTACACATCCCAGTCACACCATCCCGGGGGAAGGGGTGAGCTCAGAGGGTAAAGGGATTGCAACTACATGCACTGCATCAGCCTGTTCTCCATTTTCCATGCCTCTCTGTATTTTAATTAAAAATCTTAATTAATTTTTCACTTTGTGTCAAAACTTCTTTCAGCACGACTATCAATGATGGACATACCTCTTGGGAAACGAAGCATTCTGCTAGAGAAGGGGAAGATACTTTTTTTAAATGACTGTTGTGCAGCAAACCTGGAAGGGCTGCAGTTTACCACCTCTTCGTGCAGACTTGCTTGGTCATGGCAGGATCAAGCTGCTGCTCTAACACGAGATTTCAAGGCAGGTACTAATATTTTTCAAAAATGCAAACTGTGCTATGCTTCGGATCTTTAATACATAAAATACATTTATTTAAACAATAAATGCAGAACCGCATATGCATGCCCAAAAAACCAGAAGGAAAATAACGTAAAGGTTCCGCGCCTCTGTGCTTTGTGCTTTCTGGCTGGGGGCTCAGCAGCCGGGGTGTTCGCGTCTTCCTCTGTAACCCCAAAGCGCTTTTTCTCTCCATGGAAATTTCTATTGCATCGCCATCTCGTGGTTTTCTGCAAAAATTGCTGGTGCTGCAGAATGCCTGCCTTACACTGCCGGTGTTTAATTGCACGATGACACCTATTAGAAGGTAATATCCACTGGACATGAGGTGCACAGGTAATTGCAATTACTATTGCATAGCCGGGCCCTTAACAGTGAAGCTGGGGAAGGAGAGATGCGGGGAGTTCAATTACAATTTGTGCACTCGTGGGGCTCAGCGCTGCCTTTCACATTGCTGTCCGCGTGTGGGCTCTCGTCCACGGCCATGTTACTCACTCTCCTGCGTTACATGGACTTGGGAGTGCTGGAGAACATTGTCCAATGGACTTTGTTTTTGCAAATGCAAAGAAAGGTATATACATGGGAAGGACCAAGAGCAAACTCTGATCCAAATGATTCAAGACACCAGGGCTGTTATTTAGAGGATGATATACAGCATGCTTATGTCTATGCAATAGACACATTTTCTTTCTTTCACATCTTTTTACTTCTTTAATTAGTTTGAGCTGCACTGAAACTATGAAGGGCAAAAAACAGATTCATGAAGTTTTTTACATTGTAATTTGGCACTGGTAATGGTTTGGAAATGGTCACTTACTTCAGCCTACACTACTGTTTCTGTTTACACAAAGGTGTGGGGTTTGTGAAGACTACAATGAAGTTTAGTCACATGGACGTGCCTCGCACCTAAAGTTTATAAAAGGCTGTCAAAACCTGAGCTCTCAAATTAATTTTAACATGTCCCAGCAGTGGTCATCACCAGGTAAAAAAACCTCCAGGCCTCAAATCAGCTTAGTGAGGCAGGGCTGTGCAAGAGCCCCTCTGTGCAAGGAGGTGAGCAGGGGGCTGTGGGTGCAAGGAGGGATGGTTGTGAGGTTGCAGGCACAGGGCTGTGATTGCATGGAGGAGTTGCCACAAGGCTGCAAGCATGGGGCTGTGATTGCAGGAGGGGATTGTTGTGAGCGTGGGGTTGTGGTTTCGAGGAGGGATGGTTGCAGGGCTGCAAGCCCAGAGCTCCCCATCTGCACTGGGTGCTCTCTGCATCCCCTGGACTGAACCCTCTGCCCTGGAGCCGGGCTCCCTGGGGCTGCGTGAGCTGCCCCAGACCAGAGGGACCCACAACAGCCCCAGTCTTGCAGTCGCAGCACCTTTTCTGGCTGGTAAAACAGCGTGCAGGGGGTGAAGCACTCCAGCCCACTGTGGAGATGAGTTGCAGAAATGATCATCAGGCTGAAAATCTCAACTCCAAGCATGCCAGCAACAGCTCTCCAGTCCAGCCCGCTCTGTTGCTCAGGTCAAAATTTCCTCACCATGGTTTCATCCTGCTGGAAATGTAGTAAGTCTTTCCAGGAGGCTGCATGTGTGCCCCTGGTTTTCCTCAGCAAGGCAAGGAAAGCAGGAATGTTGAAACTCAGCCGGAGGTTGGGAAATTGCCCCCCTCTAATACAAGCCAGACCCATGGAAACCCTCCAGGTCTCAAAAGCCCTCATCGGCCCAATCAGGACTTTGATGACGAAAAGCAGAATAAAAGTGAACAGGAAGAAAGTGAGTTTAAACAAGCTCAAACAAGAAACAGCAGATTTTGAGAAAGCGAAGTGAGCAGCAATGGGCAGCCCCAGCTGTTTGAGCTGCCCCAGAAAAAGCCAAGAAACCATGGAAAATGACATGTTGTGGTGAACGGCACAGATCCCCAGGTCTCTCCATAGCCATGTGCATACGACCATGAGCACTATGAACAAGGAAGGACAATGTGTAAATCACTAAGCAGTTTTGCTGGTGAAGAATCCTAGTGAAGCCAGTTTTTTGCTCAGCTTTGGCACTTTCTGCTGACAGCTGCCCCATTTTCCCACGAAAAATCACCCTGAAGATGCTGGCCGGTGGCCTTCTGCTGCACATCTCCAGGGCATATCAGCTCTGCTGCCCCATCCTCACCCCTGCTGGGTACCCTCCACACCCCCTGTTTACAACCAGTTGGAGGAAAACACAGGGTGCTGTCCCCCCCATTGTCTCCCCTCACCCTGCTAAGCCTCAAACAGGGTTTTGATTTTCTCCCAGCACCATGCCATGCGCTTCGTGCTGCTTCCCTCCAGCCCAAGGAACGTCAGGAACAAGGCAGTGCAGAGGCCCTTTGGGCAGGCTGCTGGGTGGGACGTTACTGTTGCATTTGGGACTACTCTTAGGGCAGAGCAAACACTGTTTCGGTAATGGCAGCGATCTGTGGGTGCAGGGAGGATGGCCTGCAGCGGGACCTGGGGAGGAAGGAGTAGTGTTTGGCACACAGCACCTTTGGAGATGGCTAATCGATATTATTAGGCATTGTAAAGCATTTCAAGAGGAAGGTTCCAGCTTACGTTTCACTCCACCATGGAACAAGTTCAGACGCAAATGAGACATGAATGGCTTCCTTTACACCAGTTGCCTCTCAGCAATGTTGAGATTTAATTAATCCCTTTCTGGGAATAATGTACAGTATTACCCTAATCTCTAATGCAGGATATCAGTGCTAATGCTCAGCATAAAAACTGAGGCTTGTTAAACGTACAGCTGGAAACACGGCCATGCCCCCACCGGTCGGACTGCTGCGAGCAGCTCTGCTGTGATCTGGCTGGCCTCAGCACGCCCGCTGCTGGGGGAGCTGAAATACTTGCTGCTGGTGGTACTCGGGGCTGTGGTTTTGTGCTGAAGCTTTGCTACAAGCCAAGAGAATTGTACAGCCATGTGAGTCCCAGCTTTCCTGTTCTCTGCTTCAGTCCTGGCCATGTAGCCAGTCCAGCTTTTGGTACCGTATTACCCACTGAAGGGGAGCAAAGCCACCCAAGGAAGGCAAGTCTTCCCAGGCATTGGTGGGAAATGGGTTCATGCAGTCTTCCTTTAATTTAGCCTTGCCAGAAAACCTGCAGAGAAAGCTTCAGTGGCTGGCTCCCACCTCCCAGCACCTCCCTGGGAGGTGGGTGCCCACATCAAGCTGGTGGAGCTGCTCAGAGGGGAAGGAGGCAGCTTTCACTCAGGAGTGTTTGAGCAGGATGGGCGGCTTGTGTGTGCTTAGCCAGCTTTGCAGTGAAGGAGGATTGCCTCTTTTTCTAGAGCCATCGACTGAGAGACAGGAGCCTGTGTCCCTTGGGTTGCTTTGGTAGCATTGAGTATTCCTGACAGCCCATCCCCTCAACCCTCGAGTTCCTGCTACCTGCTCTCCCCTCGGCTCTTGCACATACACAGCCACCTGCTGCCAAACTGCCCTGACCCCATCTGCTCCGCTTTTCACCTGCATCTCCTGGAAACCACTCTTCTTCCTCACCCTTTGCCCTAGGTTATCTATAAAGGGCTAATCCCAAAGCTAGTGGTGTCAGAGAAAGGGCTGCCATTGACTTCAGGAGACTGCAAGGACCTTAGCTGCTCACCTCAGGGTGGATTCTTAATAGATGATTAAACAGAGGAGAACAGCACAGGCTCATCATCGGGACACTTTTCTAAGTGAGCCTGCATGTGATTTCTTTCCCCCAGGAGAATGCAAAATGTGAGGGATCAGAACAGGTTGATGCTCACCGGTGTTCTTTGACAGGGCTTATCTTCATTTGCATTTTCGTAGGTGAGAAGTGAAACGCTGGTCGGGTTTTGAATGAAAACTGCAGCAATTTCAGTGCAGAATATCAAGACATGTGCTCTGGGTCGTCATGCACAGAATCCAACTGGAGAGGATCAAAGGAAAAGGGTCTATTTTTGGTTTTACATCTACTAATTACTCTGAACAAATGAGCAATGCATCTGAGAAGTAATCTTTTTTCAGGTTTCCATCTGGTAAAAGTCTTGTAGGTGCTGTAACTTCAGAATAATTTCAAGCCTGTACTTTTCACTGAAGACTCTGAAGTTGGAGTCAACCAGTGAGTGGAAGAATGCAGATTTGATTTTGTGTCATTCATGTCCATTCAGAAAACTACTAAAGCAACGTGCCTCAGGGCTTTGGACACCTACCTCCGATAATACTGGACATGGTGAGTTTTATAGTTGGTGCAGAATGCCTTTTGCATAGTTTTCAGAAGAAAAAATGTTTCAGAGGATCAATCCTCTGTTCCTCATATATCTTCTAGCTCTATTGGTAGGTGGCCTTCCTTTGCAAACCTCAGCTCACATCGGGGAAGGTTTGTCCTGGTATATTGAGGACAGATGTGTACTTCAATGCGTTAACACCAGAGCTGGTTCCTACTTCAGGGCTTTCTGCTATGCCTTCCCTGGGGGGATACGGATGATATGCTAGGGAGGTGTAGAGACATCACTCTTCTGTTGGAGTTCTCCTAGGGCTAGTCCTGATGACTGACTGCAGCTCAGAGAGGCTATTTTCCAAGCATTGTCTCTCAAGACGGTGGAGGGCGGTGGGTGCCTTCAGCGGGTGCTTGGATCTTAACATGCCCTGTCCTGGTTTTGCCATCGCAGTACACCAGAACTCCATCATCCCTGTAGGTGAGTCATGACCCACTGAGTATCAGATCAGAGATGTCTTTCCCCCTGTTATCCATGTCCTGCTTCCCAGGAAGCATTGCGTTAGGCATAGGCATAGCAGCAGTGTCAGGACAAACAAGCCAGAGCTCAGGCCATGGACCTCCATGGGGCCTCTGAAACTGGTACGTTGAGACTGGGCATCCTGGGACCCAGTGGCTTCCTCTCTGCAGCTCTTCTCAATGCAAGGCGAACTGGTGTTACCTACATTGCACCTGTCTAGCTCTTTGTCTTCTGAAGACCTGCTAAAGACCTTGAAGCCAATTTAGAAGGGATATAGGGAGGAACTGAAAATAGAAAAAATGACCTTGACTTCTCAGAAAGAAGTGAAGTATTTCTCAGGGCTTCACTCAGTTTTGAGAGGTATGAAGTTGCATGGCTGGGACATGGTCTGACCACATCCCCACACACCACCTTTGCAACACTCAGTGCCGTTGCAGACAGTGACATGTCAAGAAACATTGGTTAAGGCAGGCACTCTTGCTTTTGCAGAACATATTTTAAATCTGTATTTTTATGCAAAGGAAAGAAAGAATGAAAGACAACCAAAAGAAAAAAAGAAGGAAAGAATGAATGAGCAAATTAAAAAAGAAGGAAAGAATGAAATTTAAAAAATATTACAGGAGCCCAGCGCAAAGAGATGTTTCCTTTTTATAACCTGCCGAGTTATAGCAAAGTGAGAGCTCCCTTCGCCTCTCCATCCTGTTCTGCAGTGATAATGAAATGGCACAGTGGGGAATGGGGAGGGTTGTGGGGATGTGGGGAAGCATGAAGGAGTCAGAATTACACGTTGTATGTACTATTACTTCAGTCCTATATGAAGGGTAGGGTCTTGCTATATTACATCTAAGGAATGCAACAGTACTTAAAGACTGAACATCACCACTTCTCAAAGATACATGGATTAGTACAGATTTGCAGGCTGGTTCCTTGGGAGGCCAGTGGTAATTCTGGGGTCAATTTCCCAGCTTTCTGTGAAACTGAGGTTTCACATAATTTTTGAACAAGTTCCACCCTCTGAATCGTAGTGTCATGGACCTGCAGAAAGGAGTGGGAGCAGAATGGGAGACATGAGAGCTGTTGCTTTTTAGACCGATTATTGCAGAGTATTCTGTGCATCATTCTGAATTTGAGCTTGTTTTTGTATGGAAGTAACTGGCTGGCAAGATTGCTGTAAGTATTCCTTGTAGAGCTGTGTTGGGGGAAAAAAAAAAAAGATTCCTTTTTTACATGGAAAATTGTGACTTTATAACTCCAAACTTGAAAAATTTTAGCTGAAAACTGTGGGAGACTTCCCCGATGTGGCTTCTTGTTTTCCAACAAAAACAAAATAGCATAGATGGAAATGGAAAGTTTCTGTTTTCATTTAGAAGGAAAGTTTCCTACCAGTTCAAATAGCTGGTAGTCTCTAGCCTGGCCCCTCTGCCAGCCTCTGACTTCCCTGTTGCTCATAGATCAGTATTTTCAGGAGGTGGCGGAAGTTTTGCAGAGCTGAGAAATGGTCCGTGCTTGGCCCCAGCTGCTTCTGGGCATGGACAATGTCCATGGTGTATTTGCAGTCACTTTGCCATGGATGTGCAGCCTAGGAGGTGATGGAAAACTGACACCCGTGGCTATTGGAAAATAAAAATCCGTTACCAGGCTGTTATCAGTAATAATTTTCAGTGAGAAAGGATTTTTTAGGTCAAGAAATATGGAAATATAAACTCTTTAACCCTTTGTGGCTGAAAGATTTGTTCAGGAGTGGTAACATGGTTGGTGGCGGCTGAATTCAGCTGGGGTGGTTCTACTCACCGTGGCACCTCTCGGAGCTGGGGTCCCCTTACCTTAACAACCCATTTGCATTTCCAGGAGGGTTTGGGACTGGGAATAAGGACAGCACAGAGACCACATCTTAAAAGCTTGCCTTTACTTCAGGGCAGAAGAACCCACGGGTTCGGTATAGGGGCCTGACACTGCAAGCACAGCACACCCAAGTGCCCATCTGTATTCTCACCCATGAGCTATGGGCAGACTGGGGATGCTGAAGGGGCCCCATGCAGTGGTCTCTCACCTCCTGGCAGCACCATGGCCACCCGTGCATGGTGTCACCATAGGCAAGGCACCTCCAGTGACCTTCAGAGAAAGAATTATATTTGCAGGCAATAAACTGTTGCCCACATATCCCGTCTCCAGCTAAAGCGCAGCCTGTTAAATTAAACCCATTTTGTTAAAGGTTTTTAATGCTGCTTGCCCATATGCAGAATTATGTCTTTAAAGATTAAAAAATCCAATATAAACAAAATAAATCCAGGGAGCTGAATGCATGAATCATTATTTTAGTACATATTGTCCATTCTAATCTGCAGTCCAATTGTGAAGTCATTCAAAATGCTGCTTCTCAGTAATTAGCAGGAATCTAACTCAGAGCCAATTTCTGATTAAATGTGCTTAAAATCAATAAAACATCATGAGTGATTAGAGTCACGTGTGATTAGCCCTGTCGAACAAAGCAGAATAAGTTATGGCCTCACTTTAACTTGTCAAAAAACAGAACTGGGGGTGGGAATGAGGAGGAACAGCTGATATTTCTATAAAGGGTTTTTCCAGTTCTCTGCCTTTCTCTTCGCTCCTTTAGAAAAGTGAAAGGATTGGCTTGTTGTCTGAAAATTACAGGCTGAAGGGGAAAGTTTGGGGCGGCTTTGGCTTCTCTTGTGGGTTTGTTTAAGGATATGCTGGGAATGGCCTTTTTGAATCCTGCATCTCAGCTGCAGGATGTTTACCTGCTTCTCCTGGAGTCACCTCTTCTCCAGCTCAGTCCTGGCTATTTGGAGAAGGAAATACCTATAAGATTTATACTTTTTTTCCCCCTGGAAGAGGCACAAAGATCTTTTCTCCCTCTCTGTGAAAGGGAGAGATGCAGTGTCATATCTCCTAAGCGTAATAGAAATAAAGAGCAGCAGCAGCTCAAAACCAGATATTGATTGAAAAGCACGAGAGGTAAAGCTGGTGGTGAGGTGGTTTTCCTCCATCACGCTGCTGTGCTTCGGGACAGCTGACAACACCCCTGCCCTGGGGTGCCCTGGACACACACCACCACCCCCTCCATCTATTCGGGGTGCGGCATGAGGTGCCGGTGATTGAAAGTGGCTTTTTGGGCAAACGGCTTTTGGCAGCATCCCCCCAGAATGGCAGCTCGGGGCCGGGGGGCGGAGGCGTGCCAGCACCCAGCTGGGAGATGGCTGCGATCTCACGTTGGGTGCGTGGGGGCTGCGTGGGGTGGCAGAGCTTCTCCCGGCGCTTGGCAGGGCTCACCAGCAAAGCTTCCCTTGACGTCAGGAGATGGAGAACAACACTCATTTATAGCTACAGCTTCTTCACTTACAGCTGTGTGACCGCATCCCCGCCGGTTGGATCCTCAGAGGAAAATCCAGCTGTAGTGCTTGGTGCTGCCGCCGGATCTGGCCCTAACAGCGATGCTGCTGGGGCTGCTTTCTTCCTACCTCAGTAAGCAGAACAAAAACCCCACATCCACCACGTGCACATGGTGGTGGGTGAAGCAGGGAGGCTTGGGAAGCATTGTCCCAAGCTGCAGACTGTGTTTAATTATATTGTTTTGTGGGCTATTTGAGAGGACATTGTTTATTTCAAGAGTACATCCGCATGCTCATTTCCTGCTCTCGGCAAGGCTCTGGCCTTCCACCCAGTGAAGCTCAGGAATTTTTGGCAAATTCTGATTATGGGTTTTTTCCCTGTGTGCAATCCTGACAAGTCCCCTCCTACAGACAGACAGAAGTTGTACGTGGAGCTGCTCAGGACTGCTCATTCCCATGAGAATCCTTCTCTGCCTGTCTCCTGGTGTAACAGCTTGTCACACCTGGGAGATGCGATAAGCCATCAGGGAAAGCCATATTTAACTTGGGCAAAGGACCTGGAGGCACAAGGAAACTTCTAAGAGGAGCCCTGCTGTGGGCAACCCCACCATCTCCAAGCACCACGCTGAGTTTTGGGTTGGCATTTCTTCCAAATGAAAAGGTCTTGCAAGCCTGCAACTGAAAAGAAAAGGCAAAGAACTTTCATTAAACGGTGTTCTTGAGTGAAAATGAGCGGTCTAGGTTCAGTGAGGGTAGGCTGTGTATCACAACGTGCTGTAGGTCAGCACTGCCAACATGGGGATGTCACTTCTCATCGAAAGGCAGTGCACACCAACAGGGACAACGCACCTGGTTCGCCCTATATAAATGTTCTCTGATAGGTTTTCTTGCTGCTGTTCTTGCAAGCTGCTGGTCTTTAAGAGCAAAAATAATGCAGAAACAGAGAAGCAGATCCTCAGCAGATGTCCATGGCAGTAGCTGGGTTGCCCCCAAATTACACCAGCTGAGCCCCAGGGTCTGCTGTGCTCTGAGAGATAAATCACCCTGCAGTGACCTCCTGGATCCAACAGCAACGCGGGACCATCTGTGCTCGTCCTCGGTGCCACGGCACATGTGGGGAGATCTGCCGCTCAAGGCAGTCAGAGTCAGGACCATCCAACACAGGGTGCTGAATAAAACCCAGAGCTGAAAGTAGGAATTACATAAATCAGCTAATTATTCCTCTCCCTGCACCCCCTGTACATAGTTTGGTGTCTGAGTTGGGGTTTTTTGCTTTTCTCCAAAGCAGCTGGAGATGGGATGTTGAACATGGTGTGTTATTGCTCCTAATGGTATTAAAGAAAAACATCTCAAGTGCTGGTTGGCATGTTTTGATTATACGTGAGGGTAAAATGAGTGCCAGATTTTGAGTGGGGAAGACTTCTTCCTCCAGATCAGATTAGCAGGAGCTGTCGCGGGAGCAAAGCAGGGAAGCAAGGCATTGGGGGGCAGGGGGAGCCCTGGACGTACTCTCTTACAGTTTATTTGGCATTTTCGCTGAACAAATCCCTGCTACAGGAGGCCAGAGCCCTTGGTGGTTCCTTTTCTCTCTTCCTTTGGTGTTACTATTTGTGGCTTTATTTATTTGTACTAAAAGCCTTAGGCTCATTATGGCTTTTTTGTGAAGTGTTTTTGTGGCTTGTGTTGAGTGAGTGTGTGCAGAGCAGTTGTTCCCTGGACCCTTTTGGATTAATGTTTGTCATATGATTGCCTGTGATTTCATGACCTCTGTGGCTGAAGTGAGCCCTGTGGGTTTTTTTATGTATGTGCAATTTAGCTTTTAATTAAGGCCTTGTTATCCAGGGAGTTGCAGCTTGCTTGGCTCGCATGCCCCAAGGTTCTCCTGGCTTGATACTGGAGTAAGGTAGCCCATATTTGGAAATATTCAGCTCGTTTCTCTTGTTTCAGTTTTCCAAGCAGTTTGAATTAATCTTCAGTCTTCTTTTCCAATGTTTACTGAAGAACAGCAGGTTTTTTTAACACTCCCTTTTATCACGCAGTGTGATCAGTCGAGCTCAGACAATGCGTATTCTTGCTGGGGTCTGTTGCTCATTTAGCAGTCTACAATCTACTAATGAAGTGCAGATGCATTGAGGAAGATCCTCCCTCCACGGATGAACCCTGGACCAGGATGCACCGAGGAGCCGTGTCCTGCAACTCGCAGCAGCCGCTTGCAGGCACAACGGGCCAGAGGAGTTGTGCTGGCTGTTAGGAGAGCTACTCGTTCCTAAGAGGTTTTAGATGCTTTGGTCACCCTCGTACTTCGACGTGTCAGCACAATTTTCTCCTTCCTTTCTGTTTTTCAGGTCCCTGTGTTTAGCTCTTAAAATACATATTATACATGGGCCTAAGGTCTGCCTTTTTGTAGGAAAGCGAGCAGTTTCTTTTGCCGTGGGTTTTGGGTGCTCGGGCTGTATCACGTGCACAGGATCCATTTTCAAAGCTGACTTCTTTTTCATGCACGATTGCTCTCAGCTCTCTCTAGAATACCCAAAGAATCTGGGAGCTTTGGCAGACACCTGGTTGCAGATTAACACCAGATGACCAGAGCAGATAGGTACCAGACTTTCATCCTGCCCCTTCGGATAAACCTGGCTCCCCTCTTGCTCCTGCCTCTCCCCAAAGCAGGGATTTACCTGACAGCAAGTACCCAAGATATCCCCACACTCAGCTGTCTTACTAAAGTAACCTAAAGATTACTACCAACAGCTTTCCATGCATCTGTTTTGGAGACGTTTAGCATAAAGGGAACTCAGGTTGAATTCTACGGCGGTGGTTTGGGGTGTAGTTCTGGACAGTCCCATGACATCTCTATGAGGAAGCAATTGAGGTGCCTCAAACACCAGAATTTCAGTACCGGACCAAATTTTGAGAACTAGAAGGTCTTGAAGTATTTGTAGGCAGTGATTTTATTGATTAAATGCAAATTTGTAAAATCAGGATCCAGAACTGAGCTTGGATTTGGTACATTTTACAATTTCCTTGTACATTAGGTGGGCTCCAGGATGTCTTGTCATGGTCCGGTTTTAACAGCTTAGTGCCTCATTCTTAGAGAGCACTTCTCACTGCTGCCTTTATTTTAAAGCTATTGATTCCTGCTTCCCAGTTTTCCAAGCTCAGTGATGAGATGTTGAGCTGGGTGCTACAGTAATCTAATAATCTTTAGAAAACGTTCTGGGGTGTTTAATATTCTCATAGTGGCCAAACTCTGAGTTCGGTCAGTTGTAATCATCACACTGGAGCATGGTCAAGATGCAGTCTGGCCTGGACCCTGTGGCCATCTGCCCGCAGGGAAACCAGCTGCCTCTCAAGGTAGAAATACCCTTCAGACATCACGATAAATCCCATTTTCTACCAACAAACCTTCATTCTGCAGCTTACCTCCCTGTGTGTGAATGACCGTACTTTTCAAATAGGTTCGTTGGTGTTGTTTATGTTTCACATGGCCTCTTGGAGAAAAGCCACACCAGATAGCCTGTCAGTAACCATGAGTAGATTTGCCAGACCTTGCAGAAATCCACCACCAAGTACATGCACCTTGGTGGGATCACCTGGGAAGGCAGGCGCCTGTAAATCATTTGAGCCAAGGGGTTTAGAAAGGCAGCTATGAAGGGACAGGATCCTCCCGAAGGAAAGGCACATTCAGAGCATTTTAAAAACTGATTTCAGTGATACAGGATGAGTCATGTCTCCTGACATTGACTTCTCCATCGGTTGCTGAGAGAATGGGATGCTTGCGATGCAGGAATTACCTCCCACTAAGTTCAGATGCCTCAGATGGGTCAGATAAATCACACTTTAGTTACTCATTTCTCTCCACGGATGCTAAAGGGAATCTAGACCCCTAGCACTAATGTAGACATCAATCCCGGAGACTTCTAACATCCGTGGAGATGTGAATCTCAGCTGGGTTGTCTCTGCCTCGAAGCTTGAATGTGAGAAAAGGGAAGGCAGGCTGACAGCAAAGGCAGAAATGAGAGGCATAAACCAGATGCAAAATGTTGAGAAAGATAGAAGCTATAAGATAGCCCATAGTCCTGGGAAGCTAAGAGCACCTATCTAAGAGTGAAGTAGCAAAACAAGAGAACAGCAGAGAAAAAAAAGCAGGGCTGGACCAGTGCAGGAAGATGAAAATTTCCTTTCAACACTAAAAGTAACAGTTTCTAAAATCCACCTTCTCTGTCCCTCCCAAAATGTAAATGCTAGTAGTTACCCCTGTGAAAATCTGGAGCAGCTTTGTGGTAGTAAGTAGCAGATTCTTGGCTACTGGAGCCTCAGTGTGGCAGATGGGTTTTTTGGAAAATGACACTTGCGGAGCCCAGCTGGTAACCACAGCTGAGATCTCCCTATCAGAGATCTTAGAAGTCAACGGCTGTATCAGCTTTGATTTCACTGGAAACAGTGGCTGGGCTGCTGGAAATTACACCCAGGTGTTAGGTGGAGAGGTCAGACTTGGCCAGCGGCTCCCAGGATGATAACGGACCCGTTTCAGGCAATTCCCCGTGTTTACCATGAGAAATGTCTGCATTAACTGTGATATTGCTGGAACCTTTGGCAAATGATTTTGCCTTTTTAGGTGAGCTATTTAAAAATGTCCTCCCCTAGGTTTGGGTGATACTTAGGTCTGGTTTGGCTGAGGGTTGGGCACCTCTTTCTCTCCATGCCCAAGGCACCTTGCTTTGCAGAGGCCAATCTGCCGCCAGCCTGCTGCTAAACCAAGCCAGAAACAGGCATTTTCCACCCCCCAGCAGGAACGGTTGGTATTTAGAAACACTTCCCTTCTGAATCACAGGAGAAACTTGGAATATTAAAAGATTTTATTGAATAAAAGGATAGTAAACTGTTTTATCTGACATGTGGGAAAATGAAAATTGATCAGCAATTTCCCTGAAAAATAAACAGCGCAGCATAGGGGAGTTCTCTTGGTGCTGCTGTTGAAATCTTTATGCTCCCAGCAAACGCTGAAGAAGTGTTATTTTCTGCAGGAGAGGGGAAAGCGTGTGGCGTGTCTGACCAGTTGCACTTGCTTCCAACTCAGAAACATCAGCTGGGTTTTGACTTTATCCCTGCTGAGGGCTGGATATTGTTTCCCCAGCACAAATGACTTTGTTTTTGTTGAGTTTTTTTTTTTTTCTTGCATGAGGTCTCCCTGTACCCAATAATAAATGAAGGGACCTCCAAGTGTTTTCAGTGTCACCTGCAAACTGGCTTTTGTGTTTTCACCTTCTCTGAGATGAAGAAAATACAATTTTCTTTGTACCATCTGATCTGAATGCTGTTTAACCCTCCTTTTCCAATAGTTTCTGTGTCCTCAAACTTTGTCTCTAAAACTTACTTTTTGCGCCCATGCCATATGCACACCCACCTGGATGTGTTATGTGCTATGTTATGTTTTATGCTGTGTTAAGTGCTGTGCACACACACCTAACCATGATGTGTTATAAGTAGAGATAGCTGTGGATTTTCCATCCTGTCATTTTCCAACAGAAAAAGTAGATTCAAAAACATCAAATTTTGCTGTTGAAAACTAGAAGTCCTTTCCCACTGTATGCACAGCCCCCAAATAAAGCCATCATTGGGAAAATTAAAATTAAATATTTCATTCGGGGATGGATTGTTTGTAATTAGAGTGTGTGTGTATACATACATATAATGTTTCAACTAAATATTTTATTTTTCATTATTTCAACCAAGTGTTGAGCTGCTTTTGCCAGTGGTGAAACCAGGAACGTGAAAGCCATGGTTCAGTCCCATACCTTCTCATGGGATATCACCTCTCCCTTCACATGATGCACAGTGATCATCGCAGCGTTACAAGTGATGGGAAGTGGCATTTGGCCAAGGCCACAGACCTATGGAAAAGGGGAAAGTCCTGATTCCAAGACTGGGATTTGACGTTTTACATCATCACTCTCAGAGAAAGGGGCTGGGCTGCTCCTGAAGGTATGTCTGGGTCCATGAGATACTTCCCATCACCCCCAGGGAGCACTGGAGAAGGTCTCCAGTTTGCCAAACTAGCCTTTGTGAGTGGTTTTATGGAGGCGAGTGGTTGCAGGGGCCTTCTTGTTGCCATTTCTGCTTTAGGAGAAACCAAAGAAGGGCTGCAGTGACTTTGGACAGGGTCAGTGGAAGTGATGGAGTCAAGCAGCTGATGAAGAAGTTGATTGGTGTGTGGCTGGTCTCAGTTTATATTGATCTCTACAAACAAGGGAGGCAAGTACATGTTCTTTCAAAAAATATTTTAAAATATTTTTAAAATATTTTAAAAAATAATTGTAGAAGTCATTGCTATCCAGTGAGTAACTGGAGGTGTACAGCTCTGGTGGTTCTGCTTTGCTTTCAAAGCCCTAAGGCACTTTTAAACACAGAGTGATCCTGTTGCTGCTGCCTGTAGGAGTTCACAGTCATCCTCTGATCAGTTCTCCTCTCCTCATCTCCCTAAAAGTGATTAGCGGTTTGTCCTTTCTGTTGTACTTCTCAATCGCTTCCTTTGCAGCAGCCCAGGAGAGCAGGCATAAGCTCCAAGTGCAAAATGCTGTGGCCAGGATGGAGAGAAGGAGAAGTAATGCTGGCCGTACTTTAGCCAGACTGACATGTGGGACACCAGAAGACACCAATGCAGAAAGCTGGAATGAACATTCCATTTGTGCAACATCAAAGAAAAAAAAAATGTAAAATACAACCAACAGACAGGCTATATTCAGGGGTCTGCTTACATGACATAGAGTTTGGGAATTACATCTACCCAATGGAAGTAAACAGTTTTGAAACCATTTTTTACCAAAGTTGCATTTTCTGAGACAAGACACCCCATGAACTTCACTGGAGAGGTTATTTAAAGGTTAAGTCATAGCGCTGTGAGTAAAGCATAGTCCTGAAAGTCAAGAAATATGTGTTCCTCTCCCAGCTCCGTGGGGATTTTACTGCATTACCAGTAACAAGTAACCTCATCTCCACACACAGTGTTTGTGCATTCTGCCCCTTTAACCCATCTTAGTCTTTCCTCTGGCTTCATAGTCTCCCAACCAGCTAGTGAGCAGCTAACGTGCCAGCCGAACTGTGGGTGTTGGAGCTCATACCCTGCCTAATGGGTTTGTTTGGATCTGATTAGAGCGGTTTTATGTAGCTGGGTGTACACATGGCTGCTAGAACCATGGGATCTGAGCTCTCTTCCTGGGTCTGTGCGACTCTCCTTGTTTGCAACATCTTGGTTTTTTGGCAAATCAGAGTGCATGCTAAGTACGTGCTAATACACAGACTGAATGACAATATATTATCAGAGATTATTTCACTCCTTTCTCACCCTCCATTTCATGGGATTTAGACACTGTACACTAACCAAGGCAAGAGTTATTTAGATTGTTTATTTTTCACAGAGGAGATTAGTTGATTTTTTAGGGAGAGGGAGTGTTTGTTTTGTTGGTGTTTTTCTTATAAATAATTTTCTTTTGGCATCTAGGCATGCTGGAAAAGGAGAATTATCTATTCCACAACTACAGCCTTAGCTATGATCTAGTTATGTCCTCTGAAAATCGTGTCAGCTTTCAGAAATGTCTATTGTAGAGAAAACATCCCATTATGGCTATTCTGCAGTATTTAAAGGACAGAAGCACCTAAGCTATTGCTCCCCTGACTTCTGTTTCCATTGAGTGAAAAATATCTTACAGACAGAATATCGCTGATCACCAAACACAGTGCAGAATTGTTGCTTGTTTCCTATTCTCTAACAGGGATGCACCAAAAATAGAAACAGCTGCATCTTCAATTGGGTGAAACTTGAGTAATGTTGATGCGCTTGAAATAAAATGGGAAAGCCATGCGGAGTGAGGGGTTTGATCTGCTAGGTGCAAATGAGACCAAATTTCAGAATTCTATGGCGTATATAGTTCTAGATTTTCCATGACCCAAAACTCAAGAACATTTGAATCTAGGGTTCTAGTTTCTTCTTATAAAGACAGCAACATCAGCACAAAGGTTTACAGTAGTCTGCTCAGGGAGTGCTCTCACCAGCAGATGCTGACAGATGTAGCAGACCAGGGACTGCCAGATGATCTCAATGAGATTTTAGAGCATGAAAGTAAGAAAGCTGGTTTTCTGCCTTAACCCTGTTCATTTCAATGATATTACAGGTTCTAATACAATTTACTCAAATCGGTGGAATTTTTCCAAGAGTTAAAGTTTTAGAGTGCCAACCATTCAAGAACACCTGCAGGCTGTAATTCTGAGGGATTATACGTCTCTCTTATGTAGGAATATACAGGAAAGTAGCCCCCAAATCCAGGACCCTCCATGGTGCTGTCTTCTGTTGTCCTTGCCTGTAAGGCTGAACCTGCAGGTGTTACTTAGCATGGGTGTTGGACCAGCTACAGGTCTCCAGCACGCAGCAAAGCTGTTATTTAATAGACAAATACTTCTGAAACAGTCAAACTGAATGCAATTTCTGCACGTGAAATGGATAAACTAAGTGCTTTAGGTCTTGCAGTACCTAAATATCTTCAAAGACCCCAGCCCTGAGGTAGGACCAAACACGGGACTGTTGCACCAGTGTTCGTTGCCGTGCTCCTTAAGGAGACAGCAGCATGAGCGGGAAACAGGGTTGTAGTCCTATTGCAGTGCCACGTTGGGGTGAGCTTGTTCCTCCAGGTCTGTCTAGGGCTGACTGGAAAGCTTTGGAGGATCCTTCTTACTTGGCTTCTTGTCAGCTCATGGAATCGCACCTCTGTTGTCCCCCCCTTCCCATTCCTCTCAGCCTCTGTGGGTCCCCAAGGCCTCCCAAAGGCTGTCCCTCTGCGACTTTTACATCTTTCACATACTTGGGCTCATTTGTCATGTCCCCCGGTTTACTCATTGCACGGTGATGCATATTTACTAATTCTAACATTTCCTCGTTAGTCATTCCCTCCAGGCCCATTAATCACTATAAATTCCCGAACGAGAGGCTGCAGTACATCGCTCCTTCCAACAGACAGCTGACACGTAGTAATTAGGCAGCTGAACATAAAAATAATGAGGCTGAGGCTCCCGCAGATCTCCTTCCCCCTCTCAGCACCTCGGGGGCAGACTCTCCGCAGCGCACGGCCCCGCACGCCACCGCTCCTGCCGCGGCTGCACAAGCTGCTCCCTGACACGGATGTGCCCGGTTTCCTCTCTTTACCCCCAAAACCTGCTCTATGATCCATCAGAGAGGTACCCAAGCATTAAGCTTCATGACTTCTGGCAGTAACCTAGACGCTGAATTATTTAATCTCTCTGCCTCCCCTGTTTCCCTGTCATGAGGGGACTCGTCCAGCTCCCATTGTTCATCTCTACCTGCTGCTCCAGAAAATCCTTGTGCCAAGCTGCCCTGCCAGTTTGCCGCAGACTCGCTAACTCAGAGCACACTCTTGGAAATAATGCATCTTTCACAATGGCTTTACACCCTGGAATAAATAGCATGATTCAGACATTGGTTTGACTGCCATGTGCAACGCAGAAATGGTCTGAGAGACCAAAAGGCTCTTTGTGTCCAGCCTAATTTTCCTGTTTTCTTCTATTCTGTCTCCTCTGCACAGTTAGGGAGCAGTTCTGCAGTCTTTTTTGTCTCTTTTTTCCTTTTCTTTTTTTTTTCTTTTCTTTTTTGTTTTTTTTTTTTTTTTTGGTTGGTTGGTTGGTTGGGTTTTTTTTTTGGGGGGGGGGGGGGAGCAGAATGCTTTGTGACAATCACTTTTGTTTGCCACAGAAATACCCTGGAAATGGAGTGCCCATGGAGAGGAACGCAGCACCATCCACTCCAAATTACACTGTCGTATCTGGCATCACTGGCCAAACTGGAGTTAATGGGAGGTAGGAAGAAACTTCCCCTGTAGCTCTTTTTTTCTCCTGCTCCCTTCTGAAGCAATGTGTCTTGGCTGCATTTGGCTTAAATAGACCCTTGATCTGCTTTGTTTATGGTAATTTCTTTATTCCTGTGAGAGAGAGAGGCAAGGCAGCACCGAACTGATATTGTTCTGGGACTGCAGATGGGCAGATGGTTTGAAAAAATGACTGCAAGATTTCACTTGCACTCTGGGCCTGTCTTTCACATTTGGGTGCAAAGACCAAGTTTTGTCTTCTGTCACGGGGAGCCTAATTTAGATTGCCTAAAACTTGAAATCAGTTTGAAGACAAATCCCCAAGGTCAGTGACTCCACAGATTTGGAGGTTAAGGAATTGAGGTTAAGAACTGACAAACGAGGATGTTGAGGCAAGATTATGGAAATGAGGATCTGTAGCAAATTCTCTCTCGTTTCCCCCTCGTAACCTCCTAATGACATTAGCGCCTGTCTTTGACAGTCCCTCCTCAAAGGGGAACTTACTTGAGCACTAAAGACGCTTTTATGATTCCCAGAGACACACACAGGAAAACATGTGGGCAAATCTGCTAAGACCCAGATATGGGACGCAGACCTTAAAAGCCCTACACCGACTTAAAAGAAATGACCTGAAATAAGGAAGAGAGCAAAACCACAAAACACGGTTGGCAGGTGGGCACCTGCTGCCGTATCCCCATCCCGCTCCCTCTGCCGAAAGCAAACATCCTTTTTTACCCTCACCCTGCTGAATGTACTCAGTTGAAAATTCAGTCTTCACACCTCCCCAGTGAGCTGGAGCACTTCTACTGTCCCTTCTCACAGCTGCGAAGTTGCGATTCAGAGGGATTAAAGCCAAGATCATAAACCATTACCTGTTAACACTGCCTGCTCAGCTCAAACCACTCATCTCCCAAGTCCTCAGAGTGAGTTAGCATTTTGTGCAATGCATTTTTGTTGTTACTAATGCAACCCTGCTCGGAGGTCGCTGAACTCTTTTACTCCAGGGAGAGTTTCTGGACACCTGGTCCAAGGCCAGAAGTTTTTTCTGTATCTCACCCACCTTCACAGAGGAACACTGTGCCGGGCATGGGCTGGATTTATTTCTGCAGGGTGGTGGTTCTTTGACTAAAACACCAGACGCACATTTTCCTGCAAGGTTGTGTCTCACCTCACGCATTGCAGCTTGGCTGCTGCAAGTAAGGTTTCCTCCTCAAATCAGTGTAGCAGCAGACCTTTCCTCCCTCTTTTGCTTTTGATCTTCCCCACTGTAACTACACAGAGAGCTTACCGAGAACCACTGGAAGAATAAGAGGCATTTAGTGGAGATGCCTTTACCTGCCCATCAGGTTGGTGGACTGAGCCATGGGGCTCACTGCTTCTTGTCTGTAGGACTTTTCTACCGGTGTCGGTGAGATCAGGCCCATTTCTCTCCTGTGATTAGATGACAGAAAGCAAGGTGAGCACACTCCTTTTCTTTTAATATATTAGCCAGTGATGGCTAATGAAAAGCTGAAAGATAGTTTTTAACTGTAAAGTGAGTAAGATATAGCCTGTACGGGCAGCAAAGTATCCACGTGGATGGAGGCATTAAGTATGGATAAATAATGTACATGGCTTTTTGAGAAGCAACTTCTTCACCTGTCTAAAAGACCTGCCATCCTATTGATCTCAGCTGTATGAATTTATGGCCTTGTTATGAATTTTCTCATGCCTCAGCTCCCTAACATTGCAGCATTCATTCAAAGTAGCTATAGCTTTACAAATAGATTTTTTTTTTTCAGAAATAGAGTTTTTCCATCTGTTTGTTCCATTTTCCCATCTGTTCCTACAGCCTCATAGTCTTGTTCAACCTGTTTACAAAGATTGCCTTTAAGTGAATATATATTTTTTTTTTCCATTCCAGGACAATTGTTTCTTTCACAGTGGTTTGATATGTTCTTAAAGTGCCTCTCTGAACTACTCTGGGAACTTTTTTCCTAACCCATTTGCCTTTCCAATATGTGTTTTAATCCATCGTTGTGACCATACGCTTTAAGGCCATGAGGAGTTCTTGTCTGATGCACAGTGATTCCTGTGGCAGGACTAGATGGTGACCTGTGGCTAGAGCCCTGTGAGCCAGCATGCCCTGTAGATGGCATTACAGTGTCCTGCTGGGGACCACAAAGGTGGGTGACATCAGGGCATTACCAGTAGTGCTGCCTTTGGCCAACCAGGTGAGTCAGTTTAGGTGTGTTTCTTTTTTGTTACACTAAAATAGCGCTCGCTGCTGCCAGAAACAGGGTGGCAGAGAGCCCAGCTACTGCTCTTTGCCACCATATGGGCTTTCCACCACGATGCCATTCAGTTCCCTGCTCAGGAGCATTTGCTGCACTCATCTAGTGTGACCCAGGTGTTGCTCAGTAGCTATAGACATCTTCTAAAGAAGAGTTATCAGGCCATTCAGAAACACAAGCAGCTTGTGATAAGAAGCAGATCTATTTAAATTAAGACTAACTTACTAATAAATAAACTGCCTGTTATCAGTAGAGGCCTTCACTGAAAATGGTCTCGCAGCACCTCCCAAGGGTTCCTTTCACTGAAGAATCTCTAGTAGCTTCTGAGTGGTTACTAGAGATTAAAGTACCCAAGGCAGTCCCCAGCCTGTGTTTGACCAGTCTGAAAAAAATGCTCAGGAATCATCAGCCAGTATTGTATTACATTTAGATCAGAAGCTGGATTGGATTTGTCTCTGTAATTGTCTGAGAGACACAAGTAAGCACCCTTCGAGAAGCTATCATTTCTGCCTCAAAGAAAGCACAAATTTGCATCTCTCCAGGCCACCCAAAAAGTGATCTTTGATTTGTCAAAATAATCCTTTATGCAAAGGAATTGAGAGCTTGGAAGATATCCAAAAATGTGTTAATCTACACTTTTTCAATTTCTCTTTTTATGTAAGGAGGGGGGGGAACTAATAATAAGCTTGTAAATCATGTGGTTAGGTTTAAAGAAAAATGCTTTGGGAAAGTTTTCTAGCCTTCTGCAAGACATTTTGGTTTTATTCCTTCTGTCTCCACAAGGCTTTTGCCTTCTACCGTTTGCCAGCAGGAGGAAGATTGGAAAAATTCTACTGGTCCTGTCATCACAAGGGACAATTGTGGAGTGGTTTTATTGTTACTCTTCTCCTGGTAGAATGAGATCAGACCCTCCATTTAGCTAAAGACAAGGCATCTTCTTTTTCGTTCCAGATGTGCTAAGCTATTTGTAAACAATGAGGCCTTTTGTCATATTCAGCGTGAAATTCAACACTTTGCTGCATGTTCATGAGCCTTTGAAGACTGCCGTGCTCCACTGTTCAGGTAAAAGGGCTCACAGCAAGTCTGGGGCAAAGGATACCCCAATTCCTGGTTTCCATGCAGGAAGACTTCCCCAGAAGAGCTCATAGCAAGCACTGACCTTCCAGACTAAATGCAACATCTACTTCTTTTAAAGGTTTATAATTAACAAGAGCACCTTGCTAAGACACGTGCATGATGCGGGGGGAGCAGCGTTTTGTAGCAGTCCCTCTTTTTGCTCTTGGTGGTGGCTTTATTTTAGGGGGGGTCTTCTGGCCACTTGGAGCTAAGCAGAAATAAGCTATAAACTTACTTCTAAGCACAACTGTCTGGGCCTTGGGTGTTTGGGCACAAGTGTCAGTCCTGCGTGTTTGCTAGCAAGCTCAAGGCTTTACCTTCCAGCTCAGCTTAGTTTGATATAAAGTTTATCTATTACCAACCTGTGTTGGTTTGGTTCCCTTTGTTCCCAGAAAACAAAGGCTCTGTGTTCACAGCTAAATCCACACACACGAGGGTTTCCTTTAGCTAAACAAAAGCCCACTAAATAAGAACGTTTCTCCCTTCGGGATAATGCTGCATTCCCCCCTGCTTATGGTATGCAGCATTCCCTTAGTTCACTTATTTTGTTACTTTTTACAGTTCAGTTTCCATACGCCGCTCGCTGCTCATGTGTGGTGCCAGTGCTGGTGGTGATGAATTTCTTGTGGAGCTGACTTGAGCAATGTCTCTCTGAAGTAATCATTTTCTGTCTCCCCGGCGTTTAGCTGAGTACATAGTCTCCAAGACCTTTCACCAACCATCTATCAGCGACGAGTTCAAGCTAAGCAAGAACTACCCTGTTCCAGAGGCTGAGCAAATCGCATGCCTGCGTTGTAACTAATTATTTCTATTGGCTGATTGTTTTTTAATGTGTCTGTTTTACAGGTAAACAGATTTATCTTAGGAAGGCAAAGGTAATAATGATGCTGGGGTTTATTCATCGCCTTCCTTTGGAAACTGAAAGGCTGAATGTTGTAATAGGTGTAATTTAGCTGTACAGTCACTTGATTTTCATACCCGGGCAGTATGGGCATCTGGGATTGCTGGGCAAGATTGGGGAAAGCCTGAAAAAATAGTGGAGCCTCCTAACAGGACTCCACAAATGCATGACATTAGCCATGCGGTCTCCAACCCCCAACTCCTCATGAACCTTCCTATTAAAATTGAACCTTTCCTAATCGGCAAATCCTCTGGAGAAGCCAATTTCTGGTACAAGGAGCCCACCACCTAGACCCCGCATTCAGGCAGCACAAGAACATCAGCCATTTGTGATGTTCAACTCACCCTTACGCTCCCAGGTGCAAATCAGAGCACAGATATCTTGCAGGCATCTCAGCAACTGCTCTGGCAAGCGTGGTGCTGCTTGTACATCGGTTGTATTGCAGGAGCACTTAGATGTGTCTCAGGGCACATACCCATGGATCAAGGAAATCCAGAAACACAGTGCTCAACCCAAAATGCTTATGACTGAAACACCAGGAGGGTGGAAGGAAGCACAGGAGACAGAAAAGCAATGCTCATTCTTGCAATTTAGCACCAATCAGGGGATTGCAAGAATGAAATGGACCCTGAAAAGCCCTTTCAAGCTTACAAAATCAGGAAAAGTAAGAAATTCACCAAGTTAAAATTCTTGGAAGGGAATGTCATATGCATATGCTGTAAGGTAAAGCCACGGGCAGATAGGGCTGTCTGGGTGATGTCCTCACCCACGTCACCCCTGCACATTTTTTGAAGTTGTTTTTAAAGAAGTCTGGGTCTTGAAAACAAAAAGCTATGGCTAGAGATATTCAGGAGTGGCATTTGGCTGTCTTCAGTTTAGCATGGCCAACCTTGGAGACCTGAACCGGTGTGAATACCACCAAGCGCTCAGTGGTGTCCATGAGCAGTGGTCCTGTACAGGGTGAACGTTTGGGTCCCCCATCCTTGGAATTTTCTGCTTTGGAAGCATCCATCTCCTTTTTCTTCCCACCGCTGCAAATATCCTGCTTTCAGTGGAAATTTTACCAGGGCCAGGTTTTCTTGCCTGCCCTCCTTGGGCTGGGATGAGGAGGAAGACCTTTACCTGCTGCTCTCTGCCAGGCAGGGGGCACCACGAAGGAAACAGGACCCAGCCGTCTGGCAGCGACTTTTTCGGCTGGATTTCGGTTTGCCTGCTGGGCTGGGGTTGCAGCTGGCTGGCCTGATCTCCTTCCCTCCCACCGGCTCTCACTGAGAGCAGAACATGCCTTCTCCTGCTGATTTCTGCTTGCCATATTGATTGCAGCAGGGTATAATGGAGACAAGTCAGGCAGAAAGCCAGCCACCCTTGGGAATGATTAAAGAGCAAGCAGAAAAGGATAGAAGTGAGGAAAAACAGGCTGACACTTAGGACGTGGTGGATCTGGAGCAAATTGTGCCCCTTTCTCCACCTCACCCCAGAGCGGTGCCCGGGACAGTGCAGCAAGCACCTCTTTTTCATCTCTGCCCAGAAGAAGCATCGTATCGACCCCATGTACACGGGGAACAAAATCCCCCCGAACTGTACAATATCCCTATTGTGCATGGATTTGCAGACTGATTATTCAGAGCGTAGCCAAGGAAAGGTAAGGCTATGACCCATTGTTTTCCTGCGATCAATTGAATACTGTCATTTGCATTTAAAACGCTCCGAATTTGCACTGTCAGTATGCCAAACAGCTGCTCGGGCTTTTCAGCATTCCATGGTGACAATCACACTATCGTACATCATTGGCACCAGGATTTGCAATACTCTCAGTGTCAAAATTTTGTGGGTTTTTTTTTTTTTTTTTTAAGAAAAAAAAAAATCCCCCTCCCCCCCCCAAATACCCAAACCTGTGAAAAATCCACTTTTAAAATGATGGCGTTCGATGCTGCTAAGCAGGCCTTCACAGATGCCAACATATCAAAATTCATCTCTTTTCTTCCTCTCCTACAATTAAAAGGTAGTTAAGAAAGAGGCTGTTCCTGATAGATCCACCTTCTGTTTTCTCCTTTGTATGCGTATTATTCATTAGCAGTCTAATAAGAGTTTCAAAATGCTCTGTGCCTCTGCCAGCAGGGCATATGTATGTAGACATGTGCTTGTGACAGATAAGTACATAAACAGCATATTGGCACCAGAAAGACATCTGTGCCTAGAAAAACGCTTGTGATATGTACATAAATGACATTTTAGCTCTAGTCAAGTCCTTGTGGCTTTGAGAGGAATATGTGACTATACTCTTCTCTGTGAATACTGAAAAGGTGCATCTTAGAAGGAAGAGTATTTTAGAGGTTTATGGAGAGTTGGAGGAAGAGCTTGGATGCGGGAAGCCGCCCCGTGTGAACAGCCGGGGTTGCAGCCCCGGCTGTGCCAGGTTGCGGCAGACGGTGGCGGAGCCTTGCCAGGGGGATCGTGGGCGGCTGCCGCCGGCAGCGCCGTGAGCACGGCCCCCTCGGGGGGAAGCACCCGGCACCCCCAAAATCTGATTCAATACGTCCATATGGGGTCTGCCGTGCCAGGCTGGCAAAGGTGATGCAGCTCCTGACTATGACGGGAATCAAACCTTGGCCCGAAGACCAAAATGTCAGGGGGTGATCCAGGGCCTGGAGGCACGGGGAGTGCTCCCTGCAGTGCCTCCTGCTACCTGCATCTATCAGCTGGCTGGCAAAGCTGAGGGCCATCCCTTCACCGCAACTGTCTTCTGCACCAGAAAAGGGACGTTTTGGTCCGCTACAGAAGGGGACTGAGCATCCCATCTTCTGGGATCCTTCCCAGGCTGCACAACGGGACACCATAGGTCTGGTCACACCGCTTGGTTTAGGCTTGTAATGCCTCACTTTGCACATTCATGGTGGCGATTGCCTGCCTGATAGCTTTAATTAGTGCTGCAAAGGTTGTAGAAGCCAGGAGGTTATAGGTGAGAGGTCTATGGGAGTCCCAGGAAAACTAGAGAATATTTGCATCTAGTCTGAGGTAGGAGAGAGAGAAGATGCAAAACTGGAGGCACTTTAGTATTCGCTGCACATGCACGGCAGTAAATATGGACTCGGCGCCCTGATTTTGGGGCTTGGACTCAGAACCCGGGATGCATTTGAGCCCTGAGCTCCCATGGGAGCACTTACAGCCCAGGGAAATCATCCTAAGCAGGGAACCGAACCTGAAGGACTGGGCTCCACCGTGCCTTCCCTGAGCTTGCTCCAGGTGCCCCAGCACTCCCGTTCCTGGCTCTCTGCAACTACAAATCTCCTGTAGATTTCATTGGATCCAGTAAAATAAATCCTTAAAGGAAATGAGTGTCCATTGCCTCCAGGTCCATTAGGACTCACCTGGGCTGGATCATGAAACAGCAGCTGCACCTGTGTGAGATCCCCCTGGGACGTGGCCTTAACACACACCTCGGGGCAGTCGCTGCTGTTCACCTGGCTGCCCATGGTGAAAATGGCATTGCTCCTTTGGGTCTGACATAAGGAGGAAAGAAGCAGTGAAATATTCTTTGGTGTAAATCAGGATGGAGCCCGTCAGTTGATGTGACCTGAGCACACAGCTCCCCAGGTGGGTGGGGGTCTCACACCACCAAAGTGGTGGATGGAACTACAGCGGTGGATGAGCTGTTAGTTGCCTGAAAAAAGTGTTTGGGGGAAAAATTGTCTCCAGTCATTCTCATTTTGCATGTGATTTTTCCTACATATGTTTCTAATCATTAAGAAATTCTGTAGCTTAAATAACGCTCTGAAAGTACGGTAACTGTTGGACTACATTCTGTTGTAACCTTATTGAATTTCACTTCTCTGGAAAAAATAATGGGATACTATATCTTGAAAAACAAATGGTAATTGCATTTTTAACAGAATGTTTCTCTTTGTGTTTCAAAACCTTCTGCACACAGTTAGACATCTAGCCAGGGAAGAAGGTACAAAGCATATGGGCCAATTTCTGTCTGTTGGCTGTTCAAGATGCCTTAATATTCAAGCAGTGATGTGTGTGTGTCCATGCAATATGGCACTATTTGTCTGCATGGTATCCACGAGCTCAGGTGAGGCTGTCAAGAAGTTGAGCACTGGGGTCAGAAGAGGTATTCAAAGGGGAACTGGGGAAAGTGGCTTTACATCCTGCTCCTGATTAGATGTGTGGGCGTACATCCTTATATTAATTCACATTTTGGCTATTTGGACCACAGAAGACCAACGTTCCTGTGTTAGTGGTGCTGACCAGAGGCATGGGTTCATCTTTCAGGCGGCCAGGATCTTATAGCCGTCAGTCTTGTGAAGACTGCAGAAAAAGGGATTGTCCAACACCTTCGTACTGCCCACGCACCGCAGCAATATGACTTCCTCCTCAGTGCTCTGGGGATTTGCACACCACCACGTGCTGAGAACTGATTTCATTAAAGCCCGGGACCCAAAATAGCATCGTCTCAATGCAGTTGGTAGCATGCTGGTGTTATTGTCTACCGAGGTTAGGAGAGCCCTGGTAATACTGGAACGCTCTTCCCCAATTTTTAGTAAAGCTGGCGTGTTGAGAACTTTGTGAAGAGATGCATTTGGACATGGGAAGCTTCAAGGCAAAGTAACAGGCTTGAGGTTTCTGACTGACAAGACACATGTGAGTACATGCAAAATGTGCTCCTCCTGCTAAAAATAACATTTCTCCTGTCAACCACGATGCATCCGCCCCCACAACACCACCCAGAAGAACACATTAACACCTTGGCTTTGCACGTAGCCCGATTCACAGCAGCCACAAGTGGTAGAGGGATCTGCACTCTGTGCATGCTGACAAATCATATGGCATAGCGCAGAACAGAGGAGTGAAACTGGGCTAGCAGAAGTTGACGCCTTATCATCACAGTCCCTTTGAGCATGCTGTAGGCTGACACCTCCACCAACCGAGTCATCTCCCCGATGCCAGGATGAAGAGCACGAGCCCACTATCCTGATATAGCCTCTGGTAAGCAAGGCTCAGCTTGCCACACCAGGATGGGTGGAATAGGTGCGTTGACGTAGACGGGTACAGGAGCATCACGGGGGCATGGGCACAAGCAAAGCATGCCCGACCACTGCTGCTCACAGCTGTCCTACAGTGAGATGTAAAGTATACTTTATATACCAGTGATGTGAGATGTTCCTCCCATTACTGGTCACCACTTGGTGCCTAATACCATCCAGAAACCTGTAAATAATATTTTAAGCCAAGAAGCGTCAGGCTGCAGGTCAGTGTTGCCCTTAAAGAGGAGTCCTGCCGTGGCTAAGGTGTGGGGCTGTCATACAGCCCGTGAGCTTCTGCTGGCACTGCAGTCACCAAGGTAATGAAAGACATGGTCAGCAAAGCTTTTAAAAGTGGGGAAAGACTAAGGAACGCCAACATTTTTTCCCAATTATTATTTCCTAGGAAAATTTGCTTTTTGCCCTGAAAAATTGAAGCTTTCTGAAAAATGTTGAAGGCAAAGATTTACTTTCCTTCTGAACTTCTCACCATAACTTCTAGGCAAATAATTTGAAAAATCATTATTGACAGCTTTGCTTTGGTATAAATTTAGATTGTTTGCAAAGTAAATCTCTTTAAAAAAGCACCAAACAAAACCAGAGGTGGAAACAAGTTATAGCTAAATATTGGCAGGTGACTAGAGGTTGAGTTGCGGTCACAGAGGTCACTGTCGGTCCACTGCAGTTTTACCCTGGGACAATGTGAAGCTTTACACAAAGAAGATTTTCGGAAAACCCAGGAGATTTAAATGCATAAGTTCCAATCTCTCCTTTACCTGCCAAATGCATGAGCCTATGTTCTCAGTCACAAAATTAAGCTTCTTTAATTCTTGTTCAAGTGGCTGGGCAAAGGGCTCCTGCAGCGCTTCCCTTGTCTGAACTTCACCTGATGGCTCTGGCAAAGCCTGGCAGGCTTTGGTGGGTGCAGAAGGCATCCAGCCCTTTGCAGATGGTGTTTAGCACTTAACAGGATCAGCCCCTTAGCGACATGTATGATGTCCATCACCTCAGATGCCTTACCGTTTCTTAAATTATGCAACGCCCACCATATGTAATTAGCCAAGTAAGCTGCTTTCACCTAACCTCAAACGTTTGTAATGCTTATAATCCCATCTAGGTGTCTGTATAAAGGAGCTCCTTGTTAAGGGCAGGAGGGAGGAATATTCTTCTGTAAGAAAATTAGGGAGTTGTCAGAGATGTAAAGCTAAAGGTTTGCAAGATTGCTTTTGTTTGGCCAAGTGTTTTGAGGTTTTGGGGTTGTTTTTGGAGATGCTGGTGTTTAAACTTAGTTATTCAGCAGGTGGTCTGGCAGTAGCTGTACGTGATAAAGGAGTTTGCTCATAGCAAGTCCTGTCCCCACTAGGCTATCAGCATCTTAGCTTGCTGTTTCCTTTCCAGTCCTTTCTTACTCCTGTTTTTGCAAATATTACAGCAGCTTCAGCTTCCTTCCTGGGATGAAAATCCATGAGTTCTTCAGCCAAGATGGAGCTTCAGTTTTGGCCTGATTTGGTTTCTCTCTTGACAAAGCTGAATGGTTGGACACTCTTGGTGGTTCTGGTCATGTTCCTTTTGATTATTGACTTTGTGAAAAAGAGACGACCCCGGAATTTCCCTCCAGGGCCACAGGTCTTTCCTCTTGTGGGAACCCTTGTGGACTTAAAGCAGCCCCTCCACCTCGCACTGCAGAAGGTAAGAGCTCCATGGACTTTTCTCCTGCTAACAGTATTTTAACTCTTCAGTGACTTTTGTCACCAAACCTGTGAAGCAAGGGTAGCCTCTGAAGAACTAGCTAAATAGTAACCACATGTGGTAGATGAACTTCCTGGGTTTTATCTCTTACTATCTTCTCCTCTTCCATGGGTGTAGGAAGGTCCAATGGGAAAGAAACCCATAATGGAGGAACACCAACGCGTTCCTCCTCTTCCTTCCCATCTGACTGTGGCCATTTTCTTCTGGAGCCCAGAAAGGGTGCAGAGGGGCTGGACCAGGCTGGGGGATGGATGGCAAGTGCTGTGTGGGAAAGGGACTGTTTGGACAGTGAAGATCACCTCTGGAAATCGTCTTGTCATTGTCTTTGCTCAGAGGCCAACAATTTGCCCCATTACATCTCAAAGAAACATTTAAGACCCTGACTTAACGATCCCTGTGGCTTCTTCTGTGTTGCAGAAAGAGGCAGTGATTGCTCTGGAAAGGTTTCCAGAGCTTTGACTCCCACCAAAGCCAACAGAAGAGGGTTATTCTATGTGTGCTGAGTATGCTTCTCTGAAAAAGTGGAAGGAAAGGTTCTGACTTGGTGGTTGCAAATATCCTTTCTGGTGATTATTTATCTCTTGCTTTTACTTAGCACGCTGATGCCAGTCTATGTACCCCGGGTTTTCACAGGCCACTATCACAGGTGTCCCCTAGGGGAACCCTCGGTGAAGGCTGAGGCAGTGTGCTAAGGATGTTTTGTCCATACGCACAAGTATTATTAACAAAATTAATCATGTTCATTTATACACACACTGACTGAGACACCCATTTGGCCCCAGACTGGTTTCACAAGTCTCCACAGCAGTTCAGAGTGATGTCCTTTCCTGTAGACTCACACTAAGAAGAGGATGGCCTGAGCTCCTTGGCAGAGTGTGGCCTGAGAGACAACATGATCACCCTTTGCTCTTAGACATCAGGGAGCTGAACACTGCACAGAAGACACCAATGGTAGCCAAGTCTGTGCAAGGTAGATAGCTGTAATTTGGCCATAAATGCATTCAGGCTTAAAATTAGAAGTAGGTTTCTAGGCATTTGCAGGTGGAGCCACTTTCTAAATGAGACAGCTGGAGCAAGAAACCACACTGCTTTAGACAAAAAAGCTGATGAAAGGAATTGCCCTCAGCAGCAAGAGCCTGGGTATGGTGACCCAGGTGGTGCCTTCGCCTCCTACCCTGTCTGTGAGGAAGAGGGACGGAGCAGATGCCCGTCAGTTACAAAGCAACTAATGTCCTTGTTACAATCCTTGTTGCAAGTTAAATTGATGCAACTGCCTGGTGAAACCCAGGTCATACCTGCTAACAAATACAAGCAAACTATCTCTCCCACACTATAGCTCTCCAGGATTTTTTTATGCCATCTCCAGCCTTCGTGGAATAGTTCAGATCGGATGGGACCTGTGGACTTGGGTTTGGGTTTTTCTTAAGTCCACTTCCTCCAAACGGGACTAAATTAGAAGTTATTTGAATTCATAGGTAATTCGGGTATTGTCTAGGTCAGCTTTGAAAGTTTCCTTCTTCTTGCTCTCAGAGGGTGATGAACTCTCTTTCAGCTTACCGGTCGGTACGGGAACATCTTCAGCGTGCAGTTTGGAAGTCTGACGTTTGTGGTAGTCAGCGGGTACCAGATGGTGAGAGAAGCTCTTGTCCACCAGGCTGAAATATTTGCAGATCGGCCAAATATTCCACTCCTCCAAGAAATATTTAGAGGCTTTGGTAAGCACAGCTACCAGGATTTTGGTACAAAATATTCATCTCTTTACAATGATAAGAATTAGAGTGAAAGAAACAGTTTGAATTCAACCCTTGCTAACTTCACCCATGAAGGTGAAGTTAGGTTGCACAGAGTAAGGCAAGAACTTAATTCAGTCTAATGATCTCACAGGTGTACGTTTTAATCTCCTGGGATTTTGGGATGGTGATGGAATCAAAGTCAGGTCTTGATGAAAGAGGAGAAATAAATGCAAGCTGCCCAGAGATCAATAGGCTTGTGGAGTTTTCTCCTTGGTTTTAATTTCTCCTTTACTTTTTTCCCCTCAGTCGCATGTAGCTCCAGAGACGGGGTATGGTGCTCCTGCCTGCAGCTCTGCCAACAGTGTGATAGTACTTATAGTATTTTGGCTTACACCTTTTTTTCCCACGCAAAGTGACAAAGTAACAGATTAAAGCAAATCCATAAAGCTAGATCTTTAGCATAAGCCAATTACTCTTGAATTTTAATTCCCAGGCAAAACTATAGTTTTTTCCAGGTCTGTGGGGTTCGTTTGCTTTGGTGGTGGTGGTGGGGGGGTGTGTGTGTGGTGGTTTCAAGATGAATGGCCATTGCTGAATCCTATTGCTCGTGTGTGACCCAGAGCAAGGTTTGTTTGCTTGTGTTTTCTACCTGCAGGGCTCATATCATCCAATGGGCATATATGGAGGCAGCAGAGAAAGTTTGCTTTAGCAACACTGAAGAGCATTTCTGTAAGTTTTGAGGAAAAAGTGCAAGAGGAGAGCCGGTACCTCGTGGAGACAATTGAGGAGGAGAAAGGTGGGTGGTTAAGGTACAGCCCTGCGCCCCAAGCTTCCAGCTAAATGAACAACAAGACGTAAAACTCTTAGTCTGACGAAGCTCCTAACACACAAAACATTTCTTCTGTTGTTCAGATCTCTACCTTATGCTTCCAGACTGTGCCTTTTACCACTATTGTAGACCTCAGGCCTCCCATTTTAGTTCTTCCTTACTAATATTAAGCAAACATATACTAGGTGTTTATTAAAACTTGCATGTTTATATGGCTAAGAAAGTCTCTCCCATATTCCGCAAAGGAATAAATGCAGCTCTCCTGCTATCAGGCATGTATGCTCAGAGGCTTAGTTAACCTCTGCTTGTCCTTGGTTTTGCAAAGTATTTTAAAACTTGTTTAGTCAGGCTTTCCTTTTGTATCACGCACAGATGAAGCATGTGCCTTGCTTTTTTATGGTCCAGCTTTTAACAACTGCCAGAGGGATATTAGTAAGAATAATTTGTATGTTGGTACATGGGTGATGTTGCACTTCAGCTTTAAATAGAAGCAGATGGGGTTTAGCTAATTCTATGGAGCTATATATAGTAAACAAGAAAGATCTAAATAGGAATTGCGAAATTATATACTGAACTTGCTCCATTTTAATTGCTGTTACACTGAAGAGGCCAAATACTTCATGTTGCCAATTGATTATAGTCCCTTATAGTCCTAATCAATAAACTAATTAAGCCACTGGTTTGGGCCTTTCTTCCCATTAGTAATGACAAATAGCGATCATGTCCATCACTCTAATATCTGAGAATGAGCCCAGTTTAATTACTTTCTTGAAGAGTGGAGAGATTAGCAGTCCTGTGCAGAGTGCCTTGCATTTCAAAGTGATGCTCCCCAGCGTACTGACAGCAGCTCAGGGCTGGACTGAATTCCTGACCGATACTAGTCTCTCATATCATGGCAAGTAGCTCTCCAGGCTGCCTAAATGTGCCCTAGGAGGTGATGGTCTCAGCTCGATAGCTCTTCCAAGGAATGCAGATGTGGTGAATGTCATACCACACTTTGCTCGTACTGGAGCTGATGTGCATCATGTCTATGAGCCATATGAGCTATTGCTGGGTTTTACAGGTGGGTGCAGAGACTTGCAATCCTCTCCTCCTCCCCTCTCTCCTCCATCTCACTGGATTTCTTTTTGGTGGACGTTTAATGGCCAGTGCGGTGGCATTTTTGCAGTGTGGCTAGTCCTAGCTCCTTGCCCTGGGCTGAGCTTCGAGGGACCCTCTCCTGGTGTTTAAAATTGGCACCAAAAAACATGTTGTAGCATGCAAACCTCAGCCATAGCGTGGCAGGCTCCTGGTTGTTTTCCCTGGAAAGCAGTTCAAGCTCTACTTCGGCAGCTCTGTGCTAGCATTGGTGTGTGCCAGCAGCTTGGGCTGCAGACAGGAGGGGATGTCCTGGGAGAAAGGATGTCATGGCCCACAATGCCCAACCTCCCATGGGATGCTGGAGGTGATGGGGGTGGTGAGGACCCCAGGATGTAGGGTGAAGCCTTAACATCACCATGGATGAAAAGTAGGTGAGGTCTCACCCCAACTTCACAACTTGACCTGGTAGAGAATGTGGTTTTGACTGAGATTTTTAAAGAAAAAAAAAAGCAAGCTCTTTCATTTTGTTCCCTCCAGGACAACCATTTGACCCTCATTACAAAATTAATAGCGCTGTTTCGAACATCATCTGTTCCATAACTTTTGGGAACCGCTTTGACTACCATGACAACCGTTTTCAGGAATTACTGCACTCGCTGGCTGAAACGCTGCTGCTCATTGGAAGTTTCTGGGGCCAGGTAAAACCGGCTGGATGCTTTTCTAGCTTCAGCTGCATGTAAGTGCCCAGAAACCAGAGTTTCTAAGGCACTGACATAATCTGCTTCTCACTGTAGAAAAGAGTCATGTTATAAGGGAAATGACCACAAGTATTGTTTTACATTACACTGGGTTTCTACACAAAATCCATCAGGAAGGCAAGGAAGAAAGTTTAAATTACTAAGGCACATGGAGAAAAGAACACTACAGGATTGTAAAACCAACCTTAAGTCTGACATAACCAAAGAACAATGGAAAAAGCTTACAAATATCTATGTTTCTACAAAAAGAAGAGCCAATTAGCATGATTTGTGAAAATTCCTATCTTATCTCCCATCCCTTTCCCAACCAGTTTCTCAAATAACTTTTTTTTATTACAAAACTGCCTGTGAGTCCAGGTGAAACTAGGTGGATTTGGGGACCACATACCATGGGTCAGGTCTGATCTCTGTCCCCTCCATGGACCAAGCACTAAGGGGCTCCTCTGGGTCCACACTGACTTTGACTCCAGTGGCTATCTCACATTAGGTGACAGCTTTGGCCACCCAATATGAGAGAACTTTATCAGCAGAAAACATCTGGCCGATTCTTATCTTGTTGGTACTTGTTTACATCTGTGTAACTAAATTGACCTTTGTAGCAAAACTACTATATTTTTCCCTGGCAGCAAGTGGAACTATTAAATTGTACTATCATCCCAGCTATGATACCGGCCCATTTTTAACTCAAGAAATGTTCTTTTGCTCTTTTTGGTTTCTCACCAGCTGTATAATGCTTTTCCTTTGGTCATGCGATGGCTGCCAGGACCCTTTAGGAAAATCTTCAGGCACTGGGAGAAACTTCAATATTTTGTGAAAGGAGTGATCACAAAGCACAAGGAGGATTTGGACCAGTCCGAGGCAGGGGATTATATTGACTGTTACCTGAAGGAAATAGAAAAGGTAAGAGGGAAATACCTAAAGCCACCTAAACCTTAACCCACAAAATCAGCAGATGAGACTCAAGGCTGCTTTGGCAGAGGAGCTCATGCCTCCTGCGTTGTCTGCTCCTCCCTACCTCTTCCACTTCAAACTTTTTAGCAACAGCAGGAGGCTGTTCACTTTGCAAACACACAGATTTTTTGGTGGTTTTTTTTTTTTCATTTGAAAGTATTTACACTTTGCCTCCTTCCATCTTTCATTCTGTCACACAGCGTAGGAGGACTCTCACGGAACATGTTCACGTTTCTGAGAGCTTGGAGGCCTGTGCTTGCTGTTGTGAAACTTCACATTTAAAAATGCTACCTGCTTTCAAGAGTCACCTTACTGCAAACAGGATAGCTTTCAGAGCAGTCTGTAGGGCTTGAAATTCAGCAAAAGTGAGGGGTAGAAGTTTCCATGTCCAGGGGTTGTGGATAATAAACTAGCAGAAGGACCTGATTTATGTACAGGTGGTTTTAGTTTGGGTTTTTGAAAGCATCCTCTCCTTAATAGAAGTTTTCATCCCCATTTTTTTTTCCCCAAGTTTAAGGACGACACCAGCTCATATTTCCATGAGGAAAACCTGCTGTGCTCCACCCTGGACCTCTTCTTAACTGGGACTGAGACAACGGCGACTGCCATCCGCTGGGCTCTGCTCTACATGGCCGTGTACCCCCACATTCAGGGTAGGGCCACCAATGGGTCCTTCATTTAGCCCAAAACTAGTTAAGTAAAACTCAGAAAAGAGTTATTTCCAGCTCTACCACATGTTGGACATCCCTGTGCCCCACATTTCTTATCCGGAACCTTCTGAACACATATTTTTTATTTTTTTTAATATATTTTTTTTTTTTTACTTTTTGTAGAGAAAGTGCAGCTTGAAATCGACACAGTGATCGGCCAGTCCCGCCAGCCCATGATGGCCGACAAGGAGAACATGCCGTACACCAGCGCGGTGCTGAGCGAGGTCCTGCGGGTGGGCAATGTTGTGCCGCTGGGGGTGCCCAGGATGTCCACCAGCGACACTACCCTGGCCGGCTTCCACCTGCCCAAAGTACATGGACACCACCAGCCTCCCCCTCATCCCACCATCCCACCCAAAGCATGGTCTGCATGGCCCAAGTCCCAAATTTCACCAGGAGGGGAACCAGCCAGCAGGATCTTATGGAGATATCACAGCTATATAGAAAATACAGGCTCTCCTGTAGTGCTGTTATGGGTCTCACCTACTTGTGGAGGAGGATTGTGAGATCCTATGGTGCTGGTCATAATTTTCAATTTTAAGAGGTTTATCCCTTAAATTAACCCGCCACACATAATGGGAATAGAAGGCCAAGAAAAAAAGGAATGCAAAGAGTCTGGGTTTGTTAATTCCACAGAGTATTAAGAAGTAACACTTGATAAAAGCCAGGTAACAGGGATTGATGTATACACGCCATTCTGCAATTATGAAAGCAAATACAGGATTTAGATATAAGTAGTCTCTTCCATGTATATGACTGGTTCGGTCAAGGAAAATTAAAAATAAAAAATCTAGGTGTTTTGCTCCACACTGACTAGAATATTTCTTTTTCTGATAAAGGATGTGGAGATAAACCAGGTCGGGTTTAAAAAGCAAAATGTGATGAAGTGAATCGATTGAAAATTATTTGGTTAAATTGCTTCAAATTCCTATGGGAACACAGTGTTACCAATTTAAAGTTGGTGTATGTTAACATCACCGGTGACAGCAGCACAAGGTACAGATCAACATTATGGTGATATATAAAACACACAGAAGTGAACAATTCTGCAGACTTTCACTCTCGTTTAATTACATAGCTCAGAAAAAAACATTTTGCCCTTAAAAAATGTAGTTTACGTTGTGTGTGGAACGGAGCTAATAATAAACTAGTCTGACAACACGTCGGCTCTTCTCCATCACATAACGGCCCGTTTTCTCCACCTCTTGCAGGGCACCACCCTGATGACCAGCCTGACCTCGATAATGTTCGACAAAAACGTGTGGGAGACTCCAGACACCTTTAATCCTGAACATTTCCTGGAAAACGGCCAGTACAGGAGGCGGGAGGCTTTTCTGCCCTTCTCTGCAGGTAGAATGATGGATGGGAAGGTGGTTTTCCTTTTTGCAATGCTTTTTTTTTTTTTCCCCCAAGACACCCCCTCTGGAGTAGGAGGTACTGCTCCTTGCCCAGCTTCCAGCCCATCCCCAGAGTGAAAATCCCAGTGGCAGTTAATACTGACTGCTGGGAGCGGGAGGGAAATCAATTTGTCACCGCAGGATGAAAAAGTGACACTTTTTTCCTCTTGTGCAAGCTGTGTAAATGGTGGGGGGGGGGGGGGTTTGCCGGGTTTTCCCCTCTTCGTCTATCGGCACAGCCACCGCAGTTTGCTCAGCAGTAAACTTCTGGGGAAGGTTTCTGCAGAATGTGTGGGTGAACATTGCCACCTAACCTTTCGAGGAAGAAAAGCTCCCGCAGCCTGTGCAAGGCGGCGCGTGCGGGAGCCCCAGAGGTGGCTGACGCTCGCCCGGGACTCGGTGAGGTTTTTACTCCTTTTCCAGGCAAGCGGGCCTGTCCCGGGGAGCAGCTTGCCAGGACCGAGCTCTTCATCTTCTTCACAGCCCTCCTGCAGAAGTTCACCTTCCAGGCGCCGGCGGCTGCCACGCTGACCTTCGCCTTCACGCTCAGCCTCACGCGCTGCCCCAAGCCCTTCCAGATCTGCGCGCTGCCTCGTGACTGAAGGCCGGCGTGGGGCTGCCCCCCAACCCCCTGCTTCAGCCCTCCGCAAGCCAGAAAGTGTCCCTTCGGCCACCCGCCCCGCGGAGTTCGGGCTGAAATGGTGAACTATGGGCATCTCGTACCCACCAACAGGCGGGTGGCCACGGGAAGGGCAGAGGGCCACATCTTGCACGCTGCAGCAAGGACAACCCTTGTGGCTCTTCCCTTCACCTCCTGCCTCCTCCCCTCTATCAGTTCAACAAAATGCATGAATTTAAAAGCTTTATTACTTAATCTCCACTGTCTGCAACCCCCAGGGAGGTGTTTGCCAGCTGTAAAAGCATGGGAACATGTTGGGTCCATGTTGGCTCTTCCATAGGGGATATATCCACCACCCAGAGACCATTTAGCAACCCCTAAATCCGAGCGCTGCAGCACCCCAAATGACCATAGGCTGTGTTCCAAGGTGTCCATGGTCAGTGAGGGCAGCTGGCTTTGGATGTACAAGCTCTGGGTTCACGCCTTAGCACCAATTTGGACTTCCAGGTGGCCTATCCTGAGGCTCAGGTGGGCTTGGGCTCAGTGTGCTGTATGCCCCCTGCACCATCACTTTGGTGCTTTGTGGTGGAAATATCTGAGCTGAGATGTTTGCAGCAGCAGCGCGTATTTTTTTTCTCTCATAAGGATATTGAAATTTTAATTAGGAGGCTACAGGGTGCCAGAAGCAGCTTCCACCAAAGGCCAACCCAAGCAGGATGGCACAAGGAACTGTGCTTCCAGTAGGTCTTGAACGCCTACAAAAACAGTATTGCAATTGTGGAAGCAGGAAAGGCTTATCCAAATAAGGTTTGTGCTAGTAAAATACAAAGTGGGAAAGAAAAGTTGCAAAAATATAGTTGTGTGGTGTTGCTCAGGAGTGGTTTAACAGAAGCCCAGCAGCATGAGAAGTAGCAGTGTCAGAAGGGCCGTGCCCACGCCAGCTCACTGATGGCTGAGGAAGGAAATGTGGGCACGGAGGCTTTGCGGGGGGAAGGCAGGAGATCTCCACGTACCTTCCGTCCCTGGCAAAGGTTTATGGCCACGCACGGCGTGGGGCTGAGGAGGTGGCTCAGGGGTATGGCACCCTCTGTGGTGGAGACACTGTTTAGCCCATGCTGGGGTCTCTCTGGAAAAGAGTTAGTTAAATGTGCAAATTGTGGAGAAGTTTTCCATTTATGTGACCAAGCACTAATGCTTAAAAATGTTTTTTCCTGTGTGCTTTTGTTTAGAATATAGCCACAGCAAAGATTTATTCCCCACCCCCCTTTTTTTTTTATTTCCCACCTTTCACAAGTGACTTTTTTATGGGCAGCTACGTAGGGCACTGAATAGTTAACAGGAAAAGAGGATTAAATCAAGTTTCATTTCCACTGGCTTTAGCCTCCATCTCTGCAATAACCGCCTTTGCTGCCTTGCAAAGCAATCACTGTGCAGTGGCAGATTTATGCCACATGGGAGAGTCCTTTGCACATCACATCCCTGCCACGCCGGGCACCCCGGGATTTTGTCAATGAGCTGTCCTTCTAACTGATCGCTTTAATCCTATTGCAGTTTTAATTAATGTTTCGCAGTTACAGGCTCCCGTGGTGGTTTGTGGGTTTTTTTCTTTCTTTCTAAAAAAGAAAACATAAAAGATCTGTGGACTTTTTTTTTCACCTATGAAGTTTTCAAAGCCATTCAGGACTAGCAGTGGTTTCTCTCCATTTTTTTTATTCGCTTTGGTGTAGGTCTGATCTCTGGGATGTGGCTGCAGCTTGTGTTATTTGCACTGGCTTAGCAAACAAGTGTTGAACTCTTCCCTCTTCCATTTCAAACTTGCCTTTCTCTGTTACTTTAGGGTTTCCTTCCCCATTCATGGAGAGAATAAGAGATTGAAGTTGTCTTCTTTTTCTTTTTCTTTTTTTTAAATCCATTGAAGGGGGAAAAAAAAATTAAATGTAATGATCCCAAATCATAAAGGCAGGAGGCATGAACATGGAGGTTTTTTGAGTAGAACATCTCATGTGAATGAGGGGGAAACTCCTGCCTTTCCACAGGGCTCATGCCTAAGTGCACTTAAAAGCCAGAGGTAAAAAGAGAGCTTCTCCTGAAAAACAGCTTCATCCCCTTTATGTTGCAGAATAAAACAATGATTTAACTTCTCAAGTTTCTCAAACATAAAGGCTTTGCCCTCACGTGTATGGCATCACTCTGGTGGTGCTGCTGCATCTCTGTGCTTTGTCTTCAGCACCGGACAACCCCATCAGCCACAGCCAATGTCCCCAAAAGAGAGAAAACGAACCCAAATCCCCCCCCCCGGGGCACGAGGAGGCAGCTGACAGCCACAGCAGAGCCACACAGTGATGGCAAACTGCTGGTGCAAACGCCCTCGCTTCTTCTGCAATAAAGCACAGCACACAGCTCCACGTCCGCTGTGGTGTACGTGCCTGGCCAGCCGCCTGCCTCGGAGCCACTCCCAGGTGGGAAGATGGTTACAGGTCCCACCAAAGGGCCCAGCCGGCTCAGCCGGGCACCTGCTGTGGCTTTTCAGCACCTGCCCCGGGTTTGTCGGGCTTTGGGCACGGCTTTGGCACGGGCTGCACGCTCGACAGCCACAGCGGGTGGGAAGGGATGGCGGGAGGGCCTGGGGCAAGGCCGGCTCCCGGCCGGAGCAGGGTGCTCTGCTTGCACACATCCAGCCGAGATGAGAAAATGATGGTGCTTAGAAACCGCTGCAGATCCTGGACGGCTTCCAGCCCACATCACCCTGACACACCGAAACCTCAACCAGTGAGTCAGATGGTTTGCGAAAGGTTTGTGCAACCTTATCTCGGATGGCCCTGCTGACCTGGGGCTTGGTCTGGGACTCTTCATATCACCGAACGAGCTTCTGCAAACTCGGAAAGCGTGAGGCGCTTGGAGCGGCGGGAGCCTCCCCGGCACTGTGAAGCCGACGCTGGGACACGGCACGGTGAGGGCACCACGGGGAAGAGAAAGCGGGACTCACGTCAAGCCACGGGCTCATGGGGACAGCATGGCGCGGCTGCCAGAAGGTTTTAATCCTGGCCCCACAAAGCTCCTTTCTGTCCTTTAGGCAAGGACGTGGATCACTGGGGTTTTGTAAAGCAGCGGTGGGAGGCGGGAGGGGAAAGAGGGAGGTGGGGGTGTTATGGTTTGTGTTCAGGGTTTTTTAAATGGGATCAGAGGAAATGCTTGAGTTTAATCAAACAGTCCTTGCTGAAACATGGGAAAGCGGGAGTTCAAATGTGGTCTCCAGGCCAGGTCAGCAAAAGCTGCTTGATGCTGTCTTGTGTTTGTGCCCCCAGCACCTTGCCCATCTCCCCCCATCCCTAGGGGGTTTGGTGGCATCCCTTGAGCTCAGCCTGCCCTGACCTGCCACGAGACACATCCCTGTGGAGCTCCACCATCCACCCATGCTGTGCTTCCTCTGGGAGAGCATCTCCTTCCAGATGCTCCTTGTCTTCCTCACTGTCTTCCTGCTGGTCACCAGCTACATGAAGCAGAGGCAGCCAAAGAACTTCCCTCCCAGCCCCTTCTCCCTCCCCCTCATCGGGCACATGTACCTGTTGAACTTCAACAACCCCCAGGCCACAGTGCAGAAGGTACAGGGGTGGTGGGCACCATGGGGAAGGGGGCGGAGGGGGTTGCGGTTACACCACCTTTGCAGCATGGGGAAGGGATTAATCCCAAGCCCATGGCCCATGGGGACCTAGGGGCGGGAGGTTCTCCCTTGGTCAGCAGGAACATCATGAAGTTTGCCTGGGTAGGAGGAGGGGGACAAAGGTGGAGCGACCTTTTTGGACAAAGGGCACGACATGATACCATGCACACGGTGGCAGCTGTAGGAGCCCCATAGGCCTGGCCAGGGACTGGAAGGGTGTTTGGGAAGGGCATGAAAAACACAGGACTGAAAAATCAAACCTGGACAGTTTTACTTGAATTATGGCCAGTTAACACCAACTCCTGATTAGTGATTTGGGAAAAGAGGAAAGAAAAAAGACTGAGTCAAGCAGACACTTGTGCAAACACCCTGTCTCCCCTCCTGCTCTCAGCTTCCCTTATTTTCATCTGTGTCCCTTGCCAGGGCTGTCCCTGTCCCGACAGACACATGCATTGCAAATAAAAGCCCTTTTATTTATTTTGGCCCCCCCTCCCAGCTTTCTGAAAAACTTGGGGACATCTTCAAGCTGCAGATGGGCACCACATCATTTGTGTTCGTAAATGGGCTGCGGATGGTTAAGGAAGCTCTAGTAAACCAAGGGGAAAACTTCATTGATCGCCCTGAAATTCCTGTTGACAAGGAGATCTTCAGCAAGTTAGGTGAGTTATCCCTCAGGACACGTATCTCAGCTGTAAGGTCAAAGTGTTGACCCTGCAGAGGTCCAAGACAGCTGGAGATAAGACAGAGCCCTGGAGCTCTCTGCCCTCGGTGGAGGGCCCTGCCTTGGCTCACAGTGGCGTGTTCCTGCAGGACTGGTCTCCTCCAACGGGCACTTGTGGAAGCAGCAGAGGAGGTTCACCTTGACCACCCTCCGAAACTTAGGCTTGGGGAAAAGGAGCCTGGAGGAGCGCATCCAGGAGGAGTGCCGATACCTCGTGGATGTGTTTGGGGACGAGCAAGGTGAGTGCTACGACCCTCATAAGCTGTGCTGAAGACAGGAACCGGTATGGCCCACTATAATTTCACCCATGATTCACTGCATGCTGGAAATATACCTCACCCTGCAAGCGATGCTAGCACCCTGCCAGCATCCCAGCTCACTTTTACAGGCATTCTGCCTCCTAACTGACTGGTGAATGCAGCCAGGTAACACCCAAAGCGTTAGTCATAGCCCACCCTCAGCCTACTGCTCTCTCGCAGATCTCTGGAAAGTCCTGTGCGTGTGTAAATCCCAATGTTTCCAATGAATTCAAATGACGTCCACCCTTCTGCAGCTCTTGCCTTCCAAAGTAAACAAACATCTCCGTAGTCTGATTGTCAGGGTGTTTGCCAGACTTGGCCAGCTCATGGGGGTGCCCAGGCGTCCCGGGAGAGCAGTGACACAGGAGGGTGCCCATCAGAGCCGCTCATTGCACTTGTATTTGTTGAATATTTTATCTCTGACAACTGTTTCCTACTTTTCTGTGAAGACTGGAAGATAATTGATCATTCCCCTTTCCTTCTCCAGGAAAGCCCTTCAACCCCCACATTAAAATCAGTAACGCCGTTTCAAACATCATCTGCTCCATCACCTTTGGCAATCGGTTTGACTACCAGGATAAGGACTTCCAAAAACTGCTGAAGCTCATTGACGAGACAACTAGCCTCCACGCGACCATCATGAGCCAGGTACACCCTCCTGCCACCAACATGGATGCTGTGCAGTTTTGCAGGGCCATAGTTTCTTCGCTGTAGTCAGCCTCAAAACTCGTAGTGTTTTCATCAGCAAACGTCGTCATCATTCCCTATTCCTTCACAGAGGGTAGATTTGCCTGTAATTTCTTCCCGCCTATTTTCAAGCTGGGCAATGGTCATATTGCTCTCCCTCACCCCACGCCACCTTTCCTGCCCATCGTGCCCACTGTAACATCGGGTAATACACGAGTCACTCCGTAACAGGAATATCAACCCCTTGTAATGGTCTCCTGGAGCTGAGCTATTTCCACAACTCCAGCAATTCAGTGGCATTGCAGGCTCCTTCAGTTTTGATAACAGTCCTGTATTCCACTCACCCTTCTTCTTTTGTGTCCAAAGCTGTACAACTCTTTCCCGTCTATAATAAAGTTCTTCCCTGGGTCCCATCAAACCATCCGTAAAAACTGGAGGTTGTTGAAAAGTTTTGTGAAAGAGAAGATCAACAAACACAAGGAGGACTGTAACCTCTCAGAGAACTATGACTTCATCAGCAGCTACCTGCAGGAGATAGCCAAGGTCAGCAACGTGGAGCAAACCCTTCTGCAGCGGGGCTTAGAACTCAGGAGGGATGAGAAATGAGCCTGAATTCCCCATCGGAGCTGCCTGTGTAGCCATTTAGGAGCTTAGGATGGACATCGGGCCCAGAGCACCTGTTAGTGGGATGGAGGCACGGGGCGGGGGGCAGCAGCGTCTGCCAAAATCCTTGGGGTTAACGTGGACTAAGCCAGTGTCAGGGCAGCCCTTGCTGTTCACGTGGTACTAACGCCCCTTTTTGTGAAGGGCAACGGCATCTTCCGGGAGGAAAACCTCGTGGCATGTGCAACTGACCTGCTGTTTGCTGGGACCGAGACCACGTCCACAACCATCCGCTGGGCTCTGCTCTATATGGCCATGTATCCAGAAATTCAAGGTACAGTTAGAGAAAAGGTGGTTTTCCCTGCTTTTAGCCCTCACAGCTTCATGGGAGCCTCTTTTTTTTGAGAGAGAAAAATGGGGAATCCCCCTACACCCACACAAAAGAGGTGCACAAACAGTAGCAGGTGTCCCAGGTCGGTCCTTGGGGGCCCCTCACAGCAACACCCTTGTGCTGTTCCAAGGGTGCTGGTTTTTTTTCGTGAACCTTGGCTGATCCCTGCTGCTTCCCACCAGCCCGTGTGCAAACAGAGATTGACACGGTCATTGGGCAGCTGCGGCAGCCAGCCCTGGAGGACAGGAACAACATGCCCTACACCAACGCCGTCATCCACGAAGTGCAGAGGAAAGGCAACATCATCCCTTTCAACGTGCCAAGAGAGGTGGTGAAGGACACAGTCTTGGATGGCTTCCACATACCAAAGGTAACCTCACTCCTGAGCACTGAGACTTGAGCAAGGGCCTCCCAGTTCCACAGGCAGGATCCGCCAGACCAGCTCGCTCCTGTGGAGGCAGGAGGGGCAGAGCTACAGCCTTTCTGCCCTGGCCAGAGTTCCGTCCTAGCGAACACGTATTTTTGCCATCCAAACGTTCTCCAGCATGTTGAATGGTACAAAGCACTGCAGGGTGACACACCTCCACACCCCCTATCGAGGCACAGATCCCATCTCACTTAGCTTTTACAGGAACTTTGGCCCAAGATTACAGCAGATAAAAATTATGCTGGTGAGGGAGAAGTGTGGGTGTATAATAATGCACCTCTGAACAGGCAAGAATTAGAAAACACTGCCTGTGCGGGGGGTGATGGACAAATAATTGCAGCAGAATTTGACTGTGGATGTTCTTCATGAAGAGGAGACTGGAAGATAAAAATGTCCTTCCTGCTGTCAGTGACAAAGAAGGTGTGATTTATTTCTTTTTCACCTACTAGGGCACCCTTTTGCTCACAAATTTAACCTCCGTGATGTTTGACAAGAATGAGTGGGAAACTCCCGACACTTTTAACCCCGGGCATTTCCTGAAGGATGGTCAGTTCTGGAAGAGAGAGTCTTTTATGCCATTTTCTATAGGTAAGATTTGCTGGACCATGGTGCTTCTGTGCTGAGGCACTGGGATGGGGCTCCCAACTGCATGGTGGAGACACAGAGGAAAATAGCGATGGAAAGGGCAGGTGTTGGCTGCACCCTGGAAGAAGCCACTCCAGCAGTGCTCAAGTGGCCACCCCAAAGCACCTCACCCGTGCTCTGAGCCCTTTCTCATCTCTCTTCACATGTACAGAAGAGAGATGAGGATGAATAAGAGACCCTAAAAACGGCAGAGACCCTAGAAACACCTTCACCAAGGGAAAAGCATCGCTCTGTGCTCCTGCTTCCACGTGGCTGAGTTCACCAAGGGCTTCGCTGTTGCCACCACAGGGTACCCCAGCCAACAGCTTCCCCGGGGAGACTGCTTTTAGCACCCCTGCTTCCCATACCAGCCTCACACACCACCCCTGGTAGCTCTTTGGTGCAGCTCAAACAAACCACGGCTCCCAGCACGGGCACGGCCAGACTGTGCACGTCAGCACAGCTCACCGGAGCACGTGCCCTCCGGGGGCAGCCCGTGCTGTAAAGCCCCTGGCGTTATCAGAGCTCAGTTTGGGCTGCAAAACTCACCCTGGGAAGGGGGTGACACAGCTGGACCACGGTCCTACGGGAAGGCAGGGGCTTTCTCAGCAGTGAAAGCAGCTGGGCAGCTGGCGCAGGCTGAGGATGCCATGGGTGGCTGTCTCCACAGGGAAGCGTGCCTGCCTGGGCGAGTCGCTGGCCCGCTCTGAGCTCTTCCTCTTCTTCACGGCTCTGCTCCAGAAATTCACCTTCCAGGCGCCCCCGGACACCACGCTCACCCTCCAGTTCAAGCTAGGCATCACGCTGGCCCCACAGTCCTACGAGATCTGTGCCGTGCCGCGGTAGGGAAGCCTGGGCCACCATCCTCGCAGGGAAAAATCCTTCGGGAAGGATGCTGAGAAGGAGCCCTCGGTGGCTCCCCTGGGCAGTGGTAACAACCGCCTGGCTCCAGGGAGAGGCTGGGTAGTTTCTTTTAAAGCAATTGCAAAATAATTTCTTTTCCAAGCAGACCTTGCACTCTGTATCACATGAGAAAGGCGATCAGCCTGGGATCTCCCAGGGCACTTTTAGGCTTGCCATATGGCACTGCAAATGAATGTGGGGCTTGGGGCTTTCCTAATTTTATGATGGATGGCCATGCTTCACCATGGCAAGAGAATGAGCAAGACTTTAGGGATTGCTGTGTTCAGGCTGTGGCTGTGTACTGTGGAAGAGCAGTACCAGCCTGTGTTTTATCACATTAATACAACATTTTTTGGTTTTGTTATCCTTGGCACGTAATCGGGTAAAAAAAAAACCACAAAAGTTGCTCTATAATATCTCTTTCTCCTGCATCAATAAACGCTTACCAAAATGTTTTTGTCACGAAGCGTTCTGCAAAGTGAAGCCCAACAGAGGTGATTTCCAGCCTTCAGCCGTGCCCAGAGCACCAGGGGGTGGCAGGGGGCTGCGAGTCCACCCAGGCAGGGCCTGGCCCATGTCACTGCAGCATTGCTCTCCGTTAGCAGAGGGGCCGGCACTGTAACAGCAAAGGCAATTCCTACAGAACTGATGAAAATAAATGTCCCTGTCAGTACAAGTACACTAGCAGGTAAACCATCAAAGCCTGTGGCCAGGTCCTGGCTTGCCACAGTGATTAGGAGTGTAACACCCACAGGGAGCATGGGGGGAGTGCTCTCTGCTCCGCCAGATCTCTAGAACTTCCAGCCATAGAAGTCACAGGTCCTGTCTTTTGGAATATGCTAAATCCTGTTTACCTGCCCAGCATCATCGAGTGGCTGGTGTGGCCGGGGTGGGTAGAGGGGCGAGCTCCAGCAACAGACGATGCACAGCTAAATCTGCTGCACTCAACAGTCTAATGAATAAAAAGGTCCTTTGGAAAATACCGCCAACAAATTACTAATGTTTCAAACCACCATGCGTAAGGTGAAACAGTTCCAAGATTGACAGACAGCTGATGGTTAACACCAGTAAATGCATCAACTCTAACTGTGGCACCACAGGACCCCAGCAAGGCCTCCAGGCACAAGAAGATGCAGCTCCCAGCAGTGGGACCGGGGGCTGGTGGGAAGGCACGGCACAACACAGCGCCGATACCACACACCTCCACCTCCTGCTTGCCTTGCGGAGAAGCGAGGGGAAAGCCATCTTTTCCTGTTCATTTTCAATTTTTCCTGCAGTACTTTTTACATGTTCCTACAAGAAACCAATTTTTCCCAGCACCTCTTCCAAGAATTAAGTCATCTCCTGAAGGACATAAAAGCATCTTTTTTCATGCAAGCATTAATGCCCAGGTGGGTTTTAAATCCTTTTATTTTAACCTGCATTCTCTTCTCCTCCGAGTACACAAGGGAGGAAGCATGGAAGGCTGGGATGGCCCTGCAGACCGGCTCATGAAGAGCAGAAACACCCTGTGGCCCCACAGCTGCACACTGGGGCTACACACAGCCATACAACATAAAGCAAAATTTATAGCTGGTGAGCACGGGCTCTGGCAGGGCTCTTTCAAGCACAGGGCTTGGCAAGGAGGCTCTGCCCCCTCCTCTAATTTTCTGTGCCAGGCACAGCTGGGTGGAAACAAGAGGTTGGACTAAGATGCTGTTTCTGGCACTTGAGACCCCTGTTTTGCAGATCCGTAAGGTGGAAACGCGAGAACACGTGGTAGAAACTGAACCAGCCTATTTATAAAATGCAGGAGACCCAACCAGGTTCTCACCAAAGGTGGGATGAGACATCCCCAACCCCAGGTCTCCACCCCTCCTCTCCCCACGCCCACCGCCCTCCCAACCTGCTCCTGGCAAGGGGCTTCAACATCTTCCCTTCGCAGCAGAAACTAGGAAGTTCATTTGACTTTCTAGACCTTTCTTTCTTTTCCTTCCTTGGGAGAAGCAGAAGGGGAAGGCTGGAAGCAGGCTGAGTGCCTGGAATCAGCAGGGAACAGGAGAGGGGACCAGTGACAAGTTTCTGTTGTGTGCAGCATTACTCCCAAAGCACTTCCAGTTCACAGGTGTCATCTGAATTTTATTTTTTTTTTCTCTCCCCAGTGCTTGGCTAAGATTCCCGTTTCCTTTCCCAGGCTGCTGCTATATCCAAAAGCTTCCTCCCCCTCCTCCCCGGGTCACCGCTGGGTTAGCTGTACTCCGAGCAAAGAGCACATTTCACAGGACTGTTTGGCACCACGTCGCACGCACGGCTGACCTCACCCCCTCGGGGCTGTACTGTACCCGCACCGCTCTTCCAGGGACACGCGTTGCCTAAACATACAGACCTGCTGCTGCGGTGCTTGGTGCCCAAGAAGCTACCAGAAACGCCACAAGCAAACAGGGCTGCAGACGCAGGCTCTGCGCAGGCAGCCTGCATTTGAGCATAGCTTCTTGTGACTCAGCAGGTGGAAACAGAGGGTCCTGGTCCCCGCTGCACACAGCACCCCTCGCTTGTGCCCCACACCCCAGACCCCCCCCCCCCGGCCCCGGCATGGGTGTCCTGTGACAGCTCCCACATGGGCTGAACACACCCTGCAGCTTGGCCCAGGCTTCCTGCACAGCTGGCAGCCCCTTCTCTTCCCTTCTCCCTCACACACACAGCTGCAGGTTTTGTTCCTCAGCATCTGAAAATGCTGTTACATTCAGCCTCAGAAAGAAGGAAAAATGGTGCTTCCACGTCTGGTCATTCACCTCACCCTCACCGGGACCCTTCTGCCACTGTGAAGGCCCTTCCACAGCCAGACACCACACAGCTCCCCAGCCTCACAGGGGCAGCAGGCCAAGGCAGGAGAAACTGTTACCCACGTCAGGACAGTCAGGCTGAGGATTGTTGTTCAGAGAAAGGGAAAACCTGTGGCAAAGACAGGTCTGACAGGGCCCCTAAAAGAAACTTGTGACATCATCTCCCTGCGGATCTTCACTCCGGAGGGCTGAACGGCTGCCTGCTCTCATTCCCAGCCTCGCTTCTGGGTTGAGGTTCGTGCCCAGGGAGCAAGAAGCTTTCAACAAGACTAAGAACTGGGCACATAAATACCCTGCACAGCAGGCTGAAGAGGGCAGTCTGTTTTCCAAATAAAAACAAGCACGGTGATTTAGAAGTGTGTACCTGTCTGTCCTCTGTGTTCTCTTAGGTGGGGCTGGGGAGAGCACAGAGATCCTAACTTCTTTCAGTAGCAATAAGCAATCGCTGAAGTCACTCAACAGCTCACGTGTAGTGGCTTTTAGTCTTTCCACTTCACAAGGTCACCAGCCGAGCGCTCAGACGACTGTCAGCACACTGAGCAGAGGTAACCAGCTTCGGGGAGGAGCAGAACTGCAAGCAGGAATGAACTGAAAAGAGGAGGGGAAGGTAGCACAAGCCTGATTCGTTGTTGTTACAGCAAAACATACACACACTCATCATACATACACGTTACATATCCTGTAACATGACATTTTAGATGGTGTAATCAGATGAACTGGGTCTGCATATTGACACGCCACCCAGAAACACGGATGCTTACATTAAACACACTGCTTGAAATAAAGACACCAAAGAATTAATTTTAAAAATCTTTATGCGAATATAAAAGAATTCTTTCCAAAGAAAAATAAAACCAAAAGTTTAAAAATTAGTGCAATTTTTCAAGTTCTAAGCAACACAGTGTTTACAGTTGTTTTAAACAGAAGATGTAGACACTGATACACTGAAAACCTTAACTCCAGCTTGACTATGGGAGGAAGGGAAAAAGCAAAAAAGTTAAGAAAATTACTTTACTAGACATTACTACCTCTTAAACAATTGTTTTCAATTTCTAATTCCTAAACTATTTATGGCTACCTAAATAAAACATCAGTATTGCTTATATTACTTATTTCCAAGTAAGTGTATACTGTAGAAAATAGAATACTCATATATATATATATTTTAAAGAACAAAAACAGGTGAAAATTTATTTTCAGTGAATGTTTTCTTAATCCACTATAATACAGCTGTTGCAAAAGAATCTTCTCAAAACTGCTGCCTGATCCACCTTGAGTAGAAGAACCTACTAGTCCAAAATTTGGATTATTGCTACAAAACACTTCATTTACACAGTGGCTATTTTTAATATTTTATTAAAAAAATAGTAACTGATATGCCAATCAGAACATATTTTTGTTTCTTTGGATCTATATTACCCTATTGGTAATATATTTGGATCTATATAATGGAAACTGGCTAAAGTTACTAATAATGCTGAATAACTTTAGCAATATTCAATGACTTAATCTCATAATTTGCATCTGTTCCTAACTGTGCTGTCTGGGCATGATACGAATCCATCTTGCAGCAGAGACAAGTAGCCTCTTTGTCCTGCCTCAGCAGTGGTGCACATTGCATCGAAGAACATCGTATTGACATTGTTCTGCTGCTACGTGTTGCATACAACTCAGCTGTAACACAGCAATGCTATTAGTAGCCTCTTTTGTTTGACATGAATGAAGTTACCGTTGAAATGGTACTCATTCCAACGCCCCTTTCTGCACTGCCAGATGAGCTGAAGTGAATACAGCACCACGGCTTACGATCAAATCTTTATTTCTACAGATTGGTTCCTCATTCATAGGACATAACCCCAGTTTAACCAGTTATTAAACAGCCACTCTGAAACAGGTTCTCAGTCCCAAACAAACACTTAAGTTATAGTTACAGGCTTTAATTTTAACAGTTTGGAAAACTCCCAAGTAACATTTCATCTAATACCTGAAAACCTGATTCATTTTTGGCAATCCCAACAGGACTGTTGGGGATGACCTTGCCCTGAAAAAAGGCTGATCCCTGTTTGTAGTTCTGTATTTAAATTCTTCCATCCCTAGCCAGAGGACAAACTTCCAATTAAATGATAGGGAGGTTCTTGGTCATTTTTGGTCCCAGGGTCTGCAGTTTTGAGAAGTGTACATCAAAGACATTTGCTCCAAGTTTTTCACTATTCAGCACCCGGTATGACTACTGGCACAGCTCCACTACTGTGAGAAGTACAACAAATGCATCGACCCTACTAACTAGATGAGTATTTGAAAGACGTTCATGAAAGTTTCCATGCTGCAGAGAACGAGCATTAAGAGACCCATTCAACACCATCGGGGACAGTTTCACATTTCACTACGACAAACCAATGTACCAGGCTTTAGAAACGTAAGCACCTTGCTAAGAGTTAGTCTCGTGTTCCACTGCTCACCACCACCTCCCACACCACTAGCAGATTAAATAAACAATTGTACCTCAAAAATACAAACCCCAATAACATCACTGCAGCAGTAAAAGACCTCAAAACGCAAGAGGTAGTCCAAAGAAGCATAAAGTCCTGAAGAACACCACCTGACAGACAAAACTCTCCAATGGCAGTTTGTCTGGCATATTCTCTCTCATACTGTATTCAGCATGAGACTGGCTTTTCTCGTGTAGACAGAAGTTTTGAAAGAGGAAATCTCTGTTGAATGCCTAAATGTATAGCACTGTAAAACTACCACAACTAATTAGCAACGCTAAGTATTAAAAATGAATACTTCCCTTTTCTTTAGCATTGCAAGCAATGCCCAATAAAGAATTTGAGATGCTGGGAAAGGAAGAAATCAAAGAAAAAGCCACACTGAAGGGCATGCAAAATGGAGAACTAGTAAAATTTCACAATTCAAAACCTAAATTCTCCAAAACTGAATTCCGCTCTCAAAAACAAAGATGGCCTTTGGTGAAGACAGACATATGTTTTCATTCACGCGTATGACTGAGTTTTATATTATATCATGGACTAGTACAGCACCCCCAAATATTTAATTTAAGTGTACTCATTTTATCTTAAGGGAGCTCCTTTTATCTTAAGGGCTGCTGTAATTCTGTTTTATTTAACTATGGGTATAAATGAATTTGTTCTACATGGTTTGCAACGAAGCACAGACAATAACAAGCTTCCTAAAAATACAGTTCCCAACAACAGTAATATATTTGGTACAGTGACACAAATTTTGTGAAAGATAGCAGCTTCCTGCACACTAATTTCAGATAACAATCCCCGTTCTTCTTCGATCGAGATACCGCAAAACTATCACAGTTTATGCACTTTTCTCCCTGCCAACAATCCTTACTGCCAACAACTAGCAAAGCTATCTTTCATTCATCTGCCTAGCAGTTAGTTCAGAATAACTGGAGTGAAACAACATTTAAAAAAGAGGAAAATTAGTTTCTATGCACAGGGTTGTATAAATAGCTGGAAATAAATGGGGTTCCTTCCCACCTAACTCCCTTTCTGCAAATAAATGCAATGTACCAATACGCCAGACTTTTAAAACGTAGCCCAGACTTTTGAATTATTATAATAGCTTCTCTTCTTACGCAGGAAAAGACAGCTTATTTGGCTTTAGTGAATTCAACATCTTAAAGACAGGTTTTCCTTAATGTATATATGCACAAACTTGATCTTTTCTTTTTTAAATAAACTGAGTAGCTCTGCTTCTCACTTGAGATGACAAAACAAATCCTGTCTTCTCTTATAAAAAACAAGTCAATCGGTACTAGACCTCTTTTTCTTTTTCTATAAATACAAGTATTTTCTTGCTTTTAAAATTGTACTTCACATTCCAAAAAAAGTACTTTTTCAAACATGGTACCAATCTTTTACATTTATTTTTAGAAGAGCCCAGCAAAAACACCCAATATTGCCAGTTTCCTGAAGTACATTTTTGCATAACATCTTCCCATTACAAAAGTCAACTTTCTAGCCCAAACCCATTAAATAAAGTTTTAAATATATAGTGCCAAATTTTATATTTACAATATATTCTGAAGGCAAATATAAATCTTTTAAGTTGTGCTTGTAAGTACCTACTGCAGTTAAATCTACTTCTACTTGGAAAACTATGTGCTACCTTCTAGATGCACCACTGATCAACTTAATCGCTTCTCGATAGGTTCTGATGTTGAATTTGCAGCTGCCCACCATTCTAACCTCCTCTTTCATCAAGTAGTTATAGTGGAAGCCATAAAACATTTAAGGACACTTTAGCATGTAAGTTTCCTTCATGGTCCTTCTGGTTTAATCAGATGTTGCACCTGGTACTTTAACAGTGAGATTCCTTCTGGTATTGGTGACGTGGCGTTGTTGAGCTAGGAATGAGCGCCCGGGACCGTCTCTGCAGGCACCGCTACTGCCAACCAGCCTTGCTTCCATACCTAGCTTCTGAAGAGTGAGGCTCTGCAAATACATTAAACAACATTTACACTATAGCAGAAAGAAGAAAAAACCCCATCCAGCTTTCATACACAAAGCTCATCCTTACTTAGCATGCACACCAAATTTTTTACTGTATTTCTTATCTACTCTTTTCCTGCCATAAAAGGTATGAACCAAGGTTCAAGGAATCAAGATTCATCCACATTCATACGGAATGTGTTAATTTTAGCTTATTGTAAAGTTGGTCCTTTAGTAAGCCATTTAATTTTACTTTCCTTTTTGATTTCCCATTCCAGTCTGTCTTTATGGAACTATATTGAAACATTGCTTCATGTGAAGATGCACATCTCTCTCCAGCCCTCTGCACAGCAATCTAAGGCCAAATGTTCTAGCCACCTCTGCAACACTGCTACAGGATGAGAAGGTGGCTCTAGCTTATTTCACAAATACTGCGCTAAAGATGCTGAACATCTAAATCAGGAGTCTGGAAACCTTTTGAACCATGGCCTCCCTTTGTCTCAAGCCCAAAAACTTCAACAACAAATGCTACTGAACATTCTGGATTCAGGTAAAATTCCTGATGGAAGCTTGTGCCAGCAAATCGTACATTACTAACATGGAAGTCATGGCCTATGCCAAATTTTAAGTCTCCTGTTCCAAAGCACAAAAGCAGAAAAGATGTAACAAAATAATTTGATGAAATAGTTTATTGTTAAAATATTGCTAAAAAGAAAAGAAAAAAAACCCAACAGAGCAAGGTAAGATTTCACTGTCACGTTTAGCAAAATGTGTTGTTTTGGTTTCTGAAATACCAACAAATGACCTTGTGACCCACCTTGTTATACCAGGCAGTTACAATTAGCTTTTCCTCATAATCACGTAACTTCGCAAGTTTGTATTCAGCCTGCAAGGAGAAAGAGAGAAGAGAAGCTCAATTAAAACAAAAATAATCTGCATAAATTTACTGCAGTCCATCAAGGGAAATAAACACATGCAGCAGAAATGCTTAAAAATGCGAAAGAACTTGTAAACAAATGACTACGAGAGAAGCTACGGACTCCTTCAGGAAGAAGCTAAATTTTACACAAGTTGTAGTTCAACTTTGAAACATACTTTGAGGGTGTGTGTGTGGTGGGATGAAACTGTCACGAATGAGCAGTTAAGTCACCTGAAGACTCACCAAAGGTATGAGTGAAAAAGTTTTAATCTGTTACTTGCTCGTGATAGAAATGCATGAAAGTCTAGGGTGTATCAGAAAGTCTATAAATAGTTCAGTAATCTTTTCATCTGAAAGTCAAAGACAAGAATGTATCTGTAGTGGCTGAACATTCTTACGTTACTGAATTGCTATTACATAGTATACTTAGCTAGTATATACACATAGCAGGAAGTCAGGCCACAGCATTTATAAAGTCAGCCCTTTCAGCTTATTATAACCAGTCCCATCAATATGGCTATAAAACCAAACTGCTGCATTTCTCAAGTTTTTTTTTAGCACTTGTACTACTGTCAACAACCCTTTCAGGATTTCAGCCGAGCAGATTTTACTGAATTAACAGGTTTTACTCTTCTATATAGGACTACAGTGTATGAAACCACTGATAACCAGGGATGTAGTAAATTAAACAAGTCACTGCCCAAATACCTAGTCCCTCACGCAAACTAAGTTACGCTACTACTGAAAAAGGTCACACTGCAGCGCTGAGCAACCTACTGTAAGAACAGCAAAACTATTAGCTTTATGAAGTATTTTGCCTGAGTTTTTCCAGAGGGTTTAGAAAGAATCCAAATTAGTGTTTCAGTTGCACACTGAAAAACACTGCTGAACAGTAACCGCTGACAGACTTACACTAGGATACAAAGTTAATTAAGCCCAACTAAAAATCTCTAGTTTTGATGGTCTGCGCAGTTTCTAACTGAATGCAGTGTTGAAGGGTATCGGATCATTGGGATACAGCAACTTGAGTGTCTAATACCAGAAACAGCAAATATGTTAGAAGTCACTATTAAATATTAAGTTTTTACCTCTAGTGCTTCAATTTTTTTGTCTTTCTCCATTATCTGTTTTCTGAGCAACATAATTTCTGCTGATGCGGGATTTAGCTTGGGATCTAAGGTTTTTATCACCTGTAACAAGGCAAAACAAAAGCATTACAAGTCAGGTTTGATTCACAACAGCTCCGCATCTCTTTTGCTCACAGCAGAAACATGAAAACAGACTGAGCACTAGTAAGGCAATTATAATGAAAACTAGGCTGTTACACCGGAGGTACATCAACGGGTACAAAGGAATTATTAATGTATCTCATACTTTAGCCTAAACCCCATTTGCTCACACATTTAACTGACTGCAGTTAAGCAATTTGACTAAAAATGCTACAAGCAGCTACTAATTTTAATTGAGAGGTGGGGGGAGACACCTCAAGTCGATCTGTTTAAAAATTTAGGAGGGAGGAATGTTTATGCTCAGAAATATGCCACTCACATTTCTCGCTTTCTCAAGGTACATTTTATATCGTTCTTCCATTGCTTTCATATCCTCATCTTTTTTTCGCAAAGCTGCTTCCAGCTCTCCAATCTTCTGGGCTATTTACAGAAATTATCAACACACACGTACAAAATAAAAATAGACATAGTACTTTCAAGGCTTCCATGTTCTCTTGATTTGATCACCCTCCCCCAGAGAAACTGTTCAGCTACTACACAATTTCTTAAGTTGCTATTTCTGTTTCAGCTGCACCATAAGGTCCCACCCGACCTTGAATTCCAATTGCAGCGTACTGTTCAACAAAACTAAGCCCCATGAAACTCTCCCTGCCCACCACCATGTGCAAAAAATCCCTTCACCCACCCCCACTGCAGGTTTAAAGCTAAGCGGTAGAAGAAAGCCTTATCCAGAAAAGTATCCCACAGCCCAGTGGCTATAGGAATTTCAGAAGAAACTTAACACAGTCTCAATAAAACCCCCAAAAATGATACACAAAACTTACGGTTCTGACTAACATCAGGCTGGAGTTCTGCAAGATCAGCCTCCTTCTTCTGTAACTCATCATGAACTTCATTCAACTTTTCCCTATGAATGAAAGGTTAGGCAAAGTATTAAGCTCACAAATAATTTCATGCACTGTTTTAAGACTGAAAGCCGAAACTTGATGGTGGTAGTGTTTAAACAACTATTTCAAACTCTGGCAATGCTTTTGAATTTAAACAGAAATATTACTACATATTTTTGAAGAACCACAGAAGTTGCAACTTGTGAATTGAGTCTCATTTACCTAAAACTAAAAACAAAAAAATAAAATAAACAATAAAAAAACCACTCCAGCATCTCCTTAGCAGGAACTACACCTGCTGAAAGGATGGAAGTATTTCAGAAGAATGAAACACATTTTAGGCCCAGCAAGAGTGACTGTTTCAGTACCCTGTTGGAGAATCAGAACAGTTATAAATCTATTGGTGATGAAGAGACACTTAAGTGGATAGTAGCATTACAAGATTATCAGGATCAGAGTAGACAAAACTAGAACACTATATACTTAACTCACCACATGCATGATTCTCCAATCAGTGGCTTTGAAAAACAAGACATCCCTACAAAGACTTAGGCCCTTTCTGTGCTACAACAGTCAAATTATTTAGCATAAATAAGCTACTGCAGATGCATGTGCCTTACTTACATATGTGCTGCCAATTTCTGCTTCAGGTTGCTAGACTACGAAAGGAAAGAGTTAAAATTTAGTTATATTTCTGTATTTCATGCTGTGCAATGTTAAAGTGCTCTTACAAATCAGCCAAGAATACTTAGCACACCTAAATAAGTCAAACCAAATAAATCCTAAGAAAACTGCATTTTTTCATGCATTTCTGTAACTGCATTCATATTTTTTGCGTTGCACAGATACTAATTCCAGCATCTTTTTTCTTTAAAGGTATCCTTCTTACTACACCACTCTTTAAGGACAAAAGCAGTGAATTTTAGAAGTAAAGCAGAAAGTAGAAACGTTAGTTCCTTAAAGAAGGCGGGGGAAAATAATCACATAAAACACGAGCTTTTCAATTGAAATGCAGTTGGTGTGGGGGTCTCGTGGATTCTCATACTACAGAAACTAAACTCATCTGCTCTGAATACAGTGGAGCCAATTCTGTGTTACCTAAACTGATGGAGTTGTTTGGAGACAGAAGAGAGTTTTTACAATACATTGAACAGCCTCAACTGTTTAAGATCCTTGCTTGATCTTTTGAAATGTGTGTGTTGTTCAGGATGAGGAGGAGAGGGGTCGGGTGACCCAAAGGGGTTCAAAGCTTGCTTACTCTTACTGCTGCATAAACTAGTGTGTTTCAAATTGACCTTAAAAAAATAAAAATAAAACCGCACCAAACCATGATCTTGCCTTCTCAGTAGTTATCAGCACTAGACACATTGAAAAACAAGAGGCACATTTAAACAAAGGAATTGATGTTACACTGAAGGATTTTAAACACAACCAGCAATATGTCTTCAAGGTCAAGAAGCCTGAACTTTAACTTACTCCTTCAGTCTTGGATCCCTGCTCCTGTAAAGTCTTTTGCAGATCTTCAATCTGCTGTTGTAACCCCCCAATACGTTCTTCATTTAGCCTTTTAGGAAGAAAAGACAGTTATTACCCATCTAAATAGATCACAACAGACAGATTTTTTGTTTCATATCTGGATGACAATTTTTCAGAGGGTCTACCCAGCAGGACTAAGCCACAAAAAAAGTGACTTCAAATGCTTTTTTTTGACTTGAACTTCTGCTGAAGCAAACACATAGCAGCTTTATTAAACATTTCAGAATAAAAGACCTAGAATAATTTCAAGTTTTGAGACAACTACCCAAAATTCTCACACCCCAGTAAACTTTCAGCATTCACTAACTGAAAAAGAAATTCAGACCATGTCCCAGTATTACAACATGATTAGTTTGAAGTTCTAGAAATAAGAGTTTATGTCCCTTATTGGTCTACCAAGAATCATTCAGAGCTAAGAGCGTCCTATAATCAATACTTCCTTCACAGTACGCTACACACAGACCTATCACATTTTATAGCTACTTTTGTTTGCCTGCTCTATATCCTTTTGTTAATGATTACACTGCTGAAAGAAAAAGGATAACTGGCTTCCTGCACAGTACTATACTACAGATGCAAGCCACAAGGCCACTTCTGAAAAATTAGAAATCACTTTTTGCTGTATTTTACGATGCTGTTTCACCCATCACCTTTTCTCAGTTTCTAGTTCATTCACTGTCCGATGCTTTTGCTCCAGCTGTTCCTGTAGCTCTGTAATACGCTCATTTTCTGATCCTTCCTGTTGTAATAGAAGCATCTTATTTTCATGCTGCAGCCGAATAAACATTTCTCTGAATCAAAAACAACAACAAAGTCACTATTAATTAAGAGAAAGGTGACTAAATGTAGGAGGTAACATTCCTGTCCACTCCCTCAACTTTAAAGTCAGTGGAACAATTCTGCTTAATGATACAGTTGGGCTAACAATCCAACTTCTTATTGAAAGGTAACTTACAATTTTCAGATATCACAATAGTGTTTCTTTAAAGAGATACGAGCAAATTTTTAAATTAAATCACTCCAAACCCAGATTTTATTGTGCCTTTACATTTCACGCTGCCAGACTTTAGAAGTAATATTAGCTACTGTGTATTATTTATTTACTCTGTCTGCCAGTGGCAAGATAAGAAATGTTTCATTCAAAGAGGATGTTTCAAATCAAGCTTTATATACAGCAATCTGGTATTCTTTTAAGAAAGAATGCAAACTAATTACAGTATGGGGAGATAACTATGAACAGCTACGTGTGGATCCAGACAAGCATCAAGGAGGGAAAGCAAGAAGTGGGAGACAGTGTCATGTTGCCAAAAATACTGGACTTTCAGAGAGGCAATATTATGACCCACCCACAAAAATCCGAAAACAACCTCAATCTTTTTGTCTCACCTATATTCTACTGGCAGAATTTCAGCAGCAAGATTCTCATGGCTTTTAAGACGAGATCCACCTGAAATTGCATGGGAATTTTGATTTAACAAACTTAAAGAAATCACTGATACACATAAAAAGCCTCTGAAGATAAAGCAATACCTGTTTGACTCAGGTGATCCTGCTGCATCTGTGAATACCGGAGCTCTTCATTTGTCTCTTTCAATGCATCACATTGTACTATCAGCCTCTGAGAAGATATATCTGAGTTAGAATTAAGTCATACTGCACCACGTTAAGACCAAAGAACATTAACAAGGAATAGTACTGACACACACACACATTTTAAGACCTATTTTATGTTTTAGATTCACACAAACATACACAGGAAGTGCTGAACTCATTTTTATGGTAGCACTGCTTCTGGGAAGGTTTTCCTCTTGCAGATTTAGTGGGTGTTCAAATACACTCTCATTTCAAGGGACTTACCTCTTTTTCTTTGATTAAAGCTTCATGTTTTTCTTCAAGTCGCTTCATTTCAAATGCTAGCTTATCAGCTCTTTTTGACTCTTCGGACAGTTTGTTATGAAGTTCTTGGACCTTTTCATAAAAAGACTATATTCAGCATATGGATGCTGCAAGATGCTACCTTTAAAAGCTATGTTAAAACCTTCACTCCTGCCCAGTTCAGCCAAAATAAACAGCTGGGCCTCCAAGGTGCAGGGAAAGATGGGATGGGGAGAAAGTTGGGGAGGGGGGGAGGTTTGCTGTTTTGTTGTTTGGTTTTGTGTTCTAGGATTTTGGGGGTTTTTTGGCTTTTTTAAAAAAAAACAAACAAACAACTCTTGGATCTCTTAATTACTAATGAAATAAGTGAAATTGAAATAAGAGCTTTACAGTTTAAAAATGAATCTCCATGAAGAAAGTTAAGAATATTACATACAAGTAATCTCAGTAATAGCTTAACGATCTCTCGCAGGCACACAAAGTACCTCAGTTAAAGTAAAGCCTGCAAACCACAGACAACCAATCTGTTGAGAAGGTAACTACAGCTAAGCTTGCAAGTGTAATAAACAGGGGGAAACAAAAGTGAATGGCAGAGTATGAATGACTGTTCATGAGTAAGAAATTCTAAGGGGACAATACATGTTAATCCCATGGGCTGTTAAATTAAGATGTTTGATTTTTTTTGGTCACCGAACCATATCTAAATAGAATTGTTTTAATTAAGATTACTATCTGAAGAAAAAGTAACATCTTAAATATAGATGTAGCCTTACCTGTTTTTTGTAGGTTTCTAGCTGGGCACGTGCTGCATTGGCTTTCTTCAGCTCATCCTCCAGACTGACTGTATTGTGCATGTACATCATGTTGGTTTCCTGCAAAGATTTGACTTGCCTGCGGAAGTCATTCAGGTCCTGTAGCTTTTTACGATACACTTCGACAGTTGATTCCAGCTTACTTGCCTTGTCTGCAGTAGCCCTTAATAAACAGGAATTAGAAGAACAAGTACATTTCTTCAAAAGATTTTAAGAAGTCAAATTCTGCTGTCATGCACATTCAAGCTATTTCCACAGACAGATGCAACGGGCTTAACAGCAAAGTTAAATCTTACTGCTTCGTTTTAAAATGCATAATCAATGAAAAATTGCATTACGCAAAGATCACTTCTAAAAACTGAGATCACCACAGAGTTTAAGTGGGAGTAAGACTGAGAGTCAGATGCCAAAAGTACAAGCAAGGGATAGTATGCCAAATATCTCTAGGGAATTCTGTGGGGTGCAACGTAAATGCACCACAACATCCTGTGCTAGATAGTTACCTCAAAGTACTGGTAGCTGGTACAGAAAAACATGCATAAGTTTTCATTGTGGGATTAGACATAATTAGAATGTAACTGCACTGTAAAAATGATCATTAGCAGATATGACCCAGAACTGCCACCTGATCATTAACAAAAATCTACGTGGTAAAAAATATTTGGATCATAAATACACAAATTAATTTTAATATGTTTTACATCTGCTGTATCATATCACTAGAAGCTAGTACAAGACCATTATGGAAGAAAATCTACAGTTAAGATTTGTTTCAGATGTTACTTAAGAACTACTATAAGTTAAACACCTGAATCCACTTTTCTTTCTATGTTTTATTCATACTATTTTATAAATAACAGACCTGCTTTTGCAGTACGGTTTGCTTTGGATATTTCTTGGGTGGTCTGATATTTAATGTAGTTTACACAAACTGGAATGTTATGTTACATTAGCATCAAGGTTATTGTGAATTTCATCTCATTTTGTTAATCATGTTGCTAACGTAAATCTAGCCTAGAATGCTGCCACTAAAAGTCACGTTAAAGCTCTAGCTTCATATAAGCTTTTCTACATCAGAAAAGGCAGCCTCTTGCCAACAGAAATGTCATCTTAATAAGGATGCAATCCCCGCCCCTGATCTCTTAATTCTTGCAGAACTTACAACCTTCCATCCCATATGAAGAAGAATAATTTCTGTATTCATTAATCCTGCTTCACAGAAAAATTTTATGCTGCTATTCTTATGCAAACAACAGAGCCTATGCCTGAAAGCTTGCACTCCATCTCTGCCTTGTCAAAAGGGCCCTCTTCCAACATGTATTTTAGATCTCATTCAGATAAGATCTATCTGCAGAAGTAACACCTCAGAAAAAAAAAATCTTGTTAAATACAAAGCCTTGGATTTAGCCATTAAATCCTCCTAATGTGTGTACAGGGAGCGCTCTCTACTACATACCTAAGAACATCGTTTTCATCTTTCAAGGCTCTAGATTCTTCTGCCAAAGAGGTTAGCTCATTGTTTCTATGTTGCAGTTCAATCAGTTGTTTTTCTAGGTCTTCACAATGGACACGATAATCATCTTTTGCAGCTTCAAGCCTACCAGATCAGAAACAGGAACACTGTTAAGAACTCATTGCTATTACACATTTTTAATTTTGTACTAGAACTACTGAAAATAAACAAGACAAAGGTAACCTACTGATTTAAGTAGCCAGAAAAATGGTACTGTAAGCATGAAACATGTTATGGTCCATGTGTTTAATCACAATGGATTGTATACTGCAAGTTTGCTGTATCAGCACCAAGGGATCACATGAAAAGTGATACCTTTCCCCCCATAGGGATCACAGGGAAAAAGACTAACACATAAAAGAAATCAGTACAGTAAAGAAATATGGTGGGGTTTTGGAGGGTTTAGGGTTTGGTTTGCTTACACACAAATCACTTTGGCACTCATTTTCTGCATTCTATCACCTTTTTTGAAGTGTCAAATGGCTACAATACAGCAATCAAAAAGTAACATTTTCTACAAGTAACAGTTTTTGGTTTTTTTTTTAAAGGTAAGGACTGTCTTAAATATGTTTATACAGTTCTAGATGCCCCATCCCTGGCAGTGTTCAAGGCCAGGTTGGCTGGAGCTTTGAGCAACCTGGTCTAGCAGAAGGTGTCCCGGCCCATGGCCGGTGCGTTGAAACTAGATGATCTTTAAGGTCCCTGCCAGTTCAAACCATTCTGATTCTATGACATTGAGATGGAAAATCCTGAAAGAGTACCAGAAATCCTCATGATATATTTGAAATGACAAGCAAGGGATTTTTGAGAGAAATCATTTCATACCTGAAGTTTTCTTCTTGCAGTTGTTCCAGCTGCAACTGTGCATGAAAATACTTTTTTGCAACCACAGTACTTGGATCATCCAGAGAGTCATCTAATTGCTCTAGCCTGTCATTCATAATCTCATTTTCTGACATCAAGCTGTTTTTTTCATCCTGGAGGGCAGCCACCTAGTGCAGATAAAACAGCATCAACATTGTAAGACCTGTTCGACTGGAAAGAACTACAGCAAGACAGCAGTACATCACCAAATTAGTTTATGAAAAAGGCTGAGCGTTTAGAAATTTTAGAATGTAATTTACACAGCATACTTGAGCGTACAGATGCTTTAGTGTATGACAGTTATGAAGCACTAAAGGAAAAGTCCCTCTAAAAAAAAAAAAAAAAGACAAAATTTTTGTAACTGAAACCATGGTAAAGGCAGACAACGTGAAATGGAGAGAAACTGGTACTTTCATTAAAAAGGATACCATGGCCGCTACACAAAAAAAATCCCTAAGTATTGGTGTAAAGATACTCTCCATCTTGCTCGTACTTAACGATAATAAGCAGGATGGCACTGGCTAGCACACCAACACAGTACTGCCGTGCGCTCAGCAGTGAATGGTTGTGCAAGAAGCAGTTTCAGGCGCCGTAAGCTAGAAAGCACACACGCAAAAGAAAAAAAACCTAGACAGCTTTATACAGAGCATGCATTTTTTGCAACAATCAAACAAGTTTGATACTGGAAGTGTTCACAGCTAAGCAAATGAGAATACAACACTTTATTGAAACAGTAAGTATATTAACAGCCATAAAATGGGGAAGGATTAAGAGGATAGAACCTTTAAAGTTTTTCTAGTGAAAGCTGTTGTGTTAATTTTAACATCCTGTCAAACATAAGAGCATGTAGCACGTGTTAGTTAACTGGCATTTAAACAGGGACAATATGCTTTTTTGGTTACGTTTTCCTGAATCATAAAGAAAACCTACCTTTCTTATACTCTTGGAAAATATCAAGGAAGACTGAGACCTTACAAGTGAATTTATTAAGAATTAGTTTAAATGAGAAGCGTCAGTCAATACTATGGCTTCAAATAAATAAAATAAAATAAACATATCATGGTGACATTATTAGATTAAACATCAGATATAACGTAGAGCACACAAAATTAAGAAACAGTTTGTTTGTGATCACAATTCAAAAGTCTATCAGGAAGACAGATGTAAGAAAACAGCAATTAATCTACCACTTCATTAGGTGCTGGCTTTCTAGGTTCACTCCTTTTTACATACCAGATGTCACTTTACCATACACATGCACACAAAACACCTGAGTAGAGAGCATATCTGAGCCCTGCTCAGTGTCATACTTCCTGTTCAAGGTTCAGCCACTCCTTAAATATGCACATTCACACTTCTAGAATAATGTTAAAAGAACACCCACCTCAGACTTAAAAAAACCAAACCAACACAAAACTATCACAAAACTCAGAGCGAGTTTTTAACCTTTTCTGAGTTGCTTTCTGATAGCTTTCTCTTCTCCTTTTCTATTATGTCAACGTAACAGAAATGGTGTCAAAAGTCAACACAAATTTAAATTAAACCACATCATGTTACTAAAGAGCTATGGTGCCATTAACTCATCTGTTTATGCTCAGCAGTCTCTTTCTCTCAAACATTTTTCATGTCTTCACCCGGCCCACGCTGTGTTACAAGCAGCTGGCTTTGCATAACCTATCATTACTTATTAGAGAAATCTCAGAAGAGAAGTTTGTGGGAGACAGAAGAAACCCTGGGACTTCTCTAATGAGACATACTAAGTCCTTAATGGGAGCAGAAAGTGCAAGTGAACTGTTATCCCAGCACTTCTAGAAGTATGAGCTTTTGGACAGTGAATACATTTTTTGAAGTTTAACAACTGTAATCTGTGAGTTTAGCTGCCTAATCAACCCTCTTGCCCATTTAAAAGAAATCATTTTCTCCTGCAGATTCCGCTCACAAGCATTTTCAAATCTCTGTTTTCACTAGGAAGCTTTACTACAGCCTCAACAAAAAAGGAAATGAAATATTCTAACAATAGCTTCCTGGGCATGGCAATTACCTATGAGCTATTCTGAGCATTCCACTTTGTCAGTTGTCATTGCCTGTGAGAGATGTAAAACTGGCCTCTCGTTTTGTGGTTTGTTTGGTTTGTTGGTTTTTTTTCAGAGGTTCATACAGCCGGTATAGTGCTCTGGCTCCTACAAGGAGATGCCACCCAAATGTTCTCTTTGTACAGAATCAAATCTGAGATGAACGGCCTTACCAGATAAACCTATTTCTATTCTCAGATTGTAGTGCCATAAAAGAAGAATCAGACAGAGGGCTAAGAAATGGATTTTTTTTCTTTTTTCTTTAAGAAATTGATTAACATGCAAGTTCTGTTTATTGTTATGAAGTCCTCTCTCCTTCTTTTAAAGAATGACTTGATTAATTTCTATACCCATTAAAAACAAAAGTAGGCCTATTATCAGTGTGGTTTGAAAATGTCAGCAAGAATCTATTAGTTTCCATTATTTTTGTTTCCTAAAATATCCTCCATGTGTAGAGACTGTGCACAACTGTGTAGAGAATTCTAAAAAAAAATCAAATTTTAGACTTTCATCAACTCCTATTAAAAACAGCACTACTTTCCTACAATTAAATTTAATGACTGATTATTAATGAACTGGATTTTTTGGACACAGTTCAAAAGACTAGAGGAAGAAGTGACTAAAAATGAAATGGGCAATTTTTAAAGCCATGGTAACATTGTTTTGATGCTACCTGCTACTAAGGGTAAACATAAAGCTAGCAGACCAAATGACCTTTGAGTTAGAAGCTGGCACACTTCCATCAGAAAACTATTTCCAGTAATTGCATTTTGGAGTAGAGAATGATTGCTTTTTCCCCAGAAACAGGTAAGAAATCTCACAGAAACTTAAATAATGCAAAATGCACTTTGCCTTTCAGAATTTCTGCATCTTAATAGCAGCACCACTACATATTAAATAAATAAGCCATTCTTACCTGTAAATCTAGCTCTTGACATCTTTGTGCCAGCTCTTCTTTTTCTGCTAGAGCTTCCTGAAGATCTTCCAAAGCTTTTTTAAGCTTTTAAAAAATAAGACAGTCAGTCATTCTGGCCCATATCCAAAGTACTCACAGTTCTAGCCTTCAGAGCGTCTCAATTGCTCATAACCAATTGTTTAAAAAGGATGTGTTAGGTGCACACACTGACACAGAAACCTACGTGTATGCTGTTAGATCAGGATCTCTGTGCGTTTCACCTGCATTCTAAATGACTACCACACGTAATAAATTATTGAAACTCCGAGTAACATCCAGATTCAACAACAACAACTTAGGCTAAAAGCATAGCAAAACCAAACATAGGAACAATCACGTTGTCACAATTTCAAAATCACTGCCTGTTAAATCAAATGCCCTTCATCTCAGAATAGAAATACTGACATTCCTTCATGGGCAGATACTTTTAAAGACAACTTCATTTTATACACAATGCCTTGTAGTGTTCAGGTTATCAAGAACTTTCATGGCCCCTTAAAAATAACCCAAAGTGTTTAGCCTGACATGGCTGAGCCTTGATGTACTCCTAGCTGCTCTTGCAATGCAGGTTTGCACTGGCCAGTTTTACCCCACCCAGAAACATGACATAGCAGTCACCGTTGTGTTGGGTTTTTTTTCAAAGAATGCTACAAAATCACAGATAACTTTTCACTTAATTAGCAGTGAAGAACAGCATTACTTTATTGTATATTCTCTGCCTACATCAGTATGTTGCTCTGCCCTTTGTGTACCAATATGGTTTAATCAGATCAGCTCAGAGTGGAAAACAGACCAAATAGTCTGTGCAGATAGAAGACAAAAAGAGTGCAATTTATTGTTGTTTATTGTTTTTTTTAACTTTTAGAATTGGAGAGGAAGAGAAACCCTCCTCTTCATTTGAGGGATGGCAAGATACCAACTTATTGTTCAGTCTTGAATTACAACAGCAACAAATACCAGGCAGTTACCTGCTGTTCCATTTCACTTGATGCATCAGACGTGGAAGGACCTGTTATTTCCTTGCTCATGAGCTACAGAAAGGCCACAGGAAAAGGAGGTTAAATTAGAGGTTAAATTCACTGTCTGTTAAGTACTAATTGGATTTTCCACCATGTCCTTACATCCTTCAATATATCAAAACAGATCAATGATAAATTAAAAAAAAACTTCATAGTTGATAAAGAATTGAAACAAATCTAAATAAAATTACTTTTTTTTACCTCCCATCTCCCCAAATTAACCAAATTAGCAGTAACATCTTACTGAATGAAATCTGTGATCTGTTGAAGCTACTGCCATCCCCTAGTCAAGTTAAAATGGAGTGAACCAGAGGATGAGATTTCACTCAATTAATTTACTAGTCATCACACTTCTTTTTGTCATGTTAGTTGCCATTAAGCAAACAATGGGAACACTAACATAGTTCTCACTGATCTCCAGTACAGTATGTTTGTCAAGAATTACAGGGCTTTACATCTTACTCAGGCATTATAGTATTATTTCTGGACCTTCTTCAGAAAGAAAGTTTGATTAGTTAGAATAAGGTTTATGGATTTATTTCTCTCAATAGGCCACTCACAGCTTTAAAGACTATATAGTCAATTTAAATCTACATTTTCAAACCTACTACCACTGATACCTTGATGAGAGTGCAATTATACATAACATTTTCTTCAAAGGCAGTATCTAGTTTCTGCCTCCCTCCACACTCTGCCTCACAGTCCTGAAGCTCACAGATGCAAGTGACTGTAGAGCTGTGCTGTGAGCTAGATCACTAAGATGATCCAATGTAGAACAAGTTAAGATAGTGGGGGATAAGAGTAGAAGAGATGCAGCTGGGAGTTTGTAAATCAGATGCTGGAATGTTCTGTCAGAACAATGTAGCCTCAAACAGTTACAGTCAGCTTAACTTTGGGTCCAAGACTACAGCACTAGGACAGAAATTTCAGTACTTGACTCCACTATACCTGGCAGTTGGCAATGAGATACATTTTTTGTATGGAACAGGAAATCTTAAGCATTTATTGCATTGTTGTGTGTTTGGGCATATGAGACTGAAATAAAAACCCTTAGGTTGGGGTCTGAGACTTTTTGGTCCTGGATACTCCCAGATAATTTAGGGAAGTACTTACGCTCTTCCCTGACCTTTGCTTGGACAACAGAATTCAACAAGATGAACAAATGGATATTGAGACTTCTCAACTGACAGCATTAGGCTATGAATTATTACTTACCTCTTGAATAGCAGTCATGACAACATGTTGAACAGACTCTTCAAGGGTCATGATATTTTGTATGTGTTCTGTGGAAAAGAAGTGGCAGTGACTCATGACATTCACCTTAATGGTTTGATTAACATGACATACTATTTGCAGAAAGATCCAGAAGAAACTATTCTCTATAAAGCTTCTTCAAAACAGGTAGCACTCTTTTTATACAGAGCACTACCATTAACCAACATTATTATCCAGTAATATAGTAGATAAGGATAAGAGATTAGAACCTCTTAAGTGAACAGATTTATATTACATATAATAGAGCAAGGAGATTTAAAGACATCTGTATTTACATGGTTCTTTGTTCATACATTCATCTATGTATATATACATAAGATTTTCCAAAGAATCACTAAGCTCACAATTGAGTTAATAAATAAAACTCAACAGAAAAAAGTAATTGCCAGCATCTGCATTCCCAGCGCAGCCTGAGGGCTTACTTCCTGAACACGCTTTTATAAGTCATTTCAGACTACCTGGGAATTGCACCTACTCTACTAACAGAATCATGCTGACGATTCCTTTGCCGTCAGAGCATTGAGTATTAGCTCCGGTAAGGGGAGAGAAAACACAACTAATTCAGTCTTGAGCCTCTGTAGACAAACAAAAGGCAGTTTCTAATACAAGCTTTTAATTTAATTTGCTTGATTTACATCCAAATAGTTTTAGGTCTCAGTGCATATTTTAACAAGTACAAATAATCCACATGCACTTCGGACTATTATTTTTAAACCCACCCTGATCAAGGTTTTGAGTTTTATTCACAAAAGTTTCCCATAGATTTTCTGCTTTTAAGTGAACTCGTTTCAGAACAGGCATCCAATATATTAACAACAAAGACTTTTTGATAGATAAAAGTTTCTACATCTCCTCCACCTTAATCGCCTGAGGCAGTCTGCTGTTAGTTGAACAGGTTAAGGTAGTGCGTACCTTGTTTCCTTTCACAGTTGACTGCACAACCTAAAATAAGCTGCAGAAGCCTTCCCAGTTCAGTAGGATCTGAGTTCTCTGATATCCGGTTTAAGTCCGGAATAAGCTCTTCTGAAATCTGCTGACCCAAGAACTGAAAAAAATAAAATAAATAAATGAAGAAAGAAAGTAGGCTTCCACTTTTGTACACAAAAATCTGGTACAATGTAAGAAATCTGGACTCAAGTAAGCCATCCAGAGAAAATGGTCCATTAATAAGTTTGCTACTGTAAAACTCATGGAAGGGAAAGATTTTAAGCATTAAACACGGAGATACACACTAAAAATGCTGCCTCATGAGGGAATACATAGATAGCAGTACCAGATTAGCAAATCTGAAAAGGCCTTGATCCAGCAGAGGTTCTTAACTAATTTGTTACAGGGCTTCGCACATGAAACGCAGCTGTCACACACTGTGCCTCCCTTGCACCAGCAATGACTGCCCCAAATGCCTGTCTCCACCGCACCAGCGATGTGTGTTTGGGGAAAGGGGTACTCAGTGCACTGCTAGCCAACGGCCTTTACCATACTTGGCACCTTGGATTTTTCTCTGAATAGGCCTAAATGTAATCTAAAGTACACAGCATTAAAAAATATATGCAATGAAGTTATTCACTTCAGTAACAGTTCTGTAAAATTGTGTTCTGGCAAAACCACAAGTTTGGAAAGTCTATTAACTAAGGGTTTAGTTAGCTGACCACTTACACAAAAAAAAGCAACAGTGGTAAGTTAAAAGTTCTTGGCTAGACCTCAAATATGAGAGAATAATTTGGTCTACCAACATAATTAAAAAAAGGAATTAAAAATGCTTCCAAATCAAGTTGCTCCCTAATCCTTCAAAAAGCTCCTCATAAACCTGAAGTAGTTCTTCTGGGCTTGCCAGGGAGCCTCAGTCCTGGCAACACAGAAAGGTTTGGCACTCAATACCACAACCAAACCCAGATGAGACCAGGAAGCCATAAGATGGTCTGGCGAGTTTTTCTATACCATACCCATTACATAACTGTAATCAATCTCCATACAAAATTCAGCTTGCTTTTTTTTTTTTTTTTTTTTTTTTTAAACTAAAATACAGCACCCTTTGACGGCTACCATATTCATCCTGCATGAGACAGAACAAACTATAATCCCTACAGTGTCCATGAGGATTTGTAACTTATCTCCCAGCTTCCAAGTGAGTAGGGTTGCCGAATCTGTTTCTGTTGTGTACAAAAGGATTACAACTTCACTAGACAAGAGCAAATACGAATGCACACACAAAAGTCAACAGGCTTCTGCAGCTCAGTCCTTATGACACTGACCTGGGCAATGACGGAGACAATGACGGTCTCCAGATTATACTCAAAGAGTCTTACCTAAAATACATCTGCTCCAATTTATTTTATATTCGCTCAGACCTCCCGCTTAACCAGATAACTATCATATACTTTCTGCCAAAAAAGTCCTTAAAATACATTATTTTGACAAGAAAAAAGAAATGCAAGCTAGGTGAAGGAGGACAATAATAAAAATGTTTAATTATTAGAAAATATAAAAATTACTTTTTCCATACCTCATGATAGTAGTCCATAATTCCTTGCAGTATCTTCTTCAGATTACTGGACTAATGGTTGTACATGAAAGATAAGGTTACTGGCTTTTATTAGAATTCTTAATTTTGCTGAAATTAAATAATAATTTATAATAAAATGTTTACATAGCAGCTCTACAAGAGGACCCTATAATGACACGGGAAGAGATATACCACAACAGGAAATCCCCATACAACAATGCTGGAAGGCAGACAGTTCAAGTTAATTTAAAATAACCTAAAAAAGTTTGAAGTTTAAGCTTAATTCTGCAGGGTTTGGACAGCTAGATACTCTCAGGACAAAGACAATACTCAACCCCACAAACTTTCACTGACTTCAGTTTTGAATACCTTTATTCTCCAGTTGTCACCAACATCATCTTTAATGCGGTTTAGCCAAGATGCATCAAACCAAGCAACATCTCTGGAAAAAAATTAAACAATTAAACATAAATAAGCTCAGACTTAAATAAGATACAAAATTCCCAGCATTAAATCATCATACGCTTGACTACAGTGTCTAATGAGGCACGAATTCCTGGAGATTGCAAGTTATACCTATGACACAAGAAATTTCCATCCTGCTGGCTGCACTAAGACACTACTTTCCAGGGAAGGAAGAATTTCTGTACATGCTTGAGCTAGCTCCAGCTAGGAACACAAGGATAAGGCGGCCTTTGTTGTGCTGAATTTTTATCCCTGACAAAGTGATCCTAATGGCATAAAGAAACATCTTCTTTTGACTAGTGCTGACGTTAAGTTTGGTTCCTACTTTTGTACATTTGGGTTTTCCAACATTCACTACAATTTATCAAAGGCATTTATCAAGAAAACAACAACAACAACATTCTAAACTACTGACATTTCATATTTTTGTATGTCTTTGTTTCCCTTGAGCAGAAGTATATTCACTTTGCCAGCATAAATAACGATGAGTTGCTGAGTGAGGTGTTTACACACATTGAGCTGCCAAACAGTACATCACAGCATATCTAACAATTTCTCAACTTTTACACAGTACTGTTTATTCATTGGTCTCAAAGCAGTAAGAAAAGTCAATTATTATTCCCACTTGCATATAAACCAACTTGTTTATAAAGAAGCTTGCCTGAAGCCTGTGGCAGCCCAGTACCGCAAACACATGGGAAGTGACCTTCAGCAAATCTTCACTAAGCAATCCTAAATCAATTTTTGCCATGCTCCAGGAAAAGGGTGAGCTCTGTCCTTACATAGCACATTTAAAAATCTTTTCAAGCAGTCAGAGGGGATTCTGGATCTGGCTTGTGGGTTTTTTTGGGGGGGGCATGGGGTGGTGTTTTAAGTAATTTCTTAGTCATCAAAAATATAGTTTGAACAGGAGATGGTAATTCAGACTTCTCCTTTGTTATCTGAGCCAACAACAACAATAAAATTGCAGTGATGACTTGTAGCATGACACTCTTACAACCCTCTGAAGTAACTGCAAATTTCAAAACTAGTGTGTTGCTCAACCCAGTACCATTTGTCATTACATCAATAACATAGGAATTATTTTGCTTTTGATAATTTTTAATAATAAAATTGCCAACTAAGCTTCACATTCTTTCTTCCACACAAATAGTAAGCTATCATTTAAATCCTAGAACTCAAATCTAAATCAACTGAGCAATCCCAAGAGGAAGAGAGCACAAAGGCATGCCTTTTGAACTTTTAATTCCTCATTTCAAAGAGGAACATATTGCCTGAAGCATGGATATCCACGGAAATAGTGTCGATGGGAAAAGTGAAAAAGATCCCATCATTCTTCCCAATTACCCTTAAGTATTAATTTAATACTGCAGCATTCTAATATCTCATCACCTCCTCCAGTCTACCGCTTTGTTCAACTATTATATCATCCCCAAAACAACAATGCAAAGGCGTATTTTATCTTCTGCTATAAACCGTCCACTCTAAGTTTCTGTCTACTTTCAAAGCAACTATGCATATCAAACAAAACCCTCAAGAAATTAAACACCTCTTCTTCAAACTTAAGTATCAACTTACATTTGGTGAAGTACCTGTGCCATGGCAACCCCATTAGTCAGGTCCTGAACATCTCTGCAAGGTGCAGCAGTATTGAACGTCTGCAACTAAAACAAGGAAAAAATTTGTGTTTCTTGCTCAGAAGACAGAAGGACAGAAAATTGGTTACCATTTTCCTGTTCTTCAAGGCACAAGCATTTAGCATGGTGTCTTCCTACTTGATGCAGTTGAAAACCTTTTTGAACTTGCAGTTTTTAAGCCAACCCAATTATCTCAATACTTGTGACTGTTAATTATGACGAGTAGCTAAAAAAGTTTGCACTACCATGTTTTGCTTTTTCATTCTATTCCTTATATTGTAAATCAGATTATGGAATACTAACTTGGAAAACTAAAGTTGTATTTATCCATACCTCAAATTATGTTGCAGTGCTTAGTTCTGGACACATAACTGCCTAAACAAAAAATGGCATCAGAACAAGGGGCAAAAGGTGAGGGGCGGAAATCCAGCCTTTTACTACAAGCATTTAGTAACAGAAGTCACGACATCTACAGAAATCCCTGAAATTATTTGGGGGTTAATAACACAAGGGAGAAAATAACGAAAATAACACAAAAATAGTGGAAAACAGCCATCTGAGAGCTACTGTGGACTTCCAGGATATGAAGATACCTGAAAAAACCTGAAGCATTTCCAGTCCCGTGAGCTGGCAAATTAGTCCCCTGCAATACGGGAATTCCAAAATCACTCTACAGATATTCCTGTTTAAATATGCACCTTGAACATACTGATATAAACCCAAGAAACTTTACTATAACCTGAAGTTATACATCTTTTCCTGGTAATAATATTTTATTCATATATTATTCCTGGTATTTGTATTTTACATTTATTTATTTATTTTCCGAGCATCACACTACCTAGTGTTTAAACACAGGGCTGGACACAGTTTTACCCCAACTACATATTTCTATCTAAAAATTAAGCAACAAAGTCCCAGTTTTCACTCTCCTCCTCTATTACAAAACCAGATTAGGGATGGAATCATTTTATAAGGAGTTGCCTGATATAGTCTATATTAATTGTTATATGCAATCTTTGTATTTTAACTGGTGCTTCCAGGCACAAGTACAATTACAGCACAAGCAAGATGCAACTCCTGTCTTAAAGAAAAAAACCTAATAGCTCAAGCATTTTGCAGCTAGTTTCTCCAAAAGCAACATAAATGATGAGTACTTTCAATATGTCTGCATCCTTAGAAAGCACACCCAGTAGACAGTCCTATACGTAAGAACCCCATCATCAATGTGATGTATAACACTAGTTTATTAAGACATCCACAGGCAGCTCTTCTGGTGCCCTGCTGATTAATGCCTGTAATTCTGATTCACATAAAAATCCTTAAAATACTGAGGTACCCAGGTCCTCAGATCAGTCCATAGACCATCAAAAGCAACCGTGAGCTCTGCAAAATATTTCCTAAGGTTCCGCAAAGTTGTGTCTTGGAGAACCCCTGAAGCATAGACAGTGTATTTCCATTTAACAGTCCTCAATGAGGTTTTCTTCCATTAACTTGGCCAAGACACTTTTTGCTGCCACAAACTCGGCACACAGACATTCAGCAAGGTATCCCCTCTTGTCAGTCGGTCACCTGCTAGCTTTGCCTCATCTCCACTTCTTGTGTGGATGGTGAACAGGCTCCTCCCCAGTTGCCTTCTGCAGAAACTCAAGTCCATATTGACCAGTACCATACCCATCTCCTCCCGCTCTGTCTTTCCCCCACCCCACAGCTCTCATCTATGCAGCCAACTGCCATATGGAAGCTCTTCCATACTTCCCATGAGGGCAGGAATTTTTTCTCATACTTTTCTGGTTTTCAAGCATTTTAGATCTGTACGATGGGATAACCTCAATCTTAAAAATGTTTTGCCATTTTGGATACTATGTATTTTTTTTAAACCATCCCCAAGCTTATACCTAACATTTTGATAGAATTAGCTATTATAACCTCAATGTTTTATTCCCCAAAACCCAAGCAGCTCAGAACAAACTATTCTAGGCAAGAGAGCTGTCTACACACACATGGCAGTTCATCACATAGTTAAGAAAACAAGAGCTCATCAACAATTCTTTTAAGTTCAGCCTTCTTTACAATGATGAATAAAGCAGAAAGGAGAAAGTTTGCTGTGAATACGATTAGATGATGTATACGCAGAACAGAATGGAAGCAAGAACAGATCCTTATAATCTGTTCACTGTGAAACCTGGCTTCTTAAACTTACTATGCATACAAATGCCCTAAACTACCTGTCCATCTGTGAGAGGGCTTTCCCAAACATCCCGTGACCAGAGGTCACTGGTGAATAACCTTATCAAGCGTGTTTGGGAAATGGAGCTACTCAAACCAGAGTGATGGAAACGCTGTTTGCAGCTGTGAGAATTTGAAGCAGTTATCATCTACTCTATGTTTATAATGAGTGACCATATACTTTGAATATTTGCTTGCTTGCTTCAAAAGAGTCTAATCAAGCCAAGAAGAGAAAAATATGGGAAGCAAGTTTGTTTTTTTTTTAATTTGTTTTTCAGTTTTAAAAAAGTGGGGTTTAAATCTTGTATTACAGCAAGTGAGAAGTCAGTAATCCCTGGTAGGTTACATAAAAGATTAAGTAGAACACCACAATCTAAAGCAACTGTGATTGACAGCGTTAGTTTCTAATACTACAGCAGCCTGAATGCCAACAAGAACAGGCACGAAAGCTTACGAGTCAAGACCGAGCACGCCAGAATTCAGAGTTTTACGGCACAATACTGTCATGCTGCTATTTGTATGCACCCCCTTCTAAACCAAATAAATTGGTAAGTACATATAATACCATTTCACCCAAGCCTATTAGAGCAGGTAAACAAAGCCTTAGAAAACCCTGTGACATGCAACACTGCTTTATGTATGCCAGTATCTCCAAGAATAGAAACAGCTAATTAAAAGTAAGCAAAAAGCAGGACTGGGAATCTTAGTTTCTCCATATATTTAAAAGTTACATAAGCACCTAGAAATAATAGAAGTAGTATTAATTATGGGTTCCCCAAACCCTATACCAGCCTAGTCATTTCCTCAAAACAGATTTTTACTATACTTGCAAAACCAATGAAAGTAGTAGGCATGGGGAGGAGGCAGGTAGAAGCAGCCAGGACTGTAGCAGTACTCTCTCCCCCCAACTTTGATTAGTTTTACTAAATACAGCTTCAGGGCCATGCTGCTACTCGTGCTGAAAACCATTTCAGGAATCTAGCTTAAATGTACCCTACCAATTGCTACTATAATAGAAGCAAGTATTTTTCTCTCAGACATACGGCTATTATGCTCACAATATACATCTGAAAATGTAATTTTGTGGCACGTAACACTTAAATGCCTTTTCTCTGGATCTGTTGAAGGCTCTTCCAAACAGCTGTAGGTGAAACAGGAGTGTTCACATTACCCAGTGAAATCCAACCTATCCAACTCTTGGGAAGATACGGCCTCAGTTTCATCCACATGATGTAGAGTTGAGGTTCTCTGTTTCATACCCAGATTATACACACTAGGGACAGAAGTTTTATGGAGTTAGTCAAAGAGATGTGTCTGGACAATGCACGTTTTATAACATAGAATTTGATAAAATTTTTTAAAAAAAAAAAGATCTGGCAGTAGAACACAAAAAATCATGAGCATCTCTTTGCTATATTAATGAGTAAATAAATTCAGAAACCTTTAGAACCACAGAGAGTTACAGAACCCGTTTCTCTGCAGATCTTCAGCCACCCCAGATCATTTCCCCCCCTATTATTCAGAATGAAATTAAAATTGAAAGAATGTGTCAAACATATCCTAGTGTTAACAACTGGTGCCTACTACATTGTAAACTGGGTCCAAAAAATAGGGTGTTAAATCTAAAAACATGCATCTGGCAATGCATCTGCTGACTGTTGCACAGAAAACCTGAACACAGAGTTGTATGTACATTGACATTAACGACACTACACAAAGCTCTTTCAGGTTAAGGCTAGTTAAAGTTCCATTAGCATTACCTTTAAAAGTCATGATGTAATTACAGCTATGCATTCTGAGGATACTAGAAATGAGTATTAGGCTTAAAATATTTGAAACAGGAATTGTAAACATTTTAAGAGAGTTCAGCACTGCTGACAGGATTTTGAGAAAAGAGTTCAGGAATGCCCTGCTTTATTTTGCAACTGAATCATGATGAAGTTATTCTTACGTGACTACTGAGAGGAAAACAGAAGGTTAAAGAGCCCCCCAAAAAGGAAAGAAAGGTACGTATAGATTAAGTGACAAAAGATATCCACCTCCAGAAAGGTAAGCATAAGACAACTGAAACTCTAAAGGCCAACAAAACATCGGGAAGGTACAAGATCACTACAAGGCAAATGGAGAGAGGAAAAGGAAATCGTTTTTTCAGTGATTTATTACAGACTTTAACTTGTTAAAACTTCTGTACTATCACACAGAAAGTAAAAGGAGTATCTACTCCGCTATGTTGCTATCACTTTTGCCAGTTTCATTCCTAGATCTCGACAATGCTTCTAAAACAGTCCCTTCTTTCCCTGATTTACACTTCACACAGCCAAAACACCTGCTATTGCCTCCTGCCAGGTAACTGTGGCCTTCCCTGCCAAGATTTCATCTGAAAGTTGTATTTAGCAGAGCCCACCCTCGCCAACAATGCAGCATCTACAAGAGCAGAATTACCCACAAGGAAGCAAAAGAAACTTGTTAAGACATAAGGGATAAAAACAAAGCAAGCCTGATCAATGAGACGAACACATAGGATTTGATTCCATATCTTAAAGGTCTTTTCCCACTTATGTGATTCTATTGTTCTAAAGACGTGCTGCTCGCACAACCAGCGCCCACGTTTCGGTGTGCTGCGCCTGGCTAACCCCTGCATTCACCTACCGAAACCTGGGATGAACCGTTCCGAGGTTTCTGCTCCCGCCAACTCAAATCAAATTAACTGCGTGTATTTATTATTACTGTTAATTACTGGGCAGTTCCCACACTGAAGCCACTGCTGCAGAGCCACTCCGTGGGCCTACAGGGCACTCAGAGGACCCCGTCTGCGCTCCGCGGGAGTCGGGAAGGCCGTTTCAGCGGCTCCCACACGGGTCTGTCACGCAGGCCGCACGCCCGCAGCCATGGCTGTCCCCGAACCGCCTGCGGCTCCTGCCACCTGCCGCTGGGGCAGCTCCCCGCCCCGCCCCGCGCCTGACAGGAGCCCCCGGCGGCGGGACGCCGGCCCCCGGGAGCCGCTCGCCTCAGGGCGCCGCCGCCCCCCGCACGGCCAACAGGTGCCCCCGTACCGCTGCCGGCCGCCCGCCGCCCGGCTCCGGCAGGGACAGCCCCTCCCGCCGCGGGAGGCCGCTCCGGCAGGACCCCTCGGGGGCAGCGGGGACGCGCCGCCGGCGGGCAGGGAAGAGGGACCCCGCGCCACTCACCCAGAGGATGAGGCTGTCACAGAGCAGCAGGTCGGCCGGCTTCGCCTCCATGGCGCCGGCCTCTCCCGCACGGCCGCCCCCGCGGAGGGCGGCTGCGTGAACGCCCGCTGCAGCGAGCGCGCTCACGCCCAGAGCGCCGCGCAGCTGCCGTGACCGCGCGCCCCCCCCGCCCGCGCCGCCCCCAGCGCCCCGCTCCGCGCGGGGGGGGCGGTGCCAGGGCGGACACGTCAGCGCCCGCCCATGCCTGCGAACGCTGGGAGTGTCAGCAGGTGTGGCCAATCACAACGGAGAGGTGTAGCTGTTCGCGCCAATCACGAGGGCATACTTTAGGGGCGGGAACGCACCGCACAGCGGCTGGTCGCCTCAGCAGCCCGCGCTACAGCCGCCGTGCGCGAAGCTAGGTTGTATCCCGTACCGGTATGGTGCGGCGTGGGCCGGGCAGCCGGCTGGTACAGCCCCTGCCTGCCCTTCGCGGCCCCGGGCCTGTGCAGGGGAGCCGGCTGGTGCAGCCCCTGCCTGCCCTCCGCTGCCCCGGACCCGCGCAGGAGGCGCCGCTCCGCCTCAACATGGCGGCCGCTGCCTCCTCGCGCGCCGGCGGCCCGGGCCGCGGCTGCCTTCTGGTGGTCGCAGGCGCTGGCGTGGAGGTGACGGGGTGAAGAGCAGCTGGCCTGGCTCAGGCTTACTTGTGTCTAACGTGTAGGTAGGTTAGTGTGCCTGTACCGGCCACAAATGTTGCTTTCAGAGCAGGATACAGAATTGTTTGAAATATACTGTCGTTAAGTGAGGCAAAAATGTAAGTTCGTCCTTCTGGGGAGGCAAAGAATGGAAGGCCCTTAAGCATGAGGCTGGTGAGCAATTGTTTCACACATTCTCCAGGCTGGGGGGAAATATGCCGCCCCCAGTGGCACAGGTGGGATTGAGAAGGTCAGTGGCAGTTTTGCCTCTTTTTAGTTCATACTGCCATTTTTTCCCCTCTGCTTAGCCTAATAGGCTGTTATCAGAACCAGCCAAAACCCACTAGAGCCCAGCGTCTCCCGGGTGGCAGTGCTCACCCTGCTAGCCCGGGTGGTGAAGGAGGCCTGGCAGTTCGAGGGCCGCTGCTGAGCTCCTGCCCAGCAAGGCTTCCACGCCCCTGGCAGTGTGCAGGGCATGCTGCCCAGGCTCACCGGCAGCCCTGTAATGACTGCCTGCACAGTACATCAAACACCACCAGACAGGCACCATGCATGTTCATCTTTGGTATTTCACTACATGATGTAAAAGTACTTCTTTCTTTGGTCCGTTTCAGAAAAAAAAAACTTGCTTTCTTCTGCTATATTTGTTTCATAGAAAAAACCTTCCTTATTTTATCAGATCTTGGGTATGCCTGGTTCAGATCTTGAATACCCTGCCTCACACACCCCAGAGAAAAGACTTAAGTACCTTACACTAGGAAGATGTGATTACTCTGTCTCCTTTGCTGTTTCAGCACAAGACCTTCAGTAACTTTTCTCTCCAACAGCCTCTTTTACTAATTGAGTTGAACAGTTATTTTTTGTTAGCTGATTCTGTTGAAGATTCTTACATTGCCTCCTACTGAAATGTGCAGGATGGCATTAAACACATCAGTGTTTAGGTCAGTCTAAGAATTGACTAACTGGAATAATAGCTGTTATAGGCATCATACACTCTTTTTTGGCTATCCTGCTTTAAGATACATGCTTTAATTTTCTGTTACTGATTCTACTTTGACTCACAGAGATTAAAATCGTGGTGGATGACGTGGACAGTATTTACATGACTTTTTCTCCTTATAATGCTGTCTGGAATTGATAAAAGCTCGAAAGTAGACTTTAATTTCTGGACACCCTTTGACTGTTTCCTTCACCGAAGGTTCTTAAAGAGATTTCATTGCTATGAAAGATTATCAGAAATCCTTATGAAAAATAGAGTAAGGAATAAAAGCTTTTACTATAAAATCCCACAGAGTTCTGTGCTAGGATTTGTACTGTTGAGTGTGCTCATTTTAGGTTTTTAATATTTTTGCTTTTTTATGGTAGCTGTTGCTAATTTTATTTTTTTTTACCCCTCATTATTTGCTTACTGTTTCTCCTTTCTGTAATTTCATGTCTTTTCCCTCTCAGGAACATCATAGCATGTGTCACATACTACCAACCTTCACCCAGTTTCCTATGTCCCATTTCACAGAAACATAATTCTGCATTTCAAGTTATTGATTTCGTATGTTCTTTCTCTGCAGATTCAACCTCTCACACTTGTTTTCTTTATACAGTGTCTACAGGCAACTCCTTTTTATCCTGGGTTTATGCTACAATAAGCCAGGGAGCAGCAAAAGCCCACTGCCTTCTAGGGAATATGGAGCCAAGAGGGAGAATGCAGCCAGTGGGGCAGGGGCTTCACCAGCCAGGGCCTCATCCCACAGTATCCAAGCAAGGCGAGCAGGCAGGGCCAGGGCTGTTCAACCCCAAGTTCAGATGATCAGGCAAGTTCATGGTGATGAGGCAAATACAAGGTAAAGCCCGGAAGGTAACCCGCCGGTCAGGGTCAGGCTAAGAGAGAGCAGCCAGAGTTCAGGCACAGTCCCATGATCACCAGGCAGGTGCACAGCAACAAGGCAGTTCTGAGGTCAAGCTGGGAATTCAGTCCACAGGTCACAAGTCCACATCAGTGGAGTCCATGACCAGGCACAGGCATGACTGTGACTCCGCTGAAGGCGTAAGGCTGAGCTTAAATAGAGTGGGCCAGGGCAGCACGTGTGGATGGAGGCAACCAACTGAGGCCATTCAGGTCTGTTTGTGCACTTGGGGCCCTGACAACATACTCTGTTTCGGTGGGGTTGTTTTCCATACATGCAAAAACTACTGCAGAGAACAGCTTTCTACTAGAGGGCTAAGACCCCTGTTTCAGGGTTGCTCCTCATTCAAAAGCATCTGGAAAATATTGTTTATATAGGATGGCTATGCTGGAAAGGTATTACAGACTGTCGATAGCACAGGGAGCTTGGCTGGTATCTGTGGGAGAGGCGTTCATCTGAAAGACAAGGCAGGCTACACAGGTTTGGTAATCTGGGGTTATGTCAGAAGAGATTGGCTGACCCATGCACTCCTGGTTGGTGCATCCACGTCAAACAGCTGACTCCAAATGACTGAGTGCTCACCCAGATAAACTCATATTAGCACACAGCAAGGATCTTTCTAAGCAAAGCTATGTTTACAGCATACTGAACTCTACAAAAAAACAAAATACAAGTACATACGGAAATCTGTGTAGCTATTTTACATCTTTCAAGTTGCAGCTGCACAGGGGCACAAGGAACACAACAGCACTGGCAAACTATGCTCAGAGATCTGCTGTGGGGCAGATGAAGGGCAGCTATGTAAGTTATGTAGAGTCAAGTGGTTTGGTTTTATTTTTTAAGCCTGAAAATTTCTTCATGAGCTGCAGCTTACATGAATGTGTGTCAGCAAATTCTGGTTTTGTGTGAATCAAAGATTATGACCTATATTAACATTCTAGAAATGGGGAAGACTAGCTTGGCACCTCATGCCAGGACTGCAGTTCAGTCTCCTGATGTCTAATGTCCACTGTTACTACATTTTAAAAGTCATGTTAAAGTACTAGTCGCAACAGGAACTTAATTAAAATGTGTTCACTCTTTTTGATAATGAATCCCTTGCCTTCTTGACAAAGCATCTGGCAGTCTTTCAGTAAGGGCTGTCTACCTTCCTTAACAAAAAAGAATGGCATTTGCTACAGTAAGTTAAGTTGCTAGGCTTATAAATCTGATTCCTAAGGATTTTTTATTTTCAATGGGTCTTACATTATTATATTCAATAATATGAACAATATTTAGTTCAGACATTATTTGGTGGCTTGCTCAAGAAAGCCACATATCCAGACACTTGAGTTTTCCCATATCTTGTGTGGCAGATATGCATGTCTGTTGTAGTTTAAAAATATTCTTGTTGGAAAATACTAATCTACAGGACTGCATCTAAAAGGGATTTTCTGAGCACTTGGGAACAAAGACGTCAGAATGTAAAAATACCGAACAGTGACACTTGGTGGTTAGTTATGTAACTTGCATGTTTCTCACCATTAGAATACATGAGATGAAAAATACCATTTTTTCAGTCATATTTAGTAGCTAATGTAATTTATGGAAGTCTGCACTTCCCAACGATCTTCCAGAAGTTTTAGAAGCATTAAATAAGCCTCATGATGTTCTGTGGCACAGAGGCATATTTGAATTTTTCAAATGTAGAAACTAGAAACTCACCAATTGCCAAAATGTGTTGAGTTAATCATTACACAATACAAACTGATTTGATACATGCTGTATTCTCTGGGCCACGTGTCCCTTCACATCCTGTCATAATCTCTTACATCTTCCTGGCATATACATTCCTACTTCCTTTAGAATCAAGCTATATGTGTATTGGAAGTTACTATATTGTCACGAAAAAGGCATTGGCTATCTGTTTATTCTCAAATGTGTCCAATTTAGAAGTTACTGTTATCAAATAAAGATTATTTAGCATAACTAACACCTAAAAATCATAAAATATTAAGAAAAAAGCCGTTAATATGAACTCACATTATTTGACCGGCTAAAAATTACCCATACCTTGCTGGTCTCACGCAGGTTTGTGTTTCCTGATGGCACAAGAGATTGTCCAGGCTTCCAAAACCAGGAGGTCACTAACAGTCAGCACTCACAGCCTTGAGATTACAGCTGTAGCCCCAGGGCCTGCAGGCTCCTTAGAAAGTTGCCCAAGAGACCTGTGTCAGCTGTAGGAGTCAGAGCAATCACTTGCTTACTCCATTCAGGTGTTAAAGCGGGGAGGGAATGACTTCATTATTGCTTTCCAATCTCTCCATGAGTTGCATTTTACAAGACATGTAACTGCCAGGGCAGGCGGAAGTACAGAGAAAATCATACTCTGAAAAGGAGCTGTTTGGGCACGTGATACCAGCTTACTTCCTTAGTTCCTGAGAGGAACAGCTCGAGGAGGTAGAAAGAAAGGCTAAAACCAGAAACAGTAAAAAGAGACAGTCCTGATGGTTGGGGTAGGTGACTGTTTCAGTGTTAGTGCCTATGCTTTTCTGTGGGTTTTGTTGGGGGCAGGAGGTATTGCTACTGGTGTTTTAGGCGAGTAGGAAGATACAGGGTATACAGCATATGTCTATATTGCACAGTTGGCCAACATCACTGGCTACTATGCTGTGTTTGAAGGAGATCCCATTGCTTTTTCTCTAAAGAGGCTTTATGGTACTTTCCAGGTCAATTATGCCCTGAGGGAAATGGGAGCAATGTCATGATGATGCGTGTACAATTTTTCACTAGGTAACTTAAGTGTCTGTTTTGTTAAATACTCTTGAAATATTTTGTCTGACTGTTATAGGAGATGAAAGTAATTATTATCTATTCATTATCAAAATAGTAGGAGTTCTGGATATTTTGTATATTAATTTTGAAAATTAATACTTTTTAAGAGAGTGTATTCATCAAAGGAGTCTTGTATTCAGGCTTTTCTGAAAGGTAGAAATATTTTCACATGGAATAAGCATCTTTCAAGTATTTTCACATTAGATGGAAATACTTTCATCACTTGAGGCCCTTTCTTGGAAGTCATTCAACTATGAGAACACTCGCTTTTAATAAAAGACTGCTTAAGCCAGTGGGATTCCTGGAATTCCTGCGCCATTTATGCTCTTCTTTACACTTTTTTTAGCACATCTTAATGAACATTTTCTTTGATCCCCACAGACTTAATGGTGGTAAGAAATAGTCATCTCATTAAAACTAGGAAGGCTGTTTTACAATGAATTTAGTTTTGACTGGAGTAATTTCTGGGGACCTTGGTTACAGACTCTCAGGTATAGTTACCTTAGCCCATGTGATACTGTCAGTGTGTATATGGGGTACAAATGCATGTACACCTGTTATACAGAATAATATCTATTATAGCAGTTTCAGGAAAAAATGGCAAGTACTTTACAAATGTTAGTTAAGGTTTATCGTATGTCAGTGAAGTAAGTATTGATGAACTGAAACAGAAGTTAATTTAACAATATTGCTAATGAGCTATGCAGATCACATTTTATTACAGAGAATACTAAATTGCAATAGGTCTCTATTGTTAATCTCACATGTAAGAAAATAAACAAAACCTGGCAGGATCCCTGTAGACAGTTTTTTATCTTTTATTAGCAAGAGAAGGGGAAAGGAGCTGACTGGACAGGAAGGCTGCTTGGACTTGATCTGACACAATTTTTAAACAGCTTGCCTTAGGACTCTTCAGAGCCACAGGCTCTGCAGAGATGTGGCTTCTTTTTGAAATTATGCATGTGAATATTTCTGACCAGTCCACTGTTTCTCAGTTTTCCTGGGGAAAGGAAATTGACTTTGCCGAGTCAAAAAAGAAAAATACAAGATAGACTATATGAGGAGTACCTTACCTGGTCACTCCTTAAAGAACTAGAAAAAATGAATGCAAATAATGATGGATTATCTCTGCTTTAGCATAATGTAATTCTGGGGGGTGGGGGGTGTAGAAAAAAGGTGGAAATAATGCCACAGAGCCTTATTTATAAGTTATAGAAGTTATATATAGCTTATAACAGAAGTTGTGATATCTCATTAAATTCCATAAAAAGCTATACTGGAAACAAAGCAGGTCAGAGGTGGAAAACTACCTATGTTTATAAAAAAAGGCTGTGACCAGATCTTTGTAACGGTACTTTTTGGCTTCATAGAGCAGGAGAGTAAATGGTTAACATCTTTAAGGAATGATCTACCTCAGTTACCTCAGGGAAACACCTCAAATTCAGGAACTTTTATGAATGGTGACTCCAGCAGGAGAAAATATTTACACCTCTACGACAACATTTTTCCTCAACGAGACCTCACTTTGTCACTGTAACTTTTCCTCCTAGCATGCTCTATCACTGCCTTAGTTGTTTCCCTAACATTTGTCAATCTCATATCTATGTTTCTCTATTTCTGGCTTTTTGTTTACTTTCTCACAGATATCTGCACTTCTATTTTAGTACTCTTATCTTTTTCAGTGAACAAGGTCACAAGCGAAAGTGGGCTTTGGCAATTCCAGTATTAGCTGGCTGACGTTAATTGACATCATGGAACTGTTCGCACTGTCATGGTAGCAGCTCCTGGCTTTACAAGTTCACATATATTAAATTTCTCAGATACAATTTCAGTTGGTGCCTTAACAAGAAAATGAGCACTAGGATGTGAGCTGTGACAGAGACTTATTTGTCACAAGCAAATCCGCATTCAGACTTTCAAATCTTGTTTCCACAGGTGCACTGAAAAGGCAGGGCAATGCTGTAACTCTTAAGGCGCTGGTTTGGTAGGTGGTCCTGTGTCCCAAGAAGACCGTTTGGTTTGTAGATTCTGATCCTGAGATTGTCCTTGCACTTATTTAATATTGTGCACCAAATACCTCCAGTTTTCACCGCAGTCTGAGATTACTCCATGAGTAGGCTCATGAGCATGTTTAGTTTCAGGATCAGGGAAATCACAAACTTTATTTCGAAAAAGAAGTAATCCCTTTAGCTTGGTTCTGTGCCAGGGTACTGTATGTAGTCTTGGACAGAGAAACTAATTCTGGTAATCTCCCTAAACACAAAATAATTTTCAAAACTGCATCCCATTATACCTATTTTATACTATTATCTTGTTTTTCAGAAGCATTATCATCAGCATAGAAGATTCACTGAATAAAACGTTAATAACTTACTATTTTTAAGTGGGAAATTAACAGTCATTAAAGAGTATTCCTTTCTCAACATCTATAAGTTGGTGGGGAAAATTACTAAAATACATGATTTTAAATGGAGTATTTAAGTAGTGTTCTTTAGTTGGAGAAGGAAAGTGATCAAAAATAGAAACACTAGGTGAAAAATGTTGTAGCTATCACTTGCTATAAAATAACACAGAAATGTCTAAACCCCAACCATAGCTACGCAGAGTAGGATAGCGCTATAGGTATGTAAAGCATGAGATATATTGTTCTGATACCACAACTTTTCTATATTAAGCTAGTTAGCATGCACCTGACAAGATTTGAGTTCAGATTTTCCATCATTTTTATATGAATGTGATTTTCCTTTTTTTCTTTGAAAATAAGTCTCCGTCTGCCTAAAAATTTTGAACACATTTTCTTTCATATTTTAAGGTTCTCTTGATACAGCATATTCCAGAGTGAAAGCCAACTCCTACAGCAGGGGGGTCGAGTCTCTTGTTGACAGATTGCTTTCTCTAAGCAGTGCCAGGGAGGTTGCAGTTATTTTTATTGGCATTTCTAACAAAACTACGTTTTGCACTTGGATCATTTTTTAAAGATAGAAGTTATTATTGCCTGTTTTTACTAGTCATTTGCTTATGTTTCCATTTAAAGAGATTTCTGTCTTGCTTTCCTGATGCTCTTCACTGACAGCTGGTCTGGTATGTTTTGCTCTTGCATAGGAACCAGGTTCACAGCGGTTCTGATGGCCTAGCTCCTCGTTTTAGCAGAACACTGTGAAGCCTGCCTACGTATCCAGCAGCCACCACTCTTACATCCCAAGATGGAATTAGGTCACAGCTGGGACACACTGGGAGTGCATAATGCAAAACTCCACCTCAGTCAAACCCCCCTTGATTTGTGTCAAATGCCATTATGTAGGCCCTGCTTCAGAACATTGCTAGGAAGTGTTATTTCACATCTTCATACTTCTCAATCCCATCTTTATATTTCTCAGGCCCAATTTTTAGTTAGGCTTTTGCAGAGTAGAATAAGAAACTTGGTTTGTAAAATTGGGAATGAATAATGCAATAATACGAGTGATTGGCATGAACAGACCTGTTGGCTTTGATGGGACTATTCGACTATGCAAAATAACTTGGGCACTAAGTGTTTGCCAGCTCAAACTCCAAAGCCAAAATGACAAGCTTATTATCAGCAAACAGTATCACTTGCAATGTAGTTGTGCTTTAAAGCCTCAATCAAAGATCTAGCACCAAAACCCCCAACCTACAGTTAGACTAAATGGATCTGGGATTGTAACTTTCAGGCATGTGCTGAGACCAAAGAGGCTGGCAAGGCAATAGGAGTAACTGGCCTCGGGCAATCATGGTTTTACTGATGTAATGTATAGATTATAATTTTATTGTGTCTATGATCTTTCTCAAAATATTCTTGAGCTACGTGAAGGGAACCTGCTATTATTTAACAGTCTTTCTCTGGCAAACGGGTATGGTCAAATTCCATGAGTAAAGCTTAACAGAGTCTCACTTTCCCCATTAAAGACTGGGTGCTGATGGAAATGCAAGAAGACTGCATATTCTCTGCTGCTCTGCATCTAGCTGTGCATGGGGCAGGGGGAAGTGCTTTGAACTGTAATGGTAACTTGAGCAATAATAGGTTTAGAGTGACATAAAAAATGGAACTCAAATCCAGCTTATTGAAACAATGCAGAATTTAGCATCCAGTTTCCAAGACTAGTGTGTCTGTTAGGTAAGGGCATAACGTCTGCAAAAGAGCCATAGTGCTATGCATACAGCCCCTGGCAAGTAGAAGGAAATCTGGGCTCATTTCATCTTCACAAAACGTTTATAATATTTTTGCTATTATTTAGTTAGAGGGGAGCTTACCTCTGTATTAAAACCATTCAGATCCTTTTTTGAGTTAGTACTAATCAATTGCTCAAATGGCCTAGCTAAAACAGATTTAATGTGTTCAGACCAATTTTCCAGTGTATAAACATTCCTGTCTAAAATAATCACAGGAATAAATGACATCTTTGTTAGCAGCCTTTATGAATTTAACAGAGTTAAATTGAGCAAAGTAGCTGGGAAAAGGTTGGAGAGAAGGAGCTGTGCTCAGATATTTGGGGAGTACATTGGGGCAAAGCACTTTAATAGAACAGCCAGGAGAGGATGCTACTGCTTAGACTGTGTCAGTTCTGTGGATAAAGTAACAGCTCCAGCTTCTGCATCTGTCAGTCTGGCACCTTTAATAAGTAATTAAATGTCACTGTAGAATTGTATACATACTTGGATAAATAATAAATGACAGCTATCACACTAGCATGCGAGCACACATGCATACCCAGGGCAGGAAATCACATACAGCATTTCATTTGTTGCCAATTTATCTGTAACAAAGTGAGAAAGATGCCCTGGGGTCTGGTGACTAACAAGGAGCATTGTTTATGCTACAAATCCCATCCGGTTATTAGTCTTTGAAAAGTGCTTTGTTTAGCTTATCAGTGCTTCAGCAGGAATGCCAGGGGCATTATTTTTGTTCTAAGTGTATTTCTGTTCCAATATTACTGACTCCCGTTCCACCCCTCCATAAGAGGTTATGTGTTACCTGAGGGCTGAAAATTAGGCATGTGCTTCAATGCCTTGTTGAATCAGGATCAGGATGGTTAACACTGCACAAAAACCAAGCCCTTAACAGGTTTCCTTATTAATTTTGCTGCATTAAATTGGAGGACATCTTACAGAAGTCAAGCCTTTCTGAAGTCCCATGTATATATGCCCATCAATTAAAATTATTTTAGCATGTTAGACTTTCTGCTTAACTTCCCCACTTTACTTGACAATTGGCAATATTGTATTACACAATCTAATTCTGCAGTTATGCAATTCCAGAGTATCACAAGTGTCTGGCAAATTTTAAGCCTTTTACAACAGTACTGATAAGCTGCTACTCTATCAGATGATCAAAATACCTGTAGTGTGCCCTTGATCAAGTTAATATTTAAAAATAGTAATGCAATTTTTAAATTAGGTTCAAGTATCTTTTCAATTATGTTGAACATCTTTTGGAGGGAGATTTCTACAATGTTTTAGAAAGGGAGGGCTGTTGGGTTTATTTCCCAGGAGTCCTCTGCTTTGTTAGCAGTATGAGGGGAAAAAACCCAAACCACCACATTTCTTTCATAACCATAATTTAGAAAACCTGACAGATCCTTGCCATTGAGCAACTAAGTTGACAAAGACACGTAGCTGGCCTTAATGAATGATTTTACACCACCACTATCAGCTGGTGTAACTCATTCAGGTCCTCTCAGACATCTCTGGAAAGAGGAATGGTAAGCCCAACTTTGTGTAGTTCTTCTGAACCATGGTAGGAAGTGTTCATTAGAATGATATCAATAAATAACCAAAGTATTTATTTATACTTTTAATCATGAGATTACTTTTGGAAAATCTACATGAACTGATTCTTCCTTTTAAAATATGTCATGTTTTTAATTGCCTTGTGATTAGGATAAATATGTATTGTCAAAGAATGAGCTGTCCAGTGTATCCTCCCTGATCATCTTAATTGTCCTTGTAATTGAGGCACAGAGCAGTTGCTCACCTATCAAAGGAATCTGACCAAGAGGTCACACAGTATTATGCCTTCCTAACAAGTCTGAACCTCAAAGCAAGGTCTCTTTTACTTCTAAATAATGGCACATGTTCATGGAAACATAAATAAATATTTGTTAGCACTTGAATCTGCTAAGTGCTTTTTAAACTTTAATTCTTTCTGCTCAAGCATGTTGATGAGAATGAACTCATCACTAATGCTTTAAAATTAAATTTCCTTGTGGTAGAACTGAAAGATGTTGTGAGCTGAGGTGTATCAGAGAGATAAAGGTTTATACCAAGGAGCTTCTGGCTTCATAATCAACAACGTGATCACGCCTTTCATTTTGCATGCAAGTATTAAACATTTATCAAATCTAGTGGCTGTATTTCAGTACAATAGACTTGATTTTGCAGAGTTGTACTATAATTATTTTCTGAAATGCTCAGCTTTCATTTTAAGCCAAAAGATGTGTCCAGATTTGAAAAGATCTCCTTATTTTTCAAAAATCTGACTGTTATATAGGGAGCTTCTGGCCTTGAACAGTTTCAAAGCCTGGCCCCTAATGAGATACCTACATGGAGAATTCTTTTGCAAATCTGACCCCAAAAACAAGTAACAGCTGTGGTGCTCACTGAGAAAGGAATATAAACATAAGGGCCTGATTTTAGAAAAACTTAAAACTGTATTTAAAAATAAACACATAAACTTTCCATAGTCTTTGCCACCCAGCAAATTTAAAATTTGACATAAAATACATCGTCATCCATTGCAATCCCTATAATCTTAATCAAAGTCTTCAAAAGTCATCTGTCTTATATAAGCATGTATGTCACAGTACATTCAGCTTTCTTCTTGCTAGTTCGTGAACCTGGAGGCGTTCATTTTCCTTCTGTACTTTTTACATAGGGAGTCACTTTATGTCCATTATTGAATTTAGGCGCATGGTCTGGTGAAAACTGCTGCTGATGTGCATTGGTGTGGTGGTGAGGGTTTTCTCGGTGGACACGGTGATCGAACCAATTTGGTCAGTGAGAGCACTATGCCAGCATCCCCTATGTGGGTGATGGCTTTCACCACTGAGAATTAATTAAAAGGTGACCAGTGCCACCTCTTGAAAATTCAGAGCCCTGCCCAGTTCTTTCAAAGAATACTCTGGTGCATTTGAGAGGATGCTGGGTCCCCAGCTTTACAACGTAAGAGTTGAGACATGCCCTGTGTTTAATATTACTGTTGGCTAGTGGCAGGCATCTCCAGTACTTGGCCTGGGTGATTTAGGTATAATCCTTACCTGTCTCAGTCTCTGTTTGTGCTGGATAAGGTGCTCAGGAGTCTAACTCTGGAGTAGGGAATTCATGATGGGGAAGATACCCACAAGATAGGTATTGCGGTACTTAAAATTTGAGGTGGCAGAGTTTAAGGCTTTCTCTGGATCTTTGGAGTCTAAGTCTGGTTTTGACAATAATTTGCTTCTGAACTTTGGAATTTGGTTTTGGTTGTGTGTTGTTTTGTTGTTGGGGTTTTTTTGTTTGTTTTGTTTCCACCAAATGAAGTAAATTGGCTTCTACTGGACTATACATTTTACCATCCCATTCTGGCTGTAGCATGATTCCCATGAACATGGCTTAGAAACACCAATATTTTATGGGTTTTAAAAATTACTCTTAGACAAAAGCTGACATTAGCTGTTCAAAATTAAGAAAATTGTATGGAAAATCTTGACTTGGGGTATCTTCATATAACATAATGGGAGTTGTGGGGCTTTAAAGTATGAGGAATTCTTCAGTTTCCCTCCATCTCAGATTTGGGAACAGACTCATTTCAAACTTCACCAGTGTGAGCAGTATGAATCCTGAAGGAACTTCCCAACTTGATCTTCTGTGCCAGCTTTGTGGCACTCTAATCTGACTGCAGCTAATCAAGGTACTAGAACATGATGCTTCTCCTGAGAAATGATGCAAGTTTATCTCACTTCTCCCACAGCAGAGATGTTTCTGGCAGAGGAGCCTAATTTCAGTATGCTACTTAGAAAACTACTTCCATAGCCCCCGTTTTATTCATCAGAAGTACTGCACAGTATCAGGACGGCATTGTCCAGGCCTGGGATTTTCAAAAGGGAGATAGGAACCAAGATTCAAACACAAGGCTATGAAATAGTAGCTTTTATGGGCACTCTCAGAGTTTCCCACCTAAAATGTTAACTGAAATGACAATTTTAATTGTGCTGTTTGTAACTACATGTAGAACTACTGCATGAGAGGAAGCTCCCTAAAAATCTGTCATTTTATGCAATCACACTAAATATTTATTTTAAGACACAAAATACTAACTGCCATAATCACTGTTTCAATTGCTAATTCAATCTGCTAGTTCAAATGTTCAAAGGCTGGCTCAAGATTTTGAAACGGGTAAATTAATTCTGGCAGACTCATAGCTATGTCAGATATCATCTGTCTTCTGTTTCTATCAGGTCCAGCTGGGTGGTCCCCTTATAACCAGGATAAAGTCAACTTGAACACCATTTTGAGTTCTTAGACCCAATAAATGAGAAATTTGATTATGTGCATATAATCTATTAAAAATAAATGAAAGATGTGGCATGTTTTTCCTAGCCTGTCTACTCAGGACAAGGCTAAGTCACTGATGTCTTTGCCGAAGGTGACCCCAAGTCTCTTTTTTTCCCCCAAAAAATGCTCTGTTAAGAATGGCTATACCAGTTCAAAACCAGGGCAATCTGCCCTCTCTGCAGCAATGGATGCCTAAAGAAGAATAAAGAAACATTAATGATGCTTCCCCAGAATACTCTTTCATCATCTAGTGATTTATGGTTCAGGAACTTCCTCAGTCAGGTGCTACCGTTGCTTTTAATAGTACTTGATGCATAGCACCTGTTGAACTCAAATTTCCAGTATCCCTAAGAATGTCCACTGCTTAACTGCATATGTAAAGAACTGCCCGTTTATTTTTTTTTCCTCTGAATCTGCCACCTGTTAGTCATACTGCAAGAGCTGGTCGAGTTTCCCACCTTGGGTCACTCAAAGAAAAAGAAAATAAAAAGCCCCCCTGTTTTGTGGTACTGGGTTTGAATGATTTTTCTTCATTGTATACATGCACATATCCTTCACCTAGTGTTGTTAGTGCAGGGTCATTGTCTGGGTCTTTTCTCAAATTCGTAGTCCTAACTCGAACTGAAGTGCTGTGAGAGCAGAGCTTGAGCATTTTCAAGGTCTCAACAGGGACCTGCACTCAGCTGATGAGTTTCCAGCCCCTTTACCTCGTAGCTTACCTCAGCAGCCAGGACTGGTATCATATGGCAATGCATCAACATTCAATTTTCCTATTTTCTAAACAGCACAAACTCTGTTTCTGTGCACTTGCTCATGTAACTCAGCAGAAGATGAGTCATCTGGAAAAAAACTATAATCATTTGTCCCCTAGGAGTCATATAGTAAGTTAATTACTGTACAACACATTCTGATACAAAATACAGGAGCAGTTTAAACCTCTTGAGGTTGCAAAGGGCAAGAGAGCTTTTCAGAATTTCCATTGATTATGGTCTGGGAATGCTGGGTTTCCTGTGACTTGGTATCTATTGCATAATCAGGAACACATTTGGCTCCCTTTGTTGTATGAGACAAGCTAAAGATATGTGTGTATTATTACTCTGCACAAATAAAGAGTAGAAACCTAATCAGCTTATGTCATGTATGCAGTGTTTATAAACACAACTGCTCTAGGGCAGTTCCTCAGCTGATGAAAACTTACTGCATCTTGTATCAGTTGAAATAATGCTCTTCTGAATCAGCAAATACCCCACCACTACTGCATGGGAAGTAAAAATTTAGGAATGTGATGTGCCATATGAATTTTTAGGATTGTGTTAAAACCTGCTTATTTGGAGTTCACGTGTCAGTGTACTGGACTGGAATCAGATCGTTGCTCTGTTTAAGTTATTCATATCCACTCATCCCAGCTTTGTTGGGCTATTGTGTGGTTGTTATCTCAGTAGGAGATAATCTTAATCTGAAAACAGCATAAATGCCATCAGCATCTGAAATATTTCTTTTGAGAATCAGAAACAAATACCTTTATAACTTCACAAAAAGTAAAGGAGAAAGACTTTTCTCAGTAGTTATGGCGTGTTGTTTTAAAACCTCCAGTTCTTCTAATTTACAGATCCTCATTATAGGAAGGAAGGACTGGTATTAAAGGTGCTGATTTAAAATTACTGATTTGGTGAACTCATAATTGTAGACATGCCTCTGGCAAGAGACCCGGTTTCCTGAACACTCATTTGGCAGAGCTGGATGATGGCATCTCTCTTAGAAATACTACATTAGAAAAAATAATTACTTTAAAATATCTTTGTCTATTGTCAAATGAGCTTGAGTCTTCAAATTAATTCTGAATCTTCCAGTATTTGACATGCAAAATACAGAATCTATTCAATTTTCTTGTTATAAAAACTCCTATAAATACATCAGATCTTTGGAAGTGTATTCATTGATCTGTCATCAGGTGCCAGGTACCAATCAGGTGTTGGAAAATAGATAGGTGCCAGTCAGGTATATGAAAAACAAATAAGAAAAAATCCAAATCGGGCAACAAGGGACAGCAGGCATACAGTGATACTGTAATCTCAAAATACGCCATTGTCTCATCTGAATGCCTGACTTCAGTAATGCAAAAATAATACCCATTCCCTATAATGCTGGACCTCTGTGATCGTTAAGAAACATGTGAAGTTCATAATTTTTTGATCAAAATACAAATTAAAGCTGTAATTTACACCGTCTCCTGTTAAACCTCACTAAGCCTGCATAGGCAGTGGAGGACAGTCAATAACCTTCAAGATGCTGCCTTAAAATAAAGGAACTTCCTTGGAAGCTCCCTCCCAATTTCAGAAGTGCTCCTCTGGTTCTGGGACTGATAGAAACGTTGAAATAACTTTATCTTGAGAAAGAAAGGACACTAACCACACCATTATTACATTTTCTTCAAAGACTAATCTCATCGTAGTTACGGCAGTCAAACATATGGTCAGATGTAAGTTTCTCCACAGTGTGCTAAAACTAAGAAGGCAGGTCCATCATCCATTACAGACCAGCTAATGCATCATAATAAAGGTAGCAAAACCTTTCCATGTGGTAAGGAATCAATAACAAGAACAGCTATTTTGTCTCCAGTTGTATCAAGCCATCCTGGAATAGATGAATATATTGGCAAACAGGCTTTTACTGCTTACAGGCAATGATTTAGGAGCAAAGACTGGAAGACTAACGTACATCCTTCAGTCTTTCCCCTCCAGAAATATGATAATACACTTTGGAATTTAAAATGCCTCTTTATCATTTCAGAGGCTTACAGAATTCTTAGCTTCCCACTCTAAAAACAAAGCTCAATATTATTTTTAATTATAGACTTCACTAAGCAAAGGGAAGGATTGATTGGAAGCAATTTATTTACTTAAATAAAGGAGTCTCTTTGCTATGTAGCCTATGGCATACACTAAGAGTACCATTCTGCCACCCAAGGAAGGCAGAGAACACACTGGACTTGATTTTAGTACATGTAAGTGATAGGCATAGCTACAAAGGAGGAAGAAATACGGTAATGATTAGTTCTGTGTGACAGCTATACTTAGTTTCTGTGACACTCTGCTAATAATAGTAAATTATTATTAATGAACCGAATATGTCAATCAAAATACTAATTTACTGAAGACTCTGTACTACTACTCTTCCAGGTCACTCCAAATTTGGCAACATAGTAATCACAGTGACTTCAGCTGCCCCATCTGTCTCCCAGTAGAAACCAACTGTGGACATCTATTCTGTGGTAAGTTCTCTGGACTGGCAGCGCAGTGTTCATACAGGGTACTACATAAAGCACTCCTCAAACAGAAATCTCAAGTCCTGTGTAAGAACCAGGACCAAGCCCCTCTCCCTGGAATTAACGTAAGTGCTCTCACTAGAAGCAGGAGAAGTCCCATCTTTATATCAACAACTGTATTTTTATTTGCTCATTGCTTTCACATCTACAATGTGCCACTTCTGAAATACCAAAGAAGTCTTAAGATGACAAGAAGTAACAGATCATCTCACAGGATACTGTTAAATTACAACATAAACTCATGGAATGGGTAAAATGCACCAGAAAACCACACAATGTATATTCAACTGTGAAAAAAAAAAACCTATTACAAAAATCAACAGTCTAACAATCATACAGTTTGTAACTGTGAAAGCTCAAGACATAAAAACCAGGAAGTCTTACCTTCAAGTGTGAACTCACTTCTGAGAAGACAGCTTGTCTTTTTAATCAGCAGCAATAAAAAAATCCAGCTATCCCATAAAATTAACTCTGCTTGTATTTATAATGGTGAAAACTGGGAGTAAGACACACTGGACTTAGGTCTGATTCGGTTCAACAGACTTGTTTCCCGTGTAAAACATTTGTCTAAAATAAAACAGAAGTGATCTAGAGCATGAAGGCATAATTACATTGGTTTGTAGTCCTATAAAAGCTTTATAAACAACTAAAATAATATATACTGAAAGTCACATATTAATTGAAAAAGTGAGTTTCTAGTTGTGTATAAACGTTCTTATAATCTGTTTATTGTTTTTCAAGTAAACCCATGTGGTCATACAGGAGAAAAATATGCAAAGACATCTCATCATGATGTATGCTCCAGTCCAGCATCTGTCTTAACAGGAAATGGACAGACCCAGATTTAGAGGGTCCTTCTGTTGAGGCTACCCATGGTGTGCTCTCCTGTCCCCCTCCTGTGCATTTATAGTCACTGGATAATCTAAGTAAAACCATAATTCTCTAGATAAATGTGTCTGCTAAATGCCTTCTTTGAGGCTGCTAAGCCATATGGTGAGGATTACAAAATTTAAATGATTTTTCACAGGGAATACAAGGATGAAGCATAGAGTAGTGGAGGGAGTTACGTTCATAATTGCATTTATAAAGAGGATTTCAGTATTTCTAAGGCCCACATTCTGCACTAGAGCCAGTGTGAGTTTTGCATCTGCTCTGAAAGGTGGCAGGATAAGGCCACCAGCATACTTGGACTGAATGTTACTTCTCTCAGACCTCTGAGATACATCGTCCACTGACTTTACAGGTGAAGTTTACAACCTCATTGCTTCAGCTGCTTATCAGGTTCCTTGCTGAACGCTGTCATCCCCACAGCATGGCTGGCAGAAGAGCACTGGAGTTCATATTCTGATGAGGCTGAAACTGCCCATGAAGGTTCTTCAGGGCGACTGTGCAGCACGAGACCAGTAGCCTCTGGCAGAGGGGCAGGCAGGCAGCGGGAGGCAGTACTGTCTGATACTGCCACCGCAAGTCACATCAGAAGACACTGGTCAGAACCATAAAGCTCCATTCTACTGCGCTGGCATTTTACAGAGACCTTAAAGCAAGTGCAAGTTACATTTACAAGCCATTGATGCTTCTTCCACCGTGCAAGAGCGTTATAAAAAGACCTAAGCACAACGGAGAACAAGGGGCTGTGTTGTTAATGCAGGTGCAATAAAAGCACAGTTTTATCTTTAGGAAGTGTCATTTTTCTCTACACTGAAATGACTACTCACACAGCACAACTCCTTATCACCACTGCCGCTATCTCTGTGCTCTGAAACCACAACCAATCAGTGGATCACCAACAGCAAGGGACACTTTGTAGGGCTCATCTACCTCATGAGCGACACCATTTAATACTTCAGGTTGTTTCATGTTTTCATAATAGTGTTTTATAACATACAGGAAAAGGATGCTTTGAATATAACTCACTCCAGGACAAATGGTAAGTGTATGGCCTCAAAACGTGTTTCAAATAATGTTGTGATAGTTAATAATTTCAAGTACAAAGATAGACATAACAACAAAGATCATCAACTTTCCTCTTTTGCTAGCCTGGTTAATTTTCCCTTTTCCATCTGTGAATATGACATAATGATATTTTACTTTATTTTGAGATCTGCAGAGGAGAAGAACCATACACAAACTTGATATATTTTATTATCATTAGCTGTATAAATTTAGCTGGGCTTTAGTTTCCTCAAGTACATCACCATTCACACTCTGAAGCATTGATTCCAGTGCAATGCATTATATATGTTATGACTATGTTTATATAGTAGAAATGGCCTCTGTAACATGTCTGTTTTTCATGCCTTAAACCAATAAAACTTTACATTGGGCTTATCAAAACCATTCTGTGTAGATTTAAGTCTGTTGTGACTGAAATCGGTAATAAAACTTCTCTTGATGCCCTGTGGAGCAGAGCTAAGGCAATGCTGAGCTCTCTTAATAAATTCCGCTCTGGTAAAAGTTTTATTTAAAAAATGTGGTCAACCCAGAGCTTTTAAAGAAGATTAATGTGGACTTATAAAAAATGTCTGATTTTATTATTAGTAGTAATTCATACAGTTTGTCCTGAAGTTTTCCTTTTCAGCTTCAGTTTGAACCATATGTTCAGGAAGTTCAACTGAAAAGCGATCCTTGAGCAATATTATTTCTTTCTAATTAACAATAACCACAGAGGTATTTTAGAGAAACCTACAGACTCCCTCAGAAGGTTGTGTAGCAGGCCAGATTAAAACAGGATTTTGTCTATATTATGAAAAATTCACTGAAGCCCAAATAGGTCAACTTCAGAGGAGTCCTTCCTTTCCTGTTCTACTAAACAAAGGATTCTGCATGCAGCAAATTTTAATTTCCATGTGTTTTTTTTTCTAAAAGCCCTTGAAGAACTATGGGATCCATCAGTGCCCCGTTGTCATTGCTGAGACTGAGCACAGGCACAGCAATGCAGCCATGTGGATCATGATACGGGATCTGGACCCACTGGGTCAAAGCGGTTCTTCGAGTCAGGTGTGATGTTTGTCAAACATGAAAGTTCAAGCAAAAGCTGGAAGCTGGCTGCCAGACTGAGTATATACATACCGCATGGGGATTTAAATATAAACACAGCCATGTGCCCAGCCAACTGGTCTGGATACGGAAACATAATAGAAGAGTCATAAAGCAAAACCCTGCACACAAATGAAAACAAAAGGAAGAAGCACAAGCCAGAGCAAGGCTCATAAAAAATATCTTTTGGCCAAATTTAACATCCCTAGTCTGAGTATATAAGATGTAACAGATAGCATCATGAACATTTTTATACTTGATTTCAAACACGGTTTCTCTAATAATCCCCTTTTCAGTGACAGGGTGGGTACAGAAAACCCTGCGCTAAAAAGCACGTGAAGATTCCTTGTTATAATACCGCTTACAAGAAACTACTTGCTGATTACTTTTAAGAACAAAGAGCATTTTCCAAGGCAATAAAACAATTCCAACAAAATGGCAGTGCAGCGTTCTGCTTGTTTTCACTGGGGTCCTTGTCAAATTTGATCAGTTTAAATGTTGATTCGTTTTTTTCCCCTGACCTGTCACACTGCACACTGCACCCGGGAGCTGAAAGTCAAGCTGTGCTGCTTCTGATTAGATGCTATTTGTGCTTTGCTGGTTTTGCTGTTAGTGCCAGCACTGACATTCATGTATGTCAACCACCACTGTCAGCTATATGTGCCCTCTAATCTTACTGTCCTCAGACTCTGCCCTCTTTCACACCTGAGACCTCGGGATGTTGTATTTAGAAGTTAGCAGTTGTCTGGGTAAGGAGAATTGAACAGAATGCAGCAAGTCACTCCTCCAGAACTGTGCATTTCCAGAAGGGTAACAGAGTTGAAATACAGTTTGATACCTGTACGATACTTCATCACCAAAATACATGTTGTGCCACCGGGAGTCTGCATGCCCAGGCTGTCCCTTGGCTGTGCACGTTGGTTTATCTGGCATAACTGGCGCTCATAACCCCTGAAAGCCATACCAGCTCTGGAGGAACTCCACATTTATGTGCTGCCTTTGTCCACAGCAGCCAGCACTGCGCTCTGAAGCGTGCCTGTAGTCCTGAGTGCTTCAACAACAATCCAGGGAGCTTCAAGCATAAGATGCTACCCACAGGAAAAGAAACTGACTCAAAGTCTCTCTTAGGAAGCCCATGCATGGCTGTATATACCAGCATAGAAGAGCTAAGGCTCTGGTTTTGCACAGTCACTTTGCAGAGTAAAACTATGTATTAAAATGAAAGAATTACATTTACTTTCAGAGGCAGTTGTAGAAAGAGGGTTTATTAATTCTGACAACTTCCTTGTAAACATTAAATATGCTCAAATATATTTCATGCATCTTAATTTCCTTTTTGTTTGTGGGGGTTTTTTTTTTATTTTTTTGTTTGTTTTTTTTTTTTTATTTTTTTGTTGTTGTGGTTTTTTTGGGGTTTTTTTGGTAGGCTCCTGTCTGATCACATACTGGAAACATAGTCCCTGGTTAGCAGCAATAACCTGCCCTCTCTGCAGACAAAAGGTGAGACTTAACCTCCATCTCCACATACCATTATGATACATATAAAAATGACAAGCTTGTGCTCTTAATAGCAACTTTATCCTCTAATTTTCTGTAGCGTTTCAAAACCCACTTAGACTTGAATGACCCTGCAGCTATTCGCATTTATCATTTGACACGTCATGTCAGGCAACTCCGTGAAATATTAAACAGGCCTCCAGCATTTTACTTTTGCATAGTTCTCTGGGATAACACTCCATAAAAAGCAATATGGAAATTCCTAATCTCACCTGACCCCAGTCAGAGGCTGCCTGTTGTACTGGAAGGTTGGATGCGGGGTATAAAAGGAAAATGTTCTTGCTATTGTGGAACTGCCGGAGCTGGACAAAGGTCCAGTTGCAAGAGAGAAACTACAGAGAGGCACATACTACAGAACGCTGTCCTTTATACTGGAGATTAAAATCCTCTGTGCTAATGCCAATCTTATCTTATGAAGGTGGTTCTTCTGGATAACATCTCTTGTGAAAGCAACAAGATAAGCCAAGCAAACAAATTGTACATGACATTAGAGATTACAACAAGTGTTTCTCAGGGCAGCCTCAACCCGTGAGTATTTATACCTCCACATTTACCCAGTTAGTAGTGCAGAGGATTGAAAGAGACCCAGCAATGAAAACTAGTTTGTATCATTATGTGAATTACCTTTTACACACTTACTGGCAATACTGTAGTGGAAGGGTTACGATCCACTGCTGGGTCCAGCACTTTCTGGTAAAGGTGCTTCTTGGAGTTCCTTAGCTCGGAGCAGTTCTTCTGCAGTCATCCTGGCAGGGAGTAGAAAGCAGTGTGGGATGAAATACAGGAAGCAAAGCAGAACTAGAGATGGTCAGGCTGGAACTTTCAAATATGAACTTGGATTTGAACTCCAGGATTTTAACTTGCCTCTGAAATTTCAAATGTGATTCCAGCTTAGAAGCAGCTGTTTTTTACCCCAGGTATTGCCAAATTTGAACAGTCCATGCTGGCTCCGCACTTTCTTGAAGTGGGAATCCCAGCTGACAGGCAGTGGAAATGATGTGAAAGATGAGGGCTGAAGGCACAAGTGAAGCCCAATCTTGACAGGACGTAGAACATCACCAAAGCAAATCTTCCTTTCCTGTCACAACCTAGTAGGGGTCCTGAAAGGACTGTGGAGTCCGTTTCGATCTATGGACTAGACTAAGCACTGTGGAGGGCAATATTATTTTTCAACCCAACAACCTAGCATTAATGAAGAGGAATAATCACCCAGTCCTATGGTTCCTGTCCACAGCAAGGCAAGACTTGAGGCCTCATTTTCAAGCATTCATATCCTACACTTGATGCCAGGTTTTAACGACAGGCATATACTCAGTGCAGCCATTAAGGCTCAGTTTTCAAAAGGATCCAATATCAAGCATAAATACTTCATTTTCAAAGTGCTAGGGCTGCAGGGATTCCTTTTAGGAGTGTGCCGCCAGATACTGCAAAATAATTGAACAGCATAGGTGGATTTGGACAGCACAGAAAGGTTCTGCATTCAAGAAACTGGAGTCTAGAAGTGCTCAAGAGACACCTTGAACCAAAAGAACTGCATGCATCAGAATGCAAAATTATGTCAGTCATCTGAATATTTAGTTTGCAGGTTACCTTTATGACATACAGTTACTCCTGACTCTTGCCTTGTGAGGAATCTTCCACTTGGGGTGGTCTCATATGGTTTTATTTCGTAAGAGTTGCCATTTGCTCCTTTGGAACTATCATATGCTTGTCTTCTCCATTTGACATGAAGCCTGGGCCTCTCTGTAGGACAGCTGATGACATGGTGGTTGTTTCCTTTCTTTTAATTTGCCTGATAAACATTTGTCAGCAAATTGCACCTAATGGGGTAAATACGGCAAGGCCTGCAGCTCAGAGCATGCTGCCAAGGGCCTGACTGCCTCAGACTTGGGAGTCCTTGGTCAAAATTAATCAAGCAATGACAGGCTTCTCTCTGCAGGCAGCGTATGATGGATTTGTCGTTCTGTGGCTGACAAAGGCTGAAGCAGGACGCGGTAATACTTGCCGTGGCCAAGTGATTCGATGTGCAAGCACTTAGGCGGCTAGTTTTACCCTGTATACTTGCTAGACTCTTTCATGCTGCATTTTTCTGTAACTTATCTTCATACAAAGTGCGTGAATTGAAAATGCCTAAAGCTATGAACAGAGCTTAAAATTACAATGCCAATCAACTTGCAGCTGAAGGGTTTTACAGCTCTTGAGCTTTAACATTTTACATCTTGGCTCAATCTGAGCAAAATTTTAATTTGAGAACTTAGCATACTGTACAATTTGCTAAGTTTGCTAAGTCTTGTATAACACAAGGAATGTTAGATAGTATCACTACAAAATCTTGTATCAGTGCTTCATGTTATCACAGCTGATTACACATCCACTGGAATACCGATTTTTTTACAGTTCTGCAATGAGTACAATCCTGATTTTGAAACAGATAATACAATACTGGTAGTTACACTGGCTTGGAAGTAAAAAGCAACTATAATGTAGAAGTATTGCAAGGGGGAAAAAAGCATTAAAAAATCATGCAAGAAATGTGAACAAATCTCTGGGTAACTTTCGTATAAGCCTCTGCAAGGTACACAGCTTCCTTGAACTCTGTGCATCTAAGCTTTGTAACAAAGTCAGCATGACTCTCTGCTTCCTTCCTAGACTTCTTCATACACTCCTTGTGATTTCCTTGTAAGTCTTGGTACCAGTTCAGCCAGAGAGATCAAGGCCAATTTTATGATGATGATATAAATAGCAGGAAGTTTACAGAAAGTTTGCCCAAGTTGGGGGGTGTGTGTGTGCATGTCTGTTTGTGTTGAGCTGCAAAGAGTTAAAAACGCTGGTACAGTGCCAGACAACCCCACACATCAGTCCCTATATAATCTGTACATTTGCTAAGTACTTGGAGTCAGTGAACTTCATTTTTACATATGAATTGTACATTAAGCTTTATGAATATTTATTGCTCACAATACACTGGTCTCCAACTGTTCTTTCCTTCTACATATTTTCAGCCAACATATTTTATTATGCCCTCGAATTCTAAGATATGACATACCATTATGTCGCAGTCATTTTCTTGCTTGTTACACTCTTTTTGTTATGATGTTTCTTCATATTTTTTTTCCCATCAACTTTCATTGTCTTTAATTATGTCCCTGAACTTGTGAAGCTGTTTCTTTTAACAATGCATACTTTGGAAACTGCAACAATTGCTTTTCCATGAACTACAAGGCAGGAAGTGCATTGTTTCTTTCAAAAAAATTACCAGATGTTTTTGAGTGCTGACTGCTAACATAAAAAAGCACAGAAACTATTATTTTCCAAGTTCTCTAAGTGTAATTTTGTTATTGTGTAACTTCTGTTTGCATTTAACTGGGAATTACAGTCTATGCTATGCCAATACTAAAAAAATGGAATTTCTACTAAGCTAAGTGTATAAAGATGGAGTCCATCTATGTGAATACAGACTCCTTGGAAAGAAACTGTAGGTTGTTTCTCTTGCATAATACACTCACCAGGAGAGTGGCAGTTAGCAGTTTGAAGAAAAGAAGGATCCTCGTGAGTGACCTACAACAGAGTTGTAGCTGATCTGAATTACACTCTTCTGTTCTGTCACCCCTTGCTTCTTAATCCGCTCCTTCAGCTGGGGACCCTAGTTTTGCTTTTTAAACAGAATTGTATCTTTTATTAAGAAGTAACTTGCAGGTGGCAGAGAAAGAAACAATTTCTGAAAGAATTTCACTGGCGGTGCTTGGATCTTGCAGGATCAAAACAATTTGTACCGTCAGAGGTGAATCATTTTTGCTGTATACAACCAGCATGTCCACACTCTCCTTGCACACCCAGTTATGCCACAACCTCTTGTCATGAACCTGGCAGTACCTTGTAGGACCAACTATCCTGGGAAGCCTTCAGAATCACCTGGGAACAAATAAAAGCCTTCTGTTGCCTGGGTTTGGCCAGCGGGTTTCTGAGCCCTGACAGATGCAAGTCTAAGGAAGGAAAATGAACCCTCGCTCCCTCTGCGTCCCCTGTACCTGCTGTTGCGGCCCGTGTAGGCACATGTGCTCTGAGCTGGGCCTGGCTGGAGCAAGATGATGAGAACGGACAGGGAGAGCTGGGCTCTTCAGGGCTGACTCCCCGTGAGGCAGCTGGCAGGATGGAAGGGAACGCACCTGCATTATGAACATATTTTCAGTGACTGCATCTGCCTAACTTACTCCTTCAATGTCAACAGCGGGCCGTTTCATATCTGCGCAGTGATTAATGCTCACTGAGGGCAAGTTACTTGCAAAAGACAAAATGGCACAAATTATTGACAGCAAACCGACTGCACTGCAAGAATGGAGGCCAAAAAAAGAGCAGGAAACAGAAGAAAACAGAGGAAAAGACTGCACAGCTACAAAAGCGATTCTCAAATATCAGCCACCAAAGAAGAATTATAATCAGCTAAAAAATACAAACCCAAACTGAACTTGCCAATGGAAATCGTGTTTGGGTCTCAGCTGTGGCAGACACTAAAATAAAAAAGACCATGGGTGATGCCAGGTGTAGTTACCTGTGAAAAGCATGGCAAAGGGCAGCGATTCAAGTCCCTTGAGTCATGTCCGTTGTCCCTTGTGCTGCTCCTGCTTGTGGCCAGTCTAAATACAGCCCCTGGGGTACCGGCAGCTGGCCGGCTTGTCTTCTGACCCGAGCAAATGGTTATTCCTTGGCCCCGGGGTGCAGGGATTACCGACAGAACATACTCAGTGCTCCGCAGTGAAGTGAGTGCATTTTATTTCTCATTAAAAATTAAAATGTAGACCTTAAATGATAAAAGCATATTTTCACCATGGACAGTACAGCATGAAGAAATTACCCTCATCGCAAGAGATTTGTTATCCCTGCTGTTCCCCAATTACGACTCCAGATCAGAAGCTGTTCATGATGGAGCGATACTCTCTCTGATGTTCCACAAGTTTCAGAAACACTTCGTATTTCTTGTCATAAAATCTGTGTAAGAAAGTTAATTTCAGCAAAGCCTGAGCTTTTAGGATTTAAATCCCCTGTAACAGCTATGTTTACTTCCTTCATTTAGCATCAGAGCCGCTCCGACTCTTCCCTAATCCCAGCTCGCACAAGGAGCAGAGTCCTGCCGGCAGGCTGCCGGAGCAGGGCTCCCCCCACAGCTGCCATTTCCCGGTACAAGGACACCTTGCGTTTCCCCTCCCGCCAGCTCTGGAGCTCAGAGGGCTCTCCCTCCGGCGGGGAGGCACGGGGGCTTCGCGCCCTCCTGCCCCGCACGGCCGCCGGGCTCCCCGCAGCCGCGCAGCGCCCGGGTCCGAGGGCGGGCAGTGCCGCCGGCCGCCGGCAGGGGGTGCCCGTGCGCCGGGCGGGAGCGCCTCCGCAGCGGGCCCCGCAGCGCGCCGGGCGGGACGCGGGGATGGCCGCGCCGCTGGGGACCCGCCGCCGCTCCGGGGAGGCCGCTCCGGGGGGGGCAGCTCCGGGGGGGCGGGGGGCAGCTCCGGGGGGGCCTGGCGCGGCGCCGAGGCAAGGCGGGGGCACGGCCGGGCCGCCCCGCAGGGCTGCCCCGCAGCCCTCCCCCGCCGTGGGGTGCCCGTGTAATCCCTGCCAGCCCGGGCGGGCCGCGGACACCGGCCGCCCGCGGGGCTCGCCGGGGCCGGGATTACCTTTTATGCTCGTGGTTAGGCTGCACGACTCTCCCGATTTTCCCCATTTTTGCCATGGCTTCCTAGTAAAAGACAAAACACAAACTGGAAAAGCCTGTTTTGATTTAAAATACTTTTTGACAAGAACAAGATGTTTCAAAACCAATCGGAACATTACTGATGTATTTTGTTTCGGCTGAACAGGCCAGATGGCATAAAATATGTTCAATCCCATTATATAGTAGTCATGAGAACAAAGTGCTGCAGACCCCTCAGTAAACCAGAATCTGTTCCTCTTTCTTACTGGGAGTCCAAGGCAGAACAGACTTATCTTTTATTATTTACACCAACCAAAAAACACTGCATCCCCGGAGGGATTTCTCAAATAAAATGATACTGTACGTGAGATCCCTTAATCATATTCTTAAATTATCAACTCGCTGCAGCAGGGAGGACTCGGGTGTGCTCCAAGAAGCCAAAGGTAACTCGCAAAGTTCTGCCATGGAGCCCACAGCCACCCGCGCAGGCCAGCACAGAGGTGTGAGGCAGCCCGTGATCCTGCTCTGCTTTTGGCCAAAACTACGTCAGGCAAAGGGATCTCACAGAATGGCCCTCTGGGACAGTCACCTGTGGAAGGGAAAGGACTGAATAATAGGCTCCTTTCCTCATCTATGTGAGATTCTGATTTTCTGTAGACTCTCCTGAGCAAGCCCGCTGGAATGAGACACTAATGAGTGAATGAGACACTAATCACATTAATAGAGGATCAAGCCCTCAGGCAAGGGTGGAGGCAGCAGGCACAGGCTATTTTCAGTGGAAGTTATTTCACAAGGAGCATGAAAGCGGTAGCTTTCAGATGGAACAGTATCAAACATAAAAGATCAGGATTCAAGAATCAGTGTCTGATTAAATCAGTATCATTGTTCATAGCTTTTAAGCAGGATCTTAAATCTGTCTTAATGTTAGTGCCTAAAGCACAGCACTAGGAGAGTATCGGAATGACCCCTGGAGAACAGTCAGCCCGTGCTGCGGCTGGAAGCCATCTAGGCAACTACTATGGCTGGATTTTTAAAAGGGTTGGATGATTTTATAGGCTGTAATACCTGCTGTAGTAAAATCTTTGCTTTCCACTAATCCAGCATTTCACAGCCAGGGATCTCCTAGAACTGCACAACGAAGATGAGCAATGTAAGCACTGTTTCACTGGCCCAGGAAAGGGCAAGCAAGATGACCAGCAGGCTGTATGTCTTTCTGGGTTCCCCGTTTCCCCTGTTAAAGAAACGCGATCATGACCTAAATGGCAGGATGTGAGCGGGCTGCCGTGCAGCCAGCAGGCACTCTTTCTCCCATGCACAGCGGTGTTTGCTCAGCTAGGCACGAGGTGCCTGGGATGCCACCCACGTGCCAGAGCAGCCGGCAGCCCCCAGCTCTGCCTGGCTGGCTGAACCTGCAGTATTACCTGGCATGTTCTCGGCACGTTTGCTTCATCCTTCAGCATCGACAAGTCCTTTTATACTGCAAGTCCGAATTGCTACTAGAATGTGAAACACCTACTTTCTATGTTTGTCAACCTCAGGGGGTTAATACTGGATGAAACTGTGGCTCTACCAAAGTAAAAAGCACTGCCAGTGATGGTGCAGTCAGGGTTTTACTCCGCTAGGGCTTCTGATAAAACAGCAGGGAGTACTTCTGTGCACTCACATGCCCGTACTCTTTCATATGTGCAGAAGTTGATTGTATTTTGATTCCCCAAGAAACACCCTTGAAATAACACTTCCAGTGAGATAGTGTGTTCTTTTCCCTGGGACATGTGAGCCTGCTGGCACAGAGACTCTGCACACCAGCCAGATTAAAACACTGGCATGGAAAGGTTAGTAACTTTCCCAGTAAGAGAAATGGGCATTTTATTCCCTGTTCTTTAACAGGTGATACTAGCCCAAGCATTGTTCCTGTTTGCAATAGTTTGTCTTTTACAACTCCCTTGCATGGCCAGCTGGATTTAGAGGCTACCCCCAAAAAATGAACAAACACACAGAAAAAAAACCCTCTCGGAGTAAAAAACAGTTCCCTCTGTTACAATCAATACTGCCTCTCCAGATAGCGTGTGTCTTACAGAAAACATAAGGCAAAGGCAAAGCCCCTCGAAGCACTGTCACGCATGGCAAGAGTCACCTTGCTTTCTGCTCCCTGCTTTCTATCTCCTTTCGAATTGCCCTGGAGATACTGAACAAAAATAAAACCAAGACATCTAAAAGGTCTAAACGTATCAGACAAATGCCAATTTTTTTTTTTTTCAGGTGCAAAAAAAATGAAAGAGCTGGACCAACTGCCATACACCCCTCGGCACAGGCAGGCCCTGCCAGCTGCTGCCCCGTCCTGGGCAGCGTTCAGAGAACAGGACTCAAACAGCGCCTGTCCCAGGACACGCTCTGCTTCTGCCCCAAGTACCCTACACACCTGTGTGCTGCCTTACTCTGGGGCCTCTTATGACTTCCAGTACTGAAAAACACATTACTGCTTCTTCGGGAAACAAGCCAGCCTTTTGAGATAGAGATATCTTCAGACAGGTTTTCTTTTTATGCTGTTCCTCATTAATTCCAGGTCTCCTCAGGCTGGTTCAAAAGACAAGACACCAGCGCCGACTCCACCAGGTGTGGAAGGTGAGGGCAGCCTGGCTTGGCCCAGCTGTCCTGCAGGCCACTGCAGCCCCGGGCCTGGCTCGGGCTCCCTCCCGCACATCCCCTCGCTCCCCACCTGTGCCTCCCCCACACCCAGTGCTTGCAACACTCCAAGTGCTTTGCAGCAGCCATCTTCAAAGGGTGAAACCAAGGGCTGATGAAAGCCTCCTATGCTCCCTATGAGGTCTCCTCAAACCTGAAACCCCTGGCACAGAGACCCCGTCCTCCCACAGGCAGCAGCAGAGGGTGCCACTGCTCCCAGGGGGCCCGGAGCAGAGCAGGATGGAGAGATCCCTAAAGGAAAACCGGCCCCTCAAGGCCGGATCAAAACTAGGAAACAGGACCTGGCTGCTGCTTATCTTCTGCTGGTCCACCCGACTATCCACCTTTAGCTAAGGAGGAAGATGCCAAAGCAATCTTTCCAGTTTATTGGCTAAAATACTTACGTATTTTTAAATTTACTGAAAATACATAGGTCTTTGAGAATCCACTGCATTAAGGTCTCACAGCAGCTACCATGGTAATGTGGAATGACATGTTAAAAAATATACACCCAGCAATTTTTAACAACTCACTCATTCTAGGTTGCTCAAAATACACTAAATTAATTCCCTCTCAATTTGCATTTTGGTTGTGTGTTGTTTTGGTGTTTTTTTTAAGTCAGTTTGGTCATTGTTAGTTTGAACAAAAACTATACTCCCAGAGGAGAGTCTTTTCAACAATTTTCTGGGGGCAAAGAGGAACAGAACATTGAAAATATGAATTTATAATGAAATCGGAAACAAAGGAACATTAGAATCGCATTACTGAATCGGATCAACCTTGTGCACTGCTCTGTCTCCAACAAAGCCTTAAATATAGCGAAGTGATAATACTGCTGTTCAGAAATAGTTTGTTTGAGGGTTGACATCCAAATCTAATTCCAGTCACCAAGAATTTCACAATCTTAATTTGAATGACGCTCTATCTTCTTTGTTTGCCAGTCTAGACAGTACAATGAATAGAGTGATTTGAACACAACGAATTCTCTCTTAAAACAAAATATTTTGTAAAATTGCTTTTTAATCATTTCTTTTCTCTCTTTCCATAAAGGCTATGCTATAAATAAACCCTGAAAGTTCGCATTTGATCATAATTTCTAAAGGCTGGGCAAGAGGCAAGTGAAGGGTTTACACAGAAAAAAAAGAGAGGCACTGTGGAGCAGAAATAAAGGGATGCATTCATGATTTCTAACCTTTTGTTAGAGTGTCAAAGCTGAGACAGATACAAGCCAGTAAACACTCTGCTTACCATGAAGAGTTAGTCAAACGGGGTTACCCTGCCCCGGACAGAAGGAGCCCAGGCCCAGGGAACAAAATTCTCCAAAGCCCACCACGGTTTCAGAACAAGGTGCTGTTTTGCTGCTGGAAGGGTGACCCAGCAGGGGAAGTCAGTAGGCATTCAGGTTCATTCCATACTGAATTCAGCTCTTCGGCATGATCTGGGGCAGCGGTAAATTTAAGACACCAGGGCAGCCTCAGCAGGCAGTACATCTCCCAGGGAAAGCCTATTTTGACACAGCATATAAAAGCTGGAAATTTCAGCTGTCGTCCTTTCAATAATGGAAAGGAATCCCTAAGTCTGATTTTCAGTAGTGACTCAAGGACTCCTGTGGCTGATATTACTGAAAAGTAATGGGAGGTAGGCCCTTAAAAGCACATATCAAATGAGAAACCAGATTTAGGGATGCCAGCCTTTGGTAAGGAAATCAATTAACATAATCCCACTGAAATTAATGAGCTGGGAACATCAGTCCCCTTAAGAATTCGGGCTTCTGCTTTTTTAGGTACTTCAAAAATTGTATCCAAAGTTAAATGGATGAAGCATTCAAGCACAAATGCAATTTCCCAGCTATGTTCTCCCCACTTACTCATTTCGATAATGTTTGGACTTCTACCTAGTGTAGTCATTAATAGTGAGAACAACCACATACCATCTAAAGCTTTACTGTACAATTTCAGTGGCTGGAAGCATTTGGCCTGCACACACAAAAGCATCCAGCAAAGCTCACCAGACTGTGTGGGTATACCGTGCTCCGGTTATAGCAACAGCGTGCCAGCTACTTGGGGGAAGGATCCTCAGACAAATGAAAACACAGAGAGGCACTCGAATGCTAATTAACTAAGTCTGGTGCTGGTCTGTGGCTTGTCCAGTGACAGCCGTGGCTCTGTTGCACCAAGAATGAGCGGCCTACGAATGAAGGATAAAAAATACCTCTGCTGCAAACCAGTTTTGGATCATAACTTATAACTCATTCAGGAATCTCGGCACAAGCTGGCACAAGATGGCTTACCCTTCTTCTCCCCAAACTGAAGTTGTTCATTCGCTTCATCTTAGTACTTATGCAAAAGGAGGAAATGATACTAATTTTCACTGTGCCAATACAAGCCAAGTGATCAAATGCTGCCATTCTTACAGCAAAAAGTAGTGAGAAATCTGTACAAGCAAATGTACTTCACGTCATTCCTGAGAATGACGAGGGTATGCATGGAAGGTCAGTCTCAACTCCTGAATCACACAGACCTTTGAAACACGAATTTACCTTCCCTACCCTGAAGACATTACTCAGACTCCCACTCCGGCCAGTCTTGCCTCTCTGGTGTTTTTGTACAGCTCCACAGTCACAGATCCAGCATCAGTGGAAAGGAATTTAAAAGTTACCCCGTTCACAGTAGACTGAAACGTAGGAACATTCTTCTCCACCAGATTTGTTCTGATTTACAGATTTCAGCAGGTGTAAGTACCTTCAAACTAACAGTCTGGCTTTATACTTCTAAGTCCTCACAACAAAACCAGTAAATAATGTTATATGTAATAACTCTTACTGCTCTTCAGCAGCGAAGAACCTCTCTCTCACTCATCTCTATTCCACACACATAAGCTGAGACTAGCAGATGCTAACTAGCATCATTTTAAGAAGTCCAGCCACAGATATATTTGAATTTGAGGGGAAAAAATAGATTTCTTGAAATGCTGATGTTCAAGAAATACTTTTAAACTTTTCTAAGAACTGTAAGCAAGGCTGCTATTTTCTTATAGGCCTTTATTTAGGGATTACTTACTTAATAGCCTGGAGATGCAATATTCACCTTATCTATGCTTAGGGGAGTTACATGAATATATTTATGTAACACAGCCCTAGCAGAACATTACTTTTTAGTGGTATATGACTGCATGAAGAAAGCATGTGATGGACCGTATACAATATTTTTTTAGTCGTTTTTTTTTCCCCCCTTAAATTTGTTTGAGTTATAGGGGCAGATCTTGGCAGCATGCACAAAGCCCAAAATCTGTAACTCAATTCTCTGTGGTATTCTGAATGGAGTGAGCCAAGTTTTAAACACATTATGGATAAATATTAGAGCTGAGCAAAAATTTCACACCTAAGACCAAAGTGTGAAAATTTGGCTTTCATTCGCTTAGTGAAAAGGTGGAAAATTTCACACAAGCTTGTATTTTCCTTTTGCTCTGTTCCAGCGTAGATTTCTATGTTCATATCAAACCTCAGAGAGACAGAGAGAGAGAGTTTCTGTCTGTAAGTGAGACTACAGAGGAGGGAGAAGAGGATGGAAGGATGGAGGTCCAGCGAGCAGGACACCAGCTCAGGACTTGAGTTCAAGTCTGTCTTCCAGGAAGAAGTCACTGGCCTTTTGAATCTCACTATCCATAACTCAGTAACAGCGCTGGCCCATCTCAGAGGAGTTTTTTATGCAGTTGTTGAAGACTGACAGCAGTAGCGGGGAATCAGGCAGGTAGCTTAGAAGAAGCACAACACTATTCTACCCCTAAACCATCCAACTTCAGTTGACAGAGGCCAACTGGATGGATCCTCAGTACTGAGACAATGCAGTTTTCTAGTTCAAGCACTGAATCAGGAACCAGAAAGTTTGCAACGGACTCCCCAGGTCACTGGGACATGTAATTTACTCTCTTAATTTTCAGTTACCTCTCTCTGAAATAGGCTGCTCCTGTTATTTTCCCCCAGGTCTGGTCTAGCTTGTACACAGTTGGTAAACTCTAGGTTTGTCCCTGATTTTGTGCTGTGGGTGGTAGACGGAGCTCTCAGTCCTACTGCGGCCCTTCATGCCTCATTCAAGTACGTACCGCTTGACCCGTCCTCCACCACAGGAGCATGGTTTTCACTCCTTAGTATCAGAGACAGGAACAAATGGAAAAGAGATCACATAACAGTAGAGACAAGTGCAGATGAGGACACAGTACATCTTCTACCTCCAAAGCACCTACTTTTACTCTGCTTCAGTGACTACACTGAGTATTAGACAGGCTGTGGCCACCGTAGCTTGGCATCGCACTGAGCTTGTGCTTCAGCCAGGCTGGCCAGCCAACAGACAAAGCCATAAGAGGAGCAGCAGTGGCAATGCAGCTGCTGTGAAGGGTGGCTTGTTGTGCTAGCGATGATATTAATTACTTATTCCGCAGACCAAATTTAGAATGGGATGAGGGTCAGCTATGATTGCTACATCATCTATCAGCTGGAAACTATGTTTGGGTCTAAGCTCTAGCCACACTGCTACTAAATATAGGTTGGTTTGTTGTTGACTTGACTCTGCACTCCCCCAAGTTGCCTTTGACTATCAAATAATTAAGCAGTTTGCTTTGTGAGGGCTCCACTGCTGGCACCTCTTCGTGCCCAAAGCTGCTTGGATGCAAACTTGACAGCTTAGCAGGGGTTTCAGCTTACCCGGGCAATGGAAAGAGCCCAAGTGTTTAGCTCCTGTTTCAGTTTCACAGATTGCTGGCACTAGGTGCTGTGAATCAACAGTCTGTGGGCAACATCTAAGCAGTCTGGGGCACGGTTTAGCCACACTTACCCTGACATAAGTTTGTATAACTTATTCATGAAGCGTATGGCCACTTTACAATGCCTGTGTAGGAAGACCCAAGGCAGCTTTAATAGGGCTAGCCCAGGTACTGGTAAGATGGGACCACAGCAGCGCGGAGGTCTGCCCAGCCTGCCCAGCAGGGTGGCCCCCACAGCCGAGCGCCCGCTCTGCCTCCCCGCCGGCCCCGCGCCAGGGGTGGCCATGCCACGGCTGGCAGCTTCCTTACCGGAGGGGAGGCTCCCCGACTCCACCACCAACGCCAGACCGTACAGTTCCCTCACCCCCTCCTGAGGTGGAATACATTTGTTAACCACACACAGCATCACTGTTACAATAGACTAAGAAGGTTTGTCCGTATAAACCACATGAAAATATATTGATTTAACCCACTTTTTAGACTTGGAAATGTTATGCTGACAAGTAGCGCTGTTTAACAGAAAGCAAGCTCACCTGGGAGTCGAGAGCAGATCCCAACAGCAGATCCTGACATCAGATCCAGATGCAGAGCACTGTACTACAGCTACAAGCTACATCAGCCCTACTCGTCACTGCTGGTGATGAAGTAAACTAAGCTTGGGAGCGCTGCTCCTCCGCAAAACCTGGAATAAGTTATTTTGCTTCTCTGGCTCCCTTCTCGCCCTCTGTTGCACTATCTATCCTAAGTTTTTTCCCCTCAATTTTAGGTGGTAAAACCTTTGGGGTAGGCAGGGCAGGTGTGTGATTCCACAGTGACCTGCACAACAAAAGAAATGAGCTGGACAGAAAGCAGGAGGAGTCCTTTGGGCAGGAGAGGGTAAAGCAGAGAAGCTGAAGAACAAGCACCCACACAGGATATCCTGACACTCCGCTGTGTACTTGACACAATATTTAGTTGAACTGCACCACTTCCTTTAAGGTGCAAAATTCAGATTTATTCAGCTGATTTCTTTTCACGTTCAAGCTGAACGTACAGCTTTCCTTGCATTTAGTCATTGAGTTCAAACTTTTATTTGCCATCTGGCAAGGGATTGGGGTTTACGGGGGGGAGGGGATAGAAAAGGGGCTTTTTTTTTCTTCTTTTTTTTTTTTTTTTTTTTTTTTTTTGCATCTGTATTTGCTTTATGAGCTATGGCTAAGGCATCGTTTACACATGGGGAACTGGACTGGGTTCTCTCAATTCTTTCCATATGTTCACTTATGCTGTCAAAACATTTTTTCGATCTAATTAATCTGCACATGTCTCTCCACTTCCCCACTCGCTGGGTTTTACCATTTTGGGGGTATCTAGCTGCGATTTTGTCAGCTTCTGCCTACACTTTGCTTTAGGGTTACTCCATCAAGAAAACAAAACTATTTGCAACATTTCACTCTTCTCCATCTGCTTATTCCTCCCCTATGTCCAACACTGCCGAAGGAGAATTTCCTTTTCCCCTCACCTTTCAAATGTATTCTTTGCCATTCTCCAGCGTCTACCTGAGGTTAATGAGGGAAATCCCTGCTGTGAGTTTTGATTTGGGATTATTTTTTATCTAGTTAATTTGATGTGTGGTTTACTATAAAAAACAAAACCCACCCTGTTCCTCAGAAATATGCTTACATTTTACCCAATCTGGACTGCATTTGGGAAATTACAGTGGACAGGGGCTCATAAAAAAACAAGAGACCTTTAAAAAAAAAAGTCTTTCACTACTGTAAACCTGTAGAAGGTTGAGATGTTAAAGCAGAGAGTGAAACTGCACTAAAATATGAAGAAAGCCTTTCTAGTAACCTTACAGACATCCTATCTCCAACAAAAAATATCACTTAAAAGAAAAACTGGTATTTTATAGATACCCAAAGTGTGGCAGGCAGAGAGTAAAAGCTAGAAGAAATGAGAAATCGGTTAAGACTCAGAGCTGGACTGCATAGCCGTTTCTCCTCATGAAGCACAGTACAGGAAGACAGCTACTGTGACAGAAGGCAAATGGTTCCTTGCCATGATTGCGACAGACAAGAAGTCAGTAACCTTTCCTAACACATCGTTTCAGAAAGTACTTTTCTTTCCCAAATTAGGGGCTACAAGTGGCTCAGCCAAGTGGGAGCTGAAGCAAGGCACACTGCTCACCGCAGGGGGGTTTGACTACCTGATCTTTAAACTATTCTATGATATGGTTCTGTGATCAGCTGATGATATTGTCCCATTTTGTTAAAAACCAGGCATCCTCTCCTCTCTGGGTCCGAAAATCAGAGGCAGCCAGGGATGAGAAGCTACTGCTCTCATTTGCTGTTCTGCCATTACAACTGTCCTTCAAGAAGAGCGCTGCTCCTAAAAAGCACTTTAAATGCTCGATACATATCGCTACAAATTCCCTAAACCTGGGAAGCTTGGTCTGACCAATGGGACAGCCAGTCTGTTGCTAAATGTGCTCTAACACCACCAAGGGAGAATCTCAACCTGAACTGTGAAATTCCCGTAGACACAGAATTCAGAGAGACTTGTATGAGGACACTGTAACAGTCACATCCCAATAGCTGTTCTGCTCTCCTTGCTCCTAAAAAGTTTGGCTGCTATCTCTCGGAGACCACTGGGAAGTGGTAAATACAGTTCTCTTTAGCATTACAGCTTCTGTGTAAGTAGGAACCTCTTCCTATGCACAAACTGTCTGTGTATTGCAATTACATTTCTTGCACAGAAAAACCTGGAGGCACCAACTTACACAAATTCATTGGGAAGAAATTTTTCTCGTCGATAAAAGTCAAAAGTTACGCGCATCACTACTCTAGCTGTCAGGCCTGACATTTTTCCATACAAAAGCAAAACCAAGGGCTATTAATCCCCACCTGCCCCAGAGCCATAAAAGAGCCTTTGATTACAGCATTATTACATAACCTCTTTTAATGAGCAAATCAAACCTGCCATCCAGCATTGCCAGCAGGAATTTTTAAAGGTATCTGAGGCATCTTTTTCCTTGGGAGATCTTCTAAGAAAGCATCTGTATTCATTTGGCAAATAGAAACAGAGCACATTTTATAATTGACTGTGCCCAAAACAATAGCTGGTTCTGTCTGAAAACACACCAGTTAGAGTTAAAAGTGCAGTTAGCATGTGAGTCATCAAGTGGTAGCAGAGCTTGGCTGGCTCACAGCCTGAGATCTAATATAGCACCATCCTGCCCCAGGGGTTATCTTAAAAGCTGAAATCTTGCAGAGAAGAGGACACTAGACAGTCTCCACCTTCCCACCTCCAAATTTTGGCTAGGTGGGAGGGTGGACAAGCTTGTTTATAAGCTATCCTTTTTATCTCTGCGAAAGGCGAACGCCACAAAATCCCTCCAGAGGGATGTTCTCACCGTACAACACCCAGCTGGGTCACCATTCCTACTTTTACTTTGCTGTCCCATCCTGTTTCCCTCTTTCTAAGCCCCCAGTGATCTGCACCTTGTGGCTCCTATTTCCAAGCAAACCTTGCCCCTTCACTCTAATGAGAAATTTCTAACCCACTGCTCCTGAAGCGCTTACAGGGGACAGCTCTTCCCAGCACAACTTCTGTGACTGTAAGAGGGCAGTCAGATACATCGGCTCCCGAAATTTAATCTTGGACAAGTCACGCAAGCCTTCTACACCTCAGTCTCTCAGATATTCCATGGGAATCAATAACACCGCTAGATTAATATCAAACACTTAGGAGGGAAATCCAGCCAGTGCGGGACACAACTGAAGAAAAAACACTTTGTGCTTCACGATTCAGCTGATCCTAAGAATCGAGCCAATTCCTGCTGCTGAGGGTCTGTCCTTTTATTTAAAGACAGCAAGCTGAGAGAAGAGATGAATAGCAGAGACTCAAACGGCTCATGGAGCTTTTCACTTGTAGGTCACCAATCAGAACCTCAGCAAGGTCAGCGAGTGTTTGCGAGTTACCGTGGTATGCAAGCTGTTTATAGTGCCCTTTGCAAAGGGGATTTATTAGTTTCAAATTAATTTCTATTGTATGCAGTTTTCACAAAATGAAACCCTCCACTGTTACAACTTGGTCACTGTTAACCCTTTGCAAAGCTACACAAGACAAACTGCTACCACCACCTGAACAGCCTGCCTTCTAAAATCATACTTGAAGAAGTGTCCTAACTGTGAACTGAGCCTGGATGACCTCAAAGAGCCTTTCCTAGCCTTGAGTAGAGGCACAGCCATGAGAGGAAAGTTGTACTGCAGCTGCACATACTGTTCCTCGCTCGTGCATAAATCGGGAAAGGCAGAGCCCAGCTCTGCAGGCTTGTTCTTTACTCCCCACAGTGACTCTGAGCCCTCGCCGGGTCTGCTCGTTGAGAAAGATAAGTGTGTGTGCTGGCAGCAGCACAGGCCTATTCTTTGCAGAAAGTACTTTCTCAAAGAAAAAACAAAACAGAAGAAGCAAAAATGAACAACTATATCATTATCTGATGTGCTGAGATCTCAGCAGAGATCATTTCAAAGATCCATATTGTTTACAGCAGCTGATGAGTCTAACAAGTGCTGAAGCTGTGCTCTCGCTTAAAGTGCTAACATATTTACAGTTTTCAATCCTGTCCTTAGCACTTATCTGTCATTTCAAGATGAATGCTCCTTTTGTACAGGCTAATTACTTGCACGAATACTCCACTAGCTCAAAATCCCAGATTTGTTTCGCTTTTCCATTAGCAGCAATTTTTTACTTTGGAAATTGCTTAATACAGCAAATCTAAAAAAGAAAAAGGAGAAAAAAAAAGAAGCTGTTTTTTATTCAAAGGTATTTCTTTGGCTATGACAAGTCTAGAATAGGGGGAGGGAAAGTGTATTACTTTTATCTGATGAAAGTCCTAATTTTACCGTACAACTTTTCTAAATGCACTTACCCATTGTTCTGCTCTGGCTTGGTTATTGGGATTAGAATAATTTGTGAAGAGCTATATAAAATCAGACTTTATCAGTAACAGATCTAACTGAATTACTTGATAAGAAGTGGTTTTCTCATGCTCAACATTTTTTTCTCTATATATAGTACATCAAAAATTTGGTCGGGTCCCATCCTGCCCCCTCCTCTTCCAACAAACGGTAGGACCATGCGCAGCTGAAAAGCTGTCAGTCATTTCATTTTTACAGAAGAGAAGGAATGCAGGCCATTCTACAACTGAGTAACTTAATTAAAAAAAAATACAACCCAGACACGCCAGAAAAAGGATACATTTATAACAAGGAGGTCTTATCCTGCTGAGTGTTTTACATTACATTCATTGGGTTACTGACCTGTCACAAACCAGTTTCAGATGCAAATCAAAAAATGCTCAGCAATGCAAGATGCATCTGTTGTTTCTGCTAATCCTGATCCCACTGCAGTTAAAAAAAGGATAACATCTGATTTTCAGAAGTCTCCAGCAAGCGTCTACAACTGCAGCTTAGAAGGCTCCATACTTGAGCAAAAAGAGCACCCAGTGTCGCAGCTGCGTGCTAAATGTCTAAGTTACAGCATTAGATGTCTAAGGCTACAAGCCTGTGAATGAAAATGCTGATCTTGAATTGGCCTTTGCTGCTCCTAAGGAACTGCCAATACAAACTGAGTGAATCTGTGTTTTAAAGGACGTGGTCTCCCATTCCTGCCCAAATATTTTCTAAAAACAAGAATTCTGCGCATGAAGTGCATTTCATTGTCAATGTATAACACAACCTCTAAAAGTAATGAATGCTGTAAATATTAAAAACTGATATAACCTTCAGAGTTGTAGTAGTGTCATACTGCCTAGGCCACCTTTCATATTATATACACCGCAATGAAGATTACCACACATAATAAACTGGTTGCAGTTCTCAAGTAAGATTCTGTTTTCCCGTTCAGAAACCAAAAGATATTCCAATTATGTGCAACTGAGTTGTCTACCGGCATTTCCGTTCTTACTTAAATCTTCCAGAGCAACACCATTAGCAGCATCATAGATTTTCTTTGCACTTTTAATTCTATCACTTTTAATGTAACTATAAGACCAGCCTCTGAGGTACTTAAACACCGCTACGTCTGCTTCACAAATCAGTTGGATGAAGAACAAAGTTAAACAACTTGCCCAAAGTCACAGAGTCAGTGGCAAAGCTGGCAATAAAACCTATGTACTCCGACCCTCAAGCTAGGTAACATATATTGTTTTCTCATTGCAAAATTCTGCTTTTATTTATACAGAGGTAAACTCTGAAGAACTTGATACTATAGCGGTCTGTGTCAGATTTGAACTAGTACTGCTGATGACAGGGTGTCTGCCATCACCAGGCTAAGAAGAACGACATTGGCAAATGCAGCTTTTTTTCCCCTCTGTCACTAAGAAATACTGCCCTACATTTTACATGGTATTTGTGTGATCTGTGAAGCCAGGCGATTCAGTTCTTATCTCCAGGACATTAAACAAGCCTGCTGATTTGAGGTGTCTAACATTTCTGAATGTTCGTATCTGTTCATACTTGAGGAGTTACAATACTAACAGGGATCCTGATACAGAGAAGCCCTTCTTACTTAACCCTTACTGCGAATGCTGCAGAAAAAACACTGCATGCATGGGTGGAATACATACACAATCCTCTCCAACCCAAACCCCTATTGCTGTGTTGCAGATATAAGGCAGTATCTATCCATAGTACGCTTTCCTGCTTCCTGAGGTCACAGGCAAAAGAATGGTAAGTGCCACCATTCGGACAGACTGAGAAAGTTACAAAACATAGCAAGAAACATAGATTGGAAGAGAATTAGGGAGGTAAGTTTAAAGGCAGCTAAACAAATTGCTCGCGTGGAACAGGCCCTGTGTAATTAGCCACTAGGGGGAACAAGAGTCATGCTGCTTAATTAAGGTGCAGTCACTTCGAGCAGGGCGCCCCGAGGGTTACCTTGCCCGGGGAAGCTGGCTGAACACTTTCCCTGTAAGCCTCAGAGTGGGACAAAGCTGTTCTGACCTTTGTCTGCGTTTCACTTTCCCCCTTCAGGTCTGTATAGGCCTTGGCAGAAGCAGTGAACAAGACCTGAAGGATTTACACATCTTTCATTCTAGCTGCAATTAACTAGCGCTGCACCTGAAGCACCTGGTAAAAATATTTAAACAAAAACCTGGGAGCAAAAGGGGGGAGACGAAGGATAAGGAAAGGACCAAAGGGAAAAAAAAAAAAAAAAAGGGCAAAAGAGGCAAAGCTCGATTTTTCAGACAGTGTACACTTTGATGTTGGCTCTTTCAAAGTAGAAGGGAAGAAACCCCACGTGCAGGTCATATGCAAGCTGCCTGAGAACCGCAGAGCCATGCTCTGCTGATACCGTTGGACTGAGGCAGTGGCTGGGAGGATGGCAAGGGACCTGCCCCCACTGGTGCCTGCTGACCTGCACCAATGAACCTGCATGAGAAAAACCAATGAGGCAAAAAGTAAAAGCCCCTCTCGGGCCACTTTATCTCTGCTTCTGCTGAGGACCCAGAGCTATTCAACAGCACGGCTAGGACTGAATAACAGGCAATCTTTCCTATTACCATAAAATGACAAATAAGTAATAGTTACAGCCTGTAAACACAAGACTCAAATTAAATAGAGTTCTAAGGGGTACACTGTAACTGGAAGCAGGATGCTCCTCCGATTAGAGCCAGCTCAGCCTAAAGAGTATCAGATGTTACTCGGGCCTTAGAAGGCCTGAGACATAAACTATGCATGTAAGAGAAAAAGAAGTCAAATGACTCATGACAGAGTTTGTTTTAATATAAATGAATTCTTCTGTCTCTTTGCTTTTAAAGACTTGCCATTTCAGATCCTGAACAGCTAACCCAGGCAGCTGGCTTCCTTAGCCAGTGTCCTTCATTTTGTGTATCAAACGCTGGCATTTGCAAACTCATATTCCTTTGGCTAAGGGAGGGCAGTTTATTTTAGCATTGTGATCAATGCCATCCTAAATCTTTCCTTTTCCAATCCAAGAACACTGGCACAGCCCAATAAGCGCAGTGTGGATACGCTGTACCCACAGAACAGAGCATCACAACCCTTTACTGAAGTCCTACAGGCCTTGGGAGTGGACCTGGGGGATGCAACACTGAACAAGCTTCAAACCATCCCTTCCTCTTTGCTTTTTATTATGTGAGACACAGGTAAAGGACTGAGACATGGAAAGAGTATGGAAAGAGAGAAAGAGAACAGAAGAAAAGGAATAAAATTAAAGGGAAGAAGAGAAGAGAGAAAAGAGATGAGAAGAAGAATCAACAGTTAAGAAAAAAAGTGAAAAAAAATAAACAAAAGGGAACACAAACAAGAAAGTGGCAAGAATACAAGAAGAAAGAATAAACAACATGAGAGCGGGAGTAGAGAGAGGGAGATGGTGGGGATATTGGGGATTTAGTGCCAAAAAAGAAAAGCCCCATTTTCCACTATACCTATTTTCTTTCTCGTGCTTTTTTTACTCTGTTTCCATGCCTTGTTCTCCTCTGGGATGAGTGAAACTTCCACATCCAGAAAGCCACAAGCGTGGCATTTTGCATCTCACGGCAAATGTGCAGGCTATCCAGTGTTTCCACAGGGGCAAAGTTATACAAAGCAAATGAAAAGCAAAGCTTGCTCAGTCTGCCTTTCATGCAATGCAAGAACCATCCCTTAGATGGGACTATTGCAAAATTAAACAACCTTACAACCATGACCAGTAAATAATGAGTAATGTGCTTGTATATACAAAGCCTTTATACCAACCAGTCAAATAAAGTGAGAATAGCTCATCACAAAAAGACCCCATTTATCAGAAGGGCTTCAAACAGCTTAGCATCTTTAGGGCCATTACTCATCTCTTTCACCTAAGCTAAGTACCAGCTGCCAACCCAGAGGATAACACATACCCAATTTATCTGCTGTAAGACACTCGAACACTGCTTCCCTCAGTCTACTCTACAGATATAGGATTCAGCACCTAAACTACTTAAAGTTAACAGAAATGAGTGATTTCATGACAACAGGTTGGAATACGCTCGTCTGGGACAATTAGGCAAAAATTCTCTTACTAGACGTTTTGAAAGCAAAAGGAGTCTGACAGAAGGCTACTGGACTCAGTATTTCGCTGGATATATTCAAGGTGTTTAACTCAGTTCTGAGCTACAGGGCTGGGCAAGGAAGGGATCTTCAAAATGCAACAGATTGTCATCCCCCACCCCATGGTTTGGGGAGGGAGAGGTTGGGCTGGGCAATAGCGCAGCCCTCCCCCCATATTCTTGTCATGCAAAGACTCTTCAGAGGAAAAAATATTGATTAGAAGTTGGTTTATTTTCCAGGGTGTTTTCCCTTGCTGGATCCCCTGCACTTCCAAAGCTCCAAAAGAAGTAACACAGTTAGATCTAACACTCCCCAGTCCGCTTAGTGAGGAGCGCATTGCCACATCACTTTTCCTTGACAAAAACAATGTGCTCCCACCAGAGCTTCCACACCACACTCCTCCCTAAAATGTCTACCTGGTAAAGGACTAGCTGGAAGCTGTGCAGAAAACAGCAACAGAAAACCCTTCATAGAATCGTAGAAGGGTTTGGGTTGGAAGGGACCTTAAATACTATGTAGTTCCAACCCTGCTGCCACTGACGGGGACACCTTCCACCAGCCCAGGTTGCTCCAAGCCCCATCCAGCCTGGCCCTGAACCCTGCCAGGGATGGGGCATCCACAGCCACTCTGGGCAACCTGTGCCAGCGCCTCGCCACCCTCACAGTAAAGAATTTCTTCCTAATATCTCACCTAAATCTATCTTCTCATACTTTGAGCAGGTGCTCACAAAACCAGGCCCTACATGGGTCAAAATGTATTTATGTACTGAAGGTCAGTAATGCTCAGGGGAATGCAACCCTTAGCAGTACTACACATTTCTTAGCTGAAAACTGCACTTGGGAAAAATGATAATCCAACTCACTTCGGCTGCTTATACACGCTTATAAGGCACAGCAAGGCACAGGCACAGTGGCTCTCCTTATTTGTGTTCTTCTAGTGTTTTTCAACCCTCATCTGGAGGAGTATCTTTGTACAAAAATCTGCAACTTATGCTTTTCTGTGCCTTGGTGGTTAGCCTTTCTGCCTGATTTCTCTCAAGAGTAACAATTATGGTCTTGCTAATCATTACATGGACACTTGTCCCAATAAAAACAAAACAGAGCCATGAAGCTATTTCATATGGATTCTCTCTACATGTCACTGTCCAATTTCTGGTATCAAACTGTGTCTCAGAAATGTTTTAAGCACAGCGGGTGCGAGAAGTTGCTTCAAAACAAGAAAGCAAGCAAGGGTTGGGAACGGTTGTTGTAAGTCTCTATGAAACCAAGGGAACGGGAACCTGTGCCTTCGCTGAACCAAGAAAGGAGGATGAGAACTGGATTCCAATTCTGAGAGTGAGGAAAGCCAGTATGCTAATAAAGCAACTGCCTTCTATCACTAATAAAACTAATAAAGGTGACAGGATCTCTCCTCTACCATTTCAAATCCCTGGTTACATGAAAGGGAATAAAGAAAAACATCTTTACTGTTAACCACAATAAAATTAAATGTATTGGAAACACCTAGATAGTACACAGAGTCTTGTTAAACTATACAGATAGGGCAAATTTTGAGAAACAAGTCCCTCTAGGCATCTTTAGGAGAAAGGACAACACAGTACATGTAAGTTATAAAACTTCTTAAAATATAGGGGTGACAAAAGTATGTTCTAGTACAAACTACTGGCATCAAATCCCACAACTAAATGATCGTTCTGTCCTTCAAAAAATTTATTGTGAAAAAACCTCAAGCATTTCAGACAGCTAGTGCTGTGACTCTACATGCTTGTGCTTTGCCACAGAACAGTCTGATCCCCTGTGCTGACATAGCAAGAGTGCAAATCCCTGATGGAAAATTAATCTCACAATGTAGCCAGATTGAGTTTCCAATTCTCCAGTGCATAACTTGAAGGTTGTTCTGCTCAGCTACTGAAGAGGTGAGGGCAGAGAGACTTTAACTTGTTTGACATCCTGAACATCATTTAAGCAAGACACGCTCTGAAAGGGACCTTACTGGCTACTGACAGTCACAACAGATCCACAGTATCCTCCTTTGTACTCATCCTTCCTGTAAAATATTGCTATCACACTTTTCCCTGCTTAAATGGCCTGGACAGAAGGGGAGTCCAAGGTCCAAATGACTTCAGCTCTGTCTCTGAATATGCGGGTAAAATCTGTCCTTAAAATAGAAAGGAGATGGATCACAGTATATTTTAAAGTACGTATCTCTCTCCTATAAAGACACATTTATGGTTTCCTCATATTTATGGTTTTCCTCAAGAAAAGCCAGGGCCAGCAAGCTAAAAAACCTGTAAGGTTGTGATATTATTAACCTTCTTCTACAAGATGATCTTAGTCTTAGTATGCTTGAAAAAAAAATCAACTAATTGTACATCTCCTCAGACAAACCCCACCATGGTCATTTCATGGTTTGTTACAAAAATACACAGCAGCAGAACCTGAACTATTCTAGGCAGCATGTTTTCTCCTGCTTGCCAGGTCTTGGGCTTACTGACAGATGAGAAGAATACCATTGGTTTAGTAGGAGTCTCGACTTCTGCAGATTAACAAAACATCAGCTGATGTCAGTTTATTAAAAGCTAAAAGACACAACAATATGTCTTAAACCCACAGACAGAAGAGATTATATTTACCTACATACGGTTGCTTCTAACGTGTTAATCGGGTATGTGCGTGCAAGACAGAGAATTCAGGTTAAGTCAATGGAGCTATGCCAGTGCGCAAAGCCGGCTACACCTTCAGCATAAAGACAGAGGATTAAATAGATAGGTTTCATCATCTGAGCGTCTGAGATGGCTTCATTACCTTTTCAGTCCATCCTCGTAAATGTGGAAGAAAAAGTAATAAAATCTTTATCACCACTATCAGACAGAATTAATAAACAGGTAAGTCACATTGATATCTCAACACACCGTGCCCCTTCTCCTTCCACCGACGACCAAATAAAAGGCCAGCTTTTATTTAATTTCATCACTGTATTTCATTAAACCACCTACTTTTAGAAAAATAATATGGCACACCTTTAAGTACTGGATTTCTGAGATTGTCGCCCCCGATGTTAGTACTTCTGTGCCAAATACTCAGCTAACGTAAATGGGTAGTTCTGTTACACCAATATAGCACACTGAATTACTGCAGTTGCCTTTCCTTGGCATTAAAGAGTTACTGAGAAATTCCAAATCTGAACATTTGTGCGCTGGATGACATTTAAAATGGAGCTTGCTAAGTTTCCACAAAAGGACAGCACTTAACAAAAGACACCATCTATTGTATCCTATTACGTACAGCATCCACAGCTTGTTTCCGAACGGGTAATAATATGAACGAATTGCAAGAGCTCTAATAGCCTTTTATCATTTCAAGATGTGTCATCTACCAGTGAACTGTGTATCAGATTCCTGTTCGGGCTCTGCTCCAGCACAGTACTTCAGCACATGGGCAGTCCTGCTTATCTTCAGCTGAGATTCTTGCCTGCTTGAAGGTTTGATGATGTACCTAAGTGCTCGACTGGATCAGGGCACTGGAGTAAACCGGTGTCACTCCTCTGAAATCCTGGAGCAATACTGACTTACATCAACTGAGGATTTTGCATTATGATTATGGACTAAAATCATCTGTCATTTCAGTAGCTGTATGACCTGCTACAACAAACTGACATTTTCTTAGACAAGTTTTTACCTGTAATAATTTCAAGTGATATAAACCGACTACAAATCATCTAGTCTGACAACGAACCAAACGCTACTGTACAGCACGCACTGATCTGATAATACATCAAATGTATGACAACATATAGCGTTAGACATTGCGCTCCACCAAGAACATTTAACAGCAACAGAGTTATTTCTCTCAACTCCAATATAAAAGGCAGCCAGCAGGATGATATCAAATGATGGCAGCTCTGCTTCTCATAAAAGGACCTTGGGGACTCCAAGGAGATTTGTGTATCTGCACTTCAACAGCACAGCAATGTGGAAATGTTAAAGTTAGTAAAGCAAACAGTCCTCAAATGAGAAGGGCAACAGATGTCAACCAGTATCACATGTCAGTAAACAGCAACAAGACAGAGGGTACTTTTCTTAGCACTTTTGTGAAAGCATCGTGCTATCAGCTACAGCCACATCTCAGCTGTTTGACCCTCGAAGTGGTGGTGCTTGGGTGTGTGATTAACTCCCACCAAGAGAGGATCTCCAAACATATTGAAAGACTGTCCACTAAAGTCAGCTGAAAGACAGTAGAAATGCTTCTGTATATTTATTGTGGCTTGAAAAGTGAAAAAAAAATTATAAAAAAAAAATCACACTCTCAAACTGATTGAAAGCTCATTCTGTACTTGGCAGAGACAGACAAGCATTTATATTTCTCAGCTTTAATACAGAAGGATCATCCTTAGGGCAAAAGAGTAGTTGTGATTCATCTGCTTTTTACCCTTACAGCAAAGACTTCTGACAGTAAGGCCAAAACATGCTAACTAAAAAGGCACTCTTTGTACCATAAACACTAGGCCACAAGGAACTGGACAGTGGCCATCAAATCACTGCCTTTTAATTTTTCTCTCTCATCTATATTTCTCTAAAGATTTCTGGTAAGAAGGCAGCTGACTCTATACAAAAGCCAGAGGCATTGCCAGTATCTTGGTGGTTTCATGCATGCCATATTGAATCTAACTTTATTACACAAGGAAAAAAAAAAAAACCAAACCCTTTCAATTAGGCAAAGATGTATTTCAGTGTCAAAACACCAGGGAAAGAGGTAAAGGGATAGAGTTCTACTGCCGAGTCACTGCTTTGAGTCCAGGCCTGGTCAGCTCCAGTGTGCTCCAGAGCCATCGAACACCTTAGCTGCTCGCATGGAAAAGGGTTTGGCTCTCCTCCAGCGGTGGAGTCCACATCATGAGCTGTCTGAGACATCCCTTGGTAACTTTGCTGCCAGTCATGAGAGAACGACAACTGAACAGACTGTGAAGGTTCAGCTCTCTCCACCATTAGAATACACTAACTGTAGATATATAAGCTATGCACTGAACTGAAAGTCACTTTTGCCTGGAGCACATGTCCTGTCAATTGAGACTGATCGGATACAATCCTGGAAGGAATTTTTTACAAAATCACTTAGATGAAGAGGCCATACCCAGCCAATACACTACTCTGAAAGGGAAGAGCTGTCTCCTAGCCTTGCCCATGGATGGTCTCCACTAAACCTTGGGCTCAAGCTCTACATGTACGAATCTGGAGCTTTTGAAGCAAAGGAAGGCAAGATCACAGCCCCTTAACACACTCCTTGTACGAAGCACAGTGCCTAAGAACAACCATCTCCTTCCTCTGCTTCTCCAAAATCCTCTGATTAAGCGAACAGGAGAAAAAAAACCATCCCAACACAGCAGGAAGGCCTTTACTAAAAGGTGCATTAATTGGGTAAAGCAAGCCAGCAAGATGATTAATTTGCTGCTCTCCTTCAACATTATGTTTACACAAGTTGATTATAGCACTTAATTACTAATTCACCCTGCTCAAAAACAAGAGTGCTTTAAATTTTTAATGAGATGAGGGAAGGCAACATTCCCTAACTCAACAGGGAGAAGTAATTTTATTTCCTCTTTTGATTTCCCAAGTTATTACCATTTCTAAGGAAAAAACTATCCCCTCCCTGATCTTTCACTCATTTCTTGCTTTTGAAAATATGGAAATCAACAAGACACTTGTATTAATTTCAGTCCATGACCTGACAGGTAATGCTTTGGAAGAGGAATAGAGGATCAGATCTTCAACTGAAGCATGTCCATTGAAAGAAGTGAAACAAAATTACACCAGAGACTGCCCAATCCAGAAATGGAAATAGCCTGATCCCCTCCAGTTCTGTCAGCAAAAATGTTGAGTATGTCCCAGCACTATTTCTGGGTGTTCTTCTGCAATGCTGTCTATTCACAATTGCCAGTTGGTCCATTACCAAGGCTGTGGACTAGCTGTTGCACTGAAGAACGTTACATTCATGGTAGTCCGTAACGTTTTCATTGTTAAGAGGCGAACACGCTGCATATTGTATGTTCTTCCTGGCTGATCTTTGTAAAACTTGTGTCATCTGTGGGTTTTGTTATTCGATGTTATCCTCTATGCTACACCACCCAACAACTTCCTTAGACAGCTGAGAGGAGAACTCCATTAAACGAAGCATAACCAAGCAGTGCACAAACAAAGCTTTTGCGAGTTCCTTGAGTTCAGATTTGTCAGTGATTCACCTCCCCTGCACCACCATCATTTCAGACCCCTGTCCACAATACATCTCCCTCACAGCTATGGACTTTGCCTGTTACTTGAAGACAAGCCAGGTGACCATGATCCACATAGCTTCTAGGGCTGCTTCCAGGGATGCAAATTGTACCTAAGGGGTACTTCACTTGCTCAGTGCTACTGCTGCTAAATGATTCAGCTAATCCACATCAGGTAATGACCTAACACCCCCTTCTACAGAATCTGGCTCATTTTTATACACCTCCAATCTGCTTTCATTGTTTTTCAATGAAAAAGCTTTTAGCTATCTTTTTGCAGGATATGCCACCAACTTGCATGACAATCAAAACTAATAAAGACAAGACTACACCTCCCTTAAAAGTCAATTTTACGCCTGAAAAATCTCGTAGTCATGTAGACTCTAATTTCTAGCTCAATGTTTTAGACCAGAAATGATTACAGAAAGCTGACTGCAGAAAGTTACCAGTAAAAGCTATTATAATAAATCATACAGTTTCGTCTCTTCCATATCAGCTAGTAACAATGACACGCACATTAATACAGCAAATCCAAAATAAATCTGGTAATCTGGTTTCATACAGGTAATTTTATTAATTGCTTTAATATGCAATTAAGGAATAGTCAGTGGGCTGCAGGTTTTTATAAGGCAATAATCCTGTTCCCTCGTGTACAGCTTTGTCCCAAAGAGTAGGCTATCCAAAAAAAAAAAAAAAAAAAAAAAAAGAGCTGGATGCCTGCCAAATCAAACAGCACCTTCTTCCCATTTTCAATTACATACAAGTGAGGCAGAGTAACGAGGATATACTGGAAACTTTGACATTTATTTATTGAACATTTTTACTGAGAAGGAATTGCTGGCTTGCTAAACCGGAAACTATATTTTTACTACAGAAACAATCACATAGAAAACCAGGATCCTGCTGCTCAGCATGAAAAGAACAGCTAGAGCCAATAAATGGACCCATCTAAGCCAGCAACGTTAAGGTTATTTCATTCAATGCAGCACATATTTCAAAAATCCAAACCCCCAAAATACAGTGTATACATCAAAAATCCTTATGTCATACTATGTTACACAGCACCGTCTGCTGTGACCCGGCCAGGCTGTGTTACAGCCTATAGGCACAACAATCAAGACACAAAAAAATCACTCAAAGAAAAAGGGTGTAGCATTTGTAGGGGCAAATTAAAAGATAAGCCAAATTGCAAAGGAAAATTCAGATTTTCTCCCCTTTCTGGAGACTAAAAACACCAAAAGATGAAACGGGGAAGAACTCGCCACACTGCATGTTCTTTTTTCTTTTTGGATAGACCAATTGTTTTAATTCAGTTTTACCACAGAGGAGAAAAATGCAGGGAGAGTAAATGAAGAGGAAAATGGGGAAGTCAACATTCTTTGAAGAAACAACATATGGTGACCAGGCATGAGAGATGGAGGTTATAAATCTTTCCTTGATAGAATTACCTAAAGATGAAATTGCAGCTTCAAGGGGCTTGAGCTTTTAAACCCACACTAGAATCTAGCAAATTAACCTGTATGGTTACAAATTTTGCAATAACTTTCATTTCCAATGCTTCTCAGTGAAGGCTCAGCATACTGAGAATTTTGGTATTAATACAGATGTGGTCAATAGAAATCATGAAAACCTTTAACCCACAAAACACTCAAAATATGCACAAAAAGATGAATATTAAGAATTAGAACAAAATGCTGCATCCTGCAAATAGTCACTGCTGTAGTATAGAAAGGGAAAAGAGACGGGAGATAGGTTGGTGCTTGCTTCTTTGTGAGAAGAAACCTGTTTAGGGATACCAAAGGAGAGAGGAAAAGCTCTTTAGTGCTCCAGCCACTGCGAGCAACCGCCCACCAAAGTGAAGGCTGAGAATCCTGTTGCCTTGTGCACTCTTCAGCCTGGGTTCACCATAGAGCAGTACCCTGGTGAGCAAGCTGCCCGTCCTTGTAAAAATCGTCCTCTGAAGCAGATGCCTCCCCATTTCAAATTCCAGTAACGCAACACCACAAGACTAAGCATCAGGAAAGTGTATACAGGGGTACGACAGCAACCACCACAGCCACATACTTTACCCCTAAGGAAATACCATCCAAATCCAATGCATTTCTTAGCTGTTAAGCTAAATAAAACTTAACTCTAGTTATTACATAAGGTACCCTACAGTTGGGTCTTCCCTAGGTGACCCATCTTTTCTTTCCTCTATGGAAAAGTAATGCCTTGGTAGATATGAAGGATCTTGTCTGTGTGTCCTGATTTTGTGAGTGAAGAACCAGCTGCCAGAGCAGTGGCTCTGACCCGGCAGCCCCATACCCAACCCCCTACAGTGACAGAACACACAAGCAGGGCAGCTCTTCACACATAATGCACATTACACCCCAAAGCATCAGGTTTAGCACGCGGAGGCAGGAACAGCCCTGCTCCACAGGCTCCCCACAGCATCCCTCACTGTGCACACAGCACACGGGCACATACGTCCGAGGAGATCCCCTGGCAGAAGCCTGGCAGCACTACTGCTGTCGCTTCTCACTAGTGGGTTTCACATGTCTGTTCAGCAGCCAGTCCTTTTGTCAGTAGAACACGTTAAACCCAGACTAAGATTATCAGAAGTGATTTTGAGGGATCCTGGCTTTGCATGCTGTTTCCAAGCTGTCCTAAAGATGCATGAGTTTTAGAAAACGAAGACCAGCCAACCCATGAAAACCTGATAGCTTTTAAGTGTTTTGATTTTGATGTTGAGTGGAAGTGTCCAAAAATCATTCTGAGAAATGTGACCAGTCACTGGGACAAATATAATAAAAATTCCCCTTCAAACAACCACAGACATAAGGAAAGAGATTATGGGTAAATAACCCACAATTTTCTCCTTTACTATTAGACTGAGCAAGCAAAGAGCTTTGGAAAGCACAATAATTAAGCACAAACCATCTATTAGAGGACAGGTAACAACCTTTACTATTTGCAGACTACAACAATGCTGAGTGTTTGCAGCAGCACCTCTAAGGAAGGTTTGCTTTGGAAGATGCATTAGAAAAATAATAAGAGAAGTAAGAGAAGTCTATGGAACCACAATGCTAAATATGCATTTACACCTCCCTGCCCCCAAAAAGACTTTTATTAAATTTCTTGTTTCTTGAGCAGATGTAGCTGAATTCTTTTAAAAATATTTTTTATATAATTGTACATATTTGCTGCATGATACAACTGGTATTGCCATAGGTGGCACCTCTTTAACGCCAATCTTCTGAACACACACTAAGCCAAAACACTTTGCAGGTGGTTTCTTCACACTGCAGCGATGTTATGGCATCCTGGATAGGATTCAGGGCCTCACCTGGCTCCCAGTGATCACCACAGGCAGTATGATGGAAAGACACATGCTACAAATGCCCAGTGGGATGTATAACAGTAGTAGTTTCCAAACTACTTTCCCCTTTTCCATTTCAGTGATATCCCAGGGAAGCTCGCAGGCTTGACCTGTAGCTCAGTGAAACAAAAGGCAATTCTCCTGCTGACTAGCAAGCCCTGGAACCAGACCTTACACAAATAGCTGCTGAAGCACTGAAAAACCCAGAGGCTGCCTTTGGGAAACCAGACTCCCTATGCAGTGCTGAGGCATTGCATTGCAACTTGCATTTATTCTCTTTCTTTATGTACTGGTATTAACTTACTTGGTTCAAGCAGAAATGGAAAGGGAGCATAAGGAAGTCCAGCTCCCAACAGCCACAGGTAAGCCCTTAGGAGAAGTTTACTCCAGGACAGGAACCTGCACTGTACTTACGACAAACCAAAAACTATTCCCATAACCAAAGAGGCAGGTACCTCCTGACATACCGTAAGAGTAAAAGAGCAAACACCTTTTAAATTACAAAGTCTGTGACGTGGCTCACTCAAAGGACCTAGTTTCACTGAAGAAGACTTCTGAAGAAGTGTGCTACAGAGACTGACATATATGTACGTATGGATAAAATACATTTATCTGCTCTGACATTATTGGATAAGCTTCTGAAATATTTCTATATATAAGGGCAGGGTTACAAACTAAAGGTAAACGAATACACCAAAATTATATAAAAACACATCACAGAAAATCTCACATTAGATTTTTCTAATGGTTATGAAGACAGACTTAATAAAAAAAGTTTTGCGATGTTCAGTTGTTGCACAGTAGTGGAAACATCTTAAACTTGGAATGAAGTACCTACGTATTGGAAGGCAGAACATTTAACAGAAGAATTAAATATGAAGTCCTGTTACCAGAAGTTGCTACTGAAATTACATTTTTCAAAATAAGTTCTCCTTACAAGCACTTATATCATTAAATACATATATATATATATGTATGTATGTATATATATAGTACTATACGTATTTGTTGCAATGGGATTCATTTTAATGGAAAAAATTCTTATGGAAGGAAGCTGCTCTTCCTGCTAACCTACATAGCACTGCAGAATAGTCACATTTGGAAATTTCACATTTGGAAAAACGCCAAATATGACCCAGTTCCTCAGCTTATGTTGAGCTTTTTATTGATTCCAGTGGAACTGCATCAACTTAACTAGGTCAAGAAGCTGACCTCCCTATTCAGAAAATATATTCAGGTAAGTTTTTGTGCAAAATTTTATCTACAAATTTCTCTGCTGGATGTTAGTGTACCTAGGGACCATCCTGATAAATAATTCTGTCCAACTGGAGGCAGTGTACTGCTCAGTGCCCTTGTGTAGCATGAGGAGATGCTTTCCTGATACTAGAGGAATTGCCGGGTGGGAAAACAGATAGGATTTTGGGCATTCAGACCTTTGGGTTTCTGTATACTACTGTTGTTTGTAAGAATGCAGCCAAGTCGTGCTTTGGCTGACCCACTGAACATAAAAGCCTTACTGCTACTTTTACAACTGTTAATGGACAGAAATAACATGAATAAACATGAAGTTCCATCCTCATTATTACCCCTGCATTCACTGTGGGCAAGACAAGAGGTATAGGTGTGTCATTTTTTACTGCATAAATAGTGCTGTGCTGTTTCTTATGTTTAACATCCCTCAATACGCAGAAAGGAAAGTAGGACAAATGTAACTGAGATGAAAGTGTGAACTTCTTGCAGGATCAGAGCCTTGCCAAATTCTTTTTTTTGTCTGTAAAATTACATGGCCTAACTTCATAGACAGCAGCTTCTACCTGCATCTACCTGCATGTCCCTACAGTCAAAAGACAAATGAATCTTCAATACACCTAAACGACACAGGGAGTAAAAAAGAGGGTGGAAGGAAAGCGATGCTGGCTCTTGTCCGGCTGTGCAGAAGGTACAAACTTTTCCACTGGAATTAAAGCCTGCGCATGGTGCCAAATGACAAAGTGTAAAATGCATTAGAACTAAAACAAACAAAAAAACCAAAACCACCAACAACAACAACAAAGGTACTGCATACCTGTATAGATGCAAAATCCCCAGAAGCACAAGCTCCAAGAACAGCAGCACCCACCAAAACAGACTCCACTTCTTTCGACAGGACAACAGGCTTGCCTATGCAAGAAAAAGCCATGCCTCTGTTAAGAAGAATACAGCAGTACTGCACTAGCGGCACACTAAACAATTAAAGCAAAAAAGACAAAGAAAAAAAGAATTAAAAAGGACTTGAAAACCACATTCGCAACTCCATTCCGAGCTACAGTCTACTGTAGATTAATGCAAATTTCTCTGCTCTGTGGTTCCAGGCTCCACGAAAAATGCAGAATTTAAATAAAACAATTTCAGCAAAATATTAATGCAGAACACAAAGCGTATAAAGAACAACCCCCCAGATGTTTGACACTGGCTATTCATCTCAAAGAGCTTGGTATAAACCTGTTACCCACACCCTCCAAACCCACGTGCCTATTAAAAGTTGACCTCGAGGGGAAAACAGGGTGGTATCCTTTTTGTTTCTTTTGCAACGGACAAAAAAAAAGATTGTTTGTGTTTGTTTTTAACTACATAGCCAACAAAGCCAGTCTGGTTTTGCTGGAAGACATGAAAATATGACTTGGTAAACTTTCACAAGCTATGTATGAAATAATAAGAGAAATCTTCTTCCAAATTGTGCAAAATACTTGAAAACAAAATTAAAACACTGGAAAAACAAACAAAAAACCTCAATATATATTCTGAAGTAAATTAAAAATTGTTGTTTCATCACCCGTGGGTACTATCACGAACATACTTTCCCTCGGTTCACACAGTTTTCTAAGGTCTGTATTACTACTGTAAAAACAGCAGGACAAAAGACTAGTAAATAAAAATCAGCCCGCTTTCTTAATTCTCCTTAAAAATCTGAAACATTAGTGTAAGTCCAGGTACTTTTCTAGCTGCCCTTTAGATGCTTATCCTCACTAAGACCAAAAATTTAATATTCCTACAGTATTGGCATGTGTCTAAATTTCCATTACTGAGATAACTTCATTCAATGAACGGTGATGCAAACACAGTGCTGGGAGGAGGGCTTCCTCTGTGAATAGCCTCAGTGATATTATGCCCCAAAAAATGCTGCTCCTGAGAGCCAGCTGTAAGATGAGAATGAGCTGAAATTTGGAGGAAGATCTAAAGTGAGCCATGAACAACTCCTGCAGAGGACAAGGCAAATACACACTTTTCAAAATGAGAAATAAAATTATTAAGATAAGAACCAATTATTGACCTTGCACCCCCCAGGCATCCAGTTACATTATGCTATACTTTGCACTGTTCCACTGTGTAAAGTTCCTTACAACTGTCTGTCGGCGCGCAACATCAAGGTTCCACAGCGGTGTTTACGCCATCTCTTCCTACAGTTAGCACAGGCAGGGTGGCGGGGAAGGACTGAGGGTACAGCGAGACCTTGTTGCGTCACTGCTGGAATGACTACTGACAGCGAACCGGTGGCATTACAGCACCCCGTCAATTTCTCTGACCAAACACATCCACCTTAAAACCACCGGTGTAGGATCCGTCACCTGAGCATTCCTCCGGTTCAGAGGGACCACAGCTTGGGACGTGGGTCAGCCTGGAACAGAAAATCTAAACCCCAAGCTTACAGCTACATGGCTCTTCGCCGGGCGTTGAAGCAGTGAGCAATTTCCAGCGTGCTCTAAAATTTACTGCACATTTCCCGCATCATCAGAATGAATACAGAATTCTTACCAGGCAAACAAAAAGATCAAGATACTTTTTAAGTGGCCTGCAAAATTATCTATTGGATGTCTGCGTGGCTGAGTCATGGGCATTTGCAGCTAACAATAATATATTCAGGTTTTTTTCCTTTCGGGAAAGAATGGGGGATTGATCCTGGAATGTTAGTTATTTTATCTGATAGGCTCTAATGAGTTCAACATAACCAAGAGCATTTCAGTTAGATGAACTCTGACATCCCTTGTCAGTCACTGATTTTCCAAATGGGGGAGAACTCCAGGCTGCAAAAAGGCCTTTTTGTAATGAATTGTACTTGGCCGTTAGTTACAGTCAAAGAACTTCTGATTACATTTTAATCAGAATACCTTTTCACAGATCTTTTATTTTACACATCATGAAACAGCATCCCAACTCTGCACGTAGCTGAAATTCACCTAAAACACTGGAGTTACACAGGAAACGCGTGGACTTGGCAACATCACTCTTCACAATCAGAAAGCGTCACTTTGTCTATAATGTGTTTAGTGCATTTTAGGTTCAGTCGGCACTGTGCTTTTTGCTTCTCCATTTCTGTTTTCATCTCAGGTAAGTATATAAAGTGTATTTTCATCTTCCCTCCCACATCAAGGTTATAAAGTGTGGTTTGACATCAAGGCAAGTCACATCTCCAGATCAAATGCCCCAAATCTAAGCCTTAAACTTTATTCGTGACAGATCAACTGGTCTCAATTTGAAATATACCCCAAACACACATCATTCAAAGTTTCTGTGAAATCCTTTACACTGCATTTTGTTATTTTTTCCTCATTTTTTAAAGTATATTCAACTGACTTACAGGTGTGCTCAGATGTCCAACACACACAGGCTTAAGGGAGACCAAAAATACCATGCCAGCCTGAGACCCCTCCATAACCAGCCACACAGCCAGCACCTTCCGCCCATCAGGAATTCTACAAAATCAAATGCAACACCATGCAGGAGCAAGGATCCAGAAATCATCCTCTAAACCATATTATCGATACAGGTATGGAAGCAATTCAGAAAAGAATTGTTCTATATAATGGATGCAAAGCCCAGCATAAGCAGGAAGCGACAGAAGCCCAACAGCATTCAAACAGGATGAAGCTAAGAGAGGTTCTAGTAAAACACATCTTAATGCCAGTCATGCTCACAAAATGTAGCTCGCATTATCCTCATCTTACTAACATCTTGTAATCGGACTGAATGGAACAATTTCTATAAAATGGTTCACAGAGTTTTTAAAAATCTGACAGTGAGTGAGAAACATCCATACAAAGTTCTTACATTTGTTCTATTGCACTTTCCTAAAAAAATTGTAAGTCTAAGATCTGCAGATTGGAAATCCTGCTGGACATTTCTCCTGAAGTCTGTTTTCTAACAATACAAACAAAGGAGCTTTGTTTGCACCGCATCTCTATGTTATTCAAATGTCTTTAAATTTCAGGAAATTTAGTCTTACAGGAAGTAACATTTCATTACACACTTTTTGGCCAACCAGCAAAATACAGTTCTATATAAAGAAAGTATTTATTTTTCCAAAGACAAAGTATTTAGCCACCTAAAATAAAGTACTTTACACTCCTTTCCCCGCACTTCCTCTAACTTACCAGTGATGTCCGCGTGCATCTGCACAAAGAGAGGGTTCTTGCTCAGCCCACCGCACAGAAACAGTGTGTTGATATGATGCCCTGCAGCCTGCATGGTTTCCAAAATATGTCTTGTTCCTAACTTCAAAAAGGGAAAAAAAAAACATGAAACAACAAAAACAGATGAGCACAGGAGAGCAGCCACAGGAACAGATCTTAAAACACAATTTGCTAAAAAGAAAGATACTCTTAACTGCCCCTACCAGTAACCTGAGGGCTGGGAAAAGACCTGCAGGGGTACGGCCTCTGCTTTGCTTCCAGCCAGTAACAGGCACTGTAATTAAGAACTAGAAAAATCAAACAGATGGCACAAAGAATTGGGAAGTACATGGGCACAGCATACTGCAGTAAACATCCTGGGGCTGGCCGAAGAAGTGAAGACTTACCAGTCCGTGAAAACATGGGAAAATAGGCCTTACAGGGAAGTACTGACTAGGGGGAGGACAGGGATGATGAGAAGACACACAAATGGGCACCAGGAAAAACTGACGGCAGTGATAAGCTGCTGTTTGTGACCAAGTGCAGCAGGGTACAGAAAACATCTCCAGATCCAGAACTAAATCCTACCTGGCAAAGCCATCGCCACCAAAACCTTCTATTTACTTTGCATAACAGCATCTGAAAATCACTCTCAGTAAAGAGATTTCAATTCCGAAGCCAAATAGCAAAACAGGACAAAAAAAAAAAAAGGAGCAAATAAAACCCTGTATTTTCTGTCTTTTCAGCAAAAAGGAAAACCTGAAGAATCTGGTATTGGCTTAACTATTTCTCTTGGCCTTTGCCCTATGAAAAATAAAATGTTCCATTTCATGCCTGGATTAATTGAAACATCTAACATGTAGGCACATTTTTAAACTTTGCGTTTACAGTCTCCATTCTGAGAAACTCTGCTCCGCGAATGATGAAAGCAAATGCTTTGCCGTTTTTTTGAAAAAAAATCTTTTCTCTTTCTGTTTGCTATGCTTGCCTCCCACTACTCACCGAAGTCAACCTTCTCCCTCTCTCCTTTTGCAAGAACATTTTCCATTTCTTTGACAAGCTATTTGTCCAAAAAGAATTCCCAGCTCCTTGTACCTTGGAAGTTAATTTTGAAGCTCAGACTTGACAAAATGCCAAATTCAAGCCAAAATTTTACTCAAAGTGACTCTTTGTAGGTAGATTTCCCTACAAAGCACAATCTGGTCAAAGTTTTCACAACCTGCCGTTTCGGTTTGCTTTATGCTATGCGTTGCAAGTTCGTTAAGAGGTCTGCAACCTGCAATAAACCCCTCTTCAAATAAAAGCTACTGAAAATTGAAGCTAGCGAAGTTTCATCAGACTGGAGACGTCACTACGAATGACTGGCACCATTCAGGGTAGGCCTTCAAATATATTTTGTTTTTCCAGGCAAGCGGTTATGAGGAACTTTAGCAGCCGCAACACCAGCTGGCTAAATCCATAGCTTCCCTATTGACACAGGAGGCTAATTTCTAAATCACACAGCCACAATTTTAATTATGGAAAAATAAACTGCTCTAAAAAGAGTCTGTCTCCTCAGAATGGGCTTGATGGCCACAATTATATCTCTGATCATGTTCTCATCCGTCTTAACTGTTGCATTGCATTTTGCAATGAATAGTTAAAAGGATATTCTCTTTCACTACTTCTGAAATTCAAATTTATTAACAACTTCTCTCACAACATACACATGTCAAAGGCCCTGAGAAAGAACATGCTGTGAAAATTATTTTGTGTTTACCTGCCTGGAAAATTGTATTCACATGGCAATTTAAATTAAAACCAGACTTATTTCACTGGGGCGGGGTGGGGGTGGGGAACAAACTAATTTAATCCTGGATTGGAGAAAATGCAAATCGAGGGGCTTCAAATGCAAATTTTATATAAAAAGAAAAAAGCCTCTCCTACTGAAAAGAAAACTAGAGATTAACATTCTGTGGGCAGGCCTACACGTTTTACATGATTTTTACTTGGATTTAAAGTTTGTCTTGCACCCCTTGAAGACGGCTAATGGCACAGGGCTGGGGCTGTCCTGAACTAGAACTGTTTCTTTCAACAAAAGTGAAGCTAAAATCGGGAGTGACAGCGTACGGGAGGAAAAATAAATTTCCGAGGTATCACATTAGCAATTAGCAAATAGTCAAACCCAAGTCTACTCTGTCAACTTTTTAGTTACTGTTTCAAGAGTGTTTTAGGAAAACTGAATTTCCATTAACTTACAATGAAAAGAAAACCATGGTACAGCCTTGTTATATTAAATCTCATGATCGGCACAATTAGCTACCAAAAAGATATGCAGATGCTGAATTTAGTGTTCAACACAGTATCTGTGTTTTACAATAAATTTTGAGTTGTATCATATAATGAGATAATAGGTGACTTTCCCAGGATTTCCAGCAGAGAACGTTTCCACTTCATTAGCACGATATAATTAACGGAGCACCTGTTCAATACTGGAAAGTCTCTTTCAGGGGCAGTATCAGTCGCTGGCATTGTTTAAACTCTCCTAGGCATTCTTATTTAAATGGTGGGATTATACTGAAGCATCAGGTACAACCAAGCTATATTCATCTTAAAAGGGGTCAGAACTCACAACAATGAATTCCAGGCTGGGGTTAAGTTCTCATTATTTGCTGAAGAGGGAGGGTTAACACATAAGATGTACAATTCACAGTAAATTTACAGCAGCCGCCCACCCTCTACATCCCAGATGGCTGACCCAGCCTAGCAAAGTTGTTGTTTAACCAGTAGAGGAGTTTGGAAGTTTTCCAACTGAACAGAGTTTTGTCAGGAAAACTCCCCAATTCATCACACTGTTAATGTTTTGCAAAAACACCTCAATTTCAACAAACTTAAAAAAAGACCACAAAAAACCAAAAACCCCCCAAAAAACCCCAAACACAAAAAGGATGTCAAAGGAACGTCAATTTCAGTCACCAAACCCCCAGGGACAGCATGCCCCATTGAAAATACCCAGCACCAGGGTTTCAAAACAACTTCTTTGACCCAGGTTTTCACTTCAAAATAGAATTTCTTGTGAACTGGAAATCCTGGGTTCAAAAGAAAATTAGGACAGGAACGAAAGTATTCCAATAAAGTGACCCATGTCCGCAGGCCAGCCCATGAGGCAGCTGCACAACGGCAGTCCCCCCTGCCCTCGCGGAAGGGCAGCCCCCAGCCGCCCGTGCGACACGAGGCAAGGAAGGGCTTGCCCTGCAGCAGGGAAACCAAGGGACCAGGGATCTGCTCGGTTGGGTCCCTAGCGTAACCAACTAGATCACAGCCCCACTCCAGCCTGCCGTGGCACAGAGTTCTGACTCCTCTAACAGGCAGGCAGGGGAAATCCATGGATTTAGGAACAATCTGAAGCTGAGGCATTTAGGGGAGCGCAAGTTCCTCCATACAATTGCCAAAGCTTTTTTTGCCCCCACTCCCTCATCTTCCCACCATGTTAACACTGCCACACATAGCATCAGCCTCTTTCCTCACATCTGCACTAGAGGCAAAAGCTTTTTCGGGGAACGTTTTCTGCACGGTCTGTCGATTATCCTACAGCAGGGAGTAGTCACCAGTGTGGGTAAACAATATCTTGCTCCTTTAAGAAGTCCATTAAGAGAATTCATCTATTATTAGAAATCTGTTTAGCAGAAGGGAATGATCAGTCTGCCACAGAACACGAAACAATTCATTTATTCTTTTATGCACTTAAAATGGCTTACAGCAATGGCTTGAATCGTGGCCAAGTAGATAAGGGCAAGTTCATCCAGACCCCCAGACAATGTTAGTCCAACAACCTGTGCAAAGATCAAAAAGAAAAGGTACAAATCCAGCCAAAGTAAAACTATTATTTTCTATGGTTTCTTGTTGTAACAAGTTTTAAGTGCTAATTCTAAGCCTTACTTTTGTGAGCTGTACACATAATGTTATGTTAAACATGTTATTCCTGATCTGGGGAAGAACCACATAAATTGTTCTTGCCCTTGCAAAAAAGTAAAGAACAAACAGCATATTGTAGGGGATTAGAGATAGATTAACTCTGACAGTTTTACGTTATGACTCAGATATTGCTCCTCAATGTATTTAATGTAATAATATGAAAATGCTATTACATAAAAATAACTTTTTAAAAGCATTTCTCCCCCTCTCTTCCAAGCACCCTAACACTGAAACACAATTAATAATTAAAGACTATATCTTAGCCTCCTTCACTCTGACATAAATCAATACTGCACTGTAGTTACCCTGGATTAATATCAGCATAGGCAAGACCTGAAAGCAGCCGTAACTGTGGCAGAAAAAATGTGTTGCTATTACCAGTAGTGTCTGCATACAGCCATCACATCAAGGAAATTGTAATTCTGCTGCAGCCCATAATTCTTTTGTAAAATAATACAGGTATTATTAGAACCCCAAAAATATGTAAGCCATCTTTTTTTCTTTTGTTAATGTTTCCCTCCTTTGTGGTCCAAAATGTGTTGCAGCGCGTACGCCTGCCTACCCCTTCCTGTCTCAACCTCAGATATAGCAGATTTTGGTGCTGGTGAGTAGCTTGAGATGCTCACTTCAAGGACAATATGCCATTTTGAAGTACATGTTTACATTAATCACCAGGCATTTTGATATCAAATCATACCGTTATGACATTCTTCTGTTACTAGTTCTGCACAGTAACATCGTGGCTTGTGACCTAGCCAATCTACCACCGTAAAGTTCAGTGAAGGGAAACATCCAAACATTGAAAGACGATGGAAAATCCCCCCAGCAGAGGTTCTCTGGTGAGCTTCCAAATGCTGCTCTTTCTGGTCCCAGACTGCAATGCTCTGAAAATGTCTTTGTACAGAACACAATATTTCAATCCCTTCAGGTTCCAAAAGGAGCAATTTTAAAAACACAAGCCAGAATCAGATCAGGTTTGCCTTTGAACAAAGGTGTATGAAGCACCATAGTTACATATTTCCTATCCAGAGAGCATCTGTGCCCATTTCTAAAATCAAGCAGAGGAGCTTTGCAGTTCTGTTGAAATTTACTACCCAGCAACTGTAATAGAGCGTATTTACTGCACATTTATCTGTTTAAATCAAGCAATCTCTCCTTAGAATATTTAATTCCTTTCCCAAATAGGCATACCCAAATTTATCTTGAAATTCATTGCAATGGATATGCAAAATTCAGTAGACAGGTGAGTTAAAACCAGCAAGTGCTGCTAGTCAGTGCTCTGAAATGTGATTCCTAAGAAAGATATTGGGACACACACAACACTCCTCATATTTTCTGAAAATAAATGTGGCTGTAGTGATATCTCAACTACAATGATCTCTGGTTTTCTACTGAAATGTTAGCACACCTCAAAATGCAGCAAGAAACCCAAATCCTATGGGATAGTTTAAATAGCTAAGGAGGAGTATGCTCAAAATTGAGAAAAGCTCCTTCCAAGCTTTTTTTTTTACTTTTTTCACCCTGTATTGACCTTTCTGCAAAGACAGACTGTTTCTTACCATGCCCTTTAGTGTCAGATCTGTTAAGGGAGATCTGTTACCATGGAAATCTGGCCAAACATGTAAATCAACAGTGAGGAAACCCACAGGCAAAGATTTCTTAATCAGATCCAGGTGACTGTTCAAGTACGTATATATACTGTGAGCACTAGAAGAAAAACAAGTTGGAAAAAGAGTGGGGGAGGTTATTCATCAAACATAAAACATTCGTACTACCATCAAATGCAGAAAACCCATCAATGAACGGCAAATCCCAAATCAAAAACAAAGGGGGAGAAAGGCAAAGGCGAGTGCTGGCGGAGGCCGTGGCGCTGCGGAGCGGGGGGTGTCCATGTGTGCATCCACCCCGCGGGCCAGCCGACCCCTGTTTGACAGGAGGAAGGGAGAGAATGGCAGTTTGTGATCTTGAGCCTGTACGTTGACTCCTACAGGCCCCGAGACGAGCCAGAGCTGTTTGGTATTTGGGGGGCAGGTGATGCTCGTCTCAAAGAGAAAGGCGCTGACAAAGCTAGAGGAAAGCAAGCTGAGAGAGAAGAATAAGGAGGATTCCAGACAGAAACAAAAATCAAATTCCTTCACAAATATTCAAAAATTTCTCTGATTAATCAATAGCACTGGACTTACAGCTTTCCTTTTTTAAACCATAATTATTTCACTGTGTGTTATGATTAAAATGCAGCACTAAGGGTGGAGGACAGAAAGTAAGCGGCTGCTGTTTTAGGGAGGAGCTGAACATGGGCCTAAATAGATCGTGTCTAAGTTCAGATACTACACCCAACTCCACAATATCCAACAGACTTTTTCCTGGACCAAAAGTAATATTAGGACTAACAGTGGATTCCTCAGTGCTTTGGCTTGCAATGACTCTAGTGACATTCCATTTTAAAAATGCTGCAATTATGCTCAGAATATTTTTTCAAACACTCATGATAAACAGATTCATATATATTTTTCAACTCCTTGGAAATCTCTAAGTGGGGCATTTAATTCTAGACATGTGAGTCAATAACAGCATCTAACCCTAATTACAATTGATTAGTCATTGTCTCATCCACTGTAGACCCAAACAGTGATATCCATTTAGCCTCTACATGTATATTCAATCATGCACTAATGAGATCCCTAAGGGAATTTGGCATATGCTTTACTAGTTTGACTTCTGACCTGCTAGCAGCTGTATATTTATACTTTGCATTCAACCATTCAGCTGCATGTTTTTTCAATTATACCTTACCATGTGTACACTATCAGAGGATATCATTCAAAATGAAGTACACTTGGAAGACATTAAAATAACTAATTTACATCATTATTCACGTACTTTAAAATGCACTTTATGTGTCTTCCTGGACCTGAATTATGATAATTTTGAGGTCACAATCATTTTTCCCCCCTTGTAAAAATGGCCCTGTTTTCTACATCCTTAAAGACTGCACTATAAGCAATACATGCTAAGGACAAAGTAATTTTATTTCCAGTCTAAATCATGGCCTGACTGTTCTGAAGGAAGAGAAAGGAAAGCTTCACTCAACCACAGACCTACCAGACATCCCAGCTTCTATCTGATCTCCATCCTGCTTGATTACTCTCACAAGGATAAGCCATTCGTGCAGCTCTGACAGAACACCAGGACTGTAGAAGAGGCTGAAGTTCAGCCAAATACGCTGAAGACCCACATAACCTTGGAATTACACTTTTTTTTTCCCACACCTTTTAGTGGTTTTTTTTTATACATATAGACATGGATTCAAGGCACTACATTTGGACTGAGTGACTGGCAAAAATCCTTTGAACACTTGCCTGTTCCAGTTTACCATGTTTCTGTTACACATAGTATTACACCATCAGCTCTCTGGAGCTTCTTCTGTTCTATGAGAAGGTATCGGTAGCAGCTGGATCTGACTTGCAGAGTTGAGCACAAGCTATTGCTATTAAAAAGGTACAATGCTGAAAGTGGAGAGTAAGAAATCAATGCAAGTTTGCTCAGGGTGATGCTCATATTTGGAACGTCGCTTCAGAAGGCACAAGAGGTTGGTATTTAATCTGTTCAGGAATCCTGGAAGATGCCAGCAGGTATCTTTCAGGAAAAAAAAGAAATCTAAAGATTTTAGATTTCTAAATCTAAAAAAAGGGCTCTAAAACATCTAGAGGTACAGAGAACTGTCAAATATGATGATTATATTCCTCTTGAAAGATCCCAGAATTGCTGATAGATAACGTGTGTGTAACTTCCAACGCTTTTTTTCAGAAGACATCTCTTCAAATGGGGAGAGAGCATGGAGGAGTACAGGAAAGGAAATTCTGTCCTAAAACAGCACTTTACAAAATGCCAAAGGGCATATAATCTTTGCTGTCAAACAGTTGGACACTTTTTTCCTCCAGAAGATTAGAACTGTGATTCTAGGAAATAGAAGTATTCAAACTTTAAAGCATAAATTATCATATTATTTCTTTCTTTGTTGTGTTTTTTTTTTTTTCTCTACTCTAGCCTACCTATACAGGATTTAACTTACCAGTGATGGCTAGATGACAGACCTAGACAATACATAGATTGAAGAGCAAAAGTGCTACATACACAGCAAGTTCTGCAATGCAGTGAATTGCATGAAAAAAACCAATTTTGTTGTTCACAGAGTATGCCAATTAGTTAGACCAAATGCTAAATTTACAGCTGTCCAGAAACTCCTCATGTAATTCAACCCTCTCCACTTCCAGTAAAAGGGAAGAGAACATAGGAATAGTACTGGGAGCATTGCACAAGACTGGTCTTCAGCTTGTACAAGCGGTCAGTAGGAGCTGGTTTCTGGCAAGTTCGTCTAAGCCGCTCACGCCCTAACAAGTTACCGCAACAGTGATAAATGCAGCTTGCAAACCCTTGCTGCTGGTACAGGCGAAGGAACAGAAGTCTGCCCAGTGAAGCTTCTGAGATCAGCCACCCAAGCAGGCAGTTTGCCATTGCAAACCTACTTATTAGCAGCGTTAGGAGCTTGGGAGAAAGGAAAAACAGGTTTAGGAAGGCAGAAGTAGGTGATAGACAGCAGCAAGTAAGAGGCACGGATTTGTGACCTCAGATGTTATTTTTTAATGATCCAGACATGCACGTGCTTTTTGTCACTACAAAACCAGCTTAACTCTCTACAGTACTGCACCTAGCATGCAAAGTCAAGGTAATATGCAATTGCACACCTAAGTATGGAATTCTCAGTTTGTTTTCTTTCAGTGTTCATTTGCAATGGCTGAACAGATAGAAATTGCTACACCTGCACAGAGAATATACTAAACATAATAAACCAGATTCTCTGAAATATTCTGCTATTTCCAGGTGAATAATTTATCCTCATCACCAACAATCCCCCAAAAGGAGACACTATGTTTTTATTCACTATATGACAATGTAATTGAGCATATAATCCAAAGTTTGGGCCAACACTGTTCGCTAAAAAAAAGCCTCACATTTGCATAGCTACTGCTACTAGTCCCTATGATAAGGCTGAAGCTTGTGCTCCATCTGCAGAAAGAAATGAAGAAATAAGGAGAAAAAAATCAGTTCAAATTGCGAAGTTCCTGATTTTTGTTTATTCAAAATAAATGCTTTAATGAATATTTGAGAAGGATAGGGAGAACGAGGATGGGGGAATTAAAAAGAGACTTGTTTACTAAGTTTATAGCTATCCAAACATTTCATTAGGAGAGTATATCTGGAAAGCATTACAAAAATACCATTGAGCAAATTAACTTTATAAAATATTATCAACCTTTCTATAAAACATTATAACCCTTTTTATCAATGCTATCCTCCTCCACAGTTTTACTAACTGCAGGAAACTCAAATCAAAAGTTACAACACCATATACTCAGATAACACGGCGTTCTATTCCCAGTATTTTGTGTTAGGTGTCCTACTCACATCACAGTCCGCGCCCTTTTGCACCATGAAACTAGTTGTGGTCAGTCAGTTCAGTGCCAGACCTAGTACACACAAGCAGGCTACTCCTTTTGCCAACACAAAAAGCATGGTTTATCCTGGCATTACAGACTAACCTAATTGTTTCTCTTATACTTGTGCTTCATATGGGGGCACTGGAAAAATGGCCTGGAAGCCAAAATTTTGGAAAAAAACCCCAGATCAATCCTTATTCCAAACATACACAGATGGATTTATTTCCCGATTTCCTTTTTTAAAGAACAAAGAGAATTCTAGGAAGCATGAAACTATTTCATATTGAATGAAGTTCAATACATTTCTGGGAATACTTTTTTTAACAACAAATTAAGTCTTTAACAAACAAGTAAGGCATTGGGCCCTACAAAGCATGGAAGGGTCATCCAGAGAAACCAGGTAGCTTTATAACCCCAGGGAGGACTAAAACAACTGTGTAACTGCCTGTGCTTCATACATTTACCAGGACTGACCCTTGCCTTTTAGACTAGAGTAATAAACTGAAGATAAAATGCCAAGTTTGCTGTTTTTTTCTTTAATCTAAAGAGGAAAAAGAAATTAAACGTTAATCACATTTTCATCCAATGTGCCTAACTGTTCAGCTAAGATCTCTCTGGGAGTGATGTGAACCATCTTAAACAGAATCTAAGCCAAAACAGCTTGAAAAAGTCCAGATCTGACAGAAGTGTCTGGGCTGTCTTCATCCACCTCTAAAGCAGGCCAAACTAAAATTCCACATTGTGCACAGCCTCCTGCTCAAGGAATCCTGGAGTTACCTCCAATTCACTCCTACATCTTAGTTTTGTCTGAAAATTCATCCTGGGTTTCTCTGTTCTATTTGTGGTGCCAGGCAGGAGTTTTTCATGCAGTGGTTATACCTTCCTTCATATGACTGTTCCAAAGATACTGAATAATGTATTCCTAATTAAGCTATATCTCATCCTTGGAGCTTAATAGAGTCACCTACAAATTAAGACACATCATTAGCCTAAGGCATAAAGTGCTGAACAGGGCTGATGCTATGGTATCAAGAAATACCCTGGACTGGATATGAAAGAATTTGAAAAGCAGTAAGTTAATATCACCACTTAGATACGCTGAAGGTATCTGAGGGGAGTTTAAAGCTTTCATCTTTGAGCAATTACCTGGCAAGCTTTTGTAAATACTTCCAACCCACTATCAGACTTAATTCCCATTTCAGAATAAGGATAGACTGCATTATCAATTTGTAAGGCAGGTATATGATAAAGGAATAAGAACAGTGACCTGGCTGCAGCTTTTGACTGTAATTCCGGGAAGGCGACATGGCCTCGGACCACATGATCTATCTGAAAAAGAGGAAAGCAAAATTTTTGGGACAATTACATCTTAAAAATTCAGTCCCAGAAAAGGGTAATACAGCGTCATAACTTTAAAAAGACAAGACAGCTTCAAAATTACTCATGAGGTGTTAAATCCTAACCCTAATGAAGCCAATGGCAAAACTCCCACTGACATTACTGGATTCAGGATTTGGCTCAAAAACAGTAAGAAAAAACAACAAATGCTGCACCAAAAATAGGCAAAATGCTAAGCATGCAGCTCCTCAGCCAGAAGAGCAAGCTGAAAGGATGACTTTTTTCCTGTCCAACACTACCTGAAAGCGTGTCCCCTAGCCTCTCCCATTCTCTTGCATGCAGACCCTCATTGGGATTCTACCAGGAGCACCACCTTGGCCCAAATCCCTACAACTTTCCGTATCACACTCTTATAATAAAGCACAAGGTGTGTTGTCATCCTGATAGATGCTCCATATGTTCATTGCAGGAAACAAAACGTATACCCTGACAAGCAATTATTGCTATAAAGAAAGATCAATACAAGCTCTGTCTTATAGTAAATTGATAAATCAGCTTCTCCTTTCACTCCAGAGTGGATATCATTATTCACAAAACAAAGCATCAGGTAGAACAACATGGGCTTTTAAGACAATAATTCTGCAGGTTTTGTGGCCTCTTGATAATATGCCATCAGAGGTGACAGTAAAAGCTAAGGAAGCAAAACTACAGCTGCTGAAGTTCACCGAGTATACTCGGCAATAACTATAGGCATCGAAACCTTCTGAATATAATGAACCATACACATCTGAACACAGCAATAAAAAAAATGCACGCCTGTTCTTTCTGAGGTTTGCATCAAAGACAAAACTCAAACATGTGCATGCATTAAAAAAAGCTCAAGCCTGAATTCTGCAATCTAGCATAATCTTTTTAGAACACAGGAACAGCTCACAAATTCATAAATAAATTTATAAACTAAACACCACATATACGTGTGTGCTATGAAAACACATTACACAAAAATGTGACAGAAGTTACAAATTCAGATATTGAAATGCCCTTAATTCAAGATATGGCCACATGAGAGTTGTATCTAGAAATCCTCTCCTGCATTCTGGAGTTTACAGTTTGTGACGATGTCGTGGCATCCTTTGTCTCTGCTGTGCAGCATCCTTCTTACTATAAATTTTGAAAATCCAGTGCAAAAGCGCATCTAATACACAAACAAACAAGCTTTTTCAAAACAAATGGGAGTTCTTAATTCTTCATTTGGATTCTATCTGAATCAGTTTTCAAAATCCAACAGACTTTTCAACAGCTGTACCAATAAAAAATTTTTTGAAAGGGAAGTGTATCAGTTTTAGTTTTGAGATGTTCAATAGACTGTTCAAATTTCAGTAAAATAATTCACCTTTGGGCATAGATCAAGCAATGAAAAGAATCCCAAAGCATGTCCAATTTTTTTGTTTTCAGAAAGCTTTAAGTACGAGAAAGCAGGATCTAAAAAATACTCCTTCTTAAAGACTAGAAAGGTAACGAATGCAACCTATCCTCCACACAGGGCACATACACTGTTTCCTCCTATGGCTCCCGATGTGGTTTTTGTACATACAACCTCAAGAAAACCACATGAGATACTCTGAGAATGTTTTAATAAGACAGCTTCCCTAATATACCGAACAGTACTTAAAGCTGACTCCTGTTATGGGTCCTAACATGACCATACATTTTTTCCAGCAATTTCTTTAATGACTCAGGAATGTCTTGTTCTCTGATACTAGAATGGAAAGGATTTTAAAAATCGTTGTTCTGAAATGCCCTATCTCCCATGGTACATTTTAAGTGCAGAACCACCCTGAGCCAGCCAAGAAAAAACACTGACTTGCTGTATCCTCTCTAGAGCTTAGTTATGTGTCTTTACCCACTCCAGATTCAGCACATAGAGGCATCTCCTCTCAGAAGTGTTCTTACAGAGAAACGCACGAGGCTTGCTGTTTTCCTTTTAAAGTGGTGGTGTTACTAGCAATAATTTAATTTTACTTCTGGTTGTAGCAGTTACCTGTAAAATGGGACACACTGGTTCTAGCCCCGTCTTGACCTGAAAAATGTAAAGCTCACAAATCCCACCTGCTGAGAGTGCTTTAGCCCTGAGGCTACGGATGGGCTGGGATGGGAAGCAGAGGCTGCCCATGACTCTCCTAGGGAAGCTGTGACACTGTACAGAGAGGAAGGTCAGATTCACGTGGCCAAGGACAGGGCACGGGAGGGAACACCAATTCACAGCTCAGCGCTTAGGTGTGCCTGGGCTTCCTGATCCAGGATTATTTCTGTTTCACATTCAGTGACTGTTCCATATGGAATGTATAAATGCAGTGATGCCCCAATCTACTACTTCCTGGATGTGTACTCCGATCACTGGGCTTTTAAAAAGGTGGGTGGTGCTAGCTCTGAGTAAGCGAGCAATTACGCCTGCAATTTGGGAAAGATCAAACCCACCTGTATGTCTGGTGAGCTTACAGAGGATACCCACAGGACCGGGCCTGCCTCCTGGAGTTTCTCAAGAGGACCTGCTCACCCTTAAGAGCAGTCAGTATTTCTACAGACTGAGCAAGGAGACACACAGGGAGCTTTAGAAACTTCCAGGGTTAAGCAGCCACTTAAGGTCTTGCTGATGCTTTTGGACTCAAGCCTAAATACTGTTTTATACATCTAGCCTGTCTTTAAATTTGACTTCAGCATTTTAGTTCTGACTGACCCCTGTAAATAAGAAAATTCATTTTTAGAGAATCCAGTCTGGTTTTAATTTTTATTGACAAATTAAACTAACCTAATATAGTTAGACTCATTGCACTCAAGGAAAGAACTGAAGTGACAATATATGCGGTATCTATATAGACAGGAAAACACATTAATGTATTCTTATTCTGTCCATACATCTTTCATTTATGCTCATCAATGAGCACAGTTGTTCCATATAACACAGTATGTTATATATATATATATAAAATTGTCTTTATCTTGAAGTCTATCTCAGTCTCCTGCTAAACTAAAGAATGAATGCCCATTTGCCTGTGAAATAATAACAATCATCACCACCATCATAAAAGGAAGACATGCCCTTAATGCTCTGCCCCATGTATAATTCCCTATCAGAACACAAATGAACAGTCTGTAAGTGGCACAACAATCAACTAATTGCCTATTGCTTTCAGCAGCATGGTACCTCGTACAATCTTGTGGAGGTGTTTCAGGTAGTGCTCTGTCTGAATTGACGGTGAAGCTATCCCAAACGACAGCAGTTATGGCCAACCTCTCATCTCGGACTCTGTGTCTTCAAACACTTACCAGTTTTCCTGTAGCACTTTGACCACCCTCATTCAACCACAATCCAGGTACCATTGCAGAGAAATAAGGTCCCCAAACACCAGGCACAAAAATGGGTGTTTCACTGATCTGGAAAACCAAGAGAAAGCTCTATTGAATCAAACTGCTTGTCCAAGTGGGTACTTCACAACTCATGCAGGGCAGCTATCAGTGTCCAATACTGAAAACAACTGCTGCTCCTCCACTGGAGTTATTAACATGACTGGAGAGGTATAGGTAGAGACTTACTCTAAGGAGAACGTGGAGAAATATGTCCCTCATCTGCATCATTTTTAGATGACATGACACAGCTGCAGCAACTGATTGCACAACTGCCCCCACTCACTCCCATTTACAGAACAGCTGGGTCTGGCCACGCAGAAAGTAAGAAATTTCAGAAACAGGAGTTATACTGTACAGGGAAAAAGCAAATGTCTTGCTTCTCTAGAAAAAACACCTTACTTAGAGCAAGCAGCTGGATACAACACTCTGCTTGGCTGTCATCAGAAATACAGAAAATACAGCTAATGTAACAAGCAACTGGTGTTTACAGAGCACTCATCCCGTATATTTTCAGAGTTAAGATTCAAGAGGGAATCCAGCTGACAGAGGGCCTGAGGTCCCCAAGGTCTGCCATCAACTCCTGAGCCTTGCAGGGGAAGCCCAGGCTCCAGCATGCTCAACGGAGAGTTGGGTGCTTCGGGTGGAAGCTGCCAACCTGGGCTGGCCAGAAGGGGATTTGCTTGTGTTAGCCACAGGAAATATTTGCCTGCGTAAACATTAGATTTTGCCCCTTACTTCAGCTCTGCTTTACACAAACCACTCCTTCCTTCACACCTGTGAACCCTTTCATCAAGGCAGATATCTAAGCACTATCTTCCAGAAACTGAGCAGGACTGTATTCTGCTGCTTGCATACAAATATACCACCCACGTACACAGCGGCAGCGGGCTCCCATGCAATATTTTAGTGGTTAGACCACTCAGGATGTGGGAGACATTGGTTCACTTCCTTTCTCTGCTTCAGAAGATGCAAATTACCAGTTTATAAGGGCGGAGGGCATCTTCCTTCCACTTACAAAGCTGTTTCACTTTCAATAGACGAGATAGACTTTCTAGACTTACTTTCTAGTTCAGAAAGAAAGCCCATGGAGGTACAGTACCTTGTTGAGCATAAGGCATAGCACACGACTGGGAATGGGGCACTGGGACTCGGGTCCCAGTACTTGCCACAAAGGCTGGTTACCTATTCTGCACTGGCTGAACACATACAATTCTTGCAGCAGGGGCTGGAGAAGAGAGGTCATCCATCTCCTGGCAAGCTACCTGCTTTACTTAGAAGCCTGATTCACGTTTTCTCTTCCAGGACCAACAGAGGTATACCCATTCAAGGTATACACAACACTTTTTCACTGGAAAAAGAGAACAGCAGTGCAGTCCTACACCATCGTATGACGCATGAATGCACTTCCCACTACAGTCCATGTACATGGGATGCTAAATCTGCAGCTGTTGTTCTCTAGAAGGTGGGAAATGCTCCAAGAGGAGGAAACAAGAGAACTCCCTAACAAAAAAAGTCTGTATGTTTTCAGTGTTGGAACAGCAAAAAAGAGGTGTCTTAGTCAAAGGGACAATGTTTGGGTTTTTTTATTTAGACCTTGCTCTTCATTAGCAAGATTCTAGACCCATTGAAGGATGTTTAAGGTTTGCTATTGATTTCAGTAAGGCCTGGACTTCACATCAAAATAGTTTTGAGGAGTAATTAAAAAATCAAGCCTGTTCCTGTTAAACTTGATGCACATTCTCCCTATACTTAAACAGACCAAACTTTAAAAGAGTTTTTGCTAGCAGCTAGGGAATATGCTCCAAGATGCAGTTTACTGGCATTTGTGCAACACACATGTTTAGTAAATACACCAGCAGGGAGGTTTCTGCACAAACAATAGTCTGTTCAAGCCATAAACTTACATTACAGCTGATTCTTGTCATGAAGTTAAGTAGGAAAACAAAACAACAAAAACTGGTTCCTCAAACTACATCACTACAGCGTCAAGCAATCCCGATTTCTCGTAGGAACACATCTAACAAATACGAGATTCTTGCTCAGTTCTCCCCTATCAGCTCTAATGCGCTGAATTACTTTCGCTAAAGATGTTTGCGTGTACATGTGTGTCTGTGTGTCTGTGTAAGATTTTGGCTGACTAAACCCATTAAAGAGCAAGAATAGCTGCATTGAATTTAAAAAGGCATTTATGACTCCAAGTGGACAAAGCTACGTCAAAAACACTGCAAAGACATTTGGTTTTGTTTTGTTTTCTCTTAAAACTACAAATTAATACAGCTTTGAGTTTTCAACACCTCTATGGGGGCAAACCTTCTTTTACAATTTCAGTAACAAAACGAAGTGCAACAGAAAGCAAACCCTAAAATAACCTGATTTTTAGACCAGTTCCACATCACTGACCTTACTGAGAACACAGCAGACGGCCAAAATTCCCAGTTAGTATCTGCTCCAAACTAGTGATGGAAGATGGTGAGAACCCAAACGTCCCATCTCATTCCTACCCTGTAGTTGGGGACACAATGCATCTCCCTACAGGTGGAAGGAACATTTAGGGCAGAAGGGGCCCAGGTTTTTGAAGTTGCATCTCAAAATATTTTTGATGCAGCAAACTTTGCAGTGCTCTGTACTCTGCTGCAATTTCTGAAGGAAGAATCTAGCTACACCAGATGTAGCAAGCTTAAAATCCAACTGCTGTGTAGTCTGAAAAATCAAATAGTCTAAGCATATTAAAACACAAAGATGCTTTGTGAAATCAAGAAGGACAATATAGTTAAAAAACACCGAACAAACAACAACAACAACAACCCCAGCCCTTTCTTCTATCATAAGTCCACAATTTAGCAAATTGTCCTGTAAGTCTGATAACACTGAAAGGTTTAGATTGATTAAAGGACCAAAGTCTCCCTGGAGCCAGCACTCCTGGCCTAGTATTTTGGACACCCACAGGAATTTGCCAGGACAGGATATTTCCGTCCTGGCTCTTCTCAAATTACGCTGAGACTTTCTTATCATCTTACTACTGGAGTACCGTTTGTACACATTCCAGCAAACTTTCAACACATAAACACAGCAAATGAGGGAGTTGCGTATCACCACACTGGTGAATATAGCCCATAGGGTACTAGGTTATCATTTTTTTCTGCTTTTTAACCAGAATAAAGACCACCAGCTATCATGCTGGGCTTTATTCATACTGCATACGGCATCATCAGATTTCCTATTTCCTCCTTCCACTTAAAGAGTTTAATTCACATTTTGTAGACTCTGGATTGTGATGCATGTGGAAAGTAAGAACACCGGGAAATAACATACTCCCCAAAACAGACACACAATCTTTGGGAAGCAACAGGGTGAACATTCTTCCATAGATCTATGGATAACAAATAGCAAATGGTTTCCATTTCCCCTCCTTGAAGTATTTGGACGATGCTTAAGTTTTCCAAGCCATGCAGCAGCTGGCATTTGTATTTTCATAATAAAAAGTCCAAGTTCTGTTTGAGAATACATACCACCCAATCCCACTAAAACACATGACCAGACATAAGCGTAAAGTTGGAGAAATAGTGCAAAGTTTGCCGCAGAACCCAGAAGATAAGCACAATTTACCAGACTCAGAGCTATTTTTGTTACACTAATACCACGTCCTTTTCATAGCTTTCTATTGCCTTCAGACATTCTTATGATGATATAGAAGGATCAGTGTGTTGTCATGATTTTTTTTCTTTAATGAGCTTAAATAAATCCTTAATCTTTTTAGTAGAAAAACAACATCTGTTTTAGATTTATGGGCAATTGATTTTTATTTTTAAAGCAAATAAGAGATGTCATCCTTCTTTGAAAGTTAGAATACAAATTCAAAGGGAGCCTCAGATTTTCTGCCTTCTATTTGAATCAAAATCATCCTGTGACACCCTCCTATTGTGAGGCATATTAATGTTTATTATTCTTTACATATAGTGAAACTGAAACACAGAGAGGATATCCTCTGCTAGACATTAGAATGATTTCTGCACATCAATTATGCAGCAGGAATCTGAAGATGGGAGATGAGAAGAATCTGAACCTATTCACACTTTGAGCCATAAGCAGCATCTATAAATATTTCAGTTGAACATACACAGAGACTACTGCCCTCAGCTGTGATGATGCTTACTTACAGAAGTATTATACTCAGACAAGCAATTCCACCTCACAGTTATTCAATCTGTGGATGGCGAAGAATCCTTTTGTGCAGGAAAATGTCACTTTTCTATGTCTGCCCAACACACACATTCCTGCTTGCTCAGCCCATCATTTCAGATGAGATGAGCATTAAGCAGTTCCAAGATTCCTGTTCGTTTGATGGGGAAAAAAAAAGAAAAAAAAAAAAGAAAAAGAGTTCAACACCTTCTGAAAGGGAGAAGGGGAAAAAAGTTCTGTTTGGGAGGATTTAACCTCAGTGTGTGCTTTATAAAAGTTCATACTAATATGTAAGATATGTAAACATTATAGAGCAATCAGAAACAAATGAAATGATGAATTCAGTTTAACAATATTCAGCTGTGGTGCAAGTGCCAGAAGGCTCTTTTTGTTATGAATAGATCATCTGGATGAGTTACAGACCAGATTTCAACCCTGGTGTGTGCTAGGAAAATCAATGTCAAACTATCTAAGATCAGAAGGTATCAGCAGCACATCTGGCAGCCCACAGAAATGAAAAATGTCTTTAAAATATATAATGCTATATAGAACTAAGCTAAAGTATGAAAGGACCTGCTTAAATGGCACTAATAGGAGATCTGTAATGTATGTAATTTAGTTTAGCCCTTCCCACTTGCCTTTCCCTCTAAAGCAAAAACGAAAAAGAAACCCACCTCTGTTGTAAAGCCTACGTGGAAAAAAGCACTACTTACCATGTACAGGCTAACGTGCAGCTCGTGTAAGTGAATCAGGGGAGTCAGTGCCTTTAATCCAAACTAAATTCAGCTTTCAGGACTGTCATTTGGTACAAGGAGTGGAACAGGACACAGACCTTCACAGACAAGAATCACCTAGGCATACAGCCATCCCATAAAATGAGCAAGTTGCAATGTGAGATTTATTTTACTTAGCTTTGTTTTGCTAGACTAGCCATAATGATCAGGCACATGCTTGTGTTTCCTCCTTAGTTTTATGCAAATGTTACGACAATCAGAGACAAGATAAAATAAAACACGCCACACTGGTGAGAGCAGCTTTATGGAAGCATGAATTTCAGCAGAATTTTCCTCCTGAGTTGACACCATCTGTTACTGGTATAGGCTTACACAAATTCCTTACAAGAACAGTATTGGAGAATTTGGCTACTACCTGAAAAGCGCATCATTATATTAACAAGGTATACTGCTATATATCCATCTCCTGCCATTTTCATTTCTGCTTCCTAATATTGGGACTCTGATACACAGCAGCATTCTAGTATCACAGAATCCCAGAACGGTCAGGGTTGGAAGGGACCTCTGGAGATCATCTAGCCCAACCCCCTGCTAAAGCAGGGTCTCCTGGAGGAGGCTGCACAGCATCGTGTCCGGGCAGGTCTTGGATGTCTCCAGAGAAGGAGACCCCACAGCCCCTCTGGGCAGCCCGCTCCAGTGCTCGGTCACCCTCAAAGTAAAGAAGTTCTTCCTCATATTCAGGTGGAACTTCTTGTGTGTGTTTGTGCCCGTTGCCCCTTGCCCTGTCGCTGGGCGCCACTGAACAGAGCCTGGCCCCGTCCTCTTGGCACTCGCCCTGAAGGTGTTTGTGGACATTGATAAGATCCCCTCTCAGTCTTCTCCAGGTTGAACAGGTCCAGCTCTCTCAGCCTTACACGAAAACAAAATTAAAACACGAAAACAAAACAAAACAAAACAAAAAAACCTATGGTCACAACATTTTTAGAGTAACCATTTACTAATGAGAAGCTAGGTCAGAAAATCTGTTTGAAAATCACCTCACTTATCAGCTTCTATAGCCAGAAATTCAGAATAACAGCTGCTTTTGTTAGGCTAAGGCAGGTATGAAAAAAGATCTAAGATATTAGTGGAGAGTAGGAAAAGAAACAAGGAAAAGCACCGTATCAGTCACCAGCTAATAAATGCTCTTTACAGTTCTGGACTTTGATCATTGACAAGTCAAATACTTTCATTAACTTGTCTGCTGACTTAACTTTCGGAGTTTCTGACTGTGGATTGAGAATACTGACATTCATTCAATGCAGGGGTTTTACATTGATGCATAAAATCCTGTATTAAGAAAACTGTATCATTTTGCTTCTGCTGACAGATGGGCCTTATATTGCTATTCTACCACAACTCTCTGACAAAGAATGAAAGAGATTAATAAAAAAAGAAGAGAATTCAAAGGGAAACCCAAGAATGTTTCATTTCTAGGCTTCTGGTTCAAACATAGGTCATAGTAATAGCTACTGAACGTGTGATTTAATAACAGCACTTTCTGGTGGCACATACATATTTACTGGGCAGAGTTAGGGCATGCAATTGTATTTTCAGTGGTGTTTTTTTTTTTAATGCTCTAAAATTGCCACCCTGGCATTATTTCTTAAGCACTAAATGGGTCGAAAACTAAGCTTCTCCGTAACTCTGGAGGCAATTCTCTAGGTTAAACTTACGGTAAGTACAGTAGATTTCTTAAAATACATTTGGTTTTAGCAGTAATAACACATTAAACACCAAACAGCATTCAAGCTTTAGCCTGATGTAGAATATAGGTAAGAAAATGAGGTCTTGGAACACAAGAAATCTACTTCAGAACATAAAGGAAATTAAAACTTATTAATATTCCAACTCCTAAAGGTCATATACCACCAGTAATTTATTTGATTATATTTTAAGCTTACATCCCCTGGCCATCATTGGTTTGTTATGTAGCTGCATAGCTTGTGGTGGCAAGTCACATAGCTCTCTTACATGTGACAGGCTGGCATCCCTTGGCCCATCCACAGTGACAGAGTTGCTCTGCGATGATGACTAGGCCACAGAAGTTTTTGCACAGAGCTAACTTTATTCCCCCGGAAGCATGGAAGTTGTGTGAATGACAACAACATAGATTCAGAACGTGGACTTTGGGATTCTGCCTGAACACATCCGTCCACGGATGATTTTGGTAATCTGTTTACATACAGTTGAAGAATTCTGGTTTATGTGATGAACTTACTTCCATAAATGCCTTGCAGAATATGCACTCCATCATTTGTTGCCAAAGCCGTGTCACAGGTTTACCAAACCCAGAGACCTGGGAAGTTACTAAACCTTAGAGACTCCCATTTAGTTATGAGAATAGCAACAGAATGAATCAAAATTGTCCAACTATGTCTATCGAGGTTGCACAAAAAAAACAAAAAAAAAAAAAATTTCAAAGACATCAGGCAATATTTTTGCAGTATAAAATACTGCAAGATAAGATTTCCGACTGTGGAGCCAGGCAGGATTGAAAGAGACAGACAGAAAGGCAGCTATCATCCAAACCAAAAAAAAAAATTACACAAGAGAATCGAAGGGTGTCTGTAGTAGGAAAGTTGAAATAGAAACATGTATTCAGTATTATTTTTTTGCCCAAGCTTGTTTCTTTTCTGTAGGCTACAGTAAAGACATGTTTTTATGTCATTTGTGTCCCTTCAGTGCCTTTAGTCTCATGGGAGGTAAGTGTAAAGGTGACTGCTTGCAGGACTGGAGCTCTGGCAGAGGTGTATGTGCCTACTCAGCTCTCAGGGCTGGAGGCAATTGGCCTGAGGGGTCTCAGAGGAGAGTTTACACCCGGAAAACGTAATTAAGAGGTTGAGAGAGAAGACAATGATACTTATTAGACACCACGATAATGTTAAGAACACAGGTCCAGTACATTTCAGTCCGGCAGCTTAGCAAGGGTGCAAGTGCAGCAGACCCACACAGGAGCTGTATGACAACATTAACAGAAAGAGCTTTTTGATTTTGCTGCTTATTCTGCACTTGGTAATTATGACAAACTTGTATGACAAAAACCAAACCAATCAGAACCACATCACCACCGTTAATTAAAATGTATCAGAATTAGAAACATACAGAGAGTACACATCAAAATGCAGACTGGGCTCTGAAATTTCTGATGATTTAGAGCTCGTATTCCAGTTCAATCTCTGCTTTAGTTATTTTTTGGACAAAACACCCAGTATAACTTACAACTAGGAGACACAGATGAATTCTTAGGGACTACCGTAACCTCTTAATCCAATTAGTAACCCTTAGGAGAGGAGCAGCAAAATGTGAATGACATGCATGCAGAACTAATTTTCTAAATTCTCCATAAAACATTAACTCGTCTACAAACTACAGGCCAAACAAGGTATGTGATTAATGCCCAGCAAAGAAATCACACTCCCATGGCAACTTGATTGACTCATCTCCAAAAATATTTCAGGTGAGTTATGCAATGGGACTATTTACTGCACAACCTGGCTTTATATCAAACAAGAATTAATTAGAGGAAAACTTCACTGAGATTATTAAACATTTCCACTGTAAGATTTTTATTCAAGGCTAAATAAGGAAAGGTATTTGAAAATTCTTTAAATCTTATGATTTTTAATGAAAGAACATGTTGAATCACAATAACATTAGTTATTCAACTTGTATTTAATTTATATTTATGGGTATAAAGAGAAAGTAACCTGGATCAGTGCTTCAAGCCTTGGGAGCCAAAGCCTGAACTTGTACAAACCAGCATATTAACCATCAGCTTCCATGGAGATATGTTGACTTTTACTGCCTGAAGATCTAGGCTAACACTTGGACTTAGACACTTAAATAATTACTCTGACTTTCAAAAAAGCCAAAGACCCACATTTCCCATTGATTCCTGGCTCAAGAACTCAGAACGTGGAGCCAGCTGTTTAGCTCCCCAACACAGACTTGGGCACCTACCCTCAGGAAGAATGTTGGCCCTAGGTTTTTTGTGTCTATAAAACTAAGAATGCTAACAAATGTCCATACAGGTGAGAGACACCTCTTCAAAGAAGGGACAGCAGATACTTAGATACAGAAGAAGAAGAAGAAGAAAAGAAGAAGAAGGAGGAGGAAATCCACCTGCTTCTTCATGTTCATGTTCTTCATTTCCTAACAGTAGGGAACAAGAGAGCTCTTGAAGACAGCTTCTGCAGTCAGTGCTTTGTCTCCGAGAACAGCACACTAGCTCCTTAGGCACGCTTCAAAAACTGAGAACTAGGTGTAACTTTACTAGACATGCTCTTCACTAAGGGGGATGACCACATACTCAAACATTTACTGCTTTAAACTAAGCCACCAGCAGAAACTGTAAGGCAGTATTTGGTGGTTTCTTCCATCACCCAGAGGATCCTGGTTCTTAAAACAGTTAAACACATCAATTAAAATGTTGCTTAAAACTGACGACAACAACAACAAAAAAAATCAAATTTTGAAAAAAATAAAACACACCCCTGTTTTACTCAGCTCTATTTTACTTTACCTTTTAAAATGCAATCTATCAGGCCCTTGCCAAGAGCAGGGAACGCAGGAGGTCACAAGCTGCACTCGTATAAGCAACTTTTCTGGAGGTCTGCCACCAGAAGCCAGTTTGAAGTTCCATTTCTGAGAAAAGCCTCTGACAATGGATGCTGTGGGGCTTACCTAACTCACCTCACTCCTTAACAGAGCAACAGACCCCTCTACATGGTGGCCCGTTGTTAGATAGCAGCCAGGTCCAGCCTCTTCATCTGAGCTGACTGTGGGTATTTAATGTTTTTTTTCGATATGCTGCATCAGTTTTGAGCCAATTGTATGTACAGTATTAGTATGTCTTAGGGTACAGCCACATGAATAAATTATTATGGGCAAAACTAGGAGGTCATTTGCCTGGCAAAACCACCTCTACTCATCATCTTTTTGTGGTGTATCGTGTGACAGATCCCAGGGACCTCGCACATTCCACAGGAAACCAGGGCCAGGAGTCCTACTGCAGAGTTGCTGACATTGTGCAAATACACATTACAGATTACTCAGTTAAATTTCTCAGTCTGCCTCTACTCTTATTACTTGACCATACAAAAGGATTCTAAAATTCTTTTTTTTTTTTTAATACTAATCTTATGAAAGAAGCTTGCAATGATATCAGCCTTCAAACATTAGCCAGCAAAGCTGGACGACTGAGATTTGTTTTAAATAGAATAGTATTTTTCACATTATAAAATCCTGCCATTTTCCTGAGGGGAAAACACAGTGCAAGAATGGTAGCCATCTCTCCTACTGTAAACTTTTGACTTCCTCTCTGCACTCAAAACTACAAATTCAAAAGCAGAATATAAAACCAGAAAACAAGAAAATTATATTGGAAGCAAAAAGCTCTTCAATTTGTTTGCCTTACTGTTATCTATTTTAAACTGGTGAAAATGTTAATAACATATCATTTCTTTGCCAAAAAAAAAAAATCAATCTCCTTTTCAGCCAGGAAAAGATGGCAGTAAAATGAGAGAGACAGACAGAGAGAGAGATATGAAAATTTCAAGCATGATTAAATCAAATCGAGTGACTATGTATCTTATTTTCACTATTATTGCCTACCTCATCAGGGCGAGGAAACGCAACTGCACAAAATACGAGTCTCACTGCATTTAGGGCTGCCATAAACCTTCCCACCTAACCTGCTCATAAGGACAGAATAAAACCAGGGTGGGTGCTCCAGTCCATAAACGGTACTGAAATCCCAACAACCTATGATACTTAGCCACCAAACTCTCACAAGGCTCCCAGTAATGTCTTTGTAGCTCCCTCCCATCCAAACAAATCTCCTAGCTGTACATGCGGAGCCTGTACCTCCATGTACTTTTTGATAAAAGCATAAGAGGCAGCCTACAACCTATATTCTCATTCTTTCTCTCTATGCCATAATAAAGGAGCTGGGAGGAGAATTAGAGATACCACAAACACGTGACCCATGACCCACTGTTTAAAAGCAGACGATGCACCATGGAAAAAAGGTGCAATGAAGTGCTAGGAGATGCGATGCGTCTCTCAGCCACCTCACCCTACCTTTCACCCAGGAGCACTCCAGCCACAGAAGATGGAGAGGGCCGCGTCTGAACAATGTGTTCCTCAAGTCATGTTTCAATTGTTTGCTGAAATTTGTCTGCTGTTTACAAAAGATTGGACCTGTAATCGGACATGAATGTTTGGAAAGTGGTCACTTAAAAGCACAAGCTAGAAAAGGAGCATGTCTTAATGGTACCCGTATCAGGACCATTAAGTAATCACCCTACCACGCTACCTGTAGGCACTTTGTGAGACAAACAATTAGAGGGGGGAAGTATAAAAATCAGTGTTCTGGAAAAGACACAAACTTCTCAACCTTCCATGAGATCCACTGAGAGTGGCAAACTTCTGCCAGCAGTCTTCTGACCACTGAGCGATGACTTTACTGACCCACTGTGAGCAGCAGACTGTCACATTTGCCTTCATGTGGGTAATCCACCCATGAAACGCTAAAAAACTCCAAGCCATCTATACAAATTAGGGTCACTAACCTCACGTGTGATGGAGGAGAATGGCAGCTTGCGGTTAGATAGCTCTACTATATTGGAAGTTGGATCCTGAGACTCCTGTTATAGAGGCAAGTCCTGAACACTGTTCAGGTAAAACTGAAACCAATGAACAGAAAATCTGAGCAATAAGATCCATCCTTCCAACTGACCAACAGACAAAAAGACCAAGATGGTAGAAGAATAATCCTGAGACCAATGGGCTGGGGAGGCTGCTTGAGATCCAGCAGATGGTCTTCTAAAAAGGCATCATAAACTAAAAGGTGTTAGAGGGGTAGATGCACTTGCTTTATTTGTAGAATGATGCTGTTTTCTTTGTAGAAAGTTTATGAAGAACTGTCAGATGGTTGAGACACTGGACTCAAGAACTGACAACGGCCCCCAGAGAGGGGCTGGAGCAAGTAGATCACACAGCTTCTGTATCAGTACAAGGAGCATCTAGAGAGCAGTTTCAGATTAACAGTTAAGTCATACAGAGTTATATATGAGACAGGTCTCCAGGAGATCACAATGGGAGCAGGAAGAAGTCTAAGCACAGCATCTGCCTCTAGAACTATCCCTGGGTTTGCTCTCCCCAGACACAGAAAAACAATACTGGTGTCCTCAACAGAAAATTTGCACCTCTGCAAGATTTTATTTCTTGGGTGTGAGGTTAACCTCTTCTGTTTATTCCAGGAAGCAAAAGTGGAACTCAGCCTGGGACAACCTGAGAGTTTCACCTCTGGAAGTAAAACAAGAATGAATTAATGGGTAATCATTCCAGACTCATTCAATGTCCACTGTTTCCCTCTGCCTAAATCAGAGATGCAAGAACTTTAAATGCCTTATCAGGGACCCTGACCAAATGCCCAGCTTTGAAACAAAACCTTTAAACTAGATGAATTTTGACTGCTCCAAGCTTGAAAGTTCACATACATTACTTCTGCCTTTTACCAGCATCCATTAGCACAAAGCATATTTTACGTTTCAGCTTGAGAAAGTATACAACAGGCATGAAGTAACAGATCATCCTTTTCTTTGTATTCCCAAAGGTCAAGGTTTCTTACATAAATTAGTAAAAAAATACCTTTAATCTGTTAAATTGATTTCAAGATCTAAAACAAAAAAAAACAACACCAAAGCACCCACATTTCATGATGGATTCAGAAGCTTTTTGCTAAGCACTTGGGCACTAGTAGTTCTGCATTGATTTATTTTCTTGTTTTATTTAGTGAAATGTCTGGACACAGATATACAGATTAACCTTTTTTTTTTTTTCTTTTTTTTTTCTTTTTTTTCTCATATTTACTGTGTCGCCTTCCTTGAAATGGAAACTACAAGTATTTTGATAAATGGATTGAAAGGTTGTCTGGTTACACCACAGCTTCTACTTGTGTCCTCTGCTGAAATGCTATTACGTACCCTTGCAAAGCAATGCTGCTCCATGACTCACAGCAGTTACTTCTGTGCCTCTCATCACAATAGCTCACTGGGGATACAGGGCCTCAGATGAGCTTGAACAATTTATACCACCCATTTATTTTTACTTCTCTTCCAATGATAGATACTCACTGTCACAAAATGCCAGTTTATGGGAAGATTATAAATTTTCCAGCACAGATAGCTAACTGCAGGCCACTTTAAATACGCACTTTATAACACTACAGATTGCTGCTGTGCTAAATTAAATTCCTGAAAAATCATCACAATATGAACTAACTCTTCTCAATGTTTAAAAACAATGAAAATCAAAAAGTCAAATCAAAGCTCTATACGGCCCACTAACCTGTGTTAACAGTGGCCAGTAACAGATGGGAAGGGCGTAGGAACAGGGTAAACACACAATAATTCTTCCCCAAAATATCCTGCCAGCCTCCAGTGAGTTGAGGTTCCAGCAAATTTCTGTTCTTACTTCCAACCAACAGAAGGGGTCAAGTCTTCAAAAGTGAGTGCCTGACTGCAAACAAAACGCATTTTTCATGAACAACCTCTCACTAAAAAGCTCCGTTAGTGCATTGGAAAAGAAATTTACTGTAATGCTTACTAGTAGATTAGTGTAAGTCTTTTACAAGATCACTGGAGGTTTTTAAGTGTCTAATGATCATTCCTTTAGCTCACAGCCCTTCAACTTCAGTTCTGGTTCCTAAACAAACACGCCTCAGACGCCACTTGCAGCGTTCTTATTTTAGGAGACTAGTGAGACCTCATCCCAACCGTAAAGGTTAGGAACTGTGCATATGGAACATCTGTGTCACAAATAATGGTGGATGCTGCACCTCACTGACCAGGTACAAAACCAACTCCACCCTCCAAATGATACTTAAGAAAAGCCCACCAAGCCTCCCAGCCAAACTCCATGTAGTCCAAGACAGGCCCAGCCCTTGTCACTGGGGCTAAGACGTCAGTGTGACACGGTGGGCCAGTACAGGAACTGAGGGCCTCCCTAAGGGGTTTCTAGCACTGACCTTCTCCCAACGAGCTGATGGCAAAATTGTGAATTGTAGGAAAATATGAGCTATCCTATCTCATACCCCTTCCTGGAGACTGTATTGTAAGATCCTTGTCTTCTCTCAAAAAGTATTTTCATAGTTCCCTCTGACATGCATGCTAAGTAGATCAAGTCCTGATAACCCCAGTCCAGTCAACTCATCATCCTTCAGATGTTGCCAGTCCTGAAGGACCTGGAGCATAGTAGCTGATGTGATAGAAATTCAAGTCAAGGGTGGGAAAGAAATCTCAGATGTGGCATTTAAACAGGAAACTCAAGGGGGTTTTGCATGTAGGTATTATTCCTAACCTCATTATTTATGGGGCAGAATTATTCTTCAAAACAACCTGCATTCTTACTACAATCAATGGGAAGTATCAAGGAAAACTGAAATCTTTTCAAATGAGGTCTGGTGTATTTATTGACTCTGGATGCCCTTCCCACATGCCTTGAGGCCCTTCTTATTTATTTGTTGCATGATACAGTTCATTTTTGAGATTCATTTTCCTTTTTCACCATTACGTCAGTATTCCTTCTGTATTAGTGAAGGCCACTACCAACAACAGTATCATACTTAAAGGTAAAGTCTTCTGCAATACCGCTGAGTTACTGGAAGCAGATTTACATTACATGGGATACGCTATCACACACTATTTTAAACATATTTTTAAACGTTTGAATAACTAAATGGGTAATTCCTGAGAACCTTACTTGGTGTTTATTCAGCCCTTACTTACTGAGACAAACTCCCAAGGACAAAGTAAACACTGAGAGAGGACCTCAGGCCTTCACCCACAGTTACAAACAATGAACTCAGCATAAACTGTGATTCCCGGCTGACACTGGGAGAAAAGCAGCAGCTAATGCTTCTCCTCGTTTTGCTTCCAGAATGATTATATGAGAAGAGATTTACTTTCTCTCTAATAAAACTTGCCCATTCTAAGATCTTCCCCCACCCACAGCTGCAGCAGCAACAGGAAACTTAGAAAAACTACTGATTCATGAGAGGCTGAATAAAATTGGAAATGGAGGAAAAAAGCCTTAGTCAGAAGCCTACTGCCCAAATACTGATGAATTTTGCCTGACTGGGGGTTGCTGGTAGAAAAAATAAAAAGGTAATTAGAAATACCATTGCATATATACCACCTTGGACCATGGAGCCCTTTTAACACCCAGCACTCACGTATCACACTGTTCATTAGAAAGATCTCTGTCTGCACAACTTCAGTTTCATGCTCATATTACAAGTGGGTAAAGTAAGGAAAGGCAACAATCTGACAGAATCATACGGCAAACCAGAAACAGTAAACAAAACCTAGGATTTTGACCCCAAATTCCACACTACTCATTGCAAATACGGTTAACTCCAAAATTTTAAAAGCAACAGATTGTTTTTCATGCAATAATTGTATTCTTTTGAAAATTCTACTTAATTTTTCAGGGCCCAGAGACAACACAACTGATGACCAAGGACATCCCTTATCATACCTCATTTCACTTGTATTTTGATTATTCTTTTACAGTTCAGTTCTTGTAAGACAAGGAGCACAAAAAGGAGTCCTTTTTGTTCACCATGAGATCTAGACACACAGAATAAACAGGGTGTTTAATAAATTCATGCCTACTCACAAGAATAAGATAAACAAGGGAGATGGAAAGGCTGTTCATTATAAATAAATATGCTTGTGATCTGAGAGAAATCCCCCATCCAGCTCTTTTCAGAACAGAACAGTCCAGGAAGACACTTGGATTAGCTCAAGACTGTGGGCTTCGGGCTAATACTTCTTCTGAGTCTAGAGAGGAGCAATCAGAATTGGTTAGTTTGCAGCGTTGATGAGAGTGTTGTACCTGTCAAATCTGATATCATCAGTTTGAATAATCTAGAAGAGGAAAGACAAAGATCTTCTTGTGTAATGCAAGAGCTGCTGCTGCTGCTGGACTTGTGTGAACAAAAATGAGAATAATGATACTTAAAGAATTGATCAAAATTAAGTTGCTTTATCCTGTCCCCTGCAATGGAGTGACGCTATGCTATCCAAACGTCACTGAACAAAGACAATTTTCTAATTTTCCTAGCTACAGCATCCAGAATACAACCTCCTGCCTACAACAGAAGAAACAAAACTGCCCAAACTCTATTAAAATATACAGTTGCTAGGGTTAGGAAATCAAGGTGCAAAGTGTAAGCCTCTAGAGCTGGACCTACTAACGGGTAACCCTCAGTGCCACATCGCTCAAAGTAGAGAGGCCCAAATTAGGCAGCCCAGTATTTCCAGCAGCCAGACCAGGTAAATCTTAACTAGTGTCAGCCTAAGTACATAAGAAGCTCATTCTCTCTTGCTCACTCTTCTAAGGCAAAAGGTTGGAAAAGGAGTGAGGAACAGGAAAGGAGCCTGATTAGCAGTCAGACCTGGAAGAAGCCCAACATAAGCCTATATATCCATTGTGATTGTGTCAAAAAGAATGGAAAATCCAAGGAAGGAAGAAAACAGATCTCTGGTTTACGCACTGTTTATCATGTAGTGCAATATACTATTGTCTATAGCATGTCAATGCTGTCATTTCAGAACACAGAACTTTGCAACATACAAGGCAAAATTTTCAACTCCAATGTCATATGCTCCCAAGGCACTGAATAGGTGCAGCTTGTAAAAGCGAAGACATAACAATTAAAAACCTATTAAACTATGAAGTGCCTCGGTCTCCCACCTAATAAAACTGGGATAACAGTTCCTGCTCTCCTACCCCATTCATTCACTGTTGCAAAGAACCCCAAGACCACCAAAGAGAAGACACTGCAGAAAGGCTTAGTATTGTAAGTCTGACACCCTAATACGTAGCTGTGTGTCACACAGAGCAGCTGCAGTTAACCGCAGCATGGAAAGCACTGCGCCTGTTGGAATTTTCAAAGCAAGTGTTTTCACTGATGTCAGTGAGACGTCTCTAGAACATGAGCCTTCGTATAGTCTCCAAGCAGAATATTTTTAAAGCATTCACCCCGTCCACATCTGTTCTTTGAGTCTTTGAACTCAAATGATCTGCTCACAAAAGGGAAGGAGAGTTGAATGTACCGTTTTCTGGAAATGTTACCAAGCATTATCTAGGTTATATACAAGAGAGATTGTATTGCTTTCAGCTACATTCCCCTGCACAGGCTGATTACCGGCACCGCAACAGGGTGCAAAACTTAGATGTCTCTGACAGGCACACACTAAATAGGCATGTCCCATTCTCCCAGTCACCGAGGCATACCTGAGCTTTGAATTATGTCAGGCCAGGAACAAAGGAATCTTACTCATAACAAAAACTTTTAATAACTCATTTACTGAGAAAGCCTCCCTTTCATCTCTGCCAAGCTTTAGGAAAGGCTGGGAGGCAAGCAGAAATAAACATTATACAGACTCACCACTGCTGGCTCTAAAGTAAACTCTCCAACTTCCTATTTACATTTCAAGATCTTAAGCTTTGTGGTTTACTAGTTCTGCAAGTAAGTGCTTTGGGTTTTGGAGGCTGCCTGCACATGATCTTCCACCACTACTGAAGTCTTCCTAGCTTTTATTAATATAATAAGGAGGTCAGAAAAGCAACAATCTTTTATATACCCTGCTAGCAGAAATATTTTACTTCTCGCCTTTTAAAAACAAAACAAAGCAAGCAAAGCATACAATGTCAAATTAATGCCAGCAAAGGGGATATTACAGTTTTGTTTGTTTCTTTTTCAAACCAAGGATGCTAGAACATGGAATGAGACAGTCTCATTAAAAGAAAAGGGTGTGGAGGACTTCTTTGAGGGACAAGTAGAAGAAGGTGGCAGTTCATGGATATATAACCCTTCTAAGGCCATAGGCTGAAAAGGCACCTAAATAGGCTCTGTGACCTTTTCCTCAGAACACTAAATCTGCGTACACTAAGGACGGGCAACCTGTAACAACAGTTGTGAAGTAAATGTGGTTTTCATTTCATGCAGCCCTCCCCAAATGTAAAAGGTCTTCATTAGCTGGGAAGTCAGCACTGTGACTGCTGCCAAATGCAATATATAAGCCAGTAGATCTGAACTGAATGAGGACAGAGCAAGGGAGAGGTTCCTGCGATACTAATTTATTTCTCCCATTTGAAAGACACTAGCTCTGTGACTCATGTGCAGAACAGGCCTTACAGAAGAGAAGAATATGAAAAAAGCATGAGGGCAGGCACTTATCAATTTCATAAAACTCGCACAGATCATTTCAAAAACTTGCCTAGGCTGCCCTAGCTTCAATAGGTTTGCTTTTGTTTTTATTTTTTTTCCCTACTGCATTCCCCCTGCTTCTCCCCACTCGCCTGACCCACCAAAACTCAGCCCCTTTCCCCTGGTCAGGAGAAGGACAAATTGCTGCCTTTGCTAAACCCTGGGTCACAGCCAGCTGGCACTCAGGCGTGTTGCCCTGGGTTTCTGGCCCTGTCCCCTCGGAGACTGCACGCTTCACGTCAGGGATGCATGTGCAGCAGTGACTGAAGAGTGCGAGGCTGAAGTGCTGCACGCAGTCCTCCGACTCACTCTCCAAAAACACATTGCTTAGTGCCATCCCACTAGATTAAATATAGCTGGCAAAGCAAGTACCAGCCTATTTAGTCCCTGCAAGTTTCCCCCTCATCACAGATGCTTTCAAGCAGCTGAGGAGTCCCTGTGTAGTAATTACTCAAAAGTCTGCTGCTTTAACAATGTGGCATGTTCTGAAGAGGAGATTCTCATATTGGAGCCAAAATACACTGAATCCACTTGCTGGTCTGGCTCCCACCGAGATTACAGAGATCAGGCTATGAGAACACTTTGAGCCAGCATGTCTCTGCAGCCTCCACTCCAGGATGTACTGCAAAGGACACGTACTGTGCATGCTTTGGGGGTGGAAACGTGCTTTACACTCTATTTGTGTGAACAAAGCTGGCAGCTTGGGCGGATATTGTGGAGCAAAGAAGCTCTATTGTGTTTGCCAGTCATCACGAGAATCAAATGAACAAATTTAGAATAAACAAATTGGGCTGAAGTTCCTGTAGCAGAAAACAGGCAAAGACTAGTCAGGCTTGGTAAAAGAGAGTACGGGATACTCTTCCTGAAATAATCCGTAGCAAATACTGGGACAGCAAAACGATCTGCCCATTTTACTGTTCGTGTAGTTGCACAGGCTCTGTCTTTTAGATCATCTAGTAAATGTGAAAAGGCAGAAGATAAATTACTTGTGCCCCTCCAATTAAAAAAAATTACTAAATTACAAGCTTCAAACCACATACACATTATCACTTGGGGAAAAAAGAATTGCACACCAAGCTAGGTGAGTCAGTTCCCAGTGACATGAGTCACAGAAGTAACAAAAACAGATAAAAAAGAAGAGACTCTATCTAAACGTGGAAAGGTTCCCTGACCATCCCAAAAAAGAAGTTTTGAGCACAGAGAGCTGATAAAGAAGGGACGACTGAAAAAGCACAGAGAGCACATCGCCAAACAGAGACAGGAAAAAAGTATCAGAGCCTCTGGATAGGAAGGAACACATACCTTGTATATTTGGGACTCAAAATGCCAGCAAATTCAGACCCCCCTGCCTCAGTAAGCTGAAATCAGGCCAGACAATGTTCCCATTAGAAGCAGCTCTGGCTACTTCCTTCAGCTGTGAATCCAAAAAGGTGTTAGAGCAAGAATGACAAGTATTTTCATAATGGAACAACTGTGCTGGGACAAGTGCAAAGCAGAACGCTGATCTCTGTGAGCCTAATTCACCACAATATAGGCAGAAATGAGAATTTCTATGTGTTTTACAGACAAAGCTAATTTATGTGGATCTCTCCTACTTTGTTCAACGTGTATAAATAGCACATACCCTGTACGCACAGAAGACTAGCCAGGACCCCATACTGCAGACAACAAAAGAGAAGATGGGGTGTTGCAAAAGAAGATCCCTGCTCTCCCTCACAATGGGCTTCATTATTTCTGAATCTTGCAGCTCTGCACGCATGTGTTCCTTGTCCTCCATAAAAGGCCCAGTCTTGGCGATGAGGCAGTGCCCTCCTAGTGACTCCATAACCCTCAGCACTCTCAGTATTCCCACTCCAGAACTACCATTTATTTTTGCTTACCTTTCTAAATTACTTTAAAGTCTTTTCACAACCTCTAACTACCAAAAACCAGTCTCAGACCGGTCACAGTCAGTTAGGTGTCACATAAGTTTACCCAAACCTTACAGTCTAACGAAACATTTTACTTTAAGGAAAAAAAACCTTCTCATTGTTATGTGAATTTAGTGCCCACAAGAAGAGCACTATGCTGGTATCAGGTAGGGAAAACTGCAAGATTTATAGGCTAGAACCACAGAATGGTTTAGGTTGGAAGGGACCTTTAAAGGCATCTAGTCCAACCCCCTGCAGTGAGCAGGGACATGTTCAACTAGATCAGGTTGCTCAGAGCCCCGTCCAGCCTGGCCTTGAATGTTCCAGGGCTGGGGCATCCACCACCTCTCAGCAACGTGTGCCGGTGTTTCACCACCCTCATTGTAAAAAACGTCTTCCTTATATCTAGTCTAAATCTACACATTTTTGTTTAAAACCAGGAAGAAGAAGCAGTACTGGTAGATTACTTGCTGCAAGGAATAGGAAATTTCTGTGCCCAAGTCCCCTGTCACGTTGCTTGTTCATATAACTTTTTTCTTGTTTCCTAACTGGCACCCGAGAGTTAACTAAATTCTTGGTGGTTTTAAATATCTGCAAAAGGGCAATCATGCTTGTGTTCAAGACTGGGACAACATAATACAAGGTAATCTGTACCTGAAATCCCCCTGATCACATAAAGCTTTCAGAAGAAAACAAAGCATTTTTTAAACCTTTAAAATATTCCATAAAACCCGTAAGACACTGGCAGGAAGACAGGCCTTTAGGGAAACCAGTGACCTTATTCCCAGAGGTTAGGGCATGTCTGTTAGACCCATGCAAGATACTAGTTAGGACTAAGATGCAAGCGCCTATTTCAGTGCCTCAAACCTGCTGCTATTTTACCGTGAAAAACTACTCACACATTTTGTGTAGTCGCCATGGCTACACAAGGAAAGTCTCCTAAAAGTTTAAAATCTACATGTGGGTGCTAGAGCTTAGAGGCACTGCCTGGAAAGCATGATGACATACAGCAGCCCACTCAGAAAAGTCATCCACTGAGTATCCGTCACTTGAAAGGAAAACCTGTGCTGCAGAGTCAGGTCAAACCTGCAGCCAAAGAATCCCAGCCCTAAGCTAAGGGACAATCCCTCAGAAGTGAAAGGGCAGCTTATTTGCCATTCCAAATGCAAATTCTGTCGATGACTTGTGCTAGAGCAAAGGAGGCAGCAAAGAATCATGTAAAATGAATAACTGTCCAAAAATATTCAGAAAACCATCTTTTCTTTTCTTTTCCCTCATGGATAATGGATGAGCCCTGAGGTGGCAGTGACTTTCAACAACTACCAGCGCAGACCTGGACTTGGATCAGTAACCTAATTAAAACATGCCTTTTGCTTCTTTCATGAGCTATTCAAGTATCTCAACAGAAACACAAAATACTTTGTGTGTGTCTGATTACCCCAAACTGTCAGTGGTTAATTCCAGAAGTGTATCCTCACTTAAAAATGGTAGTTCTACCACAAATTAAACTATTATAGCCATGGGTAAAATTAGGTTCCACATTTGTACTTTCTAAAATATCAAAGGCATGATTAGCAAAGTCTTTTGTTCAAGATCTCTAGAGTCCTTGAGGTAATGAAAACTGGGTCATGGAGCAGTTTCTCTTAAAGTTAATGCTGTGTTCAAGCAATACCTGCTTCTGTGACTCATGGAGTATTTGGTCTAGAGAATGGAAATACTGTACCAACACCCCCCCAATGGTACTACCCCTGCTCTCCCCCAGAGAGGAGGGGGGGTGGGGGGAGGCACAGCAGATGATTTTGAACAGTTTCCTGTTACGATCCCTTGAAAGAAATCCAACTGTACTTTCACCCTGCTTTCTGTTTTCTGAATTTCTCCTGACAGTTGGCTCTTTCGTTTGCCAGAACCACAACAAAGGACGGCCTTGAGTTTCCACACAGGCCATTTTCTCCCTCTCTCGTCTCTGATCATCTCACAAAGGTATTATTGTTGCTGGCTCACTGGGGCTCAGTGCACCTGAGGCAGATCAAAGGCACTTTTTAATGCCCGCCTGACCACACAGGTCTCTCTCCCACTGCATTAAATTAAACTTGATGATTAATCTCTGTAGCCCTGAGGGTCCCTTGGTGCACACGGAGAGAGAAAATATATATTTCTATCAAAACACAAGTATAATATACTTTCATTTTATAGCCCTAATTAAAAAAAGGAACAGCTAATTTCAGCCAAATGCAGCTGCATATAGGTCTCATTAAAACACAAATACAACTGCTCTGTGTGCTCTGCATTCATTTCATGCAGTATATGCAGGTAATAGATAAAAGAAGAGTAAACCGAAGTCCTTTCACAGATTAAATCCAGAGCAGTTTAGAATTTGCTTATTGTCTGTTGGCTAGAGATTGTTATACCTCTGAGCAGATGAGTGAAGGAAGGCAGTTAAGGAAACAATTATAAAATGCTGAGTAGTTACATTTAAATAAGAATCTACTTAAAACTAGCCAAAAACTGCACAAGCATCTATTCCTGAGTCTGAACTCAAGTGATTCAGAGCTTTAAAAGGTTCTACCTCGTCTACAGTGTGCAGTCCGCGTATGACTTTGGGGTTGTTTTAATGACCGAACAGAACATTGATTAACATCAACGTGGACTTTATCATGTCACTTTTGTTACATTAGCATATTTAATGGACACACATCTGTCACGGTCATGGAGTATGCACATGAAAAATGCTGTGAAAGTGTTTATACCGATATGCCATCCTCTAGCTGGGAAGCAAAACAACTATAGTTGTGAACTGGGTCTACATTAGAACTTATCAATATGCATAATACTAAAAATTAATAAATAACCAACACATCTCCTCCTCCAGGGCTAGTTATACTAAAGGAATAAGTTAGAGCCAGCTGGCCCATTTCCAGCTGCTCAGCATTGCCCTTAGACCTTCTGGGGAAACTGTCTGCAAGCTCCTCGGCTCATTTTGGTCCAGTATTATGTCTATTAACCAACTCATTTTAACGATTTAAACTAACTCAGCTAAACGAAACAGGTTAGGAAGAGTTCACAGAAACCGCTGCTTCTGAAAGGGCAGAAACCTCCATCAAAAAAACTGGAAATAATAAAAGTAGTGGCAGGCTTGAAGGGTGACTTCTTCCCCAAGAGTTGGTATTTGCAGGGTGCCCTACCTGCCTAGTGATAGACAAAGAGATACCAGTGTAATTTTTCAGAGGCAGAGTAAGCTAAGAGTGATGGAGTTTGAGGTTTGAAACTCTTGTTTAGGAAGAAATCCAAATATATTCCAATTGGCTTACAGGATTCACGCTTTTGTGAAATGCTCTTCTTCACAATACTGGGATTACTCACATCTTTAAATTCAATCATGTGCTAAAATGCTTTGCTGAACTACAATCCATGTGACAAGATCACTATTTATTCATGCTCAAGATCACCATGTATTCCTGCTGTTACTACGAAGACAACGTAACTTACTGTTAAGCCTGACATTTGATTATCAGCTTCCTTTCTTTTTCTCTGCTGGAGCTCTTTCCATGAACACTTCTAGCATTCTCTCTCTCCAACACCTCTAGCACTCTCATTGCCATTTGCTCATTTTGGAAAAATCCAAGTTGTAATCAGTCTAAATTTAAGACCAAAATGAGTTTTAAATAAAAAATGTGGCAGAAAAGGGTACTTATCTAAATGGAATGCTTTCAGACTCATACATTTTAAAAAGGTATAAATTTCAAAAGCAGACACTAAATTTTAATTGCAATCTCAGAAAAAGCTTTTGTATTAATTCACTGAGAAAAATTAGCAAAGTGAAAATTGCTTATTGGGGCTTTTCTTTCTTTTTAGTCACGATACTTATCATAATTCTATACATCATGGCAACTTTCAGCAGTAGAAGGATTTATATTGATTAAGTGAAGAGGTGGGGGAGAAGGACTGTGACTGAAGACATGCACTCCTTCTCCAAAGACCCTATTCTGCAACACATTAGTGACAGGCTTGTCATGGATAAGTCAAGCTTAGAGTCTTTGGCTCAGATTTCAGGCTGCTCTTTAAGCCACTCTAGCATCGTGGGTTTTACTTTCCATGTCATTTTTCAGTATTGATTTCTACTACTATTAAAGTTCTTGCTTAATACCAAATGCATGGTAATATATAATTAATATCCAAAGGTAAAGATAGAGTTACCAGAAAAAAATTCAAGGAAAAGGGTGAAAAGGACAAAGGTCATTTTTCCCTTCAAAAACGTCAGTTAATATATTCTGTACAAATCAGAACTACGCATACAACGTACCCCCATGTGGCATGACGATGTTCCACAGATCATAGCAACTCGGGATGTAATTGGCTGGTTCTCACATGGCAGGTTATGTCCTTTCACATCTGCTCCAATTACTCCTATTAAAATAAAATTAAAAATCTATTTTACAAAAGAGCAAGCCAACCCTCACAAAACAGAGCTCTTCTGCACATTGCTGACTATCACACTACTGCCACAAACTGAAAAAGTCTACTTAGTCAATAAACAAAGTTATTTTATCAAATCAGATTAAAATGTAGCTTTATACCAGATACATAAGGACACAAGATGATTTCTCCTATGTTCATGTTTATCACCATAATCAATAAATGTTATTTTGACAATAATCTGACCTTTATTCTCTCAGGTAGTACACTAACATGCAGAATAAAAGACTGCCCTGCTGTGAAAGGCAGTACAGTAGACTGCAGATGTGTTTATTTGTTCACAGTTTATCATGCATACACTGTATGATGTGTTTTGTCATGGGATGAGCTGGAGAAAAGGGTAACTTGGCAGGAGACTGGAAAGCTGCCAGTTCTGTTGTCTTAACTGTGGCTGCTGTTCTGTCCATGTCAGATGGAACCACGTAAAGGCAGATTACTCCTTCCCTTAGAGGAACTGTGCTCGGCTCTAAGGAGCTTCTGCATGCAGGACAGGGCAGGATGTAGGACAAACTCAGCAAGCACTCTGCGTGCAGCAGAACCACAGACCCAGGAGATGCCAAGAGCTTGTTTACAGAGTGGGGAAGACCTACAGCCAAGCTTCAGCACACATCACATCCTGCCTAGTTCACTTAAGGGGAGGCTAACGTGGAAATCCTGCCCTCTCCTAGGCTGCATTCCTGCATCACATTGCCCTGCACCCAGCAATATGCAGCAGCTCAACAAGTAATAGTCTTTTGTTTGTCTTATTTTTTTTTCTTGATGACTACTTTTCAACTGGCAAACCGGTCACCAGACCATGCGTTGCATCTGTATCTGCAATGTGTAGTCTGGTGACAAGTTTGCCAATCCTGTTAGAAAAAAAGAAAATCTTTCTCCTCACTGTAGAAGGATCATGAAAGCATTTGCTGGACATTGTGAAAGATGCCAAGTGCTATTGCTGGTCAGTATGCTACATTTCATTAACACCTTCTTGTTTAGATCACCACTGCAAGATTATGTTATCAAATTGGTCTGTTGAGGTTTGTCTCACCATGATTGCCATGGTTTTCATGGTATTATCGTGGTTGGAAGTTAGCTAGATAATCAGAAAATTAAGGTCTAAAATCTTACAGCCTTCAAAAATTTGTCCTTGCTTTATCCTAGCTGGCTCATAACTATGTAGCAGCATAGCTGTCATACACAGACTTTACTTGTAAGGAGCAACTGAAAGCTAAAGGTATGGCTTCTACCTTTCATTTTTCATTTTTCATGTTTCATTTTTCAGTGCTCAAACACAGACATGCATGAGTTCAGATTAAGAATTTTGGATAGGGTAGTCTAAAAGGCAATTTCCTGTGCTAGGCAACACTGTATTGAAGTTTCTTAAAGGAGTTAAAAATGTTGCTCACACTTCAGAGGGAACAGGTCTATGAAACTGAATTGGCAGCAATCATTGTAAATGTATTTTCATAAACAAAACAAAATTGAAGATCCTTATGTTTAGATATTTTTTAATCACTAAGAAAACACATTCTGCAAAACATGCATTCTGGGCCTTTTTGAAATCAGTGGGATTTTTTCAGTGGCTTTACTAGTTTAGAGTTGCTAGAGTCTTCCTATTTGTGATTAATTGAAGTCACACACCAAATACTTCTGGAACACTCTCATAACAACGAAAGCTTAGATATTTTATTCACTAAAAATAACATTAATGCTGTTATAAGTCACTTTCACCTTTAACTTAGTTGGATTTTTTCAGACTCTGAGGCAGACTCAAAATCTGTTGAAGATTCTTAAGAGAGACTGAGAACAAGAAGCCTGTATACCACACAAACTGTAGGAGAGACTTTAGAAAAGCAGGCAATGCTTAGCGTGTGTACTTTTGGATCCCTTCCACAGTGACAAAGTATTTTAGATACTGTCCAACAAATTAACTACTTTTGCTGAAATAATACTGATGTCTTTTTAAAAGGTGCAATGAAAACATTATTTTTAAGAGGCCAGTCCCAAAAGACTGGTCTCCCATACTCACATTTCTACCTGTAGGCTCTTTTAAATTGGTACAGTAGGTCAAAATGTAAGGCATAATTACTCAGCTTTTAGATTTCTATTTTTCCTTAATAGGTATCAGATGGAGTGATTCAGGAGTCATAGATGACCTCCACAGACACACATTAAATAATTCTTTAACTTATTTTATTCAAAACTTTGAAGCTTTCATAAACTTCAGGAACCTGTCCAGCAAAAACATACTTTATAGCCAGCCAAAAGCAGATCCGTACAGTGCATCAAAAGTTATTAACACTGAAAACAAGATGTCCATCATGTCATTTTGGTTTAGCCTGCAGGATATGAAAGAGTCCTTTTCATTACTGTGCTGTTACAAACTCTTTTTAAAACAACCAGCAGAATGTCTTCAAGAATAAGAACAAGGACATCCTAACCTAATGCCTACTAATATACAAGTCATAACCTTCCAAAAAAAAAATGTAAACCTCAGTATTTCAATGCAGATCACCAAAGGGTAAGCACTAAAACATATATCATGACGTACCCTTTTCAAAACAAAAATTTTACATCAACTACTAGAGCTATTTATTTCCAGTATTTTCACATTTTAATTCAATTTCAAAGATCTCATCTCTATTTTATTTTATTTTGTCCCCCTTTTATCATTACTAAAAGATTAATTCACTGCCATCCTTAATATCTTTTAATCAGAACACAGTTTCACTTCCTAGTTCTACTATCTGTGTTCTCCTTTTGCTTTTCTGTTTTCCTCCAGGATTTCCAGCTCTGTATTCTGTATTCCAGCAGTACTCTACACAATGTAGGCTGAATTAGACTTGAAAAAGAGTCAGGTTCTTGTTATTAATAGCTATGAAGGAGAGCCATGAAGAATAGTCTCACTATTCATTCTCTTTACATATATTTGCACTCTCCAGCTCTCCTTTTGCTCCTGCTCTTTTGCTCTTTTTCTATTTAAATCTTTTCTTTTTTATTGTCTTTTCTACTAGTTTCACCACCTGTTACCCTTCCCAGATTCAAGAAGGATGAGTTTCATCTTAAATCTTCCTCTTTTCCTAGACTCTACTCAGTTGTCGTGTGATTAGCATGCAGGTTCTCCCACTGCATTACGGACACTCTTCCCTCTGTAATGTGTCTCTCCCTCTCTAACAACCTATAGGTTTTTTCTCTCCCAGCAATGATTTCAGTAGTCTGCTAGTCTTTATGATGCCATCTGGGAAAACATATTCTGATAAACATGACTACCATAAGCAGACTGTCTCTATCCACTGAAGTCTTACTCTGTTGGATGCCACTAGCTATGTATTTCTAATGTTAAAGCTTCTTTACAGAAGTCTATAGCAAATGAACAGATAGCTGCTTTCCATTCTTCTTTAAATTCAATTCATTGAATTCAGCACATGAAATTTACCGGGTAAATTTTTGTGCTCTGAATCCAGTACTCACATAATGATGCCAATTAAATGAGGACCCTTCACCATCATTTTCATGTGCTCTGTGACAATCCCGTTTTTCAGCAAGTTCATTATTTCAGGTCAGCTTATTAATACATCCTTTTCCAGAACACAAAACTGCCAGGGCACATAGTCGTAAACACATTTTTATGCAATTAGGATACTAATTGACGCAAACAGATTTTTAAGTCGCAATAGAGGGGAGTCAACACATGTTCAACTATGACACTAAAACTCAGTCCTCATTTTGCAGCTATATCTGTATCTAATCCTTCTGAGGTAATAAGAAAAGCAACCTGTATGATTACTCAACCTCATCAGAAACAGTTGTCAGAAGCAAAGTAAAAGAAGTTAAACATTTTGAGAGTTCCAGGCCACAACTTCTAAAAGAACAGATGAGATTTAAAACATCACAAAAACATTTGAAACAAAACTTGTACTTTAGAAGCTAATCACGTTTCATTTAAATCTAGAGAAAAATCCTCTGACGAGCAACAGATTTCCATTGAAAAGTGCTGTTTCAATAACACAGAAACTTTCTGAGGCAAGACTTTTTTCTGAATCATCAAACTAAAAAAACCTCAATCTACTGCTGAAAAAGTTACATTGAATCACTCTGTTATTGACACTATTTAGATAAGGCTGAACAGCACAGTATGAAAATGAAGTCGTGGAGCCTCACCAAATACATTTCAATTTAGTTGAATCTGGGCACATCAGAATATTGGGCTGGGAAAAAAAAAAGCATAGCTAAGCATCGAGCCTCCCACTCCAGTTATGCATAAAAAGTTCAAAATGACAGAAGGGGAATGCTGTGCAGTGGCCAGTTCCCTCTCTACTCTTATTTGCTCATTTAGATACACATTATTTACATACTCTAACCTCCTAGACCAAAATCAATGGTTTTGGTATATATCCCACATTGTGCTAGCATGAATGTATGCAAAAAAGTCTCTGTTGCATTATTTAAACAAAGCATGAACCACTTCTAAAACTAAGAAGGAAAACTAACTATGAACAAGCCTCAGAGGTGAGACTTCTCCCTTAGAATATTAATTTTTTTTTCTTCCCTATTCCCAAAGTTTTGAGCTACAGAAGACGCAAACGCTCAGCACACCAGCATGCTAGTACAACAGCATTTCAGTTCAGGAATTCAAAGTGTAGAACTAGCAGAAATTAATAAACAATTTGGAAATCCAGCTGAGAAGAAATGAACAGTGAAGATCATTTCTATAAACAGATATTCAATATTAGCAGTTATTGTGATTTTTTTTTTATTTTAGTTATGCTACTTCATAAGAATAGCATCAGAGCAAATTGCTGGATATGAAATAGGCTGTGAGAAAAATGGCTTTCTACAATTAATTCAATATATTCCTGTTTCAAAGAATAGTAAATATATTACTGAGTACCTAGTCCTCCAGCATGTGCATCGATGAGAGATGCTGCTACTGCGATCCCTTCAGGGAGACCGAGATCTTTTGCTGCTTCTGGCGTTAGGCCTTTTCCAACAGACTCTCCAGGAGACAAGACGTGGTTTCCTGGGCAGACACAAGAAAACCCAAACACCTGTCAATTTACTAAACAGAAAAACAAATGTGTATGTTATTACAAGAACTCCCTTCCTCTCCCTCAAGTTAGTGTGGAATATATAAAACAAAAAAGTGCATCAAAGAACTCTATCTGATTAAGAAGTATCTTTCATTATCTGTCTGTATATTAAATACAAACATGCTAGATCAGGCTGTCCCACAGCAATTTAAAAGTTCAAAAGGACTCAATGTCCTATCTAGCCACAGAGAAAGATTTCACCACAAGCAATTAAATCCTGCTTGGCATCTTTCCAAGAGATATGAAATACTTCTGCAGCAATCCCAAGGTCCTGTGGTGGTTGCTGTGTAGGCTGCCTGCAGCCATCCTCTGTGCATCTGAACGAGATTCAGCTCAGCCCATGCTCGCAGATGAAAACTGCACCTGTTGCACAAGGCAGGGGCCAATTTTTTCTCCCCATTTCCATCCTTTCCAGCAGTCTCTACTAGGAATAATGTGTTATAGTAACAGAAACTCTGAAAAAGAAACTGGCTTAAGCAGCAGATTCCTCCTATTGCAGCTGTATTTCCTCACAGACTTAAATAATCCCTTTTTGAGCCTTCAGTGGCCTTATGATGTATGAAGAACATTATGATCACCCCAAACTCAAGCAACGCAACCCCTCCCTCTCAGTGCTGTCACCAGGAAGCCTGGTGGCAAGTCCCACCTGCCTTTGTCTCTGCTACCATAATGCACATTAAGTTTTGCCTTGTGAAAAGAGATTGTTTCAGTAATTAAATCATGGTGATAGAAACTGCTCAGAGCTTAGAAGAAAAAAATCTAGATTCATTAAACTTTCAGAATTTAAGGACACCCCCCTCTCTGGCTGCTGAGTATAATCACAGCCGAGGCAGTGAGACTGACAGCTCCTGGAACTGCTACACTTCCCTCTTTAGCTAAAGATTTGGTGGGTGAGAGGCAGTGAAAGGCACAGTGGGAGCTCCCACATACCTCCCTGCCAATACCACGGCCTTTAGTAAATATCTGTAGTGTTTACTAAATTCAACAAATCTTCTGGGCAGAGTTGACAAAACTCCTTTTTAAAATAACACAAGCCTATTTCCACAGTTACACCTAAAGCACGTTCTGATGTGCAGAAAGGAAGTATAATATAACATCCTCCACAACAGAGGTTAAGAGGAATAGCGTATCATAAAATAACAGGAATATACTAATGCCCATGAGCATAATCTGCTAGAACTATAGTCATACTACCTTAGTGCTCGATGCAAAGAAGGTTATGATATTAAATTCACATGCGGAAAATGGGTCTTCAGTTTTACCCATCACTTAGCTCTTTGTCTGCTCTAAGTGATACAGTGTAAGGAAGGTGCCCGCCTCCTGACGGATGCAGTGTACGCATATAGACTGCATGCACCCCTTCTTGGCGTTCGTTTCTCCAGAGTTTCTATTCTATTGGCAGCCACACCACCACCTTTGTAACGCTAGGCTGAATCTCATACTGGAAATTTAAAACATGTATAGCCAAAACTTTCGCACTTGACTTTGGGTTTATATTCAAATATCGGGGGCAGTAACCATACCTCACCATTCAGCTCATAAATAAGGAAGTGATGTCACTAAACTATCTTCTCACAGGAAAAAAAAGGTCTCTATTTTATTAATTCTTAGTGTAAAGTCAAAACATTGTGCTAACTTTTGCATTTTTTCCCCAATAAGTTGGTAGATGAGGCTGTTTCTCTTCAAAAGAACTTTTGTATTACTTTTCTGTTTTTTTAAGACATTGGAGAATAATACCAGTAAAACAAAGTTGCCTGTTTCTCTTGACATTCAAAGAATCCACCTGCAGGTGGAAGGAAGTTCAAAAGAGTTCACACAGCTAAACCCACAACTTTTTCTTCAGAATCAGTTGCCTGACCTGAAAGCATACAAATACCTTGTATATACTACACGAGGTGAATTTAATCTGAAATAAAACCTCTTTCCAGCCACTCAGTTCCATGGTTGGCTTGTTTATAATCAATCACACTGGTCAAACATTTTAGTGTGTAATAATCTGGCGGTTAAACTGCATTTTAGAGATCAGGGCTACTATTAGACAAAATCTTTTCCTACCAACTTCTCAATTACTATTTCTAGTTAATGAGCACTAAGGGAGCAATTTCAGAGATAAAGATAATCCTCTCCTCTACAGCAGCAGTAGAAAATGACCCTATAGATTCCTTTGGTGCTAGTTATATGTCAGAAGGACCAGCAGCATTGCTATCCCCCACGGGCATAAAGCATGGGAGAACACATGGGGCCGAGTTTGTGATCTGAAGATGCAGCATAATAATGTTGTGTTTTTGAAAAATGAACTAACAGTAGAGTATGCCCCATTTGGTTTAGAAGTCAAGGTAAACCTGAACTATTATTCCTTGACCAAAAGCACTTCCCGACAATCTGGGAAGCGACAGCAGATCGCAGTCACCCATGACAGGGACTGTGGAGTCTCCTAGGTCACCCAACAGTCAGGGAGTGCGGAAAAGAGGTGCCAGCATGCGAGTGCAGCTAGGAGAGGATACTGACTCTGCCCCTCTACATCATCCTCCCCCCTTCAGAAATCAATGAAAGCTCTCCTATACCCATACAGTATGTTCACAAGGAGCTTTGTAAAAGGGAAGCAGCAGGCTCTGCATGGGCGCTCCCCGTCATCATGGAAGCTGCCTCCCCACCCACGCAAGCCTGAGTGAGTGACTGTAGAGCGGGCAGAGCCCTGACTGAATTGCATGGGCAGACACCTGGAAAGGGGATTCGAATTTTCATGGTTTACTGTTCAATGAAGAACTAGAAAACTCAGCCAAGCGTCAGCTTCCTTAGAATGTATATGTACAAAGCTATTAAATGACTAAGAAAGAAAACACACAAAAAGCAACAAAAAGAGGAGCCACAATTTCAAAGTAGAGCATCTGAAACAGATGACACTCCAGTACTAGACTGGGAGAGGGTGAGTAGATTCTTACTTGAGCAAAACACAGTGGCTTTAGAAGCCAAGGGACAACTGCTATAAAAATCAATGTATTCCACTGTTACACACCAGCCCTTCAACAGCAGGTGCTGCCACCCCTAAATCCTACCTGTCAGGGGAAAGACGCTGTCAGAGAGGGAGGAAGGGAAATGAGAGCCGCCTGCATACAGAGGCGGGCAGTGAGCGTGACAGAGGGCTGCATAAAAGAGGCAGTGAAAGGACTGAGTCTTCTCAGGGCTCCTGCCAAAGTAAATGTATCGAGTCTTTTGTTTACAGTAGTCTCCTGTGCAAGTCATTTACCTTTGCTATAATGACTTCCAAAATTAGACCTAACCAAACAAACCCATAATGGCTGAAGCTGGAGAACTTTCTGTTTCGCTAACGCAATGCTTTAATCCACAACCTTTTCATTTTGGATGAGACACACTATTTCTAGCTATTTTTTGCCCTACAAAGCAGCAAGTTTACAAAAGGAAAAAGCCGTCTGAATCTCTTCCTCCTCTTTTATCCTTCTTCGAAGACTAATGTTAGAATTTGCTATGATCAGGCTTTGTTTAAAGAATTTATGTGGTACCAAGGACCCTTCTACCTTTTTAGGCAGTTACTACAGCAACCAGCTATTTACCAGACGCAACACACACGACAGACAATAGATCTTCAGTCAACTTTAGTAATCGAAATTCGCTGTAGTGGCTTACTAATATTTAACAGAACTAGGTACTTTAGGACATAGACCTTTTTAAAAACAACAAAAGCAGAGCGCAGCAGGGGGCCCAGCTGACTCAGCTATGATATACTCACTGCCAGCAGCTTTTCATCTACCACGCAGAACGGAGCTGCATTTCATACGCACTTATATCTGGCTCTATAAGCGCACAAAAGTACAAAAGGAAGAAAATCAAAAGGAGACGTCCCTTTTCTTCACTAACTTGACGCAAGTAAACTTGAACATGGATATATCGATCCCTTGCAGAGATTCCAGCAACCTCAGAAAGAAACCCAACCGAAGGGTACATCCTGACTCTGTTTTATAGCCTCCCCCAAACTGGACAATCAAAATGCTTTTTAATTTAAAAGACAATACACAAAAATTATATCCTGTTAAATATGCAACACAGAGACGCGCTGAAGAAGTTATCTAGTTAAACACACGTATAGCTGATTGTTCTACAATTTTTAACCCAGCCGATCAGCAGAAATAGCGCTAAGATCAGAAGAAAGCAGAATAACGATGCAGACTATAAAATTGTACTTTTAATTTTTTTCTTAGGACTGAATGCATGATGGTTAAAAGGTGTTAGTAACAGTCACATTTGGGCTTTTTTTTAACCTGGAAATACCCTCCATAAAATTTCCTGGTTGGCAGTTAAAAACTTCAGGATTTTCATTCAGGAAAACCAAAACAAATTGTGATATTATAGGCCAGCTTATTTAAAAGTGAGAAAAACAGTTGGTTAAACAAGATCA